>NC_060074.1:65398571-66708928 GCF_922984935.1 Meles meles
CAGAACCTCACTTGAGCACCGAAATCCAAGATAAGAATTCTATTTTCCTTTAAAGAACAATAAGGGTTTCCCCTGAAGGCAGCCTTGTATTCCAGTCCTGGGGTACAGGGCTCAAGAAGAGTAATATAACAAGACTCTAACATATTTTTAAAGTAACGATACCCAGCATAGAGTTCGGATTGCATAAGACTTTAAAACATTAGCTTCAGAGTCTGACCACCTCCAAACAAACCCACACGCTAGCACTTACCACCTGGAAGACTCTGGAGAAATGACTTAACCTTCTATGCACCTCAGTTTCCTTGTCTGCGATACAAAGATCTAATGGCACCTGCCTCATGAGGAGTATATAATAATTCAGTGAGAAAATGTCACCCGAGCACTTAGCACAGTATTTGGCCCAGTTCAAGGTCAATAAACATGTGCTATTATCATTATTATTCTTGTTATTGTTACTGTTGTTGTTAACACTTCCTCTCCTATTAACTATACATACATGTGTTGAAACTCAATTTAAAAGAACAGATTACACCCCAGATCAAGTTGCACCTGGGTTAAAATTTAAACAACAATCCAGAATCCTGGACTCAAGGTGGAATTCATGACGAGTAAGAATTCACTCAAAAGATGGGGGGGCGGGGGGGGGGCGGTGAGGCAGCTCCCTGTTTAAGGACTGCGATGTTTGCCACAGAGAAGTCACCTGGAGGATGGCAGTTGTTTTCCATGACACAGCTTTAAATTTTAAAGATTATCTCAGTTGGTTATTTTGCCAGAACTATCCATTTAGCATTAGTGACTCTGCTTACAAAATACTTTTTAAATAATCATTAGTTAACTTCATGGCTATCAAGCTGAAAATCAGAGGGTAACTGTGGTTTTATCCTCAGGCCTTAAGTCTCAAATACTCTAAACTTCGCTTTTTTTTTTTTTTTTCCTGATTCTAATTCCCAGATGAATAACTTCGTAACATGATGAACTGGTCTTTTAAAAACCCATAGGTCGGGGGCGCCTGGGTGGCTCAGTGGGTTAAGCTGCTGCCTTCAGCTCAGGTCATGATCTCAGGTTCCTGGGATCGAGTCCCGCATCGGGCTCTCTGCTCGGCAGGGAGCCTGCTTCCCTCTCTCTCTCTCTCTGCCTGCCTCTCTGCCTACTTGTGATCTCTCTCTGTCAAATAAACAAATAAAATCTTTAAAAAAAAAAAAAAAACCCCATAGGTCTTGAACTTGGGGGGGTTCGTCTGAAATACAGTTTGCTACAGAGAAACCTTTTTAAAAGGTTTTGTGAATCTGGAGCTTTCCAGAACGATGTGTCATTTCAGTTACCATATGCCTACTTGAAAGAAGAAAGCATCTGTCCTAAAAGACATTAGGGTCACTACACTGGGTGTATGGCTGGCACCACATCTGTTTGTCAGCCTCCATAAACCACTTAAGTGTGGAAGTAGCTTAAACATTTCTTAACAGGGAGTTGCAACAAGATAAAGGAAATCTGCACTCACCGATTTGACTCGACCTTAAAACAAATCATTTACACATCTATGCACCTATGTTGGAGCTGGTGACACACAGACGGCTCTGTGAAAGATGGTTCTGTTCTTTGCCTCACTGTTAGGTTGACTATTACCCACAATGTGGGACATTATTGGGAATTTTATTCATTTTCACATTCCTTATTAATCTACCAAGTGGTAATAGCTGCCGTAACACTGTTCACAGCGACTATGTCCTGTGACCACACATAACAAAAACTGTCCTGTTTTCCTAAACTTCGGGCAAAGGGTCCAAGCATCATTTCCTTTACAGCTAACTCACGCCTGGGCACCAATAAGGCCATTATTACAAATCCAGCTTAATGTTCCCCATGTACACAGTCAACACATGTTCATTTCAAACCAAACCAGTTTTCAACATTCTCTTCCTAATTCCAACACGACAGTTTCAACAACACTAGAAAAATCTTACTTCCCACAGAATGTACACGCCGCTTCAAACTACTCATGGGAATCGCACTTTCTAAGATGTCTTGTGACATTACTGAGCCCCATTCATAACTGCTGGAGTTACATGTCACTGCCTCTAAGTCAAGAGCACAAACAGTTTGGGGACGCTGTGGCCCCATCGTGCAGCACTCTGTGACCCGCTTTTGGAGAACAGCCTTTCTCCAGTGATCTTTCCCTCTAGTCAAAAAATGATGGAACACTTCCACTCTAATATTCCAGAATTTAAAAGACTTAAGAGGGTGTAAAGTTTGCTTCTCCTTTCAGAATTCCTCTTCTTTAGTGAGAGGCTGGGAATTTGAAGTAATCAATATGTACAACTTTTGCATATTTATTTATTTATTTAAAGATTTTATTTATTTATTTGACAGAGAGAGAGAGAGACATCACAAGTAGGCAGAGAGGCAGGCAGAGAGAGAGGGGGATGCAGGCTCCCCGCTGAGCAGAGAGCCCAATAAGATCATGACCTGAGCCAAAGGAAGAGGCTTAACCCACTGAACCACCCAGGAGCCCACTTACACATATTTAAATGCATACTGTAAACATCCCATTCCACCGCGCTGTCAGACCAGAAGTGCACTCTGCGTGGGAGCAAGATCTGCCCGAACTCCACATGAAGTACAGAGCAGCACACACCATGTTTTCAGAAAGATATAATGAAATAACAGAGCTAAATATACTGCACACTTCTTCTGTATCAGGCAACTAACTTCAGTCTTACAGAGGGTCCCATTTAATGACCACAACAACTGAATGATGTAGATAACTGTGGCTATCATCCCATTTTTCAGATAAGGAAACAGAGCTCTGAAGAAGTAAAGGTAATCTGTCCATGGTTGAACCTTTAGTGAACAGAGCAGGCATGATGGGAACGTAGGCAGTCTGGCTCTTTATGCTGTTGGTACAGGATCTGGACTCATACAAATGAACATACGTACGTAGGTTTAAGCAATGAAGCATAACAACAATATTATATAACTTAAAATGCTGCTGCGTTGACCCGCGTGCCCCTCCCCTGCCCCAGTCCTGTTCACTAACATAAATCTGTGTGCAGTTTACCTCTTTTTAAAAAAAAATCATCTCAAAGACATATTCCTAAATATTAGATCACTTACTTTTGCTCAGTTTTGAGTTTTATATAAATGGTATCAATCTCACTAGAGTCTTCCGTGCTTGTTTTCACTCTGTATTACATTTCTGAGATTTATCTGTGCTGTCCACTTTTACTGCTGTATGATATTCTAACTAGTATTCTAACTATTCTAATAAATATAGATATACTACATTTAATCATTCCCCTGTGTAAGGATAGCTGGGTTATTTTCTTGTGCTTAGAATTGCAATTGTTATTCTGAACATTCCTCTTAATGTCTCATAGCATGGTGTGTAGAAGTTTCCCTGGATATAGAATTCTCTAAGTGTACAGTTGCTGGACTAAAGGACATAAAAATGTCTTTCATAAGAAGGTGCCACCTTCATTTCCAAATTGACTGTGGTGATTTTCACTCCCAACAGCTATATGTAAGAGGCGCAGTAGGCCTACTAACGATAGGGAGACAACTTTTGGAAGGTTTCCAGGCCATTCGTATTTTTTCATCTAGGAAATGCCTGTTTGTGTATTTATGTCCATTTTTCTATTGATCTGAAGAAGTTCTTTGCATATTTTGACACCAATCACTTGTCTGTTCTATGTCTTAAAAAGACCTTTTCCCATTTTGAGGTTTACATTAATAACAGATAGACAGCTGTCCTTAACTTTAGTGCAGGTGACTTTAAAAGTCTTTTCTTTTAGAGATAGACTTTTTGGGTCTTATTTAAGAAGACCTTCCCTGTTTCAAAGTAATGTGGGGTTTTTTCCCTGAAAAGTTTTAGTTTGTCTTTACATTAAATGTTTTAATTAGTTAGGAATGAAATTATTTGTATGGTATAGAGTAAGAATTTTTTTCCATATGGCTGTGTTTCTTGTCCCAGAACTATTTACTTCATACAACAGTCACTCTTTCTACCCAGATCTGCAATACATCTGTCATATACCAAGGGTATGTTTGAGGGTTCTTTATTTTATACCATTGGTCATTTGTCTATCCCCAATATCACACTGTCTTGAGCTACATTGTATATTCTTAAGCTTTTGCTCTTCAAATAAATTTTGCAATTAACTGTCAAGTTTCTCAAAAATTTTTGTAGGAGTCTGATTTGGAACAGCATTGACTCTACCACAATTTGAGGATAACTGACTTCTTTATTATACTGAATCTTATTGATGAACATGTATTTACTTATTTTGTCCTCTTCAATATTTTCCCATAAGTTTTACATTTTTTTCCACCTAAAATTCTTATACACATTTTGCTAGATTTATTTAATAAGGTAACAGAAATATAAATAGTATCTTGTTCTGCCTGTTAACCTATAGGACTATTCAGTCTTTCTCTTTTTTTTTTCCCTTGACTCAGTTTTGGTAAGTTATATTTTTCTCAGAATTTATCCATCTCCTCTAGATATATGGCATATAGGAATTCACTGCACTACTATAGTTCCTTTGTAATCTCTGCTGAAATCATAGTTTAATTATTTGTGATATTTTTGTTTTTCTAAATTTCACTAATTTTTTTGTGTATGTTCCAATAAAACTTTATTTATAAAAACACGCGCTGGGGGTGCCTGGGTGGCTCAGTGGGTTAAGCCGCTGCTTTCGGCTCAGGTCATGATCTCAGGGTCCTGGGATCAAGTCCCGCATCGGGCTCTCTGCTCAGCAGGGAGCCTGCTTCCCTCTCTCTCTCTCTCTGCCTGCCTCTCTGCCAACTTGTGATCTCTCTCTGCCAAATAAATAAATAAAATCTTTTAAAAAAAAAAAAAAAAACACGCGCTGGGCCAGATTTGGCCACATTTGCTGACCCTTGCTTTAGACTAAACTCTTTTTTTTTCCCCTCAGTGTTCCACGATTCATTGTTTATGCACCACACCCAGTGCTCCATGCAATATGTGCCCTCCTTAATATCCACCACCAGGCTCACCCAATCCCCCACCCCCTCACCCCCCCCCTCCGAAACTCTGTTTGTTTCTTAGAGTCCACAGTCTCTCATGGTTCATCTCCCCCTCCAATTTCCCCCAACTCACTTCTCTCCTTCTCCCAATGTCCTCCGTGCTCAGATCTTTATCAAATCCAATTTCTTCCTTCTATTTTCTTCAGATTAATATTGTTGTTTTCTAATTAAAGTTAGATGCCAAGTTTATTAATTTTCACTTTCCTTCTTCCTGAAGTTTTTTTTTTTTTTTTTTTTTTTTTTTTTAAAGATCTATCTATTTATCCCAGAGAGAGGGGGAGAGAAAGAGTAAGCAGAGGAAGGGAAGAGGGAGCGGGAAAGAATCTCAAGCAGATTCCCTGCTGGGTGCCAAGACTAATGAGGGGCTTGATCCCGACGCCAAGATCATGACCCATGTCAAAACCAGGAGTCGGACAGACAAATGACTAAGCCACCCAGGCACCCCCTGAAGGTTCCTTTGATCTAAGTACATTACAGTATAAATTTCCTTAGTTTTTGCTAATCTTAAAATATATTTATTTCAGGGACTCCTGGGTGGCTTAGTCAGTTAAACGTCTGCCTTCAGCTCAGGTCATAATCCCAGGTTCCTGGGATCAAGCCCCAAATAGGGCTCCCTGCTCAGCAGGGAGTCTGCTTCTCCCTCTCCATCTGCTGTTTCCCCTGCTCATTCTCTCTCTCTCTGTAAAATAAATTAATAAGATCTATTTTTTTGAATTTTAAAAACATCTCTATTTCATCCTACTCTTGAAATTATTAATTTTCTCTAAATATTTTGAAGATATTAAGTTATTCCCATCTTCAGACTGTGATTGTTGTTAAAAAGACGTCTGAGCTCAGTCTACTTATTACTCCCTTATAGGTGATCTGTTCTTCTTCTCTGGTGGATTTGAAGATCTTCCTTTTATCTTTGGGGTTCTGCAGTTTTACTTCAAAATACCAAAATGCAGATTTTTTTTTCATTTATCTTGTTGTTCACAGTATTTTTCCTGTTGCTGTGAATGGCTATATTTCATAAATTCTGGAAAATTATTCAAATATTACCTCTTATGCATTTTCTCTACTATGTTCTCCAGGACTATGATTAGATTTATGTCATAATTTCTCACTCTCTTCTCTACATCTATTAACCTCTCTCTCTCATAATTTTCATCTTCCTATCTCTCTATGCTGCAACCTTGGTAATTTCTTCAACTGGCCATTTTTCTTTTCTTCTGTATCTAACCTGTCATCGCTTCTCGGCCTTTTGGCTAAGATCAAGTGTTGTATCTAACCTGTCAAACCACCAAATATTTTTTCATATATCTAAGTCCTTCCAGGGAGAGAATTTGTTTATTTGTTTTAATCCTTATTATGTTAACAGTTATAAGATTCATTCCTAAAAGCTGTTTCCTTTTCAAATCTGCCTGGTCGTTTTTGATATTTTGTTATTCACTCATTTCTATCATTCTGTCCTTTTTTTCTTCACATATTTCATATATTAAATAAAATGCCTAACAGATAATTTCAATATCTGAATTTCTTGAGATAATACCTAAATTAGTTATTTCTGATGTTTTATTTATATCTGGAAGAAAGTATTCCTTCAAAGAATATTTGTGTTTCTTTCTGTCAGAAACCAAGAGACACAATTCTCTTGAGGACATTTTAGCCATCTTTCAAGTCACAGTATTAGCAGCTTAACTGAAGGATCTCGGACTCAACATTTATTGTCAAATGTAAAAAAAATAAGTAAAATATCAATACATGGACTCCATACCAGATTAGACACAACTCCTTCCCCTTTGCTGCCACAGAGCTGGCATTTACATTTACTTTCACATGCAACACACCAAGTCTACTTCAGCCTTTAGCTTCTTTTTCTTTTACTTTAGATCCTTACATACTGCCTCCACTTTCTGTGAACTCAGAAATGCAATATGATCTATGTTTAAGGCAGGATCTAGTTATTGGGCAACTCAAATTCTTTTATCTATCACATGTATACAGTGAAAGGAAAAAAATACCCTAAACTTAACAAAATCCATATCCGAAAGCAAGCTATTTTCTCCTTATAAATTCAAAGACAAGTTTTTGTTTGTTTGTTTTTAAAGATTTTATTTATCTATTTGAGAAAGAGTGAGAGAGAGCATGAGAGGGGAGAAGGTCAGAGGGAGAAGCAGACTCCCAGTGGAGAAGGGAGCCTGATGCGGAACTCGATCCTGGAACTCCGGGATCATGACCTGAGCCGAAGGCAGTCACTTAACCAACTGAGCCACCCAGGTACCCTAAAGACAAGTTTTTAATACCTAGTTGAAGTCCACTTTCAAATTCCTCTAAGGCTCTTGGAAGTTTAAATACGACATGGAATGCAAAATCTTTCACTATCCTCAATTCCGACAGAAATAAATTCCTTTCCTCCTTCCCAGCAAACAGTGACAAAAGATAAGAATCTCACTGACTCTTAATTGGAGAAGGGTTGGAGGACATCTGACCCAAATTCCGTAGAGACAAAAATAAATCCCACCATGTTCATTCATTTGGGCCAACACCTACTAGACACCTATCTTGTCAGAGAACATAGTTAGCCCTGAAGTTAACCACATAGGATGGTCCCTGCTCTTCAACGAACACACAATCCATTAATTCTTCTTTCTGTCACCCATCTTTAGCTTCAGCAACATAAAAAGTTAGCACTGAAGCAGGAGCCAAAAGCAGTGACCCAGGTCTTGGTCACTCAATAAAAATCCATTCACTCTCCACAGAACTCAGTTTCGGCCTCCTATACCAGGAAGATACCTTCAGACCGGTAACCTTCAAACTGAATTCTTTGAACTCCTAAGCCTTCTCAAAATCTCCTGTATCCAAATTCTTGGATTTCCAAATAAGACCTTTTCTAGAGTTTGCAGAATTTTAATACCAGGGGGTTTGGGTGATTAATTTTACAAACTTATAGGCCTCACAACACATGTAGAAAATGATAATTATAGAGCATACTAGGATAATCTACTAAAGCGATTCAGAGCAACTGGCCCCAGAACTCCAGCCATCTCAAGCCCAGCTCAGCTGCCCAGAGGAATGAGATCAATATTGTGGCTCACCTCTAACCCGCTCACTTTCTACCTGTGTGTCCTGACCACCAGTTGGGAAGCTCTGGTTGAGGTGACAGCTAGAGTCTCTTCCAGTCCATTAGGCCCCTCATGATTTTTTAAAGATTTTATTTATTTATTTGACAGGCAGAGATCTTAAGTAGGCAGAGAGGCAGGTAGAGAGGAGGAAGCAGGCTCCCTGCTAAGCAGAGAGCAAGATGAAGGCTCGATCCCAGGACCCTGGGATCATGACCTGAGCCGAAGGCAGAGGCTTTAACCCACTGAGCCACCCAGGTGCCCCTAGGTCCTTCATGATTTTAATTCCAGTCTATTTAATCTTTAGATAGTATCCATTATTAGAAACTCTCCTTCTCATTGTCCAAATTTAACTGCACATCACCTTTCTCTCTTGTCCTGCACTAGGATATGAAAAAGGCTCATTCATCCAGCTTGCCTCCCTTGAATGTTAGTCTACCACATACCTTCCTATATCATGCCTCAAAGAATGTAGTGTTAAAAATGAAGAATGAAGGTCCAGAATTAAGTCACTTCTGCTAAACCCCACCAAGACTGAAGACCTAAACTAACTGCAGTTGTCAGCTTTCCTAGGAGTGGAATTTTAAACCAAACAGTCTGGAATTTGCTGATCAGCACCAGCGAGAGAGGTAATCTGCGTGACAAGACCCCCTGCCTTTCCCTAAGAGAAGGTGAAATAATCCACTCTTTTTTTTTAAATTTAGCCATATCTTTATGGCTATAATAAAGATATCTAATATTTAAGATATCTATCTTAAATATTAGATATCTTTATTATAGCCAGGTTACTGATAATATTGAAAAAGCCCATCTAACTTTTCCAAATATTGCTGGCTGTTAGGAACTTGAATTTCTATAATTTATATTGGTGAAAATAATTAATTCCAGATACTTGACTATGTCATAAAGTTCAATCATTAGGAAACTGGTACATGTGCCAAAACTGACTGCACTACAAGACACAGGTGCTTCCCAGCATATCCGAGGTGACACCCACTTTCTTCTGCATCATTCTTCCAGCAGTTAGAGTAGAATACAGTGATCTTCACTAAAGCCCTGGGTTTTTTTCCTTTCTCTTCAAATTTTTGTTTAAATTCTAGTTAGTTAACATATGGTGCAATATTGGTTTCAGTAAAACTCAGCAGTTCATCACTTACACACAACACCCAGTGCTCATCCCAACCAGTGTCCCCCTCAATACCCATCACCCACCTAGCTGATCCTCCCCCACCTTCCTCTATCATCCCACAGTTTGTCCTCTATCATTAAGAGTCTCTTATGGTTTGTTTCCCTCTCTTTTTTTTTCCCTCCTTTGTGTTCATCTGTTTTGTTTCTTAAATTCCACATATGAGTGAAATCATATGGTTTTCATCTTTCTCAGACTGACTTATTTGGCATAATACACTCTAGCTCCATCCACATCGTTGCAAATGCTAAGATTTTATTCTTTTGATGGCTGAGTAATATTCCATTTTAATACCTGTGTGTCTATCTATCTATATGTATATATACATAAATAAATGTGTGTTTATATGTATACATACACACACACACACACACACACACACTCACCACACCTTTATCCATTCATCAACCAGGAGACATTTGGGTTCTTTCCATTGTTTGGCTATTGTTAATAATCTGCCATAAACATCAGGGTGCGTGTACACCTTTGAATTTTAATTTTGTATGCCTTGGGTAAATACTTATTAGCAAAATTGCTGGATGGTAGGGTAGCTCTACTTTTAACTTTTTGAAGAGCCTCCATCCTGTTTTCCAGATTGGCTGCACCAGTCTGCATTCCCACCAACAGCGCAAGAAGGTCCCCCTTTCTCTGCAACCTCACCAACACCTATCGTTCCTTGTGTTATTAATTTAGCTTAGCCCCCTCGTCCCACTCTCCTGCCAACAAAAACCCTCCATTCTGTATAATTCCTCTGAGCTCCTTTCGACTCCCTGGAGGGGATATTGCCTGATGCATGAATCACTGACTAAAGCCAATTGGATCTTTAAGTTCACTCAGTTAAACTTTGGTGTTTAGCGCTAGCATTATGTAGATGGTAGAAATGAGCACCTATATTAATAATACTAGTAAAGTCAGAGCACTCTGAAGACAGATACCCACCCGGTACGCACCTAAGACCTAGCAAGTGGTACCAGAAGCAGTGTGGTTTAAGAAGATACTGCAGCTCTGCCTCACACGGTCTGCCCAGCAAGCAACCAGCGTAACACAGACCAAGTTCACATGCGACAAACCTTGGGGGGTGGGGGGGCTGCGTCAGTGGAGTTCAGAGTGTAAATGGCAAAGAGGTGCGAACAGCATTGCCCAAAGTTCCATTGGAAAAAAAGAGAAAAGCAGCAGATGACATATAAGCATTTCCACTGTGTCTATGTAATTATAAAGGAGGACTACGAAATAATTTTTTGTCAAGTGAGCTTAGCAATACGGTTTTCCTTCCGAACCTGGAGCCCAGCCAGGTCAGTCTCACTGCGGTACCACTACTAACTGAGCGGCTTATTGTGAATGTGGAGTCCTGGGTCATGCCCCGCATCTACTGAATATGGATGCTTGGTGAAGAGGCCTGGGGGTCTGCACGGTTAAGTGTCAGAACCGCCAGGCATTAAGCTTCTATAAGGAAAGGCGGCAGGAGAATAGCTCTCAAGGTGGTAAAAGGAGAAAAGCAGAAGGGATCCCACAGAAATAACATCATATCACAGAACATGTCAGCAGGGAAGTAGCTGATGTGGGGGTCATTCATTTCTGAAAACTTTTTTCTTTGTTCTGTTAAAAAGAAAACCACAGGCCCACAGTGGAGTCACTCCGGCCAAGTCACCAAACCAGGGCTTACAGCCTCACCTAACTGCACTTCCAGCCTCCCTCAAAAATACAGTCTTATTCAACCGGTCAGGAATTTTCTGATCAGCACCAATGAGGTCATCTGTCACGTGGGTCTTCTCCATCTCCCAAATGAAGATGAGATAATCCACCTAATAAGACCCCCTGCCCTTCCCCCCAAGGGAAGGTGACCTTGCCTGAAACAATCCTTTCTTTTCTTCTGCCAGTAACTACGTGCTCCACCCTCCTTCCCATAAAAATCTTCCATTTTGCACAACTCCTGAGCGTCTCTGTACTTGCTAGATGGGCGCTGCCCGACTCAGGCATTGCTTTAATAAAGCCAATTAGGTCTTCAAATGTCCTCGGCTGAATTTTGTTTTCTAACAGATAAATTAATGATATCTGTTAAAAAATACATTAAATGGGGAACCTCTCTAATTATAACTTTAAAATCCATCAATAAATGAAGAAGCCAGAAATCTTACAGTTAAAATAGAAGCGAATAACCCAGTTCTAAATGAACTGTAGTAAATTGGAGTCCTGAAGGAAACTAGGAAGTCTGGCAGAAGAGCAAGAACAAACAGTTTCATGTGAAGAACGAGGGTTCGCTTCTGGGATTCTGCGGAGCCAAGGAAGAAGCAAAGCAGCAGGTGAAAATCCCCAACCTTAAGACGTTCATTTCTTTAAGAAAATAAAAGATAATCCTTACATGACATTTAAATACTTCCCGATGCTCACTTGTATAACACACAACTCCTTCCTTATCAAACGTTTCCTGATGCACAATGAGGGAGAGGAAAAGGCAAAGGCACTGATGCAATCGCTGTGGTATTACAGACTCGTAAGCATTTCAGATCAACTGTCCCATCTAAACGTGGGCAGTTGAGGGGCGCCTGGGTGGCTCAGTGGGTTAAGCACCTGCCTTCGGCTCAGGTCAGGAGCCCAGGGTCCTGGGATCGAGTCCCGCATTGGGCTCCCTGCTCGGCAGGAAGCCTGCTTCTCCCTCTGCCTCTGCCTGCTACTCTCCCTGCTTGGGCTCTTCTCTCTCTGTCAAATAAATAAATAAAATCTTAATAAATAAAATAAAACAAAACGTCAGCAGTTGGGAAGGTAAGGAAATCGAGTCTCAGGGAAGGTTGGTGATTCACCCAAGGCTCAAAGGCAGCCAAGGGGCGTGAAGATGTAAACTCAAGATTATACTTGTTAAAAAACGTCCTATGCAATGATGCAGGGAAAAAAGAAAAATGGGGTTTCAAACTCTAAAAGCTGCCATTGGTTAAAATCATAAAGGATCTGAACCAGGGTACTAGTATATAACAAAATGAAATAAGGAGGAATAAAATATAAAAATGTAAAAATAAAATAAAAATAAAAGAGTGGAAAAAAGGAAAAGCTCAGCATCCAAAGCACCGGTGCTGTCTTTGACCATGGAAGTGGACCATTACCAACACTGCCCCCAGCACACACAGCTGACCCCGGCCCTCCATAAACCAAGGGATGATGAACACGGCTGGACCATTTCTCAGGCTGGCAGCTGGTTTATCATTTGTTTGTTCTGGACACAGAGACTGCAGTGACAGGATAATGGGCAAAAATACCTCGTCAGGCTGCACACTTAGCCCAGACCTCACACTGAAAAGAATTCCGTAGGGCTCCCCACACTCTCCCCCACCAGTGGCTCTCTCTTCACAACCTTTAATGGCCCTACCAGTTCAGGACCCCAAGATGGGACCTCCATAACAGGCTTTCTATCAATCGGCTTTTAGTGCACGATCAGTCTTTTTTTTTTTTTTTAAGATTTTATTTATTTACTTGACAGATGGAGATCACAAGTAGGCAGAGAGGCAGGCAGAGAGAGAGGAGGAAGCAGGCTCCCCACTGAGCAGACAGCCCGATGTGGGCCTCCATCCCAGGACCCTGGGATCTTGACCTGAGCAGAAGGCAGAGGCTTTAACCCACTGAGCCACCCAGGCGCCCCAGTGCACGATCATTCTAATCTCTCCTAAAGTTCCTGCAAATCTCAAGGTTGCAAAACTACCAGGAGACACGGGATGCTCTCTGCGAAAGAGTTAACGGAAGAACCAGCAAAAAGGGAAATAAAATAAATGTACATGGATGATTTCAATACCAAATACAAAGCATAATGTTAAATACCGTATGCCAGGCACTGAGCTAAGAATATACGTGTGTGTGTGTGTGTGTGTGTGTGTGCACGTGTGACTAATGTATTATTGTACAGGTGACAGAATTGAGACTCAGGTTGGGATTTAAAATACAATGCCTACCATTGTAAACATCAATAAGCCAGTATACATAAAGAATTATAAGGCACATATATTCTTCCAGCAAGCAATTCCATTCCTGGGAACACATCCTAACAAAACCAGCAACATCGTATGCAACAGTGCGGGCATGTGGTGTTCACCCCAGCATGGCTAACAGCAAAAAGGTGGAGACCATCTGAATTCCATCAAGAAGGAACTGATTATCAATTACAGTCACTCTTAGAGTAGAACATTACGCAGCCATTAGACTTGACTTGGTAAGTTTTTGTTTCTTGACACAGAGAGATGCCCACAGGACTCTTCAATGAAAATGCAGGTAAATCACAGAACAATGAATACAGCAGGGTTCCAATTTTGCTCCCCCGAGAAGGGCCTCTTGGACTCGAAAGTGGGGTCTGCTGAGGAAGGAGCAGGCTGACACTGCTCCACAGAGGGGAGGGCAGCCTGTGCAGGAGCCCTGGGCAAATGGACACATGGAGAAGGACGGGGTGGAGAACACAGGCAGAAGGGATGAGGAAGGGACTAGACCTTGGCAAACACTGGAGGCCCAATTCAGGATTCGCTTTTCCCCCTTGAGGATCAAGGAGAAGCACTGAATGGTGTACACTTCACAGGTGAGGCAGGGCGGGGGGCAGGGGGAGATGCAGCTAGCCGATGCTAAGAGTTACCCCGTGCAAGTGGTAGAGCCAGCATCTGGCTGGGGCCTGTCTGCAAGTGTCCAAGCGTGGACCTACCTTCTAGCACAGACCTTGGTGGATCCCAGCTTCTTGACCTAGAGCTCTCTTTTGGGGCCTTTTCCTCCTCTTTCTAGGCTCAGTTCCTCACTTTCCTCTTCCTCCTTCCTACTACTTCCCACAAAGTCACATAGAAAGCCCACGTCTTAATACTCTATCCTTACCATCTAAGGGAGCCCTTCCAGCCTTGATGAGACAGGACCTTCCCAGCTCCACCCCAACCGAATTACATCAACCCATAAAGTAGTTGCAAAACAGCCAAAACAATTTCAAGACACCTTCAAATAGCCTTTTAAATTTGTTTTGAAGGCTGTTACTTGAATTTCTCAGCTCTGTTACTGCTTTGCATGTTGTACAAGGACTCCTTCTCCCCTCCTGTATGTGAGGGGAGAAAAAATTAAAATTATTATAGGTGCTCCTAAATGAATATTTGAATTTGCAAGAAGTAATTTAAGGGGAAGCCTAGAAAAGCCTGTGTCAAAATACAACTTTAACTGAGCCTCTTGAATTTTAATTTGTTTTAAAACTACTTAAATTCAAAGTAAAAAGAAATTGCAAAATATATATATTCTGGCCTTTTTTTTAAAGCACAATAAAACAGTGCATCATATTGTTATATCAATCAAATTTGATTAACACAGAGCCAGCACAGCCCCCCAAACGCCACACTTGGTTTTTTAAGCATGCGTACCCTGCCCTCTGCTGGCCTCACCACACTTCCTGAATGGGCAGGGAGGAAGGGAGGAAGAAGAGTAAAACATCTGGATCCCTTCCACTAGAATGGACAGTTTCCTTTCCCAGCTGTACACACAAGTTCCATCACTTCCTATCTCCATCACCTCCCCTTCCCCAAAATGTCATACTCCTTTTAAAGATTTACAGGATCATGACCTAAAAGAGCTAAGCTTAAATTGTTTCCCTTAAATGAGGGGATATGTAACAGGCAATCCAAAATTAGAGAGTAGTGAAAACTAATTGAACTCTAGTTCCAAAATATCTTCCTAATTAGATGTGGCTTCTGGTGATAGGAAAACTTAGGTACATCTTGTCTAGGAAAAGAAAATGACAGCACAGAATGTACTGAGTGCCAGGGACTAAAGTTTGCTGTCAGGTAACCCAATGTGCATAGCGCATCAGTGGTAGGTAATGGAATCGAACCACCCTGCTTTGTGACAAGGTGGCAAAGGTAGGTCAAGCTGATTGGCTCATCCAAGACTCTCAGCCAGGGGGAGATGACGAAGGATGTGAAACTAAAAGCAGATAACCTCTGAGTCCCAGACCTAAAATACAAGAAGACAGTACCAACTGGAACTCTTCTCAACTCTTCTCATTTCATACTATAAGATTCGCTTTGCTTCTCTTCGTGCTCTCACATCAGCTCCCATGAAAGCCATCATCATGACTTTGCAAGCTCATTTACTGCAGTTCAGTTCCAGATGGACCAAATTACTGTTCTGGGTACTGGGAACATGGGAATACTATGACACTATTCCTTCACCTAGGGAACTCAGTCTGGTCCAGAAAGCAAAAGTGTGAGGGAAGTAACTGCAAATGATAGTGCAACAAGGGACCCATGCCCCAGGTGCAGAAGACTGAGGAACCATCTTGATGCAGGGGGGATGCGAGGAGAGAGCTCCAGAAAGGAGGTGCCAGACTCAGCAACATACAAGTTCAGGGAGAAGACTTTTAAGCAGGGGGACCAGAACACGCACCCCCATGGAAAACCCAGGTGGGACTTCAGTAGTGCATTGGTAGAAAAGCAGAATCAGTAACTCTGTAAGGACATGGCAAGGGTGAGGTGGTGAGTGGCCGAAGCAAAGGCTGGAGAGAGCTGGCCCAAACACAGAGCACAGGAGCCTTGCCTGGTCCTCATCTTATGTGACATGGACCTCATTGTATCAGTGGCAGGAACTTGGAACTTACCTGCAATTTACAAGAAGGAACTGAATGGTTTTAAACCAGAAAGAAGGTACAGTCAGTCACATCAGAGTTTTGACAAGATCAAGAAAGCATCAGCTCACTTTTTATATGCGTGTTGCTGCAAGTGTAGACAAATTCCAAATTCCTTCCCATTCTACGTGGTGTATCTACTTTTAAAAGCTATGGTGTGCTAGAGTGCACTGTGAAAGTGAATAAAGGCAAACCACTTTAGGGGCGCCTGGGTGGCTCAGTGAGTTAAGCCTCTGCCTTCGGCTCAGGTCATGATCCCAGGGTCCTGGGATAGAGCCCCGCATCGGGATCTCTGCTCAGCAGGGAGCCTGCTTCCCCGTCTCTCTCTGCTTGCATCTCTGCCTACTTGTGATTTCTGTCTGTCAAATAAATAAATTAAATTAAATCTTTAAAAAAAAAAAAAGGCAAACCGCTTTAATGGGAGTCAGTACCTGGTACTTTGTCAGTGATGCTCAGTGAGCCCTAGATGAGAAGGCAGACAGAGACTTCCCTCAGCACACTTACGCCAATTAAGTTGCAAAGTTACCTGATGCACACAAGCTTTGGAAAAAGTTAGCAAATTTCCCAAAGGTAAAAAGGAAGCACAAAATGCGTATGAACATGCAGATCTCAAAAATCTAACTGGATGTGAAATAAGGCCACTGATTCCACCTATGCCTTTCCAGCAAAAGGAAACAATCAATTCTCTACGCACTGAAGTTGTGCAAACACTATCTTTCACAGTATTTTCAGAATTTATGTCACTATTTTTAAATTTCCAAAACTGGGTGTCCAAGATCTGTAAAAGTTGTAAACTCTCTTAAGCAATTGGTACCTTTAAAAAGACACCTCAGGGATGCCTGGGTGGTTCAGTGGGTTAAGCCGCTGCCTTTGGCTCAGGTCATGATCCCAGGGTCCGGGGATCGAGTCCCACATGGCCTCCTTGCTCTGCAGGGAGTGTGCTTCCCTCTCCACCTCTGCCTGCCTCTCTGACTGCTTGTGTGTGCGTGCTCTCTCTCTCTCTCTCTCCTTCTCTCTGACAAATAAATAAAATATTAAAAAATAAAATAAATTAAAATAAATTAAAAAATAAAAAGACACCTCAGGGGGCGCCTGGGTGGCTCAGTGGGTTAAAGGCCTCTGCCTTCATCTCAGGTCATGGTCCCAAGGTTCTGGGATCGAGCCCCGCTCTCTGCTCGGCGGGGAGCCTGCTTCCTCCTCTCCCTCTGCCTGCCTCTCTGCCTGCTTGTGATCTCTGTCTGTCAAATAAATAAATAAAATATTTTTTAAAAAAATAAATAAAAAGACACCTCAGTCTCAAAATATGGACATTTCCCCATAATGGGGCTGCCAGGATTTACAAATCACAATTTCCACCATGGATCCTTTCTGCTCTAAGTCAACGTCACCAGAAAGAGGCCACTTACATAAAATATATACAGTTGTTATTTTTTTTTTTTTTAAGATTTTATTTATTTGAGAGAGAGAACATGCAGAAGGAGCAGAGGGAGAGGAATAAGCACTCTCCATGCTGAGCTTGGAGCCTCATGCAGGGCTTAATCCCAGGGCACTGAGCTTAACCGACTGAGCCATCCAGGCACCCCAAAATGTATATAGTTTTTAACTCAACTCACAATTTAATTGAAAGTAAGTTATGATGCTTTTTCCCTTTCTTTCCTCCACCCTCACCTCTGCCTTATTTTCCCCCAGCACAAACCGGAGTCAAATTCCTTACAGCAGGCACCATGCAAAAGGAAGAGATTTGTGACTCCAATGGCTTCTACAGACCCATGAGTAATTCCCGGCCCCTGCTTCCTATGTGAACTGTTCCCATAGCACCCCCTAGTGACCAAAAGCACTTTTCTGAACCAATGAACTCTACATTCTCAACTGCCGAAAAGCAAAGCATTTAAGATGTAAAATTAATGCAAACATTAATGAGTTTACTCTCTGGGGACATCTGTCCCAGTTAAGACAATAATTTTAACTTCTGTGGACAACTTTTCTCACCATTAACATAGAAAAAATAACATCCTCAACAATCAAAGTCTTTCTCCCTTTGAGCATGGGAGCTACCCAGGAAGATAGATTTCCAATACCTGTGGTTGTTTTTAAGTAAGAGGAAGGGGGAAAGAGACACAAAGTAATAAGAGAACATGCACCCTCAGGTCTACCTGAATCATGAGGAGTATCCTGTTAAATCCAAAATATACAGTTCTGTTCACTTCTCCTTCTTTGCTATCATATGCTTTGACTCCCTCTTTCCTCCGTTTACCTGGCTTTAAGGAGACTGCAGGAACCAAGGAGTTTTCTAGAAATAGCCTGCAACTACCCAGAACCATATTCATTTAAACTATAAAATACCAGAAAAATTTTTAATCCCGTTTTCAAAATTGAGATTTTTGTTTTTGACATGCATTCTGGAAAATACAAATGTTAGATTACTTTGATTGGTTAACAGAGAGTGCAATTTGAAATGAACACGGTAATAATGAGGAGTGCTTACACCTTTGCCCTTCAACCTCCTTCCCAGCAAAAAAACACTCTGACTGACTACAGTGCCTGGTACTCATGGCTCAGTAGGCACCTACATCCTTTTGATTCTTCTCCAAGTCTGAGACCTTCAACAAAGCCAAAAACTTTTGCTCAGTTTGCAGGCCACAGCCTCTCAGAAATAAAGTCCTTCACTGCCCTCTACTGGAGAGACTTGGAACAAAATTGAAATCCATCCTGCCAGCATTTGAAATCACCTTATCTATTCTTTCTTTTCTCTTTCTTTCCTCCTTTCTTGACTTCCTTCCTTCCTTCCTTCTTTCTTTCTTTAAGATTTTACTTATCTATTTGACAGAGAGAGAGAGAGAGAGAGAGAGAGATCACAAGTACGTTGAGACGCAGGCAGAGAGGAGGAAGCAGGCTTCCTACTGAGCAGAGAACCCAATGCGGAGCTCCATCCCAGGATCCTGAGATCATTACCTGAGCCAAAGGCAGAGGTTTAACCCACTGAGCCACCCAGGCGCCCATATGCTCTGGTTTCTTGATGATATGTAAACTTCAATATCTCATAAATTAATCATAAGATTCCAAGAGGGGTTAAAAATGCAACTGTGTAGAAATTCAAAGTCATTTTCCCTCTTTATTGACTAAATGAGGAGTCCACATGGCAGCAAACTGGGAAGCGAGCGGGCTTTGCACGGCCACTGTGTGATGAAGTGATCAAGGTCCAACCAGGGTCTGTAAACTGAAGCATCACAAACCAGGAGATATTTATCCTCTTTCTGCTCATACTTCAATATATATATATATTTTTTTTTAAAAGATTTTTAATTTATTTACTTGAGAAAGAGAGAGAGAGAGCACAAGCATGGGGAGTGGCAGACAGAGGGAGAGAGAGAAGCAGGCTTCCTGCTGAGCACGGAGCCCGATGTGGGGCTTGATGCCAGGGCCCTGGGATCATGGCCTGAGCTGAAGGCAGATGCTTAACTGACTGAGCCACCCAGGCACCCTTATGTATACTTTTTTTAAAAACCAGTCTTAAGAATCCATCTGTCCTGTTACTCGGGACTTCATTAGTTATCATAAAGCTATAGTTAAAGGCCATAAATGTAAACCAAGTGTCTAGCATGGTGCATGAAGGTACACAAGAAGTATGAATTCTTCTCTCCTCTCTGCCCAGGTCCCCCCTTCAAGCCGCTCCATGACCTTTCCCCTTCTGTAGTACATATTCCCCACCCACATCTTCAGGCACATATTCTCTGCTGCTCTTTCAGTAAGTCTTATGCTGCTTTTGCTGTGTTCTCCACTGGAAAGGGGACTCTCACTGCCTGGCCTGGTCCTTGGTCTGCAAGTGCCCATTCCTGGGAGCCATGGGGGCAATGGCGACAGCCGTTAACAGCGGCTGCAGCAGCCGGAGCGGCAGCAGGGGTGCCTGCAGCCCAGCAATGAAAGACGCTACAAAAACAATAATGGCATTATAATAATAAAACTGTAATAATAACGCAATATAAGCGATGATAATAATAAAACTCACTAGGATTATGATAATAACTAATGCCATGTATTTTTTGTGCCAACCAACCACTGGGTTATACACTGCCCATGCTTCACCTAATTCAGTCCTCAAAAACACGGGAAGGAATTGTAATGACTGCCCCATTTCACAAAGGAGAAGCTGAGTTTCTGGAAGGGTTCAACGACTGTAGATGCTATTTGACTCCCACTGGCTACCTGTCTTCCCTTCAGAATCTCCAAAGCCCTTTTATCACCTTTGTCCCCCCCACACCTGCTAGAACCCTGGCAAACAATGATGGTCACAGCATCTCCGAGTGCCTGTGAGAGGCATGTGGTAAGGGACAGACTACCTGCTGAGAATGACAAACTCCCCCTTCTCCTACTGAGACCATGTCACATCGCCTAGCGTCTCCATCTAGATTTCCTTCCTATCCTCTCTTCTCTTCTTCCTCCTTCTGATGTACGATTTGGTGGAAAGAGAACAGAACCAGAAATAAGAACAGCCTCTCATTAGTCGTGTGACTTCAAACAAGTCAGTTCATTTCTCCCACTTTCGTCTGTCAAGTGTAATGATAACGCCTGCCCGACCTGTCTTCAGGCACAGCTGTTTAGAATGAATAAGGAAGCGGCTGTGAAAGTGAGCGAAAAGCCGTAAATGAGTATCAGCTGCGTGCGTATTTGATTCTTACTATTCTGTGGTCTTCGCAAACACAAAACACTGTGCTGGAGTGCCTGGGTGGCTCAGTGGGTTAAGTGTCTGCCTTCGGCTCAGGTCATGATCCCAGGGTCCTAGGATGGAGCCCCGCATCGGGCTCTCTGCTCAGCAGGGAGCTTGCTTCCCTCTCTCTCTCTGCCTGCCTTTCTGCCTACTTGTGATTTCCGTCTGTCAAATAAAAAAAAATTAAAAAATGAAAAACACTGTGCTGCTTTCTCACAGGAGGCAGGACCACTGCAGGGAAGGTGCTAGCTTGTGCCCTCTGTCAGCACCATAATGGAGCAGGAAGAAAACTGAAAGACATATGAATCAGCAACAGCAATGAAATAATATTGTCATCCTTCTCCCTCTTTCTATAGGTTTCCACAGGCTCTTCCCTCCCGTCCAAAGCAACAGCAAAAGAGAAACAACCTTCCTCACCCACCCCACTTTCCTGGCCACTCTTTCCTCACTCCCTGTCTCACTGGGTACTTCTAAAATGTCCACCTCTGTAGCCATAATAGTTATTCCCTGGTTTGCACCATAGCCATGGCAGCCTGTGTAGCATTGAGCACTCACAAGGCGTCAAACACAGTGCTAGACATCCTGCCCGGATCATCTCTCATCAGCACAGTGATGTCGGTGTCCTGGGCTCCACTGGGCTAGACCGGACTCAGAGATCAGCCAGCTCGCCCAGGGAAGGACAAAGATCCAGCTGCTGTTGCTTTCTGACCATTCCTACTTCCTACCTAAATCTAAACATTACATACCAGCCAAGGGTTCCTTGACTGAAGGATTGCTTAGAAACCATAAGGAGGGGCGCCTGGGTGGCTCAGTGGGTTAAAGCCTCTGCCTTCTGCTCGGGTCATGATCCCAGGGTCCTGGGATCTGAGCCCTGCATCGGGCTCTCCGCTCGGCGGGGAGCCTGCTTCCTCCTCTCTCTCTGCCTGCCTCTCTGCCTACTTGAGATCTCTGTCAAATAAATAAATAAAATCTTAAAAAAAAAAAAAAAGAAAGAAACCATAAGGAAATCCTATCATTAACAGCCTACAAATGTACAACCACAGTGACGTAAAGCATAAATACTTCCTTGAATAAAGACTAATGAGCCTATAGAGAAAGTACATTCACTTCACCTTTTAATGTTTAATATAATGAAAGAATGTGATATTAATGAACTCCTCCTATTAAGAAGTAATTGTGTTTATTACAAAGAAGAACTGGCAGGCACCACCGTGAGCATGTGATCAAATTAGCGTCACGAGCAAAGGAATGAATCAACACCAATGTGATATGCAGAGGAGAACATGGCATCATTCCGAGGTATTCCTGTTGAAAAATGTGTAAATTAAATCTAATCACAAAGAAATATCAGACAAACCCAAGCTGAGCCTCACTCTACAAAATAATTGGCCTTAAATTCTTCAAAAGGGTGACTGTCCATAAAAGAAAAATAAAGACTATTCCAGAGTAAAGGAGACTAATGCAGACAACAACTAAATGATCTGGATGGGATCCTAGACCAGACAGATGACCACGACCAAACTGGCAGAACTTGTATAAGATCTGAAAATTAAATAATAGTACTGTGTCGATGTTAACTTCCTGATTTGGATAAGTAAACTGTTAGGTAAAAGAATGGCCTTGTTTTTAGGAGACATGCACTGAAGTATATTTAGAGATAAAGGACATCATGTCTATAACTTTGAAATGCTTCCAAAGCCAGAGAGAGAGAAAATATACAGAGAATTTTTTGGTGCTATTTTTGTACATTTTTATAAGCTTGGAGTTATTTCAAAATAAAACATAAAAATAGAATGGACAAATTATGAACACATATGAACCATTAAATAAATATGAACTGTAATACTCCTATATCCCTACCCATTTACTCCTAAGCACATAGGAGGACCAAACCTGGGTTCTTAATATGAAGTCAATCTTACAAGCCTGATACAAGAAATTCTGGTGCCCACAAATGCCACCTTACTTTTTCCAGTTCAAAATGGTTCCATTCAAATGCAGCAGTGATACAATATCTCTTCCCTTCTTTCCTTCCTTCTTTCCTTCTTTCAAGTAGGCTCCACACCCAACATGGAGCCCAATGTGGGGTTTGAACTCATAACCCTGAAAACAAGACCCACACTAAGATCAAGAGTAGGACTTAACCAAATGAGTCACCCAGATGCCCATCTCTTTCTTTCTGACAGTGACTAATCATTTCTGACTTCTCAATTTCAAAATTAAGAAAATTCAAACAAAAATCTTCCAGGGATTCCTTTTCCCGTGAAAACACAGGCAACCTCAATAAGGTGTATTGCACTTCTCCCTCTTCATCCCTTCTCTGGCCAATATGCTTTTTGGTTAAGCAGTTGCACTGAGATATCTGTACAGCAACTAACCCTTTGCCTTTCTCCTGCCATCAGTGTGTTTTAGCTCCAGAAAGAGTATGAACAGGAGTGTGAATGGGGTGACTCAAGGTTCACATCACTAACAGAAAGCAGAGACCCCAGCCAACTCCGACACTTAAGATGCTCCTACAGAATATGCACACAGCCCTAAGCATCTGCATTCACTCTTAGAAGAAAGATTTCTGCTCTTCCCCACCCAGGGAATCCAGTAGGATAAACTGTAGAACACCACATGCTCAAGGTTTAAAACCTCTAAAGATGGCTGGAGACAGGCCTCTAAAATGTCACATGAGAAGGAGTAATGGCAATGAAGCCCTTTCTTCTCATGCACAAAGAGAACTGAAAAGCTGAAAAGAAATTATAGCTGTAGTTAACCTTGTTCTTTCTCATGGGTCATTATTAGCATGTTCTCATTTAGAATTCACAGGATGTCTTCTGGTCCAGGAACATCAAATCTCTTGTTACCCTTCACCACATGCCTGAGGTCAGACAGAATTTCCATTTCACAGACAGAAAAATTAGGGCAAAAGAAAATCAAGATGATCCCCAAGCAACACTGTCTGTCGGGGGGGGGGCAAAAAAAGCCCAAATGGACCAAATACCCTGCCTCCAGGAAGAAAACAAATATCCCTAATTTCCGCAATAACCACACACACACACACACACACACACACACACACACACAATCATTTTATATCACTAATTACTAGGAAAGCCACACTGGTCTATTTTTATTTCTTCTTCCTGATTTAGAGGAATCAGTCTGGATGAAGACAAGATCACCTAAGCACGTAAAATTCCATGGCTCCCAACTAATGCTTTACATTCTGGCCAAACACGAATATGACAGCCTCTACTTCTCTTGTGCCAAAGGACAGCACCGGTGGGCTCAAGGGACTTCCTGAGAACAGCTGGCCCTTCTCTCTTTTAAATATGAGAATTATTCATGTTAAAAAAAAACACATTAAAAAATATCTCTTAATTTTTGTTTTCATAAGGGAGGAGAAGCAGAAACTGTTGTTTCTTTCTTTTTTTTTTTTAAGATTTTATTTATTTATTTGAAAGATAGAATGAGAGAGAGAAAACATGAGAGCAGGGTGAGGGGCAGAGGGAAAAGCAGATTCCCTGCTGAGCAGGAATCCCGATTCGGGCCTCAATCCTGGGACTCCTGGATCATGACCTGGGCCAAAGGCAGATGTTCAACCGAATGAGCCACCCAGGTGCCCCAGGAACTGTTGTTTCTCACACAGGTTGCCTAACTGTGCAGCATTTTCCAACTCAGGCTAATGCTTTAGGCGCCTGACCGAAATCACGTTAGGCTTCACACATCCCAGGGCGTCTCTCCTGGGTCCTCCTTCTGTCTGGAGCCCTCAGACAGTGGCTGGGACCTTGTTGCCTCAAACTGAAGCTTTAGCATTCCTGTCACCCCTTGACATGCGCCACTCTGAGGGACCATCTGCCAAACTTTCACTTTTCCCTCAGAGACATCCCTCAGACCAGGCCCGGTTCAGGTCTTCGTGGTCAATGCGGCAATCTGCCTGCCCACCCACCCCCACCCCAGGCCCACCACCCCAAGAATTCTGCTGGTCACCAAGGAGAAGTTACACACCTGGACACAGCAGATTATTTCTTAACATCTACTCTTAAATCTGCTTAAAACAATGTTAAGGCCTCGGCAAGATGTACCTCATACACAATATTTCAGGAAAGGCAATGACTGGAACCTAACGGTCAGTTACTGCACCTGGGCACTATGAGATGTAATCTCTGAGGCATATTTCTCCGCCAGTTTTACTTCAGAGCATACAACTCAGATTCGGATCAGCTTTCCCTGTGACTATTAACCATAAAAAGTGGGGGAAAGAGAAACTTCCATTCTAAATCTGTGACTACATACATATTTTTAACTATAAATATCTAATATAATTTTAAAATCAAACTAACCCAAACCAGAGGTTAAATTTTGTTAGGTTTCATGCCATAACACAATCAGTAATTACAAATAAATTAAACTCTGGATAAATACACAAATAAATACACTCACACATATACATCATTTTTTAAAAAATCTAAAACCAAGAATGGAAAATTTTTCAGGTAATTATTAATATAACTTAGTTAAATTACAAGAGGGGCCAAGGTTTTTTATAAGGAAAAGACCGACATTCCACAGATACTAAAGATAGCCATTAAATTTGTTAATAAAATCAAATTTTTAAAAGATAACCATTAAGAACAAATTTGGGGTTTTCTTTTGTCATTTCAAAACAGCTTAAAAATGACTGCTCCTCTTCAGTGAGATTTCCGAAGGAAAGATACTCCAGGCTATTTCAGGTCTCTAGGGTTCGAGCCCCATCATGATCCCCTCCCCACTCTGACCTTCTTTAAGCAAAGCTGATAAATGGAAAAATGAAATCATTCAAGTTTCACACTGTTTTCCATAAACACATAACAGCAAGCCAAAGATACCCAAAAGGCAAAAATGCAGCCATCAGAGGAATCACTGATCGGATAACCTCTGAATAACACATCATGAGTATGTGGCAATCTTTTTCCTGTTTCTGTGGGTCTCATTTCCCTGGGTGGGGAGCAGCCCTTGTTGGGTCACAAGGGCTAGTGGTGCTTACCTTTTTGGCTCTTTGGGCTATGTCTGGGGTCCTTGTAAGCAGCTTCTCAATCAGGTACTCTCTGTTCTGCAAAACAAACGTTCCCAACAGTTTAACACCAAGTAGCATACGCAGAAATTCACAGTGATTTCAAAATAGCAGATTTACGTGGGTTTTTAAGCATGTTACCTTGGCTTTCTGGAAGAATTTGCATTTTAAAAGTTCGGCAGCTGTAGGCCTGAAAGATCAATAACAAATTAGAGTTGAAACAATGACCACTTGATAAATACACTGCCTTGACGAAACAGGCAAGTCCCAGAGTGTTTCTGGAAAACCAGTTTCAGGAATAGCAAAAACAGAAACTAAATTTATCACAAGCGGACCCCAAATGAAATGCCGATTTCCCAGTTCCTTCCAAATACCCCTGCTACAAGATGCTTATACTCCTGTAAGTTAAATTTTGGGGTATGATCAGTTTTCCGCCCTTCATCCTTACACCTCACTGAGTGAATTCAGTCTATCTGAAAGTGTCAGACTGACACGTGTGCGAGCTCAATCCCTGTATTTATTAAGAAGCCGTGCCGGCTGCAATATGACTCTGTCAAAGAAATTATAGTCTGTGATCTCCGATTCCCCAAGAGCAGCAGGTGCGGCATGGGGTCCCCATCCTGTGGACAGGCTCTGTCTGCCCAGTGAGGGACCCTGTCTCAAGTGTATATGGCCCACCTGTTGTCAGGGGAAGGTACATGCGAGGGTGATTAGTAAAATGCAAACTCCTTTAAAAGCATTACTGGACTGGTTGGATGGTCTCCTGATGGTGTCATTTAACTTGTTTCTCTATCCTGTGTTTCCTGTACACTGAACAGTAGGTCTAAAAACTTGGCGAGGTTGCATGGAGCATGTGGGGGGAAGAATATTCCATAGATGATACCGCGCACTTCTCCCCATGGCCCATCAGGGGCCCAGGATGTCAGGTTATCACCCTGGGAGTGATGCCAAGTTTAACCAATGATCCCCAGGCCTGAGATCTCGCCTCTGTAAGGGTATGTTTTCCCCAGTGCACTTGGCAGGTATTCTGTTGGGTAACACTATGGCTTTGGATGAGTATTCTATTCCTTAGCAGTTTTAGCATCTTTGTCTTAACGAGTTATTTCATAGCAGCTGGCAGAATGCTGATTTCCTACTTCTATCATTTCTTCTATATTTATTAACTAGCATTCTTCCATAAAGAATAGCTTCCTTCCTCAAATAGTTCCTTCTGAAACAAGTAGCCAAGCGGACGGAATCAGATACATCTAGAATATTAGATAATCAGCAAAACAACCGTCCTGATCTCTTCAAAAAGTCAGTGTCATAGGTGTTGGGTCAGCAGCTCCGGGAATGCAGGAGGAATAATAAAAATGGCCGCCAGGCCGTCATCTTCCCGGCCGCCCTCTTCCTTAACCCATGACTCTCCCACCAGAAGGACACGTCACCAAAGTAAACCGATACCTATGCAGGAAACAGGAACATCAGGACTCCCCCCTACCCTCCAAATACCTTACCTAATATGGCTGTGAACCTATGCCCTGTCTTAACCCAGATAAAAGCTCACTCGAGGGGCACCTGGGTGGCTCAGTGGGTTAAAGCCTCTGCCTTCGGCTCAGGTCATGATCCCAGAGTCCTGGGATCGAGCCCCGCATCGGGCTCTCTGCTCCACAGGGAGCCTGCTTCCTCCTCTCTCTCTGCCTGCCTCTCTGCCTAGTTGTGATTTCTCTCTGTCAAATAAATAAAATATTAAAAAAAAATTTAAAAAAAAAAAAAAAAAGCTCACTCGACCCCTCCCGCGTGCGCGCAACTTCCCCGACTCCCCTCTCTGGAGTCATGGAACCTCACCCAAGGGCGCCTTTAATAAATCTTGCCTTGCCCTATCTCACCTGGTATCGTGTTTCTCTCACCTGTAAAACCTTAAAATAGGAGGCCCCAGGGTGGCTCAGGCAGTTAAGCGTCTGCCTTCAGCTCAGCTCATGATCCCGGGGTCCTGGGATGGAGCCCCGCATCAAGCTTCCTACTCGGTGGGGGGTCTGCTTCTCCCTCACCCTCTGCCCCTCCACCTTACTTGTGCTTGCTCTCTCTCTGTCAAATAAATGAATAAAATCTTAAAAAAAAAAAAAAAAAGTCAGTGTCCTAGAGCAAAAGGAGAAAAGAGAACTATTCCAGATTAAAAAGGATTTAAAGAAACAAAATCAAATGCCGGAAGTGACCCTTGCTAAATCCTGCCTTTGAAGGAGAAGGGGGAGAAGCTACAAAAGGTATTTGGAAATCATTACACATACGTGAATATGCCAGGTATTAAGACAATTTCAGGCAATTACTGTTTACCTTCTTAGGTGTGGAAAAGTATTGTGGTTATATAGGAACACGTTTTTGTTTGTAGAGAACGCAAACTGAAGTATTAAGTCTGTCACTCGCTTTCAGATTGTTCAGCATATAAAAGGTAGATAAATAGACACAGCAGATATGGAAAATGTTTGTAACAGTCCATCTAGGTGACGCTATAGAAGTAAAGGCCGTACTATTTTTTCCACACATTCATGTATTTAAAATTTTTCATAATAAAAAAATTGGGGGTGGGGCACCTGGGTGGCTCAGTGGGTTAAAACCTCTGCCTTCAGCTCAGGTCCTGGTCCCAGGGTCCTGGGATCCAGCCCCGCATCCATCCGGCTCTCTGCTCAGCGGGGAGCCTGCTTCCCTTCCTCTCTCTCTGCCTGCTTCTCTGCCTTCTTGTGATCTCTGTCTGTCAAATGAATAAATAAAATCCTTAAAAAAAAAAAAAAATGGGGGAGGTGAAAGGGAAGCATTACTCAATATCAGGAAGTATTCTCTCCAGAGATATTCACCAGAGGTATAGACACTATTTTGTTGAGAGGAGTGCAAGTTTAAAAGGAGCCCTCAGACTTGGAAAGATTGGAAAGCCCTGCTTGGGAACCAGGAAGAACCATTAAAACGTGTCCAGGGATGGGGTGCCTGGGTGGCTCAGTGGGTTAAGCCTCTGCCTTCGGCTTAGGTAATGATCTCAGGGTCCTGGGATAGAGCCCGGCATTGGGCTCTCTGCTCAGCGAGGAGCCTGCTTCCCCCCCCCCACCCCCCCCCCCCCCCGGCCTGCCTCTCTGCCTACTTGGGATCTCTGTCAAATAAATAAATAAAATCTTTAAAAAAAAAAAAAGTGTCCAGGGACTGAAGCCAAGCATATGGAAGAATTAGGAAACATCTTTAAGAGGCATCGATGTCGAAACTGCGTAAGTCTACAGGGTTCATAAACTGTATTTCTGTGCAAAGTTTTCTATTTAAATTGTTATTGCTCTTTCCCTCAGCTTCAAGTGGAACACTGGTTAGAGGTACCTGACAACCCGGAGTCACCTCATCCGTTGCAATAAACTGTTGTTAATTGTTAACTGCTTTGAGTAAATAAAGGTCTAAACAACAGGTGGGCCATGAGTCAGTTACATTTTGTGTGTCATCTCCCCTCAGTGAGCTTGCTCGAATTCAAGAATTCGTACCTCGTTAAACAGGCACACAAGAACTAAAAATGCTGCTGCTACTTCACATGATTTAACTTTGGTTGTTATTTTAATGTATACTTGTACTGATCATCAGCAATGAGGCTGGCCTCCAGCTACTCCAAATTCATCCTTCACTCCCTCTGTAAATATTTAGTAAGCATCCAGTCTTTTTTGCCAGGCACGATGCTAGGTGCTAGCATACCGCAGTGAATACGGCAGACACTAAGGCTACCTCCAGCAACTTAGAATCCAGCGTATACAAGTTAGTGTGTGCAGTTAGGCTGTAAGAGGCACATGGGAACATTCCAACACTGGAATGGAGCTCCAAGAGAAGGGGATGGCCACAGAGAAAACACGCAGGACAACCGTTCCACACTGTACTGAGTGAGACTTGGTGTCATATCATGTTTGGCACCTTGTAACCTGAAACAAAATTTTAAAAACCAAGAGGCACATAAAATAACGTAGATCTAACTTTTTTAAGTGAAAAGGAACCTTAGAAAATCAAGATGATTGAGGGGCTCAATCACGGCAACTGATTCAGTCAAAACCCTCATGGCCTTGGGTCAATACAGTTACAACAGCTGCCCCCCGGTCAGTCTCTCTGCTATGTCTCTCTTCTTCATTCTAACCCAACACCCACCTTGCTCCAGAGCTGGCTTCTGTACAAACCCAATTCTTATCCATCCTAACAGATTTCAGTAGCCAGAGAGATGCTGGCTCCTCCCTCCTCATTTCCCAACGTGCCCCTCGTGAACTCTGTCCTCCAGCTACACTAGTTCTCTCGTCCTTCTTGTGCTCCTTCATGACAAAGCACACACTGCTTTTCTTCAGAGGTTTTTGTAACTGACTAGCACAGCCTTGCTCATCAGTCAAGAACCAATTTAAATGTCATCATCTTCAGAGATACTTGGCTCAGCTCCTATAAGGAGAATTCATTGTTCCCTACTCAGTGCTCACACGACCAATCTACCCACAATCCTATTCTGTAATTATCTGTTCCTATGTCTTTCCACCTTGAACCCAGTAGGTTATAAACCCTTTCAAGGCAGGGACCACACAGAATTCGTTTTTTATGTCCCCATTGCCCAACACAGACCAGAAAACGGCTATAGCTCAATTCCCATACCATAACCAATGGAGTAGAAGTGATGCTACCAGACACTTGGGACACAGGACCACAACTCCTAGAGCCAAGTCTAGTGAACACCAAATTCTAAGCATCTGTTCAAGGTAGGAAGGAACAGGAGAATGATATAATGAAAATTAGATTCATACTAACAAGAAAAAAGGGGAAGGGGAGGAGTTAAGTCGTGCACAGTGGAGGTCCTGAGGTAGAGTGCCCCATGCTTCCCTCACTCCTCTGCACCCTGCCTCCTCCTTCCACACACTAAGGGTCAGGTGTAGAACCAACCCAGAGAGGAGGCTGGGAAATGCCAGACATACCTCAAGATATGGGGCTGAGAAAATACCTTCCCTTCCCCAGCAAGGTCATTTCTATGGCAGCCAAAACTGTAAAGAAGAAAAGCATGCTGCAGAGGGAAAAAAAAAAACAAAACCTCTCCATTCTTAGCCTTCATCAATAAAGGCAAACATTCAATTTCACATAAGAAATGAGAAATGGTTTAAAGGAGACACATTCCTTCTTGTATAGGCTCAACATTTATGTTAATAGGCCATACAGGTCATACAAAATAACAGGTCTACTCTATACAGAGAAGAACTAAACAGCAGATCCTCTGTGCACGCAAATGACCTCAAGTGTCTGCAGCTTTGGAGGCAGAATCATACAAGCACCGAGCAGTCTCCATAAGAAAGTATGGGAGGGGCACCTGGGTGGCTCAGTGGGTTAAAGCCTCTGCCTTCGGCCCAGGTCATGGTCCCAAGGTCCTGGGATCGAGCCCCGCATCAGGCTCTCTGCTCAGTAGGGAGCCTGCTTCCCCTCCTCTCTCTCTCTCTCTCTGGCTGCCTCTCTGCCTACCTGTGATCTCTGTCTGTCAAATAAATAAATAAAATCTAAAAAAAAAAAAAAAGTATGGGAAAGCGGAACTGGAAAGAATGGGGGAAATGAGGGAGGAAGAAAGTGACAGAAGGCATGAGAGAAGGTGAGGTGCATGCAGCCCAACTGACTTTGGAGTTTTTGTGTTTTGTTAGCTTGCTTGTTTGTTTTAGCTTTATGTTATAGCAACTACCAGTATGGGGTTAATACGGAACCATCAACGCTGCCGGTCTCTTAGCTGAGTACCACATAAGACAAAGACTCCTGCAAGCATAGCTACATCTTACATGGCTGCTAACAATTTTCAGATAATGCCACATAACCTAAATACAGACACCATTGTACAAGAAAAGCTAAAATGCTATACGCCAACAACCCAAATAATGTACAGGCTATGAATGATGATTCCATTTTAAATCCTTGAAAACAATGCAGGAGTCTGCCAGTACCAACTTCTCAGAAGAAAATCTCTTAAAGGATCCAGTTAATACATATGGATGAACCAAAGTCCACTGAGACTTAAAATAATTTTCAAAGGATTCAGGATGAACATGATACAGTTTAAGTAGTTTTAACAATTTGCATTATAATTTCTAAAAATCTCACTGACCTCAGACAGAGCTGTATCTCTCACCCTCCCCTCCCCCCAAAATTAATATCCAAGTTTTATTCACTTCTAATGAATTTATCTACGTGATATGCACCCTCCTGTTGCTCGAAGAAAATGCTGGTTTCTTTTACAGTTGCCATCCACATGAAGTATAAAATCTACAGGATTAAGGCTCATTTCTTAAGAAATAGCAAAATGTTCTGCTATCCAAATATAAGCACCTCTTAGTCTATTTCAAAGCAGAGCACAGATTTGGATGAACCAAACAGCGCCAACATCCCAGCTCTCTTTTCTTAGGAAAGTTCCATGAGCTCTCAGGTTGACTGAAAACAGAGCTCCTTTTCAGGCAGCCTGAGGGCTCCAGCAGGGGACTGAATCTGTCCTGGTCACTGCTCACCTGTGATGTTTCTATTTGTTGCAAAAAAGGTCCTCGACTAGACCAGGGTTTTGGTACCTGTCAACTGCTTTCAGATTGCAAGTAGATGATCAACATGCAAAATAAATAAAAATTATCAAAAATCTTGCATTTACTCCTCAACCCAGTCAAATCATTTGTTTCTGAAACATTCTTCAATGAGTCCAAGTCATCCCCAAATTGCAAGCTCCCCATTGTCTCCAGCCACTCAAGAAATATCAACTATGTAATATAGACCTGACATTGTGGACAGAAAGACATAAAGACGAATGACACAGGTTCTCCCTCTAGAAAACTTAAAAACTTATGAGGAAATTAGATGGGTAAGTCCACATAATGTGGTAAGTGCTATAAGAGACATATCCTCAACATACTATAGGAAAACTAAGGGTTGTAATAATTCCACTCAGCCAGGAAGAAAAAGGCAAATAGTGAAGGCAACCCCAATTTCCTGAATAGTCAGGAACCCCTAGGCACTGTGCTATCCCCTTTTTTTAAAGATTTATTTATTTATTTTTAGGGAGAGAGGAAGAAAGAGAGGGCACATGCAAAGAAGGGTGGGGGCAATGGGAGAGGGAGAGAGAGAATTTCAAGCAGACTCCCCGCTGAGCATAGAACCCTACATGGGGCTCAATCCCACCACACTGAGATCATAGTCTAAGCCAAAACCAAGCACCAGAAACTCAACGGACCGAGTCACCCAGGCACCACAGGGCTATCTCTTTAAGTGTGTGATTGTATTCCATCCTCATGACAATCCTATGAAGTAGGTGTTATTAGGCCCATTTTACAGATAAGGAAACTAAGTCATGTAGACAGTGATAAAGTAGAGCTAGGAATCTCACCCTGATTTATCTAACCCTAAGAAGATGGGGCCTTTCAAGTAAGCATGAAAAGAGGGTGGAAGGGGGACAGAGGAAGAGGAAGAACCTTTGGACAACATAAGCAAAGACAGAGAAGACAGGAAATATTCATGGTTTCTTTCAGATTTGTATAACAATTAAATGTTCACTTATTTAGTAATGAATACTTATTTTGAAACTGCATCCTATATTAAGAAATTCAATAGTTTTTTTCCTTTCTCATATTTCATGAATTTTTTTTTTGCCTCAAAAGAAGACATACAGTGATAAACAGACACATGAAAAGATGCTCAACATCACTCATCATCATAGAAACACAAATCAAAACCACAACGAAAGGGATGCCTGGCTGGTTCAATCAGCAGAACATGAGACCCTTAATCTCAGGATTATGAGTTCAAGCCCCACGTTGGGGGACAGTTTACTTAAAAAAATAAATTTAATTTAATTAAAAAAAACACAAAGAAGTATCACCTTACACCTGTCAGAATGGCTAGTCACAAATATAAGAAACAAATGTGGGAGAGGATGTGGAGAGAAAGGAATCCTCATGCTCTGTTAGTGGGAATCCAAATTGGTGCAGCCACAATGGAAAACAGTGTGGAAGTTCCTCAAAAATTTAAAAATAGAATTACCATATGATACAGTAATTCCACTACCGAGTATGTACCTAAAGAAAACACTAATCCAAGAAGATAGATGAACATCCCTATTTTTATTGTAGTGTTATTTACAATAGCCAAGATGGAGAAGCAACTCAAGTGTCCACTGACAGATGAATGGAGAAAGAAGATGTGGGACTTATATACAATGGAATATACTCAGTCATAAAAAGGAATGCAATTTTGCCATTTACAACAACGTGGATGGACCTAGAGGATAAGTGAAAAAAGTCAGTGAAAATGCTAAGTGAAAAAAGTCAGACAGAGAATGACAAATACCACATGATTTCACTCGTAAGTGAAATTTAAGAAACAAAACAAACAAATAAAACACACTCTTAAATATAGAGAAAAAAACTGGTGGTTACCAAAGGGGAGGGTGAAATGGCTGTAGGTTGTACACCTGAAACTAATATAACACTGTATGGTAATTACACTTCAATTTTTAAAAAAATATTCCCAAGAATTTGCACCACTAATACTCTCTGTTTGTTATAGAGGACAATTGTGCAATAGTGAGATTAGATTATGTTATAATGAAAATATCTGAAAGAAGTCCTTAAACTAGTAATACTTTGTAAATCAACAAGTTACTAAGAGAGCACTCTGAGGGGAAGAATTTTTAAGAATTCAAATATATGGTGCAAGACTCTTTTCAAGAATTTTTTTGGAGGGGTGGAGTAGTAGGAACCTGACATTTGAGCTCATATAATAAATAACTCCTGGGAAGACTTTCAAGATTATTAAGAAATAAGGGCAGTTTATTAAATATAATGTATGATAATCTAGTTTATTCTAATTTACAAATTCCCAAAGAGATCTTCTGTCATATCATTAGTACACCAGCAATTTGCCCCACAGATTTTCCAGAAGGGCTAGAAATGCCTGACATTATACATCATCACCACTAGGTGGGATCTCAACTAGTTTGAAAATCCCAGAGACCATCAGGCAGAACCCAGAGCTAACTGGGAAGACAGGTACCTCTCTCAACAGGCTCTGGAGGATGGAACTATTTCCTTGGTGATGCCAAAAATTTATGTTTGGAGACAACACCGACTACAAAGGTAAGACAAGCAAGTGTTGCAGGACAAAATGAGAACCTAAGAACATCTTCGCCCAATAGGGGTGTGAAGAAGTAACCTCAATGAAAGCTCAGTATAACTTCAGAAGAAAAACAAGCCCTACAAATCCAATAGAAAGGACAACTAAGATGTTTAAGCAGAAACAGCCTGATGGTGTGACAAAACGATGATCCCTTTTACAAGAAATAATTTCGAGATGCTTGATAGCAGTCTTTCGACCTAGCCCCACAAGGAAGGTTGATTGATTTAGAGAAGATTCAAGGCAAAGTCAGTAAAATGTAAAAGAATGAAGCGAGAAGCTACAAAGCATGGGGTAAAATAATGGAAACTCTGTTTAATCTAGAGAAGGGCTGCCCACTGAAACAGCAGATTACGGTGTAAAAAGAAAAGACTTAAGTTTCATAAAGCATTTAAGAAGACCAGAATCCCTCCAAAAGCAGGTCCTTCCCTGAAAAGGAAAGCGTCAGAAAAGAAACCAGTTTTCTGCACCTTCAAATACAAGTATCAAATCAAACCCTTGGGTGGGTGAGGTGGCCAGTGACTCCCCAGCTGCCCCTCCAGGTCTGTGGTCTACGCTGATGGTATGCTAGGGCTTCACCACGCAACCAACTCCACAAAGGGACTCTACCCAGGCAAAGCCTGTGTGGCTCACGTCATTAACATTCTTCTTTAAGTAATACAAGACACAGGGCTACACTATCACTAGCTGGGGTATTTCAAAGTCACAGATATTAAGAAGGAAGAAACACACTCCGAAAACAAACACACACACTACAGAGCAGGGCAATAACCCAAGAATAAAGAGGAAACACACCCGTTAATTTCAAACCATTTGCTTCTGTTTATATGATTAATGTTTCTAATGCAAAAATCTTAATCTTCTTTACTGATAATCTTTCAAACAGCACAACTTGTTCTGAAACTAAGAGGAAGCTCATGCAAAATTCAATAGCTCTGCCTGGTTTAGACTGGAGCTAGCAGGATATTCAAACCCTGAGAGGTCAGCTCAACCTACACAGTGCAGAACATTAGCTCAGCTTCTGAGTGCACTGCTGCCAATTTCTTCTGATTTCTGTTTTACTTCATTTCCTTTGATGACAGAGCCCACACCTAACAAACACAGTGAATCTCATTAGCACTAAAAATTTTCCTCTGCCTCTCCCTCCTCCTCACTCCTCTCCCTCTCTGCCCCACCCTGTCTTCCATGAACAGGTTGGAAGCCAGGGGCCAGAGCAGGATTTTCCCTGGACTAGAAGTACCTTTCGGGTGTCCTCACACAGCCTTTCCCCAGCCACAATCAGAGCTTTGTCATGTTTCAAACCAGGTCATTAACTCATCCGCCAGGTTTGACGTACCTTTTCGAAGGGTCTTTCTGAAGACACAGTGAAAGTAATTTCCTAAAGGACTTGCCGTATTTTTTCATCATTTCCTTATCCTCTACTCCTGTTTCTAAAGTGGGTGGGTCATTTTGCAAAGTCAGCATTAACACCTGCAGCAGAAACAAACACCAAGACAGAATGTCAGTACAGCCGCTGCTACAGTCGTGTCCTTCACGTTTCACCAACGCATAAGAAGCCATCTTGGATGAGGGGCTTTCCCATGGTTTGAACCTTCCAGAAAGTGTGTACTGAAAGTCCTCATTTCCTTTCGCAAATCTGTTCATGGGCCCTTTCACCTTTTTGTTACTCCATGGACAGAACTTACAAAATCTGTTCTGTGTGTGAAGAACAATGTCCCCAGAGTAACCGGGACAGAACTTCTGGGAACTGGCTCTCAGATAGCCTCGAGGAGCACGTAGCTCCAGCACAGGCTTAGCGAAAGCTGGGGCTGAGGCTGGGAAAGTGGGGTAGAGGGAGGCCCAAAGCAGCCATGAACGGTCATATGTACAGGTCATTCATAAGTAAGGAACCGCCCGTACTCAAGGCTTCTGCTGACATGCTGCCAACCCTAAAAATAAAGCCACAGCATCCCAGAAGGTATCACATGATTTCCTTTTTTCAATGAGCAAACCTACAGAATATTGCTTAAAGGCTGCTGAAAGCTAGCCAGAATACGAGTTGCTAAAAACCATAACCAGAGCCAAATGGCCACGCTACTTCTTCTAGAAGGGGACAAAAGGACATCAAAATATAGCTTCAAATCAAAAAGGTAAAAATTCCATTCATTGACATCAAAATTACTTGCTTAAGAAAAAGAGTAGAACTTGTAGTAAACTATTGACCTATAAAAGGAATAAAACTCATTAATGCATAAATCAGCCTTAATTGATGTAAATGTTATACATGCCAGGACTCCTTTCAAACACTTTCAGATGTGTGAAGAGATGAAGTACTGAAGTGACAGTTTATTGTTTGTGGAGGATAACAGCAAACAGAAGAAAGTGGGCGAGCTATGAAGTCCCAGCGGAGCCCCACAGGACGGCAGGCTGGGGTTAGCAATGGGACTTTGGATTTGGGTGGGAAACACGCAGGGGTGGGGAAAGGAAGAAATCAAGAAATAAGAAAAAATAATGCAGAAAAACTGGGTGGAAGCAATAATCTTCCGAGTTGTTTCAGTGTTTTTTTCTCTGCAAGGGCAGTTCAACTGTTTACACCTCAACTTTGGAATTCTCTGCTAACAAAAGGAGGTATGTATACACACACACACCCTAATCTTAAGGATGTTAAAAATATGTACATAAAAACAGAGAGAAAAGGGCAATGTACTGAACTCTGCTAAGACCTTAACAGGGATTGTCTGTGGTTAATGAGATTATGATTTATTTTCTTCTTGTTTATTTGGACTTTCAAATATTCTCATAAGAACATATTAACTTTTTAATCGGTGAAATTATTGAACCTTGTTTATCCTTGGGTTTTTCTTAACCCTCCTAAATTTTTCCAGTATTTTCCTAGAAAAATGGTGAAACAAAGATTGTATTCTCTAACATACCTCCATATTTTCCAGCCACTATTTCAGCCCCCAAACAAAATCTAATTGGGTCCTTCAGCCCTGATACCCCCATCTCTGAATAAGTGAAATAATAACGTAGGCCAGTTCAAAGAATCACAAAAATCGGAAAACACCATCCAAATATAGGTTATTGCCTGAAAACACTGGGCTCCCTTATTTCAGATGAGTCACAAACATGACAGTGAACATGGGGGTGAAAAGTTACAAATCATTTTAAAAAAATGGGGGAATCCATCTGCAAAGACAACATCACTATAATCCAATTTTAGATCTTCCTTGGGGGTCTGGGGTCTTTGGCTATCAAAAGAGTAGTGACCAGCATTTGTCCCAGTTCTCTCTCAACCTCCACCGCCCAAAGTGATCGCAGTCTTCAGACAGCTCTCTAAGAACGTACAGCGAGCTTCTAAGATGGGAACTGTACCACTTTTGTCCTATTCTGTCCACATCAGACAACATTTAAACTTGGCTGTGTTCCTCCATTAATTCTCCTCAGGTCTAAGAGAAAAATGACTATGTTTAAGAGAATTACAGAACAGATTCCGTTAAATCCTATTTCAAGCCCGACATATGATTCCCAATAGTAATTACTTTCATAGGAGGATATTTGTGATAAGGTGCTGCTCCTGTTGCTAATTCAATGGCAGTTATTCCAAAACTCCACATGTCAGCCTTGAAGTCATAGCCTCTCACCTAAGAACAGAAAGAGGAAAAAACACAATTATATAGTAGGCCTGTCACCCCCCAGGAAGTCCATATTATGCTGGAGACCTACAGCAGGGATGCACAATTTTGATATTACTTTGATAAGGTCCAGCAGTTGAGAGCTAAATCTTAGTTGCATGAGACATTCTAGCAAAATGAATGACTTGAGTGAAATGTTAATATATTTAATGATACAAGGCTTTTTTTTTTTTTTTTTTTACCTGTTCCATGACTTCAGGGGCCATCCAACATGGAGTACCAACAAATGTTTTTCTTACTTTATTCCGGGTAACATCACCTCCTGTTGCTAGGAATGCACTTACCCCAAAATCTAAAAGAAAAAAAAAAAAAGTCACCCTTATTTGATGTAAGACATTATTGCTTACACATTCTGACTTTATACACCTCTCTTTTCCTTGTGACCTGTTCAGTGATGATGAATTGTTCCAAACACCATGGAGCCCTCTCGGGGTCACACCAAGGCAGTCCCGCCACCTGCCATCCTACACTTTAGAGAACGCCATCACGAGTGATGGGTCAGCAAGCTCACCAGTCCAGAAACTCACCATATCAAATTATATTTTGGACAAAAAGGTATCAAAAGTCCTAACTAACCACAAAGGATTATAACAATAAAATAAAAATGTATTCTCAGAGCCCTAAATAGAAAGGATCTTAGCTTTTAACTTAGATTCATTTCAACAAATCATTTTTAAGAATAGCACTAGAAGGAGTAAAACTAGTACGTGATGCAGTTTCTTTTATTACGATTATTTTCCAGCCTCTTTAATTTAATCATCAATGTTTGGGGAGTGGATTTTTTTTTTTTTTAAAGGTGGCTTGGGGGAGGGTGAAATAGAGGGGATTAAGACTACATTTATGGTGATGAGCACTGAGTAATGTAGAGAACTGCTGAATCATTATATTGTACACCTGAAACTAACACAACACTGTATGTTAATTATAATTCAATAAAAAGATTTCAATAAAGGGTAAATAACATTAATTTTCCACATTCCTATGGCATTGCTTAAAGGATGCTGACAACTTAGGCAAAATCATAACAGTAAATCCATGAACTCAGGTACATAAAGCCAACGTGCCCAGGTTTGTACATATGTAGCAATCAACACAAAGGAAAAGCTCAGTCAGCAAAGACTGGTTTTTGTTTTTGTTTTTTTTTCTCAATGTTTGCTTTCTGGATAATTTTCATAGGTATAGGTACAATGGTTTGTAGAATGAAATAATACTCTTCTTAACATCCATTACATACCAGAAACTCTTTTGGCAGGAGGACGAATTAGGCATACTATATACACAGGCACATGTGTATTTATGCAAAAATGATGTTCACTTGTGACCACAGAGAAGGAATACCCAGTGATTATTAATGCATGCATTTCTGCATAGATTTTCTTTAAAAGTTAAAATTAGTTAATAAGTTAAGGTACCAACTACTTAGGGCTAGTATAGACCTCCCAGCAAGAGCCAATTCAATAGTAATTGGGTAAATGGTAATTAAAAAAGGTTGTCAATGCCTCTAAATGCTGCAGCAGACTAGCCTGAGCCCCTTCAAATTGCTCTCCTTATTCCTCCTTTGCTGGTTCCCTTTGATGACCTGCCAGGATGACAGCAATTACCAAAGAACAACATCAAGCACAAACCAAGGTCAAAATGTATTAGCAGTTGCTTTAGGTCTTCAATATTAAGTTATGTGGTAACACTGTAACCAGTTCCCTGAGTTGAAATATGTTGACTGTTTCATTTTATTTACATTTAAATTTACTCAACTCCCAGCAGGATTTCAACTACAAGTAAAAGGAATAAAAATTGACAAATGGAGTCTTTGTTCCAACCGCTCCTCTCATGATGATACTGAGCAAAAGCATATTTTGAAAGTGCTATATAATTTAATTTGCACATATGTGCCAAACTCTAAAACTCGGAATTCTTATATTTCGGTCAGAAAAATGAAGGCTTGTGAAAAGAAATCTCTAGAACCAGTGAGCCAATCTCCTGTGGGTAGTAGCAAATAAAATTCCTGTTCTTAGAGAAGAGCTAGGTGAATTAAATTTTTTGTAAGCATCTACTATATTTGGCTAGAGGAAAAGACAGTACGATCAGCTTTGAAAAATATTAATTTCAACTTAATTTATATTCCTGAAAATGTGAACAACGAAGCCAACATTCCATTTCTAGTAAAATAATTTTGTAACAAGGGTGCATGGGTGGCTCAGTCAGTTAAGTCTGCTTTTAGGCTCTCTGGTCACGATCCCGGTGTTCTGGGATTGAGCCCCACACGGGGCTCTCTGCTCAGTAGAGAACCTGCTTCTCTTCCTCTGCCCCTTGCTCAGGCACATGCATGCCTGTGCTTCCTCTTCTCTCAAATAAATAAAATCTTTAAAAAAAATTTTTTTGTAACAAGATAATACTAAGGACATAACATCTGTAAACAGGAAAGAATATGGGTAGAAATTGCTCTAAGGAAAAATGGATTTTTTTAAAAAACAGTTAAAACTCTACACCCCAATCTCCCCTAAAAGATATAATCCAGATAAAAATCCATAGTTAACATTAAATATTTTACTTCCTTAAAAATACCATAGGATTACATTAGACCTTTTTAAAGCTGCAAAAACAGCTGAAAAAAAGATGTATAGTAGCAATTTATTATGGACAATACCCCTTCAATATATCCGGCATGATTCACATATTTATTCCTAGTCTCCACTTAGAACACTCACTTTAAAGCCTTAAACAGATGGTTAAATGTCTTTAAAGCTCAGAACAAAAATTCCAGAAACTAAAAACGCCAATCCTAACATCTACTCACCCTTATGACTCCAGAGTAAATACACAGTTGGCTCTTATGGATTGCCCATGTGTACTGAGACAACACTTTGACCGAAGTACATAGGGTACCTGTGTAAAAAGGAAAATTGCCCTATTCTGTCAAGACAGCGTGCATAGGACAGTGAGAATGCGGAGAGGGTGTGGGGACAGAGCCACTGAAAAGAGTCCTTATTTCCTAAGAGGGACGTCTATATGGCGAAGGGAGTGCAACCAGATACACCTGGGTCAGAAACCATAAATGTTTCTCTGGCCACATGGAATCAAAGGCTCCACACAGAGTGAGCCGGCCATCTTCCCACGTCCGGGAATAACTGCATCTCAAACCAGAAAGAACCCTGTCAACCTAAGAGCAGAAAGGCTCCCTCACATCTTTTGAATCCACCCACTTTGCAGCAGCCTCCAAAACCTCCACCCTCCTCTGGCTTTCTCCAGGACCATGTCCTGGCCACCAGGCCTTCCTCGGTCACACACCTGACCTCCCCCTCAAACGGCCTTCAAGGCCTCCTCCTCCCCAGGATAGAGTCAAAATCCCTCAGGACAACCCGTAAACCTGACTTCCCTTTTTTCCTCTTCCTCCTCAGTGGTCCCTACTCCCAAATCTAGACTTGGAGCCTCCCCCTGCTGAAGGACTCACTGTTTCTTCCCCAGCTCCATCACCAGACCTGCCCTCCTTACCCCAACACCCCGCCACCGCCACTGCCGTCCCTCACAGTCTGCCTGTGCCCCTGAGGCTCTGCGGCGGCCCAGGGAAGCTGGTCCCTCCACAGAGAGCCATGTGGGCCACAGAGGCCATTAGCACACCCCTATGAAGAACAGAAGCACCTCTGGCATCCCGAGTCTGGGCACCGTGGGGCTTTTTCACAGTCATCTTTGTGTTGAGGTACAGTTAGACTGATGTGCACCGAACACCATTGCCTCATTTATGGTGTGTGATTAAGTCACCTTGAGAATGGTCTTATTTGTACGCACATGAATGCCAGGCCCCAGGACAGATCTGCAGGTTTACAGTACAGCCACCTGATATGGACAGTGAGGGGACCCTCCAGGAAAGGGCATGGGCCTCACATGCTGGGCCCAGTGTCCCCATGGATCAGGCTAAGGCCATGACGCTCCCCAGCCATGTGAGGCCACCAACCCTTCAACCAGGGCTTCTTGGCCTCTGTTTCCTGACCAGCTTTCTCAGGTTCTGCCTATCTTCATATGACGTGCGTATTGATAACACCCTCCTGCTTCTTTCCACCATGTGTAAATCTGCTTTCCGATAAATGTGAGGTAGATCCATAAGCTCCTAGTCTCTGCCTCTGAACTGGAGTGAGGGGATAACCATAAACATTTTTACAAATTATGAGAAAGATAAGTTTCCTGACCTTTAAGTCTTGACCAGCAAGGAGACGGAGGCCAGGAAACAACGAACAGAGCTACATTGTGCTGTGTAGTCAGAGGAACAAGGGCAGTAACAGTCATGACAGGTTCCACCCCCACTGAGGCCTCAGACCTGGCCTTGGAGAAGAGGTTAAGACCTGGAGAGGCAAGCCCCAAAGGACACAGCATTCCAGACAGAGAAACAGCCTCAGCAAAGCACAAGTGTGGAGCCAAGAAGAAAAAGAGTATGACAGCTGCTGGGGTCAAACCCTCAAATACCTCCAGGGGCCAGGCAGGAATAAAGGAGGGAGGACGGTCTTGAAAAGAATCCACACAGTCTGAACCATTAGAGGGCTCTCGATGCTTAGTGTCGGCACAGGGGGCGCTAGGCCCTCCCTCCCCAGGAGCCCGTTCTCAGTGCAGGTCCCTGCTATTCCACTGGAAAAGAAAGTCACTGTAGAGGAATAGGGCCTGGCACGGCCGATGTCCCCACTTTCCCAGAGCAAGCAAATATCAAGATCTTTACGTAAAACCTCTCCTTTCTATTGTTGTTGGCAACAAATTCGCTTACAAAAAAAAGGAAAGGCAAAATAAGCAATGACGCCTCCCTGGTTTAGCCTGCAAACCAATCTCCCAAGCAGCTATCAGGCCTAAAAGTCACCTATACTGTAACACACACCATAGCAATACTATATTTGTGAGACCCAAGTGCTCAACTGGCATTCTGACCCAGAGCGCCCAGCGCCAGAAGGTTCTGGTTGCATTCGCTATGCCGGATGCAGCTGCTCATGCTCACAGTATTTCTATTATCTGTAAGTATAAATAAGTATGAGCCAGGTGAAGGCCCCAAAGGGGCTATTATTGGAGGATAATAATGCCGGTCACCTGTTGGCAGGCATGAGGCATGTGAGAAACAGGCCCTTCTCCGACGAAAGGAAAGATAGTCAGTGCACAGAGAACGGCTAAAATATTTACCTGAACTTGCTGCTCTTGTGCGAATAGAAGAATTCAGCCAGGCCCAGGAGCAAGCTAAATCCCTCCCCAGTCCTAGGTCTAGTTCGATTCTAGAAGCCAAATGCACATGTACGAGAAAATTACATCTAGAATTTTGACAAGTCTGCTTTTTTTTTTTTTTACTATTTTATTTATTTATTTGACAGAGAGAGAGGTCACAAGTAGGCAGAGAGGCAGGCAGAGAGAGAGGGAGAAACAGGCTCCCCACTGAGCAGAGAGCCCGATGCGGGGCTCGATCCCAGGACCCTGAGATCATGACCTGAGCCGAAGGCAGAGGCTTAAACCACTGAGCCACCCAGGAGCCCCAGCAAGTCTGCTTTAAGTGGTTTTTCCACTCACCCAGAGGGTCAGAGAGCAGGAACTTCCTTGAGCCTACAGAACAAAGCACGAGAACTCTTTAGGGGCTTGCTTGCTAACGAAGGGCAAAATCTGGTCTGGAACTTGACTTCCTGAAAAGCTGGGAGTGGCACTGCAGGTAAAGAACCAGCCCTAACCTTAACCTGCCCCCAACGTCCACAGCAGCTCCTCACACCTAGGAGGAGGGACCTGAGTTGCATATGAGAAACCTGCTCAGGTTAATTCAACACTTGACTAGAGAATAATGGAATCAACATTTGATGGCTCAGAGCTTCCTACAACATTTTCAAAACAGGCTACAACAGATCAGATCCCTTCGGACCTGCCAGCAGCTGGCTGGGGGTCTGGGGGAGCGGGGACCCCCAGCAGCTCCTTGCTTGAACCCATCTCTTCTCCCCAGTGGCCATGGTCTAGAAAAGCGGGGAAGCATCAAGACTGTGGGGGAGCCCAGCCACAGGGTCTAAGAACCAGGGAAGGGAAGCTGAGCCTGACCCCCTAGGCCCCCCGGACTACCGTGGCGCTCGTTCTAACCAAAGAGGAAATTTGGGGAAAGGACTCACACAGGATGTTCAGGAGCTAAGTCAACAGAGCCTGTATCTTCAGAGAGACTCTGGAAATGGAAAGGATTAGACAAGTTCTTAGGAAAATATGATGATTTAGTGGCTATTGGAGTTGAAGAAGAGGAAGGAATTAAAAAGATTAAATGCCTTGCCAAAGACCACATAGCAAGTTATCGAGGGTCTGGAGAAAACCCACAGCCTTTCACAGAGGAGTCAGCCCGTTAGCCCTGGTGTCCATTTTGAGAAAATTCAGTGTATTTTTCCGTACTGAAAAGGACACGCAAGATGAATAAGGGGGTTAAGACTCCACAACTCCTGAGCTCTTCCCTGAGTCAGGCTCAAGTTGTGATTACCCGACACAGAGAAGCTCGTTGGAGGTTCCCTGGTTAATCCGAAATGTCATATTTATATCATCAAAACAATCCCTTCACAATTTGGGTGGACTCCCAGGGTTTCTTTTTCATTTATTTATTTTCTCACAAGAGACTCTTAAGACTTTACGGACAAAATTGAAGTGTGCTTCCAAACACCCAGGAACATTTTCAGGGCTGCCAGCTGGACATCCGGACTTCCTGAGTCCCACAGGTTTCCTTAAAACGCCATGCTACCAATGTTGGATGAGTAAAGAAGCATGTAAAGAAGTGCTATGATTTAAATAATGCCAACTATATAACTGTGGGTATAAAACAGAAGCAAGGGTTTTCTTAACAGAGGAGACTACAGAAAGTTGTTTTGTTTTAAACACCGGACTGAGTTCTTACTGTGTTGCTTTTATAAAAGGAGTGCCAGCGGTAGAGCACCCTACTTACGGTTCCAGAAGCTCGGGGTGTTCACAATAACCCCTAGCCCAGGGTGCCAGGGTGGCTCAGTCGTTAAGTGTCTGCCTCTGGCTCAGGTCATGATCCTAGGGTCCTGGGATGGAGCCCCGCATTGGGCTCCCTGCTCCCCAGGAAGCCTGCTTTTCCCTCTCCAACTCCCCCTGCTTGTATTCCCTCTCTCATTGCTCTCTCTGTCAAATAAATAAGTAAGATCTAGAAAAATAAAATTAAGGACAGAACCTATTTTAAAAAACCCAAAAACAAAAACAAAATTCTAACCCTGTGGGTTTAGACATCAGGGGGCTTCTAGAACTTTGATTTAGACACACCCCTGGCCTTCTGGTGAGAGCTAAGGTGGGAACATGGGATATTAATTTAAATGGCAACATTACGTGGCCTCAACAGCATGAATGGAAGAAAGACATTAACGTGCCCAGCCTCCAGTCCTCAGAACCAAAGGCATCGTCCTCAGCTTGCTGGCAACTCCTAGGCACCCTTTCCCTGCTGGCTTTCTTGGTCGAGGGAAGAAAACTACAGACCAGGGTCAGGAAAGGCTTTTGCAGGTACAGAATCAAAAGCACCCCTCTTCCAACTGCAATCCTGCATATTCCATCCAGATTCACCGAGTCCAGGTCTGACCGCATCCCTCTCGGGTCACAATCTCTCCCAGACAAAGCGACTGGAGAATGCCACCGCAGTCCATCCGGTCTGTAGGAATCAGCAGGCTGCCCACACGGTCGCTTCCAACTGTGATGCCTCCCCGGTGGTCATGTGCTCTGGCCGAATGTTTTTAGCCTCTTTAACTGACCAAATTGCTGTTTCCCAATTTCATTTTTTTAATGTACGTTTATATGCAGCCTTTCCACCAGTTTTTCTGTTTGTTGCATTTTTGTTTATAAATCAAATAGGGATGACTTTTCCCTCTCCAGGAGCCCTGCTGTCTTCAGAGCACCATCAGCTCTCCAGGCACTGAGAGCCAGAACTGAGTGGAACTAGGGAGGGCAGTCCCCTTGGGGCTCTGCTGAGGACCCCTGCAAACCCAGGCAGCGCTGACTTGAGGGCGGCTGAGGGGACGCCTCCAGTCCAACGCCCCTCTGGGTACCTGTGCCAAGCTCAGCAGAACACAGCTAACCCAGAGCAAGAAGCAGGGCCCGGATCCCAGGGGGCCAGGTGAAGATGGGGCAGACCCCGGATGGTGGCTGCCAACACTCCCTGGGCTTGTCCCCTTCCTGAAATAACACCACCTTGCTCACAGGAGTAGTTGTCTCACATTCTGAGAGTGGTGTTTCAGAGCACCATGAATGGAACCCAACTTTAGAGGCCAAATGGTGACACTCTTGGCGTGGGATACGAGGCCCCTACTCAGAGGCGTCCTCTGAGGTCCTGACCATTTCCAGTGAGTCTCCCACCAACAATCCCTGAAACTAAGAGGAAGAGAAGAAGCACCAAAGAAGGACACAGTGAGTACCAAGGAGCCCCATTTCTACCCCAAGAAGGCACTCTGGAATCAAACAGGCCTGTTGGTGATCCCAACTACACTTCCTCATCATTTACTTAACTGCTTCCAGCAATGGTTTCACAAGCTATAAAATGGGGATCTCAAAACAATAGATTCTCAATAACAGTCCTTGTTGGCTATCTACCCAACATCCACAACCATCCATTCTTCTCTGCCAGAATCCTGATTTTGTTTGCAAGGACTCAGGGGATTAATTGTGCTCTAAGCCCATCATGGTATTTGGTTCCTCTTACCCATGAAGGATCTGAGGGTCTGCCCTAGTCCTGGCCCATAAGATCCAAGGGGCGTACAGTGTAAGCTCTTGCATGGAAATCCTTTGCCTGTATAGAAGAAGCACCATACAAGGCTCTCATACTGCCCATGCCCCAGACTGTTGAGGGCACTGTCACTGAGGATGAGATGCTGGGAGTGAGCAGCCCAAGGCAACAGGCTCTGGCCAACATACTGAGATGCAGAACAGAAAGCAGGATTGAGCCCATGACCTCTGGGATATCGCTGGGCTTCTGCACCAACCCTGGAACCAAATGCCCCAGACTTCTGTTATGTGAGATAATTAAATGTCCTTATTGCTTAATCTCCTGCCCATCAAGCACTCTGACATTTATACCCAAAGGCTTCTTAACTCTGCAGTCGCCGGCCTTTCCCCAGGCCCGCCATGTTTATTCATGCTTCCTGACCACTAAGGGTTAACCATTGCATCAGAGGCCAAAGGCACTGTAATCCCCCAAAGGACTCAGTAAAATCAGCAAGAAAACAATTTAGCACACAGTGCAATTCTGGAGTTTTAAACAGCTCTAGTATTAAGCATGACTTTTAATGCCAGCGGCACAAATCAAAACAAATAAATACACAGGCATCTCGGGGCGGCGGGGGACGGGGGGGGACCCACCACAAGAAGAGTTTAATTCACTTTTTTTGCCAATAGTTTGTTTCGAGCTACACTTACATAAACCTTCCAGAAACAGAACAATACATTTCTAAGAAAATGAGAGAAAGAAATATCTTTGACTTTTGCTATTCAGAAGTGGGGTCCACAGACCAGGATCGTCGGTATCACTGAGTCAGCATCTGCCATGTAGCCAGAGCCCTCGCTGATGTGATGCACAGGGAAGTTGGAGAAGCACTGCTCAAGGGTATGGCCTTCCTCAGAGGTGCTATGGCCTGATTTGGTGTGACTGCATGATCTCAAAGTGTGGCCAACACCATGGCTTCCCTCTCTCACCTCTTAGATGCAGAGAACTCCAGTAGTGGAGAGAGAGCAGCAGGAAAAATATATTTATGTGTGCATGCTCATGTATTTTATGACCCAGCAAGCACAAGGGCAATACTAGAAGCCTAAATCATGTCCCACAAGAAAAATGACCCCGTGATGCTCAAGGGTGTGTCAAGCCGGACAATTCACACACATGGCACACTCCCGTTCGTACAAAATCTTTTCTTTAAAATATGTGAAGATAATTTATGATCACTGTCCTTACTAACAGTCCCATCAGTAACAGCTGCTCCGTAGAGCGCCAGGGCACTGAGAAGATAGGCTTCGGGTAGGTATCCTTCTCAGCACGAATGTTGGTAACACTATTCCTTTCTTAACCTCTGATATGCAAGTGTGTGTGGATGAGAGATGATTAGAGCAATAACCTTGAATCTGCTCATCTTTTCCGCAAACAATAAATATGTACGCACCTTACCTACTCTTCAAAATCACTAGTTCATTATGGATTGGGACATACCACCTGTCCTGCTCAGGAGGAAGCCTGGCACTCCAGGAGGGACCAGACAGAACCAAAAAGAGTTCTCTGAAACCTTCACTCTCCACCCAATTTCCTTTCCCCTAAACAGACTCCTGGTTTTCAACTCTATTTATTCCTTCTTGTACGCAAACGGTGTTCAGCGGTCTTCTCTGGCTCTCTAGGCTTCAGCCCCCAAACCCAACAGAGTGTCCCAGGCCTCCACTCAGAAAACCCAGTCTACCGTATTTCCTATGGCTGCGCCCCAGAGTCACTTCTCGGCTGTTCTGAAAAAACCGACGTTTCCCAACTATGAATGAGGGAGGGAGAGGCAGTCCTGACCTTCTTTGAAACATCAGAAAATGACAATTCCACAGCCTTTTCTGATAACAAAAGAAAAAATCAGAAGACATCATACCTGTATTCCCTTAAGACTTTCACCTTTCAAAATAAAAGGAACACAAAGAAGCAAACCTTCCCACGATTGGCCTCTCCTGTGGGTAGACTCTCAAAACTGCCATCAACAGTTTTCCTTTAAGGGTGCTACATTTTAACTCATATAGTAGAGGTTCTTAGCCATTTGTTTGTACTTTGTTCACGGAATCAACATCTCATTCATGACCCCATAAACAAATAGCAAGAAAATTTCAACATTGGGGGAATTATTGGTTAAAGAGCCAAGGCTACACAAGCTTTCACTCACTCCCTAATTCCTCATTCTCCCTGTTCTCACACTCAGGACGACACAGGATTAAAAGGGCCAAAAGGTAGAAGGGTAAGTGTTGACTGATATCAATTTATATCTGGTTCACAGTTCAGTTGACTAATGCAATCTATTAGCCAAAGCGTGAAGGAGAACACTCGCTTAAGATGACAGCAAACCACAGATAATCTGCCCATCTGTGTGAGAGCCACACAGCCCTTCACCAAAGCAGGTGGATTTCCAGTGACAGGTGGAGCCAGAGGCCATACCTGGTGGGGCACCAGCAGAGGCAGGGATGCAGGAAGGCTGGAGTGGTAATCCCAGGCCAGCTGTGCTGAAGGTGCCAGGCAAGAGCCTGCTTTCTCAAGTCCAATGATAGGCATGACCATGAACTCACTAGCAGACTCACTCACTAGCAGTCAACTTTTCTATCAAATGTGGTAATTACAGTGAACAAAGGAAAACCACAGATGATCCCCAAATCGCAAATCCATTCTTCCCTAGTTCCCCAGTGAGGGCAGGATATCTGTAAAGATGCTCTGGTAAAAATAGTCACAGGATAGATAGTTGGCTTACTCTCCCCTCCATGCCCAAGACCATCCTGATTTGAATGCTTTCAAACCGGAGAGAGAATTTCTTTAGTGACTGAGGCTCACGAAGGGCCACACTAACACTTTGTTGTAAGACAGGTCCTAGAGAAAGTCTTGTCAACCTTCCTTATTCTGCAGCTGAAAAAACCGGAGCCCTAGGGGGATCGAACTGTCTGAAGGCACAGCATGAGAGCAGGGGTAGCGGTGGGTGAGGGGAGCCCAGTAGTAAGGAAGTGAGCCAAGGGCTGAGAGAGAAGCCAGGAGATCTGAGAATGATTGGCTTTTAAGACGTTCAAAATGACCGTAAAGGCATCCACAACCACTCAGCAGTCCTCAGTGTCCCCCATCTCTAAGACCTACTCTGCTGAACTAGGAGAGCTGCTGTAGGAGATCACTAGGTAAGCATATTTGACAGGTATCTTTTCCCAAGCCCAGCACATGCTCTGAAGTCAAAGGAGGGCTCCAGGCTGGCCATATTTGCAAAGATGGGCACAAGCAACTTAGATCAAATATTAATAAGTCTAAATTTCCAATGCAATATTCACACACCCTGCAGGTGGTCTTTTTCATACAAATCTCCACTTAACTAGCTCTAATATCAGAAGCTTTCAATAAACCAGGATGACCCATCTGTACTCTCTACAAGCAATGGTCCCTATGGGAGGTGATTAAAATAGCACAACTCCAGTAGCCACAAGTATTTAAAGCAACAATTTACATCATTTCCACAAAGTTTGGAGAAGGATTAGTTGAGGCTAACACAATCTTCAAAGAATCTGCAGATTTTTAAATCCACAATAAAGAAAACCTCACATTTAAAACTCTTAACACTGATGAATCATTAAAGTACGAGGATCACCTTGTTGAACTCTATGGCTCAGTGTTCTTTTAGTCTACATGTACTACAGACTCATATTTTCATTAATTCATTCGACAACTATTTACTGAGCTCTTACCAAGTGACATTTCCAGTTTGAAACACTAGGACTATAGAAAACCCGTCCTTCATGAAGCTGACCTTTAAGCTGGGGCAGCAGCGGGAAGGAGAGGTAAATACGGTCAGGAAGCAAAATTCCCATGTGCAACACACAGCAGCGCTGCACAGACTTCAGCCAGCATCGCAATCACCTGAGGGCTTCTTCACATACGCCCTGCTGGGCTCCACTCCTCCCCCAAGTTTCAGATTCAACAGCTCTAGTGGTGGAAGAGCACAGAGGTGTGTTTTTTTTTTTTTTTTAAGAATTTATTTATTTATTTATTTGACAGAGGGAGATCACAAGTAGGCAGAGAGGCAGGCAGAGAGAGAGGGGGAAGCAGGCTCCCCGCTGAGCAGAGAGCCAGATGCAGGGCTCGATCCCAGGACCCTGAGATCACGACCCGAGCCGAAGGCAGAGGCTTAAACCACTGAGCCACCCAGGCACCCCCAGAAGGCATGTTTTTATCAGGTTCCCAAGGTGATGGTGATACTGCTAGCCTAGACCCTCACCTCGACAACATGAACACAGTGTACACTGATGTATGCAGTAAAGAAAAAGAGGTCAGGAGAGAGGGAGTCCAGGGTAGAGGAGTCTGCAGTTTACCACAGAATAGCCATGGAAGCCTCACTGATGTGGCATGTGAGCCAAGATCTGAAGGACATATCAGAAAGACTATTCGAATGGGGCAGCCAGTGCAAAGGCCCTGTGGCAGAGGCACACGTGGCAAGGAGATCAGTTTGATTGGAATGGAGTGAGGGAGAAGATGAAGGAAGAGATGAGGTCAACAAGATCATGTTAGGCGCCAGATCTTGTAAGGCCAGGTGGGCCACAAGTGTTGTGACTTCAGTCTGAGATGAGGAGGGAGTGGAGGGCTTTGTGTAAGGGCAGGACACAAGCCAACTTCGTTTAATGGCATCAGTCTGGCTGCCATGGAGAGAAGAGAGGGGCAACGACAGAAGGGGACCTCCTCAGAGCCCACCTCAATAACCCAGGCAGGAGCTGATGGTGACCAAGACCAGGATGACAGGGGAGGTGATGAGACATGGTCAGCAAGAGGATCTGCTGACAAACTGGACAGGATGGGTATGAGGGAAAAAGAAGGACTGGGGAACACAAATCCCTGGCCTACGCCATGGAACGACAGAGTGGCCGTTAAAAGAAGCGAGAGGACTGTGTGAAGGGCATTCTGTTAGGGAGCATGGGGGTAATAGAGCATTCCAGTATTGAAATTATACAAGCTTTAGAGTTAAAAGGAAACTGGAGAGGCCATGAACCTCATTTTATAGGTGATACAAACCACGGCCAGCAAAGGACTTGACTGAGGATTAAGTTAGGCTAAGTTAGTGACTCAGAAAGCTAGAGAGTCCTTGGCTACTGTGCCTTCAAGTGTATCCCGTGTACTCAGGTGTTAAATTTACATTCCAGAGAATGTAAGTACATGTTAACTCTCTTCAGATTTCCTACCAATTCTAACCTATGTTATGATACATGTAGTAACTTCTAATATGTTACCGATGAAGAACAACTTTCCCCAAATCAGTCCTATTTACCATGCACATTTAAGATTTATTCCCCTGACAATCTATTACACTAGACTACATGCGTTTGTTATAACCTAGGTTCCCCAGGCATATGCATTTCTCTCCACTGACAAATTTTTTAAATTAAATTCCATAGTTAACTGTTTAATAGGTTTTACCTGAACTGTAAACTTAGAGCAGTAGACACAGTGTCCCTGTTGCTGACCACTGTATCCACCCAGGGGGTTAGGCCTGCAACACAGCAGAAGCTCAGTAAAGGTCTGCCAACCAGGGCACCTGGGTGGTTCAGTCAGTTAAGTGTCTGCCTTCAGCTCAGGTCATGATCTCAGGGTCCTGGGATCAAGTCTAGCATTGGGGCTCCCTGCTCAGTGGGGAGTCTGCTTATTCCTCCCTCTGCCCCTCCTCCTGCTTATGCGCTCTCTCTCAAATAAATAAAACCTTAAGAAAAAAAAAAAAGATCTGCCAATCAACCACTTCAGGTTCATTAAACCTAAACAACTGGTGTTCACCTTTTCACCAGGGAAGGGCCGTTTTTTGTTATAACAAATGCAGGTTCTGGGAAGCAGCCAAATAAATGAAGAAATGATCATGCAAAGAACTGAGTTGGACTGCTCTGCTCTTAGTCTAACAACTCTTGTTTTTCCTGACCTCAGCATCTTGTGGGAACGCATAAAATGAAATTTAATTATGACACTGCAGGCCCTTAAAGGCAGAAAGAGAAGGAGGAAGGAAAGAAGAAGAAGAGAAGGGAGGGAGGGTAGGAAGAACGAAGACCAAGTCCCATCTGTCCCATGTCCTCCTAGACCCTCCCCCTTAAAGCTCAACCATGTGCCCCATGCAGTTAAATGTGCGCAGCTGGGGAAATATTCCAGGGGACGAGCAGAGCAAAGGGATCCCCACATCGTGTCCACCCAGTAAGACTTCCTTAAGTTGTTGCTTAAACAACTGCTAGCAGCTGTTATAGGATGGGAAGCTGCTTAAAGTATGTCTTGCTGATGATATACACATGGAGTGGAAAACTGGGTTTCCAGAGTTGAATGCATTCTTGCTTCATGCTAGGGGTGGCACCAAATGTTACCATGTGATCTGTCAAGATCCCAAAATTCCAGGAGCTCCATTAATCTGCTGTCCCTATTTACTTAAACAAATATATATCAAACAAAAAGTATATCTCAAAATTCTGGTATAATTCATTAAACCATAATTCACATAATTATAAACTTCCTGAAAGTCAAAACATACACTTTGGTTCACTATAAAGCACTTTATGCCCTCCCGAGATCTTCATTTGCACTTGTACTCAATGTTCGGAGCACGCCAGTGTTCTTAACTCACATGCACTGCTTTGCTCTTTCTTAACTGTGTTCATCATTTCATGTGCAGCTGCCTAACCCAGAGCTTGTCTTGGAGCAGGAAGCCGAAAAGCACGGGTGGACAAGACTGGAAAAGTAGGCCGGGCCTTCATATGCCATATGAAGGGCCTTATTCCACCAGCGATAGTTGTAAAGTTGATGCAAGGGAATTATATGGCCAGATCTGCATTGCACGATTTTCACCCCGGGGTATGGGGGTAATCGATGGGGCACAGAAAAAGGGAGAGCAAAATGATAAGGCAGGGTCAGAGAGGGGGCCTACACTCTCTCCTCCCTAGGCTCTTCCCCTTGATCTTCAACTTCCTAAATAATTAAAGGGCCCCACCCCCATTTTAATACAAAAGCAATGTGAGCTACCTAATTCTAAAATGGAATGTGTGTTAATTCCCTTAACCCTCTAGTGTTTTTCCACAGTTTGGATATGGAAACTGAGGCACAGAGTGCTAAAATAACTTGGTCACAGGGCTAGAAGGAGTGAAACCACAGCCGTCTGATGCAGAGGCCTGCTCTAGGCCAAGGCACCCACAAATACAATGACATCGTCATTTCCTGATTCAGATGCCCCAGGGGCCTTCAGACCTTTCTGATACAGATCAGAGGCTGCTGCCTCCCTTGTACACAGGGAGCCCATCTTACCTTGCATGAAGCAGCAGCCTCGCCTGGCAAATGAAATACTCCTTCCACCCCATTCCCCCAACCCCCACTGAAATGCATTTCACCAGAGCCAGAGCACAGAAGGAAAACAAAGAACATAGCAGCTATGGGAATAAAAACTCTACCACCAAAAAAAAAAAAAAGCACAGCACCACCACACGCACCTTCCTCTGGCTTCTTGAGAATAACACCAGAGTACTGGAAGCAAGTTAAATCTAGTTACATGTGTTCCTGGCAGAAGTTTTAGTCATAATTGTCCAGGAGGCAGACTGAAGTTCAAGATGTACTCAAAGGCTGACTAAGGTTATAATCTCCTCCCTCCCAAAAAACAGAGACACTACCCAAAGTCATACCAATGTGCCTTAAACACTAAAACACCTAAGGCATACATAAGCTTGATGTGGATGGTCTCAGATACATTGAGATAGGTGTAATGATAACTTTCTAGACTTCTAAAGTATTAAGCTGACTTAGCTCAGTACCACGTATTTTATGAAAAACTAGGAATGGGAATTCACATTCACACACACACACACACTCACAGTTAAAAGCCAAAAGTAAGAAAATGACCATAAGATCTACCTGACATCAGTGGTATGCTTCTAGAAAGTTCTTCAGAAAGCAAATGTTCTGAAATCAACATTTTAGTAGTATATTAAAAGCGGTCACTATTTAAAAAACCCTAGGATAAACATTTGCAGTGACCACCCCAAAGTGACTTGTTTTATATGAATTTCTGCTTAGAATAGTGCCTCTCATTAATTCCAGACAAACAGGCTTAGTCACTTACCAGACAAAGATCTAAGCTCTTCCTGACAAAATGACAGAACATCAGATTGGAAAATAAAACGGTAGGCCGTGGGAAGAGCATGACTTTTAAACAGCCACTCCTTCTATCACGTCCTGTAGCAAACACCTTTACATTAACCAAGGCATCCTGTCCAAGTTCATTACCAGGAAGTCACACATTCAGGTTCACTGAGCGCAGAAGATACAAGAAGTAAAGGATTTTCTTTTAAACTCTGAGTAGGCAGTCCTCAAGTTTGAACTGATTACATGAAACCTGAATGTTTCCAGTCTACAAAAGAGTGTGGTGTCACTACTCTGCTTAATTTGACACCAAATGACACCCAAGATGATAGCTTCTTCAATGCCCTGGAGCCTTACCAGAGACTTACGTCCCAAACTGAAGGAGCAGAGAGGGAAAAGGTGCAGAATATGTTCCCTGGCTTCCCAATGGAATCACTATGCAGAGGTGTGGAAGCGCTAGTGATTGCTACTCGTCTTCCATCCCAAACTGGGATCACTTATACACTGATTTCGGGCTGTCTTCCTAGAAACTCCAGACATGGGGTCACAGGATCTGCAGCCAGGTCCCGGAATCTGAAGTCTACTTGTGGCCTGGGCAGCTTCCTTCCTCTCTCCATACTTTAATTTCTTATCGGTAAAACGGGCCCATTTACAGGGCTGCGGTGAACGAACCACAATGTGCTCAGCACACAGAACAGGGCCTGGAACACAGGAAGTACTCCATACAAACAGTTCCTGATCTTATAGCCCCAGCCAATGGAAATGTATATAATTCCCATGGAATCTGTACTTTTAGAAACAGAACCAAGCATACTTGCCTTATTCACCACACTGATCAGCTCTATAAGATGAGAGTTCTCATGGTCTGAACCAGGAATCTTAATTTCCTCTTTTCTTTTTTTTTTTTTTTTAGATTTAATTTATTTGACAGAGAGAGAGCATGCGCACGCACACACACGAACAGGCAGAGGGAGAGGAAGAAACAGAATCCCCGCTGAGCAGAGAACCTGACAAGGGGCTCGATCCCAGGCCCCTGAGCTGAAAGCAGATGCTTAACTGACTGAGCCGCCCAGACACCCCTTTAATTTTCCCCTTTTCTAACAAAAAGTTCGAGAAAGGAAATATATAAATGGTTGAGTGATTTAAATAAAAATGATTGTGTTTTCTATTAGAGCAGCGCAAATACTCTTTTGAAAAACAATGCTCATAATAATATTCCCAAGATAAACAAATGTTACAAAGAAATAAATGGAAACTTATCCCCTTAAATTTTTTCAAAAAATAGGGCTTAAAGTACATAAAGATATAAAGAGAAAGGGCACAAACAGCCCGAACAAAAGCAATGTATTATCTACCCAAATTTAATACGTAGCTTTCAGCTTTCCCACCCACCTCCCCTCCTTCACCCAGCAGACTAAAATGGCAGCAAAAGACCCAAAGACTCGTGGTCCCCATTTTTGTTCAGGCAGTAACCAACTGTCTGGCCAAGAGAGTCAAACTCCTAGAAAATAGGGACAGCAGCATCATCTGTCTGTTCCAAAGAAGCATTATATATGTTTTCTTAAAGCAAACCTTATTTTATAGTTAAAACCAATAATAATAATAACAATAATAATAATTTTAAGTAACATAGGAATTCAATGTTGTGCTCCGGTCAGAGAATATGGAAAAATTAAATATGAATTCTAGAAAGCCAGAGCGCCAGAGATGTAGAAACTATACAATTTAAATACTAGTTAACTTAGGGGGGCCTGGGTTTCTCAGTCTGTTCAGTGACCAACCTTTGATTTCAGCTCAGTTCATGATCTCAGGGTCGTGAGATTCAGCCCCATGTCGGGCTCTGTGCTGGATGTGAAGCCTGCTTGAGAGTCTCTCCCTCTCTCTCGGCCCCTCCCCCACCATTCGCAATTGCTCACTCTCTCTCTGTGTCTCAAAAATAAATAAATAATTGCCTGTTAACCCACCATTATACATCTGGGAAGCAGTCATTTCAGTTCATGGCATGGCCCACGCAGGAAGTCACACACAGAGAAGGGGTGCCAGGGAGAGCCCAGAGTGGTGGCACACAAGGTCTCCACTAGGCACCAGGCACTGTTCTTAGCACTTCACACACAGACTCCTCTAATCCTCACCACAGCCCAGGTGCTGGATTTCCCGCACTTGCCCTTCTGAACCCAGCAGCCCCCACGGTGCAAGCGCCTACAGGTGCCACTCAGCACCACCACCGTCGGTGAGGAGAAGGAACCCAAGGCCCAGGACAGGGAGAAAAAGTCAGGAAATCCTATTTCAGGGGATGCCAGCGGAGAAAAAGAAAAGGCCAGTGTGCTACAGAAGGCCCAGAGAAAGAGCTCAGGTCCTTAATCTGACAAGAGTAATAGATGAAGTGACTGGCAAAGCCCCAAGTGGCAGAATAAGGCAAGGGTTGACCTGCCTTCACATTTCAAAGGCAGTTCACTGCTTTTCTGACCCTCTTGGTGAGCAGTGATCATTTCATCACCAGAGAGAGAAAATTACTCGCACTTCCTTATCAGCTTAGAGCAAGATTAATGACAAGTTGACTTCCAAGTTCCATAATTAATAAGCATTAGCTTTTTATAACTCATAAAAGCCCCTCAGAGCTGAACCCTTTGCAAGACTAATTTGAGGTACTTATGATCTGTTGGCGGTGCAGGGCAGGGTCGGTCTCAGAGAAAGCCGTCACGGCAGGGATAGTAAGGAGAGTAACACAAGTACCACAGCAGCTGTTGCGGGTCTACCGTGCGCCACCCCCCCCCCCCCCCGCACCAACTGTTACCACCTTGGATGGGAAGAGCCACGTTCAATTTCACAAAAAGAGATGAGGGGGATGATATCTGTATCTCTCTTTAAGGAAACGGAGTCTTAAAGAAGCTGAGTAGCCTGACCAAGGTCACAGAGCTTGAGTGATGCCCTGGGAATTTCCACCATGCCCGTTCATCCCAGCCCTCGCACCCTGAACTTGAGTACTCGGAGGTGGGAGAGCTTAAAGCTTCTGCTTGCAAATGTTTTCCGTTGTCACTGGTTTAGTTGAAGTATTTTTTTTTCTTCTAAATGCTCCTAGCCTGTGGGGTAAGGGCGACTCCCTAGAGTAAGAACAAGACATGTTGGGGCGCCTGGGTGGCTCAGTCGGTTAAGCATCTGCTTTCGGCTCAGGTCATGGTCCTGGGATCAAGTCCCGTATCAGGCTCCCTGCTTGGCAGAGAGTCTGCTTCTCCCTCTGCCTGCTGTTCCCCCTCATGCTCTCTCTCTCTCTGTGTCAAACAAATGAAATCTTTAAAAAAAAAGAAAAGGTGTCTGTATATATAAGTCACTAACTTAAATGACTGAAGAACACAATTCAGTGTTAGTAATAAAAGCCACCAGAGTAGAGAGGGGGAAGATACACAAATCAGTGATTATTACTGATGTCAGGCGATGGCTGTACCGTACATGAGTTCTTCCTACTCTGTTCTTCCTTAGGCTACATGTGAACAACTTTACATTAAAAGATTGAAAAATGACTTTGACCAATTGGCAGTTCATGAAATTTCTTTAGTCATTTCCTGTCATTTTTTTTCCCCCGGGTCATAATTTTATACAATTCAAAATTCCGAACTGCTATAAAGGGCACACACTACACAGTCCCCCTCCCTGTTATCCTTCTAATGTTTCTTTGTATAAATACAGAGAGATATTCTTCTTTCTCGCCATTTCTTTCATGAGAGGTGACATGCTATATGCACTCTATGTCACCTTGTTGTATTCACTTAACCATGCAGCCTGGACATTTTTTTCTTCCCTTCAGTGTATACTGGGTTTTTCATTCTCCATTGCAGCAGGTGGCTCTCCCATCACGCTAGGAGGCCATCTACCATATTTAACTGGGACACCTACATTGTCTCTAAGCTATTGCAGTCACAAACAGTGCTCCCATAAATAAGTTCATAACATGTATCTCTGCCTCTTGCACATTTTTGGATGTACCAAACATTTCTCACATTTATTTACTTATTGTAACAACCATATCAGCAGTTGTTTCATGGGACGTGAAGTGACGCAATTTGGAAAACCCTCCATAAAATAGACAATACAAAATTAAAAACACAGAGTTAAGTATATATATATGTCTATTTCTTTAAAATTAAAAATTCACACCAATTCTCTATTCCCTAAAGATCAATAAGTTCCTTTCTTCTGAAGGAGCTTTAGATAATTTAACAAAAATGCCTGCCTAGAAACACCTCCTGATGGCAAGTTGACTTCTCTCCTCCACCTAGAACACTCTGCAACTCCCAGGAACACATAGCACTTACAGGACCCTTAATCTTAAGTTTCAACAGGTGCAAAGGATATGTGTGTCTTCTTGAATGACAGGCATTAATCGTCGCCATCTCACAGATGGGGAAACTGAGGCTTACAGACACAACCACCTCCCACACTGCTCAGTGGTTCTGAAACCAGGCCTGTTTGATTCCAAGGCCTTTGTGTTTAACTGATACACAGTGTCTCCACAGTGGTCTCAAGCCAATGACTGCATTTGTCTCAATGTATCTTTTCAAAGAGAGGAAAAATAAAGGATAACACTTTCATTATTAGTTTTTCAGGGAAGAAACATTTGATTTGAAACAAACTCTCCCATTTTCCTTTTATGTCTTTAAAACATCTTTCTCTCCTTTAAAGGGAAGTAAATAAAAGTCCCCTTGAATGTATCCAACTAAATACAGAGCCCAAGGTCAGCACTCTGCCTGTCATCCCGGCCAGGCATCACCTGACAGGTTCTCTGGCATCTAGAGAGGGACAAACAATGAATCAAAGAGATGACTCAAGGCTTATCCTTTGTGCTGGGGGTGTGTTTGTTTTCTGCTGAGCTCTCGCATTTCTAATAATACCCTAGATCCTCGCATTTATCTAGAAACAAGACTAGACCCAAGGACTGTGATCAACTCTGCTCTAAGAACTTGATGGGCAAAGGCCCTAAACCCTAAATCCTGGAAGAGAGTCTCATCCAGCTCTAACTCAGAGAGCAGCAGACCAGGCTGATGAAAGCCTGGGGCGAGCTTCGCGCTCTTCAACAACATAGGCCACGTGAGGGAGTCATGCCAAGGACGCTGCTAGGACGTGTTGCTAGGAACATTCAGTGCCTGGAAGCCTGAGGACTCAACGCCGTGCAACGACGGGCACAGTGCAGGACAAGGAAGGACTGTCCCGTTGAAAATGCAAAAAGCAGAGATGGCTGAGAGGATGTGGAGGCAAGCCTGCCTGGACATGGAGGGAAACAAAAGAGTCGATACAGATATGGTTACAGTTTATCCCAGGCCTTTGCGGTTACTCTCGATGTGACAACACAATGAGAAGGTCTGCACACAGAGGCTACCTGTCTGGGGCGTTCACTCTACAGACACACACCACACCTGCACACCAAGTGCCATGAACAGCCACGCACGTGCAGATGCAGGACCAGAATAGCCCATAAGCTTTAAGGAAGGGCTCACAATGCTTCCGGCCACCTCTTCAGAAATCGGAGGGCTTAAACTAATAGAAGGTGCAGTGTTTAAACTTTCAAACTTGTCAGAAAAACTCTCAAAAGTGCTTTTCTTGCAGTCATATAAATATCACCTTTATTCAACGTGAAAGGTAGAAAAAATACAACTGAGGGTAAAATTGTCTTTATCAAAAGGCCATGTTCTAAAATAGCAGTTTATTTGACGATCTAGCCAAAATTTATCAAAATAATAGGGAGAAAAAGGAGGGGTACCTGGGTGGCTCAGTTGGTAAAGCGTCCAACTCTTGGTTTTAGCTCAAGTCATGATCTCCGTGTCATGAGATTGAGTCCCACATTTCAGGCTCCACACTCAGTGGGGAGTCCACTTGAATTTCTCTCTTATTTCCCTCTGCCCCTCCCCCACTCTCTCTAAAATAAATCAATAACTCTTAAAAAATAATAATAATAGGAAAAAATGTTCTGCCCAGACCCAAACATTCTCGAACAGGGCAGCCCAGATACATACTTTTTTTTTTTTTTTTAAGATTTTATTTATTTATTTGACAGACAGAGATCACAAGTAGGCAGAGAGGCAGGCAGAGAGAGAGAGGGGAAGCAGGCTCCCGGCTGAGCAGAGAGCCCAATGTGGAGCTTGATCCCAGGACACTGAGATCATGACCTGAGCCAAAGGCAGAGGCTTGACCCACTGAGCCACCCAGGCACCCCCAGATACATTCTTAAAACAGATTACAGGCATTTATTCATTCGTTCATTTATTCATTCACTCATTATTTATTTGGAATGATAATGAATGATATTCTTTGAAATGATAATAATGATATTCCTTGAAACTGTAATATTTCTGTCAGAAGAATTTTTATTTATATCAGCTTTACCTGCTATTTGTACCGAGCCATCCTCACCCAGAAGAATATTACCAGCTTTCAAATCCCTGTTAGAAGAAAAAAAAAAAAAATGGAGAATGAATTATGGAATACAGACATTATATTGCATTAATTCATTCAGAGATAGTTAAAAACGTATCATATAACGTAGTTGTTTAACATAATTAACATTTTATAAATATTAAAATTATATCACAGATTTTTGGAGTAACAGGGATAAATTGTGATTTTATAGTTTGCTCCTGGGAGATGGTGAGGATTTTAGTAACAAATATTTTATATGGAATCATTATCCAAATTGAATTAAATCACTAGTGAGTACATTCTTTATGTTACAGAGTTAGAGATAGCCCATTAACTCACCATGCTATCATTTTATAGAGAATTAAAGCTGATAATTCTAGGTAAAGCTGTTCTACTTCCACTCAAATGTGTCTGTGGTGCAATTCCAAATTAATCCCACCAGCTTCTTAAGCAATGGATTGGATCAGTCTCTCCTTTGGGGAGATACTCATTATAAATTACTAATTACAATATTCTCTATTTCTTTACCATATAAAAGTCTTAACACTTCAAAAGAAAAATGACAATTGACAAGTTTGATATCTAAGGTGATTTTTTTTTCTAACTACTGAAACACATGGCGGATATCCTTAAACATATAAGCCACATAGTGCTCAAGGCAGAAGAACTACAATGTCAGTGTTACTAAGAAATGGTTATTTACTTGCAGCTATTCCTAAGGACCCAAGTAATAGGAACCCTTCTGAAACATCAAACACTCATATTCTTGGCTGTTTGGCTATTGAAAGAAATTAGCATTTCATGGCACAAAAGAAGATGAAATTAGTACCCCCTCCTTTCTTTACACCGCCATGCCACAAGTAATGAACATATTACAATGTCTGGAACAGTTCTGCCTACATTAGAAAGGCAGAGATGCTATCCTGTTCAATTGATCCTACTTCAAGAAGAGCATGTTAACTGATTTTTTTTAATGAGTTCACTCGGTACTTTTTATGTTCTGCTTCTATTTCAGTGAGAGCAGATAAGCCAATCCTGAGGATACTAATATATTTTATCAAAATGTATTCACCGGCTTCTTTCTTCAGTATTTTTTCCACATCTATTTGGCATAACTTGGAAATAATGTTGATACCTACCTGTAACACGTGTTTCCTTAATATCCTTTACAAGCTAGAGTGAAAGATACAAACGGCTGAATTTAAACATCTTTGCAGAAATCCTACCTGTGAATCTGACCATTTCTGTGTAGATAGTCTAAGCCTTCCAAAACCTCTTTAAGAATTGTTGCTATTATTGCCTCTTCCAGAACTCCATTCTTATGTTCCCCTCGGTTGACGATGTATTTTATGATATCCAACATTGAACCTAGACAGAAGAAGTGAAAACTTCGTGTGAGCATCTTCGTTAGTTTTCTAAATTGGGCTCCACTATTCAGAAAATTAAGTGGAAGTGTCAGAATGTTTGTTAATTCCACACAATTCCCCTCAAGGCATACAGCTGCTTCACGGCCCCAGACCAGAAACCCTACATCCAAGTCTACAGAAGACTTCCGACGTGAGAAGAATTCTGGGTTAGGAGCCACAAGACTGTTCAGGGTCACCTCGGGGTAAGTTCCTTTCTCCTACACATGCACAACTGGTGACAGGCTCAAAATGGAGTTCGAAATGTTTGAAGTGAAAAACAAAGGAGGAAGAGGCCAAGGGAACAAACAGCCATGAACTAACAAGAGGGAGAAGTTCTGATCTTCCTGGACATCTAGAACACAGGTGGGAGAGGAGGGGAAAAAAGTATGTTGCCGCTGGACCCCGTCTTATAACCAAGAGTTTCCTTTCCGTGACTCTAGGCGATCTTCATTTTCGTTTACTTGACGCCTAATGTGCTGATTTTCCTAATGAAATAAATACACAGTACTTCCTTACCATAAACAAATTAGTATCCTTGGCACTGTGAGTTCATGTTTCAACACATATGAATTAATACTCCAAACCTCCTGGTCATTTTAAAAGCCACCATTCCCCGGGGGTTCAACATTTCTGAAGAGTTAACAAATGGCTTACCTCAGGACCTGAACTTGGCTGCAGGCTCCCTATGATTAACTGAGAGAATTGAGTTTCCCCATCAGGTATTACTACACTAGACTAGCTGCCTGCCCCTCATTAAGAGATTTAATGTGATAAAATATTGTAAAAGAAAACAAATGCATACTCCCCCTCAGAGAAGCATCTACTTATTCATTGATCCTAAAATGTGTTAATAATCTTGAAAACAAGACTTCCAAAAAATGTTTCATTTTTATCTTGTGAGGATATACCCTACCAGGTGTGTATGCGTTCCTGGCCTGCTGAAAGAAAAATGAGCAAGAGTCCACATTTGCCCAGGTCTCTGGGACCTGTGGGAACCCGTTTAAAACCTGTTCTTCTTACCTACAGCCCGGGAGACTGACTGAATTGGATTCTTTTAAAAAGACAATGACATTTTCTTTCAAGTCTTCAGGCAAGGGGTTAGGGGATATCTTCAACCTTGTAAAAGGTTAATTGGGATCAAAATAAAGACAGGAAGTAAAATCCTCAGCTTGGGGCTGCCCACGGTCCCAGGTCACCAGAACAGGTCATCAGAACTTCTCGGTCTCCACCGAGTGGGGGTGGTGGTTGTTACCCAGCAAGAAGAGGCTTGGTGAGGGTCATCTTCCTACCAAAACAGGGGCCTCACAGACCCCAGGGGCAGTCTGGACACTCAGACACCACAGTCTGGCTCCAACTGGCAGCCTTTTTCTTTTTTCCCCTCATTTCTTTCTTTTCATGTTTAATTAAAAACCAAAGTCGGCACTCAAGGAAACAATGACTAATAGGATTGACAAGACTGGGAACAGACCCGGAAGCCACTCTCCCAGGCTCCCTGTGGAGACCTGCACTAGCAAACCCAAGGCAATTACAGCATTTTTGTCTGCTCAGTTCTGGGCCTCAGCTGGATCCAAGAGTATTTTTAAAACAAAAATATTAAAAAAAAAATTAAGAGCACCCCTCCCCCCCAGTCAGCCTTCCCTGGAACTAGGTCTGCAGATTAAAATGGGCTCTACAATATAAATTCTGCGGTACCAGTTTGGGCTTCATCCAGGCACTGCAGAACGTTCTCCTCTGCTCCTAAACCATACTTTATGTCTGGGAAAGATGCAGAAGGAGTGACAGGTGGGGGTTTGCTGGGTGTTACAAAGAAAACCACTTGGGCTCTCTAAACTTCCATTTCCGTGTCTGTAAAATGAAGGTGATAATTCTTGCAGCATCGCATAGCTTTTAAGTCAACAGGACCCAGCACCACTTCTTTCCAGTGCTAACAACTCCTATGTAGGTGACCTTGGGCGAGCTGCCTAACTCTCCTCAGCTTTGGGGAACTTTCTGAAATGCTGGGATGGTGACATCTGCCCTTCAAAGATGCTGTCCAGATTCAATGAAACGAGGTAGGTATATTGTCTTGAATGGGATCTAGCCAGAGAGGAAGTGTTCAATAAAGTTGATGGTTCTCATTACCATTCTCTATCAAATAGTGAGGTTATAAGATTAAAAGAAAAAACATGGGAATGTCCAAATGCCTTGTAAGGTTAATTGTCAGTGGCTTTCATGACTTCGGTGACCTGAGGCCAGAGGGAAACTTCCTCTGCCTTTTCCAAGGCAGATATAGGATGGAAATGGTGCCACTTCGGAAGAACACCACAAGTCAGTAAGTTACCATGCAGAAAGTTCTTCTCCATTCCAACGGAAGCAATATTTATGGAGCCCCCACTGGGTGCCGGATTCAGTAACTGAGAAGCACAGGAAACCTCGCACTCCCTGGCCAGTCGGCAATCCAAGTTAAATCAGCCCCGTCCGACACCACAGCCACGGGTCATCTGCGGTTATTTAAATGGAAGCTGATTAAAATTGAATAGAAATCCGGTGCCTCGGCAACGCCAGCCCCGTGTCAAGGATTCGAGGACCCCACGTGCCTGGTAGAAACTGGAGAGCCCAGCTCTAGAACGGTTCCCTCATCACAGACTCGGAATGAACAGCACCAGATGAACTCATTACACTGTGATGTGGTAAGGACTTGAATGATATTAAAAACAGAATTTAAAGAGGAAGAACTGGTTAACGTTTCTGAAGAGAGTAGGGGAGGCTGCAGAGAGCATGGGACCTGTTCAGACTTCAGCCCCTGGAGAAGGAAGGACACGCATCTAGGTGGGAGGAGCCATCTGTGCCCATGAGGTGGGGAAATGGCAGCCGCAGAATGTACTTAGGGAGCCCCCTCCCACGCGGCCGCAGCACGAAGTCCAGGTGTAAAAGGGCACAGATAGTCGGGGCAGTGAAATCTGGGCTTTATTCTCTAGCTAAATGATAAGCAAGCAAATCTTTTTAAATACAAAAGGGAGGGGACCAAATTTAAGGTCTTATTCAATAGGCTGGCTCGCACAAAAGGAAAAAAAGAACAAGAACAAGCAAAGAACAAAACCTACTTACCTCCACTTAGTAATTTCATGACCAGCCAAAGTTCATCTTTTACCACAAAAGAGGTGTAATAGGTCACTACATTGGGATGGCTGCACTGACTCATGGCTTGAATTTCTTTCTATAAAAAAAAAAAAAAAAAAACAAAAAAGCAAAAAACATGACATAGTACCATGGGGTAAAAATCAGGAAACGAAACAGAAGGGAAACCACACCTGAGAACCTGGGCACCTTTCCTACTTAAAAGCATACCTGGGGGGCTGCCTAACGCTTTAGCTCAACAAAGTGACATGAGAACTAACGAATTCACCCTCATCATCAACGTGCTGGAATTGAGACAGGCCTCCGCAGGAGATCATAGAACCCTGTGGACCGAGAAACCAGAGGGCCACTGTGGACCTGCAGAACGGGACAGAGAAACTTCAGAAGGACCCGTCACCTAGATCACCCCAAACTATGCAGCAGAGAGCCCTGCCACATAGGACTGAGTACCTCCTACCTGCACTGAAAGCCTCGAGGGAGAGAGAAAAGACCCAGTGAGTCCTTAAGGACTGGGTCCCAAGGCCAGCCTCACCTCCTGTGGGCCTTAGCTCCTCCCTCATCCAAAACTGTTTCTATCTCTCAGGACTGCTGTGATGTTGCAAATGAGCAAATGCATATGAAAATGCTAGAGCATAATTTTCCAAAGTGCATTTCATGGTTGATAGTCCATCAAGGAAAAAAAACAAAAAAGGGAAGGAGACCTGCAAAGTGAGAAACTTGGGTAATGTCATGTCCTACATTCCCCTCTAAAACGGTCACATGGCATATTTGTACTGTCAAAGGCTCTGAGAAGTCCTGTAGTAGATAAATTTTCATAGTTGAATCCATATTAACAATGCAGTTAAATAATGCTTTGTGTGTCACAGTGCAGGAAACACTACTACTAAAGAGAAATAAATTTTCATACAGAGACATAAAACAATAAAGTTCTGAAATCACACAAATAGGCTACTTCAATAAACCACATTTTCCTGAGATACTCAAGTTACCCTTGGTTTTGATGTGTCATTTTAAGTTATTGCCAGATTTCTCCTATAAAGCTTCAGTCAAATGCTAACCCTCAATCAAAGGCACCAGACCAGCATAACTGGCTTTCAAGGTGCTGTCCAAAAGCCACAAAAAATGACATATCATCAAAGAAACCTTATTTATGCTACTATGTATTTATGATGAAAGAAAAGTATTTATGCATCTTACAGATATTTTCAATAATGAGCATCTAGTTAACTTTGAATTCACTTCTAATTTCCTGGCCAGAATATTCCAACTGGAGCTGTGACCTTTGCATATCCAGTCCTACTTGATACTCAAATAGACAAGACCCTAGATGTCAGATAACTTGGCCAAAATACCATGACGTATATAAACATATACTAAGGTTTGTATATGTGTTACACATGCCTTTTACCAAGGACAAATAGAGAAGAGAATCACTAAGTTTTCCATCTTCATTACATAACAACACTTTCCCTTCATCATTTCCCTAATTTAACTAATTACAGGTTTTCTCAGTCTGACACTTTTCAAGTCAGCTACTCCTGTCCTTTGAACAAGAGCTGAAACCTGAGGGCCAGTTTCCATCTGTTTCTGGTGTTAGGTTTTGAATACCAGAAGACGCCTCTGAAGGAGAAATGGAACAATGCTCAGACCAGTCCTAGCGGAAGTCACTACCGGCTGCTCACTGTGGGGATGGACAGTTCACTTGGGAGGCCTGAAGCATGAATTAGGGGCCTCTCTACACAGATGCACCCCTTGCTCACAGAAAGGAGAATGTTTCCTGAAATATGGGTGCTCTGCCTTCTCACCATTTCACATCCAATGCAAATGAATGCTTGTCTAGCTTTCTAACTCCAAACTGTTAAATCATTAATCAAAGTGAACAATAAATAACCAATGCCTATATGAAAGAAAATTCTTCTGCACAGAAGCGAAATTGGGGCAGAGTCTGGAAGAACAGGTTTTCACGTGCTTTCCATGTAGATGGCCAGTATCACTTTCTACCCAGAGTATCAGGTCTCCAACATTGCAGTGAGCAAACTGTATGTGTGTGTTGGGGGTGGGGGGGAGGGTAAACACGTGTATGTGCGGGAGCCCTGGTGAGCAGGATGGGGGCAGAGAGGGGAAAAGGAAGAACGGGGGAGATGGATAGAGGCAGGGAGAGAGAGAAAAAAAACTATTTTAATTAACCTAGGAAGAAACTCCTTAAGTAACCTGTGGATACAACTTATCAGATTCTAATACTTTGAAATTTGGAGTCAAAGAGGTACCAGCTGGACATTTACAGGTCCTGAGGATTTGAAAAGAAAAAAGGGGAGAGGGGTACAGGGGCACCTGGGAGGCTCAGTCAATTAAGCATCTGCCTTCAGCTCAGGTCGTGATCTCAGGACTCTGGGACTGAGCCCCGAGTCAGGCTCCTGCTCAGTGGGGAGTATGCCTCTCCCTCTGCCCCTCCCCCTGCTCAGGCTTGCGCACTCTCTCTCTCTCTCTCTCTCTCAAATAAATAAATAAAATCTTTTTTAAAAAGGAGGTGGGGGACATAGATGCTGACCCTTCTAATACACCCCAAGGAGCAACATAAGGGCAGATGGAAGAAGAGGTGGGAAACCTCAGGCCGGACTTGCACAGGTCTGACCACCCTTAATCCACATTCTCCTTCCATACACCTTCACTGTCCCTCTTCACTGCCTGGGCAGGGGGTCTATGCCCCCAGTTCTACACGATCTAATTTCCTGCACAAGCCTCTCCATGCAATAGAGCCTCTAATGCTTAAAGCCAAGACGGAACCTACCTTAGGGAGAGAGCCCAGCCACTCTGCCTCAGCGTATGACCTGTGCAATCACTGAACCCCCAAGATAAAAAGCATTTTCACAAACAGTGTAGAAATACACTTGAAGAAGAAAGAACGAGGTGTTCTACCTGCCTATCTAACCTTTATTTCAGTTTATATATAAGCCTCTTTTTTAGCAGTCTTATAGAGCGATGCAAATTTTTACTGTATATATTTATATCTCCACTGTGGTCTGAATGTTCGTGCCCCCTGCAAATTCTGTAAGCTGATGGTATGAGGAAATGGGGCCTCTGAGAGGTGACTGGGTCTTAATGATGGAGCCCTCATGAATGAGATTTGTGCCATTATAAAGGAAATCCCAAGGAATGAGCTTGCTCTTTCTGCCCCACAAAGAAGCACAGAGAAGTCTATGCCGGAAGAAGACCCCCACCAGACCATGCCAGCATCCTGATCTTGGACTTCCGGCCTCCAGAACTGTGAGAAAAACATTTCTGCTGTTTATAAGCCACCAGATCTACGGAATTTTTCTTTTCCTCTTTTTTTTAAAGATTTTATTTATTTATTTGACAGAGAGATCACAAGTAGGCAGAGAGAGAGGAGGAAGCAGGCTCCCTAATGAGCAGAGAGCCCAATGCGGGGCTCGATCCCAGGACCCTGAGATCATGACCTGAGCTGAAGGCAAAGGCTTAACCCGCTGAGCCACCCAGGTGCCCCAGAATTTTTCTTATAGCAGCCTGAGTTGATTAACTACATATGCATATTATTTTTTATATTTTATATTTTGAAAATAGAAATATTTCTTGAACTAAATGTTCTTTCCACAGAACTACATTTTCCACTTCTTTTCAAAATAATAATGATACCTGCTATTTGAATCCTTCCTTGGTAACAGTCTTATCAGTGAAATTATCCAAGCTTTTTCCAATGCCTTAACTTCACTCACAACATAGGCAAAGCCATTTATTTCCAAACATATTCATTTCTCCCTAACTCTAAAAACGACGAAAGTATTGCCCAAAGATAAATAAATGGGTATGATTTAAAAAAAAAAAAAAAGATTTATCCAATTCTTTCTACAGAACGAATGGGTTCTGTTATTCTATTTCTTTAACTAGGACATAATCCCATAGATGCATGATTTGGAGCAATGCTTCTCAAAGTTGAATGTGAACACCAATCACCTGGGGCTGTGTGAAAATGCAGATTCTGACCCAGTCAGTCTGGGGTGGGGCCTGAGATTATGCATTTCTATCAGGCTTGCGAATGATGCTGACCCTTTAGGTCCAAAAACCAGACTCTAAGTGGCAAAGTACTATAGAACGCTGACCAAAAAAACAAGTTTGTCCTGTAAATGTAAATCCCCCACTTGGTTGGAGGGCGCACAAAAGGAAGGATCTCCATGGTGACTGAGAAGGTGATGGGGTCCCCGCCAGAGTCGGGGAGCTAAGCCCAGAGACACCACCTAGCTGTGTGTGACCAAAGAATGGGGTAGGAAGCAAAGACAGAAAGAAGAGAGACTCTTATTAAAGCGGTTTGAATTGCACAACTACAGGAAAGGATAAAAAATTCAAAGGGAGAGAAAGATGTGAGGTCAAAGTCAGAAGAACTTAAAGAACTCTGCAGTCTAGGCAACACATTTGCCAAAACTACAGCCAAAGACTAGAACACAGTCACTCCCCCTCGGAAGTCTCGTGAAGTAAGACAGACACGTCATCAAGTGCCCAACTGAGCTAGGACTCTGGATTTAATCTCCCCCGTAAAGAGCTGGATCTGCTCAGGCAGCTTCTTCTGAAACACATCACAAATGAAATTTCACAGGAGTGGGAAAACGGGCCTAAAATGGGAGAGCAAGAAAAAGGCCTTCCCATCTGCCAGAACTCAAGCCACAGCAGCATCCCTCCGCTGGGAGCCGTGTGGGCGGAAGACGGATCCACCAGGGACACCCACACGCCACTGCTGGGCCAGCCGGGCCAAATTTGCCCGACGTGGGCATGCCACAGGCCTCTAGTATGGGATACCCCAGGCTTGGGAGGCTGGGGGTGGGGCGCAGAGACACAAATCCTACCACAGAATATCCTGGAAATCGGATTGTTTGGGAGGAAAAAAAAAAAACTACCGAAAAAATGAAAATGAAGTGCGCTTAAATATGTTCATGGGTATTTTCTAATATTTCTATATGGCCTTTGTTGCCCCTACTACCAAAAAAAAAAAAAAAAAAAAAAAAAAAACTTTTAAAAAAGTTTCTCCTACAAATAGTAAAGGACAAGCAAGTACTGGGATTAACGGGGGGGGGGGGGGGGGGGGACCCAGCAGAAGCCACTTAAAGAAGGGCTACGCTCCAAGACCAGAAAGTGTGCTGAGCCACTGGCCAGCCCCATTACCGGCACAGGTTATCCCCTAACCTTGAACCGGCAGCCTCCTTTAGTAGGAGGAGATTACTAATGACATTTGCATGGGATTTTTGTAAAATAAGTGAAATAAGAGCTATGCAAAATGCCTAGCATGTAACACAAACGCTAAAAGCCAGGCTCTCCATGTCTCAGTCCCCTCTTTGAGGGTGACAGGATCACTTCTCTCAAATCAGTTACTGACTAAGCTTCAAAGGGGCAGAGAGAGCCACTGGCAGCAGCGCTCACCTTTTCCTACGGAATAGAAGGCACCTGTGCGTCCTGCCGGCTCTAAGAGCATCTGCAACATGTGTACCTGTCACTGGGCCATGAACTTGTGGCATTATTTCTGACTCTACGTTGTCTCCACCTGGGGTTCTCCTAAGTATTTCACCCTGTATTTGATTTATCCCACCCTATCATACTTCAGGTGTGATGATGGTACACTGTTTCAAACCCTTCTGGGATAAGGAGTCTAATCATACCCTTATGCAAAGGGTTCAAGACACAAGGCACACGGGTGCCTGGCTGGTTAGGTCGGAAGAGCCTGCAACTCTTTATCTCAGGGCCGTAAGTTCCAGCCCCACTCCGGGGGTGTAGTGATTACTTAACAAATAAAATCTTTAAAAAAATAAAAATTAAAAAAATCACAGAGCCTAGAAAAGAGTTTGGAGATCTAAGAATGAGGAAAAGTTCAAGCCTAGTTTCTTTTGTCCCTAAAACCAGGAGAGATTGACAAAGCACTGGCAGGGAAGAAATTTCATTAGGGAAAGGAAACAGTTTCAATGGCTTCTGAATTCAAAATATTCAACTATACTTAACCAAATTAGCATATTTTAACAGCTTATGTAAATCCTAAATAGATTCTTCTTTATCTGGTATCAGTGGCAAAATACCCTCCTGGGCTTTAGTTAGGAATTAAACCTCTCAACCTTCAGCATCACGTGCCGTTAAAACTGAGGAGATGCCATTTCTAACTTTATTCTCATGCAGTGGTTTTCAACCTTGCTTGCGCACTGAAGTCACCTGGGGAGCTTTAAAAGAAAAAAAAAACAAAACAAAACAAAAAACAGTGGATCCTAGCCCCTGAGATGCTGGTATAAATTGGTTTAGGATAACAGGCTGGGAGTAAAATCTTTCAAAAGCTCCCAGGTGAGTCTAATGTTTGGCCAAATTTGAGAACCATTGCTTTCGAGCTCAGGGCTGAGAGATGCGTCATTCCTTCAATGAAACGCTGCGAGAAAGGCACACAGCCATGCTGCAACTTAATCTAAAAAGGAAAAAATATGTGTGATTTATAAATACTACTGTATGTAACATACATTTCCAAATGCAAGAGATAACCAGATACATCTTCAAAGTGTATGAAACATCCTGCTGGCATTTAAAGAATTCTTCAAATGATGAGGATAATCTTGTTAAATAACAACACTTTCAGTGGAGCGCTTGGGTGGCTCAATGGGTTAAGCCTCTACCTTTGGCTCAGGTCATGATCCCAGGGTCCTGGGATCTAGCCCCTGTTCGGGCTGTTTGGGCTCTCTGCGCAGCGGGAAGCCTGCTTCCTCCTCTCTCTCTGCCAGCCTCTCTGCCTACTTGTAAACTCTGTCAAATAAATAAATATAATCTTAAAAAAAAAAAAAAAAAACACTTTCAGAAAGTCATTCTCATCTTGCAATTCTATAACATCAGCATCATAATGAAGGGTAACCTAATCCCTATTCATAAATAGCCCAATATTGTAAGTGGCAGAATTAAAAGCAAAACCATAAGCCTCAATGATACCAAATGTCAGCCCCAAAATGGAAGATTGACAAAGTTCTTATAAAAGAGATGGATTTCTTTGGACTGTCATTTTCAATCCCAAAAATGTCATTAGGAGGTTTTTTAATTATAACAAATTATACATCTTATGTGCCGCAAACTCTTGCCTCTTTTGGAATAAGATTATCAAGAGGGAGAAACCTCCTCAAGACAGAAGAAGTCAAATATTTCGACTTACACGCCTTACCAACGAATCAACCAATGTTCCTTGCCATTTAGTTTTGCAGTTGCTTTCCTATGACTTGGTATCTGAGTTTATCCAAGTACAGTCCATTGAAGGCAGGATTAGAAATGGGAAAAGTCTAGATATTTAGAAGATGGGGAAATATCGTTAAAAAAATAGGAGAAGGGGCGCCTAAATTCATGAGAGCCTTAATCAGCATACGTAGAGAAGTATTTAAAACTAGAGAGAGTAGTTGTAAAAGGTAGAGTGTCATGGGAGTTGGAGGGCAGGAAAATAATGTCTCAAAATCAGCAGGGCAGTTGCAATGGGTAAGTGTCAGTTTGCTGACAGAATAGAGCATACATCCCAGGGCCTAGGGCTTGGTGATGATGTCACAAAGATGGGCATTCCCCAAAAACTGTCGAAAGGAAATGGAAGAATCTTGCTGGGAAGTGTAAGAAGCCACTCGTCCATTTAGAAACAAGGAGGGGAAAAGAACTCAGAGAATAAAAATGTGATGCTGAAATTCTATAGGAAAAACCCAAATGGGGAGGATCCAATTTCTTCCAGAGTTGGCTGCAAAGTTCTTCAGCCAACGGGAATAAGGATGCCCTATGGGCTCTGGAAGATCTCCCGTTGGCCCTCCTGGGATCTGAATCAGATGCAGCTATCAATAACTGCTATTTGGTCTTTTAATTGACTACAACTGGGAGTCCTGGAAAAAGTAAAGTTGAAGACTTCATTAAAAACAGAAAGAGGAAGAAATTTTCTCGTCAGCCAGCGGATGTTGCTGGAAACCTCCAGGCCAACTCTCAGCACAGCTGCTCTATTTGGCTTCATCACCCAACGATGAGAATGTGAGGTCAAACGTGTCTTTTTATTTTCTGTGGCGCCCCCTGTCCCACACCGGGGGTGGGGAACTGGAGGGGGGGGCACGACTACTGTCATCAGCCTGGGTCTCTGCCAGGGAACAGCCCTCCTGCAGGGGGCAGGGGGAGCCCTGCAGGACACTCTCCGACCTTCTCCCCCAGGATTCCACAGTCCTTCTGTTTCCACAGCAGCTAATTAACTGTGGAAATAACCAAACCAAAATAAAGAAGATAACAGAGGATAGAACAAAATCATCTGTCTCAGCCCAGGCCAACAACCTTTTCCAGAAGTCCATGTGCACGGCAAAAATGAGGTGTAAAAAAGTAAACAATATGTAACTGAAGTCATATTCGATATCGGCGTGTTTTTCCCCATTTTTCTCCTACTCTGAAAATGAGTATGTGCTGGGTCTCTTTGTTACCGAACACGTAGGCCAGAAACATGTGTCCCTGCAATATTCATTTCTGCTTACTCTTTGGGAAAAAAGTGAGGTGTTAACTATTTTAGCAAGCCATTTCTAACAAATGTATAAAAACACTGAAAAGCAAATTCAATTAATGCCATTTATTATCCGAATCCACTATGACTTTTAAGTTTTATGTTCCAAAATGAAAAATGTTTTCTGTGATCAAATCATACATATTCCCAGCTAATGTAACTTTAGAGCTGTAAAAATAGTTTTGTATACATAACAGCCTTTCTCTAATTTCTTAAAAATGTATGTCTTCAAAATGTCTAAAAATTTCCCATTCCTAACTGCCTGAGTTGGACTATACTTTATTAAACACAAATACCAAATCCTACAAAAATAATTAGTGGCTCTCTGTCAAATAAATAAATAAAAATATTTTTAAAAAAATTAGTGGCAAGGGACAAACACAGCAGTACGAAATTTAATGTTCGTGACCTGAAATGCTCAAAATAACATCACAGTCAGTGAAGTTGGCTTGTATTTAAATGCTATGCCCTTGGTATAAAAGACCCTATGAGAAACAGCTAAATGCTATTTGTTACCATATATGATAAATGAGCGGGGATATGAATAATTAATTTACTGATTAGAAAATTCTTTTGTTCAAAAAGCATGGAAAAATATTTTCATTTCTATAAAAAAGAGAACACACATTATAGCTTACAGCTTTTTAAGTTGACATCCTCAACCTGGTATAATTGTTTTCTATAATAAACAAGGCTTACAAAAGTATCTCTTACAAAAGAGATTAGGAAAAACAATACAAAAAAATGTTTTTTAAATTTTTTAAAACTCAATTAAAAGGGGGGAACCCTGCTAGTGAAAATAAGTCCTCAGAGGTCCCCATATATTATAGTTTAATTTTAAAAGTATAAGAGAAGCCTATGTCAGTAATGAAACTATTAGGAGATAATTAAATTATTCTCCCAAACGACCATTAGGTAAAATAAATACCTAGAGCTTTATTCTCCAAAATAACCTACAAATCACAGCTAATTTGTTCCTCTAAACACAAGGAAGCAAAGTAGGAAGAAAAGCGAGAGAGGACTAGAGAGGGAACAGCAGGTCAAGAGAAATAAGAAATAATAAAATAACACTGTAGCAAAAAGCAAAGGCAGTGGCTTTGTTCTGAGGGAAATAAACTCTTGAGTTATCTACAAACGCAGTTAGTGAAACACAGCAAAATATCCTTATAAAGATGATATAGGAAGAGAAGGGCAGATGTCAGATTTTTTCCAGCTGGAGACAGAAACTCCTTCGTTATGTACATGGGGTAGGCGGATGTCACACTGAGTACCTAAATGTATGCATTTACACTGGATGGTTATTGCTACACTCTACTACTGGAGTGACTTGATCCTCTCCTGAATTATGAAGCATAATTTGCTACCAATCAGTGTTTTTGTTCAAGGGATTATTAAAAGGAATTTCATTAAAAGAATAATTTTTAAATACTCAGAATCATAGCACTTTGGGGCTGAAAATAAGTTTTGCCATCAAGTAGAATTCCTTATTGAACAAATGAGGACACAAAGGGCCAGAGGTGAAACCGACTCCTCTCAAGACCATGATCCATGTGAAGAACACAGGCCCTCTGACCCAGGAAGCCATTTTCCCTCTATCACAAGTTTCAGCAACCATGTGTAGCCATTGTTTGTTAAAATGATTTTGCTCACATTTGTCACCCATTATACACATTAAAACATTGTAATGATCATTTTATATTGTTTTATACCGAAATCACTTAACTGGGTTTTTTTTTTTTTGCCATTATTTTTTTCTTCCTTAAAGAAACAAGCACTTCGTGTGGCCCCGCGGCCAAGGTTTCACCTACACACACAGCACTCCTGTCCCTAGGAATTAAACAAAGTTTTAGCAGTGCTGATGTTTATGAAGGAATGAGAAAATGCTACAGAATTTTCTGTGACTTGTACCAAACACAGACTAAAAATATGAGAACTCAAGTCTAGAGAAAAAACATTGATAAGGATATGGCTAATGTCTAAGAACCATAAAATCAAGTAAGGTGATGAACCAAAATGTCCATCAATCCCTTGGTAAACATTTTAAGAAGAGTTCTTGAAGTTTGGAAAAAGTGGGTTTTAGGATAAATAAAGGGAAGGACGACTATGTCACTTTTATGGAAATCACTGTCACCTGGTGATAGAGACTGAAAGATGACTTCAAAAAAGCGGATGATTTCTTCCCTTGTGAAATGGAATTTTAAGGGAAGTGAGAGGGCCCTCGAGCAGCACATCCCTAACCTTTGAGGCTGACCACAAACCAGAGAATTCAGCTCTTTCAAGAAACCTCAAGGCCATCTTCACATAGAATATACTGGCCTGCATGACAGTGGGTAGGACCTGTTTAAACAAGTCTGGAATTCCTATTGAAAAGCAAGAACTACCTCAATGGAAAGCACATTAGAGAATCTGTTAACCATTTCTAGATAAATAGAGAGAAAAGATGCAGAATCTGTAGCTCAAAATGCTCACCAACGCAACATAAAAATTAAGAAACTCATTTACCAGTCCCCAGGCTCCCCCAAAAAGAACAATTAACTTTGTTTTCCCATTGTCTAGTTCAGTGGCTAGCATCTAGTACGGTTTAATAGCCATGCAGTTAACAAGCTCTTCTCTGAAGCTATAAATGTCTCCTAGAGAGTGTTAAGCCTGTTATAGTCATCTACACCACTGTGGGATTAAAAAATGTGGGATTAACAAATCTCAGAAATTATCAAAGCATCTAGGTTGGAATGGTCAGGAATATAGAACATGCCAGGAACATCCCTTGACTCTTGGAAAATTAACCACTAAATCATCATACCTAGAGAGTTTGGGATGTAGTTAAAAACCAAACTCTAATCCATCTACGAACATTTTTTAAAATGTCTAGAAAAAGAATTAAGTTAACTAAATGCTCTTCATCTAATGCCAAGAAAAACATCTGATCTAGGGTTTTCTAATTGCTAATAAGATGAATTTTTAGCGAGCCTATTGCTTTGTCCTCTGATATATACCCCCAGAACACATCCTTCTTACAGGCCTGAGCACAGCAACATAGAAATTCATTAAATATTTACCAAATAAATTACTAAAAGTGTATTAGATCTGGAACCAAATTGTTACTGAGGAATATCACAGTACTCGTTTAAATGGTAAAAAAAAAAAATTTTTTTTTTATTTAAATTACCACTTATTTAGTACCAGTGATTTCACTGAATGTTTCTTTTCCTCTCTTCATTCTCAGAGACACCAAGCCTGTAATTATCACTTTGCTTCAGAAATCATGACCAGGGAGCAGGGAGCCTGCTTCCCCATCTCTCTCTCTGCCTGCCTCTCTGCCTACTTGTGATCTCTGTCTGTCAAATAAATAAAAAACATTTAAAAAAAAAAAAAAAGGAAGGAAGAAAGAAATCATGAGCACCTGAATCCTTCTTCAGCCAAACCTGAAGTAAACTCCCTGCGACCACAGACACTGACAGGCTTTGACCTATGGAGCAGCAGAGTCCAGGGACAGCTGTCCAGAACTGCTCTGGGCCATCACAGGGGGCCTGTGAGTGTCAATCCTACCTTACTGGGGGGCAGGAGCAAGGGGGTAGGGATGTGACAGAGAGAAGGAAGTGGGAGGTAGGTAATACAGTTTCAGCAGTGGAGGCCAATGTCCCACCAGCACGCAAACCGTTGACAACTGTGACTTCTATGACATAACGCTCTCATGACACAAGGATTCCAGTGGCCACTGTTTCTTACAAGAACAATGGCTTCCAGTTAACACATGGCACAGTTTGTGAAACGACACGAGCACTGACCTGTAAGCAACACACACGCGCGCGTGCACGCACACACACATGGTTAAAGGATTATTAGGATACCGGATGTCCAAACACTGCCAAAATGTGAACCCAGAGAGATAATAAAAGTGCGAGCAACAGCAGTATTCGAAATTGAAAGGATTATAGCAACTTTGCTCCACACAACCTCATGTGCCAAGAGCGGGGCCACAAAAGCCTGGCAGACCGTACCGTAAACTCCACTTCTCTCTGTTTGCCAAGGACAAATGTCCCAGAGAACTATAACCATTCACCCCCATCTTCTGAAATAGCGAAGACATCAAAAGGTCAAAGGTGCAAGGTTAGGGCACGATCAAAGCAATGAATCAATATACCTTTAAAATGAAAAATAGATAACTATACATATAGATCATGTCCTGTTAACACAATGTGGGCATTAAGGGGGGAGGGGAGAATGAGAGAAATAAACTAACTGCTAATAAGCAAACTCATAAATCCAAAAACCTCAGCAAAATGAGCCAAGCCCAAAGCCATAAAACCAGGCCCTTACATGTGCAGCTCTGCCTAAATTATGAGTATATCCAAATGACACTGTTAGGGTCCCTGGTCCCAGGGACACAGAGGAAATGGTTCCCCCCAAGGCCCTTTCCCCCTACCCCCACTGCCTCCACCAGGACTGTCATTAGCTCCCATCGCTGGCAGCCAGCCGCTAACGAACAGCCAGCAGAGGGAGAACATGGAGGCGTGGGGCAACTTAGGCCTTGTAGAGACCAGGGACCACAGCGTCAGCCCAGGAGGCTGGTTCCAGAATTGCTATAAACAAAGGCACACCGCCTCACAGAGACCCTGTATAAATATTCTGCAGCTGGCAACAGGACAGCCGTGGGATCTCCAACAGAGTACCATGATCAAGTACAACCATCACGGGCAAATTTGTGAGTGGTTATTTCCAAACAGAGCATACAGTTAAATGGGCACTCCAATTAAGATAAAATAGTGTATACTCAGTACAGCCACAGAATTTGAGGACTCCTAAAGGGATCTGAGAGAGTTCCCAACCCAACTCCTTCTAAACAGTGCTGTGCTGTTAGGTGACTCGACCAAAGGTAGAAAACAAGTCGGCAGCAGAAGGAGGACCCGACTCTCCCCAGTTTGTTTAGTGCTTTTTCCACTTGGGGAAAGTGACCTTCAAAACGGGTCAGATGACAAAGGCACAATTTTGTTGGTCACTCTGATCACAAGCAACAATGCAGCAATCACTTCAGAAAGAGCAAAGCACAGGTGACATTTTGAAGAAGGTAAAAGCCTTAAATGTATACAAATTTTGTGGGGTTTGGGTTTCTTATTTTTTGTTTTTGTTTTTTTTAATTAATACTAAATTGTGGAAGCTCTTGCTTTAATCTGAGTTTTAGCGGGCAAGCTGTTGCTTCAATCCCAGAGAAATCTATGCCTTGTGGAGCCTAATTTAAAATGGAAGGCCAAACAGATCTGGAAAAGTACAGCTTTACCCTTCCACTTAATTTATACTATAGTGTGCTGTAATTAAGCCTGAAATAAAAGCTATATTCTGAGTAGAGACAAAAAGCTCTTGTTAATGACATTCCATTCTCAATGTAGAAAACAACAAAAGGCTTCTTCATTTGCAGCCAAATGTCATTATACTTTGTAGCTTGTGTGGAGCGATTGGACTAATATTTGTACTGGGATTAGGGTTGGGATAACCAATCAGTTAACTCCTCCATGCAGTTTCCTATTATCCTCAAATAAGTGGCCAAAAGGAAAAAAAAAAGAGAGAGAGAGAGAGAATTGGCAGGCAGAACGTCAACTATATTTATGAGATTAAACTCTCAAACCCTTCACAGTTTGCTGGGCAACTAATAACCATTTGCCAAGCTGTTCATTTAATAATGAGTCAGTTAAGCCAAAAGCAAATGTTGCTGCAACCAACCAAAGCAACTAGAGTCTATCCACAAAGTTCCAATTATTTATGTAATGTACGTACTTCATTTAGAATAAGAAGTCCAAGCTGCCGTGTACAAAAAAACAAACTCCCCTTATTAGCCAAATACAAGCTACCCTAGGGTATCTTGAATAACTAAAATGTGTACGTCATCTGGCAATTTCTGAAAGGCAAAATGACCGACAGAGGGCTTGGGGAGTAATTCCTATTTATGTCGTGACTCTGGACGGAGGGCCCAAAGCTCTCCAGCCCAGCTTGGCGCTCAGCATCACGTGACCTGCGAGGTCATCTAACTGGGTCTGTTTCCCGGTTTCCAAATGAGAGTGTTAGTGCTGAGACCAGCCCCACCCTGGAAGGATGAGGACTGAACAAAATCCCGCTTGTCAAAGCGACGGAAGTTGTATGGTATACAACACAACTGTGAGCGAGCCTGTAATTAATCAGGGGATTGGAAGAGCGGTGTGGGCTGCTTTCCAAGAAATGCGTGTGTCAGAAGGGGAGAGAACACCCAGTTGCCTTTGCTCTCTCTTCCCCCTGCTTCTCCAGCCCATCTCTGCATACCCATCGGTGAAGAAAAGCAACACGCGGGCATCCTTCACTTTTACTTACTAATAGTTCATCCATACTGGTCTGGCATTTTTCCAGGTTGATCCGTTTTATAGCCACGCGTTCTTGCCTGGGCTTGCATAGAGCAGCCTGAACCACGGCCGTAGCTCCACTGCCTGCAACAAAAGGAAAACAGCATCAGCTATCGGGTGGCGCGCAGTCTGGTTACGTCGTAACCCCCTTCCTAAACAAATACCTATTTTTTTTAAAGTCTTCTACCCGACGTATTCAAAACATTGCCTTTTAACACATTCTCAGAGAGCTTCTGAGTCTGAAAATAATTCTCTGTGGGAGAAGAAGCAAAGAGTGGACTGTTCGACGGGATACAAAAACAGCGCCTGCCCCCCAGAAGCCACGATCCACACCAAAAGAGCCCACTGCGATCCAGCGATCCAGCACGTTTACTGCTGCCCGGAGCAAGGGCTGATGAAGTGAGGGGGCTGAGGTCACAGGGGCGGGGGCTGCAAGCCTCTAAACACAGCACTGCCTGGAGGCCTTTATGCGTCCTGGGCTCCCAGGATTCTCTAACTTCAGTGCTCTTAAAAAATCTTGAGCTCTTCTTCCGCTTCAGCCCATACCAAACCACTCCAGCCTGAACTACTTCAGCGTCTCCACAAGACGCCGTGACAGCTTATCTGCTCTGAGTGCTCTTTGAGCTTATTCCTTCTGAGCTTGCTCTACCATTAGAAGAACAGGAATCAACCGAGGATTCTCGCGTTGGAAGCACGACTTTCAAGGATGCCACGCAAGTGATGCAAATGTGTAATTACAAAAGCTCTCGGCATTCACATGAATTTCCTATTTCTAAGGTTTCATGATCTTTAGCTAATGCACTCAAACTCCTAGGAGACAGATTCATGTCATTATCCATATTTTATAAGAGCAAAATGTAGACGTGTAATGATTTGTGGCAGAGCACAAAGAGCTCCTAATCCGATTTCTATTCCACGGGGGCAGAGAGACCTCCAGGTTAAGGTATCTCACTTCTGCAATGAATATCAAAAACCTCCTTCCACTGCAAGACAGCCAAGCAGAGAAACAGCCTGTACTCAGGATTGTGCAAAAAGGGGCCCAGATGTGACCATGTACCTTTCTCCTTAAAGCTTTTCTTCAAGAACGACTTCTCAATTGAGTCATCCAATAGCATCAGATGGGGGGGGGGGGCAGCTTTGGGCAATACAGAAGGGAGATCAGTATGAGCTTTCCTTACAGATGTGATAGACAGCCATGACATTTCTAGAGCAAATCAATCCTTTCCCACACCAAGGAGGTGCTCCAGTAGGTGTCTTTGAAGCTGAAGGTCTACCCTTTCTTCTGTCCTGTAGTCTCAACATCCACTCTGGCCCCCGGATCTGCTGTCCCAAATAGATCACCCTATCTTCCAAAACCAGGTCTCCAACTTCAAGACTCCCATTCCAAAAAGTCCAACCTATGTCCACCGAGGGAGGAGAAAATCCACCCATACAAACAGCCCCCTGTACGGTAGGCACTTCCTCATGCAATTCTCCTTATAAGGTTGCAAACTTATTTTTCGTCCTAGCCTCATTTTATACGTGAGAACACTGGGACTTGGAAAATTTGCCCATGCAGATAAGTACCTAGGCTGGGGTCTGAGTCAGGCCGGCCAGTCTCCAAGCTCCATGCCTTTCCCTGCTTCCCAGAGGCCAGAGCCCATGCTTCCTTTCCCTGCTTGTCCTGGCCTTATAGGACAGAAAAAAATGTCCTACACGCTTGAACAAAAGAGAAACTGCCTAGAGGGAAAATTCAAGTGAGCCTTACTCTCCAGTTCAAGGAGAGAGTGCTATCGCAGCGGTTGTTGAAAGGACCTCCCCATCCTTAATCTCACTGCCTTTCCATCAGCTACTATTCCAAGTCCCACCATATCGGTCTTGGTCCTACAGATCAGAGCATGCTGGGTTCACTCCAGAATGCTCTAGATATGAGAGCCAAATACTACAAAGAGGCCTGCTGATAGCAAAGTGTACTTTCCAGTCAAGGTCTCCAGAACAAGAGACCATCACTGACTGAGCTGCAGAGAAAGTGGTAAGTGGCTGGTTAGCACTGGGCCCGGTGTCCAGCAGAGAAATCAACACACATCTTTAACGAGCTGCTGATGGGAAGCCGTTCTCAGCTCTACCTGTTGTAAATCTCCCCCCAATGCTTACGACACCCCCCCAATCCTTAATCCACATCCCACAACGTTTTCAAAGCAGGGGAACTGAAAAACAAACTCCCAGAAAGGATAACACAAGTGCCTGTAGGAGGGGGCTGCCTCCCATGGTCTGGGAAATCCTTGACTATAAAAGTCTGCTGATTTCCAAAGACACATGTAAGAACGCAGACAAAAATAAGAATTCTGGACAGAAGAGGTGGCAGGAGGGAAAGTCTTTTATTAGAGCTTCACAACTAGGAATTGTTATTATTTAATGACTAGAACTGACTAAAGAACAACGGGCAGCTTCTCGTCTCGAGAGAGAATAATCCTGAGATTACTGTCATAGGGTGAATGCACATAACCATGCACTGGACCATTTAGGAGACACCGCTTTGACCCCAAAGATTTCCCTCAACTGCCAGGGAGATCAAGAACAATGACAGAGGGGCAGGAAGCCTTAAGGACCATCAAGTCCAATCCCCAGCTTTATGGATGAGGAAGGGAAGGGAACAGCACTCTCACCAGAAACCACCTTGATTTGGACGGACTTCCAGCCTCCGCAACTGGGAGAAGTAAATGCCCGTTGTTAGGCACACACAGCACTGAGTGTTTTGTTATAGCAGCCAGAGCTGACTAATACAAAGGCCTTTCATTGTCGGTTCTAAGTCCCCACCCTGCTATCACCTGTGGTAAATAATGCCGTACAAATTACAAGTTCTCAACTGCCTAATCAAGTCAACAGCAAGATAAGGTAATGCTCAGTGGAAGGGCCTCTGGTTGGCCACTGTAGCTCTCAAATCTTAGGTAAGTAAGAACCCAGAAAAGGAGGTTCAACAAACATTCTACCCTATCCTTTCAATCCTGGTACCAGTTTCCTCTGTGGCATTGGGCCTAATTCTTTTCTAAATCTCAGTTTCCTTGATGGGCATAATACAAGCTACCCATGAGGCCTAATAACATCCCTGGAAACATCAACTCAGTAAACGTTAGGCTCTCTCTCTAGAATGTATTTTCTGCACCTGCACAATTAAGGAGGTAGACTATCTAGAGTTTGCACACACACCGCCACCACCCAGGGAAAAAAAGGGAAGGCCGAGTACGTCCAGGTCAGTACTAAGTACCATTCTGTTTACAGGAAGATACAGTTGGTTTAAAGAGGGGGAAAGGAGGGCTAGGTTTGAAAACTGGAAGACTAAATGATTTCTAAGGTCTGAGATGGCATAATGAGTCTAAGAGTCTGAAATACAAGAAAAGAATCCAGAGAATTCTGGAATAGCTATGAATTAAGATTGTATAACTAAACTTATTATTGAAAAGGTACTCTGACATCTAATCTACACTAGAAATTCCTTTAAAAAGTCTCTGTCTATCCAGATTGCATGAGTTCCTAATCTAGCCTTGCCACATACTAAACGCCTCTTCTTCGACCACTGACGCTTCAGCTTCTTCATTTGTATGACGGTGATAATAGCACAGAGCTCACAGGATGGCTGTGAGGACCCAAGGGGTTAATACATGGAAAGCCCGTAGAATGGTGCTTTGTATATAGGAAGCACTAATTCAATCTTATGTTAGGGGGAGCCTGGGTGGCTCAGTGGGTTAAAGCCTCTGCCTTCGGCTCAGATTATGATGCCAGGGTCCTGGGATCGAGCCCCGCATCAGGCTCTCTGCTCAGTGGGGAGCCTGCTTCCTCCTCTCTCTCTCTCTCTCTCTCTCTCTGCCTGCCTCTCTGCCTACTTGTGATCTCTGTCTGTCAAATAAATAAATAAAATCTTTAAAAAAAATCTTTAAAAAAAATCTTATGTTAGTATTACTTCTCAGTAATACTAACTAAGAAGTTAGTATTCTTCTCTAGTATTACTTCTCGTTATTTCTCAGGGAAATCCAAATCAACCGGTGTCTGGCCAATTTGTTGTTTTAATGCTACAGATTTCATGAAACCATAATTTATTCAGTCCTTCCTCTATTGGTCAGTCTTCTCTCTATGTCCAGCTTTCCCTCCAATATGAATAATGTAGCAATAATCAGCTGGTACTTTATACATATGAGTCCATAGGAACTTTTCTTTACGTTAAAGTTAGGACATGATCAACTGTCTAGTAGTCTCTCCTCATAAACGTCAGGAATTAAAAACCAAACCAACCAAATATATATTATATCAGCCTATAACACAAGTAGTGGCCAGTGGAAGGAAGCTGTCATCACGGCCTCCTTAAATGAGGAGTGCTGAGCCAAAACTTCTCTTAAGAGTTTGCCTATCTCGCAGCGCATGAAAGGACTCCTTCATTATGTTTACCTGTCCTTTCTCAGCACACAGTGTCCAGAGCTGCTCAGGCTTTCATTTTGGATGTGCTCGTTAGTGGCAGATAATTAACAAAACAAATGGCTTTGGTCCAGCTGATGTCTTCCTCCAATTCTCTCTTTATCCAACTTACTACACGTGTTCTATTTATATCACAGGTCCAGCCTCAAAGCCCACGAGGCCAGTGAAGGTCACATGAGAGCTGGAAGCTGGCCAGCACGTAAATGGAGGGACACAGCTGTCACTCCACCTCCACTAATGTCGCTATGTAAGATCGCTGACTTAGCACGGCCAGATTCGGATTTTTGCAGGAAAGCTGAAAACTCAGAATTTTGTTTGAAATCTCCTAATATGATAAAGTGAGCAATTAAAATTTTTTTTTAAATATAAAAGCATTGTGAGGCACATGAAAGCTTGCCACGGGCTGTATTTTGCCTCCCTGTGTAACTACTGTTTGGCTTCAAAAGTGCACGCTTCCATACCCGATGGCCCCATTTTTAAATTATCTATTAGCTTACACACACAAAGTTGCCATTCTTCTGGATCAAAAGTGAGCACATTTCCAATAATGACACATAATATACGTACGTACCCAGGACATGGGCCCAAACTGATTGACCGCATGTGGCCGTGGTGCCATCCACCTTATCCCACTATTTCCCACCTGTCATTTGGCACGTTCTATGTGAAAGGAACAGCACAGTAAACACTCAAGTCAAACAAGGAGGAGACAAGCGGTGAGACAGGTGTCATATGGAACTCGCTATATGGATTCCTACACAGACTGTGTGTATACACTGGGCAGGGCACAGCAAGGCCACGTTTCTCAAGGAAACTACGAAGAGGGAGCCACTCCTCCCACCCCCACCCCCGTGCCAAGTGACCTTGTTTGTGTTACAACCACGCTGGCTGAGTTACATCCTGCCGCTACCGTCAAAAGAACCAGTCCGTGGACCTACCTTCTGGGATTACTGGAGCAGAGTAAGAGCTCTCACAAAGTAAAATAAAGGCAAGCCAATGAGCAAATATGCCCACATTTCACCACGGACCGGCCAACTCCCTTACCTGGGAGAGCCTGGCTCGTTGAAACCTTTAGAGGTCACAGACCTCCCCAAAGGAGAGCAGCGCTTGTATGTAACTTGGCAAGAACCATCTGATAATTCCGCAGAAAAACAAAAAGTAGCCTGGGGATCTGATCGTAAGAGAGATAGAGGGGAACTAGGATGTGGAACCAAACTGAAATGAATGTCAGCAAATTCACCTTGGACCTCAAGCCACATCGAAAGCGATTAAACAATTAAAACAAACAAACACATTAAAAAAAAAAAACCTACATGACACTTATTAAATTCAGAAGTTCCGTGGATTGGCATTACTGATATAAATAAAATCAATAATGAATATGGCGGGGGTACCAGTAAATTCTAGGCACCTGGATAAAGAAGAGTGGTAAGTACATGATAAGGAATTCTTAAATAAATGACTCTAATTGCCATCAAATTCAATGTGATTAATATTGGGATTTACTCCCAGACATTTTTTGTTTTCTTAATGATATACATGAGATTAAAAAAAAAATCACTCTGTGAATATGACTACTTGCCAGTTTAAAAAACAAAACTAAACCAAAAAAAAAACAAAAAACAAAAAACGTCGTTTACCTGAAGAGCGCTCATTTATAGGGCTTAGATCCCTCAAAGCTGAAACTGTATTCCAGGAGTCTAGTCCTGATGCTGAAATTAACCAACATGAAACTTGGAGGAAACCTCTCTATCCGTGAATGTGCATTCATTTACTAAGAAAAAGAACATCCAATTTTGCTGGGGTAGGGGCGTCTGACCAGCTAGCCCCAGGGCTTGGCCAGGAATCACCTCAGATGCTGTGTCCTCTAGCAACCACAGGTGGCTAGTCATTTCCTCTCTGCTCCCAAAGACCCAGTACAGCCTCATCCCAGCGCTTAACAGGATCGTGAGCGGTCTTCCCCGGACTTATTACTTCTAGAATCAGCCCTTCCGCCGATGCCCCAGCCTAGAATGCAGGAAGCCCCAGGTAAGGGTTTACTAAGTGAATAAAACCCACATCAACCCATCCTTGGGGAAGACACCTAGACACAAGGGAGATGAAGCTGTGTTCTGCACAGGGAGCGCTAGGGCCCTTGCTGACTCTGCAGTCCAGAGGCAAGGAGGAAGAGCAATGTTATCTCTGACCTGCTCCTTGTGTGTGTTTTAAGCCAGTAGTTGGGGATGTGGCAATTAACATCAAGAACAGGCCTAGGGAGGCTACCTGCCTGAAGGCATTTCTGATCTGCAGAACATCTGTTTCAATTTTAGAGTCAATGTCATAGGAAAGCTTGTACTGAAGAGCAGTGTTCCTCCAGAATGGGTAGGGAAACTCGGTTTTCATAAATTAAATCCCCTGGCCACCACCCACGTAAAATGAGGCTAGGTAATATAGTAGGGCTTTTGATGACTCCCCTTGAGTATAAAGCAGTGACATCAAACAGCTAACAACATGGAGAGGGGACAGGAGCCACCAGCAGCCCTCCCAGTCCATCCCAGGAGCCATCACATCAGGCCCTGGACGGCAGGAGGGACACATTCCTGCAGGGCAAATTTGATATTTAAGTTCATTTAAAGGTCGAATTCAAGTCCTTGCCCCTTGCACACTCCAAGCCCCATGATCTGGCAGGACTGAAAAACTTCCTGTTCTGCTCCAAGGGGGCAGTTCAACCCCTCCCTGCAAAGCCCACTCATTCTACTGATTAAATCAACCAAACAGAAGCCAACATTCCACAGAGGAATGTCCATTGCTATTCATACAGATAAACAGATACACCCACTAGTGAAGGCCAAAAGACACAAGTATCCTAGTTCTAACGGGGTGTTCTAACATGGCGTCTCTCCTTCCTCGCTGCTCCAACCTTGAGCCACCGTGAGAGTCCACATGGGGCTGGGACTCAAACTTGTGTGGATGGCCCGGCAATGGGTTCTCTGAGAGGTGCCAGGAGGCTGGTTCCAGGACATAGCAAAGAGCTGGAGGCAGGAACCAATGGCTGCTAGCAGAGTGAAGGACCCTTCTGGAATGAAGCGGACAAGCACAACAAGCAAATGGAATGAATCACGTCCCTTCTGCCTCCTCCAGCCTCCCAGAAGCACTCTGGCAGCCCCTAGTAGCAGAGCTTAACAGGGAAACAGGAGGCAGAGGATGAACGTGGTTTGCCGAGTAACAGCCCCATACACAAGCCAGTCTAGAAAGATCTATCTGGTGCCTAGAGACAACCACTTCATAAGGAGCCAAAGGAATAGGATATCCGTCAGCTTCAACCAAAGGCTGGGGCCAATTCCATGCTCCACCTAGCAAAGGCCGACCTTGTTCTCTTCATTCTCCTTCACTCTGTTTTCAAGCACAACTCCTAAAATGTCCCCTTTTAATATCTAACATCCCCCAAATGTTCATTCTGTCCCTACAACCCCAGACCAGCCCCACTCTACGTCCTTTTGGTCATGCAGTTGTTTGAGTGGGGGTCTAGGGCCAGAGAGCCCTACCAGCAATGTGACCTTGGGCAAGTTGCTTTGTACATGTATGCCTCAGTTTCCTTAATTATAAAAAAGGGAATGACAACCGTAGCCACCTCATGGGATGGCTAGAAATATTACATGAGATAATACACACACAAATATAGCAGTTTAAATAAACATGTCTGACACATAAGTGGTCAACTTTGACTGTACTATTATCAATAGGGTGATTATCCCAGACACCTGTATCTGGGTCTACTATATGTTTCTTTAAAAAAAAAAAAAAAGCTCTTTAATCCCCTCCCCTGGGATCACCTCTGCTCCCACAGAGCCTCACTTCTTAGTTTCCGTGAAGTTAAGTCCACCTCTTCCAACACTATTGCTGGTAGCCAGCACTGACAGCTAACCTTTATAGGACGATGATTGGGTGTACAGAAAATTGGGCAGAGAAATGATTCATTATTCAAGATCCACTTCTCTGGTCATTACCCTTGGATACCACACAACCATGAAAGGGCAAGCAACTACAACAATTCTCCTTGCTCAAGAACACCGGGAAAATGTCCACTCGTGTTAATGCCACCCACCCCTCCCTACCTCTCCATCCGATCAACTTTACTCATCATCTCACTCCCACTTATCTGCTCTCCCGGGGAACCTGAAGGTTCTCCCCCAAGTAACACCACACACAAGGAGGTAAGAGACAACCCTAAAGGGTAGAGGTCTTCCTGCCCCCCTCTCTACACACTCTTCATCATGGCAGGATGCTGCCACAGTCTGAAATGCTAGCAGAAAAGAAGAGGGACACGGGAATGCTAATTTTAGGAACACAAAGGTCCGGTGTGGTGGGAAGCAGTGTGCTGGCAAGCGGAGCCGGGCCCAGAGTGCAGTGGAGTGAGAAAGAAGGCGGAGAAGCGCCCCACAAAGGTCCCTGATGGAAGCAGCAGCATGCTATCAATCCCCGCCTCCACCTGCCCCACGCCTCAGGTCCCAGCTCTGAAGCACCACTCGGTGACATAGGGGGAACCTGGCAGGATGTCAGGAGAATGCTCCCTCCCGTGGTCTTGACACTAGGGACCAAAATGTTAAAGGACTATGTAGGAATCGGAAATTGTGCAGACAGTGCAAGGGGTCACCTGGATATCCCAGGAATATGCAGATGCTGACTCAGCAGGTCTGGGGCAGGGGCTCCCACTCCTAGGTGATACGATGCAGCTGGTCCGTGGACCACACTTGGAATCGCTAGAGCACAGGGGAGGTAGCAGACCCAAATCACCCACAAAGCTTCCAGGTACCTCCCAACAAAGGAGTAAAGTGTTCAGAAACCTCCTGATCCAGCCCTCCACAACCCCAAGGGCTGACAGGGGAGGGCGGCGTGAGTTGTGGGGAAGTAGATGCCTGCGGAGTCTGGGAGAAGATGCATGACCAGCTTGGGAAAGGGGTTCCCCGGCCTGCAGGAGCCCAGAGGGAGCAAATCCCTCTACGGGGAACCACACTTGGTAATTCTGTATGTATTTAGCTCTTCAAAAATGAAGATTGAACACTCTTCCCCTTAATGTTTATTACCTGATTTTTCGGTACGTTTTCAGAAACTGGCTGCAAAGGGAAGATGAGGCCAGCTCTACTGCCCTGCCCCAGAATATGGAGTGTTATTTAACTTGAAAACTACTTCCAGTAACTGCGGCTTAAATTAACTTGGACTCTGGTTACCTGGAAATTTATTCCATGAATCCAGAAAACAGGATTCCTCAAATATTATGGGTAACGAAGGGTCCACAGTAAACCAAAGTGAACAGTCAGGTCACTGTAAATGCTTTTATTCAACACACATTAAACAATTAAACTTTATAACAGGAATACGATGTCTAAATTCAACCTACACCGAGGACCTCGTGTGGCATTTCAAGAAAAAGAATTATTACAGTTAGTAATTGTGTTAACTGAAACTGCTTTCTTGTAGCGTGAGGCCTAGGCCCCCAGGTCTGTGACCCCCATCTCTAAGTGGTAGCAGACGTGTGTTCTACAGATGGCTGCAAGGAGGGGCAAATACGACGTAAAGCCACTCACTCATCTCCTCCTGTTTCAATAGCGAGGCTGATTTGATTGGTAAGTACTGGTTAAACCGATCTTTTCAGAGAGAAACTTCTTTGTCTCTTTCTGTTTCATTTACTCATCAAATGACAGAAGTGTCCAGTTTTATGTTTGCTACCAAGTTTCTGGTTAACCAATGCTTCTATCTTGAGCTCCAAGCTCTCAGAAGGCAGTCACCTATGTTCTCAATGTGCTTTGCTCATTGCCAAGAAGACCCCTCCTGCACATAATTTAATAAAAACCTGTTGGCCAGGCCCTTGGGTCTAGGCTCCAAGCTGTTGGCCCAGTAGCTATGGATAGACCAAAATCCTGAAAAGGTCTGGTTTCAGAATCAATCTTCTCACATGTCAATTAGTTCCTCTTTTTTACTTCAGCTAATCCAGTCCCAGTCAGGAGACCAAGCTGGATAGATAGGTATAACAACCCGATCACCAGTGATGGGAATGGAGTGGGAAGGAACAACGGAAAACCCATGGTCTACTAGGTACAATAACTGTAATGATGCCTTCAACACACACAGAATAATAGCATCTCAAAGTCGAAAACAAACTTCAATTTACAGTCATACAATCATATGACAAAGACTATGTGTTTTTTTAATTTATTCAAAGACTTTATTGAGCTTCTAAGAACATGTCAGGCACTATTTAAGGTACTGGAAAGGAGGCAGAGAGGAAAAGGGGCATGCCCTCCAAGAGTGTACATCTTAATTGGAATGACAGGCATAGATTTCTTAAAAAATCATGAATAAGAATTTGATTTTGTGATAAGTGCTATGACAAAACAGATATTATATCAATTTGTGGGAAGATATCTTGAGCTATAATGGCCAGGGTGGTCGCTCTGAGGTGGTAACCTCTGGGCTGAAGGAGCCACAAAGATCTGTGGGTAGAATATTCCAAGAAGAGAGGCTGCACGTGCAAAGGGTCTAAGGCAGAAATGAGTTTGGAGAGCTTGAGGGACAGAGACAACGATAGTGTGGCTGGAGCTTGTTGATAGAGAGGGTTGGGGGGAAAGAGATGGTCAGACAGGCAGGCAGAGAAATGAACACACAGAAAGAGCCCTGTCAGCCAAAATAAGTGCTTTGGAAAATTTTGATGAGAGCTACTGACTCACATTTTTTACTGCTCACTCCAGCTGCTCTGTGGACACCAGGTTACAACGTGAAGCAAGAGCAGATGCAGCGTGGTTGCTTAGGGAGTTGCCAGAGATGGGCAGGCACAAATTCATGATGGCTAAAGACTGAAGAGGGAGGGAGACAAGTGGCTGGATTAGGGATCTATTTGGAGGTACACCCACAGGATTTGCTGATTGACTGGATATTACCTGGGGAGGGAGATTTAGGTAATAAAACTAAATGCATGATCGCCTCCACTATAACCATCACTGCATTTTACGACAAACAGTCTTGATTCTCTCTTCACCTTTGTCCTTTCCAAAACTCTGCCACCAGAGCTGTCCCTCCATCAAAACATGTACCACTTGCTCCCGATGACAACTTAAACAGCGTGAGCCACCACGCATTTGTTCAACCAACCTTCCAAGTCAAGAACAGGAAGGTTGAGGATGGGGGGTCGGAGATATCGAAACCAGGCTGCTTGCCTGCTCCCCTTATGGAGGAGAGCAGGGGCGGTGCTCCCAACATTCAACAGATGTTCTCAGGGAAGAAAGAAGTGTTCGGTCATTTCCTCAAATGAATATATGTCTGTACTGACTCCTATGAAGAACAGGTTTTAAAACCAAATATAAAGATATAAATATTTGGTATTGGGAGGCATTCCTTTTTGTCCATCCCACTCTTTTTCCTGTGGAGGCTCAGAAGAAATAATTAACCAGTCCAACGAAAGTTTGTTTCCTCCCATCCTTAAAATTAGATCATGCTAAGCAGCAACAACAAAGAGCATTCTGAATAAATTTTTTTAAATCCCGTTACCCAAGCACAGCTATTTTCAGGCTTCATTCTAATCCTTATTCATACCCACACATACACACTCACAAAATATAGTCACAGTAATTATGGCTCCCGGTTGTGCTGTTTACACTGTGAGTTAGAATATAAATATTTTTCATGTTTCTAAAACATGTTTATAATTACATTCATTGCAACACAACACCCCAACGTGTTATTGAACCATAAACTCTAGCCTTAACCCTAGGATTAGACACTTGAGTCCTTTCTCAGAGTTTTGTATAATAATTCCAAAGGGATAACCCACCTTTGGTGCAAAATAAAAGCTGCAACAATGCCAAATGCAGAAGCTTCAAGACTTGTATTAAAAAGTCGCTGTAGGGGCGCCTGGTTGGCTCAGTGGATTGAGCCTCTGCCTTTGGCTCAGCCATGATCTCAGGGTCCTGAGATCAAGCCCCACTTGAGGCTCTCTGCTTGGCAGGGAGCCTGCTTCCCCCCACCCCCTGCCTGCCTCTCTGTGTGTCAAATAAATAAATAAATAAATCTTTTAAAATCTTTAAAAAAAATCTTTTTTAAAAAGTCTTTTTAAAAAGTCACTGTATTTGGTAGCTCATTAAATTGCTTATAGAATCAATTATCTGTCAATGATTTGCCAAACCAAGTGAGTAAAAAGAAATACATCAATTTCACTTGGGATTATTTAACTAGGACACTAGAATAAGTCAAAAAGCACAGCAGGAAATCAGCTGCACCTGCCCTGGAGAGTGGGCACGCATTTTTTTTTTTAGTGAGAGAACACAATACAGACTTAGAGGACCATCACCTTCTCTGCACGGTGATTTGGACAAAGTCTTAGCCTTCATTGGGTAAGAGTCCACAGACGAGACACGGCAAGAGACAACTTTGGATGCCTGAAGTATAGTTCCACGCTGAAATAACTCCCTGTATTTAAATGTGTACGGGCGATGTAGGACTGGATAAATACAGAACACGAATAAATGTCAGAGAGAGACGGAATACCAGCCTGTATTCTAAAGGTGCCTTTCCTTTAAGGCTTCCTAAGCCCTCGAGCATGGCTACAAAGTGTCATATGCTATGCTATTCCAATGCCACTTTCCCAGCTGTCCTCCAGATGCTTCGTCACGGCACTGGGTTTTAGGCAATGCTAAAAGTAGCAGAGGGGCTGGGGCAGGGTCAGGGGCTTTAGCTTCCAAAAGTATTTCGTGCATCGCTAGAGACCCTGACACCTCAAGGCTTATGCCAGGCAGCAGACATGAGGCTGACACCACTGCAGCTCATTCTCGGCTTTAAACAGAAGCCAGCAGCAGCCTCTCCATGAAGATTCGCAAATGCCTTGGACACCAGAATATCACCTTTCCCATGCAGTTCCTTAACTTGTGCGTCTAGCCATTTCAGGAGATTGTCTGCAGGAGAATAAGACTTGGCTATATACAGGTAAGATCCTATCATGGAACCACTTAACTCCATCCTGGAAAACGAAGGAAGCTGTTCGGTTTTGCAAAGTGCATCATATCTCAAAGTGACTGGTGAAAAGGCACCACTTTAAGGAATTCCATGATTACCTATATTTGAACATTTTTTTTTTTAAGATTTTATTTATTTTTTTTTGACAGAGAGAAATCACAAGCAGGCAGAGAGACAGGCAGAGAGAGAGAGAAGCAGGCTCCCCGCCGAGCAAAGAGCATGATGCGGGGCTTGATCCCAGGACCCCGAGATCATGACCTGAGCCAGAGGCAGCAGCTTAACCCACTGAGCCACCCAGGCGCCCTGAACATTATTTCAAAGCAGACTCTCACATCTTCTGCCAGGACTTATATTGAACAAAAACTCCAAAAGGACATCCAAATTCTTTGGACAACTGGTATTCAGCCATATCCAATTACTTGAAATAACTAAGCTGTCAGCAGGGTCTTAGAAATGTTTGGGCTACGAGAGTATCTGGATGTCATATTATGTTTCACGATAGTATCTGACCTGTGTTACATTTCCTCATATTCTCCGGCAAGAAGCAAAATGACCAAACAGGGCCAATGAAATAAGGTTCTGGTTTCCATTCACCTTAGTTTCATTCTCAATCTTTAACATTTTCCTGGGTTTTTTAAACTCATGTCTCAAAAACTCTATGTCAAAATATTTAAGAAGTGGGAAAGACTACGACTGGTTAAAGAGAGAGAGAGAGAAAAGAAAAAAGCATCCATGGAAATATTAAATGCTATGCCACTAACTCAGAGCTCAGCACACTTGAAATCTACAGGACAAAAGCATCCCAACTACCATTATATCCTCAACTCTGAAACAAATGTATTTAAAGGACACCACAAGTTAAAATTAGAATTTATAAAAACCCGTTCTTGGAGCTCCTGGGTGGCTCAGTCAGTTAAATGTCTACCTTCGCCTCAAGTCATGATCCCAGAGTCCCCGGAGAGAGTCCACATTGGGTTCCCCTCTCAGCAGAGCGTCTCCTTCTCCCTCTGATGCTCCCCCATTTCTTGCTCTCTCTCTCGCAAAAAAATCATCTTCTACTACCCCTGAACTGGTAAACATTCACCTTGTATTTTTGTACCAGTTTATAAATAACCGTATTTTCTCTACTTGGTTTTATGATGATGAAATCCACAGAAATGTCTATCTGCCGTGGGCTCAGGGACCCAACGTTATCAGAGAGAACAATCACCTCCTGTAGCTCAGGGAGACCAAGACATGTTAACAAACATCTTCTACGTGGGACTGGTACCAGCCCAGGACAACCTGACTCTTTGGTCTATATACTTTTGATATAAGATTCACAGTCACAGTCTCCAACTCAATAAATTCCTCTGACAGGACTTTAAGAAGTTGGCGGGGCAGTGGGGCAGGGAAGTGTAATACCAACAAGGAGTTAAAACTTTTTAAAGGCAAGTCTCACATGATTTGCATTTTCCACTGACCCTCCCCAGTTGACTTTTAATTTCTACCTCACGCTTTCATTTGTTAAATAAATGACAGAGATTCCTTCCAAGATTTTCTTTTTTAAAGTTTTTGGATTTGCCCACACCACAGAGGCCAAAGCTTAAGCTAGCAGTGAGACTCTGTGCCTCATGAAAAGTGTGGGTAAAACATACCCCACAGAAAAAGATTTCTCTGAGGACACACGCAGACCCAGAACTGCAGCACAGGAAAAGCACTGAAATGTATTTCTGGGCAAAGCTGGGATGTTTATTTTGTCCTTATGTCAAAAAATGACAGACAGTCACTTCAGGAGTTAGCAAGCTCTGGTCATCACAGGTCCACTCGGCAAGCCAGCCTCCCACCCTCCAGCCTTTGAAAGAGTTGGAAAAAGAAACTCTTTAAAATACTAGTACAGTCAATATTCTAGATTACCTGGCCCAATTCAATGAAAAAAGAGAGAAACCAGACACAAATAATTTCCAAGTGGATGAAATGTAGTTGTTTTTACCCCATTCCTAAAGGAACGCAATCTGAAACTGAGAGAAATCCCATCCACATTTCACTTTTTTCCACCCAAAGCCTCCTAAAAACCCCCCACTGAGAATAAACACCACCTCCCTCCAACTGCTCCTTTCCTACCCTAAATCACAATTCCATCAGTCAATGAACAAGGAGATTTTCCCACTCTGGGTTCCTCAATTGATTCCCAAAAGACTTAGGACTCTGAATCAAAATAATGTTTAAGGAGACCATCCAATAAAAAGAGATCTCTAGTTGCCATTAAAGCAAGAACAAAGAACAGTTTTGTCCTGCTTCAAATAGCTCAGATTATTCTCTGTCAATGGCCCCAAAGAAAGAGAAAACAACTGGAGAGGAGGCATCCTGAGGAGACTGTGGCCCCTCCTTCATGCTGGCCCAGTAGCCACACAGCCAGAATTTCTGCAAGTGTTTTTGGTTTGGACGGTTCTTTTTTTTAATTTTTAAATTTTCCTTTTTTTTTTTTTATTTTATTTGTCAGAGAGAGAGCACAAGCAGGTGGAATAGCAGAGGGAGAGGGAGAAGTAGGCTCCCCAGTGAGCAGGGAGCCAAATGCAGGACTCAATCCCAGGACCTCGGGATCATGACCTGAGCCAAAGGCAGACGTTTAACCGACTGAGCCACCCAGGCACCCCTAATATTTAACATTCTTAAATTCATATTCAATTACTTAACATATAATGTATTATTGGTTTCAGAGGTAGAGGTCAGCAATTCATTGGTCTTATGTAAAACCCACTGCTCATTACATCATGTGCCCTCCTTAATGCCCATCATCCAGTTACCCCATACCCCACTCCCTCCCCTCCAGCAACCCTGTTTGTTTCCATGATTAAGAGTTTCTTATGGTTTGTCTCCCTCTCTGATTTCATCTTGTTTTTCTTTTTCTTCTCTTCCCCTATGATCCTCTGTTTTAAGTTCCACATACCAATGAGATCATATAATTGTCTTTCTCTGATTGACTTATTTCACTTAGCATAATACCCTCTAATTCCATCCATTTCATTGCAAATAGCAAGTTTTTTATGACTAAGTAGTATTCCATTACATGTGTGTGTACGTGTACATGTGTGTATATGTGTGTGTATGTATATATATACACATACACACACCCACACACACCACATCTTCTTTATCCATTCATCTGTCAGTGGACATCTGGGCTCTTTCGATAGTTTGCCTGTTGTGGACATTGCTGCTAGAAACATTCGGGTGCACATGGCCCTTCAGATCACTACATTTGTATCTTTGGGGTAAATACCCAGTAGTGCAATTGCTGAGACATAGGGTAGGTCTATTTTCAACTTTTTGAGGAACCTCCATACTATTTTCCAGAGTGTCTGCGCCAGCTTGCATTCCCACAAACAGTGTAGGAGGGTTCCCCTTTCTCTGCATCCGCGCCAATACCTGTCATTTCCTGACTTGTTAATTTTAGCCATTCTGACTGGTGTGAGGTGGTATCCCATTGTGGTTTTGATTTGTATTTCCCTGATACTGAGTGACATTGAGCATTTTTCCATGTCTGTTAAAACTCTTCACGATGTAGGGATAGAGAGAACATACCTCAATATCATAAAACCCATAAATGAAAAGCCCACTGAGAATATCATTCTCAATAGGGAAAAACTGAGAACTTTTCCCCAAAGGTCAGGATTTCTGCAAGTGTTACCAGTGGACCGCCTGTATCAAAACCACCTGAGTTACTGCGAAAAAGAAAAATGCTGGGATTTGGTCAAACTTCCCAAAAAGAATCTCCGGGCATATAGCTTGAGGGACCACATGCTTTTAACAGACTCCGTGGGAACTCTTCTGCACAATACAGTTCGGAAACCATCATCAAACGCAAACTACCTCTGTAGATCTCCTAAAGTTTTGACTATCCGCTCCAACTCAAATCACGGACACAGTAAATTAAATCACCGAGACCCTCTATTTACTCACAAGTGCAATGATCTTTCGTACAGACATAGTCCCATTCACTTCTACTCCAAACAACCCAATGAAGTATTTCATCCCCATTTTATGCCTGAAGAAACAGACCCAAGGTCAAACTTTTCATAAGTGGCAGAGTAAAGATCTGTATCCAGGTCTTTTCTGATGTGGAAAAGTCCTCTTCCACATGACTCCCTCTGATATGCAGGGAAAATGACTGTTCTCTTGTTCTCCCACTGGTCATTTACAGAGTTAGTCATGATGTCCTCCCCCAGCCCAAAATTCCACCCCAAAGACATGCTCCATCATACGCAGCAGTGTCCAAATTGCCAGCACGCTCCCTCTGGACTGGGTTACTACAATGTAACAGACAGAATACATAAACATTTTGGAAAACATCTGGAGAGATTAAAAGAGAGAAACGGGGCTATAAAACAATTGTAACAGTTAACTGAGATTAGGCTAAGGGAAGACAATCACATGTTGAGTGAGCCCACACTTTCATCTCCACTTTCAGAGCAACTAATGGAAACATAAGATTCCATTATAAGGCTCAGGTTAGATGAGCAGATGAACTTTCTGATGGGAACAGTATAATAAGGGCATGGAAGTTATAAAATGACATGGATGGAAAGATTTACCCTCCCCCAGAAAAAAAAAACTTTATGTCTAGGGCAGGGTTTCTCAAACGTTAGACATTGACCGATGTCCCAGAGGGTGTGGGAAGAGAAGGTCAAAACCTCCTTCACTGGAGAACCACAGCTCTAAGAGTCGGGGGCGGGGGGGGGGGGGGGCGGGGGGGGCAGGTTCTGCCTAAAAGACAAAAGAGAGAGAAGTGAGGTGGGGAAGAAACCAGACATCCTTTCCAAGTATCAAGGTCGTGGCTAGCCCAGTCACCGAGAACTGAAACTCCCTGCGGGAAGAATCGAGGAACCCGGATTACCAGGATTACCTGGATTACCCAGAAACTGGATGACCGGCTGCCCTCAAGAAAACAACGAAAAGGAAGAAAGGGAGACAAAAGGAGGGAAGAGGAATCACGTTGTCTTCGGGGACCTGGTTATGTGAAACCGGGGCTTCACAGAACTCGGTTCCTAGGAAGGCGTTCGAGCCGAGGCTGAGTTTCTGAGAAAGGACATGTCAGAGCTGTCACCAGTGTCAGACTGGAGGCTTCTTATCATGTTAAATGGTGTTGACGTGACTCTGAGACTGAACACTCTGGAATGTGAAACATGGGAAAAGAAAGAATGGGGAGAAACACAGCCTCTCTCTCTTCAGGGCCTGCAGCCACTTGAAAACAAAGGAAAGGTTATAGGATTTGGAGAACCAATGTGTGTTCTTGAAATGCTTGTCAAAGGCACTACGTGCTTGCACAGTAGAACAACTAGAAGAATTCCGGGACACCTAACGACAGGCAAGCGCTGCTTAAACGCACGAGGTGCTGTGACAGGGACCTGACACAAAGCAAGGTCACCACACATGGCTGCGCACCTTGGGGCATACGATTTAAGGCAATTTTAAAAGCGGGCACTGAAGAGATACAAACAAGAGGTGTTTTCTGGGCCTGCCAAGCTTGTCCCACACTGGCCCGCATTTCGCCACCATCACTGGAACAAAAGAAAGAACCTGTCACTCAGAGAGCAAGGCCAGGTAGGCTGGCAGGAAATCTATCCAGAGTAGAAACAAGAAGGCCCCAACCTCCTGCCCAGGCACCCGAGGTGGAAGAGGCAGGGAAAGCAGGACCCTGGGTCTGGAGGGCAGGTGGGAGTCAAGCACCCCCCCCCGCGGCTGGCAGAAACCATACTTGCGGCGCTCTGTCCACCGGCGAGTCACTCTGCCATCCACCATTTTCCAGGCATCATAGCGTGCAGATCAACACACGAGAGAGTTAGCCCTTATAAAGATTTTCCCTGCCGGATACTGAAATCTGAATTAGGCATAAAAGCAGAAGAGAGAGCTCATTCTTCCAGGTTCTTTATCTGCCACTTCAGATGCTAATGATGCATGCTTTGCTCCAAGGCAAATTTTAAATCCCTGGATGTCCTTTCTCACTAGGCCCAACAAAATTCTCTTGGCAAGTTGTCTGGGCTTTCCTTTGTGTGTGCGCAAGCAACACAAAGTCTTTGAATAATGGTGTCCACCAAACATAATTAAGTACTCTATGGCACTGAAGTTTCCTTTGAAATGCATGGAAAGAGCACTAAGGTGGACTGATGGGTGGATAGGCGGTGGACAGAGGAACACCTGAAAAAGCAACTATGTAAAACATTATTGGCAGATTATAGGTGATGGATATATGGGTATTCCCTGTAAACTTTTCTAACCTGGCTTCATTTTTTTTTAAAGATTTAAAGATTTATTTTTGAGAGAGAGAAAGCACACACACACGTGCGAGGGGGAGGGGGTCACAGAGGAATAGAGAGTCTTTTTTTTTTTAAGATTTTATTTATTTGACAGCGAGAGAGAGAGATCACAAGTAGGCAGAGAGGCAGGCAGAGAGAGAGAGAGAGGGAAGCAGGCTCCCTGCCAAGCAGAGAGTCCAACGCGGAACTCGATCCCAGGACCCTGAGATCATGACCTGAACCGAAGGCAGCAGCCCAACCCACTGAGCCACCCAGGCGCCCGAGGAATAGAGAGTCTTAAGCAGACTCCTGTGCCGAGCTTGGAGACAGCCCCACCTATGGCTCAATCCCATGACCCTGAGATCACGACCTGAACTGAAACCAAGAGTCAGACGCCCAACCAGCTGTGCCAGCCAGGGATCCCTCAAAAGCAAGTTTTCAATAATCCTACAGTATTTATCTTGGAATAATACATGATGGCAAGGGGGAAATTAATAATATATTTAATAGAAATAACAGGTTATGAAACACCATGTACAATATAATACCAGTTTTGTGAACACTCAGTAAACACCAAAATACTCTTTTTCTTTTGGAGATGGAAGGAATTATGGGTGACGATTTGTTTTCTTCTTTGTGCTTTTCCTACATTTTCTAATTTTTCTTTAAGGAGCATGTGTTGTCACAATTTAAAAAATGACTCGATAATATTAAACTAAAAAAAAAAAACCCACAAAATCTCTAAAGCCAAATTAAAATTATTTACTCTTGAGAATTATATGGATAAGAAGTTTTGTTACAGTGGGTTTTTCATACATATAGTTTCAACACCCTTAGCAGATTTTTGAAAAAGCAACTCAGTAGAAGACAACCAAGTCAAGACCATAAGGAAATGTGTTTTAGCACTTTTAAAGCAGATTTTCAAGTCAAAGCTCTCAATTCATGTAGATTCTACCTGCCCCATAACATCCATCTAGCTTACCCCTGACACAAAGCCCCCTCCCTGACAGCAGTGTCCTCGTGAGGGCCTCCTTCAGGCTCCAGAAAAGTCCACAGCTGGCACATCTACCCATGTTTCTTTGTCCAGGGCACACAGCACAACACCTACTTCCCAGCGCAAGCATAAAGATACACCTGATGCGTAAGTGTTGTAGCAGAAATGAGATCGAGACTCTTGCTTCTGTGGCCGACTTTGAACAAACCACATGACCCCAAACTCTACGCTGAGAACACTTGTGTCAGCATACCAAAGTCTCTCTGCATTCTTTAACGTTTTACAGGGTTACAGCTCTATGAAACAGATGCCCCCACATTCCACTCACTTCTAGAAGAGAATAAAGGAGTCAAAAAAACAGGAGTTTTCTCAAGGATATATCTGAGGATCCAATTTCAGAGACAGTGATCAATCCCAGGTAGGTAAGGAGGGAGGAGAGAACTCACATAGGTCTCCAAAACCCTCGTGATGCCCTTCCAAGGGGATGGAAACCAACCCCATTAACACGAGTCAGGATCCCTACTATTAGCGCAACTCAAGGTAAATTGAGTTGCTCACATCATCAGATTCCAACTTCCAGAGAGGTTCATTTAACTCCCCTCTTTTACCTTACCAGGCGCAACTTCCCCTGTGCAAAACCAGTCAAAAAGTTGTCAGCCTTGCAAGCAGCTGGAACAGGGAAGTAAAAGCCTCCTACTCAGCTCTATAAATGACCCAAGTTGGATTAAGCTGTCCTCTGAGAACACAGGAACCGTCACTGCTAATCTTTAATCCCATTTGCATTGCTTTCATTATTTTTTTAATTTTCCCTTGTTTTTGTTGCATTAAAGTTTCAGTGACATGAACAGTGAAAATGAACTATATACTCTAATTGGGGAAGGAACTGAGTACTATTTTAAGAGTATTTACATTTTCCAACGTAGGAGAATTCATCCAAATAGGTGGACTATTTTACAAACATATAGAGCCCTCCCCCTTCCATCTCCTTTTGACTTAATGTAACCCTTAATTAAGCCTCTATTACTTGCACCACACAAAGAAGGCAATGCAGCCGAGGCACCAATGAGTGGAGGACACCTACTGCCCTGTGGGATGCTAAGTCTCAGCACACGAGTACATGATTCCAAAAAACAATACAAGCACCAGCAGAGATCACAAGTGCTTTGGCAGCTCAAAGGGGTGTGGACAGTCCCCAACTTCCTATGGTTCCACTTAACTGTTTTTCGACTTTACAATGCTGCAAACGCAGTATGTATTCAGGAGAATCTGTACTTTGAATTTTGAATTTGGATCTCTTCTTGGGCTGCTGATACACAGTAGGACAGTCTCTCGTGATGCTGGGCAGTGGCCACCGCAGCCCCTGGCCAGCCGTGCAATCACGAGGAGAAACAACCAACACACGGACACCCATGCATTTCACTTTCAGCTCAATATTCAATCAATTACAGGAGATATTTAACCCTTTGTTATAAATAGGCTTGGTTTTGATTCTGCCCAACTGTAGGCTATTGTGAGTGTTCTAAGCACATTTAAGGTAGGCTAGGCTAAAGCTATGTTTGGTAGGTTGGATGTATTAAATGCATTTTCAACTTACAGTATTTTCAACTTATGATGGGTTTACTGGGATACAAACTGGGTTTCCTGGGAACTGTAAATTGTATCCACGGCCTGGCAAAATAATGAAGACAAAGTTTTCATGACAGAATTATTTAAGACGTGCCTTGAAAGGTAGGAAATGATAGGAATACTAAATATAGCTTAACATTTATTGAACAACTAAAATGTAGTGGGTACAGCAGTGTTTTGCACATGTTACTGAACACTGAGAATCTCATGAGGCAGTACTTTAGCCACAAGTTACAGATAAGGTCAGTGAGTCTCGGAGAGTGATTTGCACGATGTCAAACCGCTGGTCCAGGGGAGAAGCTCCAAATCCAGGTCTGCCTACTCCCAAAACCCAGGAAGGGAGAAGTACAGAGAAAGAACCATTGAGAAGGAAAAGTAAGGGTGGGAAAGGCAAGATCAGAGATGAACGGAGGCATAAACATTCCCCAAAACAGGCTCCTGGTCTGACCTGGCAGGTCCCTTCTTGGTGGATGTCCTGGGTGGAGTAGCAAAAGTATGGTCACACATTCTAATGTCAACGCCAAGTAATGAACACTTTTGGAAAAAAGGATCACAGAAAAGCCAGGGTCCTACTAATGTTTGCTATGCATGAGTACATATAAAGTGTTTCCTAATCCTATGGAGATTAAAAAAATAGTAATAATAGGCAATTTTTACACCTCACCACCTCAGCTCTGGCTAAAACAACCTGTTGTCATGGAGATGTAAGGACATGCTAACCTACGAGATCGCATCACCCTGAAATGATCAGTCGACCAAGTGCCAGTGCACTTTCGGAAGCAGACAATGTCAACATAGCGTGAAAATTAATAGCAGCACCAACAGAACCTTTCTGACTTTCCTGACAGGGGCAACAGCTAGTGGCAACAGCTATCTGTATACTTTCCCAGGGCGGCAAGCTGCCTGGTTTGTGAAGAAAGCTACATGCAGAAAAGCCGTCATGGCAAACTGAAGCCTCTTTAAGTGTATACTTTCCCTGAGAAACTTACTCCACTCTTTGCTTTACTACAAAGACCTCTCAAACCTTCATCTCTGGCTCCCATCTCTTCTCTGAGATCCCAGTCTACAATCACACAGTGCGACAGGCACATCACCATCTCCTTCCTCACACAGAAGCACCACATTGCCTTGCAACAGGCAGGGGTTGTGGCTGGCTGGGCGGATGACATGGGAGCAGTGCCCAGGCAGAGGAAAGCTCTGACAGCTCGTCCCCTCCGGTAGCAATCAGACCATGACCTCCCACAAGCCCTGAGCTCCTGCAGGAGAGCTGACTCTCCCAAGTGCGCGGCTGTGTTAAGCTCCTGTGATTCGGGCTTGTATGTTACTGTATGTTTACACCACAGCCCAGCCTCACCTGAGAGAACAAGCTCACTGGACCTTCAGGGGCACCCAAATCCCCCTTATTTCAAATTCTCTGCCTTGTTCCACCTACATCTGGAGAAGCCTACCTACCTTTGATTTTGGTTAACCTCCCCAGAAATCTTAGGTTCTGCTCCACTCCTTTGCATCCCCAGGCCTGAGTGAAGAAAATTGTACAGAAGGAGTTTGATACATTTTTATTGACGGTGATCAAAATCTTAAGCAAAATCAAATGAATTCTAACAAGTTAGACTTTGTAAAAAGAATGAAGGGAATTCTAGAGAGATCCCCAGGAAAACATTTATTTTGGAAAAAAAAAAATAAGGCTCAATCACGAAGCTCAGGGTCTACTTAAATACATAACTTTTCTCTTACTATACCGTACTAACATAATTGAAAACAATTTTAATTCCCACCCAGGCTGCAAGGGCAATGATTCTAAAGAGAGCAGAGCGGATAAAAGACGCATGTAAATATGCTGATATTTTTGCAAGGATTAGGCTGCCACTACCCAGAATCTACTAGAAGCTGATACTCTTCACAAATACCACCCACAATTGTAAAAATTAAAAGCTTAAACCCACAGAATTGTAATGCAAATATCAGAAGTTCACTTCAAAGGTCACTTCCCACCATTTTTTCCCACCCCTTCTTGAAAAGGGCCCACACAGGCAGGCTAAGAGAACAGCTGTGAAAGGAAATATATGTGTGGTCTCATACAAATTTCTAGCTTAGAGGTACTGTATATTTCATTACCAGCTTCCAGATCATACAGGCTACACAGGAACACAGCAAGACACACACATAATCCCGTTGGTCTGTCTAAGAGTTAAGCAAACTGTCACACTTTGAACAACGGATCTAAAATCTACACTCCGAAAAACCTTTAATCTCCTTTTTGTTTTCTGTGAGAAAAGCAGGGAAGGTTTTCTTTTTATCTGAAGGGCAATCTACACAAAATTATACACTATTTGATTATTATTCCATTTGCCTTTCTCTGAAATAAGGCAAAAACACGCTCAACAAAATTTCAGTCATGCGTCGGCATTGTATCGTTTAAAAAGGAAAGGTGACTAATTCGCCCATCTTCCCCGTGGCCATCCAATCCCACCACGGAAACTGAAAGTTCAGTTTCTCTCAACTGAACTTAAAGATCTTACACGATCAGTAAGCTAGGACAAAAAGTACCAGTAACATCAGCCAAGACAATAAAAATTCTACCCAAAAGGCAAAGCAAGACTGTTCTCTCTCCCATCCCACCTATTTCATTTAAGAGTATTACTGAATATGGCAGGATTGCTCCACGTCCCCGCTCAACAGAAGTACATATCGCAACGAGACCAACTATCCTTCATTTCAAATATATGAGTCAAGAGGAAGTAGTATTAATTATTCGTTGGTTAGCACACATCCACCAAGTACATTCCACAAATGTGCACCTGTTCATAATGGTCATTTCTGTTCTAAAGTTTCCAGAGTTCACCAACCCTGGGAACAAGAGAGAACCCAGAAGTTCTGCCTACTCAACCATGCTTTTGTGCCTTTCACCTCTAAACCACAGAGCTCCAGGTAATATTTGCTGGAAGGAAAATTCCTGTCTTAAAGTTATGACCGTGGGCCTTCATATGCTTTCCAATGAACTCTTTTTTTTTTTTTTTCAATTTTAAGTAGTAAACATATGCCTACTTCATAAAACCTCATCAAAACCCTGTCTTCTGCCTCCAAGTAGCTCATCAGAGGAAATCTGTATTAGGAAACCTTTTACCATAGCTGTGAGCAAACACCTCTTTCATTACGGGGCATGCATGCAAATATTCTTATTACTAGTCCTGAAAGTAAAATTCAGACACAGACTCGCTGATTCTGTTGTATACCAAACTGTACACTGTTTTCAGGGTGTCGGCGGAGGTGACGGGGCCTGAGATGGGAGGGTTCCTTGCAGATAACAGCCCCACTCTGTCGCAATTACCTAAAAAGTGACTTCTTGATACTCATTTGGGCTCGTGAAAGAATGAGGCATCTCAGTTGGAACTAATATGCAAGAGGAACGAGAATGGCACCTTTGAAAAGTTAAGAATCATCTCTTCAGTCATCTAGAACCTTTGCTGTTCTCACTTCAGAAGAGGTGAAAAGAAAGCAGCTTGAGGCCTGACTGAAAGACCACACACCTTCATTTTACAGAGAGAAGTAGCTTGGAAGGCTAAGATTATCTTAATACCTTGTGTTCAGTAAAGACAGCAAACTCATACATTCATTCAGTTAAGTGTTTATACGAGGAAGTTACTGAAATTTGCCATTCCTGAGACTGTTTCCTCCCTACCTCACCTGCAGGAAAACAGCTCCCACCTTCCTCCCAACCTTGATGTCCAGTCGATAAGCGCTTCAGAGGGCGCGTGGGTGGCTCAGTGGGTTAAGCCGCTGCCTTCGGCTCAGGTCATGATCTCAGGGTCCTGGGATCGAGTCCCACATCGGGCTCTCTGCTCGGCGGGGAGCCTGCTTCCCTCTCTCTCTCTGCCTGCCTCTCTGCCTACTTGTGATCTCTCTCTCTCGCTGTCAAATAAATAAATAAATAAAATCTCTAAAAAAAAAAAAATAAGCACTTCAGAAAGAAGACTTCTACGCCGGCCTAGAGCTCCAGAACCAGTCATCTGCATGAAACCTGGCCAGCTCTCCTGACCCTGCACCCTTGGGAAGATCACTGACCCTCCCTCAGCCACCTGAGACATGGGGGACCTGCATTAAATGAGGAAGGTTTGCAGATCTTACCAGGAAAACTGCTTAGAGCACGCTTCAAAAAGCACCAAGTTGCAAAAGAACTCATTCCATGCGCCATGACTCATCTTAACCCACACACTGACAATTCCAAAAGTGTTCACAGCATAAAATAGTAAACTTTAGCTAAAGGTCATGTTTTCAGACCGTATTTTTAAACAGGCAATTATGATGACAAGTTACACATGAAGATAGTCTCCTTATCCTGGCTGGCTCAGTCCATAGCACGTGCAACTTTTCATCTCAGGGTTGTGAGTTCAAGCCCCACACTAGGTGTAAAGATTACCAAAAGTTAATAAGTAAATAAATCTTAAAAAAACATATCACATGGTAAGGCTCATCTCCCCCCGATCCCCTTGTATATGTTCCTAGTGTTGCTGGTTTGGTATATATCCTTCTGGTCCTTTTTCTAGGCATTTATACACATATTTTTGAAACCACCAGAAGTATACAGCAACGTTGTGTAAAACTATAACATAGCTATTCAGGAAAAGAATCTGCTCCTGTCAGTACATATATATATATACATGTGTACACACACACACACACACACACACACACACACACATTCCCATATTCCTTACATCCCATTCCTGGACATACATTTTCATCCTTCGACACAGGTCTACAACGGCATGTATAAGGATATTCCCTGCACTGCTCTGTGTGGGAACCGAGAGATGGAGGAAAAAAATAAGAAAACCCACAGGCAAACAAATGTCTAGGTAAACATAGCAGACTAAATAGATTAATCATTAAGAACATAGTTCTGGGGCACCTGGGTGGCTCAGTGGGTTAAAGCCTCTGCCTTTGGCTCAGGTCATGATCCCAGGGTCCTGGGATCGAACCCCGCATCGGGCTCTCTGCTCAGCCGGCAGCCTGCTTCCCTTCCTCTCTCTGCCTGCCTCTCTGTCTACTTGTAAACTCTGTCTGTCAAATAAATAAATAAAATCTTAAAAAAAAAAAAAAAGAACATAGTTCTAAATTTTTTTCATAGTTCTAAATTTTAAAAAATAATATGAGGTAGAGCACAAAACCACTCATGTAAGTTTAAAACAGACATAAATATCTTCATTTGCTCTAACAGCCGCACACCTCACGTGATTCCTGTGAAATGGAATAAAACACTTAAAATAGTCCCTGTCACATTTTAAGCACTTTGCAAATTTCACTTTATTAATTAGATAAAAAGATGTTCACAGTATATCATAAATTTTCTGTGACAAAACCTCATTCATATTATCATTCCTTCTCCTAAAGAGTTTTCTTTTCCCCTATTAAAAAAGACACATAAAAGAGATTGGAAATCTCTGTTCAAAATGCTTACAGTGGTTACCTCTGAAGGGAAATACATGTGTTTCTTGGCTTAGTCTCCCTTTCGGGCCATATTTCTACAACAAACATATATTACTTTATAATTTTCTTTGATCCTTAATCTTTCTTTCAATATGATTTATGAAAAAAAAAAGAAAAGAAACAATCTAAAAATCCATTGGTGAGGAAATAATTTAATTTTGGTACATACAAATATCGCTTAGCCACTTTTTGTCAACATGGGAAAATAGCACACTGTTGTTTGGGGAAAAGCAGGCTCTGACATTATACAGAGATCCGAGAGGCCATGGACAACAGTGGTCAGCATGGATTTCTAGTGGACTCTGGAGCCAGTCCACTCACATTTACATCCCACCTGCCACTCAGATGCCGTGTAACCTGCAGCAAAACAGCCTCCCTGAGTCTCAGGCCCCGTCTGCAAAACGAGGGTGACGAATGGGCCCTCCCCATACAGTTGCAGTAAATAAATGCAAAAGATGCAAAAAACAAACACAAACAAGAAAAAAACATGCATCAGGTCCACTAACAGCGTACGTTTTGCTGAAGCAAATTAAACCTTAATGGAGTTGATTGAAAAATACATACACACACACAACAGGTCACATACCATACACTTCCATTTCTATGAAATATCCACAATAGGGAATTCTGAGAAACGAAAGCCGGCTGGTGGTTACCAGGGGCTGAGAGGGAGAATGAAGAGTGCTGAATAGCTTTCATGAATACGTTCATGAACAGGGTTTCATTCTGGAGTGACCAAAGTTTTGGAAATAGATAGAAGTGAGGGTCACCTAACATCGTCAATATGCTAAATGCAACTGAATTGTTTGCTTTAAAAGGATTATTTTTTGTGCCACATGAATTTCACCTGGGGGGGGGGAATGCACGCAAAACAAGATGTTTTATGAGAACATACATAAGTGAAAGGATAACAGACACACATTCAAAATGGGCAAAACAAGGCAAGGACAGAGTCGGGCGGAGGGTATGAATGAAGGCCCAAGCTAATGTGAGCCCTGCCCAGCCTGATCATGACAGTGGGCTGGGGGTTCCGAAGCAGGCTTGCTTACACCCTCAACATCTGGGCACCAACACACTGTCTTGGTTTGCTGCCTTACTTCCTCTCCCAAGGACACAGCATTCAGCTCTCTTCCTCACTTCTTCCCCTCCGGTATATGTCTTGGAGCTCTCTTTGCGTTAGCACACACCAGCTTTATCACTGTTCGGAAGCTCTAGGCATGCACCCTGATTCATGCTTTCGGCTTGCTTTACCCGGGAGTTTGTACGTGGTCATACCTAACAGGCCAATTAGTGAAGATTTCACCATTTAGAATCAGCATCATATTCAACTGCCTACACCAAAATAACACCCTATTCTGAAAGAAATTTAATTTCTAGAGCTCTTTTATATCCATCATTCCTAGCCAAAGCCCTCTCGCACACCATTACTGCCACCACCGAACAGACACAAGAGTACGGCGACACTCCCCCTCCACCGCTGCCATTTCAACTCCCTCCAAATTGAGGGGGATTTCATTTGATTTTACAGGAAAAAGGAATGTGTTTGTTGGATAGGAGCCCATGGCACGATTCTTTGCTCCAAGATGACCCTTCCTAAGCCCAGTGACCGCCTGGCCCGGCTGTCTGCTATTAAGTTTAAAGACCTGGAATTAGTTCAGAGGAGACACACAGTGTTGGAGTAAGTCCATGAAGTTCACCTTGGAGCTTCTGGCTCCTTCAGTTGCCACGCCAAAAACTCTATGCTTTCTGGATGTGGACCAAACCCCAAACATCAACATGTCACCTGCTCAATTACACTGTATCTAACAGACTTCTCTGGGATTTTGTTTTCATCAAAAGAAACTAAAAGTCTGCCCTTTTTAATAATTAGTCACGAATGTCAGTTGCCTCAAGGTGACCCAGGAGACAAACATGACATTTGTGAAGAACGCCAGCTGGAAAGAACCATACATGGAAAACACACACACACACACGAACACGGACACATGGACACATCCCCTCTGGGCTAAGGAAACACAAGCATTTTTGAAAAAATGAAATAAGCCTTTTATCACAGCTGGGGTAAAGGTCATCCCCGTGGGACTAGAGTGGGGGACAGAGCCACCTCTCAGACCACCGCACCCTGCTCTCACAGGACCTGCTCGAGAGGAGGGTCCGTTCCAGTGCCAAGTGTGATCTGGCATCTCCAAGGGCCGAGCAGTTATGCAATACAATTTTTTTTTTTTTTTTTTTTTTTGCATAGCACCCCTCCCACAGGGCATTCCAATAAGCTGGACAAAGGAAGTCATTCATAGACTTGATAAAAGCAAAGTAAGGAGAAACTTTGTAACAGGAAGGAAAGACAGGAAATAAACAGTGGAGATGCAGAAAGAACTCCCAGCACTTCCCTCCTAGGCTTTCCTCTGCCCACCCAGTCCCCAGGGCAGAGGCAGAAAAGAGTGAGGTGACCAAAGGAAGATGGATGGGGAAGAATGAACGAAATCAGAGGGTGACAGAGAAAAAAGTTTTCTCGTCTCCCCGAGAAGGTACATCCTTACTGTTGGCAAACAGTAAAATGAAGTTCTGTCAACCCAGCTGGGACGGATTTGGATTTTTGTTTTTGTTTTGTTTTTTTGAGGCCAGCTATTGATTCGACTTGTTAAATAAGAAACACAAGGCACAAAATATTTTCCTAATTTTATGACTTAAAGGGCTAATTTATGTTGACAGAAACAGAAGTGTGCCTACAAACCAAAGTAAAAGTTGTGCTTGGCTGTTGAAAGATCTCCTTGATATTCCTGCAAGAAATTCCTGGGTTGGGGGTAGTCCAGGAGAAAGGGCTCAATGTCTTTCTTCAGGGAGATGAGTCATCTAATGAAGTGGAGAGACGCCATGATTAGCTCGAACAAACTTTACAGAAATACAAGTCTTAGGCAGAGAAACTCTGTTATAAGCCACCTTCAAAAGAATACGTTATCCATAAGCTTTCAGCCTTCTAAAAACAAAGCTGATTCCACCGTGGTACCTCTTAGCCGTGGATGATCTCACGAACAGGAGAGGGCTTTGATCCACCAAGGTGGTCTCGACGTGGTAGCACGGGCACTCCCCAGCTTGGTGAATACCTGCACAGCTCACCCTTTCTCAGTTCCAGGACGGTTTTCTCAACAATGTCTGGGGACTAAAGTCTTTCAGAACAGCCTGGGTACTTGGAGGGAGCTGGCTGGGCTAAGGTCAGCTCCGGCCCTGGGATCCTAGCAGCAGCAGGGGTGCCGTGTCAGCTAACACAGACTTCTCTCAGGCCCGCGAGGGCTGTATAGCCACAGGGCATTTCCTTATGAATCTGAGCAAACTCCCAAAACCCAAATGGGTGAAAATGTGTTTCAGTGAAGCTTGACCAGTATCTTCAAAAGCATCCTACTTGGGACACCTGGGTGGCTTCGTCCTTTAAGCCTCTGCCTTCCACTCAGGTCATGATCCCGGGATCCTGGGCTCCCTGCTCAGTGGGAAGTCTGCTTCTCATTCTCTCTCTGCCTCCCTACCCTGCTTGCACTTGCTTGCTCTATCTCAAATAAATAAACTCTTTCAAAAATAAATAAATAAAGCATCCTACTCTCCCAAGAACGTCCACAAGGGATGCCTAGAATTCCATATGTCACACAAGGAATACATTCCATTATAGATCTACCTTATCCAATTTCCTATCAGTTTTCATTACCACAGAAGAAGAATCATGTATATGTACAGATTTAGATTGGCGATAGATAGATTTCTCAAAGCCAGCCCTGAAAATCAAAGTGTTCTTAAAAGAAAAAAAAAATGCATAACTATTAATTTCAAAGCCAAGTCCATGGGTTAGAGTCATGATTTAGACAGATGCAGCATACTAGCAGCAAATCACTTAAATTCTACTTTGAGAATACCAGAATATATACGGATCATATAAACAAACATCTTCTGATACTGTGTCGTCATTAAGGAGGCAACAAGTGGAAACTACTGGTATGACTCTTGCTGATGGGAATCCTAACAGAGGAAAGATTTAAACAGCACCAGACCATGGAAGTTGGAAGAAGGTGTCACGGAACAGCCTGTGCTCTGCCCTACAAAGCTTTTCTCTTGGGGACGTGAAACACTGTTGCTGTCACTCACAGAAGTCCCCAGGAGATATCTGTTTCATCATATAGAGGGTTCAACAGCCTGCCTTGGATGTCCAAAGTAGGTAAGTAGCCTTTAGAGAACCACCAAAAGCTGAGAAAATTCCCACAAGAATGCCTGGGGAAAGTTCCCTTTCACAGTGTCTACATGTATCGTCTTCTCCAGGAAGCTGACTAACCAAAAACAGTGACTGTGGGGTACAGACACACCACCGTACACAGGTAAGGCCAGAGGTGGGAGATCCTCTACTCTCCCAGGCTCAGGTCATGATCCTGGGGTCCTGGGATCGAGCCCCACATCGGGCTCCCTGCTCAGATGGGGGGTCTGCTTGTCCCTCTCCTTCTGCCCTGCTCCTGCTCTCTGTCTCTCTTTTTCTGAAATAAATAAATCTCAAAAAAAAAGGTAAGAAAAAGCAGACTTGGACCAGATCACAGAGGAGCTTAAATAATAAGCCAAAGAAAAAAAAGTAAAGAAGTAAAAAAAGAGACTAGCAGGACCAGGAGGAGCAGAGATCTACCTGGGCAGCAGGATCACTTGCTATGATCACCAACTGCCTTATCATCAGAAAGAACTCAAACACAGCAGTACGAAATGAGGGATGATTGGTGCTTTTCTCCGTCCCTTTCTATCTGGTAATATTTGTTTAGGTGAGAACACGTAACCAGTGTAACAGACAAGCAACGATTCATAGGCACCCTGGAAGGCAACACACCAGTCCTTGTGGTGTACCGTTGTTCCCTTGGCTGGGCAAAATTTCAATTCTCTCACTGGTCCTATGTGGTACCTAATGTACCTTGGTAAACCAAACATGTATCTTTATGTGACGTAAGCAAAAAAAAAGAAAAAAAAAAATTCCAGATACTTAGGGTGTGTTCAGAGACTTTCCATATACACTTACCTCTGATTTTGCTGCCTTGCAGAGTACAGATAAGTCATGACTCAGGGGACTTCCTCCCACCCCATGCTAAGATCTCCTAGCCCTCCCGTCCCTTTCCCCAGGGAGAAGGTTTTTCCTTTGGCTCCTTTCACTTCCCTGCTACTAGACCACAGAAGGATGTTTGTAGGTTTCCTCTGTACCTCCACTGTCCAAACCCAATACCAGACAGACAGATGGCTTCCACAAAAGAAAGCTTCTAACCCATCCCTACTTTTCTCTCCAAGTGGTCTGTAGCAAGCTAGCACTCCTCTCTCAACATAGATAGATAGATGATAGATGGATGGATGGATGGATGGATGCACCTTTGGTTTCTCAATTGCTTTTCTAGCAATCCGTGTTGGCTAAGGATTCAGGCTTAGGAGCAAAAAACCACTTCTTGGAATCAACCTTAAAAAAAAGAGACTGTGCTCACAACCTCACAGATACCATCCAGGCTCTCACTTACCTTGATGTTAGCATGGAGGACAAGTTCAATTTCTTTAACCTCTTTTTTCTTGCTCTCATCTAGATACACACACACACACACACACACACACACACACACACACACACAGATATGGAAAAATAACTTTGATTCCCAAGCCTCTGCTAAATTTCACCGTGTAAGCATTACTCATTCCTCTTGGTGTGGAGGGCACCTGGAAACATAAAGGCATGCAAGGGGAACATTCGCAGAGAAGAGATGAAGAGTTGACATTCATTTCCTTGTGTACTTGAATAATCATGGTAATCAAGATTGCTCTGTTAACAACCTTCAATGTGAGAAAAAGTAATGGAACAAAATGAAATGGCTCAATGAGCAACAGCGATCAATGTCAAACAAAGCCTTCTGACAGGGATGCAGGGAACATGCTGTTGGCTTACCTGGGGCGGGGGGGGGGGGGGGTCCCCTGGGACAGAGAGCAAACCACTCTAAACTGTGGACCAGTCACGGTTAAGAGAACGGACTTAAATGAGAGGGAAACTGAATCTGACCCTGGCAATTTTTTTTTTTTTTTTTAAATCTTTGGGTTCTGGTTTCCCCATTGCCTTGACCGGAGTATTAAATGAGGCAGAGGAGGTATTAGTAAAACACTGATGAGTATAAGAGACAACTAACACGGGACAGAGCTTTTCTCTCAAAGACACGACGTGGACAGGCAATGCCAAAGGACAAGTCAAAATCTCTTTCAACTGATCAAGAAAAACAGTCTGTAAAATGAAAGCCAGCATTTCTAGGGCGAGCTCTGGTTCTAGACAGTTCTCCACTAAATGTTTTAGTTTCTTCTGGATGAAAAAAAAAAATGTAAAAACAAAGCTAAATTGTCAAAGATGGTACCGTTGCACATGTGTGCAATTGATAAGACTGTAAGATTCTACATCTTGACTTGCTGCTAATCAAACATCTCCTCCAACTTACATCTCCTCCAACTTTCAATCTAGGCTGCATGGAAGGGGTCTGACTTTAAAGTGGGCCTTCACAGAAAAAAACCTTACATAGGAAAATATTTTTCCAGTAAAAGGCAAAAGCCTTTGACTTTGAGTGCTGACCTATAAGATAGAGTCAGAAATAATAGTTCCTTTTGTTTCCCCCCGAGTCCATTTCTTTTGTATTAAAATCATTATCTGTGGGCGTAGTTAAGTCATAGTAAACACTTGTTGATTTGGGGGGGGGGGCAAGTGAACATGTGAACAGGATGATGAGAAGTAAAAAATTCCACTAGAACCAGAATACCTTTGTTCAAAGGCTCAGCTGGATTAAATTCACATCCTGTGGTCATTTGCTGATTTCTCAGAACAATGGTAAATTTAGTTGCTGGGAAAACAAAAAAACCATTGTTCCTTTTCATTATTCCTCTTCCTTGTTGAGAGTTTAAACTGATTATCTCAGAGTCCAAAGTTTACATGCAAGGTAAAAGCATGATGTCCACACACGCACATCCAAAAGCCAGACATGCATATACATTCAGCCAATGCTGGCATTTAACGTGTGTTTGTAGAGACAGAGCTGAACTTCAGAAACTGTTCTTATGATGAGGATTATTGAGCTTTTATCAAAACATTAGTCCTGTGGATCTTTCGCTACAATGCTGTCTTGGAACAAACTTTATAACACACAGTGGGTGGTGGGAATTTAACAACTTGGATTTGAAATCCCTTCCTTTACAATCCCGACAAGGACTTTATATGACATGCTACTGATGAGAAAGACAGGACGACTCTGGGAATGGAGTGATTAGCTCTAAATTTTGATTCCACACCTCCACCAGAGAATCACCTCGATGGGATACGATCAGTTTCCTGTTTTCCCCTGTAGATGGAGTTCCTCAAGGTCAGACCCCAAAAAGGGCTTCTCCTCTATCACCAGGATGCAGCAACGCCTGGCACACTCTAGAGCTCACAAACACCAAAAACATGGAGGATCGTCAGCCTGCCCTGCTATCAGATCATAGCAGGGAGGTATATGGTCTCACCTTTGGCCAGCTCACAGTTGCTCGTGTCTTTCTGAAGAACAGACTCATCACTTCTCCCCGCCACCCACCGCCCTGTGTTTCATGTTCTGAGAAGCATGCTTCCACCTTCTCCAACACGTGGAGAAGAACTTTCTTAACCAACACAAAGCCTTGCAGTACCTGACAAGAGATTGCAGGGTATTACAGGATCATTCAGACAGGGGTGCATTTGCGTGGGGTTTTTGTTTTGTTTTTTTCTTTTAAATGTTCAATAGTCTGCTGTTTTGACTGAATTTTTTGGTCTGGTTTCAATGTCGGGAAGTACATGAGCAAAACCCTACCGTTTTCTCTTTTATAATGAAACGTCTTTGAGTCCACTGCCAGAATTGTGTTCTTTACAGATGTCAATGTTTTCACATTAATGTTAATAACGTTTTCAAACCTCCCAGCATCCCCAGCATTGATTTACATAGATGACAGGCCGTGAGGATCGCTGCTTTATGCAATTTCTTTATTGACTGAATTTTTTAGGCACTTTGTATGATAGAGAAGAAAGGATGAGAGGACGAATAAAGGGCGTTTTTAAAAGATTCCTGGTCCTCTGACATAATCTCCAGAGTCCTTTCCACCAACATAGTAGCATTAATTAATTTGGAGGACACATAAAAATTGGCTTGGAGTGTAGGCATTTCTGTCTGTGCTTCTCCTATTTGTGATTGTTTAAATTAGTGCTTCAGTTATCATAAAATTAATCTTTTAACCGCACAGACTTGAAGTATTAGTTATATATGTGAAAAGTTATTACTAAAATAAAACACTTGAAGAGAAGCACTTTAACTTAATGACCATATAATAGGTGTTCAAATTTAATGAATGGCAGGGAATTCTCTAAGTCAATGAATCCTCAAATATCCATACCAAGGGAAAGGTACAGTGGTATGAAGAATTAAAATAATGTAAAAATACTTCCACAGGTGAGGGTGGGTGGTTCAGTCGGTTAAGACTCCAGCTCTTGGCTTTGGCTCAGGTCAAGCATGGAGCTCAGCGGAGAGTCTGCTTTTCCTCTGTTCTTCTCCCTCCTCACCTGTGCACCCAGGAGCGCTCCCTCTCTCTCTGGCATAAAAATAAAATCTTTAAAAAAATAAAAAGACTTCACATACTGAGGACTTTATACACGAAACGGGAATAACTGAAACTTCCTCCTTGGTATTACCCAAACTACAGAAAGCTTTTAGCAGAGGTTGATACATAATAGCTCCTCTGCACTACCGGTATAATTACAGTCTACTGTCCGGCAAGGCTGCTATGAGGGTCCTGATTCTAGTCATGAAACACCGTGACGGATGACGCCAAGGAAGTGGCTCACAGTCACGAAGCTGGTAAATGACGTTAATGCAATCTAAGCCAGGGACAGCCTCATGTGTTAAGTTTTAGCTCAACGAAAAGTTAAAGCAGAATCACTAAAGCAGCATCACCCCATGGGATGTTGCTTTAAAAATAGGGACCTTCTTTCTAGAAATGCACTCTGTCCCGATAGCTTGAGAATCCTAAAGGCAGATCAAACAGCAAAGGCAGGGGAGACAAGGGACCCTGGAAAGGACAGGCGCTCTGCAACCAGAGCGCGCAGGATTCGCATCCAGCTGTGTGACTTTCAACAGTTTATGTGATCGCCCAAGTCTCTGCTTCCTAATTTGTAAAACTGGGATAATCATATCAATCCTGGCAAGAATGAGGTAAGAATGACATAAAAGGATGTAAAATACTCAGTCCAGGAGACACACAGCGTGTACTCCAGGAGTCTGGATCAGAATCATCCAGTTGGCTCGAATCACCTTTACGTGTCCTCAAGTCTTCCAGGTAGAGAGGAGAAAACCATCCCAAAATTTTAATTGTCATCACTTTACTATAGATTACTATATTACTATAGATTACTACTAGATTACTATATTACTGTAGATTATATATTACTATATCTCAAGAGATACAATAAAATTCTCCCCAAGAGCCAAATAACTTTATTACCCATAATTTCTCTTTGGTCATATATAATTTTATACACATATATTTTTTGCCTCTGTACCCATAAAGAAAAAAAAAGATGTAATAGTCACATATTCTATAAATAATCATATTAACACATACTTTGACACTTCCAAATGGAGAAAGAACATAATGAAAATTAAGCCAAAATTGAAAAGAATGGGAAGTGCTTAAAAATACAAAAAAATCCACTTTCCTATCACGCTAAAAAATAACTGAAAAAGGCAGCTACCCATACACCAGCACACCTGCATTGAGAAAAGGATAAAGGGACATGAAATCAAAAGGAAAAATGGTTAAACTCTTTATTTCAGTCTGGTAATCAGGGGTGTCTCGGATCGCGCAGTTGGTTGAGCACTGACTCAGGTCGTGATCTCAGGGTCCTGGAATCGGGTTGGGCTCTGTTCCCAGTGCAGAGTCCGCTTGAGATTCGTTCCCCCTCCCTCTCTCACCCCTTCTGTTCCTCCCCTGCTCATGCGCATGCTCACTCGCTCGTTCTCTCTTACAGAAATAAATAAAATCTTCAGGAAAAATAAATAAATCTGGTAATCAGATAACAGTCAAATCTGTAATAAAGGAACATGTAGGAAAATTCACTTCATTATTTCACAAAATGAAAACAAAAGAGAGCACGTTTATAAATGCACTCTAAGCCGGCACAAAGGTGATTTTCAACTGCCCACCAAAGCAATCAAACAGAGATTAACATGCCTATCAACTAAAATCAAGCTGCCAAAATGAAAGCTTTAAATTACACATGGCCTTACCTAAAAGTAGTTAAAAGATTTTTCTCTTAAAAAATAAAGAGCATTGCACAGACTTTAATAATGTTTCATTTCCCTGATGTACAAAGAGGCATTTCTGAAGCAGAGTAAAATGCTAAATTCAAGACCACCAGAAGAAACTTTCCAAAATGAAATAAGACCATCTGGTTGTCTTTTCCAAAGGCTCATCTTTCTTTTACCCAACAAAAATTCCTACAAAATGATAATCAAAACCTTTTGGTAAACAGGGCTTAAAAGCTGCCTCTCAAATCAGATTACATTTCAAGTGATCTGAAACCAAACCAAGACATCATTTCACGAGCATGGTTCTCATTTTAAAAACTAACAGAGCCACTGCCCTTTGAGATGCTGAGAGACATACTCTGCCCCCAGAGTTAAGGGCTTGGGAATTTAAGCGTCACTGAAACATTCAACCCACTAGCCATCACTTGGAAGGAGAAGCAGGCGGGGGTTGAGGAGGGAGAACAGCAAAGCCAAGGATGTGGGGGAAATGTGACTGTGACCCTCAGGAAGCAAACAAAGCAGCTTAGAGAAATACAGATGACCCTTCATCTCTGAAACACTGGAGTATCCAACACCTAATAAAATTAGGGAGGACCAGATACTCTTCCTAAAATACACGGGAGAAGGTACGGCTGGGATGAAACTACACATATAGGAAAGTAAGCTGTTCAGGCAGTCCTGGGAGCCAGGTCTGTTTTTCAGAACTGCACCGTCCTAGTCCTGAACAGGATGAACTGTTTCATGCCACTTTCAGGTCCAGCAGAAAAGGCAAGAGCATATCTCATGATCCAGGCAGCAGTATTTCAGAACTGAGATGGGGCACAAGTTTTCCCAATTTACTCCATGGGGAAAAGGGTAGGCTGCATCTTAGGAACTATTTACTAACTTAAAAAAATAAACTGCTTTTTAAGCTCATCACAAGTATATATACTTGTATAACAGAGTGAGTGTGTCTGTGTGTGCATGCGTGTGTGTGTGTGTGTGTGTGTATAAAACAAAAAAGGACATTAATTGAGATCACGTTCTGGATAGGTCACCTACCGAAGAGCAATGATCTATAAACACTGACTCATGGTGCCCCCCACCACCACTAAGATCCCTTCCCAGGTGGGAGCTTCCCATGTCCAGCTCTTATCCCAAGAGGGCACCTGAGCTTTGGGCAGCAGTTCATAGGCTGTGGCAGGTGTCTTATGCAGGGACTCTGGTAAAAACTAGCTTCTCAGTCTTGGGCATTAACATTGGTAAATAGAGAATCTAGCCATCAGCAGACATAGCTATGGCTAAAAGGGAAAGAGGAAGAGTGAAACCGCAAGGCCCAGGACAGCTCTGAGTGAACAAAAATTCTGAGCCAGCAGAAACCACAAGAGAGAGGAGAGATCAGGTAGACAAGGGCAAAAGCAGATTCACCCTGACTGGCTAAATGACACCAACATTAGAGGATTCTGGATTGAAGACCCCAAATTCCTGCTGCTGCGGTCGTGTCCACTTACAGGGCTCATGAGAAGCCACAAATCCCCCACAGCCAGGTGCTCAGCATCTCCTGGGCTGCTGCAGAGCCCTGGAATTAGGGATGGCATTTCTGTCCCCCTATTCCCACATCTGTGTTCATAAACAATGTCCTGTTACTCGGGGGTAACTTCAGTGAGTCCCGGGTCCTTGTAACCCAAAGAGTAAATCAATTTTGTTACATTCTATAATCAAGACTTATTACCAATTCAGAAAGATCTTTCCACAAGTTTGTTCACAGTAATAAATGCCATGACCTTTCCTTTCCTGAGTTTAAGAAGTGCACTTGGATGATAATTTTTCTCTTTTTCCAATCCATAACCATCACCCCCCGCCCCCCATCCACCATTTTCTCCCCCTGGTCTTAGATATTTCAGGTCTGGGTCATGTAGGAGACAAGGCAAGATGCCTTCCCAGTATAACTCCTTTCTACCTTTAAGGTCAGAAAAGGGGAGCAACTTAAGAGGGCAATTCATTACCTAACAGTTGGAGGAAATTTCCAGTCTCTATCAAAAGTACAAATGTAATACCATTTGTCCCTGCAATCCTACTTTTGGATATCCATTTCACAGAAATACAGAAGCCTGGAGACAACCAATAAGTTAATCAATTAAAGACTGGTTAAATAAAGTATAGCCACAGAATAGAAATGGACCTGGAAGAGATACAAGAATATTTAAATATTTAAATATAAATAATAAAATAACATTTTAAATGAGATGATCTATGAGAAATGACCTAGAGTATAGCTGTGAATATTTGTGATGTATATATTTTACTACAAATATATACAGAAAATACAAAGAAGTAAAATACACGTATAACACATATTACTACTTCATAGAAGCAAAATTATTAAGTGTAGAATAATGTCCACGGTTACCATATTACATGTACAATAATTAAATTTTGAGGACATCTGGGTGGCTCAGTTGGTTAAGCATCTGCCTTTGGCTCAGGTCATAACCTCAGGGTCCTGGGATCAAGCCACAGGTAGGGCTCTCCCTCAGCAGGAAGCCTGCTTCTCCCTCTAGCTCTGTCCCTCCCTCCTGTTGGTGTTCTCAAGCGTGTGCTCTTTCTCTAAATTAAACAAAATCTTTTAAAAAAATAATTAAATTTTGGGAAAAAAATCTATGTGCATATGTATACACAGAAAAACATCCAGACAGACACATACCACACTGATCACAGGAGTAACTCGGGAAATGAAAACTGAGGGTTGTTATTTTCACATACATGAAACTAAAGTATTTCTTTGTATCTTTGTAATTTAAAAACTTTTTAAAATAAAATCAAGGCTAGTCATGCCAATAGTCATGTCAATATTTCAACATTTATTGAAAATGCTATAAAATTCGGGGCACTTGGGTGGCTCGCATTAAGCATCTGCCTTCCACTCAGGTCATGGTCTTGGGTTTCAGGGATGAAGCCCCGCATCAGGCTCCCTATTCAGGGGAAAGCCTGCTTCTCTCTCCCACTCCCCCTGCTTGTATTCCCTCTCATGCTGTCTCTCTGTGTCAAATAAATAAACAAAATCTAAAAAAAGAAAATTACTAGGAGTCCCCTTTAAAAAAAAAAAAGTGCTATAAAATCTCTGAAACTTAAAAAAAAAAATTTAACATTCTTTTTTTTTTTAAGATTTTTTTTATTTATTTGACAGAGATCACAAGTAAGCAAAGAGGCAGGCAGAGAGAGTAGGAAGCAGGCTCCCCACTGAGCAGAAAGCCCCAAGCGGGGCTCTGATCCCAGGACTCTGGGATCAAGACCTGAGCTGAAAACAGAGGCTTTCCACCCAGGTGCCCCCCCAAAATTTAACATTCTGATCACCAAATTAAATTCCTAAAGATTCATTTCCCCTGCCTGCCAATGAAACCAAACAGCTGGTTCTACAAAAAGACAGCATATATTCAGCCAATCTAAAAAATTCTCATACTGTCAGCTCTAGGTTTGATATGAAAGGTCAAGGTGAAATCTTAAAGTCATTACTATGTTCAAACATACCCACAAACAATGAGAAAGTTACTTACTTTCCAGTTCCCTCCATCTCAGAGCTTTCTGTAAAATGTTTTCATTTCCAATCAGGAAAGTACCAAATACCAAATAAGGTGGATCCGTAGAACACAGAGGGCAAAGGGCAAATAACAGACACTTCTAGGAATACTAAACTGCAATGTAGACATTAAGATTAGGTTGTAAATTATTCTGAAAACACGTAAGTGTGAGAAAGATACATATATATATAATCTGGTAATCAAAAAGTATGCTTCACTTTCAGTGTGTGTCAAATTTTTGAGAAACAAATCACTTTTGCCCAGAAGTATTAATCTACCACTGGCTTATTTTTCTCTCCCAAAACAAATGAAATGTGAAAGCACTGACGATGCTAAAATGTATCAATCCCCAAAAATAACCATTTATACTTTTTTTTTTCTTAAAGTCCTATCCCATCTCAACTTAAACTCCTACACCAAAATTCAAACACTACCTAGCCCTGGACAATGAGGTAACTGGTAGTATTTCCCCTTTTACTCATCTGTATTATCCAAGTTTTCTATATAATGCTGTATAGTATTTGGAAAGTTTAAGATAAACAAGCTTGGAGGTTTTATAATCCAAAGGTCTAGGTGACATCCTTTTCTCAATCTTCCTTCCCTTTGTGAAACAGCGGTGTGGGCCAACCACAGGAAAGACATTCCGCATATCTAATCCACGTACACATCTGTCTCCCCTTTGGGAAAAAAGGGAAGTCATATTTAAATCCATTAACATGGAGAGCCTGGGTGGCTCAGTGGGTTAAGCCTCTGCCTTAGGCTCACATCATGATCTCAGGGTCCTGGGATCGAGCCCCGCGTTGGGCTCTCTGCTCAGCGGGGAGCCTGCTTCCCTTCCTCTCTCTCTGCCTGCTTCTCTGCCTACTTGTAATCTCTCTCTGTCAAATAAATAAAATCTTTGAAAAATAAATAAATCCACAAATATATAACGATAACTCTCAGTCCTCTTCCTACATCTAAAAGCATACAATATTTCGTAAGTGCTTTCACCAGAAAGACTGCAATTTAATAAATGGTGTCCTCGCACATCTCCCATCCATCTGTTATTTCTGCCATTCCTATATGATAAACTAAAGAAAATAAGAAATGGGCAAATTCTGCCAATAACTATTACTAGGTTTCTCATCTTTTTATCCAAATGGGATGGCAATTCTTTTTCGAAAACTGATTATAAAACTGGCTGTAAAGTACTGCTGGATTGACTTCAAAGTGAAGAAACTTCCGTAATTATGTAAGCAACAATCTACACTTGAACTGAGTGATGCAGCGACAACATGTTATTTTGGAGGCTACGATAGATCTGGTTCACTGTCTTCTAGACGGCAGGAGAAATAAGTACATATGCCTGCAAACAATCTATATTTTTAATGTGGTGTTGAGTTTTAAGGTCAGTCTGGAATAAAACGCCTCAAAGCTAAAAAAGGATCAGCATTACACACACACACACACGCACGCACGCACGCACACACACGCCACTTCACCCTTCAAATGTCACATTGGAATCAACATCGTTAGATAATTTAGCAAGTTATGTATTTCTAAAGCCACTTTTCCCACAAAACTCACTCTGACGGATAGTTCACACAGCACATTAGTTTATAAAAACCTATAATCAGCCACACAGTAACAACCAAGATGAAGGCAGTTGGGCAATTAGCTCCCCTACCACAAGTCAGAGAGGAAAGTTAAATGAATATCGAACATTGTCTATTCATCACTCGTGAGCTAAATACAGCTCCTGCGGTAGAGACCTTGCAAAGATGGCAGTATGAATTCCTCCCATCTCTGTATTCATGTCCTTTTGCCACAGGATTTTTACCACTCCACCCAGCAAGCAGAGAAATGGATTTCCCTTCCCTTTGAACCTGAGCTGGCCTTGTGATGCAAGTGAGACAGAGTGACACTAGGTAAGTACCAAGCCCCGGCCTCTAGAGCCCTTGCCGCTCCAGGCCTGCTAATCTGGAACCCGGGAGAGAGTTCACAGCCAAGGGAGAGAGTCCAGGCAGCCTCCTCGACGAGAATGGGAAATCCGAGGAGAGAGGGCCCGCCAACAGCCAGCACCAACCACCACACACAGGAGTGAGATCATCTTAAAAGAGGAAGCCCCAGCCCAGCCGGCCGTGGACGGGCCCTAGGCAAGACCAGCAGACCAGCCCAGCCCAGCCCACAAATCACCAACCCACAGCATCATAAATAAAATGGTCATTGGTTTAAGCCAGTAAGTTCTGGGGTGGTTTGTCACACAACTATACACAGCTGAGAGAAAGACGGTAGGAATCGACACTGAGCCTTTCAGCTTGTCAGAGGCACCCCCAAAGCCAAAGCTTTAAAGGAGGTGCCCAACTCCACTAGATGTTGCCGCTGAAACTTTCCAGGAAAAACTATATTGTCCCCACTTGCCTTGACCCCTTGCGGAACACCCCTGCAAATTTTAAGCTTGGCTATGCCCTGAGTTCTTTCTCTCTCTCTCTGTCACTTACTCCTGCTCAGGTCTGAGGTCTTTGGCTGCCTTGTGCTCATCGCTGGCTTTGCAGATCTGATCTTGGGATTCTTCCCCCATGTGACGGCACGTCCTCTCAGCCTACCATCAGCTTTCACTTGTGCTAGCCTTACCTCTAGACAAACAACTCATTGTAATCTCAGACCATAGTCCTGGATCATCTCAGTACTTCTACGAAGTGCTGGTGCCGAATCTATTAAAAACAGTGACTTTAAACAACCAACAGCACTATTCAGGCGAGAGTCACTCCACATGGTTAACTTATTATTCCAATAAAGCTACAACTGCTTAAAACAGTTTCTGGAAATAGCTTAAGAGCAAATTAATGAATGTCACATTAGAAATCAGTCTCATTTCTTCAAAGGAGGGCTGATAGAAACAGGTAACTTTTTTCATTTAAAATAAAACGTAGGGGCACCCGGGTGGCTCAGTTGGTAAAGCATCTGCCTTCGGCTCAGGTCATGATCCCAGGGTCCTGGGATCGAGTCCCACATCTGGCTCCTTGCTCAGCAGGGAGCCTGCTTCTCCCTGTGCCTGCTGCTCCCCCTGCTTGTGCGCTCTCTCTTGCTCTCTCTCCAACAATAAATAATTTAAAAAAAATAAGTAGGTAAAATAAAATAAAATGTAGTCATAAAGTCTAAGTGGACACCGTCTCACCACCTCCTACTTCCATACTAAAGGAAACAGTACTTTTGTGCAGATAAATTCTGATGTGATCAATTTTAAAGTCAATCGCATCCCACGAAGATCACCTTTCATATATTTGATACTCACTTTCTTCCAAGTAGCTCCAAGAGACAAGGGAATATCTAATTTGTAAACAACTCTACACAGCTAACGACCATTCACTCTTCGTATGGGAGACTCAAGTGGAACATAAGCTATAAGGAAGCGCAAGCCACATTAACTGTACCTGAACTTTGACCCACCCTAGTAACCACGTGTCACCTACCTGCCTTTAATGCTATCTAAGAAATATATAAGCTTTAAAGATGCCTCTATGGTCTACTTCTAATAGGCTTTAAAGAACAGGACATGAAATTACGGCCCTTGGAAAGTCTGCTGCTTCTATGGAAACAATCGGGAAGATGGCTATAAATGAACTCAGAGGCTCATTATCTCTTAGCCCTAGAGATGGTCACTTTTTAAACAACTGATGGGTATTTATTTAAGTATAGATAAACAATCTAGCCCCTGATCTTGAAAAATATTCCTCTTTTTAAGTAAGTCCTAATGATCACAACTTGAAACTACACAGAGACATTGCTCCTAGCTCTATTTTAGCCTCCCAAGTGCCCAGGAAAGGTGCCATGTTAAGACTGTTTCCACAACAGCCCTGTTGAAGGCCAGGCACTGGATGGAAGGCTCTGGAAACTTGAAAGGGTATATACAGGAAAAATTTTAAAGGATTACATAGTAAAATATTCTGTTACGGCCCCAGTCACCCAAGGGACACCAAACATGAGAAAGTACAGACTGTTCCTGAATTGCCCAAAATTAAACCCAGTTATTCTCCCTACACAGGCTTTTTTTTCACCCCTTAGCCATTAATTCTCTCTCAGAACAAAGCAGTATCCTACCCAAATAGTGGTTACCAAATGTGCATTTCTGTTAAGCAGTAACTGAAATACTAGATGTTTTCTTAGTTTTGTGATATATTACTTAGGTTAAACCATTAATCTTTTAATGATTGAGATACCAAATTATTTTAAATTCAAGAGAAAAGAAGGGTCCATGATTCAAAGTCACCACTGAAGTGATTGAAATTGATACAGGTATTATTTTTTTCTACGTAGAGTTAATTTGACAACTCCTTTGTAATTTCGTTTAAAAACAAAACAAAACCCTAGTCAGTTCTTTCTTCATAAATAAAAGAAAATAAACTGAAGTGATACCATCTGCCACATCCAAACCCAAGACTCTGAAGTAATTTCTTAAGGAAATGTAACATTTCGATACTTCTGAAAATAGTGGATTTCATTTAGGAGGATTCTCCCAGTTGACAATAATCACAAGAACATCCCAGAATGAGTTAAGTGGATAAGATAAGAACTCACACTTCAAAACTATCTCCCTACGTCAACAGGGGTATCTGTTTCACCACACACACAAAAAGGGTAACTGTTCTTCTGAAAATACGAATCCATTAGCTTTCAAATAGAGCACAGAGTGAAAACAAAAGATTTTATTTTTTGCACAAAGTTAGCACTGCCTCTCTCCTTTCTGTACTCCTAAGTCAGTGGCAACGCCTTAGCATGTTATCAGGAGGTCACAATATTTAGTCATTTTCTGAACGTTCCGGAGAAGTTATCATCCAGTGCTGTCCGAGAAAACGTTTTGCGGTGATGGAAATAGTCTATATCTGAGCTATTCAAGAGGCTTATTGGCTAGTGCGGATTATAGACTTGAAGTTAAAGAAACAAAATCCAGTTCTACAGCCGCACTAGCCACAATTAGGTACAATTAGGTACTGAGCACTTGAAATGTGCCTAGTGAAACTGAGGAACAGCATTTTATTTAACTATTTTTAAAGATTTATTCTTTGGAGCGGTTTTAGGTTTACAGCAAGACTGAGAGCAATGTAGAGATTTCCCACATACCCTCTCCCCACCCCCCCCCACACACAGCCTCCCTCATTATCAACATCGTCTTGTTCCAACGGATGGACCCACACAGGCAGGTCATTATCGCCTGAAGTGCACAGCTGACACCAGGGTTCCCTTTGGATGCTGTACATTCAGAGTTTGGGGAATGGGTCTGGGGAGAAGGATGATGTCATGTAGCCATCATTATGCTATCCCACAGAATGGTTTCACAGCCTAGACATTCTCCGTGCTTTACCTGTGCTCCCCTCGCCCCCCCAAATTATTTAATTTTCATTAATTTAAATTTAAATAGCCACATGTGGCTAGAGGCTACCAAAGGGGGCAGCTTAGAACCAGACACCCATTAAAGAATGCTGTCGCTGCTCTGACGGTGACAACGCATCAGCCTGGCAGAAGGGACCTGACTCCAGTGCAGAAACTGTGCTCCAGCTCCTGATCAGCTGTGAAGTTCGTCTACTTCTTACGCTTCCTTCACCCATTACGGTGCTGGTCCTCAGCCTTTTACTTTCCAACACACCCGTACGCGCCCCCTGCTCCCCCCCACTGATAAGGGATAGCCCGGTCTGTGTTAACAGAGCAGGCAAAGGACCATGAGAGAAATGAAACGACTTTATGTCCACACCACCACATTTACATGTTAGATAGAACACCCTGATGAAGAAAGAAATATATATAAAGACGATTTTAACACCTTTAAAGAAATAAACAAGATTCTTACTGTGAGAGTTACATGGTAAATACGTTCTCAGAGAGCTACTGTGTGAAAGTGGTTGTTGTAAAATTCATTGAGCCAATAATATTTCTAACTTCTTCCTTCTCAGTAATGAGGAACCAAAGTGATGTAAGCAGAAGAAAAATACTACACTAGGCAGGAATCACAAGCCTGAGAGTCTAAGGACTTCTGGACCAACAGCTTAAAAAAATAAATAAATAAATTTGATGAACTTAAGTCACTGGAGTCTTGAACTGTAAAACAAAGCAGCAGGAATGGATTTTGTGTTCCATCTGTTCCAAAATTAAATTTCCCGATTCTGTATTCTTAATGTCATTCCTCACTTAGGAATCAACTTATAAAACCCAAATTCCTTTCCCTGAGCACTCTCTCTCCCTGCTTTCTTGATCACTCCATAATTAACCAAAGGGTGTGGTGTCATTGCCAATTAGGAAGGAAGGAAGGAAGCATCAGTAGAGTGATTATGAGAAGTCTCAGAACTTACACAGGTCACTGGCTTCAAAACACTCCCCAAATGAAGGCACCTGGCTGGCTCAATTGGCAGAGCACGTGACTCTTGATCTCAGGGTCCTGAGCTCAAGGCCCACAGTGGGGGTAGAGTTTACTTTAAAAAAAAAAAAATCAATGTTAAACAGCTTAACAATAACCCACAGCCCTCGGTGGGGCGCCTGGGTGGCTCAGTGGGTTAGAGCCTCTGCCTTTGGCTCAGGTCATGATCCCAGGGTACTGGGATGGAGCCCTGAATCTGGCTCTCTGCTCAGCAGGGAGCCTGCTTCCACCTCTCTCTCTTTGCCTGCCTCTCTGCCTGCCTCTCTGCCTACTTGTCATCTTTGTCAAATAAATAAATGAAATCTTTTTTTTAAAAATCAATAAAATTAAACTTTAAAAAAATAGTCCCCAAATGAAGATCTATCATTCATATGGCAGAAAGTCATCCATCTTCCCTCCCATACTAGTTCTTCCAGCAAATAGCTCTAGTGACCTAAACCCCTAAAATGTCACCAAAACATGTATGTTCACCTCCTGGAAGAACCGAATGAGCACCCACGCCACTTGGCCTTTGGGAATTATACTAAATGTCATTTACTGAAAGAAGTTCGAGGGGTGCCTGGGTGGTTCAGTGGGTTGAGGCCTCTGCCTTCGGCTCAGGTCGTAATCCCAGGGTCCTGGGATTGAGCCCCACATCAGGCTGTCTGCTCACTGGGGAGCCTGCTTCCCTTCCTCTCTCTGCCTGCCCCTCTGCCTGCTTGTGATCTCTGTCAAAGAAAGAAAGAAAGAAAGTAGTTCATTTGAAAAGTCTGTCTTAAAATGATGTCTTCCTATATATTTAAACATACAATCAGTTTTAAAGGTCAATTCATCTAATTCCTCAATGTCCAAGAAGCTTCTTAAAACTAAACCACAGCTTATTCTCAAACAACTGGCAGGTGGAAAGAACCAGGAACTACATCAGCATTTACTCACACCAGTTCCAAAGGGTGTATCTAAATCAATTCTAGAACTAAAACACTGCCAACCCATTCTCTTAAGACTGTTATTTCTCCTCTGCTTCCCAGTTAAACCAAGCCTAAAATGCCTCTTTAATTAACATATTGAATTCTTCTCTAGTATCAATGAATGGCAGAGTTGCAAAAAGAAATACCTGAAACACTTGAATCACTCCAACCCTCTTGGAATTATTTTGGAATAATTTAAAAAACCTATCCTGGAGAAAAATGCAAAACTTCATAGCATTACAAGAATTCTATTTAAACAGGAAAAAAAAATTTTTTTTTCTCAGTGACTACACTGTAAGAGCAATTGTAACACCTATTAGATTGGTTTTGACTTAAAAAGACGGATGGTCTAGGGTCTTAGCCGTATCCTATCATATCCACACCAACCCTATTACCTTTGGTCCCCGATTATTTATAAAAATTCAATCCCTGCCATCATAAAAACCTTTGAGAGCCACCTGTCCTGATATTCAGTTCCTGTGTTTCATGTATATCCTTGATCTTTTCCCAACAGTCCTGATTTCTACCCAGCAAGAGGCTCCACAGAACTTCAAGGTTGGGTTATATATAAATACATAAACAGGAAGAGAGAGGTCATGGGTATGCCCAAGAAAGGAAAGCTCTAGAGAAGAAGAGACCAGTGCCAGGCCCTCCCTGTCCTGCTCTAGAGTGTCTCAGTAAAAGGATGCCGCAGCTGTGACAGGGAGCTCTGGTCCTTCATCCGGAGAGACCACCTCACAGTCCCCATGACCCCAGGAGAGCTGGGCCTCTGCCTGCTGCCTCCCTACACAGTACAGGCAAGTGCAAACGCTCAAGTGCTTACTCTTCATCTGGGAGGATTAATGAGCTAATTTCTACAGAGCCCTTTAAGCTGATTGGCCCAGACGCAACTAAATAAGCATCATCATCAACCATCGGCAAGACTGATTCTTCAGCATCCAGGGAGGCAAATTTTTAGAAGCCAGGCAATGTTCTCCTTGCACAAGGAAAGAGTGTCTGCCCCAGAGTTCAGACTTTAATCAAGAAAACATTTATCAGGGGCTCCTGGGTGGCTCAGTGGGTTAAAGCCTCTGCCTTTAGCTCAGGGCATGATCTCAGGGTCCTGGGATCAAGCCCCACATCGGGCTCTCTGCCCAGCAGAGAGCCTGCTTCCCTTCCTCTCTCTCTGTCTGCCCTCTGCCTACTTGTGATCTCTGTCTGTCAAATAAATAAATAAAATCTTTAAAAAAAGAAAACATTTATCAAATACTTCATACAAGATGTGGGGTACTGTCCTCAAGGAGTTAACATCTAGCACCAGGATGGGCAAGGAAGCCAACCATTTGCACGCGGTGTGAGGACTGCTAGAGGATGAAATACCCAACAGAGCAAGGGGCAGAGGGAAAGGAGGCTCAGGTGCAGACACTGCTGCTCCGAAGAGAAATCATTTATTCCAGGTCTTAACAGGGAGGCGCGATCTGGGTGTGTTCAATTTATGGACGTGCATCAAGCTATATGTTTATGATCTGTACACTTCACCACGTGCACGTTACACTTCAGTGAAGGTAAAGCTTAAAAGGAGAGACAGTGTTCTCTGTTAAATAAATGAAGATGGCAGGGAAGGGTGTGGAACGGTGTTCCAAGCAAAGCGAAAACCTGACTTGCAAGGGAAGGACAGCATGAACGAACTATTTCCGCAACCACGACAGGTTCCCATCGGCTGCGAGTCTGAGAATGGAAATCACAACGAAGGTCTGTCTGGAAAGAGGGGCAAGAGACAATTTCCAAAAGGCCTTCAGCACCATGCTTAGAGTTATCCTTGAGGATGACAGAAAAGCCACGAAAGTGTGTAAGTCTGGGGTAACTGATAAAAACGTTAATATCGCTCTATCGTTGTGCTGACCATGTGTACTGTAGCTGGAAGCAAGAAGGAGACAAGGAAGGAACCTCCCCAGGAACTTACTACAATTACCCCAATTAGAACCGATCAGGGTACACAAAAACAGGAGACGGCCGAGAGGAGGAATTAAAGACAGAGCAAAGAAGATAACAAGTGTGCAGGAAACCGAGGACTCCTGACCAATTCGATGTGGGAGGTGGAAGAAGACTGGGAAGTGGGGGATCCCCAGCGTTCTTCCGTTTCGCGCTCAAGGGTTTTAAGAAGAACGTTGACGAGGCTCATCAGGATGGAAGCACAGGTGGAGAGACCATGAGTTTCATCGTGAGGAGGAAGTTCTGTGGAACATCTACGCCAAGACCTAGAAAGGGCGGAGGCTGGTCCAAAGAAGCCGGAGCACGTCCGCAATCCAGCTGACAGGTGCAGCGGCAGGCATACTGGGAAGGGGATCCTGGAGTAGGGGCCGCCAGGAAGGGAGAAGGAGGAGGGCAGATGGTGCCACCGCCTGCAGAGAGGAAAAGAGAGGACTGCAGTGTCCCTGGGCTGCAGCCACGCAAGGGTCACAGCCATCGGAGACTGACAACTGGTTTCTCAGCGAGAGGGCACAAGCCAGACTGCAGTGTGCTGAGAAGTGAATGAGAGGTTCTTTCAGGCGGCTTAGCTGTGAAAGGAAGGAAGGAGATAAGGTAGTGGCTAGAGGAGGAAGGAGTAGTGAGTGTTTTGTTTTGTTCTCTCTTGTTGTTGAAGATAAGAAAGACCTGAGAGTATTTTTTAAGCTAGGGGAGAAGCAGAGTGGGAAGGAAGGAGGTCGGGGAGCAGTAGTGATGGCTCTATCTGAAAACAAATGCTCCTGTCCTCTCACACTCTGGGACACAGTGATGTTTCTTTTAGTCAGCAGCATTTCCTGCCAGCATGGCAGCCTCCACAGGGCGAACAAACTCGGGAGGTGGAAGGAAAGTGCAGTCTTAGCAGGTTGTTCTTAGAGCCCTGTCATAATGGGCTGCTCCTCCCAGTAGCCTTCCCGCAGGATGCTCTCACCACTTGTCAGAGGGCCATTTGGCACCTAAACACCTGAGGTCTCCAAATCGCAAGAAGCTCCACAGGTCTCTCCAATTCCCCCTGCAGAGGAGGGAAGATGCAAGGACGGGGGGGTGGGTAGGGAGTGGGGGGGGTGGTCATCCAGCAAGCTACCTTCTAGCCAGGGCACCCCAGAAGGAGGACTCTCTCACCGGCTCCCTCCCTGCTAGAAACCGAGAGGAGACAGCCTTCAAGGCACTCCAGTATCTTGCCAGAGACAGTGCTGTGTCCCTCCTGATAAGCTGAATCTGATTAGCAGCCATGGTTTTTAATAGTCAAGGCTAAGAAGACTAAGAGCGTGCCCTGTGCCAGGCACCCTCCTAAGGGCTTTATACTCTCTCAGTCCTCACAACCTTATCTTGATCATCTCCATGTTACTGATGAGGAAACTGAGTGCAGACACATCTAAGTAATTTGCTCAAGGTCACAAGGCCAGGGACTGCTATTGCCAGGATATGAAATAGCCCCAGCCATCTGACTCCAGAGCCCACAGCGTTTTAACTTATTCTCAGACACCATCAAAAATGTAATGCACGCATCAAAAAAACCCCGAAATCTTGCCATTTGCAACAATGGGATGGAACTAGAGGGTATCATGCTGAGCATCGTAAGTCAATCAGAGAAAAACAATTATCATATGATCTCTCTGATATGAGGAGTTTGAGAGGCAGGGCAGCGGTGGGGGGATCATGGGGGATGGGGAGGGGGGAAATGAAACAAGATGGAACGGGGAGGGAGAAAAACCACAAGAGACTCAATCTCAGGAAACAAACTGAGGGTTGCTAGGTGGGTGGGGGGTAGGGAGAGGGTGGTTGGGTTATGGTCGTTGGGGAGGGCGTGCTATGGTGAGAGCTGTGAAGTGTGTAAGCCTGATGATTCACAGACCTGTATCCCTGGGGCAAATAATACATTGCATGTTAATTAAAAAAAAATGTAGTGCATGACAGACTGTCAGAGACAGGGAGAAATAACGTTATTGCTCACAAATCAAAAGCATAAATACAGCCTTATAATAATACTACCAAAATTTTCTTTGCACCTAGAGACATTTTCCCACATAGCACTTTGAAGAGTACACTTAAAAGAGCATTTCTGTGCTCTGAAACGAATGAGTATCCTTGTTTACCTCTGCAGATATACAAAAACCCAAGTTGAACTGTACACTATATAGGGATGAACTGTACGGTAGGTGAAATATACCACATTAAAGCTATTACTTAAATGGGAGGTTACGATGAAGAAAGGCAAACCAATAAATTTGATAACTTAAAGGCAAAAATTTCATGAAAGAACACAAATGACCGAAATTAAGACTACAAAATCCAAATAGTAAACAAACCTTGAGGTGTGGATGGCTCCACAGGGGAATTCTATTAAATAAATAAAAAAAGCATTTCTATTACAAATGTAACTACTACCAATTATACACTTAAAAAACAGTTAAAATCATAAATCTTATGTGATAGATATGTGTACATTTTACTGCATTAATAAAAAAGTACAAAAAGAATATTCCCATATACATTTTTCTCTTTATTAAAAAAAAAAAAGTGAAAGGATATGAAAGCCAAAGCCCTCTTAGACCATACATCTGACACCTCATTAACTTAAAAAAAAAAAAAAAAGAAAGAAAAGAAAAGCCAAGGGCACCTGGATGGCTCAGTTGATTGAGCCTTTGACTCTTGACTTCAGCTCAGGTCATGATCTTAGGGTCATGGGACTGAGCCCCGCATCAGGTTCCACAGTCAGCACAGAGTCTATTTGTCCCTCTCCCTCTGTTCCCACCCACCCACACTCATTCACATTCTCTCTCTCAAATAAATCAATAAAACCTTATTTAAGAAAAAAAAAACAAAAAACGCCAAACTAGTAAACCAAAAGCAATAGCAAAGCTGCCCAATTTAAAGGTCTGGGAGATACAGTCAGTGCCCTGGCCCTCTGAGATCCTACAAAAACAACTGTGAGTCAGTGTAGCTCCCAATATCCTCCAGATCCTTCTAGAACATCCATAAAACCAGTTCTAATCCCTAAACCATAGAACTCTGCACAAACTCAGAGCACAGAGGAAAACAGTAGTGCTCTAGGCTGCTTAAATCTCATTTTAGGAAAAGCTATTGCTCCCTGAAAACCTGGCCATATGTCCTATTATCTGTGCTTGGGGAGAATGCATATGAATGGTTTAAAAAAAAAAAAAAAAGGCATCACAGGAGAGAAATAAAGTGTCCAGAGGAGCTCTTAGTCAAACTATGGCTAGGATGCTAGGAACCAAATTCTTATGTTGACAAGGACCAAAATTCAAATGTATTACTTCTTTAAAAGATTTATTTTTCAGTTACCTCTACACCCAACGTGGGGCTTGAATTCACAGCCCAAAGAGCAAAATTCACACACTCCACCAGCTAAGCCAGCCAGGCACCCCTAAATGTATTACTTTTAGATCTTTCTAAATGACCACTCAGGACAAAATGAATCAGCACAGAGAAATCAAGTACAAAACTAAAGAAAGGCTTATCCTGCAAAAAACCTAAGAAAAGCAAACATCCTCTGAGGTACAAGTCTATTTAGGGCTTCTCTGAGGAAAACCAACAAAGATCACAGCCCCTGCTGCAATGATGGGACTCAAATAAGGGAAACTCGTCTGGCATTGACTTTGGCGCTGTTACGGAGAAGTTCCTTGAGGTGGTTCAATCCTACTACAGATGCCAAAGACAGCATTTACGTGACTCGCTGTTCAGTCTGTTCAACAATGAAGGTAACACTATCAATATTACTAACAAACGAATTTTTCAAATGGCCTATCTTTGGGTACCCCTTACCCTTCTAAAAAAGGAATTGGAGGGTGGGATGGAGAGGAGAGATGAGGAACAAAGCGTCACGAGGCTGAAGAGTATAGAGTATAAAACCTCCTAAGAACAGCTACTTGTTTAGGAGACAGAAATATCTGAAGTCTACTAAGACAAGAATACAGATGGCTAAAAGGAGTTTAATAATTTCACAACACAGGGTGCCTGGGTGGCTCAGTGGGTTAAAGTCTGCCTTCAGCTCAGGTCATGTTCCCGGGGTCGTGGGATCGAGCCCCACATCAGGCTCTCTGCTCGGTGGGGAGCCTGCTTCCCTTCCTCCTTCTCTGCCTGCCTCTCTACCTACCTGTGATCTCTGTCTGTCAAATAAATAAATAAAATCTTAAAAAAATAATAATAATAATTTCACACTTTCAACCCCTCTCGAGGCATAAAGCTCCCTCCAATAGACTTTACATCATTTCCAGGTCATGCATAAACTTCTGAACCAGATTAACCCTAAAAGCATTACAAATTCTCCACTGATCTTTTAGGACACAAGAACAGCAATACAATAAAAGGGAAAACTTTATTTTTAGACGTGTAAAATCCTGTGTTTACTTTTCTAAAACAGAAGTCAAACAACTGAACCTGCTTTGTTTGAACTTTAGTAAACCAATTCTCTCATAATCCTGAGGCCCCAATCTCTGCCCAGGAGGAAGTGAAGAAAAAGTGCTCTGTGCCACGCTGTAAAGTCAAAAACGCGGTGCCTCCCTCCGTCTTCTGCTGAGACACATCAGAGCCTCCTGCTGGTCGCAGTTCACACTGCTGGAGCCCTATCATATGACACCTGCCGTGTGGAGGGGGAAGGCAGAAGCTCTCCACCCGCATTCATGTTGAAACTAGTTCAGTGTCTAAACTACTAACTTCTGCATGTAACGTTTAAGCTAAAGTGCTTCACCACAAGTTCACCTGTAATCGCTCAACTAGCATTAAACGCTAAATGGAAATGGGTTTATAATTCTCTTTAAACATTAAGCCCTTGCAAAACCCTATTCCAGCAATCTGATTTGTCAATAACATGGCCTCTGCACAGACCATTGTTTCGCTGGAAAAATACAAGATAAATTTAAAATGTATAAAAGCCCTTCCCACGGTGTGAATGTGCAAAAATAGGGGTAGAAGTAATAAGCAGGTGTTTCTGTTCTCAAATTCCTTAGGTAAACTGACCAACCATAATTAATAGTGCCGTTATTGCAAGCAGAAACAAACCCTGCAATTAATTCCATCACTTAAAAGAATTTTATTCATTAGCTCACAAAACTAGTCAACTCAAAATACTATGCTTTCAAAAGGCAAAGCTTGCATCATAACCCTGATAAATGACAAAATAAGCATATAAACTGATTATAACTAAATTCTGGCTCCCGTGATCCCCAGGCTCCCTCCTCCTTTGTGCTCACTCATCCCGTCTTAGAGAATTGATTACAAAAAGTCGTGGAGTCCTTGAGGGCAGGAACCATTTTTATGAACTTGTATACTGCTAACACCTAGCACAATGCTTGGGACATAGTAGGGCCATAGATTTTGTGGCACAAATAAAAAATAGGGGATCACATGCTATAAAGTATGTAAAAAGAGATGCAGAGGAAGCCAATGTACTTTGCCTCAGAAAAAGCAAAAGCCTTCTCCAGGAAAATTTCCTCGGCCTTGGGTGCTGAGTGAGATTGCCTACAAACATGGGCAGTTGGATGAGAACAGTCTGTGCCCAGACAACGAGGAATGGGAGACCAGATGTATCATAGGACAGCAGACTATTCAGGGTACAATCAAACAAGCAAACTCTGGAAAGGGGCAAAACCCAAAAAACAAAACAAAACAAAAAAACCCCCAACAACTGAAGGGGTTTATATGCCAGGTTAAAGCAGTTTTCACTGGATAGGCTTTGAGAAGCCCAGAAAGGGATTTAATCCAGGCAGTGACACAAAGACACATCCCTTAAAGAATCCCTGGCCCAAAGTTGTGAAAAGTCTGGGTTTTTAAAGAATTTTATGGAGAGATGTCTATTTTAGATTATTTGAAGTTTTCATATTCTAGGTGACTGTTCTGCCCATCGTTTTCTCACATATATGAAATATATGTGTATTTCAGTCTATGTTTCATTTACACAGAAGCAGGTGATAAAGGCTCATTTAAATGCCTAATGAAATTCTCCTGTTTTTACATTTTTAAGGGGGTCTGGAGGAATTTTTTTAAAAGAAAAGCAAAAAACACATTTAACATAAATATCCTAAATTCCTTTTCCATCACCGTACTTGAATATCCCGCTATGGGAAAGCTGCGTCCCACGGCAGCCCCAGTCAGGCTGGAAGCGGAGGGTGCACTTCGCCTGAAGGCTTCCCCAACTAGGTTTAACAAGACTCCGACAAAGGACGACCCACTAGGAAAGGTTCGAAGTGAAGGTTCAGCACAAATCTCCGGGCCTTTCACGTGCTTGGCCCAACGAAAAGTAAAGCCGGCTTCTTGCCGTTGACTTTGCCAGGTTTTTAAAAATGTACGATAAGGTGATATTTGTGAGCCGACTAGATGGCACCGAATGGCAGGAAGCACATCACGGAAAGTCTCGGGTTTCGCTCTTGCAGCTCGGCCCTGAACCGGAGAAAAGCACCGGCCCGGTGCGGGGGAGGAGGCCAGGGTGCCTGCCTTTCCCCTGGCTGCCGGGCTGGGCGGCAGGCGGCGCGCCAGGGCACCGAGAGGCGGGTACCGGGGCGCGCCGGGCTCCAAGACGGGCGTGGAGCAGCGGCTGTCAGGGAGGGAGACCAGCATCCTCCCCAGCATCGGGAAAGAACCTGGGCCTCCACGATTCCTACGTGGCCCCGTTACCCACGGCGAGAGGCTGCTGACAGGAGGCGGCGGCGCGGAGCTTAGCGAGCAGAAGCGCGGCTGCGCCCGCTGAGTCCCCCAGGACGCGGCCCCCCGGGCGCAGCGCGGGGGCGCTGGAAGCCCAGGGCGGCGCCCCCGCAACCCCACCCCACCCCACCCCACCGCACCCGCAGCTGCCTGCCCGCGTGGCCACTGGCCACGGGCTGCGGCCCCAACGCGCGGGTGGAGGGCGATGCGGCGGCGTTGCCGGGTCCCCGGCTCCGCGGCCCCGGCGATCCGGGAGATAAAAGTTTGCAGCATGCGGCTCGTCTGCAGTGCGAGTCACATCCGCTGCGCCGCCTCCTGCAGCACCAGCGCTCAGAGAACGAACAAATACATTTAAAAAAAAAAAAAAAAAAAAAGAACTGTTGAAGCCGGTAGGCCCCGAAGCCGGCCTCTCTGCCTCCCGGGCGTGCATGCAGGCGAGCCCGGCATCCCGCGCCCCCTCCCACCCCCGGCCGCGCCTCCCTCCCGGCCTCGGCGCCCGGCCTGGGCCGGCCCCGCCGCGCCCGCCGCACTGACCGATAACCTCCTGCAGTTCGTACGCGTCCCTGCAGATGGGCCAGCCGACTGCCTGCGCCGCCGGGGCCGGGGCCAGAGCCGGGGCCAGAGCCGGGGCCGCGGGCGTTGCCGGGGCCGCCGCTGCTGTCGCGGCCACGGGGGCCGCGGCCGCCGCCGCTGTCACCGGGGCTGTCTGCTGGGGCTGCTGGACGTGCACGGGCGAGCCGCTCGGCTCCGCCATGATGCTGCCGCCGGAGGAGAGCGGGAGGACGCGCCGGCCGGCGGACGACCTTCCACTTGAAACTTCCCTTCCCTCACCACCGACACCTCTCGTCCGGCGCACGCCCTCCCCGCCGCGCCGCCGCCGCCGCCGGAGTCAGCCACGAGGGGAGGGAGCGAGGGAGGCCGAGCCGGGCGGAGGGAGGAGGCAGCGCCGGCAGAAGGCGGGGTGGGGAGGAGGCGGCGGCCGCCGCGCTTGCCGCGCGCCCCGAGCCTCGTGCGCGCAGTTCTCTGCCTCCGCGAGGGGAACCGCCGCCCCGCCGCCCCCTCCCTCTCTGCTCGAGGCCGGGGAAGTTTCCACCCAAGGGGAGCAAGGCGGGTTTGTGTTTGCTTTTGGGGCCCGCGTCCCAGGCAGTCAGAAGATGCCCCCTGGGGACCCCGAGGGCGCAGTCGTTGAACCGCCGCCAGGTTCTCCGATTCAGAAGTCACCCCAGCTAAGGAGAACCTGAAGTTCATTTACAAGTTAGCGAGAGAGACACCTACACGCGGGCCGTTTGTAGGACGCCAGTTAAAAAATAACCCAAGTTGTAACTTTCCTGCGCATTACCTGCCAATATCCCTTTCCCACCTTAACTAATCTAATCTCAGCCCTTCTACTTTTTTTCCCGAGTGAAACATGATTCCTTGGGTCCCTGGCTGTTCACAGACTTTTCTTCATTGGTTCCCAGGCGCCTGGATCCCAGGGAAGTGATACAAGGCCCAATAAAGTTAGCATTTAAAAAATGGAAGGTGTTTGGACACTTTATTTCAAAGTCTGTATTCTTAATAACATGCCACATTAACTCCTTATGACAACAGACAGCAGGCATTTCTTTTGCAGAGCATACTGCCTCATAAATAAACTGCTGAAAACTTTTGATTAATTGCCTTTTTTTTAACATTCCCAAAATTACCTCATCTTTAAAACTGCTATGGTATAACCATAGGTCTTCCTAATGATAGGTGTCATATTTCACACTGAATGTTCCCTGTGTTCCCTTGGTAGTAATGACCAAGATTACACCATTCTTGTCTTAAGCAGAAACAGTGCAGTGAACCAATGTTCCTAGTGGTCATTTTGCCAAAATTATCTTGTGTAGTTTTCATGACAGCAACTACTGAATAAATGCGTTAGAATAATGAGCATTATTTAAAAAAAAAACTCTAAGAAAGATGGTTATACTTTGTCTTCCGAGTTCATACACAAAAATCTCAATTTTTTGAAGGCAATTAGGAAACTCGGAAATTCATTAGGAGAAATGTTTTATGTCTAATCAAACAGTGATGTAAACTAAAATGAGTGTGCACTTAATCTCTTACAGCATCATGCAACAGATGGGGTAAAGCAACTATGGTGCTCTGGTCTATAAGCAGAAATTTATGCTGAACTAAGAAAGTGTACATCTTTTTATGCATGGGTGTCCAAAAACTGCGTATTGATTTTAATGTCTGTCCAGAAATAGACAACTTCATGAACAAATAAATTCTAGGCCTCTGATATTTTCAGAGGCAAGTAATAGGGAATAGGAGACTTCTCCTTTTCAAAGTCTGCTCCCCACCCCCAAGGAACTTTTAGGGACTGTTTTCTTTTAAGAGAAAAGAAAAATGATTATATTGCATATGACCTCCATTTTGTCATATGAGTTTATATATATTTTGAATTTCAAATCATGAAGTGAGACCGTGAAGGCCAGGAAAGTTCTTGGAACTTAAAACATGATGCTGTCAGGACCAATAGCACAGATTCGAGTCAAACACAGATCACTTAGTTTCCTACAAAGAACAACTGTTCCATAGTCACATACCAGATATCTGTACCCAGCCCACCACTTTCCAAATGGCTACCAGAATGACGACTTGCAAAAGCTTGATGCCTCGTTGCACACCCATCCCTACTACCAGTAAGTCAGTTTAAAGAAGGATGTTTACTATCGGTGGCCTTTGGAATCATTTTTATATCTAAAGAACAGAACCTGAATTCTATCTTTAAATTATAAAATTATAAAAGAATTCATTAGACTTTTAATGGTTTTATAAGCAATTGAGTAAAGTGGTACTTAAAACTTAGAAATATGTGTATTTAAAAAGTATTCAGTTGATGGGCAATTTTCCCTGAAAGCCCATTACTAAATTTAACCCGAAAGATGGCAGGGGAGGAAGCCTTTAAAATATAAACAAGCGTTACTTCAATACATAAAGAATACATTCAGCCAGAGACTTTAAAACAGAGGAAAAAATAAGAGTCTAAATTTTGTTAAGCTTTTACAGCTGCCTCATTATAGGTCGGGGTTTCTCAAGTTCAGCACTTCCGATATTTTATGCCATATCATTCTCTGTGGTGTAGAGGTCTATTCTCCTGACCACTACTCATTAGATGCCAGTAGTACCCCAACTCTTAGTCCTGACTATCAAAAATATCTCCAGACATTGCCTCTGAAAAGCAAACTGCTGCCTTAGATAAACTATTTATACAAAACTGTCATCTTATAAACAGAGTAGTGCGGTGGCTATTTGCTTTACAAAGAGCTTCTATAGTGTTCAGTTAGTTATTCATAAATTCTGAAGGGGATCAGAATCTGTGACCCCAAAATATGCCACTTTGGCATAAGAACTATTCTGAGCTGAAGGCAATTAAGCAACAACAGACACAGGAAGAGCTCTCTTCTCTTCTCTCTCTTCTTCTCTGCTCTCCCCTATCTGCCTAAAAGCAGGGCATGAATTTCCCATTTGTAAATGGAATTTCCATTTATAAAGGAAATTTCCATTTGTAAAGGTGCCCCCTCTTCCACACCAGAAAGAGGAGAATGACTCTTAGCAGGAAATGGCCCTGAAATGCATCCGCATGAACAATTTGTATCTATCCTTAGTTTACCTTACATATTTCCCCGTCTCCATCCCATGATTTATCCCCGCTAGGAGCCAAACCCCTATTTTCTTTGTCTAACCACTGCCCCACAATTTATCACCCTTTGTTAAAATGGTCTATAAGCCCCCGATTTTACCCACCTCTTTGAGTTATTCATCGCTGAGTACTCTTACATTTATGATCACTGCACATCTGCAAACTGTTTTTTCCTTTGCTAATCTGTCTTTTGTCAGTTCAATTTTCAGGCCTCCAGTCACTAAATCTGAGAAGTGAGAGGAAGTTTTTTTCCTCCTCTACAGCCCGTTGAACATCTAAGAGAAGATGTAGCCACAGTTTTGAAGAAAGTAAGTGCCAGAATCAAATCTTGTCCCCACCATTTTTTCATCTCTGACTTTGAACTTATTAAATTATGTCTCAATTTCCTCATTCACACAATCAGCATCATAATAACTTCCTTGTGGGTTGTTGCAACATAATTTGTATGTAAGAAGCTCAGCATAATGTCTGACATGTAGTAAAGGCTCAGTGTAAACCCTTATCAATGTCATCATCATCATTATCCTTATCTGCCAAGATTTGTAACAAAATATGTAGGAGAAAGAGACATAATAATGGCAATCATAAGCTGTACAGAATATAAGCTCCCTGAGGGCAAGAATGTTTGTTTCTCTGGTTCACTGCTGTTTCCTAGTGCCTAGAATAAAATCTAGCATGGAATATACTCAGTAAATATTTGTTGAATGAATATAACACTTTTCAAATGCATAAAAACATGCTTTTAGACATCAGAATGAGTCAGCTATGTCAAGGATGGATTACATGGGAGGAAACCGGAGGCGGAGAGACCTATTTGAAAGCCACTGCCATAGTCAAGTTAGAGAAATGTGCATGTGAAAAAGCTCATGATATTGAAGACAATGATGAGGGGGTAGATTGAAGAATTATTTAAGGAGCAGAAAGATAGAACTTGATGACAGATGAGATTCCTTTAAAAATCAAATTGCCCCAATGCATTAAAAAAAAAAAGTAGGGACGCCTGGGTGGCTCAGTTGGTTAAGCAGCTGCCTTCGGCTCAGGTCATGATCCCAGTGTCCTGGGATCGAGTCCCACATCGGGCTCCTTGCTCAGCGGGGAGCCTGCTTCTCCCTCTGACTCTGCCTGCCACTCTGTCTGCCTGTGATCCCTCTCTCTCTCTCTCTGACAAATAAAAAATAAAATCTTAAAAAAAAAAAAGTAGATGTACACAAGTACAATTTATAAAATGTTTTAAAAATACACCTACTGTAGGAATGGGAGGCTCTTGATTGACAGATGGTCTTTCTCCCATGGCTAACCTGTAATCCACTGCAAAGTCACTGCCATTGCATGGTGGGAAAGGGCCAGATGTTCTTGGGTGGGAAGAAAAGCTATCACCATATCTTCCATCTCTTACTCTTTCATGCTTACTCTTTTAGTAACTGTGTTTGAGGGTAAGATTGTGAAAGAACTGGATTTTAACTCAAGTGATTGCTTCCAAAGATAAGGATCCAATGTTTTTGAGTTAGGGTGATGGCAAGATATAGTAAAAAAGGGGGGGGGAGGGTTGGTTTAAGTCAGTAATAGGTGGATTGAAATACTTGCTCTGCACTTACCAGCTGCCAGCTTAAACTCTCTGAGCTTGTTTTCTTAAAGTGAGGACAATCACCGCAGGATGACTGGGCAGCTGGAAGGATGAAATGAGCTGGTATGTGCAACACAAGTGACCCACCGCACACAGTCGTGGCTCTGGAATTCAGGACTGGGAGGGACTCGGGGTGGGGGCTGGTCTCAGGGGAAGGGAGGGATTGTAAATTGTATTGCGTCTCCTAAAAAGATATGCTGAAGTCCTAGATCCCAATACTTGTGAATGTGACCTCATTTGCAAATAGGGTCTTGACAAAGGTAATCAAGTAACGATTAGGTCATACTGGATTAGGTTGGTACCCTTCTAAAAAAGAGGAAATTTTGACCCAGAGACACAGACACACACAGAGAGCATGTCATGAGACCAGGGAAGCAGAGACTGGAGTGATAGGTCTATAAACCAAGGAATGCCAAAGATTTGCCACATTAGCCAGAAGCTAAGAGAGGGGCATGGAACAGATTCTCCCTTAGAACCTCCAGTAGGAACCAAAGCCGCCAAGACCTTGATTTTGGACTCCTTGACTTCAGACTGTGAGTGAATACATTTCTATTATTTTAAGCCATTCGGTTTGTGGTACGTTGTTACAGCAGCCCTGGGGATTATGGGATTTGTTCTTCAGCCAACTGCATTTTATTTGGACCAACTTTAGCAAAGAGCACTAATGGAAACTAGCCACTCCTTTGGAGCCACCACACTACCAAAACGTGGACTTTACAACTTGCTTTTAATATTATTTTTTAAACCTGCAGAATAATTATCTGAATGAATGAATTCTTGGCTGAGATGTCAAATGTCCATCTGAAAAATGCATTCAAGAATATATGAACCTTTCCAACTCTGAAGACCTTTCCTACTTAGCATACTGATAGAGATGGCATGTGCTTTCCACCCGCACAGCTTATGCTATCTATCATCTAAAGTCCAGAACTGGTGTGATTCTATTTTATTAGGTTTAACACAATTTAGTGTTAAGGTGTCATTAGTGCTTATTTCCCAGCCATAAATGGAAAAAGAGGCTTAAATCTATTTTAAGTTGAATTATTGCAAAGACACTGCTTCTTAAATTCATCACATGTGATTAAGGAATTAAACTTAAATGACTTAGGACTTGTAGACATGTGTTTTCATTTATTTCCTGACCAGCTCTTGAAATTGGCTTTCTATTGCATTTTATATTACAGACAAAATTGCTCTGGTGACGGTTAATGTCTCTTCATTAATCTCAGACGTTTCTGACCATGATTGAAAGGTTTCTGGTCCTGATAGAAAGAGGTCTTACTGGAAGCCTTAATCTCTCTACCAATAGGGAAGACCTCCATATTTAGCAAGGTTTGCCCTTTTCTAAAACATCCAAAGGCATTGTGGTAAATCTGTGCGGCATACATATTTCTTTCATGATGTAATCTGTCTAAAACCTGATGGTCCTGTCCCAGGCAGAATGACATTAAAATGTAATTAAAAGCAATTTGATTCTTTAGTGCTGACTCCATTGAAGAATCTCAAATAAGAATCCTATTCATTACACAAAAGAGCACTTTCTGAAAATATTTGGTTCAGGCCTCTCACCTTCAGATTTTTCCAAACACCAAAGATACCTCAATGCCTCCCTCTTCCTATTAAAAAATCGTCTCACCAGAGCCATCCACAAAACCCTAAACACCCTACCCTCTCTGCCTCTCTGGCCTTCCTACCAAACTCAGATCTTTATCAGGAGTGGTATCTTGGGTTACATGCATTCTGAGACAAAGAAGGACCAGGGGCTGCCCTGGCTTGTAAGGAGAGGTATGTAACAAAACACTTGTAATTGAACGTATTAATATTCTTTCATTCAGGAAATACATTTCTAGGGACTATAATTTGCATGGAGCTTTGCCAAATGCTATAGGAAAATAAAAACAAAACTACCTCTACCCTTAAGAACTGTATATCCACAAAAACCTATTTGCTCCATTGTCCAATCTCTCAGGGCCCCAACCACCCCCTAAAGTTACCAAAACATGTGAACAGCTAGAGGTCACAGAGATGTCATATGATATAGGTCAGTCTGACGATCAAGTAAATCACTTCTTTTGTTATTGACTGGCAAAGTCTAAGCAACAGCAACAACAAAGAGAAACTATGTCCTTCTGGTGTGAAAGTCAAGGATCCTAAGAGAAATAGCAGGAAATGGCAAGAAAACAGCAATGAATTTCAGACAAAAGACCGCAGAAGGAGAGGCGGATGTTACAGGAAGGTAGAGATACTTGGAGAGGTCGATGCGTTTGAAATCAAGCAGTTTAGAAGAGGACGGCAGAAATGGCCTTGAAGAAAGAAAAGAATTCAGGTGGAAGGAAGTTCAGTGTCAGGGGCTAGACCTGCATCAAAGGAGACACAGTCCAGGTGCAAGCACATATGTCTACACAGTGGGAGCCGTGGGACCGTGTCACGCTGAACAGCGCTGGCCCCGCACGGCACGCTGTCCTGCCAGAAAGCTAGCCCAGTGTTGCCAGATCTTCCGGATGTTTCAAGAGAAGCCAACAGATCTGATTTCATGTGAAATTTTTCAGTTTTAAACTATTGGCCCAATCTTATCCAATGCTGCACGGACTCTGGTACCATGTACATAATGTGTAAAAACAAGAAAACACTAAGCAGAGTCTTTGACCAAGTACCCACTTAGTGAAACATGGATCAGAATGATAAACTCCAAATTCAGGGTAGTCGTTACATGGAGAGGATAGGCAGGGGAAAGGCACACAAAGGGCGTGTGTGGCATCTGTAATGTTTTATCGCTTTAATAAAAATCTGTAATAAATACAGCAAAATGATAAGATTTGTTAGACTGGATGGCGGGTCCGTGAGTTTTTATTACCTTTGTATCCCTATTGTGCTGTATGTTTGAAATATTTCAAAATTATGAAACAATAATACCAGGCAGGCCAAACATTTTTAGCCCACATCAGACCAGTGGAGCATCACTTTCTGGCTTTTCATAGTATGTCTCAAGACACGTGCGCGCGCGCACACACACACAAAACCACCACCAACAACAACAAAAAACACAGAGAACCCATGCTTGGGTTAGGCCAGGGTAGAAAGCACAGGTGATCCCGGTGTCTTTCAGTCTGGCTGGGTGTCACAGGAGCGTGCGTCTTGTCAAAACTCTGCAGGCCCCGGTATCACCTACACTCCACTAAACCATAGCCTGCTGGTAGAAACTGGGCATCTAGATGATTCTACTGGCCAGTCCAAGTTGCAAATAACTATGAGGACCAGAGAACATCACTGTGACACAGGAAAGCCACAACAACTAGAAAAGCACCAGAGTCAGGGGGTTCCCTGCAAGGTGACAACTTTAAAAGATTCGATGGTCACTGATGGCTTTCCAGAGACAGATATAACAAATAACAGGCTCAGGGCATGGTCTCAAGGGTCTTGGGACTGAGCTCCCTTCTCAGCGGAGAGTCTGCTTCTTCCTCTCCCTCTGCTCCTCCCTCCTACTCACACACTCACTCTCTCTCAAATAAATAAAATCTTAAAAAAAAAAAAAAGGACAGAGTCTTTTTGAAATAAGAACTGTTGAAATAGTAACTATTTTTTAAAAATATTTTCATTGAAATGGTTAGAATAAAGTAATATTCAGTGCATTATTTTAAAGAAACAAACTATGTACCTATCCTGTGTGAGCTTTGGGCATAGGGCTGTGAACAATGGAAAGATGAATGAGACATGTCCCTGTACTCAAAAGCTTAACATCTAAGGGGACAGACAGATAGGGGAATGCATAATACAACTCTTGAGGACAGGGAGATTGGTTACGTGTACAAGACTGTAGTTTTGCCTCATAAACTATAGCGAGACATTTAAGTTATTGGGCTGTAGGGTCCTATTTTAACCATCTTCTGGTGGCCTGGGTTTGATGGAGAGACCCCTGAAGCTGGGAGAGAAGAGCAGAAAGGAGAGCCATTCAAAACAATTTAGACTTCAGAGGCACCTGGGTGGCTCAGTGGGTTAAAGCCTCTGCCTTCGGCTCAGGTCATGATCCCAGGGTCCTGGGATAGAACCCCCAGGTCGGGCTCACTGCTCTTCAGGGAGCCTGCTTCTTCCTCTCTCTCTGCCTGCCTCTCTGCCTACTTGTGATCTCTGTCTGTCAAATAAGTAAATAAAATCTTAAAAAAAAAAAAAAACAACAATTTAGACTTCAAACGATATTAATATATGAAGGGGTCAAAAATGGTAAGTCTTGAAAGAATGTTCTGGTCATAAATTAATCAGATTTACCCACAAATATTAAGATTTTACCTTGATTTATTTATTTATTAAAAGATATTTATTTATTCGAGAGAGAGAGAGCACAAGGGGACAGGAGGGACCCAGGGAGAGGGAGAAGCAGAGTCCCTGCTGAGCAGGAATCCCAACAGTAGGGCTCAGTCCCAGGATCCCAAAATCATGACCTGAGCCCAAGGCAGACACTGAACCACTGAGCCATCCAAATGGCCCTTTTATGCTGATTTAGAGAGAGGTTTTTTTCTTTGATAGAAGACTTCAGTGTTACTTTGTTTCAGAATCCCACACATGAATCAATCACTGAGTGAATAAATGAAATTTTAAGCCTCATAACAAGGATAACTTTGGATCATCGTATATTGCATTATGGTAATTTTCAATAATGTCTCTAATTCCTTTCACACTGATAACAATGACTACGTTTATAGAGACATTGTACCAAGCATTTTAGTTACATTCTATCAATTGATCTTCACCTACAACTTGATGATATAGGTAACATTTTGTGCATTTTTATAGATGGAGAGGGAAGGTCATAATGGTTAAGTAACTTAAACTGAACCCTAATCCATTTTATCTGTAGCAGAGCCAAGATTCAAGTCTGCTCTGTCCAACTCCAAGTCACAAAGTTAAACTTTGCACTATAGCCCTCTATCACTTGACAAGGCATATTTTTTATTATTTCATTAAAACTTTCAAACAAAATTTTATTAACTAAATTAAATTATAATTTAATTTTAAAATGACAATTGATGTGTGATGCAGTTTAATGACACTAAAGCCAGAAGATAAGATTGCAGATAGCCAAGAATGGAATATTCCTTCTTAAAACAGTAATTTTATTATTATTATTATTATTTTTTAATTCGTTTATTTGTTTATTTACAGCATAACAGTGTTCATTGTTTTGGCATCACACCCAGTGCTCCATGCAGTACGTGCCCTCCCTATTACCCACCACCTGGTTCCTCAACCTCCCACTCCCCCTCGCCCCCGCCCCTTCAAAACCCTCTGGTTGTTTCTCAGAGTCCATAGTCTCTCATGGTTCATCTCCCCTTCCAGTTTCCCTCAACTACCTCTCCTCTCCATCTCCCCATGTCCTCCATGTTATTTGTTATGCTCCACAAATAAGTGAGACCATATGATACTTGACTCTCTCTGCTTGACTTATTTCGCTCAGCATAATTTCTTCCAGTCCTGTCCATGTTGCTACAAAAGTTGGGTATTCATCCTTTCTGATGGAGGCATAATACTCCATAAAACAGTAATTTTTAGCAATTTTGAGTTTGGAGACAAATATTCCATATGTGCTTCTATACCTCTATTCAAATATTATAAATATTACTTCTAAAACTACCTTTGTGCACCTCTAATAATACCTGTGAACAATGCTTATTGTTAATCTGGGTTTTTAAAATGGTAAATGTTAGTTTCAATAATTAATATAAATAATTGATTAGTTTGGTCTTCATATCAAGCAAAAGCTATATGACAGTACTTCATGGTCCATTAACTAAATGGGACCAGTTAATTCAGTCAAGTAGTGAATAATTTTCAAATCAATTGTTCCTCAAATACAAAGGATAGTGGTGTATATAAACCAGTCAAGAGACTAGAAAAGGCCAACTAATCTTATAAAACTTTGAAACATCTTTGAATAGGTAACTCAATATATTTTCATTTTTATTAGTTTAAAACTTTAAAAATTTCATTAAAACACAGTTTCCTGTGTTACTAATCCACACATTTTTTGAATATCAAGAATCGTAACAAGCTTACCATTTTGTCTTCCTGTGGCTGGAAGTTAACACCCTGTGATGGAGATGATATTCTGTCAATGAAATGCTATTTTTATTGGCACAAACTTTTTCTCAAAAAATAGCAAGAATGTTTATTGTGAAAGGAAAAGCAGTAATCCAGTAACCCAAAAGGCTCATATATCTGTTGACAGAATTAGAGCACTTGCTTTATGCAATAAACAATTAAAATTGGGAATAGGGGCTAATGACAAAATTGTAAAAGAGCTTCGTTAAAAAATTATTTTCCTTTTGAATATGCATTTCATGTACAAGTTATACAAATTTAGAGATAGAAAGGGGGTAGAGTGAACATTACATCTCCTTCCTGCCCTTATCTTCCACCCACGAGGCTGTCTTTTTTAGAGGCAACTACTAATACCTTGCATCCTTCAAGAGATACTCCATGTATATGCAACTATCTTAATATATTACTTTCTCTACTAATGGCAATACATACTGATCCACAGCCTCACTTTTTTCCTACTTAATAAATATCTCAGAAAAGGTGTCATGGAGTCTTTTATTATTATTATTATTTAGACCTAACTCTATGCCATCCATCTTTTCTCTTTTTACTGAGGCATAATTTGCATTCGCTAAGAGGCAAGAGTCAGTCTGATACATTTTGAGAATTGAATACAGGAGTATAACCCCTTCCCAAAGCAAGATATAGAAATTTCATAATTTTCCTTCTTAAAAGCTAATTAATATTCCATTGAATGGATGTGCTATGATTAATTTAACCAGATGTCTATTGATGGACTCTTTCGCGTCATGAACACGACTTTAGTGAACAATATGCACACCTATGATATTGCATGGGTCCAGGTGTACCTATAGAAAATTCCTAGAAGTAGGATGACTGTATCAGAGGGTATGTGCATTTTTCATTTCAAAAGATATTAACAAGTTACTTACCATAGGGGTTGTACTGAATTACGCTCCTGCTAACAATGTATACAATTCCCTTTGCAGTATACTGTGCGTACAGAGATGCCTGACCTTGGCCCATCTGGAAGGTGAAAAAAAACTGTAATTGTAGCTTTAATTTTGTTTCTCTCATTCGGAGGGACAATGAGCATCTTTTCCTGTGTTTAAGAGCCAGGAAACAGCTTCATTCCAAAAGAGAAATTGAGTAAAAGCAAAGACATTGCAAAGACTAAGCCATGCATTTGAGGTGATGAACAGTAACAGGGAAGACCTGACATTTATTCTGACCTTTCAAGAGAAGCTGGACAAAGTAATGTTTTTTGGAGGACAATAGAAACTGGATAAAATTTGATATTTTCAGTATGACCTGTAAAGAAGATGTCAAAACTGTAAATGGAAAACTCCAAGAAACCAAACATCTAAGAAAGTATGTGTATGCCTGACCGAATCACAAATGAAGACAATGCTAATTTGTTTCTTCAACATAAATGGTATTGTCCCTGCTGAATTAATCTTCAAGGTCAAACAGTCAGGCGGGCTTATTATGCAGAAAATCTAAAACATTTGTGGGATTGTGTGCTGCACAAATCATTGCTTGATTATCCATTTTATTCACTGCACTTTGAACAACTTTTGGCCAGCTTTTAAAATCAGAGCAACTCTAAAAGGCAAAACGCCATCGCAAAAAAAAAAAAAAGCAAAAATTGCCATTGAGGATATTCAGAAGAGTGTGACTCCAGTTCTAATGGCAATCCCAACAGAAAAGACTCAAAATACTTGGAGCAGTACTTGAAATAACTACATAGGCTCCCAATGTGATTTATTCAAAGGGAACAATACTCCCTTAGATTTAGAAGTTCTTCTTTCAAATTGGTTCTCTTGCTGGATAATTACATCATTTTTGCCATCTTCATCTATCAGTCAGAGACCTAAAATCCTTCAACTACCCTCTCCCTCTCCAGTGAAGTGCCTCATGGAACAACAGAACAACAGGAAGAACATTATTTTTGGATTTATTAGACTCCCTTATTAGTTGCAAAACATTAAGTCGTTTCTTTTTTTTCCAGGCCTCAGTTTTCTTTTCTGTTAAGTTCAGATAACAAATTTACTTGCCCAATTAACTAGTAAAGTTCTCTTCCCCCTCCTCTGAATCTAATTACTGTTAGGCCCAGAAACAGCAATTAAAAATAAAACTCTTGAGGTTTCAAAAACTGGTTACGAAAAAGTCAGGTTTCAAATTAGGAAGCATTTTCTTTTACCAACACCACGATCAAAAAGCAAAAGCAAAAGTCCTTGAACATTTAAGGGAAAATATGTATAAAGATATATTGTCAGAGTTCATTTGCAGTGATCAGAATACATTCTAGCTAATTAAAAAGTAAGGTATTTATTCCAGGATATTAAAAGACATTCAGATCTTAGGGAATGAAAAAAAGACCAAGTCTGGGTTGAACCTTCAGAAAAGATTCCCACAGTTACACTGCAGTATTGGGGCACTACCCTGGGTTGAATAGTATCCCCGCAATTCACGTCTACCTGAAGCCTGGAATTGTGGCCTTATTTGGAAATAGGACCTTGCAGATACACGCAAGTTAAGATGAAGTTGTTCTGGATTAGGGTGGGCCTTAATGGAATGGTTGGTGTCCTTCAAAGAGAAAACAGAAGAGACACAGACAAACGAAAGAAGGACATGTGAAACTAGAGGCAGAGACAGCCATGATGGATCCGTAAGTCAAGGAATGCCAAGAATTGCCAGCAACAACCAGAAACTAGAAGACACAAGGAAAAGGTGCCCCTAGAGCTTTCAGAGAGAGTATGCATGGCCATACTGACACCTTTGACTTCAGACTCCTAGCCTCCAGAACTGTACAAGAATAAATTTTTGTTGTTTTAAGTCCCCTGCCCCCAGTTTTGTGGTTCTTTGTTACAGCAGCCCTAGCAAACTAATACAGGCACCAAGAAAGCTCCTGAATCTTCCACAGTCAGGGATCCTCTAGTTCCAGAACCACTCTTCCACCTCTATAGCTAATAAGCCTTCACTGAACAAACCAACAGGACTGGAACCTGTCATGTTCAGGAAGTTGTCATCACTGCTGCTGGCTCCAGAATTGTGCCTCACCAGCTAAGCACAGTCTACACCTTTATTAAGACATCATGGTGGGACACCTGGGTGGTTCAGTCTATTATTAGGTATCTAACTCTTGATTTCCCTTCAGGCATGATCTCAGGGTGGTGGAATCGAGCCCTGTGTGGGTTTTGTAAGATTTTATTTATTTATTTGACAGACAGGTCACAAGTAGGCAGAGAGACAGGCAGAGAGAGAGAGAGAGAGAAGCAGTCTCCCTGCTGAGCAGAGAGCCTGATGTAGGGCTGGATCCCAGGACCCTGAAATCATGACCTGAGCCAAAGGCAGAGGCTTACCCTGCTGAGCCACCCAGGTGCCCCACAAATATACTTTTCTACATGTATAAATTCACATAGTTTTCTAGACCTTCTGGAGAAAGTAGAACTCTACAACATTTCTGTGCTACATTATGTAAACATTCAATTGACTGGAGCTCAAAGGGGTGTCTAGAATAGATTTAATTTTTGGAGGAGAAGAATTTGTATAAGGATGCACATAGATGTGTGAATGCCCTGTTCACGTAAACTTAAGTCAACTAAATTCTCTCATGAGTAAAATTTCTTGCAATGAGGAAAAAACAAACTGGCAGAAATTCCATAAAATAATTGAGATAGACAATAAATTGGACCCTACTTGATATTTTTGTCTGGTTTTGAATTCTTTTTTTAAAAAGATTTTATTTATTTATTTGAGAGAGAGAGAGAGAGAGCTAGTAAGAGAGAGCTTGAGAGGGTAGAAGGTCAGAGGGAGAAGCAGACTCCCTAGGAAGCTGGGAGCCCAATGCAGGAATCAATCCCGGGATTCCAGGATCGTGACCTGAGCTGAAGGCAGTTGCTTAAGCCACTGAGCCACCCAGGCGCCCTGGTTTTGAATTCTTACATTTGCTTCATATTTTCCTTTTTTTCTAACATGAAACAAGCCCATGAAACTTGGCATGACTAAGGTTTTCTTAATCTTAAAAAAGAAATAACAAATTGTGGATATGCCTTATTATGTTGAATAACTATCATAAAAGTAAAATTTTTATTAACTTTATAGTTAATAAATACTACGAGTTGGTTGATTGCTTTTAATTTTATCACTAACTTATTTTTATAGTAGTTGGAGATCTTTACATACTATTCTTGCCCTAACATTTAGTATATTATAGATTTGCAGAAATGACAACAAATTATTCCACTCCCTGTATCCAAACCCCTTCATGGTGTGACTTTTCAACTCCTTCTATTAATAGATGGAGTCTCTTTCCTACCTCTAGAATCTGGGTTGGTTTTGTGACTTTCTTTGGCCAATGGACTGCTATGGAAGCAATATGTGACAGTTTCGCCAGAACTTCATGAGTCCTTGTACACTTCCACTACTTCTGTTAGAAACTTACCAAGTAACTATGTGAATAAGCCTGGGCTAATCTGCTGGGGGCTAAGAAATAACATGGAAGAGTTCCAAGACACCCCTGCCAACCCCCAGGCACCCCAACCAACCTGTAGCTGGTCACAGTCAGATGGGTTAGCCCAGCTGAGATCAGACAAGCCATCTTAGCTGAGCCCAGGCTACACTGCTAATCCCCAGAATCATTTACTAAATAAGCAGCTATTGTTTTAAAGACTTTTTTAAAAAAGATTTTTATTTATTTATTTGTCAGAGAGAGAGAGCATACACAAGCAGGGGCAAAGGCAGACAGAGGGAGCAGAGGGACTCCTGCCGATTCCAGGACCCTGGGGTCACAACCCAAGCCGAAGGCAGCCGCTTAGCCAACTGAGCCACCCAGGCACCCCTTAAAGGCTTTTGGGGAGATTTGTTATGCAGTCAAAGCTAACTATTATTCTTAGTTAACCTTATCTAAATTTCCTGACTTGGAATTTCCTTCCAAGAATAACTCTTACTTTTTTCTTCCTATTCAAATTTAATATATGTTATTTGTAGAAAACTTTAAAAAATGCTTAAATGTTGTCAATTTAAAATTTCAGTTCTAATGAATTAGATTTATAAATAATAAAATGATAAACATTATTTACACATTAACATTCCTTTCAATTGGATATAAAAGAGTCTATCTCACTGAACCTTGGTCAATACTGTATATTTACATTGAAAACAAATATTGCTGCCTTGATAGGTAAAAATATATTTACTATTTATTATATTTAATATTTACTATATGTTAACTGCATGTATATAATTAACTAGAATTCAATATTTATCTAAGACTATTTTTTAAAGATTTTATGTATTTATTTGAGAGACAAGTGAGTGAGAGAGAAAGCACATGAGCAGGGGCAGAGGGAGAAGGAAAGGGAGAGGGAGAAGTAGGCTCCCCTTCTGAGTAGGGAGCCCAATGTGAACCTTGATCCCAGGACCGTGGGATCATGACCTGAGCCAAAGGCAGACACTTAACCAACTGAGTCACCCAGGTGCCCATATTTAAAATTATTTTTAAGATAAAATTTACATACATAAAATTCTAAATTTTTAGTGTACCATTCTATGCTTTGACCTGTGTAACACAAAACCCCTACCAAGACATGTTACTTGGGACATCTGGGTGGCTCAGTCAGTTAAGCGTCCCACTTAATTTCAGCTCAGGTCATGACCTCAGGGTTGTGAGATTGAGGCTTTTGTAGGCTCCGCGCTCAGCGGAGAGTCAGAGATTCTCTCCCTTTCCCTCCACCCCTCCCTTCTACCCCTTCTGCTCATGTATGTATGCACTCCCTCTCTCTCATATAAATAAATAAATCTTAAAAAAAAAAAGATACAGGATGTTACCATCAGCACTAGAAAGTTCCTTCATTTGCTTCTCAGTAAATATCCTTACCCTTCAGAGGCAACCACTATTCTAATTTTCCCAACATAGATTTCATGCCTGTTCTATAATTTTATATAAGTGGGATGATATCATATATAACCTTTGTTCGAAACTTATTTCACTCAGCATGATGCTTTTAAAATTTATCTCTACTGTTATATCTCTGAGTGGTGTCTTGGTGCATTCATGCTGCTATAACAAAAATACCATTGAGTGGTTATCAACCACAGAAATTTATTTTTCATGGTTCTGGAGACTGGGGAATCCAAGATTCAGGCACTGGCATATTTGGGGCCTTGTGAAAGCTTGCTTCATGGTTCCTATGTGTTGGTCTTCTGATTGTATCCTCAAGTAGTGAAAGGGGAGAGGAAGCCCTCTGAATTCTTATTCATAAAGGCGTTAATCTAATTCATGAGGATCTGCCTTCATGATCTAATTTTTTCCTCAAGGCCCCAATTCCAAATACCATCACACTGGGGGACAGGTTTCAACATATGCATTTTGAGAGAACACAAACATTTAGTTATACCACATCATTTCTTCCATTTTCTTGCTGACTAATATCTACCATATGCCTATACCACAGTAGGTTTAGCCATTGCTGTTAATGAACACCTGGGCTGTTTCTGGGTTTTGGCCATTAAGAACAAAGATGTTATGAACATTTTCATGCAACTGAATTTGGGGGGGGAGGCATAGACTTCATTTCTTTTAGGTAAATACCTAGGAATGAAATTATTAGACTAGTTACATAAGAAATTGCCAGAACTTTTTCCAAAGTGGTTTACCATCTTACATCCAACCAACAGTGTATAAGAATTATGGCTACTCCATATCTCTGCCATTTGGTGTCAGTCTTTCTAAATTTAGCCATTCTGGTAATGTATTTACAGTCTGTCTCTTAACGATTCAATTTTGGGAATAATTAACATAGTCATCTAATTCAAAATTCAAAAGATGCTATAGACCACACTAGAAAAGGTAAGTTTCTGTCCTAGTCTTTACCCGACTTATGCAGTTTCTATATATTCTTCCAGAGATAGTCTATGCATATTATAGTGTATTTGAACATGACTTCTTTTTAAAGATTTTTTCACACAAAATAGCATCTTGGTTTTTTTTTTACTTAAAAATATTTCAGATATTTCATCTCAGTTAACCAGTCCTCTTTTTCTGTACATTTAAGTTGTTCTTAGTCTCTTGCTATCATAAGAAAGGCTACAATGATTTTCTGTGTGTCTATGAAATTTTACACGTGCAAGTATATATATTTTTTAAAGATTTCATTTTTAAGTAATCTCTACACCCAGAGCGGAGCTCAAACTCACAACCCTGAGATTGAGTATCACGTACTCCATGCCTGTGCGAGCCAGCCAGGTGCCCCTGTGCAAGTGTATTTTTAAAGTGAACACTTTGTAGTGAAATTGGTGATGGCAATGGTTAGTTTTATGTATTACCTGGCTGATCTACAGCACCCAGTCAACTTTGAAGATGAGTTAACTTTAAGTTAACTATTACTTTCAATAATATGGATGGGCCTCAAAGGAAAAAACTGAGGTTTTCAGAAAAAGGAAGAATTCTGCCTCAAGACTACAGCTTTATCTCTTGCCTGAGTTTCTAGCCTGCTAGCCTGCCCTACATATTTTGACTTGTCAGCCTCCACAATCATTGCACTAATTCTTAAAATAAATCTCTTTACATACATCCTTCTGGCTGTTTCTTTGGAGAACACGGACTGATACAGTGAGTCAAAGAGGATATTTGTAATTTTCATGGACATTGTCAAATAGTACTCTAAGGGTTTATACCAGTTTATATACCCACAAACAATATTGAAGAATACCTCTTACCCTTACCTACACCTTCACCAACATAGTGTGATTTCAAACTTTTTATCTGGTAAGTATAAGAAAGTATCTCATTTGTATTTATATTTATATTTATTTGTATTTATATTTGTATCCATTAAGTATTTTCATGTTTTAATCTTTCCAGAATATACTATTTGTTTGACAGTAATTAGGAACACAATTTTTCCATGTAATCAATTATCCTGGTGCCAAGAATTCAATAAATTATACTTTTTCTCACTGTAAATTGCCACTGTTGTCATGTAATAAAAGCACATTTATACATATTTGGGATACCCATTCATACACATAACTTGGAGTCAAAAGCATATAAATAGTTTCAAGTGTATGAACTTCATTTATTGACTAAGCCCTTCATTCCATACTAGTATAAAATGTTCTTTTTATCATATATTAAGTTATTTAATGTTTATGTATCTGATTTTCTACTTTTCATTTGGTTCCACTGTTTTGCCTTCCTATTCTGGTGTGGCTACTAAAATACTTCAATTTCTTTCTCTTCTTTGTGCATAGAAGGAAAACAAAGACACTTTTTTTCCCCAGAATTTTCATAGCTATCTTTGCTCATAGATTAGGATAGCTTTGTTTTATTTTTCCTAAAAATTGCTTTGAGATTTTACTTTAATATCATCAATTAACTAAATTAGACTGTGGAAAACTGATGTATTTATAATGCTAGGTTTTTACATAATTCTTTCAAGCAAACTTATTTCTCTAAAAAAACCGATCATATTTATAAATAATGATAAATTTGTACTCTCCTTTCCAGTATTTATCAGCTTATTTTTATTTGGGGATTAATTTCATTGGTTAACTCTGAAAAAACAATAGTAAAGAATAGTAACAACCAATTCTACTGAAAGTCTCTAATTCTTCCACATCAAGCACAACACTGGTAAATATATATATATATATATATATATGTATATACATATATACATATATATATATATGTATATACGTATATACATATATATATATATATATACACACACACACATGCATACAGACACACAAACACTATATATATAGGGTATATATAGGGTGTGGAAGAATTTATTATTTTTATAAATATATAAATATTCCATATTATTTTACTAAATTTACTAAATAAATAAATCTGTATCCAATTCCAGCTAATATTTTATGCAAGGATAGTGACAAGATCAGGGAAGAAGCTGGATTAAAAAATAGTTGCTTTAGATACATTGTTCAAGTCCCTCTACTAATACAATGCTCCTTTTAGTACTTAAAAGTCATCTGGAGGGCTTATTAAAACATCGATTCCTGTATCCCACCCCCCCTCCAGAAATTCTGATTCATCAGGTCTGGAGTGAGGTCCCAAGATTTGCATTTCTGCCAACTTTCAGGTGATGCTGCTGCTATTGGTCTACAGAACACACTGCAAATAGCACTGCATTAATTAAAACAATTTACTGATTTAATGCAATCCCTTCCAAAACATCAATAGCATTTTTCACAGAACTAGAACAAACAATCCTAAAATCTGTATGGAACCACAAAATACCCTGAATAGCCAAAGCAATCTTGAAAAAGAAAAGCAAAGCTGTGGGCCTCACAATTCTAACCAAGTTATATTAGAAAGTTGTAGTAGTCAAAACAACATGGTACTGGGCGCCTGGGTGGCTCAGTTGGTTAAGCGTCTGTCTTTGGCTCAGGTCATGATCCCAGGGTCCTGGGATTAAATCCCACTTGGGCTCCCTGCTCAGCAGGGAGTCCACTTCTCCCTCTACCCCACTTGTGATCTCTCTTTCAAACAAAATGAATAAAATCTTAAAAAAAAAACAAACAAACCAGTATGGTACTGGCACAAAAATAGATATGTAGATTAATGGAACAGAATAGAAAACTCAGAAATAAACCCACAATTATATGGTCAATAATCTTTGACAAAGTAGGAAAGAATATCCAATGGCAAAAAGATGGTCTCTTCAACAAATGGTGTTGGGAAAACTGGTCAGCTACATGCAAAAGAAAGAAATTAAACACTTCCTTACACCATACACAGGATGAATTCAAAATGAATTAAAGACCTAAATGTGGAACCTGAAACCATACAAATTCTTGAAGAGAGCACAGGCAGTAAAGTCTTTGACATTGGCTGTACCCACTTCTTTCTAGATATGTCTTCTGAAGTAAGGGAAATAAAAGCAAAAATAATCTAACTATTGGGACTACATCAAAATAAAAAGCTTCTGGACAGTGAAGGAAACAATCAACAAAACTAAAAGGCAAGCTACTGAATGGGAGAAGATATTTTCAAATGACCTATCTAAGAAAAGGTTAGTTTCCAAAATATATAAAGAACCTATACAACTCAACCCCCAACCAAATAACCCAATTAAAAAATGGGCAGAAGCCATGAACAGACATTTCTTCAAAGAAGACATCCAGATGGCTACTAGACACGTGAAAAGAGTCTCATCATCACTTATCATTACAGAATGCAAATCAAAACACAATGACAGGGGGCGCCTGGGTGGCCCAGTGGGTTAAAGCCTCTGCCTTCGGCTCAGGTCATGATCCCAGGGTCCTGGGATTGAGTCCCACATCGGGCTCTCTGCTCCACGGGGAGCCTGCTTCCTCCTCTCTCTGTCTCTGGCTGCCTGGCTGCCTAGTTGTGATTTCTCTCTGTCAAATAAATAAAATATTAAAAAAAAAAAACCACAATGACAGGGCGCCTGGGTGGCTCAGTCATTAAACATCTGTCTTCCACTCAGCTCATAATCCCAGGGTCCTGGGATCGAGACCCCCGTCAGGGCTCTCTGCTCTGCAGGAAGCCTGCTTCTCCTTCTCTCTCTCCCCCTGCTTATGTTCCCTCTCTTGCTGTGTCTCCCTCTGTCAAATAAATAAATAAAATCTTTAAAAAAATTTAAAAAACTACAATGGGATATCACTTTACACTTGCCAGAATGGCTAAAATCAAAAAAACACAAGAAACAATAGGTGTTGATGAGAACGTGGAGAAAAAGGAACCCTTTTATACTGTTGGTGGGAATGCCAACTAATGCTGCCACTGTGGAAAACAGTATGAAAATTCCTCGAAAAGTTAAAAATAGAACTACGCTTCAGTCCAGCAATCACTCTGCTTGGTATTTACTCAAAGAATACAAAAACACTAATTCAAGGAATACATGCACCCTGATGTTTACAGCAGTATTATTTACAATAGCCAAGATATGGAAGCAACTCAAGTGTCCATTGATGGATGAGCAGATTAAGAAAATGTGGTATATACACACAATGGAAAATTACTCAGCCATAAAAGGGAATGAAATCTTGCCATTTGCCATGACATGGATGGAGCTAGAGAATATAATGCTAAGCAAAATAAGTCAGTCAGAGAAAGACAACTACCATATGATTTCACTCATATATGGAATTTCAGACAGAAAACAAACAAGCAAAAGGGGAAAAAGAGAGAAAGAGAGAAACCAAGAAACAGACTCTTAGCTATAGAACAACTGATGTGGAACTATAGCTGGAGAACAAACTGATGGTTACCAGAGGAGAGGTGGGTGGGCAGATGGGTTAAACAGGTGATGGGGATTAAGGAGTGCACTTGTTATGATGAACACTGGGTGATTTATGGAATTGTCGATTCACTATATCGTACACCTGAAACTAATATAATGCTGTATGTTAACTAACCAGAATTAAAATAAAAAATAAAAACAAGTCAGGTAACTTGTCCGGGATGTCTTGATGAAGCTGGCCCAGAATGTTCCCTCACCTCTCCCCTCACCTGCTCCTGTATTTCAGCATTTTTGCATTTTAAAATATAGCATGGAGGACATTAGGAGAAGGGAAAAATGGAAGGGGGAGAAATCGGAGTGGAGATGAACCATGAGAAACTATGGACGCCGATAAACAAACGGAGAGTGTTAGAAGGGAGAGGGTAGGGGGACGGGCAAGCCTGGTGATGGGTACTAAGGAGGGCACAGATTGCATGGAGCACTGGGTGTTATACGTAAACAATGGATCATGGAATATTGCATCAAAGACCAACGAAGTACTGTATGGTGACAAACATAACACAATAAAGGTAAGTAAATAAATAAATAAAACAACAACAAAAATAAAAATAAAAATAGATAAAATGTAACATGGAAGAAAGTTCCTTAATCTGCTCTAATAGAATGTTCTTGGTGGTTTCAAAGGCAGCATTCATTGGTACCCCAGGTGCCCCTCAGTATGCCTTCTCCTCTTCCACAATAATGAACTATTTGGTTAGTCAGTGGCAGTAAGGAACAAAGAGAACACTTCTAAGCCTCCCTTCCTGCCAAATTTAGTCATGTGGACAATGAGATTTAGAAGGAAATATAGTATGGAAGCTTCCAGAAACCTTCCTTATGAGACAACTCCTAAATACCCTTTGTCTCTCTTTCATCCTTTCCTCCATTTGGTGGGGTGGAGCAAGTTACTACCACTTAGAACCATAAAGTTAAGGCCACACACAGAGGAATGAATAAGTAGGAGGAGCCCAGGTCTCTGTCATAAAATAATGTCATGCAAAAAAAAAAAAAAAAAAAAGAAAAGAAAAAAGAATGTCTTGCCCTGGACCACCTGTCCAGACTCTATAAGAAAGACATATTCATTTCAGTCTTGTATAAGTGACTATTAGTTTGGGTTTTCAGTTGGACCTAATCTTAACTAAATCGTTGGGGCAGTTAGAAATGGTGTCTAAATAGTTCAGTCTTAGCTGTACCCTTTGTTTCAATGTGATGGAATGCCAACTGTGGTTGCAGGATTGTAAGCAAGCAGTTTGTTCCTCCTTGTCCTGCCAGTGTCTTTATACATCTAATTGACCAAGACATGTTCTCAGAAAGTCCACTAATTTACTACATTGCCATGTAGTACATAATATGCCTGAGCATACATAATTACATAATTATATGCTTATAAACCCTCTAAGCAAATACATTTATGTACTTACCATTAGCCTAAAACATTTTTCTTCTGACCAGTATTTTTTCTTAATATTTTGTTTATTTATTTGACAGAGAGAGAGAGGGAGCACAAGCAGGCAGAGTGGCAGAGGGAGAGGGAAAAGCAGGCTCCTGCTGAACAAAGAGCCTGATGTGGGTCTCCATTCCAGGACCTGGGATCATGACCCCAGTCAAAGGCAGACGCTAACCAAATGAACCACCCAGGTCCCCCTCTTCTGACCAGTAAAACCCATCATTTTCCAATCTATTACAAGTCTAAATTTCTTCTCTTCCCACAAAAGAATTCTGCTTCTGTCTCTCTGTTCTCTTGGATCAGTATTCCCCCACCACAAAACTAATGAGCAATAGTTATACATTTATAGGTACATCTCTCTATATTTTAAGTTCAACATCATCATGTCCTCTCTCAATTTTTTTTCACCATTCATGATTGTTACACTGCACATTGACCAACAATGACTATTCAAAGGAAATGTATACTCAATAGGGGATAAATCTTTACATGTGTATGTGTGTATAAACTTAAAAAAAGACCAAGTTTTATCTGATGAGAATTTTATCTGATGAGAAGCTTTGTGAATAGAATAATCTGTAGATATAAGTAATCAAGTACTAGGTTGAAATTATTCTTTTTTTTAAAAGATTTTATTTATTTATCTGATAGAGATTATAAGTAGGTAGAGAGGCAGGCAGAGAGAGAGAGGAGGAAGCAGGCTCCCTGATGAGCAGAGAGCCCGATGCCAGGCTCGATCCCAGGACTCTGGGATCATGATCTGAGCTGAAGGCAGGGTTTTAATCCACTGAGTCACCCTGGCGCCCCTTGAAATTATCCTTTTTGCATTTATTTATATTCTGGTGACCACGCGGATACAATAAACAGGAACATCATTGGAAATTAGCCAGGAGGAGCGGTAAGCTTATATCTAAATATGCTCTGTTCCCATTAGCAATATTATCAGTTTTTGTTTTTATGTTTGATGATAGGAGCAAGTGGACTTTTGTCATACTCGCCTGTTTATCTTTAAAGTTTTAGTTATGTCTCCCAAGAATGCACTGTTTATCCATAAGGCTCGAGTGACCAGAAAGCTTGTTAACCTTGTTCATTAAACAAATGTGTTTGTAATCTAAGTAATAAAATGCATTGGTCATATGCTGGAGCCAACTCATACTTGCTGTGAGAGTCAATGGTGTATGTCTTCCTAACTCTGCCTTTAGTGGCTTCACATTGTTAGCTTGAAATTAGCCATGATCGGGAGCATTTACACCACAGAAATGGGCAAATACTACAAATAAGAGCCATTTTCTCCCCCTGGAGAGCTGGTGGCAAAACATTTACCAGCATACCACTGAAGGTATGTGATGTAAGACACTGAATTTGCTCACTTAAGTGTACATGAATTCACCAAAATTGTGTTAATTAATCCACTCTTCTATCTGCTGTTTTGGTATTAGACATAGAGCATTTTGGTTCACTCTTATACATGCAAATAAATCAAAGTGACCTCTAGCAGAATCGACTCAAAAAATTTTTCTTTGTATCTTTGTAATTATACTTGCTCTTCAATTTCTCCATTTCCTTGATTATTTGTTGTCTAATTGATCTATAAAAAGAGATGGAGGTATTTAAAATATTCTCGCTAGTGGTTCTAGTTCTATCAATTGTTTATATATATTAAAGGTATGTCATTTGGCATATAGACATTATTAAACATTATATTTTTGTTGTGGACTTTACTTTTAATCAATATAAAATGGTTCTTTGTGGGATGCATGGGTGGCTCAGTGGGTTAAGCCTCTGCCTTCAGCTCAGGTCATGGTCTCAGGGTCCTGGGATTGAGCCCCGCATCAGGCTCTCTGCTCAGCAGGGAGCCTGCTTCCCCATCTCCCTCTGCCTGCCTCTCTGCCTACTTGTGATCTCTCTCTCTCTGTGTCAAATAAATAAATAAATAAATAAAATCTTTAAAGAAAACTGGTTCTTTGCTCCAATTAATTATTTTTTTAAATTTTTTAAAGTAAACTTTCCCCCCAGCATGGGCTCATACTCATAATGCTGAGATCAAGAGTCACATGCTCTACTGACTGAGTCAGCCAGCTCTCCTGCCCATTGAATTATTTTCAATTTGAGCTCTCCTTTGATACGAATTTTGCCACTTTTTCTTTCTTTGTTTTATCTTTTGCCCATACTTTATTTTTTGCTTCTTTTTAGTATTTTAATTGGACCTTTCATTATTAGCTTATATTTGGAGGTGGTTTTTTGATTCTATTCAAGGATCTTTTTCATTTTATACTAGAACTCAAGCTTTTTGCATACATGTAAAAATAGATATATTTGGTTTTCCTTAACTTTTCATTTATTTTATACTTTCTGATTTTTTTTAAATCATTTATTATGTTGGATTAGTATCCTTGCTTTTTTTTTTTTCTGCATTTGGTGATTTGAAATGTTCATTTTGTTAATGGTGATTGTGATAGGCAAAATAATGCCCCACCCCCACCAGAAAAATGTCAGACCTTAATCAAATGTTACCCCATAAAGAAAAGGGGTATTTGCAACTATAATGTAAAGGACCTGGAGATGGAGAGATTATGCTGTATTATCTGAGTTAGCCCTAAATACAATTGGAAATCTCTCTCCAAGACAAAGACAGTGAAAGATTTCACAAGAGAGAGAGAAGTGGGGGAGGTGCACAAAGACAGTGTAACCACTGAGGCAGCAAGTAGGATGATGTGGCCACAGTTCAAGGAATCCTGGCTGCCACCAGAAGTTGGAAGATGCAAGAAACAGATCCTCCCCGACAGCCTCTGGAGGGCATGCTGCCCAGCCGATGCCATGATTCCTGCCTAGTGAAAAGGCCCCTCAGAGAGAGGGCCCTTTTCTGTGACTAAACTCACAGTTGCTTTAAACCATCACAATTGTGCTAATTTATTACAACAGTCATAGGAAACCAGTAGTTACCTTTAAATTTCTGGAAAATAAATTTGAACATATATTGTGCTACCAATATCAATACATCCATATAAGTTTGATGATACAGATATTTCATTCTTTCTTCCCATTTCCATTGCCTCTTTTTGGTGGGATTATTCAGTCCTTAAGTTCCAAGTGTTAATTTATTTATTATATGTGTATTCTTTTCTTTTTTCAAAAATTTTTTAAAGTAAGCTCTATGCTCATCATGGGGCTTGAATTCACAACTCTGAGATCTAGAGTCTCGTGGTCCACCCACTGAGCCATCCAGGCACCTTGTGTGTATTCTTGTTAAATAATTATGTTCAAAATGTATATTTACTTTTATAACCATACTTTCATGTCAACAATTATTTGAATAACAACTACAGGTTTTATTAATTACTACTAATTATTTAAACCAATTATTTATACTTTGGGCCAATATTTGACTGCCTGGAATATTTGTAAGAAGTATACGTAATAAACTAGAAAAAATATTTGCAGCTTATACTACAAAGTATGCTTATCTCCCCAATATTTAAAAGTTTTCAGCAGTTAAGAAGCAAAAAACACAGCCAAATGGGCATAGGATAAGAACAGACAGTTCACAGAGAAAGAATTACATATGAAAAGATGATTACTTTTCTTATAATAAGAAATGCAAATTAAAACTAAACTGAGATGTAGTTTATTACCTGTCAGATTTGCAAAATCGCAAATATTTTACAATTTTTTTTTAAGATTGTATTTGTTTATTTGACAGGCAGAGATTATAAGTAGGCAGAGAGGCAGGTGGGGGGTGGGTAAGCAGACTCCCCACTGAGCAGAGAGCCCTATGTGGGGCTTGATCCCAGCACCCTGGGATCATGACTTGAGTTGAAGGCAGAGGCTTTAACACACTGAGCCACCCAGGCACCCCAATATTTTACAATTCTTTGTTGAAAATCATTTTCCTTTGAAATATCAAGATAGTCTTCTTGCATTTAACATTTTACAAATATCTGATATAAGTCTTACTTTTGTTTTTTAATTAATAATCTTCCTCTAACCTGGCTCAGTGTACTTTCAGGGTTTTTATTCTTTAATTTTTTTTTAACCTATTTGACAGAAATCACTAGTAGGCAGAGAGGCAGGCAAAGAGAAAGAGAGGAGGGGGAGCAGGTTCCCTGCTGAGCGGAGAGCCAGATGTGGGGCTTGATCCCAGGCCCCTGGCATCATGACCTGAGCAGAAGGCAGAGGCTTTAACCCACTGAGCCACCCAGGCACCCCTGTTCTTTAATTTTTTTTAACATAATTTCTATACCCAGTGTGGGACTCAAACTCACACTGAGCCAGCCACTTACCCCTCCCTTCAATTTCTACATTTAAGTTTCTTTATGATTTATCTAAGCATCTGTGGCCTTTAATTAATTTGTGAATGGTACTTGCTGAATTCTATTTCCAGACTTACACACTTTTTTTCCAGGTTACAAACATTTCCCCCTATTTTTTCTTTGTTGTTTTTCTTCTACCTACTCTTTTCTTTCTAGCATGCCTATTAAGCAGATATTAAATCTTCAAATTCTATATCTAACCCTTTCTTTCAACGTTTTGAATTTGTTTATCTTTTTCCTCTTAAGTTCCAGGAACTTGAACATGTTTCCTAATTCCCTGAATCAATACTCTGTCATGTTTTAAGTTGCTTTTCATCGCCTCTTACTGTTTATAATTCAGCAGTTATGATTGCATTTCCACGAGCACTTTTCCACTCTCAGTTTTCTTTCTCATGATTACCTGTTACACTTTTCACCATGTACTGCCTCTATGAAACTTGTTGCAAGAATACATTACAATTTTTCAAATGCTCTTCTTTCCTCAGGAACAGCTGAATGTGATGATTCAGATTGGCTCCAGCTTCTGAACATGTTATATTGTTTTCTACAGTTGATGATATTCTCTATTTGATCATTCCAACGTAGGGGGTTCTAATCATACTGCTAATAATAATGGTTAAGTTTTAGTATACACTTATTATGAGGCAGGATTTGCATTAAATCATTTACACATACCATTTTGTTCAATCTTCACAACTGGGAGCAAAATACTATCACATTCATAACCCACAGCCATTGCAAGTTCTCTGTCTCCCCACCTGAGTACTCCACATGAGTAAGGCACGGAACTCTGCCCACATGTCCCTCTAGCCCCTTGCAAGGAATGAATACTTAAGTATAGAAAGAATGGGTTTCCTTCACCCGTGTAGGAGAGTGCCCCCAGCCACTTCCTCTAGGTTGAAAGTTTCCTGTCATCCACAGCTGCACTCCAGTTTATTTTAGGCTCTCAGGTGATGTGCTTTGAACTTCAGCCAATCCCAGTCACAGCAGGAAAGCTTCTTCACATGTCCTTCAGACTTTTCAGTACAGTGACAATACAACGTGTTTACCAAGCTCACGGGATCTCTATGAACAATTGATATCACTGAGGCACTGGAACCAATTCTGGCTCACCAGCCTGTGTAGGTTCCTGTTGCAAGGTCTCAGATCTAGCACAAGTCATATTATGGTACTTTGTTTCCCATTCGGCTTAGGAGTCCTGCGTTCCGTGGGAACACGGAGTGATACAGGGGAAACCACAGCACGACGCTTGTCTACCATGTCTCCTGTAGCTTCCTGAAGACACCGGGGGTCTGATCCCAGTTTGCTGCCTTACACAAGTACCCTCAGCCTCAGCAAGCAGTGTTCTGATCCCTGCTCTTTTTCTGATACTGCCATGCTTACCGTACAAAGACAAAATCCAAACCAGATTAATGAAGTGAATCTGCCGATATACAGGGGAGCCATATTGGTCAGCTTCTGCTGCGTAACAAACAATCTAAGAATTTAGTAGCTACATGTGATAATTATTTATTTTCACATATGTGTCTGCAGGCTGGTTGGGGATTGGCTTCTCTATGCCAGGTTAGTTTAATGATTCCAGTACTTCTGGCTATGTTTGCTCTTAAGTCTGTGGGACAACTGAAAAGGCAGCTCTGCTCTGCACATTTCTCATTCTCTTTGGGTCACTGGAAGAACAGGCTGAAGGCAAAGCTTCAAGAGGAAATGCAGAAATATCCACGGTCTCCTATGGCCTGGACTCAGAACAAGCTCACTGTCATTTCTGCCCATGTATCACTGGCCATAACAAATCATACAGTGAATTCAAAGTCACGGGCAGGGAAGACAGTCCACTGACAATGGGGTCATGGCACAGGTATAATTGCAGAGAAGGGTAAAGAATTGGGATCAATAACAGCATCTAGGTCAGAAGCCAAGTCATCTGTAAATACATTGATATGGAGGAAGTGCATATATCAAGACCTCCTTTTAAAGAGAGTATTATATGTGTTTATAAGTTATACTTTGCTAAGAAACTGTAGGGCAGGAAAAAAATCTCTTTCTTCTACCCATCTTGCATTCTCTGGCTGGGATCCTACCAATTAGACTAACAAAAGACAAATTAATAAAAGAAAAAAAAGCAAACAGAGTTTATTAACAGGTATAACATGCACACACATGGTAGCATTTAGTGACAAAAACCTCTAGATGGTTAAAACGTAGGCTTACATAGCATCTTACCAAAGGAACAGTAACCTTTTAGAGAAGTGATGGAACAAAGGAAAAGGGCTTTGACTTTCTAGAGCTGCAAACTGTGGGAAGACAAATAAATGGGAGAACTAATGGAAGATGTGAGCTGATTAGTAATGTTTGCTCTATAGATGCTTCTGATGCCATCGTCTCTGGGCTGATAAGGGTCTCGAATGACCTCTGGTGATTAACTTCTGTCCTTCCTGGTAGAGAGGGAAGGGGATACCTTTACAAATTTGTATCCTGATTTTAAGTAAACAGGGAGAGGGTAGAGAGGGTTTTGGGGGGGGTATCTAATTCTTCTCAATTGTCTTCAGCTCAAAAGAATCTTTGTGCATAAGTGACATTTTTTGGAGTGGCAGATTCTGCTGCCCTTCAGAATATACGGTTTGAGGTGAAGCCCCCCAAAGGACTTGTAAGTGTATAACTAGTTGATTACTAATCTACTTTCCAAAGAAGGATGGCAGGTTAACTATAGGTATTTTATTTTACTGAGTGGGATATGTGAATCCTAGCCAAACCAAATGCTTGGGAGGAGAGAAAGACTAAGTACAGCTACCATTCTCTTTTATTCATGGGATATTTTTCCCCACCTATAAGTAGATGCTGAACAATAAAAATTTGGTTTGAAGGGGCAAAATATGTCAGGACAGCTGTGTACTCCTGCATACCCTCTTTCAGCCCGAATAGAGAAAGTCTCACCATAGAATCCTGGTCCCCAGGTGCCTAGTGTATTTCCCAGAAATGCTGCTGGGCTCAGCCTCCCCACAGCCCTGAAGTCCATGGTGTGGAATTTCCTCAAAGTCCATAAATAGCATTTTTTTTTTTTTTTTGGTCTGGGTATGTCATCCACTTGGTGTTTTAGAATATTCAGAATATATTCAGAATATAAATCTGAATATTTAGACGGAGAGTCTCTAGTGCAGAGAATTGGTTATCCACAGAAATAAAAAAGCTGGGAAGCCAGAATGGGGACCTTAGTGCAACCCAGAGATTAGCAACAGAAGGAAGTCTCTACCATTTGCAGTCTGGAAGGAAAGAGGGAGGAGGTAGTGTTACAAGGGCAGAGTACAAGGTCACCTATGGGAAACTGGGATCCTGCTGGGTCTGACTTCTTGGAAGCCGCTTACGCTTATTCTCTGTGCAGCTGCTGGAAGAAAACTGAACAAGGACAGGGGTGAAGGAGAGAGAGCCTGGCCTCTCCTTCTCTCGGTTCTCTAAGACCCTCCAGCACCTGCCATCCGCTTGAGCTCAGGTATTGTTCCCAGCCACAGGAGCCTGGGCATTGAGTTCTCAGCCAGTCTCCCTCTGCACACAAAGAGCAAGGGCAGGGCAGGGAAGGATCTGTGGATAATGTGCCCAGGGCTAGCAGACCCCCTTTCCTCCTTTCATGCACTCTAAAACTCCCAGGGTGTCTATGAATTCCCAGGAGACTGTATGGCGCTGAACGCCCCTTCCACTGAATTTGTTAGGTTTAGGGATCATCTCAGTCCTCTAAATATGCCGTTCTTGTGGACCCAGATAAAAATTCTCTTCACTTCCACAAAACAAAATGAAATGAAAAAGAAAACGTGCAAGGCGTTTGTGAGTGTGTCCAATTCCATGAAGATTTATGAGAACAAAGAAATGTACCTAAGACTAATACCATTTTAAAGTGAGTATTAGAGAAGTCCTGTGTTAAAAAAAAAAAAAATCCCATTGTCACTTCTGCAGATGTGGGCTCTTATCTCCTTCCATTTTCTTCAAACTTTACCTCTCTATTCTTTTTCTTCCATCTGCACTTTGTCCCATTCCTCACAGGATGAAAAAATGAAATAAAAATCGACCATCCTACCCCTGCCATCTCTCACCTGTGCATGCACACGTGTGTGTGTGTGTGTGTGTGTGTGTGTGTGTGTGTGTGTGTGTTTCAGCCTCTTCAATTTCTCGTCCCTGCCAGGTCTTGGGCCAACGTTAGCATATCCAAAGCCTGGGGTTGAGTTTTGAAAATGATATTGGAAGACTGTCATAAAGGTAGAATAGTAGAGACATCTTCTCTCCTCGTTTGCCCTGGAAAGCCACTTTCTGAGAAGCTCAACATTTATCTCTGGTTTTTTGCTTTCAGTGAAACATTCTTATAAAGCTTCAGGACAATAAACCAAAACAGGGTTGGTAGAGCCTGCCCATGCACATCTGGCTTCTATATGTGGGACACAAGTATAGCGAGCAGATTTCTCACTTCATCATGTGTTTAGAGATAAGCTTCTAGTTTCTTCCCTGAGGCAATGTAACAACCATCCTCTTTAAACAGCATGTTGGGCCTTTGCTGAAATGAGGCTTACCTGGACACAGGTAGCTAGAGCAGGCTAATCGCTCCTTGTCTCTAGTAGGGACAAGAGAACTACCCCAAGAACAGCCTCTGTTGGCTGGTCACCTGGCATTCCAGCCAGTCCTGCTGGGTCTGTAGCTTGACAGGTGCTTAAAGCCTGCAAGGGATCAGGAGGAAATGTGAGAAATTATATGTGGGAAATTGGGACTGAGCATTCTACTGTAGAACGTGGCAGGGAACAGCTTTTCTCTAGTATTAATCTGCAGCTAATTTTGTTATATTGCTTCATAAGCTTTCTTATTTTTCAATAAAACCTTTCAACAGCAATGCCATTTAAAAATGGATATGCATTGTTTAAATAATTTTACTTAACATTCCTCTCCCTTTTTTTCCCTCAAAATCATGTTCCAAAATAATTCTCAATTAAAGAAAAAAGTCTGGTCTCATTATGTTTTGACCTTGTTATTTACCAAGGGGCAGCAAGGGTGTTAATGAACCAAAAAGCCTCCTCCCTTGAGTTTGCTTGGCAAATCTAGAGCCATACAGTCTTAAGCAACTCCTGAAGTCAGGGAATTTCTGCCAGAAATTTTTATAAGAAATTGTAGATTTATGAAGACCTCTCTTACTTGCTTTTCTAATCCAAGTCTACAAAACCAAACCCATGGAACTTTCTCCAGCTATGCTACCTAAAGTCTGGATGAATTCCTCTTAACTCAAGGTCCCCATATTTGCCAACATTCCTGGCCTGCTGAGAAGTGACTCGGCTTAGCACAGTGAGGCTGGGATCCTGATAACTGACCGTCATGGGGTAAGACCAAGCCAGTCTTCCTGGACCAGACTTAAGGTCATTGATTGCAACAACCCTTGTTCCTTCATGGGAACCAGTTACACCTGACTGCCCGAGAACGAGGCTTACGTATGACATCCCATTTATAGCCTTAGTGCCACAAATGATTTGTCCAATTTAATCTGATAAAAGGAAGAGAGATTCTTATTGAACTTATGTAAATAACTGTTATCACCATGGAAAATATGAATACACAGTGCTTGATTCTTTAATATACGATTTCTGATTCAGCTAAACTGAGGGTTAGAAATAAACCGAGAAGAAAAAGTATATATATACAAAAAATAGAAAAAAATAATACCAATAATATATATATATTTAAAAACACAGTATATTAAATGCCCTCATCTGTTCATTTGTTCTATGTAATTAATTCTTACGCCACTGGATTTTGGATCACCAGTCTGTTTTCACAAAGGCATCTGCTTCCTGGAAAAAAAAAAAAAAAAGTCTTGGAAAAAAAAAAAAGCCCAGGCCTCAGGCACAGTCTGAAAGTTGTCTTGAGTTGTCCACTCAAGAAGCCAGTCCCTGGAGGTTCATCTTCGGATCACATGGTCCTTCTCATGAGGCTCTGAGACAATGCTTTGTTGAAGACTCAATTTCTACCTTATAACTTATAGCAGAACCTTCAGGCAAGCATGACAAGAAAGTTAAGTACCTTGTAATGCCACAACTAATTGGCTGTGGTTAACATTACAAAAACTAATAAAATCAGAATGGAGGATTAATACCCTTTGTCAGGGTGTAATATGTTAATGTTTGTGAAAAGGGGATCAATCTTTCTCCTGAGGATGAAAACATATCGTGGACCGTGGAGGTTCTTGGTACATCTTCAAGGCTTTCCTTTTCATTCTGGAAAGTGTGTACTCTCCGAAACATTTAAACACATTTTACCAAACAAAGTATTCTTTGATTTGACAACTTTTCCCCTGCAATGCTTACATTGAGTTATCTAAGAAATATGGACCACAAAACAAGCTTAAGTATTTATAATATTCATCTCTTCCTATAAGACGAAAGAACAAATCTTCGTTATTTTCCAGTGGCCCTGGTAATCTCAAAGATAGTTTTAAGTGAAAAAAGACATTTAAAAAAGATTTATGTTTCAGGGACCCTGGATGACTCAATCTATTAAGCATCCAACTCTTGATTAAGGCTCAGGTCATGATCTCAGAGTCATGAGATTGAGCCCCATGTCGAGCTCCAAGCAGGGTGTGGAGCCTGCTTAAGATTCTCTTTCTCCCTCTCCCACTGCCCTCTCCCAGCTTGTGCTCTCTCTCTCTCTCTCTCAAAAACAAAAAAGTTTCTGTTTTTGATTTCTGAGTGTAGGATATGACCTTGGAAAGGCAAAATCAGAGCCAGTTAGCCTTGTCCCTAAGCTAAAATCAGGGGTGCCTGAGAACAATAGCCTGAGCCTGCCGTCCACCCCAACATCTCCTTGCAGTAGTTTTAAACATGAAAGTAGACTTTCCATCACTAACCCACAAAATGAGCTTCTTTATTCGTCAACACGTGGGAACATTTGGGAGCCCACAAGTCACATTCTTCCTCCCACGTGGAGGAAGTCAGCCCTTGGTGTCAGAGAATAAAGTCAAAGCTCAGAGGGAAGCAGGGATGGAAGTGTGTTGGTGAGAAGAAGGCCTAGTCCCTCATTCCTGATGCCCCGCTACATCAGTCAGTGTCCCATGGTCATGTTGGCTCAGCCCTCCCTTACATGCCACCAGCCAGTAATTTCCTCTTTGAGCTTAATCAGGGCGTCCATGACTTGAAAGAGTCTCCAAAGCAAATTGCCCATTTACTTAGGGATCACCTTGTTTAGGAAGAAATGTGTTCTGAGTTTCAATTATTATTATGTCTCAGTCCAATGTAAGACGTTCATGTTTCTGAAAGTCCTATCTTTACATTAAAATGCTATTTCTGTTAAACCAATAGCTACACTGCTCGTGAAAAGAGCTAAAAAAAAAAATCCACTGGAAATTTAAAAACCAAACTGGGGAGTGGCTTAAGACATTCCAGTTTCCTACCCTAACAGATTCAGAAAATGTGCAGCAACACCCATTTACTGTGAAAAATGGATAAATGGTTTATGAAACAGTGTTGCCAACACTTTACGTCAGGCTTTCATGTCAGAATGTCTTATCTATGAAGAATAAATAGTCACCATAGAGGACATCTATGATGAGACAAATTCCTACTTATTTGCTTGTTTTTGTTTTTATTTTTTTTAACATGATGAGATTTGAGGTGAGATAATGTGAAATCGTGAAGACGATCTCCTAGCAGGATATTACTTTGGTTTATAGTGAAGTATATACAAAGTTTTGAGTGGGGTTGTCTGTGAAAAATAACATGTTAGAATTTGTTTATAGAGTTTAGGGATACATATCCTTTGTATAAAACAAAACTGGATTTCTATATACTAACTTCTCAGTCTCAGGTATTAGAAAGCTAATTCATTATGAGTGAGGGATGGAATTCCCTTTCTACGTGTCTTCTTCTTTTTTTTTTGTTTGTTTAAAGGTTTTGTTTATTTATTTGACAGACAGAGATCACAAGCAGGCAGAGAGGCAGGCAGAGAGGAGGAGGGAGAAGCAGGCTCCATGCCGACCAGAGAGCCCGATGCGAGGCTCGATCCCAGGACCCCGAGATCACGACCTGAGCTGTAGGTAGAGGCTTAAACCACTGAGCCACTCAGGTGCCCCATCTGTGTGTCTTCTTAGTTGTAGTGACCAAAGAATATTATAAATGAGGGGGTAGCACAAAAAGGACAATTCATCAGGATGGTTCTGGATCAACTCCAGCTAAGAAAAAGGAAGATTCTTAGGGATCCTGTCATGGCCCTGGGCAAGCTGGCTTTTGTTAGGACTTCTCTAAAGATGTTGGTAAGACCCAAGTTTTTAAGTTTGATACTTAAGACCCAAGTTTTAAGTAAAGAATTAACTTGATAAAGATGTAAGATAAACTAATTAAATTTATTTAAATAAGAATGATTGCTAAGGAAGCATTTCTATTAGAAACCTAATGTTAAATCAGAATTGGAGAAAATCTTGTTGACAGACAAAATAAAATTTAAAAATTAAGAAATTTTGGTCATGTCCATCTTGAATAGATTCAGTCTAAACATAAAATGGGATAGGTAATAGTTTTCTTAACTTTTTAAGGAAGGTTTTGTTTTTAAGTAATCTCTATACCCAATACGGGGCTCGAACTCACAACCGCAAGATCAAGAGTTGCATGCTCTACCAACTGAGCCAGCCAGGCACTCCTTAACTACTTTCAATCAGTAACATTTCCTATTGTTTTGGACCTGAGAAATACAGTAGTGGCATATTGGTATCTCTTTCTCTCTCTCTCTTTTTTTTTTTTTTTAGAGAGAGAGAGAGAGGGAAAGCAGTGGGGAGGGGCAAAGAGAGAAAGAATCCTAAGCAGGCTCCATGCTCAGCATGGAGCCCAACTCCAGGCTCTATCTCATGACCCTGAGATCAGGACTTGAGCAGAAAACAAGAGTCAGGCCCCTAACTGACTGAGCCACTCAGGCTCCCCTCTATTGATCTCTTTTTAATCAAGATATTAGTGCATGCAACTACTATTTTTAATCATCTCAATGCTACAGTTATTCATAGTATGTCTTCTACGCGTAAGGCAGTATGTTTTACAGTAGAGCTGCTTTGATCCACAGTGTTATACTTAACCAAACATAAGTGAATTCTGTGTGTTCTGTTGTTTTCAATTTTCTGATTAACAAAAAATACAAGTAATATCTTTTGGTTTTTTTCTTCTATCTGTTCCTGTGTTTAGTTAACTTGTTATACTCTCATTGTAGGACCTTAGAGAGTTCCACATGTATGCTTATGAAAGTATTGCATTTCACATTAAGAAGCCAAGTTCAACAAATAAAAATTGGGTTTCAGTGGATTTGACGTAATTTTTGAATTGAAAAATAAACAAACTGGTAGTCTGTGAGAAATGAGTAACTAAAGTTCAAAATATTAGGAAAAATATGTTTTATGTTAAGAGAGTTTTGGAGATTATTCTGATTATCTTTATTGGTTCCCTTTTGCCTTCCAGAATCTTACGGATCTTCAAGGACATAAACATTTTTTGCTAACATGCAGTACTTAGAAGGTGGAAGATATGGATATAACTTTGAGTTTTTGTTGTTTCTCCAGTTATTCATAAATAAGTTTCTGGCATCTTTCACCAAAAAAACCTGTGTCACAGTGATAAGGCCTGACATTGCTTGATTTTTTTCAATAAAATGATAATATCAGCTTGTTTACTTATTACTTTCTTTTTCACAAAAAGGAAAAGAAACAAAATACAGAAAACTCACTATCTGCTGTTTGAGCATTTTGATTACTTGAATTTTGGATACATGTAAGTTTCATTTAATTGTGTATTATACTAAGAAATTCTACTGCATTTCTCTTATTTCCTTTATGAATTACTCTTCTTATTGACTAAAGGTGTCCTATAGGGCCTCAAACATCCTGAGAACAAAGAAAGAACACCCAATATTAGTTCATTGCTGTAATATGTTGTTGAAACAGGTGTCCTTAATCATTATTAAGAAATATCTGTTATGTTCTCATTTTTTATTTTTATTTTTTTTTATTTATTTTTTTTTATTTATTTGTCAGAGAGAAGGAGAGAGAGAGAGAGCACACAGGCAGGCAGAGGTGGAGAGAGAAGCAGGCTCCCTGCGGAGCAAGGAGACCATGCGGGACTCGATCCCAGGACCCTGGGATCATGACCCGAGCCGAAGGCAGCGGCTTAACCCACTGAGCCACCCAGGCATCCCTGTTCTCATTTTTTAAAAAAAGTAATTAGTGGCACCTGGCTGGCTTGTTTGGAAGAGCATGCGTGTCTTGATCTCAGGGTCATGAGTTTGAGCCATGTAGGATGTAGGGACTACTAAAAAAAAAAAAAAGATATAAGAAAGTATATTACTTCATTCTAAAACAGCTTCCCCTTTGTTCTTTTTTTGTGTGTGTGTGACTTAAAACAAAAACTGTAGGGGCGCCTGGGTGGCTCAGTGGGTTAAACCTCTGCCTTTAGCTCAGGTCATGGTCTCAAAGTCCTGGAATTGAGCTGCATATCGGGCTCTCTGCTTAGCAGGGAGCCTGCTTCCCCCTCTTTCTCTGCCTGCCTCTCTGCCCACTACTGATCTCTCTCTGTCAGTCAAATAAATAAATAAATAAATAATCTTTAAAAAAAAAACCAAAAACTGTATAGGGATGCCTGGCTGGTTCAGTTGGTTAAGCATTTGCCTTTGGCTCAGGTCATCATCCCAGGGTCCTGGAATCAAGTCCCACATCAGGCTCCTTGCTGGGTGGGGAGCCTGTTTCTCCCTCTGCCCCTTCCCTTGTTTGTGCTCTCTCTCTGACAAATAAATTTTTAAAATCTTTAAAACAAAAGAAAAAACTGTATAATATATAATAAAATCCTTAGTTGGATCAAAAAACCCGTTTAATATCATAATTTCATGGGTCACGAATTGGGTAGGGTTTGGCTCAATGATTCTTCTGTTCTGCATGGTGTCTGTGGAGGTCACACAGTGATCCGGAGGACCCAAGATGGCTTCACTTCTGTAAGTAATGTCTTGGAGGGGACAGCTGGAGGGCTGGGCACAGCTGGGACAATGGACTGTAATACCTACAGTTGGCCTGCCAACATGATAGTCTCATTGTAGTCAGTCTTCCTTCATGACTGCTCTGAGAGCTGGTGCTCCAGTGATCAAGGCAGAAGCTCCAAGGTTTTTATGACTTGGCCTTGAAAGTTACTCAGCTTCACATCTGCTACCTCCTTGTGGTTGAAGCAGTTCCAAGCTCACTCAAATTCAAGTAGAGGGAGCATAGACTCTGTAACCCTACATCACTCTATGCGAGGAGAGTTCAAGAAGTGGATGTCAGGTTTTAAATCTACCAAACCTTATTTTAGGAGGTTTTTCTATATCCCTTCTTCAAACAGCTACCATATTTTTACTCTTTCCTTATTTCGGAAATGGTTCAGTTCTTTTTTTTTTTTTTTTTAAGATTATTTATTTATTTGACAGAGAGAGAGAAATCACAAGTAGGCAGAAGTAGGCAGAGAGGCAGGCAGAGAGAGAGGGAGAAGCAGGATCCCTGCTGAGCAGAAAGCCCGATGTGGGGCTTGATCCTAGGACCCTGGGATCATGACCTGAGCCGAAGGCAGAGACTTAACCCACTGAGCTACCCAGTCGCCCCAGAAATGGTTTAGTTCTATGAAATCATTTGGTTTTAAATTCCCTGATGGTGGAGTTTACAATTCTATGATCTATATTTTCACTCTTGCCTGAAATAAGGGTGCTGATATCTGTGTTTACTACATATAAAGTTGACATTACTAAGAGCTCTCTTTAGGGGAAAGTTATTCATTTTGTGATGGACTTTAAATTTCCATGATAAAATACAGGTTTTCTTTAAAAGCCCCAAATGTAATATCCTTTACGTTTCCTTAAAAATGTAAAAGGAGAATATTCTCAAAGTCCAGATTTTGAGTTTTACTACAAATATAAATGTATTTTTCTACTTGAAAGCTTTTCTCCCAACATTTCTCATAAATAATCAAGCGAGCATTGATTGACAGATCAGGCTTCCTAATACTGCCTTTCCCTTTTCTAAGTGAGCTGTTCTACTGACATTTTTGACAGATGAAAACGACTGCTTGCCAACATTGTCAATGATATGTTGAGTAAGAAACTGGGTACTTCTATGTAGTTCTCCAGTCTCCCATTTTTCTTACTCTTCCTTTTCTCTTCAGTCATTGTTCTTATTCAGATGAAACAATTGCAAATGACTAGGAATTGTCTCTCTTCCCTCTATTATGTTCGTTTATGCTTTGCTTAGTTTTGTAAATTCGATTTTTATTAAATGGTATAAAAGATGCTACTACTCTGATTCCTGGTCCTCACAGTGATGACACCATCTTATCTAATTTGCTCTACCGCTCAGAAGCCTGATCCCCAGGGCCCGAGCCTCACTGCCCTAACTCTCTTTGGAAGAAGGGTCGTAGGACATCGTCATCACATCCTGGCTAAAAGTGACCAAATGGCCCCCTGGGATACCATGCATTGTCTCAGGGCTGAACTATAGTATTGTGATCTAATGAATTCTGGGACTAGAATCTTGGCTTATCAAAGAGGAGTGGACATCTGGATCCTGAGAGAGTATGTGGGGAAACTGCTACTCCTTTCTCCCAGTCTGTGTGCCTTCTGGGAGGCTGGAGTCATTCCCTAGATCACAGGCACTTGGCCCTGGCTGGGCAAAGCAGCATACTTCATGTTCTTGACCACAGTACAGGGATAATTATGCATATTCTCCAGGAAAATACGATAAGAATTAGATTTTTGTGGCAATTACAAGAAAAAAAAAGTATTTCTGCTGAAGTTGTGAAGAAGAACATAGTACTGGAGGGGCACCTGGGTGGCTCAGTCAGTTAAGTGTGTGCCTTCAGCTCAGGTCATGATCCCAGGATCCTGGGACCAAATCGCACATTCGGGATCCCTGCTTGGCTGGGAGCCTGTTTCTCCCTCTCCCTCTCTTCATGCTCTCTCTCTCTCCCACAAATAAATAAAATCTTAAAAAAAGAAAGAACATAGTACGGGAGCTTCTGTTGGCCATATCTGCCTCTACTTGAAGAAAATACGCTGTGAGTGAAGTCAACTAGAAGAAGGTGGAGCCAAGGAATAGATCAAGTCTGATTGAGTTATTTGAACACTGCCCAAATTCGAACTATTCCTTTGACTTTTCAGTTATAAAATCCTTGTGCTTTGACTCCATTTACAAGCAGATCTAAAACAGGCAAATCTCATTCGTAGTGATAGGAATCAGATCAGTGGTTGCGAGAAGCTGTGAGAAGTCATTGACAGGGAAGGTATACAATGTAAGCTTGTCAAAAGTCACTTGACATGTATGTGTGGATCGAATTCTGGAATCTATTCTCTCCAAATTATCTTATGTCTATTCTTGCACCAATACCACACTTTGATTACTGCAGCTTTCCAGTAAGTCTCAAAATCAGTTCTTCTTAAAATGCATGTAAACTATTATAGGTGCTTTTAATTTCCATATAGATTTTAGCATCAGCTTGTTAATTGGAGAGAATTGAACTCTAACAACATTGAACTCTCCAATCCATCAACACGATACATGTTTCTATTTATATAGCATTCCTTAACTTCTCTCATCAATATCTTCTAGTTTTTAGTACACAGACACTGTACGTATTCCTACTAAGTGTATCCCAAATACTTCAAGTTTTTGATCCTATTGTAAATGGTATTTTTTATTTCAATTTTTAACTTTTAGTTGCTAGCACATAGAAATAACGCTGATTTGAGTACATTGATCTTTGTCCTGCAACAATGCTAAATTCATTTATTAGCTCTAGCAGTTTTTTTTTTTTAAGATTTTATTTATTTATTTGAGAGAGAATGAGTGAGAGAGAGCATGAGAGAGTAGACGGCAGAGGGAGAAGCAGACTCCTCAAAGAGCTGGGAGCCTGATGCAGGACTCGATCCTGGAAGTCCGGGGTCATGACCTGAGCCTAAGGCAGTCGCCCAACCAACTGAGCCACGCAGGCGCCCTAGCTCTAGCAGTTTATTGGCAGGTTATTTAGGGCTTTTGTACACATGATCATGTTGTCTGTGTGAAGACAGCTTTCCTTCTTCCCTTTCATCTGTATACCCTTTATTTTTCTCTTGCCTCCAGTACAGTGTTGACTAGGAATGAGAGAACTCATATCTTAGCATTGTTCTTAATCCTAGGGGGGAAATATTTTGTATTTCACCAATAAATATGGTGTTAACTATAGGGTTTTCATGGACACCTTTAATCAGATTGAGGAAGAAGTTTTATCCCAGTTTGCCAAAAGTTGGGAGGTTTTGTTGTTTTGTCATATTTCGTTCTGTTTTCTCATAAATGGGTACTTAATTTTATCAAATACTTTTCTTCACAAATTCATATAAACATATAATTTTTCTCCTTGTGTCTGTTAATGTGGTAGGCAATACTGATCGGATTTTCAAGACCTCTAAATACTATAGTCTGTATTACCTTAAAACAAGGACATTCTCTTATATAACTGTGTAGTACCATTACCAAAATTAGGAAATCAGTATTGATATCTGTTACTGGTGATGTTAACTAAGGACTGCTACATTTCTCCACCATAAAGTTGCTATTTTCTCCTTGGTAATTATTCTTCAACTTATAGGGGAGATTTTTAGAGACTTAATAAATAACCTGTTTCTCACCATACTTTTGTCCACGAATTTCATCATCCATTGCTTATGCTTGCCTGAAACAATTACATCTGTGATGATTGGCTACCAAATAGTGATTTTCTTCCTTCCTTCCTTTCTTTCTTTCTTTCTTTCTTTCTTTCCTTCTTTTTTTAAAGATTTTATTTATATTATTTATTTTTTATTTATTTGAGAGAAAGAGAGAGAGACCAAGACAGCAGCCAGCACCTGAGTTGGCGGGGGGCAGGGTAGGAGCAGAGGGAAAGGGACAAGCAGACTCCACACTGAGGGCAAAGCCTGACACAGGGACTAATCTCACAACCCTGAGATCATGACCTGACCCAAAATGAAGGGTTGTCACTCAGTAGACTGAGTAGGCATCCCCAAATGGTGATTTTCTAATTCCATTATTCCTTCTATATTTATCACAGTGTATTGGATCATGCCATATGAAGAACCTTTCCTTTGTCACCCATTTACTTATTTGCTTATAAGTACATCTAATGTGTAGATATAGATATAGATATCGATATATCTGTATTTCAGTGTATGTAAGCTATATATACATACTGGCTATAGTATATCATACTATATTCATACATACATAGTATGAATTAATGTATTCTTATTTTATTTTATGGATTTTGGTCTATTACTGTCATTATTTATTTTGCTTAAATTGATCAAGATGAAAGGAGAAACCTCTTTAAGATAGCTGCTCTGAGGGGTGCCTGGGTGGCTCAGTGGGCTAAGCCTCTGCCTTTGACTCAGGTCATGATCTCGGGGTCCTGGGATCAAGCCCTGTATCAGGCTTTCTGCTCAGCGGGGAGCCTGATTCCCCCTCTCTCTTCCTGCTTCTCTGCCTGCTTGTGATCTCTCTCTGTCAAACAAATACAATAAAGTCTTAAAAAAAAAAAAAAAGGATAGCTGCTCTGAAGGGCCTGGGTGACTCAAACAGTGGAGGATCTGTAAAGGCATGAGGGTTATTTCTACAAGCTGAGAGCAAGCCCCACTGACAGCCAGAAAGAAAATGGGGGTCTCAGTTCTCATTCAAAAGGAATTACATTCTGTCAACAAACTGCCTGAGCTTAGAAGAGGACTCTGAACCCCAGATGAGAAAGTAGTCTGGCTGGCCCTTGCTTTCCACTTCATGAGACACTGAGCATAGATCCATTTGAGCTGTGCCTAGACTTTAGGCCTACAGAAATGCTGAGATAATAAACGGGTGTTATTTTAAGTGGCTAAATTTGTTGGGGGCTTTTTGTTTTGTTTTGTTTTGTTTTGGCAGCAGTCACAAACTAATACAGTGTTTTAAGTTCCTCTTGTGCTTTCCCTGCCCAAGCTCTGGAATCAGTCATTTTTTTCACAAACACTTCCAACAATGAGACAGCCAATAATAAGCTTGGCTAAGAAGACAGGAAAAGACATTTCTCCATAGAAGACATCCAAATGGTCAACAGACACGTGAAAATATGCTCAATATCATCAGCATCAGGGAAATACAAAGCAAAACCACAGTGTGATACCACCTCAGCCAGAACGGCTAAAATTAACAACGCAGGAAACAGTCGGTTTTGGCGAGGATGCAGAGAAAGGAGAACCTTCTTACACTGCTGGTGGGAATCCAAACTGTGGCAATCACTGGAGAACAGCAGGGAGATTCCTCAAAAAGTTAAAAATGGAACTACCCTACACCCAGCAATTGCACTAGTGAGAATTTCTCCAAAAGATGCAAACGTAGTGATTCAAAGGGGCACGCACCCCTAGAGTTTATAGCAGCAATGCCCACAATGCCCAAACTAAGGAAAGAGTTATATATATAGATAGATATATGTATATATATATATATAACTTAACCATCAAAAAGAATTAAAATCTTGTCATTTACAATGACATGGGTGGAGCTAGAGTGTATTGTGCTAAGGGAAATAACTCAGTCAGAGAAAGACAACTCAGACAGAGAAATATGATTTCACTCATATGTGGAATTTAAGAAACAAAACAGATGAACATAGGGAAAAGGAAGGAAAAATAAAACAAGATGATGAAAATAGAGAGGGAGGCAAACCATAAAAGACACTGAACTCTAAGATACAAATTGAGGGTTGCTGGAGGGGAGGAGGGGAGGTAGGTAGGGGGGAAGGGTTGACTGGGTGATGGACATTAAAGAGGACATGTGATGTAATGAGCACTGGGTGTTATATGCAACTGAGGAATCGCTAAATTCTAATGCAGTAACTAATAATAAAGCAAATGTTACCTAAATTGAATTTAAATAAAGAATTTTAAAAAATAAGCCTGGCTATAATTTTACATATATGCACATTAACATACAGTCCCTCAAACACGCAGACACAGACGTACATAAATACTCTCTATAAATTAGAACAAAAAGATAAACCCATCTCTATCTAGCTGTACACGCCTTTAATCTTCTTTTTCTCTTGTTTAAACTTTCATTGTTTCGTTTACAGTTTTAATGGTATACTTTATGTCTATTGCTTATGTAACAATTAAGAAACTTATTTGACTTTCCTCTCTTTTCAAAGAACCATCTTTTAATTTCATTGATTTTCTCTATTGTTTGCCTTGTTTCTGTTTCATAGATTTCCCCTTTATCATTTATTTCCTTTATTTTTGGTTTATTTGCTCCCATTTTATAACTTCTTTTTTTAACATTATGTTTATTTATTTAACAGAGGGAGACAGAGAGAGAGAGAACACAAGTAGGGGGACTGGTAGAAGGAGAAGCAGGCTTTCCGCTGAGCAGGGAGCCGGATGCTGGGCTCGATTCCAGGACCCTGGGATCATGACCTGAGCCGAAGGCAAACGCTTAACGACTGAGCCCCTATTTTATAACTGGTGCCCCTATTTTATAACTTCTTATATAGTGCCCCTATTTTATAACTTGTTATATAGCTCAAGTGTGAAATAAAAGTTTTTTTTATGATGCTTTTAAAGCTAACTTTCCATCTAGTCATTGCTAATCCCACAGATTTTGTTATGTGTGTTTTCATTATCATTTGTTACACATATTTTCTAATTTCTCTTATGATCTTTTTGGACTGATGACTAGGATATTTTTTTTCATTTCAAATTATTTGGGTTTTGATATTTTAGTTAGTAATTAATTTCTATTCCCATTGTAACTGCAAAACAGACTTTGTGTGATGTTAATCTTTTGAAATGGATTTAATTTTTCAAAGATTTATTTATTTATTTATTTATTTATTTATTTATTTGAGAGAGACAGGGAACACAAGCAGGGGGGCAGAGGCAGAGGGAGAAACATACTCCCTGCTGAGCAGGGACCCCAATGTGGGGCTCTATCCCAGGACCTCAAGATCATGACCTGAACTGAAGGCAGACGCTTAATCAGCTGAGAGACCCAGGCACCCCAACACTTTTAAATTTTTTGAAATGTGTTCTATGTCCCAGCATGTCACTTATCTTGATAAATGTGCTATACACATTTCAAAAGAATATGTATTTGTTAGGTGGAGTGTTCTATAAATATCAGTTGGGTAAAATTGATAGTGTGGTGAAGTCATTCCTACTTTTAATGATTTTCTGTCCACTTATTTATAAATTACTAAGAGAGGAAAATTGAGATTGCCAATTATAATTTAAATTTGTCTATTTCCCATTTCAGTTCTGTCATTTAGCTGTATGGCTTATAGAGCTCTGTTATGAGGTACATACATATTTAGGATTGCTATGTCTTTTAGAGAAATCGATCTTTTATTCTTTATTTTGTTCTTCATGTAAAATATCTTTATATTTTTGGCAATACTTCTTGTACTGAAAATTGCTTTGTGTGATATTAATATAGCTACTTCATCTTTCTTGTGATTAGAGTTTACACAATATGTTTTTTCGTTATTTAAAAAAAAGAGTTTCATTGGGCTATAATTTAGACACTGAGAAACGGACCTCTTTAAGGTGTACAAGCAGTTTTTAAAAAATATTGTGCAACTAACACCACCACTTATTAGAATGTTTTTGTCACCTCAAAAAGAAGCCCTGTACCCACTAGCAATCACTCCCCCTTCCACCTAGCCCTTGGCAACCACTAATTTACTTTCTGTCTTTATAGATTTGTCTATTCTGGACATTTCCTATTAATGGAATCATATAAAATGTGGCCTAGTTTGGCTGGTGCTATCATTTGCCGTGTTTTTCAAGGTTCGTTCATGTTATAACATGTATTGGTACTTTCTTTGTTTATAGCTGAGTAATATTAGGTCTATAATAAACTTTAAGTTATATTTTATGGATGGTATGAGGTTGGAGTTCAACTTCATTGTTTTACATCTGAATATCCATTTATCCTAGCACCTCTTGTTGAAAAGACTATTTTTTCCTTAATAAATCACCTTAGTATTTTTCTCAAGATCACTTGACTATAAATGTAAAGTTTTATGTATTGATTATTTCTATTTTAATAATTTATTAAAATTATTTATTTCAATTCTGTTCCGTTGATTTGTTTATCCTTATGCCAGTATCACACTATCTTGATTATTATTTTGTCAGAAGTTTTGAAATCAGGAAATGTGAGTCCTTCAACTTTTTTATCTTTAAAGATGATTTGGCCTAATCTGGATCCCTGTATTTACATATAAGTTTTGGATAATTGTGAATTTCTGCAAAAAAAAAAAAAAAGATAACTGGGATTTTAATAGAGATTGCTCTGAATCTGCAGTTGAGAAATACTGTAATCTTAACAATGTTGAGTCTTCTGATATATGAACATGAACTACCTTTGCCTATATTTAGGTCTTTCGTAGTTTCTTTTAATAATATTTTATAGTTGGGGTGCCTGGATAGCAAAATCAGTTAAACATCTGACTCTTGGTTTCATCTCAGGTCATAAATTTGGGGTCATGAGATCAAGCCCCATGTGGGGTTCTGCACTCAGGTTGGAGTCTGGATTTTTCTCTCCTTCTGCCCCTCCCCCCTTCTCAAATAAATATATCTTTAAAAAATAACATTTTATAGTTTTCAGTATACAAATCTTAAACTTCCTTTGTTAAAATATTCCTAAGTATTTTTAGTTTTTAATGCTATTATAGATAGAATTGTTTTCTTAGTATGATTTTGGACTATTCACTGATAGTGTATAGAAGTAAACAACAGAAATAAATTTTGTATATTGATTTTGTATCCTCCAACTTTGCTATATGTATTAGTTCTAATAGTGTTTTCATAGATTTCTTTTTTTTCCCAAATTTTTATTTAAATTCTAGTTAGTTAACATGTAGTGTAATATTGGCTTCAGGAGTAGAATTTAGTGATTCATCATTTACATATAACATCCAGGGCTCATCATAACAAGTGCTCCCCTTTACACCCATCACCCATTTAGCCCATCCCCTACCCAGATGTTTTCACAGGTTTCTTACGTTTTCTATATAAAAGACCATATCCTCTGTGAACAGAGGTAGTTTTATTTTTTTCCTTTTCAGTTTAGATGACTTTTATATCTTTTACTTGTCTATCTTGGCTAGAGTCCCCAGAAAAAAATCTTGAATAAAATCCTTTCTTTTTTTTTTTTAAGCTATAACCTATCTTTTTCTTTAAACGATGTTAAATGTAAACAGCATCATAATTGAATATTATGTTATATTGATATGCCATTCTTGGCCTTTTAAATAAAATGTTTATTCCTTTTACATTTTACATGATTTTTTGGTTGCAGTCAGTGGTATGATGTTAAATGTGCTTTTCCAAGAAATCACAACTTTCAGCATCTGCTGATTTCCATTATGTAAATTTTGCCACCAGTGCTGGTTTCAAACTACCAACATGCTATCACTAGATAGAAAATTGGGAAAGGTATACATCATTCACTTTCATGAAGTACCATCTATCAGCTCCAGCACACCACAGGTTAAATACTACCATGTTTCTTGTTTTATCTCCCTCCGATTTTAATTTGTTGCCCCCCACACCTAATTCTATGCTTTGTTATAAGTTGAGTCGTCTTAGAATTCTATTCAATCTTTTCTATTGGACTATTATCTCTACCTCCACACTCTATTTTTTTCCAGTGTTTGCTCTAAGGTTTCCACTAACCATATTTCACTTATCATAGCTTATCATCTATTGTATCATTTCATGCATTACATAGGACCCCAATTTACAAAGGCATATTTCTCATTTCCTCTCCCTATCCTTTCTCTTCTTATTAATTTCTTGTTAATCTATTTCTTAAAATGTGATTAATGACAAAATTGTCAGTGTTCTGGTTCAAAAAATCAATCATTTTTTATATAACTTAAAAATAGTAAAATATATTTTATATTGTCCCACATATTAACCATTTATGACATTTTTTATTTTGTGTGTATTTGAGTTTTTATTTAGTAGTATTTTTCTTTAGCCTGAAAAGCATCATTTAACATTTTTTGTAGTATGAGTTTGTTGACCAAAAATTCTTTCAGGTTTGTTTGTCTGAGGATATCTTTATTTTACTTTCATTTGAGTGATCTTTTGACTGGATATAGATTTCTAATTTGACAGATTTGGTTTTCTTTTGGCATTTTAAAAATGGCTTTCTATTGTCTTCTGTTTTGCATTCTTTCTTATGAAAAGTCAGTTGTATTTCTAACTTCATACCCCTGTATGTAATGTGTCTTTTATTCCTCTGGCTAATTTTAAGAATTTTTCTTCATAACAATTTTTTTAAACCAATTGTCATCGTGATATGCCTTTGTCTTGATTTTGCATCTTGGAGTATGTTGAGCTCTTTAGATTGCTGGGTTAATATTTTTAATTATATCTACAAATTTTCAGTTATGTTTAAAAAATTTTTTCTCTTGGAAGTGATAGATATGTTTATGGCATAGATTATGGGGATGGTTTCATGGATGTAAACTATCTCCAAATTCATGAAGTCATATATATTAAAGATGCACAGTTTTTTATAAGTACTTCATAGTTTAATAAAATATTAAAAAATTCTTTTGACTCTTCCCTTTTCTGAGTAATTACACATATGTTAAATCACTAGATATTGTTTCTTGGGGAATTTATGCTTTGTTGTAGATTTCTTAAAAACAGCCTGTGTTATAATTTACATATCATAAAATTCACTCATTTTAAGTATGAATTCCAAACACATGATTTTGTAGATTTACAGAGATGTGCACCACTACCATGATTTAATATTAGAACATTTCCAACATCCCAAAAAACAATCCTGTACCTATTTACAGTCATTCCCCTTTCCTACCCCTAGTGCTAAGTAACCATCAATCTACTCTCTATCTAGATGATTTGTCTTTTCTTGACGTTTAAAATAAATGGAATCATACAATATGTATTCTTTTGTGCCTGGCTTCTTTCACTGAGCCTAATATATTTGAGATTTGTTTATTTTCCATCTGTCTTCTATCTCTACCTCAATTTTGATAGTTCCCACTGTACTGCCTTCAAGTTCACTTATTCTTTTTTTCCGTGCAATGTCTAATACATTAAGTCCAGTGACTTTTTTATTTCAAATATTTTAATTTTCAGCTCTAAAAGTTTGACTTGGGTCTTTTCTATAGTGTCCATTTCTTTTTTCATTGTATACATGTTTTCCTTAAACTCTTAATTATATTCATTATAGCTGATTGACAATTCTTATCGGTTGATTTAATCGTCTCTATCATTTCTGGGTCTGCTCCTATTGACTTATTTTCTCCTGGCTATGGGTCACCTTGTCATGCTTCCTTGCAGTTCCAGTAAATTTTGATTGTATGTCTTCTATTGTGAATGTTGTCTTATTGAGTGTATGGATTTTGTTACCTTTCTCTGAAGAAGTTTGAGTTTAATTCTTGTGAGCAGTTGATCTTTTGAAGTCCCTTGATTTTTCTTAAGGTTTGTTTTAAAGCTTTGGTAGGGCATTTGTAGCATAACCTAGACTGTAGTAAAGCAGAACTTTTCTAAAGCCTTTACTAAATGCCCAGTTGTTCAAGAATGTCTCTCTGCTCTGGCTCAAGTACAGAACTTCAATGTCTTCTCGTTCTGTGGAAGCTATAGTGGCTTTTCAGTTTATAGTTCCCTGGTAGTTGTCTTTGTCTGCCCTCACTGAGTGTCACCCTATGCATATATAGATTATTATTTAGTCAAAGACTTAAGGGACTCCAATGAAGTTTTCTGGATTTCTTATTCTGTGTAATTTCCATTCTTTCACTTTCTGTGGCACAACTGCTAGCTGCCTCAGCCTCCCTAATCTCTGATCTGTCTTCTTAGCCAGTGAGACCATTGTAAGAAATCTCCAAGATATCTATGCAGGTCAATAAACACAAAACATTGAGACCCAAGTGGTAATTACAAGTTCATGTCAAGATTTGTCAGTATACATCCCTCCTGTTTATATTTTTACCTTCATTCTCCAAAGATAAGCCATTCCTTTGCAAATTATTTTTCTTCTAAAAAGAAATTATTTTCAGAAGGCGTTCATATTTGATTTAAGATAATTATTTGGAAAATATTTAAGTACACATAATATATCTTAAAATATTTTCTAAAGGGAAATTGTATTAGCTAGATAATTACATGGGTTCAGAATAAAGTTTTTGCAGCTTCCCTCTATCAATGCAGTAATAACATTAATGCTAATATTAGCTAATACTTATATAGATGTCTGATGTGCCAGGTAATCCAAGTGCTTTGCACATGTTAACTTGTTTAAGAAACTATGAGGTAAATGTTGTAATTACTCAGATGAAGAAACAGAGCTACAGAGAGATTAAGGAATTTTTCCATGGTCACACAGCTAGAATGTTTCAAATATATTCTGAATAAACTTTGGAGACAGTGCCTCTGTCCTGGCCAAAAAGCAGACTTCACTAGATGATGTAATCATTTAAATTTACAATCCCTTTTCATTGCTGGCTAAAAGCCCAAACTCATACTCATACCTAAGGAAGCTCTTGTCAGATTAAATCAACTGGAGTGTTGCCTGCATTCATTGTGTAAGACTTGTATCATCATAAACATCCTGTAACCGAGGCCAGAATTTAGGAGAAGAGTAGCCATTCACATCAACAGTGTTACTTGGATTGAAAAAGTTGGGATTTTTTATTAGCATTACAATAGTTTTATTAAAGACATTGTTCATGTCGATTTAAATGGAAATAACATTCTGGGTTGGTTCACTGAAAGAAATTTTCTCTTTTCTTACAGGGTTGGAGGTTCAGAGACGTGGAAAGTAGTTCCTTTCTGAACTCTTGGCAGGAGACAAATCTTTCTTTCAGCACATAAAATCTCAATGATTGAATTGTGTGTGTGTTAAAAGCCCCTAGAAGAGACTTGCTCATCTTATTTGGTAGAGAATCTACTGATAGAGGCATAAAGTAGTAGCTAAAAGAAGAGAAAAAGAAGGTGCCCCTGACAAAAGTAGAGATTCAAATTTGGGAAATGGGTGACCTGGGATATTCATACCTTCTTTGGAAAAGAAGGAAGTATTTTCTGGGGCCCTGGCCCACCTACTGCGTGTTGGGTTCATGCACAACCAAACCAGAAAGAAATGCCACTTCAGTGTGTGAAATCTCCCAACAGCCATGTTATGGTAGATCGGAAAAATGTATGAATTCTCCTAGTGCTAGCAGAGACACTATGGACCGCGATTTGCCGGGAATACCCAAAAAATCTCAATAAGGGCCTGAAACCCAGAGTATTCATTAAAAACTTTCATATGGTACTGGGTAGGGAAATATCTAACAGCTACCGGCAATCGTTAGGTTACAGAGAATTGGAAAATGTCTTGGAAAAGTGAGAAATCATGGAGCCGTGATGCATCTTAATGTCAACCAGATACATTTATAAATTTGTGACCTTAATAATCTATGTACAAAAGTAAATATAATTATAAAATAAAGAAGAAAATTTCTAAGAAGAGCATGTGAATTAAAAGGAGTTCAATATTTTATTTATTTATTTATTTAAGGTGTGCACACTTTATTGAACTGGTCTTGTCAGTGTACAGGGAAGCCCCTGGCTGCCCCGTACCTCAACCCCACTCCCAAGGGAGGGGTGGCCTTCATGAATCTTAAATTGGAGGGGACAAAAAAGGGGGAAGCCATGATGGCAGACCATTCAAAATAAAACAAAAAGAACAGGTATTAAGGTGAAGATTAAAAAAAAAAAAATTTGGATTACATAATTTACACAAAAGCAATTTTGTCACCCTCCTGTGTGGACTCAGGTGAGGACTGCCCCTTCTCAGAGAGAAATGGAGTGGTTTTTGGGAAGGCAAGGGACTTCCTGTAACAATGCATCTCACGACATTTGGAATGACTATTAAAAAACAAACAAACAATGTACAAAGTCCTCTGTCACACTGTAGAACTGTGGGAATGCTCGCTCCAACCAACTGCTGTCACCTTCCCCGTTCCAGTTTTTAAATCCTGAGTCAAGCGCCCAAAAAAAGAAAAGAAAAAAAAATTGAGAAAAAAAAACTGAAAAAAATTCAAAAACAAAAAAACAATTAAAAAAATAAATAAAGCCATGCCAATCTCGTATCGTTTTCTGCACAAGTTAGGTTTTGTCAAAAAAGGGTGTAACGCCAAGTAAAGTAACCGTCCGCCTAGAAGCATTTGCGGTGGACGATGGAGGGGCCGGAATCGTCGTACTCCTGCTTGCTGATCCACATCTGCTGGAAGGTGGACAGCGAGGCCAGGATGGAACCCCCGACCCACACGGAGTACTTGCACTCAAGGTGGAGCAATGATCTTGATCTTCATCTTGCTGGGTGCCAGGGAGGTGATCTGCATCCTGTTGGCAATGCTGGGGTACGTGGTGGTCCTGCTGGACAGCACCGTGTTGGCGTCCAGGTCCTCGCGGATGTCGACGTCACACTTCATGATGGGGTTGAAGGTAGCTTCATGGATGCCGCAGGATTCCACGCCCGGGAAGGAAGGCTGGAAGAGCGCCTCTGGGCGGCGGAACTGCTCGTTGCCCATGGTGATGACCTGCCCATCCGGCAGCTCATAGCTCTTCTCCAGGGAGGAGCTGGAGGCTGCAGTGGCCATCTCCTGCTCGAACTCCAGGGCCACATAACACAGCTTCTCCTTGATGTCACGCACGATTTCCCGTGGTGGTAAAGCTATAGCCGCACTCCGTAAGGATCTTCATGAGGTAGTCCGTCAGGTCCCGGCCAGCCAGGTCCAGACGCAGGATGGCATGGGGCAGGGCGTACGGCGTACCCCTCGTAGATGAGCACAGTGTGGGTGATCCCGTCCCCGGAGTCCATCACGATGCCAGTGTGGCCAGAGGTGTACAGGGACAGCACAGCCTGGATGGCACGTACATGGCTGGGGTGTTGAAGGTTTGGAACATGATCTGGGTCATCTTCTCACAGTTGGCCTTGGCGTTCAGGGGGGGCCTCGCCAGCAGCACGGGGTGCTCCTCGGGGGCCACACGCAGCTCATTGTAGGTGTGGTACCAGATCTTCTCCATGTCGTCCCAGTTGGTGACAATACCGTGCTCGATGGGGTACTTCAGGGTCAGGATGCCCCTCTTGCTCTGGGCCTCATCGCCCACATAGAAGTCGTCCTGGCCCATGCCCACCATCACGGCCTGGTGCCGTGGGCGCCCCACGATGGAAGGGAAGACGGCCCGGGGGGCGTCGTCGCCTGCGAAGCCGGCTTTGCACATGCCGGAGCCGTTATCAACCACGAGTGCAGCGATACCTTCATCCACTGCGAACTGGGGGTGGTGCAAACCAGCGGCGGCAGCAGCCCAGCGGCGAGGGCGAGGGACCTGTGCTCGTGGGGTGGACACGGTCTTGGCGGTCTCAATATTTTATTTTTAAAAAGATTTTATTTATTTGAGAGTGAGAGAGAGCATGAAAGCGGGAGACGGGGGGAGTGGAGGGAGAGGAAGAGAGAGAATCCCAAGCGGACTGCACTCTTGAGCATTGAGCCTAATGTGGGGCTTGATCCCATGGCCCTGAGATTATTACCCAAGCAGAAAACAGAGTCCAACACTTAACTGACTGTGTCACCCAGGCACCCCATAGTCTGTGTACAAAACTAAATAAAATTGTATAATTATAAAATAAAGGAGTTAAATTTCTGAGAGGCATGTGAATTAAAATGAGCCCAATATTTTAGATCACTATAATTTAAAAAGTCATTTTTTTAAAAGATTTTATTTATTTATTTGACAGACAGGGATCACAGTAGGCAGAGAAGCAGGCAGAGAGAGAGAGAGAGGAGGAAGCAGGCTCCCCGCTGAGCAGAGAGAGCACAATGCGGGGCTCGATCCCAGGACGCTGGGATCATGACCTGAGCCAAAGGCAGAGGCTTTATACCACTGAGCCACCCAGGCGCCCCTAAAAAGTCATTTTCTGACAATCATAAAGATATTTTAAATTAATAGAGCTATTTTCCAAAATCTAAGTCAACAAAAACTCCCACTGCAATTTTAAAGATGAATTAACTCATCTGAAAATGGGGCAATTATTCTGTGAATTTTAATACATATACAAAGTCTGTTATGTACAGAACCATGTACAGAAGCCAGTTACTTGTAATGCAGATCAAATCTGCCCAAATGAACTGAAAAACTTCATTTAGAACCTAGTAAACAAAAAAGCCAATATTAGCAAGTATGTTACTTGTTGAGGTATTGTGAGTTTGGAAATTGTTAATAAAAATTAAATTACTGGAACTTAAATATATCTTTAAATTTTTAATATTTACTTAAAAGGTGTTTTAAAATTAACTTTTATTGTTTCAATCCTTGAATTAACTTTTCTCAGCAAGTAGATGCCCCATCTACTTATTTACTGGTTATTTGGGTCTCCTGCCAATTGGAGTATTTCTAAATGTGGAAAACTTATACACACTATTCAGGGGTGAGCTGTTAGACTACAGCTGCCCATGTCTTCATGAAGTATTAACTGCTCTGCCACACTGAGGATACAAGTGACAGGAAGTCTATTTTTCTCCTTCCCAGGTTAAACTAAAATTGCTTAACCCCTTACATTCCAGATGAGAAGGAAATCCTACCATACATTCCTGGGACTCCCTCAATCTCTTTGTCATCCAAAAACTATTATAGTTTCTCATCCAACAAAGAGGTCCATCTGCTTTCACTTCTACCTGGAGAAGAACTTTGTGTCTTAAGATCTGCTGTTGCCTTGTGGTCATTGCTCTTTGCTGCCACACACTGTCCCTTTTAAGAGTCACTTGACTCCAGGGCTGCAGGGAAGTTACCATCAACCAATTTCTGCCAAGCACGAGGTCAGCCTAAACTTTCAAAGGAGGCCACATCTGTGGGTGTCCTTGACCTAAGGTATCTGGGATCCCTGGACATCATCTAAGTGCCCATGCAGCTAAGTTTTTGGTCCAGAGGTGCTATGCTTGAGCTGACTAGAGGGTCAGTCCATGACAGAATGTGCAACAACTGTCCCCTTCTCCAGTCTCAGAACTTCAGGGAGGCTGGTTAAGGAGTTACCTAGTCTCTGTCCTTTCCTAACAAGACACAGAGAGCTCACTCCATACCCTTCTTTAGGAAACAGAGCTTGCTTGTCTTTGAGAAGGGCCCAGATTATTTTTAATGGGAAGTACTTTCTCCACTGCCCTGATCAGTCATCCTACCCAGGATAATCCAAAGGAACTTCTGGCATCTATCTTGCTGAAGCAACAAATAAATAATTTCCAATACTACCAACAACACAATTCAAAACAGAAGTTATATCTTCAGTGGGTTGTCTCATCACTTTTATAACATTATGTGGTAAAGAATCTTTAGGTGGCTCTCTGTTTTTTAAAATCTCTACTGTTTGCAATAAACTACCTATACTGTCTCTCAGGTAATGAATTTATGTAACAGTTGTAGATGTGACCTATTTTTGGCTCTCCAGGTTGGGTATAGACCTATTTTTGGCTCTCCAGGTTGGGTATAGAGCTGAAAGTTCAGTAGAACTTTCTGTAATGATAGAACTGTTCTAAATGTGTGCTATTTCATATGGTAGCCACTAGTTACAATAGGTATTTGGAAAGTGAGACATGCAACTGAGAAACTGAAATTTTAAGTTTATTTTAAATAATTTAAGTCTAAATAGCACACGTGGCTAATAGCTAATGCGTTAGATGGGAAGAGTATTTATTTGCCTTAATTACTCTTTGTGAAAGAAGTTAATCAAAATTCATTTCCAGAGTGAGCTTTTTCTGTAAATTCTGAGTTTAAATAGCTTCCTCTTTAAACAAAACAAAACACTTCTGGCATTTAAAAAAATATTTAAAATATATATTTTTGTTCTTTTATCAAAACAAATCTAATTATAAACTTTAGAACCAGATATTTTTGCTGGATAAGCCTTACCCATTGGCCTTTCTCTCTTACACAGCATGGCTTTTATAAGTTAAACATTTGCAGTGGTAACATAAATAATTTCCCTCCAAAATTAACACACACTGAATTTTGAGTGCAGAAAGACATTCTCCACCCTCCTCAGCCCATCTTTCTGTCAACATAACCTGTCTTACAGAGCTGGTCTATGAATTGATTCTTTTATGAAATGTGATTTTTTGCCTCTTAAGAATAAGACCCTACTGTGTAGAGAAATTAAAAATTAAAAATAAATGTGAACTTATGTTATTTCTTTGGACTTACTATCTTTTTGACAACTTGCCTTCAACTAAAACAGGACTGAGTTTTGTTAATAGTCTCATCCAACAGACTTGGATTTCTGTTCCACCCAAAATGCTAAATATATATGAAGCTTGATTGTCTTCAGTAAAAGGTATTTCAATTTACCACAAGGCCACAGTTTTGCCCAGGGTTATTTTTAAGAAACATGTTCATATTGGATAATTGCATCTTCTGCCACAAGGGCTAAAGTTAGTTTCCAAAGATCCATTTATCTTCTCTCATACTCACTGGGACCCCAGTCTCTGAAATTATTTTTTTTAAATGTCTGACAACTCAGAAATAATTCCAGTGTTCAAACATTATACATTTTTGGGTAGCTGAAAAGTGAATCTGCAAAGAAAATGATTCATTTGTACTCTGTGACAAAAAGGCAAGGAACTTCACTTAGAAAAACTGTTTATATTTAGGGAGTCTGATTTATGCAACTTGTAGTCAGTAGGTCCTTTTTAAGAAACAGCTAGTATACCTGAATCTTCTGTAAACTTGCTTTAAAAGCTGGTTCTGGAAGAACATGCTTGCATGGAGTTACAAATAATTTTCTACTGGAAAGAAAAATTACAGCTGATTTAAAGAATATGCTTTCCCCTTGACTGTCTACTATAGTGGCCTGAGAGATGTGCCGTGACTATAATAATTTATCCAAGACTTCAAAGCCACTGTAGAGTCTATGCAAGTATCATGTAAGATCATGCTTAATTTAAAATGCCTGCTACTGAAGAAGTAGAATCATACATCAGAGCTGGCATCAAAAATGTACCAAGAGGGATATGTGAGCAAACAAATGCCAGGAAATTCAGGCTGATGCCTTAGAAGTTTTCTCCTGTGGGTCTGAGTATTAAAGAGAATTACATACTGGAGGAAGTATGCTTGTACCAAAAGGCAATAACACTGCATCACCCGGCTGGTCTTTGAGCCCAAATTGGGATTGATTAAATCTCTCATCCACACAATACAGCTGGGTAGGAGCAGATAAGAAACACATAGATATGCATTATTTATTTCTGTTGTGCTTAGCACAGTGGGATCTGTGCCCTTTACAAATTAACTACTTAGCCGCTGAGCTGGGTAATCCAGAGTCAGAGAAGTGTTCTTCACCAAAGAAGCGACAGGAATAAAGGGGACTCAGATCTCGGCATGAACTTTGCCTAAGAAAGGTGATAGACTTCCTCAAAGAAGTAATAAGATATGAGAACAAATCTCGGAGAATTGCTGCAATCTCTGTCCCTAAAATATTTCAAACAATAGGACACCCACCCTTTGGTAGGGATGCCTTATAAAACACAGTTTCTTTGGAAATAGGGGCAGTTCTGCAACTCAAGTTGAGAGTTGCCCATGTGTGGCCAGAAGTCCTGAGGTGTCACTGCCGTCTTCCATCCTGGGTGCTTGTACTGGGCACCCTGCCACAGACTGCTTGTCAACTGAGCCGACAGAGCTCATTGATTCTTGTTGGATCAAATGGATAAATGTAGAAAGAAATGAAGTTATCTACTGCCACCTATCAAAAGTACCCTGTTTTTGACAGCGTAAGACACAAACATTTATTATTTCAGAATTTGTGTGGGTCAAGAATTCAGGAGTGGCTTAGAGAGGTCGTTGTAGCTCAAGGTCTCTTGTGAAGGCATAATGAAGAGGTTGGCTGGGCGGTGGAAGCAGAGATTAAGGTTTCTGTGTTGTAAGAGTTTGGACACTAGCAGTGCTTGGGTGGCTCAGTTGGTGGAGCGGTTAAGTGTCTGCTTTCAGCTCAAGTCCTGATCCCAGGGTCCTGGAATCAAGCCCTATGTTGAGGCTCCCTGCTCATGGGGGAGTCTGTTGCTCTCTCTCCCTTTGTCCCTTTTCCCTACTTGTGCTCTCTCTCTCAAAAAAAAAAAAAATAATAATAATAAAATTTATCTTAATTACAAAAAAAAAAGTGTTTGGAAGCCAAAGGTGCAATTGTTAAGGATCATGAGGCAGGGACAGTGAAGCAATGGGTAGAGATCCCAAATTTAGAGGTACTCGGAATTAAGGCCAGAGGAAATGGAACCTTACGTGGAGTCGAGCAAGGAGGAGTCAGAATGTCTAAGTAGAATGAGAAAGAGCAAGAGGTGAGCCAAGCAGCAAACAGACAGTATATGACTAGGAACAAAGAGGGCAGGAGGGTAGATCAGCTGGTAAGAAAGGAAGCTAGGCTGGGAAATACCAGCCAGTGCAATCTGATTTGGATCTTTGCTGCCCCATGCTGGTGTTTGCTTCACCCGGGTAATAGGGAGAGGCTAACAGGACAGGATAGGTGGAGAAGTTGTTAGGAGGTTTAGAAGAGGATTGTTTTGACCTTGAGAGCCCTGCGTAGGCAGCTGCTTATTCACCTTGGGGTAGTTCTGCCCTGTTTCTCCCTTGCATTTCCATTGATACAAACTGAGTCCAGCTCCTGACCTTGCTGGAGTCTAGCTATGACATCATGTTATTGTTTCTGTCACCATGGGATTCTGAAAATATTTATTTGCAACTCCTACAGATGGAACATAAAATCAATAAACATTAGGCTCCATCACAGTCTTTGGAAATATGTCACCGTAAGAAATGTGTAGCGGAGCCTTGGTGGCTCAGTTGGTTAAGTGTCCAACTCCTGGTTTCAGCTCAGGTCACGATCTCAGGGTTGGGATTGAGTCTGCATCAGGCTCCCCGCTCAGCACGGAGTCAGCTTCAGATTCTCTCTCCCCTCCCTCTGCTTCTCTCCCTGTTCATGCTCTCTCTCTCTAAAATTAAATAAAATCTTTAAAAAAAAGAAATGTGTAAAGAATTTCTCTTTTACTATTTTAAAAGCAATTGAGAAAATCAGCACGTGGAGTGGGTACTAGATAATGTTAAGTAATCACTGTTTCTGTTTATTTTTTAGATGTGACAATGGTATTGTGGTTATCTAGGAAAATGTCATTGGTGCTTAAACTTCTAGAGCCGTTTATTGGTATCTGGATGCAGTCTCCCTAGAAGATCCCTAATTCTTAAAGATCTTGGTCTGAAATTCTTTCCCATGTTGTGACATCATGTATTTGACAACTGCAGACTGGGTACAGCCTTCGTCCCGATCCGCTCTCTTTTCTCTGCCCTGCCCTCCGCATCCGGAGCTGCAGCCAATCTTCTAACCTCTGACGTGGATATTTGTTTCTGAACGATGGTCTGGCTTCACTCCCTAGACCTGGTATTTGGTATTTGGCTCTCTATCCTTGGCTTTGATGTTTCGCTTCCTTTGTCAACTATAATATAAGCTTTTCTTCTGGCTATATGACATGAGTTTTCCTAATATATATCTTTGGACTTTATCTCATAGTTTGGGAGTGTGTGTGTGTGTGTGTGTGTGTGTGTTCCTTGCTGGATTTGCCAAGAATGAGGTGAGATCTTCACAGAGATGACCATGTTGCCTTCTCTGAATTCTGTCTGAAATACGCCGGCTCTTCTTTGTATTGTAAAGTCCATGTTTCCCCTTGGACCCCCCATTAGTTTTGTTTCCTATCTGAAGGATGCCTCCTATACTTAACTTACTGGTTCAGCAAAAATCACTGAGACACACTGAATCTAACGAATGACCAAACTTAACATTGCTTGTAAGATCAGCTCCACTTGTTTCTTTAGTAACATATTAATCCTGTGACCCCAGATACCAACTTCTGCATTCTATCCTTGTATGTGATCAAATTATGCCATAACTTCTAACAAATGTGTGTAGGTTTGCTGACTGACAGACAGTGCTTCACAGAGCAGCTGGCTTGACAAACTTTTGATCCTCGCAGATCCAGAACTTTTACCTCCAAATGCCAACAGGCAAATTCATAGAAGGAATGATCCAGATCAATTACACTGAGAGTAGCAAATCTTCACCCAACTATAAAATAGTAAACTCAGAAAACCTGAGGGCACTGTGGAGTAAGCAGTAACATCTCTAGCTCTGTATTAGCAATTTGCATTTGTTCTTTCTTTGGCCGGAGAGAATTTCAAGCAGTCCCTGTGGGCTCCCCAATTCCAGGCTCACGCTCACATTGAATTCTGGGACACTGCCCCACCCTCCAACTCCAGTGAATACTGCTGCCTGAAACAGCAAACACTGAGGCCCAAGCAAAGAGGAAATCTCTCATCCCTTTTTTAGGAACCCAGGAAATGTTTGTATTTACTTGACCCTAATAAATTCAGTTACAAATATTTACAAAGTTTATTTGGTCTATAACTCATTTTACTAGATGCTGGAATGCTGGAAAGAATTTGTAAAATTTTTTAAAAATTTTAAAAATAAGAAATAGTCCGGGGCACCCGGGTGGCTCAATGGGTTAAGCCTCTGCCTTCAGCTCGGGTCATGATCTCAGGGTCCTGGGATCGAGCCCCACATCGGGCTCTCTGCTCAGCAGGGAGCCTGCTTCCTTCTCTCTCTCTGCCTGCCTCTCTGCTTACTCGTGATCTCTCTCTGTCAAATAAATAAATCTTTAAAAAAAAAAAATAAGAAATAGTCCCTCGTTCTCAAGGTGCTTCCAGATTAATAAAAATTTACACACATAATTACTGTATAACAGAGAACAATAAGAGCTCTGGGAAAACCCAAAAAGACCCCAGGGGAGTTCACAGAAGGAGACATTTGGGCAGTGGCGCAGAAAAGGGGTGTGAGAGGCTGCATTGAGCACAGGCCGCAGTGATAAATGAGAGAGTAGTGGCAGCAAAAAGAGAGAGAAGGGTGTTCTCTAGGCCAAGGGTTGGCGAACTTGTTCTGTAAAGGGCCAGGTAATAAATATTTTAAGGTTTGCAGGTCACATCCCGTCTCTACTGTATACTTATCCTCTTCCTCCTCTGCCTTTTAAACATGTAAAAACCACTCTTAGCTTAGGGGAGCTGAACAAAAGAGCCTGTAGACCAAATTCCTGAGGGCACAGCTTGCCAACCCTTGTTGTAGGTAGCATGAGCAAAGGTGTGGACGTGGGAAGCGAGGGTGTGTTTCCTATGGCTGAAGGTTATGGAAGCTTGAGGCACAGGGGGAGTGGGAGATAGGAAACGCTGGTTAATTTGTAGAGCCTTGGAAGCTGGCTATATGTTCATCAAGCAATAAAGCAAAACTGGAGGTTTACAAACAAAGAAAAAAAATGACAGAGCTTCAATTTTGGAAGATTAATTTGATGAGAGTATGCAGAAATGGAATATTGGGGGGGATGGGGACAACAAACAGGAGAAAGGGAACGAGTTGTGAATTAGGATGATAGTCATTGAAAGGTGGAGACAGACAGGAGGGGCAAAGCGCCTTTGTATAAAGGAAAGAAATAAGTGTATTGTTCTGGAAAGTATATTCAAATAAATAAAGAATGGAATTATGAATGCAAGGCTTGGTAGAACCAAATGAATCATGAATACAGTCATTAGTAATATAAGATTTCACAATGTCACTGTCAAGCTTTACCCCACAAACTGGAATTTTGATTCTTAGGCTGCTGAGTTCAGCAAAGTAATTTCCCATCAAATTGACACCTGGCATGGTGAGATTCTCTTAGAGATCCATCTGATTGTCATCCAAGGATTTATTAAAAACCATCTGTCATTGAAGATGGCCACGTCTCAGGAGAAAAGCAGACAAGAGCCATGTAGGAAAAAAAATTCAAGAGAAAAAGAAATTCAAATGCATTTCTGAAATATGAAGAAGAAAACAAATGAAGCAGCATGACTAGAATTAATTCATAAAGCTAACAGTTTAGTTCCTCTTCTGCAAAACTGCAGAAAGAATGAATAAAAATTGAGACCTGAAAAGATCTGCTATCTCCAAAGGCCAATCTAGCCTTCCAACCTTTCTCATAGTCTTCAAAGGATTTTCCCTTCTAGAAGGAATAGAAACTATGTGCCTGTGCCTTTCTGTCATCATCTAGAACGCATAGCCACGGACATGCCTCTGTATAACTCCGTACCCGTCCTGGCATCCCCCGGCTCCCTGAGAAGACTGCTCTCTCTCAAGAGCATCAAGAGCTCTAAGGGAATATTGGAGGGGCTGAAGAAAGAGCCCCAAAGCTGCACATGTAAGAGGGAAACGTGAGAGTGAAAATAGTTATACAAGAGGGGCACCTGGGTGGCTCAGTGCGTTAAGCCTCTGCCTTCGGCTCAGGTCATAATCTCAGGTTCCTGGGATCGAGCCCCACATGGGGCTCTCTGCTCAGCGGAGAGCCTGCTTCCCCCTCTCTCTCTATCTGCCTCTCTGCCTACTTGTGACCTCTCTCTGTGTCAAATAAATAAATAAATAAATAATCTTAAAAAAAAAAGGAAAAGAAAATAGTTATACTGAAGAGATAAACAGAAACTAGAAAGTGCTCCAAACATTCTGTTCTCATGGGTATTTGAAACCTTTTCCTAGGACCTAGAAATGATTGAGTCTTCAGAGAAACAAACCAGAGCAGTCTCCTAGAAGGTTTTAAATGGTTATTGGTTATTGTGATCACAATCTATAAATATTGGGAGATTATTCTCTTCAGGAGCCTCTTGCGCAGGGGATTAAAAATAAAATTCTTAGAAAAAGGAACTTCCTGCTCCCCACAAGCACTGAGTAGTTTGGAATTTCATTTAGTGAAAATGGCTTCCTTTCACATATCAAGAAATTTCGTGGCATAATTTTAATGAAGGTTGGTTTTTTCATTTAGCCTATACGGCTAAAAATGGCCAACTTAAAAAAAAAACAAAAAGCATGTTTTTTCCTGTTGCTGTAGGCAGCTTGCAAGTCTGAAGCAACAGTACGAGCTCATTCCAAACGCAGAACTTTCCAAGAGTTATGCCTCTTAAAAGAAATAAGACCACCTTCACTGTTGAAAGTATTATGAATTGTGGGTAATGATTGACGGGGGACGATTTGTGCTCGTAGCCCAAAGCGTAAACTCCTCCGAAATCTTTGCTGATCTATTCTTTCCTTTCAAAGAAGTTCATCTCAAATAAGTACATTCATTATTTTCTATTGAGTATACCTAGCCACCAATTACATGAAAATGTATCATAAAAATAATCGCTTTTCATCCTCATTAACAAACTATTAGGAAGAAAAATGATGGAAAAGTCATTCAACATTGTATTAATTCCACAACAGTATTTCTAATGAATCCTCTTATCAAGTTATGTGTACAAAAAAGCATTTCCCTCACCATTTTCTAGTGAATTAGCCAGCACTTGAACAAAAAGATAGATACTCCTGTCATGAACACGTTACAGCATTCCCCATGGACGATGGAAGACTCTTCAGTATCTGGGGGGGAAATTAAATCTCGCCCTCCCACTGTTCCTTCTCACAGGCTTTGTAGAAGATTTAATTGAACCTGGCACACCCTCCTAGATTTTCTACACAAAACTCACTATTTATTCCTTTTTGAGTAATTACAAGAAAGCTAATGCATCCTGTAGATTGCATGTGCCGTAAAGCTGGAAAGAAAAGGAAGTGCTCTCAGACAGCTCCATAAACCCGCAGGGAGCAGGCGAGGGAACAAAAGCCTTGCACCTGTGCTTTGCTCCAGCCCTTTCCCTCTGGTGAATCTGATTCCCCACCCCCACTATCCATCTGTTGCTACAGCTGAGCCCCAGTCATTTCCTGAAAGAAATGTTTATGAGGGTGCCACCTGACTGACTTCCACACCACTTCACCCTACCCACCTTTGGTTCGGGGCCAGTACGGCACAGTTGGATTTCTGTCTGGGGCGTCTGCTTATCCTCATCAATAATTTGGGACCAAGAACCTGGTGTCCTAGCTGGTTGGTAGTCTGAGAAGCTCCTCAGCTACCTTTTAAGTTCACTAGAGGTAAAACAAATCTACTTGAATCAATATAATTAAGTCATTACCAGCCACGTGCAGGACAGACAACACAAGCCAGCACAAGAGGAAGTGTCAAGGGGCTCACTGGAAAAAGACTCATCCAAGTGGAGAACCAGAGGCAGGATTCCCTACAGGGGATTCAATGGAGGTCAAGGAGGTAGCAAATGATTCAGGGTTTAGAGGCCACACAAGATTTGAATGGGCAGAAGGAGAGGGTGCTTTCTGGCAGGTGGGATCCTATGAGGACAAATTCACAGCCAGCAATATGAGAAGAATTTGGGGGAGACTGTCACAAGTTGCTCTATAACCATAGTGGTTCTCAACCTCAGAATCACTGAGAAGGCTTGTGAGAGCACACTTTGGTGAATTCCACACCTCCCCACCCTTCCTGATGGAATAGTTCTGAAGCAGACTGAGAAGCTGCATTTCTAACAAGTTCCCAGGTAACGCTGATGCTGGTGGTCCAGGCAGTATCCTCTAAGAACCCCTCAGCAAGAATGGAGCCACGGCAAGAAGGGAGCCTGACTGTGACAGGCTGGCTAAGTAAGGAGTTTGGATCTAACTGTGTAGGTCATGGGAAGTGTTGCAAGGTTTTGGAAGAAGTTGAGGTGAATATGGGAAACAAGAGAGGTGTTTTAGGAGAACACCTGAGAATACCTCAGAAGACAAAAGGACTTGTCACAAAAGATCCTTCCCGTGAGGCCCAGGATTTTAGGACCCTAACATGAATGTGGAAGAGGGACTAGCAAATGAAAAGAGATGGTGCAAATGCCAACTCATTCATCCACCCTTCCACGAAACTGGATTTCAAGAGACGTTTGCATAGGATTTGACAAAGTCATTTACTACTAAAGCCTCTAAGCTAGTGGCTATCAAAATTTAGGGCAAGAGGCTCACCAGAGATGTTCATTAAAAATGCAAATCCCTTTTCCCTATATATTCAAAAGAACTCAAAGGGGCTCTAAAAGATATCTGTATACCCATGTTCCTAGCAGCATTATAGCCAACAGATGGAAATAACCCAAATGTCTATCAACGAGTGAGTGAAAAATCAAAATGTGGTATACATTCAAAGGAATATTATTCAGTCTTAACAAGGAAAAAAAAATTGACACATGCTGCTGTGTGGATGAATCATGAAAACGTTATGCTAAGGGAAAGGAGCCAGACACAAAAGGACGGGTATTGCAGGCTTCTGCTTACACGGGGTATCCAGAGTAGTCCAGTTCATAGAGGCAGAAGGCAGCAGAGGGGCTACGGGGCACTGGGGAATGGAGGACAGGGGATGTTACTGTTCAATGGGTATGGAGTTTTAGTTTGAGATGATGAAAATTTTGGAGATGGGTGGTGGTGATGGTTGCACATCCATGTGAATGTATTTGATCCCACTGAACTGTACACTGGAAAAGTGTTCATATGGAAAATCTTATGTTATGTATATACAGACGGATATTTTGTGTGTATGTATATAATCATAGTCTCCAGCTCTAGTTCATACACACACATATACACACACATACTGTACACACACAACTCAAATGCCTGAGGCAGCCCTACAGCTAGAGATTGTGACTCAGTTGGTCTTGGTGGAGCCCAGGAATCTGCATTTGAACATGTAGCCCATGGCATCTCAAAGCAGGTATTGGAGGAGAACCTCCATCTCAGCTCTAGGGAAAAATAGCTCCTTGAAATAAAGTCTTGAAATAAAGAGGGTAGGGTTCCACTTTAATGGGAAAATTCTCCAGGTACCACTTAGACCAGAAGATTCTTGTTCCTGCCTAAGGCCATAGGTGTCCATAACATTCCTCCAGCTAGAAGAAATCTGAATAGAAGCCCTCATCCAAGACTCTGCTCCCCATTAGAAGGCAGTGACATAGGAGGGTCACCCTCCTGCAATTCTTGCATTGCATGTGTTCTGTAATAACTCCTAGAAACAGAAACAGAAAGAGCAATATAAACACAGATGATAAATCTTGTGTACTTGCTGCAGAATGCCTGAATTTTATGGCTTGAACTTTGTATGATTATTGACTGTCTGAGAGCTCTCCACAATGAGTATTAATTAATGTGAGGCAGGAAACAGTCTAGCAGGAAGCAGAATGGAATATAGATGAGGATAATGGAGGTTAGAGACGCAGAAACAGGATACTAAATGTGAGCTGGGCTCTGCATTCGGACCAAAATGGAGATACCACCCAACCACTTTAAATCTGATGATTTAAACCTGGAAACACAGAGATTATTTATGCCCAGCCTGAATTTGTGCATTATATAATTCTTGTGTAACACAGATTTCTCCTGTGAGACTCTTTCTGAATTGAGAATTATTAGATCATATATGTGATTCTCCAATCATGCCAATTAGTGATTTAGGGAGAAGAACTCTGAGCTCTGATGGAAGAAGAAAGGCAGGAAACAAAAAAGAAGAAAGAGGCTTAGTATGTAAATGATTGGGCAATAAAGCAAAAGGAATTTTTAAGTGTTTTTTCATAACTGAGCATATGATAGATGTGTGATATGAGGGTTAATGCTATGTGTCAAGTTGGCTGGGCCTAAATATTTGGTCAAACATTCTGGGTGCTTCTATGAGAATGTAAGAGGAAGTTAACATTTAAATCAGTGATTTTTGAGTCAAGCAGATTGTCTTCCATAATGTGGGTGGGCCTTACCCAATCATGTGAGGGCCTGATCAGAACAAAGACAGACCTGTCTCCAGCCAAAGAAGATTCTCCCACAGATTACATTTGGTCTTCACCTGCAATGTTAGTTTTTTCTGGTTCTACAGGACTCTGCCAACCTTTGAACTCATACTTCTAGGTCTCCAGCCTGCCAACGCATCCTGCAGGAATAGGAATTTTGGAATTGTGAGCCCCTATAATTGTGTAAGCCAATTCCTTGTGATTAATCTGCATATATACATACATAGATCCACACATACATTCATAGATATACAGATGCTGTTGATCTGTTTCTCTGGAGAACCTTGACTAATATAGGTGGTAGGTAAGATCTATGAATGTTTCTAGTAAGTTAGGAGATGTCAAATGTATGATTGCGCGGTTTGACATTCTTCTCATCAAGAGGTGAGGTACAGGTCCCCTTGAACCTGGGTGGGCTTGTGACTGGTCTGACCAGAAATTATAGCAGAAGTTCACCATGCAATGTCTGATTATCAAAGCCATACAGCCTTCTCCTTGTTCAGTGAACACATGCTATTGGAACCCAATGGGTCCATGCAAGAATTCTGAACATCCCAAGGCTGCCATGATATGAATTAGCTCAAACCATGACAAGAGACCTTATCTAGCCCCTCTGGTGACAGCCCCAACTGAGCTCAGCTTTCAAGTCATCTTGACCCAGGTGCCAGACATGAGACTGAAGAAGTTTCCAGGTGATTCTAGCTCCCACTTATTAAAGTCTTCCCAGCTGGATACATCCAGCTACATCCAATCAGTCATCTTTCACCAAAATGACTAGGAGGAGAAATGCCCAACAGAAGAAAAATACAGAGGATGGGCCTTCTACAACAGAGCTAATGGCTATCGACATAGACAATATGTCGGAAAGGGAATTCCGGCTAACAATTATCCAGGCACTAGCTAGGTTGGAGAAAGCCATGGATAACTAAACTGAATTGATTAGGGCAGAACTGAAAGCCACCAGGGATGATGTTCACAATGTTAGGGCAGAACTGAAAGCCACCAGGGATGATGTTCAAATTGCTCTCAATGAGTTCCAATCTAATCTTAATTCTCTAAAAGCTAGGGTAACTGAGACAGAAGATAGAATTAGTGATCTGCAGGACAAACAGATAGAGAGAACGGATCAGGAGGAAGCCTGGAACAAACAGCTCAGAAGCCACGAAAACAGAATCAGGGAAATAAATGATGCCAGGAAACGTTCCAACGTCAGAATTATTGGAATCCCTGAAGGGGAGGAGAAAGAAAGAAGTCTAGAAGATATAGTGGAACAAGTTGTCTATGAAAATTTTCCCAATCTCACAAATGAAACCAGCGTTCATGTACTAGAGGCAGAACGGTTTCCCCCCAAGATTATGGATTCTCGAAAGTGCTCGAGACACCTGATAGTAAGAATGAAGAATTGTAACTGTAGGCAGACCCTCTTGAAAGCAGCTAGGACAAAAAAGCTCCTTACATACAGAGGAAAGCCCATTAGAATAACATCAGACCTGTCCACAGAGACCCAGAAAGCCAGAAAGGGCTGGCAAAATATATTCAGGGCACTAAATGAGAAGAACATGCAGCCAAGAATACTTTATCCAGCAAGACTGACATTCAAAATGGATGGAGAGATAAAGAGTTTCCAAGACCGGCAAGGCTTAAAAAACTATGCAACCACCAGGCTGACACTGCAGAAAATATTAAGGCGAGTTCTATAAAAGAGAAAAAATCCTAAGAATATCATTGAACAGAAATATAGAGACAACCTACAGAAAGAAAGACTTCAAAGGTAACATGATGTCAATAAAAACGTATCTATCAATAATCACTCTCAATGCGAATGGCCTAAATGTGCCCATAAAATGGCACACGGTTGCAGATTGGAAAAATTAACACCCATCCACATGCTGTCTACAAGAGACCCATTTTGAACTTAAAGATGCACCCAGACTGAAAGTAAAGGGATGGAGAAGCATCTTTCATGCCAATGGGCCTCAAAAGAAGGCAGAGGTAGCAATTCTCATATCAGATAAATTAGATTTTAAACTAAAGACTGTAGTCAGAGATACAGAAGGACACTACATAATTCTTTTTTTAATATTTTATTTATTTATTTGACAGAGAGAGATCACAAGTAGACGAAGAGGCAGGCAGAGAGAGAGAGAAAGGGAAGCAGGCTCCCTGCCGAGCAGAGAGCCCGATGCAGGACTCAATCCCAGGACCCTGAGATCATGACCTGAGCCAAAGGCAGCGGCTTAACCCACTGAGCCACCCAGGTGCCCCGACACTACATAATTCTTAAAGGGATTATCCACCAAGATGATCTAACAATTATAAATATCTACACCCCCAATATGGGAGCAGCAAATTATATAAGAAAACTATTAATCAAAATAAAGAGTCAAATTGATATGAATGCATTAATAGTAGGAGATCTTAACACGCTTCTCTCAGTAATAGACAGATCATTGAAGCAGAAAATCAATAAAGAAACAAGAGCATTGATTGAAATATTGGACCAGATGGACCTCATAGATATATACAGAACATTCCACCCTAAAACAACAGAATACTCATTCTTCTCAAGTGTACATGGAACCTTCTCCAGAATAGACCATATACTGGGTCACAAATCAGGACTCAACCGATACCAAAAGACTGACATTATTCCCTGAATATTCTCAGATCACAGTGCTTTGAAACTGGAGCTCAATCACAAGGAAAAGTTCGGAAGGAACTCAAACACCTGGAAGCTAAAGACCACCTTGCTTAAGAATGCTTGGATCAACAAGGAGATCAAAGAAGAACTTAAACAATTCATGGAAACCAATGAGAATGAAGACACTTTGGTCCAAAACCTATGGGATACAGCAAAGGCGGTTCTAAGGGGGGAATTCATAGCCATCCAAGCCTCCCTCAAAAAAACTGAAAAATCCAGAATACACCAGCTGTCTCTACACCTTAAAGAACTGGAGAATCAACAACAAATCAAACCAACTCCACACGCAAGAAGGGAAATAATCAAGATTAGAGCAGAGATCAATGAGGTAGGAACCAGAGATACAGTAGAATGTATCAATGAAACTAGAAGCTGGTTTTTTGAAAGAATCAATAAAATCGATAAACCATTGGCCACACTAATCCAAAAGAAAAGAGAGAAAGCCCAAATTAATAAAATTATGAATGAAAAGGGAGAGATCACAACTAACACCAAGGAAGTAGAAACAATGATCAGAAATTATTACCAACAGTTATATGCCAATAAGCTAAGCAACCTAGATGACACGGGTACATTCCTGGAAAACTATAAACTCCCAAAATTGAACCAGGAAGAAATTGACAAACTGAATAGACCGATATCTAGTAACAAGATTGAAGCAGTGATCAAAAACCTCCCAAAAAACAAGAGCCCAGGACCTGACAGATTCCCTGGGGAATTCTACCAAACTTTCAAAGAAGAAATAACACCAATTCTCCTGAAGCTGTTTCCAAAAATTGAAGCAGAAGGAAAACTTCCAGACTCTTTTTATGAAGCCAGCATTACCCTGATCCCCAAACCAGGCAAAGACCCTACCAAAAAGGAGAATTTCAGACCAATATCACTGATGAATATGGATGCTAAGATTCTCAACAAGATCCTAGCAAACAGGATCCAGCAACACATTAAAAAGATTATCCACCATGACCAGGTGGGATTCATCCCTGGGTTACAAGGATGGTTCAACATTCGCAAATCAATCAATGTGATAGAACAAATCAATAAGAGAAGAGAGAAGAACCACATGGTCCTCTCAATTGATGCAGAAAAAGCATTTGACAAAATCCAGCATCCGTTCCTGATGAAAACGCTTCAAAGTATAGGGATAGAGGGAACATTCCTGAACTCCATAAAATCTATCTATGAAAGACCCACAGCAAATATCATCCTCAGTGGGAAAAAGATTGCAGCCTTCCTGTTGAGATCAGGAACACGACAAGGATGCCCATTCTCACCACTCTTGTTCAACATAGTATTAGAAATCCTAGCAACAGCAATCAAACAACAAAGAGAAATAAAAGGTATCCAAATTGGCAATGAAGAAGTCAAACTCTCTCTCTTTGCAGATGACATGATTCTTTATATGGAAAACCCAAAGACTCCACCCCCAAACTACTAGAACTCATACAGCAATTCAGTAACGTGGCAGGATACAAAGTCAATGTACAGAAATCAATGGCTTTCTTATACACTAACAATGAAAATACAGAAAGGGGAATTAGAGAATCGATTCCATTTACTATAGCACCAAGAACCACAAGATACCTGGGAATAAACCTAACCAAAGAGGTAAAGGATCTGTACTCAAGGAACTATAGAACACTCATGAAAGAAAATGAAGAAGACACAAAAAGATGGAAGACCATTCCATGCTCTTGGATCAGAAGAATAAACATTGTTAAAATGTCTATACTGCCTAGAGCAATCTATACTTTTAATGCCATTCCGATCAAAATTCCACCGGTATTTTTCAAAGAGCTGGAGCAAATAATCCTAAAATTTGTATGGAATCAGAAGAGACCCCGCATTGCTAAGGACATGTTGAAAAACAAAAACAAAACTGGCAGCATCACGTTACCTGATATCATTTGTAGTAAATACAAAGCTGTGATCACCAAGACAGCATGGTACTGGCATAAAAACAGACACATAGACCAGTGGAACAAAGTAGAGAGCCCCAGATATGGACCCTCAACTCTATGGTCAAATAATCTTCGACAAAACAGGAAAAAATATACAGTGGAAAAAAGACAGTCTCTTCAATAAATGGTGCTGGGAAAACTGGACAGCTATATGTAGAAGAATGAAACTCGACCATTCTCTTACACCGTACACAAAGATAAAGTCAAAATGGATAAAAGACCTCAACGTGAGACAGGAATTCATCAGAATCCTAGAGGAGAACATAGGTAGTAACCTCTTCGATATCAGACACAGCAACTTCTTTCAAGATATGTCTCCAAAGGCAAAGGAAACAAAAGCGAAAATGAACTTTTGGGACTTCATCAAGATCAAAAGCTGCTGCACAGCAAAGGAAACAGTCAACAAAACAAAGAGGCAACCCACGGAATGGGAGAAGATATTTGCAAATGACAGTACAGACAAAAGGTTGATATCCAGGATCTATAAAAAACTCCTCAAACTCAACACACACAAAACAGATAATCATATCAAAAAATGGGCAGAAGATATGAACAGACACTTCTCCAATGAAGACATACAAATGGCTATCAGACACATGAAAAAATGTTCATCATCACTAGCCATCAGGGAGATTCAAATTAAAACCACATTGAGATACCACCTCACACCAGTTAGAATGGCCAAAATTAGCAAGACAGGAAACAACATTTGTTGGAGAGGTTGTGGAGAAAGGGGAACCCTCTTACACTGTTGGTGGGAATGCAAGTTGGTGCAACCACTTTGGAGAACAGTGTGGAGATTCCTCAAGAAATTAAAAATAGAGCTTCCCTATGACCCTGCAATTGCACTACTGGGCATTTACCCCAAAGATACAGATGTAGTCAAAAGAAGGACCATCTGTAACCCAATGTTTATAGCAGCAATGGCCACGGTCGCCAAACTGTGGAAAGAACCAAGATGCCCTTCAACAGACGAATGGATAAGGAAGATGTGGTCCATATATACTACGGAGTATTATGCCTCCATCAGAAAGGATGAATACCCAACTTTTGTAGCAACATGGACGGGACTGGAAGAGATTATGCTGAGTGAAATAAGTCAAGCAGAGAAAGTCAATTATCATATGGTTTCACTTATTTGTGGAGCATAACAAATAACACAGAGGACATGGGGAGATGGAGAGAAGGGAGGTGAGGGAAACTGGAAGGGGAGATGAACCATGAGAGACTATGGACTCTGTAAAACAACCTGAGGGTTTTGAAGTGGTGGAGGGTGGGAGGCTGGGGGAACCAGGTGGTGGGTAATAGGGAGGGCACGTATTGCATGGAGCACTGGGTGTGGTGCAAAAACAATGAATACTGTTAACGCTGAAAAGAAATTAAAAAAAAAAAAAGTCTTCCCAGCTGAGGCCTCAGATGCTGTGATGCAAGCCACATCATTTTGCTGAGTTCTGAATTCTTGGTCTGTAGAATCCATGAACTTAATAAAATGGTTTATGCTACTAGGTTTTGGGGTGGCTTGTTAGGTAGCAAGAGATCATTAGAACAATGGCACCTACCGTTTTAGGATGTACAAATGTCACTGATTTCTCCTTTATGTACCTATAGAATCTATATTGTTTTGTTTTAGTGAACATTAAGGAGTTTATAAAGATTTTCTAGGTACGCTCCTAACCTTGGCCCCCTAATCGAATTCTTACTTAAATTCAGTCACATGTTCTACCTTAGGAATCTTTAAGAATATGATCTTGGCAGAAGAGGAGAGAAACCTAATTTAAACTAATATATATTTGTTAGTTGTTAGCAAACTAAAATAGTTAATCCCTATTTTCTGTTCTTTTCAACTTTTCTTTTTGTCGTATTTATGAAATGAATTTTTAAACTGCATGTGGTTACTACCAAGGAGAGTTAGCCCTTCTGGTGCTGATGCTACTTGCATTTGAAAATACCATCTCACGGCCTATTTATCTGGAAGAGGGGAGCATAGATTTTTAGTGGGTTTTACAGACCCAATTGATCTTAGCACTTTCAGCTACAAAGAACATCAATCTTCTTCAGTGCAAGAAATATTAAGTCCTGTAACACGCAAATTTGGGCTTAAAATAGCTAGGAGAAAATAAGTCTTTAAAAACACATATCAACTACTGTGGTAAATATTTTATTATCCTTCAAAGTGTAGTTACATAACAATCAGTGGTTTGTAAGAGTTCCTTTAAGTTAAGTTAATTCAACTACATTCATAACTTTTTTTTAAAAGATTTTATTTATTTATTGGACAGACAGAGATCACAAGTAGGCAGAGAGGCAGGCAGAGAGAGAGGAGGAAGCAGGCTCCCTGCTGAGCAGAGAGCCCGATGTGGGGCTCGTAGGTTTTTATAGTGTGTCTGATACTTGACTGGACCAAGTGATGAACATTTGAAAGTTGATATACAGAGGGGCACCTGGGTGGTTCAGTGGGTTAAACATTTGCCTCGGCTCAGGGCTTCCTGCTCAGCGGGGAGCCTGCATCTCCCTTTCCCTCTGTGGTTCTCTCTGTGGCTTTCTTTCAAATAAATAAAACATCTTTAAAAAATAAATACAAGTTAATATATAGAAACTGCCCTTTTGAATCTTCTACCCTAATGAGCACAGTTAGATTTGTTCATTCGGAACAACTACTCAGTTGTGCTTGGTGGAAAAGTACATTCATGTGAAAATCTAGGAGAATGACCTCTGAGTCCACAGAGCCTTTATGTCAGACATAAAGGAAATCCTTCCCTAAGTGATGGGAAATGCATGCTCTCATTTCTTTTTCTAAGGAGTTCTAATAGTTTCAACTTGACAGGGTCCTTTCTGTGTTTTCAGCTTGGTTGGTCACAAAACAAGGAAAAGCAATTCAAAACAAAAATATACTCCCCACAGAACTGGCCTATTCTGGATCTGGACTCTTAGCCTGGATAACTTTGTATTATTTTAAAATGTTATTGAATTTGTCTCTTGCTCTAATTTAAAAATTTTATGAAAATGACTGCAGTAGATTAGTAAGCAAAATAGGCCAGGCTACACAAAAACTTCTTTTGTTTTTGTTTTTGGTTTTTTTCCCCTCAATTCTGTTTAATACTCTGAAGTAAACTAGCCTTTCTTTCTGCCTACTCTTCATATAAATAACTTGGTCCTGGGAATTCCACCTCCCTTAGGATCTCAGTGGTCTGCAATTCTCTGTTTCATGTCTCACTGCTGTGATTTCCAGAAGCAGGAGGTGCCCAAAGAAGACAAAAGAAAGTTGGATTTTGGTTTCCTACTAGCAGTTTCCCTCTAGGACTACAGCACTTCCCTGACCTCAATGGCTGGAGCTTGGAGTCCTTGTCTCTTGCTAGTAGGTCCCTTTTCAGTTATCTATTGCTGTGTAACTAATGTTCTCAAAATGCAATGGTTTCAGATAATCACGGTTCCTTCATGGTGAGGTGCCTCCATGCCCCTTGTCCTCACCCCAATCCACCTCTTTCTCTCTCTTTCTCCCGCTCCCTGCTTCGCCCTTCCCCTCCTCCCTCACATGGGCTCATCCTTCCGGGCTAGCTGCAACATGGTGGCTGGGTTTCTCATGCAAGAACTTTCAGAGTAGATGGGTTTTTTTGACATGGCCTCTGGCTTCCTCAGAGAGGGTGTTCCAAGGGACAGGACTTGGATGCTGCTAAATGTGTAAGGACTGGGCTCAGAAACATGCTCAGCATCACTCTGGCAAATTCCATCATTCAAAGCAGTCACAGAGTCTGCCCAGGTTCAAGGGAGAGGATATAGACTCCACCTCTCCGACTGTCAAAAACTCCGAGGCCATCTTTAATCTGCCATGACTCCCATTCCAGAAGTCTCTGTGGCTTCAACAACTGTAGGTGACCTGCTGTGTTTGACTAGAACATTTAAGCAACTTGATACAGCTGTGCCTGACCCCATTCATGTCCATGCTTCATTCAACAGATCATGCACCAGTGCTGAGGACTGTCCAAACCTTTCTCATGAGCGTGCTACACTTTTTGGGCGCAGTGCTCCGGCTGCCTAAATGTTCTCACCGGCACAGCCGCGACTGTGCCTGCGTCCCCAGTCTGGACAGCGTCCCCAGTCAAACACAGTCTTGCCTCACTCTCTGTGACAAACATCTCTGTGTCTGAGTTTTAAGAGAAATATTTCCTTAAAATGCGTCACTTCTTCCACTAATGGTGTCATTACAATGTCTGTGATTGGTGTCTGAGGACAACTGCTTCATCGTCAGACCAGACCAGGTACATATCGGCTGAGGCACAGTTGTGTCTGTGCGCACACATGCTTTAGGTGGCTGTGCTGGGGATTACTACAGTGCTTGCTGGGAAAAAACAAAACAAAACAAAACTAGGAGATATCAGTGATCACATAATGCTACTGTCTAGTGCTTTAGTTTTCTAACGACTTTGATATACTACCCCATGCAGTTCTTGTGATTTTGACAGTTGGTATTACTGTTAAGAACAAACAAACAGGGCGCCTGGGTGGCTCAGTGGGTTAAGCCGCTGCCTTCGGCTCAGGTCATGATCTCAGGGTCCTGGGATCGAGTCCCACATCGGGCTCTCTGCTTGCAGAGAGCCTGCTTCCCTCTCTCTCTCTCTGCCTGCCTCTCTATCTACTTGTGATCTCTCTCTATCAAATAAATAAATAAAATCTTAAAAAAAAAAAGAACAAACAAACAACAACAACAACAGCAAAACCCCAACACTTTTGGACGACGGGGTGGCTCAGTCTGTTGGGGATCTGACTCTTGATTTCGGCTCAGGCTATGATCTCAAGGTCCTGGGACTGAGCCCCGTGTCGGGCTCTGTACTCAGCCGGGCGTCTGCCTCTCTTTCTCTCTCTCTCCCTCTGCCCCTCTCCCCACTTGCACGCTGTGTCTCTAAAATAAATAAATAAATCTTAAAACAAACAAACAAAAAAACCCCACCACCATCTCCTTTGGAGAAGATCTAATTAATAATAATGGCACGGCAGTAAGTGGTTGACATGCAACCGTCTCCTTTATCTTCACAGCTATTACTCATTCATTCATATTCCTTCATTTACGCCACAAATATTTACTGAGCATTGGGCACTGGAGATAAAATGGTGTGAGAAAACAGATGTGTCTGTTCTCAGGGAGCCTACAGTCTATTAGATTGATGTTAATTAAATCATCTCACAAATTAGTATGAATTTAGAACTGTAATCCCTGTCTGGAAGATGAAGTCCATGGTGGTTTGAAAGCAACAGGTGGCCTACTCCCTGAGGGCATGACCACTGACCTGACAGCTGAGGAAAGAGGAGGCATTTACTAGCATAAAGGGTGGGGAGAGCCCATGTTCCGGGTGGAGGGGACAGCTTTTGGGAAAGCGCTGTGGTTGGCGTGGGGGAGAAGGGTTCCTTCCAAGAACTGAAAGACATGTCCTGTGCCTAGAGCACAAGCCCTATGGGGTAGGATTAATACTAATCCCATTTTACAGATAAGGAAAATGAAGACCAGACTGATAATGCAGCCAGGAAGTGGCAATAGCAGACCTCGAACAGAGTTCTTCTCATTCCTCAGCTCCCATTCCTCCCTGTGCGGCTTGCTGTTTGAGACAGATCAATTTCAGGCCCATTTCCGAGGGGGTAAACATGTAGCACAGCCAGGGCGGCAAACCTACCTCCTAGGCAAGAAAGCCTGGAGTTGCAGAAAGCCTGAGCTGAGAATTTTGAGTAAGGCAGCTGAGCTCCTGTGGAGAGCTTGGAGAAGGAGAGCAGTTCAAGAAGAAGAGGGGGAGGAGGAGGGGAAGAAAAGGAAGAAGAGAAAGGAGGAAGAGAAGGATAAAGGGAAGAGAGGAAGAAGGAGAAGGGGAGGGAGGAGGGAGGGGGAGAAGGAGCAGCAGCAGCAAGAAAAAAGAAAAAAGGTTGGAGGGGCTTGCTTTGTGATTAGGATTCTGAATTTAAAACAAATATATGTCCATCAGTCCACTAATCCAGTCACAACTAACTATAATTCTAGTTTATGAGCAGCCTAATCTGTCACACTTTTCCTTCCTCTTTACAAATAGGATCCACGTTCCTCTGAATAAAGCATTTGCACTTTTGTCTCCTCTGGAACGTAGGGCTGAAAGGACTCAGCGAGGCCTCCAGTTGCTAGTGCTTCATAAAATGGCAGGTCTTCCAAGTGTGTGGTGAAACCCAGAGTTGGGTAAAGCAAAGCCCATCGGTCCACAGAGAGAGTGATCAGTTAGGGACTTGGGAAATGGGAAGAGCTAACCATGGGAATAGAGATCCTTAAACAGTGATGGTTAAAATGAAAATCTCCACGCTCTATTCCAGTCCTACTGAATCAGAGTCCCTGGAAACAGGGTCTGGGAAATTGAATTCTTAACATACTTCCTAGGGACTACTAAAGGATCTCTAACAGGGAATGAGATCAAATTAAAATGAAGATGTCCCTGTCTGATGTCAACCATAGATGATACCCCAAATAAAACTATTGACCAGGCTCAGTCAATCCACAAAACTGATACATTATAACAAAGTGTTCTTTTAATCCACTAAATTGGGGAGTGGTTTTCTCTGTAACCATAGAAAACTGAAACACAACCTCGGTGTCCAGTTGGCAGGCAGTTCTCGTAAATCTCCAAGGACTCAGAGACTCTGTACAATTTTCATTACACTGTTTCCAGGATCACTGTGGAAAAGAAAACAGAATAAAGAATAAGGCAGGAGGGATCTCTCTGGACCAGTCCTGAAAATCGGATGTATTGCCTCCATCCACATTTTTTTGGGCCAGAACTCACTTACATGGCTACACTCAAATGCAAGGAAGTTGGGGAAGATAGTCCATGAAGAAAGGAAATGGATTTAACGAACAGCTAGTCAGTCTCTGTCTCATGAACTGTTCCTTGTGAATCTCTTTCTCCTTGGGGGTGGGGGTGGAAATAACTAAAGTAGACAAATATTCAATATATTAGTGTCTTCTTGTTCAAACTGTCCTGTCACATTGTATTTATTCTCCCTTCCCCTGTCACCAAAATGATATCTGGGTGTTTGGGGCTGGGAAATGGGCAACCTATATCATCTTGTGGCTTGGAAACAAGGAAGCTTCAGATCAGGTGGCTTCTAGGGAGAATTCTGGTTTTGCCTCTAGAACCTGATCCTCCCCCCCACAGAGTCTGGACCTGTTTGGCATTTATGGATGTTATGCTCTTAACTTCAGAGCTGAAGTTAATGGTTTAGCCCGTCTCTGTCTTTGCCAACCTCTTGGATAAACCGATGATTGCCTGCAGTTCAGGGACCCTCTTAGAACGTCCATGTCCCCTCGGTAGGGACACAATGGAACATCTGCCTTCCAGACCCCCCAGACCTTCATGCTTCTTATAGGATTTGGAGACTATGGAGCCCTTTGGCTTGGATCCATTAGTTTGGACATAATCTACAAAGAACTATGGGAACCCAGTGTGGCCTAGCAGGAAACTGAAAAGAAATACAAAAATAACCCCTTCCTCTGAGCTGCCAGCATGTGTAAGTCACAGAGGACAATACCTCCTTTTTGTGGATTCTATCTTATCTCTTGGCACTACAGTATATAATATTTACATAATCAGAATGCTTTCTGTTTTTACTGAGTTGGGCTCTATGGTTTTTAAAATCTCTAATAAAGCACTGAAGACATATTTTGAAAAAAAATCAAGGTAATTAAACTGAAAAGCTTAAAAATAGAATATAGCGAACCATTTAAAGGGGGAGGCAGAGAAAGCAAAAATACCACTGAGGTCAGACAAGAGCATGTTCTAAACCAGAAAAATCAAGAACTGTAAGTATCTGTATTTAATTGGGTTGTCACATTAAGTACCAGAAAAACAAACAAAAGAACAACAACAACAGACTCTGGGGACTGGGGACTGGGATGGAGGGTAAGGAAAGGAAGAGTCTTTCCATTTTGGAACTCCTCTGCATGGCTTAAGTTTGAAAACTCACATGCGGATAATACTGTAATGAGAAAACACAAATTCTGAATTTCAAAATAAAACAGAGGCATCCCTGTCAACAAGGAAATGCTTCAATAAGATATAATCGTTAACTCAAATATCCATCTTTGGGGCAAAAATGAAGTAAATGTATAGATTCTGACTAGGAAGCGTATCCATGATAGTGTTAGGTGACAGAGGAGCGTTAAAGAGCAACAAATTTAGGACGCCCATTTATATGAAAATTATACATGTTCACCCTGCAGTGATAGGTCATGTGTGTGAGGACCCCTTTGTGCATCCAAGACAGAAGGTCTATGGCATAGACCTCCAACAATTTGGAATGGAGAGAAGGGAAGACTTCTATTTTTTCTATTTCATGCTTCTCTCTCTTTTACTTTTTTAAAAGACAAACATATATGTCTTAGTTATAACTTTTAAATGTGAGTTTGCCTTCTGGCATTGTCTCTTACAAACGGTGTAGTGTGCAGAAGTCAGGCCACCTCTTTGCACCTCAATCTGCCCATCTTTACACGGAACTTGCAGCCACTGCCCAGCAGTATGAGCAGAGGAAAGGCACTGATGTATCCCAGCGGTTCGTAGGGCTTCTCTACAAATTTCTCTCCTTTCCAAGTGAGGAATGGCAATCTGGGCGACTTGGGAAGTGGGGTGAGTTAGGGGGTGGAAAGTGGGGGGTGGAGGGTGGAGGAATGATTCAGACGGTGTTTAAAAACAGCCCTCGAAAAACAAAAAACAAAAACAACAACAAAAAAAAAACAGCCCTCCATGCACATGTACGCCGTCATCAGCTCCCAGATAACAACTTTCCCCTTTCCTGCAATTTTCTTCCCACGCCCACCACCATCCATTCTCTCCTAGACTCCTCTTTGTATTTATTTTAACCCAACTTTATCTGTAAAAAGTGCACAGACATTATCACAATGTTCCAAGATGAAATAGCCCTGTTTTCATGCTCCCCCAGGTCATCCCAATAGTTAATGGTGACGGCTTGACCCAGGAAGCTTCTGGAATACAGACTTGACTTTGTAACTTTTTCTCTAGTGCCTATACCATGCCTGACACATGGTAGTTACTTAATAATATATACTGAATGACTCCCAGAAAAACATTTCTTGGTCCTTTCCATAATATTCCGATTGCTCCTATGCCAGGACCATAGCTAATTATGATAAAAAACATTTTCGAGAAAATAACACATCTAAAACATCTGAGACATATTTGCTTATTAATACAAATGTGCCTCTAATTGGTCAAAGTTCATGGGTTAGCCATGTGGGGAAGGAGGAAAATGAAATATTTCCAAGTCATTGCATTTTTCTTCCTGTAAGTACTGGTTACTTTAAACAAAGCCAGTCCCAGGGCTCCAGGATTCTGACTTTTGGTAACTGTTTTGAGCGTTCCTTGTTAGTCTTACCTCTGCGGAAAAGAGACTGGGAGGATGGTATTTGGTTGGGACCCAGCAATCTCAACAACCAAAATCTAATCCTACCTCGGTCATGGGTCATACTACTGCCCCAGGTACCAGAGGAAGATATTTATCTGCGCAGAGAGCAAAGTCAGACAGTTTCTACACTTTTCATTGCCATGAGGATTTTAAGCCCATCCCCAGGACAGAACCCTAGTAAGCTAGACTGGACAGCATTGATGATGCTCTGAGTCAATGGTAGATGTAGACCTTTGGAAAGTGGGCTGACAGCTTCTTCCTAAGACTTGACCTCCTGGTTTTTATTTTATTTACTTTTTGAATTCATTTATTTGAGAGAGAGAGAGAGCGAGAGAGAGCATGAACAGAAGGACAGTTGAGGGACACAGACTCCCCACGGGGTAGAGAGCCGGGAGCCTGATGCAGGGCTTGATCCCAGGACCCCTGAGATCATGACCAGAACCAAAGTCACACACTTAGCCAACTGAGCCATCCAGACACTGCTGACCTCCTGGTTTTTAAATCCAGGGTCCTTGAGAGGAGCTACAGTACCACTTCCTGCTGTCTCTAAATTTTCTTCCCTACAGCTGACTCTGGAATTGCTTGGTTTGGCTTTGTTAACATGACAATAATTATAGTCATTTCCATTAATTGCTCCCCATTTGAGCCTAATTGCCATGAAGTACAATAAAAATTATGCACATCATTCAATGTGCCATATTAACTTCAGATTTTATTTCACTACAAAATTAGATTTGGTTCACTTTCACATTTTACTGCTCCCATGGTTTGGTTATATACACATTTTAAAAATAAAGAATAACGTATATCAACAAGCCAAATCAATGAAACCAGTATGGAGCCTCATAAGGGACTGGGGCCAAGAATAGAATGTTGTCCTCTGTTTCTCTCTCTGGAACTCCTTTATTCTTTTCCCTGTCTTCTGACACTCTTGTTTCTCCATGCACAAGGTGGAGGATCCTTTTTCACAGGGGCTTCCTGAATTTGTATGACCTCCATTCAATGGACCAGCCTCTACTGGCGGCTCTCTTTGAAGTTCAACTCTAAATTCCCAGGACAGTAGTCTGGGTAACCAGCCTGGTTGACTATTTCTGGTCCAGTCAACTGTGGCCATTTGATGGGGTAAAGTAGTTCAAGAAGAGCTCCAGAGGCTCCCAACCTGTGGCTGAGTGGGTAAGTGTGGGGGTGGAGGAAACTTGGACTTCCCCGAGCCTTTCTGAAAATTGGGAAAGTGAGTGATAAGGAATAGAACCTGTCTCTTAGAGTGTCGGCGAGGTTGCAAAAGGTGTTGCAAAAGGCAATGTTCGTAGAAGACCTTGCACATTTCTGGCATATAGAAAGCATGAATATAATATTAACCATTATTGTTGTTACTATCTCTTTCGGTTCTGAAACTATTTATTTTGAGGTTTGGGGGAGATATATATATATATATATATATATATATATATATATTTAAATCCATAAACTCCACCCCCAAATTTTTACAAGCAACCCAAGAACCTTTGGAAATCATCTCAAAAAGTTGTGTTTATTTTTTCTCCAAAAAACTCTGAACAGCGGCTTAGGAATCCTCACAAATTAGATCCAGTTTTGGAGAGCTTTGAAAACATAGCATGTAATATTTCTCTAATCCAGCAGAGGGCAGGCTTCCCAAAGGTAAAGACTTGGCCAGCCATTGTGCTTTTCAAAAAAACAAAGGTGATTTCAGTGAGAGCTGACTGTTGACTTTCAGAAATTCAGTGACTACAATTGCCTTCAAGAAATGAAAGAAATAAAAAGCATCAAAATATTTTTAAGACTCAGCAGACTTCCTGGCTGTGACTACAACACCTTCTCGCCACACAAGCTTGAGAAATAAACCTTAGTGTCCCCAGCTCCCTTTCTCCCTGTCTTCCTCTTCTTGTCACCCTGTCATATGAAAACATCTTCAGGAAAGGTACTTGTTATTAAATTTTAAAGAAATTAAAAATCCTAAAAATTTCAGTTCACTGCAAACACAAGGGGTACCTGGGTCAAGCATCTGCCTTCGGCTCAGGTCATGATCCTGCTTCTCCCTCTACCTCTGCCTGCTGTTTCCCCTGCTTGTGCATGCGCTTCTTCTCTCTCTCTCTCTCTCTCTGTCATATAAATAAATAAAATCTTTTAAAACACACACACAATAAAAAATTTGACTGTTACTGGGCTCCTGGGTGGCTCAGTTGTTTTCCACTCAGGTTATGATCTCGGGGTGGTGAGATTGAGCCCCACTTTGGACTCCACACTCAGCGGGGAGTCTGCTTCAGATTCTCTCTCTCCTTCTCTCCTCCCCACTCTCAAAAAAGAAGGTGATTATTACTGAAAATGGCATTTAAATTTTCAGATGTCCTACCAGAACTCATATTTAAAAAAAGGTGGAGAATTAGTTGTTTGAAACAAGGGTATTAGGGGGCGCCTGAGTGGCTCAGTGGGTTAAGCCGCTGCCTTCGGCTCAGGTCATGATCTTGGGGTCCTAGGATCGAGTCCCGCATCAGGCTCTCTGCTCAGCGGGGAGCCTGCTTCCCTCTCTCTCTCTCTCTGCCTGCCTCTCTGCCTTGTTGTGATTTCTGTCAAATAAATAAATAAAATCTTAAAAAAAAAAAAAAAGAAAAGAAACAAGGGTGTTAGTTGTATTGAAACAAGACAGGTCTGGGTTTAAAGCCTGGCTTGTTTATATACATATTACTGTCTCTGAGGTGAGTTATTGGCTCTGTAACCTTGGGCAAGTTACTAAGCTTTCCTCTCATCAGTAAAATGGGGATAATAATAGAACTTATGTTAGGGTTATGTGAGGATTAAAAAGAATAATGCATGGAAACCACAGAATGTTTAGCATGTAAAACACATTTAATAGTATTTGCTATTATAATACAAGATTTTTTATTTTACTTTTTTTAAGTTTTTTGTTTTTTGTTTTCTGTTTTTCCCAGTGATCTCTATACCCAACATGGGGCTTGAACTATAGCCTGATATCAAGAGGCCCACTGTCTTCCAACTAAGCCAACTGGGCACCCTTTTCAAATTTAAAATTTTTTATTACAGTGTAATTAACATACAGTGTTATATTAGTTTCAGGTGTACAATTTAGTGATTCAGCAATTCCATACATCACCTGGTGCTCATCACAAGTGCCCTCCTTAATCCCCATTACCTGTTTCATACATTTTCCCACTCACCGCCCCTCTGGTAACCATCAGTTAGTTCTCTGTGGCTAACACTCTGTTTCCTGGCTTCTCTTTTATTTTTTTCCCTTTACTTATTTGTTTTGTTTCTTAAATTCCACATATGGTGAAATCATATGGTATTTGCCTTTCTCTGACTTATTTCACTTAGCATTATATACACTCTTGCTCCATCCATGTTGTTGCAAATGACAAGATTTCATTCTTTTTTTAATGCTGAATAATATTCTATCATGTATATATGTATATATACACCACATCTTCTTTATTTACCTGTCAATGAACATGTGGGCTGCTTCCATATCCTGGCTATTGTAAATAATCCTGATATAAACATCGGGGTGCATGTATCCCTTTGAATTACTATTTTTTGTATTTTAGAAGTAAATATCCAGTAGCATGATTGCTGGATGGTAGGGTAGTTCTATTTTTAGCTTTTTGAGGAACTTTCATACTGTTTTCCGGGGTGGCTGCACCAGTTGGGATTCCCAAGAGTGCAAAAGGGTTCCTTTATCTCCCCATCCTGGCCAACACCTATTGTTTTTTATTTTAGCCATTCTGACAGGTGTGAGGCAAGATCTCTTTGCAGTTTTGATTTGCATTTCTATGATGATAAGTTATGATAAGCATCTTTTCATGTGTCTATTGGCCATCAGGATGTCTTCTTTGGAGAAACACCTGGTCATGCCTTCTGCCCATTTTTTTTTTCCATTTTATTTATTTTTTCAGCATAACAGTATTCATTGTTCTTGCACAACACCCAGTGCTCCATGCAAAACGTGCCCTCCCCATTACCCACCACCTGTTCCCCCAACCTCCCACCCCTGACCCTTCAAAACCCTCAGGTTGTTTTTCAGAGTCCATAGTCTCTTATGGTTCACCTCCCCTTCCAAATTTTTTCTTTTTTTTAATAAACATATAATGTATTTTTATCCCCAGGGGTACAGGTCTGTGAATCGCCAGGTTTACACACTTCACAGCACTCACGATAGCACATACCCTCCCCAATGTCCATAACCCCACCCCCCTCTCCCAATCCCACCTCTCCCCAGCAACCCCCAGTTTGTTTTGTGAGATTAAGAGTCATTTATGGTTTGTCTCCCTCCCAATCCCATCTTGTTTCATTTATTCTTCTCCTATCCCCCTAACCCCCCATGTTGCTTCTCCATGTCCTCATATCAGGGAGATCATATGATACTTGTCTTTCTCCGATTGACTTATTTCACTAAGCATGATATGCTCTAGTTCCATCCACGTCGTCGCAAATGGCAAGATTTCATTTCTTTTGATGGCTGCATAGTATTCCATTGTGTATATATACCACTCCTTCTTTATCCATTCAGCTCTTGATGGACATCTAGGTTCTTTCCATAGTTTGGCTATTGTAGACATCGCTGCTATAAACATTCGGGTGCACGTGCCCCTTCGGATCACTACATTTGTATCTTTAGGGTAAATACCCAGTAGTGCAATTGCTGGGTCATAGGGTAGTTCTATTTTCAACATTTTGAAGAACCTCCATGCTGTTTTCCAGAGTGGTTGCACCAGCTTGCATTCCCACCAACAGTGGAGGAGGGTTCCCCTTTCTCCACACCCTCGCCAGCATCTGTCATTTTCCTGACTTGTTAATTTTAGCCATTCTGACTGGTGTGAGGTGATATCTCATTGTGGTTTTGATTTGTATTTCCCTGATGCCGAGTGACGTGGAGCACTTTTTCATGTGTCTGTTGGCCATCTGGATGTCTTCTTTGCAGAAATGTCTGTTCATGTCCTCTGCCCATTTGATTGGATTGTTTGTTCTTTGGGTGTTGAGTTTGCTAAGTTCCTTATAGATTTTGGATACTAGCTCTTTATCTGATATGTCGTTTGCAAATATCTTCTCCCATTCTGTCAATTGTCTTTTGGTTTTGTTAACTGTTTCCTTTGCTGTGCAAAAGCTTTTGATCTTGATGAAATCCCAATAGTTCATTTTTGCCCTTGCTTCCCTTGCCTTTGCCGTTGTTCCTAGGAAGATGTTGCTACGGCTGAGGTCGAAGAAGTTGCTACCTGCATTCTCCTCAAGGATTTTGATGGATTCCTTTCTCACATTGAGGTCCTTCATCCATTTTGAGTCTATTTTCGTTTGTGGTGTAAGGAAGTGGTCCAATTTCATTTTTCTGCATGTGGCTGTCCAATTTTCCCAGCACCATTTATTGAAGAGGCTGTCTTTTTTCCATTGGACATTCTTTCCTGCTTTGTCGAAGATTAGTTGACCATAGAGTTGAGGGTCGATTTCTGGGCTCTCTATTCTGTTCCACTGATCTATGTGTCTGTTTTTGTGCCAGTACCATGCTGTCTTGATGATGACAGCTTTGTAATAGAGCTTGAAGTCCGGAATTGTGATGCCACCAACTTTGGCTTTCTTTTTCAATATTCCTTTGGCTATTCGAGATCTTTTCTGGTTCCATATAAATTTTAGGATTATTTGTTCCATTTCTTTGAAAAAAATGGATGGGATTTTGATAGGGATTGCATTAAATGTGTAGATTGCTTTAGGTAGCATAGACATTTTCACAATATTTATTCTTCCAATCCAGGAGCATGGAACATTTTTCCATTTCTTTGTGTCTTCCTCAATTTCTTTCATGAGTACTTTATAATTTTCTGTGTATAGATTCTTAGCCTCTTTGGTTAGGTTTATTCCTAGGTATCTTATAGTTTTGGGTCCAATTGTAAATGGGATTGACTCCTTCATTTCTCTTTCTTCTGTCTTGTTGTTGGTGTACAGAAAGGCAACTGATTTCTGTGCATTGATTTTATATCCTGACACTTTACTGAATTCCTGTACAAGTTCTAGCAGTTTTGGAGTGGAGTCTTTTGGGTTTTCCACATATAGTATCATATCATCTGCGAAGAGTGATAGTTTGACTTCTTCTTTACCGATTTGGATGACTTTAATTTATTTTTGTTGTCTGATTGCTGAGGCTAGGACTTCTAGTACTATATTGAATAGCAGTGGTGATAATGGACATCCCTGCCGTGTTCCTGACCTTAGCGTAAAAGCTTTCAGTTTTTCTCCATTGAGAATGATATTTGCGGTGGGTTTTTCATAGATGGCTTTGATAATATTGAGGTATGTGCCCTCTATCCCTACACTTTGAAGAGTTTTGATCAGGAAGGGATGCTGTACTTTGTCAAATGCTTTTTCAGCATCTATTGAGAGTATCATATGATTCTTGTTCTTTCTTTTATTAATGTGTTGTATCACATTGATTGATTTGCGGATGTTGAACCAACCCTGCAGCCCTGGAATAAATCCCACTTGATCGTGGTGAATAATCCTTTTAATGTACTGTTGAATCCTATTGGCTAGTATTTTGGCGAGAATTTTTGCGTCTGTGTTCATCAAGGATATTGGCCTGTAGTTCTCTTTTTTGGTGGGATCCTTGTCTGGTTTTGGGATCAAGGTGATGCTGGCCTCATAAAATGAGTTTGGAAGTTTTCCTTCCATTTCTATTTTTTGGAACAGTTTCAGGAGAATAGGAATTAGTTCTTCTTGAAATGTTTGGTAGTATTCCCCTGGGAAGCCGTCTGGCCCTGGGCTTTTGTTTGTTTGGAGATTTTTGATGACTGTTTCAATCTCCTTACTGGTTATGGGCCTGTTCAGGTTTTCTATTTCTTCCTGGTTCAGTTGTGGTAGTTTATATGTCTCTAGGAATGCATCCATTTCTTCCAGATTGTCCAATTTGTTGGCGTAGAGTTGCTCATAGTATGTTCTTATAATTGTCTGTATTTCTTTGGTGTTAGTTGTGATCTCTCCTCTTTCATTCATGATTTTATTGATTTGGGTCCTTTCTCTTTTCTTTTTGATGAGTCTGGCCAGGGGTTTATCAATCTTATTGATTCTTTCAAAGAACCAGCTCCTAGTTTCATTGATTTTTTCTATTGTTTTTTTGGTTTCTATTTCATTGATTTCTGCTCTCATCTTTATGATTTCTCTTCTCCTGCTGGGTTTAGGGTTTCTTTCTTGTTCTTTCTCCAGCTCCTTTACGTGTAGGGTTAGGTTGTGTACTTGAGACCTTTCTTGTTTCTTGAGAAAGGCTTGTACCGCTATATATTTTCCTCTCAGGACTGCCTTTGCTGTGTCCCACAGATTTTGAACTGTTGTGTTTTCATTATCATTTGTTTCCATGAATTTTTTCAATTCTTCTTTAATTTCCTGGTTAACCCATTGATTCTTTAGAAGGATGCTGTTTAGTCTCCATGTATTTGGGTTCTTTCCAGCTTTCCTCTTGTGATTGAGTTCTAGCTTCAGAGCATTGTGGTCTGAAAATATGCAGGGAATGATCCTAATCTTTTGATACCGGTTGAGACCTGATTTGTGACCCAGGATGTGATCTATTCTGGAGAAGGTTCCATGTGCACTAGAGAAGAATGTGTATTCTGTTGCTTTGGGATGAAATGTTCTGAATATATCTGTGATGTCCATCTGGTCCAGTGTGTCATTTAAGGCCTTTATTTCCTTGTTGATCTTTTGCTTGGATGATCTGTCCATTTCAGTGAGGGGAGTGTTCAAGTCCCCTACTATTATTGTATTATTATTGATGTGTTTCTTTGATTTTGTTATTAATTGGTTGATATAGTTGGCTGCTCCCACGTTAGGGGCATAGATATTTAAAATTGTTAGATCTTCTTGTTGGACAGACCCTTTGAGTAGGATATAGTGTCCTTCCTCATCTCTTATTATAGTCTTTGGCTTAAAATCTAATTGATCTGATATAAGGATTGCCACCCCAGCTTTCTTCTGATGCCCATTAGCATGGTAAATTGTTTTCCACCCCCTCACTTTAAATCTGGAGGTGTCTTCGCGTCTAAAATGAGTTTCTTGTAGGCAACATACTGATGGGTTTTGTTTTTTTATCCATTCTGATACCCTGTGTCTTTTGATTGGGGCATTTAGCCCATTAACATTCAGGGTAACTATTGAGAGATATGAATTTAGTGCCATTAGTAGCCTGTAAGGTGACTGTTACTGTATATTGTCTCTGTACCTTTCTGATCTACTACTTTTAGGCTCTCTCTTTGCTTAGAGGACCCCTTTCAATATTTCCTGGAGAGCTGGTTTGGTGTTTGCAAATTCTTTCAGTTTTTGTTTGTTCTGGAAGCTTTTTATCTCTCCTTCTATTTTCAATGACAGCCTAGCTGGATAGAGTATTCTTGGCTGCATGTTTTTCTCATTTAGTGCTCTGAATATATCATGCCAGCTCTTCCTGGCCTGCCAGGTCTCTGTGGATAAGTCTGTTGCCAATCTAATATTTTTACCATTGTATGTTACAGACTTCTTTTCTCGGGCTGCTTTCAGGATTTTCTCTTTGTCACTAAGACTTGTAAATTTTACTATTAGGTGACGGGGTGTGGACCTATTCTTGTTGACTTTGAGGGGGGTTCTCTGCATCTCCTGGATTTTGATGCTTGTTCCCTTTGCCATATTAGGGAAATTCTCTCCAATGATTCTCTCCAATAGACCTTCTGCTCCCCTCTCTGTTTCTTCTTCTTCTGGAATCCCAATTATTCTAATGTTGTTTCATCTTATGGTCTCACTTATCTCTCGAATTCTCCCCTCATGGTTCAGTAGCTGTTTGTCCCTCTTTTGTTCGGCTTCTTTATTCTCTGTCATTTGGTCTTCTATATCACTAATTCTTTCTTCTGCCTCATTTATCCTAGCAGTGAGAGCCTCCATTTTTTATTGCACCTCATTAATAGCTTTTTTGATTTCAACTTGGTTAGATTTTAGTTCTTTAATTTCTCCAGAAAGGGCTTTAATATCTCCAGAGAGGGTTTCTCTAATATCTTCCATGCCTTTTTCGAGCCTGGCTAGAATGTTCAGAATCGTCATTCTGAACTCTTGATCTGACATATTACCAATGTCTGTGTTGATTAGGTCCCTAGCCTTTGGTACTGTCTCTTGTTCTTTTGTTTGTGGTGATTTTTTCCGCCTTGTCATTTTGTCCAGATAAGAGGATATGAAGGAGCAAATAAACTACTAAAAGGGTGGCAAAGACCCCAGAAAAATGCGCTGTAACCAAATCAGAAGAGACCCCTAATTGTGGGGGGGAGAAAGGGGATAAAAACAGGTTCTGTAAAAAAAAGAAAAAAATTTAAAAAATAAAACAAGTAAAGAAAAAATATAAAAAAGAAAGAAAATATATATATATTTAGATAAACTAGTCAAAAAACGTTAAAAAAGAAAAGGGTAAAAGTTTTAAAAAATTTAACAGAAGAAGAAAAAAGAAAAAAAAATTGAAAAAAGAAAAAAAAAATTGAAGTAGCCGCAAGACTAAAGAATCATGGGGAGAAAGCCATGAGTTCCGTGCTTTGCTTTCTCCTCCTCTGGAATTGCTCTGCTGTCTTAGGAATTGAACCTACTTTCCTTGATAGATGAACTTCGTCCTGGCTGGATATTTTGTTGATCTTCTGGGGGAGGGGCCTGTTGTAGTGACTCTCAAGTGTCTTTGCCTGAGGCGGGATTGCACCGCCCTTACCGGCGGCCGGACTAAGTAATCGGCTCGGGTTCGCTTTTGGGAGCTTCTGTTCCCTGAACGCTTTCCGTAGAGTTCTGGAGGACGGGAATGAAAATGGCGGCCTCCCAGTCTCCGGCCCGGAGGAGCAGAGAGCCCGGGGCCCCACTCCTCTGTGCGCCCCCAGAGGACAGCACCCAATCACTCCCGTATCCCCAGCCTCTAGCTGAGCTCCGAGCTCACCCAGCCCGCGACCCGTTCAAGGTAACCCCGAGCTGAGAGTTCAGTCCTCGGCTCTGTCTCTGCAGCCGGCTTCTCCGTTCTAATACCTGCGAGCTCTGCGACACTCCGACACCCCCGATCCTTCTGTGACCCTGTGGGACCTGGGGCCACGCTGACCCCGCGTGGGCTTCACCCTGGTTTAGCCTCTGGAGCAATGTCCCTCAGTGGAACAGACTTTTAAAAGTCCTGATTTTGTGCTCCGTTGCTCTGCCGCTTGCCGGGAGCCGGCCCCTCCCCCCGCGGTCTATCTTCCCGTCGTTTTAGATTCACTTCTCCGCCAGTCCTACCTTTCAGAAAGTGGTTGATTTTCTGTTTCTAGAGTTGCTGTTCTTCTTCTCTTCGCTCTCCCGTTGGATTTGTAGGTGTTTGCAATGTTTAGATAAGCTATTGAGCTGATCTCCTGCTACCTGATGTAGTCTCAGGCTGCTACTTCTCCGCCATCTTGACTCCTCCTTCTGCCCATTTTTAATCGAATTATTTGCTTGTGGTTGTTGAGCTGTATAAGTTCTTCATATATTGTGGATACTGACCCTTTATTGGATAGGTCATTTGCAAATATCTTCTCCCTTTCAGTAGCTTGCCTTTTAGTTTTGTTGATTGTTTCGTTCACTGTGCAGAAGCTTTTTATTTTCAGGTAGTCCCCATAGTTTACTTTCACTTTTCTTTCCCTTATCTCAAGAGACATATCTAGAAAGAAGTTGCTATGGCCAATATCAGAGAATTACTGCCTGTGCTCTCTTCAAGGGTTTTTATGGTTTCAGATCTCACATTTGAGTCTTTAATCCATTTTGAGTTTACTTTCTGTGTGGTGTAAGGAAGTGGTTTTGTTTCATTCTTTTGCATGTAGCTGACCAGTTTTCCCAGCACCATTTGTTGAAGAGTCTGTCTTTTTCCCATTGGATATTCTTCTTGCTTTGTCCAAGATTAATTGACCATCTAATTGTGGATTTATTTCTGAGTTTTCTATTCTGTTCCATTGATCTACATGTCTATTTTTATGTCAGTACCATACTGTTTGGATGATTATGACTTTGTGTTATAACCTGAGTCTGGAATTGTGATGCCTCCAGCTATGCTTCTCTTTTTCAAGACTGCTTTGGCTATGCAGGGTCTCTTGTGTTCCATCCAAAGTTTAGGATTGTTTGTTCTAGTTCTGTGCATAGAACAGAACTATGTTGGTATTTTGAAAGGGATTGCATTAAATCAGTAGATTGCTTTCGGTAGTATAAACACTTTTTTTTTTAAGATTTTATTTATTTATTTGACAGATAGAGATCACAAGCAGGCAGAGAGGCAGGCAGAGAGAGAGGGGAAGCAGGCTCCCTGCTGAGCAGAGAGCCCGATGTGGGGCTCTATCTCAGGACCCTGGCATCATGACCTGAGCTGAAGGCAGAGGCTTTAACCCACTGAGCCACCCAGGCGCCCCTATCCTCAATTTTTTAAATAAAGTATTTTTAAAAGATTTTATTATTTATTTGCCAGAGAGAAAGAGTACAAGTGGGAGTTGCAGGCAGAGGGAGAAGCAGGCTCCCCACTGAGCAAGAAGCCTGATGTGGAGCTCAATCCCAGGACCCCAGGATCATGACCTGAGCCAAAGTCAGGTGCTTAACCAACAGAGCCACCCAGGTGTCCATTTCATAAAGTAATTTTTAAGATTTTATCTTTAAGTAATCTGTACACCCAACATGGGGCTCAAACTCCAACCCCAAGATCAAGAATCGCATGCTCTACTGACTCAGCCAGCCAGGTGCTCCACCTTGTCTTCCATTTTTTTCCATCAGTGTTTTGTAGTTTTCAGAGTACAGGTCTTTCACCTCTTTAGTTAAGTTGATTCCGAGTTATCGCACTATTTTTGGTGCAGTTGTAAATGGGATTGTTTTCTTAATTTCTTTTCTGCTGTTTCATTGTTAGTGTATAGAAATGCAATAGACTTCTGCACCTTGATTTTGTATCCATGACTTAGTGAATTCATTCATTTACCAGTTATAGCAGTTTTTTGGTAGAGTCTTTGGGTTTTCTATGTATAATATCATGTCATCTGCAAAAAGTGAAAAAGTTTTTCTTCTTTACCAATTTGGGTGCCTTTTCTTTCTTTATGTTCTCTGATTTCTATGGCTAGGAATTCCAGTACCATACTGAATAAAAGTGATGAGAGCAGGCACCCTTGTCTTGTTCCTGTCCTTAATGGAAAAGCTCTCAGTTTTTCTTTCCCCAGTTAGTATCATGTTAGCTGGGCTTTTTTTATAGATGGCCTTTATTATGTTGAGGTATGTTCCCACTAAACCTACTTTATTGAGGGTTTTTATTGTAAATAGATGTACTTTGTCAAATGCTTCTCTGTATCTACTGAGATGATCATATTTTTTATCCTTTTCTTATTGATGTGGTACATCGTATGTTGATTGACTTGCAAATACTGAATACCACCCTTGCATCCCAGGAATAAATCTCACTTGATTGTTATAAATGACTTTTTTAAGTCATTAACTTGAAAGTTATAAATGACTTTTTTAATGTGTTGTTGATCTTGGTTTGTTAATATTTTGTTGAGGATTTTTTGCATCTATGTTCACCAGAGAAATTGGCCTGTAATTCTCTTTTTTTGTGTGGTGTCTTTATCTGGTTTGGTATCAGGGTGATACTGGTGTCACAGAATGAATTTGGAAGTTTTCCTATATTTTGGAATAATTTGAGAAGAATAAGTATTGACTCTTTATTAAATGTTTGGTACAATTTGCCTGTGAAGCTGCCCGGTCGTAGACTTTGGTTTGTTGGGAGTTTTTTGGTTACTGATTCAAACTCTTTTCTAGTAATTGGTGTGTTCAAATTTACTCTTTCTTCCTGCTTCAGTTTTGGTAGGTTGTATGTTTCTAGGAATTTATCCATTTCTTCTAGGCTGTTCAATTTGTTGGCATATAGTTTTTCATAATATTCTCTTACAGTAGTTTTTATTTCCGTGTTTCTTATTTCTCTCCTTTCATTTGTAATTTTATTTGAGTCTTTCCTCCCCTCCTCTCTCTTTGTCTCTCTCTCTCTCTTTTTGGTAAGTCTGGCTAGAGGTTAATTAATTTCATTGATCTTTTCAAAGAACCAGCTCCAATTTCATTGATCTCTTCTATTGTTTTGTTAGTTTTTATACTATTTTTTTGGTGCTCTGATCTTTTTTTATCTCCTTCCTTCTACTGGTTTTAGGTCTTGCTTGTCCTTTTTCTAGCTCCTTATGTGTAAGGTTAGTTGGGGTTTGTTTATTCTTTTTGCAACTTTTCTCTCTTCTTGAGGTATTGCTATGAACTTCCCTCTTAAAACCACCTTTGCTGCATCTCAATGGTTTTGGACCCTTGTGTTTTTATTTTTGTTTGTTCCCATGTAGTTTTTGATTTCTTCTATGATTTCTTGGTTGACCCATTCATTTTTTTTAAAATATTTTATTTTATTTTGACAGAGAGAAATCACAACCAGGCAGAGAGGCAGGCAGAGAGAGAGGAGGAAGCAGGCTCCCCGTGGAGCAGAAAGCCCGATGCGGGGCTCGATCCCAGGACCCCAGGACCATGACCCAAGCCAAAGGCAGAGGCTCCAACCCACTGAGCTACCCAGGCGCCCCGACCCATTCATTATTTAGTAGCATGTTATTTAACCTCCAGTTATTTGAGGTCTTTCCAGATTGCTTCTTGTGGGTGATTTCTAGTTTCATAGCATTGTGATCAGAAAAGATACATGGTTTGACTTTAAAATTTTTGGAACTTGTTGAGACTTGTTTTGTGGCCTAATAGGTAATCTATTCTGCCAAAGTCCCATGTGCACTTGAAAAGATGTGTATTCTGCTGTTTTAGGATGGAATATTCCAAATACATTTGTTGGATCCATCTGGTCCAATGTGTCATTCAAAACCACTGTTTCCCTGTTGATGTTCTGTTTGGATGACCTGTCCATTGTTGTAAGTTCACTGTTAACATCCCCTGCTATTATTGTATTAATGTTGATTAGTTCCTTTATGTTTGCTATTACCTGTTTTATATATCTGGGTACTCCCAAAATAGAAATTTTATTAAAGTGTCATTATTTTAATAAATTATTATATTGATACGATTCTATATTACCTTATTATACTTTCATAATGGTCCCATTTTATCTCATACATGTTAGACAATTTCTGGAGTGTTGCCTTTATGTCTGAACTGGAGGAAGGGGGCACATTTTAAATGGAACACTGACATATTAGAGAGAACACAGAAGAGAATGGATGGGGATGTTTCTAGAAATTATCATATGAAAATTAGTTGAAAGAGTTGAAAGAATTGTGGCTATTTGAACTTGAGAGTGTAAGATTTACGTGGAATGTAAGTACTACCGTCAAATACAGAACGACTGAAGGAAATCCTGACTGAGAGGCCTGGATAAGAGCCTAATCTTCCAGAACAAGTGGGTTTTGCATTTGTTTCTGTTAGCTGCCAGAGGGGAATTACCTTCCCTGCCTCAGTTTATGTTTATTTCTCAGCTTGGGTGTTCTTGGAACAAATATATTGACAGAATCATGGTTCAAATTCTCAAGGGAAACTTCTTTCCCCAGAGCCCAGACCAAGACAGAGAAGCATCCTTATTGTCTCCTTGAGTCAGTGGATATGTTTTTCCTGATTCACCCTTTCACTGTCAGAATGGTCCTTGCTTCAAATTCTGATCATGATGCCTTTCTATAGCTCTAATATTTTATAGTTTGAAGAGTTTCTCTTACGTGAACATTTTCTTTGATTGTCACCAGAGCTCTGTGAAATACATAGAGATTATCATCCCCATAACAATTTGTCTAAGGCATAAGTAGACAAGACGGGACTGGAAATAATGTGATAGGCTGGATCATATGATGCTAATTCTTTAATGTGAATTACACTCATTCTCAAGAGTTTGCCATACTGACTTCAATGTCAGTATGCTAAATTCTTTGGTTGTCCCTTTTGGATGCTATGGATCTCTAATACAGAATCTCTGCTCTTACTTGGCATGTTTAACACACCTTAGAGAAGATTAGTGTAAGGACTCTGGTAGCTCTTTATTCCAGTCCACGGCTCAAACACTATGTCTTTGGTATTTTAGTGCTAGATTATAACCACAATCAGTTACATTTGAATCATTGGACTAACTCAGAACAAACATATTGTGAAAATAGTAGCTGTGAGAGAGACAGATTGGGGATTGGGCCTGATCTTTCAAATTGCTGTTACTAATGTAAAGAGAGTAGGGATGAAATTTTAATGACCAACCAATTAGACTAGAGCAGCAATAATCACAGGGGGCCAAAAGTCTTGAGGTCCCACAAATGCAGGTCATAAAGCAGCATTCAATGACAGCATATAAATTCCTTTCCACCCTCTTTGTTTGTTTGTTTTAAAGAAGATTTATTTGTCAGAGAGAGAGAGAGGGAGAAAGAGCACAAGCAGGGGTAGCAGCAGAGGGAAAACAGGCTCCCCAGTGAGCAAGGAGTCCAATGTGGAACTTGACCTCAGGACCCTGGGATTATGACCTGAGCCAAAGGCAGATGCTTAACCAACTGAGCCACCCAGGCTTCCATTTCCACCCTCTTTTCTATCTTCAATCTCAGGTAACTGCTCATCCATTATAGAGGCCAACATGCTATGTGAGGACATAAGGGTTGCCCTAATCATCCGCCAGCCTCTTTTTTTTTTTTTTTTTTTTTTTGAGTCTTCTCTCTATAGAACAGAAAGTTTTTCTGGCCCATCACTGAAAGAAAATATCTTTAATTTATTTCTTCCATGTTTATTTCACATAAAGGCTCCATGTCCTCTGGGATCACTAAATTTAACCTCAGCTTGGCTAATGGAAACATCCACTGAAAACACTGTATTGGCCTAATTGTATTAGTTGATCACATTTGTTCTTTCCACAAACACCACTGCATATCTTCTCCTAGAATTTACAGAAAAACATTATAATAGCCAGAAATAATGAAATGTTGTGCAGAATAAAAGAGCCCATTCTGGGGGCGCCTGGGTGGCTCAGTGGGTTAAAGCCTCTGCCTTCGGCTCAGGTCATGATCCCAGGGTCCTGCGATCGAGCCCCACATCGGGCTCTCTGCTCCGCGGGGAGCCTGCTTCCTCCTCTCTCTCTGCCTGCCTCTCTGCCTAGTTGTGATTTCTCTCTGTCAAATAAATAAAATATATAAAAAAAAAAAAAAAGCCCATTCTGGTTAACAACAGCCAGCAAATCATGCCAAAAGACTTTTACCCTCTCTGGCCTAGCATTGTACAAATATGATTGTGTTAGAAAGTGCTAATGATATCATCTATTATCATATCAATTACTAATGATATCACCTATTAAGGTGAATGCAAGATGGATGTACTGTGGTAGGAAATAAAGAGGTATGAAGTCTCATGATTTTGGAAGTAGTCATGTGATTATGATGTGATTTCCAAGATAGTCATGTCCTCTGAGTGGAAAGTTATCAGAAACAGAATATTGATAAAAGACTTTGGTCTCATACAGTATACATGTGTAAATACTGTAAAAATGTCACAGGGACGGTAAGTACAGCTCTACTACATTTAACTCAACTGAAAAATCCAACTAAAACATTAAAACAACAATTACTGCCTCTGAGGGCTAGAATTTTTATAACAGGGAGGAGGATGACTTCAACAAAAATGGCTGGATTTATACGGTAGGAGCTCAGCTGGCACTTGAGCACTCCTCCACACAAACTCACCACCTCCGTGTTTGCCAAAGCCTGCCTTTTCTCTGCCTTGATCCTGAGTGAATTTTTGAAGTTTGTGTAGGAAGCTCCCAGATTCCTGGTTTCATTCCTATTTTCAATGTAACCTTCCAGCCCTACTCAGATAATTCTCATCTCTCAAGAAAACTTATTTTTTCTACCAGAGTGTGATGTTGGTATCAGTTTAAGTATCACCTTTTGACCTGTTCTAGGGGAGTCACAATTTAACAGAAATAAAAATTCTAAGTTAATCGGGGAGCAGAACAGTGTCTAGTGTGTGCTACCTTTCATGTAAGAAAATATGTAATAATCTACTTTTATTTTCAAAAATAAGCAATGAAAGGATGAGACAAAAATCTAATAAAATAGTTACCCATACAGCAAAGGAGGAAACTGGGTAGGAAGAATAGGTATGAAGGCAAAACTTTTCTGAACCCTTTGTTATGTGGGTTTTTTTCTTATTTAAAAGATTTTATTTATTTATTTGATAGAGAGAGAAAGAGAGTACGAGCAGGGGGAGGAGCTTCCTCCCCAATGCAGGGCTCCATCCCAGGAACCTGGGATCATGATCTGAGCCAAAGGCAGACACCCAACAAACTGAGCCACGCAAGCGCCCTGTGTTACGTAGTTTTGACTTTGGAACAGAGGTGTGCTAGAGCTAAGTCACACCAACTAGCAAGAGCCAATTATTAAGTTTGTAAGAATTCTATCAAAGAGCCATCATTAAAAATTAAATTATATGAACTTAATATTAAATAAATTATATCAAAATAAAGATAAACACTAACAACTTATCAATCTCTAATTATTTCACTACATTTTACTATTATTTACACTACTGTAATTATTGTATCTGTATGGTAGAAATACATGGTGTGCTACTGTTCTCCCCCCAAACTCTGTATTCAGTGATGTAACATTGGTAGCTTGAAATCAGTCATGGAGGTAATATTTACACCATAGAAATAGGCAAACTCAGGGCTTTTATTCCAGGGAGCCAGTTGTTAAATATTTATCAGCACACTGTTGCTTTGGAATCATTTAATATTTTACATAATTTAAATGTAAAAGTAAATTTTAAAAAGAGTAATCAGTAAAAACAAAAAAAACCCCAAAATAAACAAATTTATCAAATATGTATTATTTAGCTACCATAATATTTGAAAGAAAAGTTATTTCAAGGGCTTTAAATCTCTTTTTTTAAAAAAGATGTATTTGTTTTAGAGAGAAAGAGAAAGAGCACACGTGAGCAGGACAGTGGGGCAGAGGGAGAGGGAAGGAATATCAAGCAGACTCCCCAAGGAGCACAGAGCCAATGCAGGAATTTTTAAAAAATGAACATCAGTGAGCTGTGCACAATTTCAAGTAGCCTAGTACAGGTATAATTGGAGTCCTTGGAAGAAATAAGAGAGAGGTGTGGGAAAGGAGAAATATTTGAAGATATCATGGCCAAAATTTTTCCAAATTTGATGAAAACGATAAACCAAAGTTCTAAAATGTTCAATGAACTACAGCCACAAGAAAAAAACAATACCACAGCATATAGTCAAATTGCCCAAAACTAGTGATAAAGAGGAAAGCTTTTAAAACAGAGTTTGGGGCGGGGGGGAAGGCACATTATGTACTGAGGGGAAAAAAAAAAATATCTTTCACATACCCCCCAGTCCATGAAATTTTTTCATTGGAAATAAGGTGAGCAAGAAAGTGAAGAAGTATCTTTAAAGTGCTGTAAGAAAAAAAAAAAACCTCTCAACTTAGAATTCTATATTGCAGTAAAAATATAGTGAACATACCTATCATTCCCAAAGTTTACTCATACATGAGTCCTAATAAATCCTCCTTCAAGCCAATCCTTGCCATTCCCTCCTCCTGTATCCCCCTGCAATCATTGGCCCTCTGTCACTATAGATTAGTTTGCACTTTCTAGGATTTTATATAAATGGAATCAGGTAGTATGTATGCTTTTTGTCCAACTTATTTCACAAGGCATAATTTTTTTCGCTTTCTCCATGTTGTTGCATGTGTGACTGATTCACTCTTTTTCATTGCTGGATTGTATTCCATTTTATGAATTTACCACAATTTCCTTATCCATTTGTCTGTTCATGGACACTTTGAGTTGTTTCACTTTTTGGCTATTACAAATAAAGCTTGTGTGAACATTCCTATATGACACATGCCTTCCTTTAGGTTGAATAAGTACCTGGGAATAGAATGGTTGCATCATATGGTAGGTATATATTTAATATTTTATGAAACTAACATAAAAGCTGTTTTTGAAAATTTCTTCATGATCTAGTGAGATAAGAATAATTACTCCTCTCTTTGAGATGAGGAAATGGAGTTTCAGAGATATCACGCTGGTTTGTTCAATGTTACTCAGCCAGTGAGTGGTAAAATAAAAAATAAACCTTGTTCTCCCAACTCTATACTTAGAGAGGCTTCCACCAGACATCTACATTCCTAAAAACCTAAAATCTCACCACTCATCTTAACAGGATCAATACTTCATTACAAGAGAAATAGGAGGTTGGAGATCTGCTGTTAGGACCATGCTTCAAAAATTTATTCCATGAAACTTTAATCTACGAGATGATGTGTGACCCAAGGGTTCCGTGGTCAAAGAAGTTGGGGAAGACTGAACATATTAACCACCCCCTCATGTAATTCATCCTTCACATTGGAAGACAAAGGAGACGAGAAATTCTATACTCACAAAAACCATTTTTATAAGTATTTTCTAACGATTTTTGAACATAGAACTTTTTTTTTTTTTTTGCCTATGACTTTTTACCAGCTAGAGCTTTTAACTCTTATCAGGCTATTATAAACTTTATAATAATAAAACTGCCTAGAGATGTAATAAAATTTAATGAAATTAGAATTAGGACTTTCCAGTAAGAACAACAGTACAGTCCCTTTCACCTGGCTTCTCAGGCATCATGAAAGAAACAAGTAGAGCCACAAGTCTTGAAGAAGGAATACTCTTGCATCCAGGTTCTTGCACTGATTGCCTAGACACAGGGATTACAATTTTTGTTTTTATACTGAATCAAAATCTATTTGGGCTTTTTTTTTTTTTAAATATCAAGCTGAGTTATTCTTTGACATTTTGAACTTCCCTAAACAAAGACAATTTTTACATCCGAGCCACTTCAGAGTTGATGAACAAAGTGTCGAAACTGGAAGGACATATCTTTTCTTGGGTCCTTCGTATTATGGGGCCTCGTGCCGTGAAGCAAAGTGGAAAGTTAAGAAAAATTTGTTGACCTCAACTGCCTTTTCTCTGCAGGAATGAAATTCTATTAAAAACTATATTCCAGGCATATTTGTGCTTTAAGAACAAGGCACCTAATTTTTACCCAGACTGCCCTGATTGTCCCTTGAAACTGCCATTGTCCTTGTTTTGACATGTGACTCCTTTATTTGTTAAAAGAATTTGCCCCAAATCAAAATAGAGAGCGCTGCAAAATCTAGAAAGAATTCATTTACCAATTTTTCCTGATCACCTACATTGTCAGTGACTTCATGGAGTGACGGCCAGCGGGCAGCAGAATGGCAGAAGTTGGGGTAGAAAGAAACTCTCTGTGCAGGTTATTCTTCATTTTCCCCTGTGGACCCATTCTGTATATTCTCCAGCCTGTCCTGTGCCTATGGAGGCTGACTTTCATGGGCTGCATCACTCCCTCTGACTTCTGATGGGATCAGCCAATGGGAAACACCAACGGACCCCTTCTGCCACCCCCATGTACCCTCTTTCCTGGCTGTGCTCCAGCTGGGCTTGCCTCTTCTCCCTCTCCATGCTTCTAACAGGTGACTGCCCTCTCATAGCTCTGCAGCTCGGTTCAATTCCCCTCCCCTGACCCTTCCAGGCTGAGGGATGGCAGTGGCTTCCCAGTGTTGCTCATCCTAGGGTGCCTCAGCATCCCTTATTTTTTCTCTTGACCCTCCTACTTCTGTCAATAGTCCCTTTATTAAAGTTCACCAGTTCTACCTTCAAACGTGCCAATCATTTCCTGTCTGAATTCTGACACATACACCTGTTCTGATGTTAAAATTAGAATTCTTACCAATTTTTAAAGTATCATATTATGCTTTGGGGCACCTGAGTGGCTCAGTTGGTTAAGCGACAGACTCTTGATTTCAGCTCAGGTCGTGATCTCAGGGTCATGAGATCAAGCCCCGCCTGGAGCCCCATGATGGGCTCTGCACTGGGTGTGAATCCTGTTTGGCATTCTCTCTCCTTCTGCCCCTCTCACCCCCTTTTTGAACAGGGGTGCTCTCTCTCTCTTAAAAAAAAATCATGTTATGTTTGAAAGTTGTGATGCAAATGTCTTTCAAATGAAAGGGGAATTTTTAAAAAATGTAAACATTGAACATAAGTGAAGTTATTTCATACTGAAATGGTGAATCCTAACTTTTTCTCAGTGGGTTTTGGGAAAACATTTTAGTTACTTAGACTGACTGTCAAGTGTATCTTGCCTTCTGACTTTACAGAGTGTGCTCAGGAAAAGTTCTAGGACATGCTGGCCCCAGTCCAGGCCATCTTCCCACCTCTACCCATGCAACTCCTCTGGATGAAGGACAGTTTGTTTCACTGCATCTGAGCTACGCCTGCATCTGAGCTATCCCTCTGCAAGCCAGAGGAGCTGGTGCTCTCATACTCCACAGCTCCTTCCAATTATTTTTTTCCATTTCACCGCCTATTCTCTTACTTACTCATTTCCATTTCCTATAAGAAGGACGTGTAGTCTTTTCCCTTCCCCCTTCCCTCTTGTCTCTCAATAACCAAAATCCCAAGGCTCTAAGTCTCAACTACATGGATTCCAGCGCATAATGGTAATGTGTAACTAATGGGAGCTAAAGATCTCAAGTTTGCAAATATTTTAATTAAAAAAAAATACATTTGAGTGAATTCAAGCTTACTCCCTCAAATAATAGAACTCTCAATCATCTGAAATCCATAATGTTTCCTTGAGTGGGAGGGAAAGATGTGGAATTACCACTAATGTTCAGGAATTAAGCGTCACGGTCAGTCTTGCCTCTCCATTACTGATCCACATTTAATAGCTCCGGCCATTACAAATAATTGTAGTGTTTTACTTCTGCACACACAAAAATTGTTTTTGATTCATTAAAATCTGGGCATGCCTGTGGGAGTGTCACATATTGAAATGTCATCCATCAAGTGAGTTGTAGTACAAAAAAGGTTAAGCACAGCTGCTCCGGGGAACAACTAAGACAAATCCCATTACTGTAGGAAATCCCCGGTGAAAGCTTTGGTACAATTTGAGAGAGAAATTCTCTATTGTAATAGTTACATTACTATACACATGATCTTGAATGGATCCTGTCTTACCTGCTAAAGATCATCTCCCCTCCTACGCCCTTCAACATCTGCTTATCGAAGCCCTTTTTTTTTTCCCCTATAGCATCTGAAAGAATTCCATACAGACTAAGGTTGTTAACTTGCCCCATTTTGCTTCATCTCTTACCTTCTCTTAAGTGAAACAAAGTAAATCACCCTATTTAAAAGTAATTTCTACCCCCAACCTGGGACTCAAACTCATGACCCCGAGATCAAGAGGTACTATGTTCTACTGACAGAGATAGCTAGGTGCCCCCTCTTATTTTCAGTCTTTTGAATTCATCAGTCCGAACTTTCTGATGTTGACATACAATTGTTTGAACATAATGTGTATGTTTACATTAATTTTTTTCAAGCAAAAAGTAAAATGCAATTTAATGGGACTCAGTATTAAAATGCTAGGTCATGAGGCGCCTGGGTGGCTCGGTGGGTTAAAGCCTCTGCCTTCGGCTCAGGTCATGATCCCAGGGTCAGGGAGCCTGCTTCCCCCTCTCTCTCTGCCTGCCTCTCTGCCTACTTTTGATCTCTGTCAGTCAAATCAATAAATAAAATCTTTACCAAAAAAATAAATAAAATGCTAGGTCATGTCTACACCCACTGTGCAAAGGAATATGCTAACTAAGACTAGAGATACATATGTTTCTTGTCTTGTGGACTGGGGAACTAAGTCTTTTATTGTTATTTGAGCTTTCAGATTTTTAAAAAAGATTTTTACTTACATGAGAGAGAGAAAGAGAGAAAACGAGTAGGGCGAGAAGAAGGAGGAGAAGCAGGCTGCCTGCTGAGTGCAGAGCCTGATGCAGGGCTCAATCCTCATGACCTGAGCTGAAGGCAGACACAAACGACTGACCCAACCAGGTGCCCTGGAGCTCTTTGGTTAATATTTCTCTCTCTACCTTTGATTTTAGTGGTTTTGACATCTCAAAACAACCGGTGGTGGTGAGGGAATGGGTGAAGGAAAAGTTACAAATAAGCTAGTGGAAAATGTCTTCACCCTTATTTTGTATAATCACCTACGTACATGTCAACTCACTACCTATAATTAATTTGTTTTTAAATGATACATTTAGAGACTATTAATAAATGTTTCATTTTCACAGGTAGAGCTATTCTTCTCGGTACTCAAGAGGAACCTCCAAGTCTTAAGCTGAAAGGCGATCAGGCAAATGGTTTCCACACTTGAGTGTGGGGTTTTGTTTTCTCCACATGAAGACATCAGGCACAGGAGTTCTTAGGACTTGTTGGGGCCTGCATTGATTGGCTGCCACAGAGGCCTGGGAAGAGCCACTCTGTAAGGAAGGCCCTGGCTGGGGAAGGCCGGTTAGGTGGCGCCACTGAGCAGCAAAGGCTGGGAAGAGTCTGGGGAGGCAGACAGGACACAGAACACAGCACCCAGTAGATCATATCACAGACTGGAGGTGGTTGTTGGGCACAGCAGTTCACATCAGAGAGGGCCCTCAGAGCACGTCCCCCACAAGAACATGGCTATGGGGAATCTGGAAGAACAAATTTCACAAAGCTACATACCCAGCTGGGAGCACAGGGAATACTAGGCCCTGGAGCATCTGGTAAGAGAAAGACAGGGCCAGTCTTAAAGGTATTGATACCTGGTGCAAGAACCAGAAGAGACCTATTTGCAGCACTGGGAAAAAAAAATTGGAATTGGGGCTCAGAAATGGATCTTATTATCAAGGTGGGACATGAGGGCAGAGTAAGAGAAGCAAGAAGCTCGAAAGGCAAAATTCAGAGTTTCACAACAGGACTCATTATTTCCTTCTACTTAAAGTCTGATTTGATCCTAAAAGAGAAAGCAGTAGCTTCAGACCTGCAGAAACTTCTTCCCCGGGCTTAAAAAAAAAATCAGTTCCCTGACCTCGTCTATGACACTTAATATTAGTCAGTATTCTTGAAGGGAAGTGACAGAAATCCAATTAAAATTAACTTGAAGGGACCACAATCAAAGGAATTTACTGGTTCACGTAACTAGAAAGCACAGGGGTAGAGCTGGCAGTTATAAACACTGATGGAGTCTTTACTTCTACTCATATCTACCTAGTGGTCAGTTGATAGATGTTTTAGCAACTAAGACTTGGAAGAAAAACAGTTTTATGTATGTACATACATATAGAAGCTTACTGTAAATTTTATTAATACAAAGGACTTATCAATAATAAAATATATAATACTCTTCACATAAATTTGATATAGCTACTTTTTTCTCATAGAATGCTTTTGTTGATTTTTGCCAAACTTCGGCACCTATAGCCAAATGCAGTTGTTTTTAAAAATACATATACTTCTGACCTGAATGTTAGTTGATATTTTCAATCACAGGAAAGATAATGCTGTAAACTAAATAGTGTCCCCCACAAATTCATGTGTCTAAGCCTGTTATGGACCGACTGTTTGTGAAGACACAATGGGAAGGTTGTCATCTGCAAGCTGAGAAGGGGACCTGGCGCTTTGATCTCAGACTTCCAGCTTCCAGAACTCTGAGGGAAAAAAAATGTCTGTTGTTGAAGTCACCAGTCTAAGGTACATTTTTTCAGCAGCCTGAACAGACTAAGACAAACCCCTAACCACTAACATGACTATATTTGGAGATTAGGTCTATTAGGAGGTAATTAAGGTTAAAAGAGGTCATAGCAGTGGGCACTAATCCTACAGAATTTGTGGCTTCATGAGAAAAATAAGAGATCTTTCTTTTTCTGCATGTGAACAAAGAAGGGATTGTGTGAGCTCATAGCAAGATGGAGGCTTCCTAGAAACCAAGAGAAGAGGTCTCAAAATAAAACTTATGTTGCCAGCACATTGATCTGGGACTTCCCAGCATGCAGAAACAGGAGAAATAAGTGATTGAGTTTATGCCACTCAGTCTATAGTATTTTGTTTGGCAGCTCAAACCACCTATCCAGATAAGAAATATGAAAGTGAAACAAAAAATACATATGTGGGAACTTCACTCTTTTTGCAATGAGTGACTTCTTTGCTGAATCAGACTATAGTTATTGAATACTAGAATAATATTTCCTCATTTCTTTCTGCTATTTATAATATAACATCTTTAGATACGGCACACTTTTATGTTTAATCAGCATAACATTTTCTCTGTAACTTTGTTAAATCTAGAGACAGAATTAGCCCTGTAAACTAAGCCCTGTGGTCCTAATCTGGACTGCTGCTTGTTTATTTATAATAATAATAATTATTTTTTAAAGATGTTATTCATTTATTTGAGAGAGAGAGCGTGAAAGAGAGCATGAATGGGGGAGGAGCGGAAGGAGAGAGAAGCAGAAGCAGACTCCCTGCTGAGCAGGAAGCCCAGATTTGGGGCTCCATCCCAGGACCCTAGAATTATGACCAGAGCAGAAAGCAGCCCCTTAACTGACTGAGCCACCCCGGCACCCATTGCTTGTTTTTTTAAATAAAGTTTTATTGGAGCACAGTTGCATTTGTTTATGTATTGTCTATAACTGCTTTTGCACTGAATTGACTTAAGTAGTTCTGACAGATGATATGGTCTGCAAAGCCTGAAATGTTTACCATTTTCCCCTTTACAGAAAATATTTTGCCAATCTCTGTTCTAGAAAATCAACCCAATAACAAATTAAGCCTTGATTTGTAGTGTTTGTTCTTTTCTGTGGTGTAAATATTCCCACCATGCTGATTTCAACCTACCAACGTAAATGTCATTTATCCCACAGCATTGGAAGGAAATGTGTAGTAACACACCATTATGTAGTATTTCCATCATTTAGGAAGCAAAAGCCATAAATAACCCTGAAAGCATAGATAATAGTAAAGTGTAGTAAAACAATTAGGAAATGATGAGTTTTAGATATATATTCCCTTTATATTCAATACTATGTATGGCTTTTACTTAATGGGAAGTTCATATCATTTATTTTTAAATAATGACTCTCTTCAATGACTGACTCACAGATTGCATGAAAACTTAACACTTGGCTCTCACAAGCCAGTTTGAGCTGGCTTCAGCACACCATTATATGCTTCTTTTGGCATACTGACCTCACTCTCTTCTGGCAACAGACTCCTTCTGGCTAGAAAGCTGACAACTGGCTGCCCCAAGCCCACATCTTACAGCCTATCATAACAAAGATATAAAACTCCTGACCCTCAAACACATAAATCATATTAGTCCTGGACCAATTACTCTGGATAGAAGACTAGGGCAGATATAACGACAGAAAATTTCACTAGGATCACATAGAACGAGGAAGGAACTGGTTTTTTGTAAAAAGTGGTTCTAGGCATAGAAAAAGAAACTAAAATTAGTTCCTTGCAATCCTACTTGTTTAACTCCAAATGCTTGTCAATGTTGTAATGTCATACCAAGAATTAAATACAATACCTGATTGAGTTATGTTCGGGACAAAACACAAGGGAGAGAAGTACTGCCCTAGATGTGTTGATCATTATTCTACCAATGCAGGCTTAACATGCACCCCCTGTCGCAAAATTTATTAACCCCTTTAATCTGGCTCATGGTGACACTTTAGTCAATATAAACACCCAGCATTTCTCTTAAGATCTGCTCTTAACGTATTTTCCCCATGATCTAGATTTGAAAACAAACAAACAAACAGCACTGACCTTTTTTTAGTCCCAATGTGGAAATTCACATTTCTTTTCTCAGTTGTTATTTATTTCAACCTATTTTATCAATCACTTGAGACATAATATTTTGATTCTGTTATCTGGTATGTCATCTATTTCCACAAGCTTTATTTTGCTTGGAAGTTATAATCATTTGTGATTTCCATGTCTTCATTTCAGTCATTGTTAATTCTTTAATAGCAGAGATTCCTTTGAGATACTACTGGAAGATTCTTTTTTACATTGCCATCTACCCATTAAATAATTCTCTTTTACAGTGAGTATTTAAATAATTACCAATCCAATCCATGTACCATTATTGTGTTGTAAGTTCTGTCTTGTGCATAAAGATATTAGGAGGGGCCAATGTCATAAGACAATTATATTCTTCGAACAATAGTCTAGAGGAATTATTATGCATTTAATATGATTATTATTTTGTTTCTTGTGAGAAAAAAATAGGATTAGCAATTTATGATGTTGATTATGGGTCTAAAGTAGGTCATGGTAAGATCTATAAGTCCCTTTCCAGAAGATAAAAATCTAGATGTAAAAATGAGAGACCATATCATGATATTGCCAAATTTTCATGAGGCATTCTTTAATAAAACATAGTGAGGGACTTGCTCATTGAAACCGCCTGAGATGAGTTGACAATAGGTGATAATGTCTCCACAGCTCACTATTTCTGCCCTATAGTTCTTAATAAAGAGGATCAAATATCTCCATTCCTTGTGGCACTTGCCTGTGTCATGGAGTTCCTGTGTGTTTGTGGGCAGTAAGGATTATTGTTGGCAATGGGTAGGGAGTGGGTGCCCTGACTACATGTATATTCTGATGAAGAAATTCATCCATAGGAAAACATCTTAAAATAGTTTGAATAAAATCTGTTGTTGTTAACATTGTCTTAAAGAAAAACAAGGATAGGGATGCCTGGGTGACTCAGTTGGTTAGGGGATGCCTTTGGCTCAGGTCACGATCCCAGCGTCCTGGGATCGAGTCCCACATTGGGCTCCTTGCTCTGCAGGGAGTCTGCTTCTCCCTCTGCCTTTGCCTGCCACTCTGTCTGCCTGTGCTCACTCTCTCTGACAAATAAATAAAATCTTAATAAAAAAAGGAAAAACAAGGATAGTAGAAAAATTATTAAAATTATTTATTTCTTTAAGAAAATAAGAGGGCAACTTTTTTTTTTATTTTTTTTTTAATTTAACAGAGAGAAATCACAACTAGGCAGAGAGGCAGGCAGAGAGAGAGGAGGAAGCAGGCTCCCTGCGGAGCAGAGAGCCCGACGTGGGGCTCGATCCCAGGACCCTGAGATCATGACCCGAGCCGAAGGCAGTTGCTTAATCCACTGAGCCACCCAGGCGCCCCCTTTTTTTTTTTTTAAGGGAGAAAATCTTGAGCAGGCTCAGCACAGAGCCCAACATGGGGCTTGATCTCATGACCCTCAGAGCATGACCTGAGCCAAAAATCAAAAATTGAAAGCTTAATCAACTGAGTCACCCAGGCACCTAAGAGGGCAACTTTGATTTCTAAAATTATCTCAGTGATTTTAAAAAGAATCAAACTTGGCATAACCAAGGGAGAGAGTGGGTTGGTGTAAGGTTTGGGGGTCACTCTTATTTGACAAAGTTCTACAACAAAACAGATCCCAGAATTGGACTAAATTTCCTCCTAGCTGTGCATGGTGACACCCCTTCTTTGAGACAACAGGCATCTGGGTCTAGCTTGCTGATGATGAAGGGTCACAAAGTAGCAAGAACTTTACAGGGAAAATGTCACAATCATGTGTCAAACTAGCCTCATCGGGTGGTACAGACTGATTCTTGTTCGTCTTTTGAGATCGTGTCACTTGCTCAGGCATCCTTCACTTTGTGTCCCAGCTTACATCTTTTCACATGGCCTTTCCAGGTCAGATATTCTCAGAGTACTTATGTACCTACATTGGTCTCTAAAGCTGCTTCCCATTGTGTTGCTTTCTTTTTTCTTCAAAGGTTTTATTTATTCATTGACTTGAGAGAGATACAGAGAGAGTGAGAGAGAAAGTGGAGGGAGGGGGCAGATGGAGAGGCAGAGAAACATGGGCAGACTCTGAACTGAGCGGGGAGCTCAGCACCTGGTTCAGTCTCACAACCCTGAGACCATGACCTGAGCTGAAAACAAGAGCGGGACACTTAACTGACTGAGGACTCAGGCATCCCTGCTTCCCCATTTTCTTTCTAGTTGAGATAATTTCTAGTAACTCTGTTAGCATTTTGCCTCGGACAGCCTCCCTCTGTCTTCAGTCATATTCCTTCTTAGGTTCAGACAATGGATCATGCATACATTTCCCTTGAACATTCTACAAGCTGCTTTCTCAAAAGTCCAGGGGAATGCTTAGCCACTCGCAAGTGCTCCCCTTCCTTATTACGACTATGTGATTGGGTCACTTTCCCTCATGATTCCTGTCACTTTCCTATCCTTGACCAGTTTCCATGTTGTCTAAAAATACAGCCAGTGTATCTGTTTTCCTCTTTGTTTTTCCTACCGTACCAGAGGAGAAACTGCCAGCAAGCTGGCCAAGCGTTTATTAGATGCTCCTTTTTAGGTAGAATAGTATGTCTAGAAGAAGGATGATACTTTCCAGCCTTCCATTACTAAATATAGCCCCTATGTTCTTCTGAATTTCATACAGGGTTTTATACTTTCTTGACACAGCTTTTACTTTGGATGTTTTTTTGAACTAAAAAAAAAAAAAAATCCCTTCCAAAACCTTGTTCCAAGTGACAGTTTTATTCCTTTGGGACTTTGTAACACCCATGGGATTATATTTACTTTTCTCTGTGAAGGATCATATTCATTTTATCCACTGCCTATGTTCTGTGAAACTTACTTACGTTTACATTACCAGCATGAATAAGAGTGCCTGACACATGGTAAGTTGTCAATAAAGGCAAGTTGAATAGAAACAAACAGGTATAGACACATATGAAGCCATAACTAATTTTTTTAAGATTGTATTTATTTATTTGACAGAGAGAGACAGAGATCACAAGTAGCAGAGAGGCAGAGAAGGGGAGGGGAAAGCAGGCTCCCCGCTGAGCAGAGAGCCCCATGCAGGGCTCCATTCCACGACCCTGGGATCATGACCTGAGCCAAAGGCAGACGCTTAACTGATTGAGCCACCCAGGCACCCTGGCCCTAACTAATTTTTAAGACTTATTTCCCAGGTGTATTTTCTGGACAATAATTGGGCTCTTTCTGTACTATTTTTCTTTTCTCTCTGTGTCATAGGCCTACATTTTATGAGTCTATCAGTTCTGGAGTTTAAGTTTGCAGTCCTAATATGTGCTTATAGTGTTACTAGGATTCAGAATTACCTTCTTGCTCCTCCTCAAAGAGCAATATAGCAATGACTTCAGAGAGCACTAAAGAGGAAGCCATGGTGAAATTTCATTATAAAACAGAGAAAACAGATTTCCATGACTCTTTTAAGAAAAACATCAGTCTTTGCATTATCACATGAGATATGTGCCTTTGTTTCAGGAGGCTGTCTTACATATTAGGGCCTGAAAGAAATAGGAAGGAGGAGGAGAGAGAAAAGTGTGAAGACTCAAACGTTTTATTCTAAGATACAAATAAGTTACTGTGGACCATGGTCCTAAGAGAAAGCTACAAACAACTTTTACAGGAAAATCAACAAAAACCTCATTGAAGATTCAGGAAGAGTTGATTGTTCTTACCTACCTAAAGAAAAATGGCATTGCAATGCAGAATAGAACAGATGTCATTTTACGTTTAGCAAAGAATAAGTCAGAGAGGGAACATGATATTTTAAGATGAATTGAGGAAGGGAAGAAGGACTGAAAGGAGTAGTGGAAATATGGCATGTATTTGGTCAGAGGATCATGTCAGAACACAGTGTTTTTTTCTTGTTCCTTATCAATGAATAGTATCTTTTAGAGTTAACATATTTTTACAGAACAATTTTCTAGGAAAGCATTTGGTTTCAGAGCAAATAAATTATCGGAAATACTTATATGATTCAGAGTGAACTTCCAAGTTCATAAATGAAGAAACATCTTCATTGTGCCCATGAGTAAATTTCATCTATTAATGATGATATAGTCTGGTTATTCCTGTCTTCAACAAATTTTCTTTCCCATTATGATGTCCGTGAGCACTGGCAGAGCTTGGTCCTTGGCTTTGGCTCTTCCTTCCTGCTGCCCTTTCTGGGAGGTCTCCTTGTCACCCCCAAACTTCATCATCACCACCCCCCAAAATGATGCCCAAGTCTTTATTTTTAACCCAGACTCATACCCACTACTTCCACACCCATAACTGTGTTATTGATATTTCCTACTTCCACATCATGCTGTGACCTCAAACCCTTGGTCAAACTTACATCACATCTCTCCACCCTGCTATATGAGCTTTTCCTTTGGCAGGTAGGGAAGTCATTGGGAAGTTAATTGGTAAACAAGGGGCAGATAGCAGATACTGCCTTGTTCAGATGGGGACTTAAATGACAGATGAAAGAATCTTCCTCTCTGTTTGAGGACTGCCTGTTCTGGTCTCTGATCCTGAGTCTTGGTGCTATTTCTTCTTCATAATTCTGACCTGGTGGGTCGCTTTTCTTTTACTTTGAGGTCTTAAAACTACCCAGAATCAACCAATTTGTCTGATCTTCCCTGCTAATTCCTTGCTTTGCTCATAAGTCAGTATGCTACCATTAAATAAAGAAAAAGAATATATTACATATGTTTGTATATTCACAGAATATTTCTAGTAGAATATACAAGAAATTAGTAAAAGTTGTTGCATCTAAGTAGAGAAATTAGGTAATTGGGGCAAGGAAAGAGAGACTTACTTATCAATTAAACCTTATTATAGATTTTAAGTTTTTACTCTTCTCCTCTCCCTCCTCCTCTTTCTTCCTCTCCTTCTTTTTCCTTTTCTTCTACCACTTACGTGTATTATGTACTTTTTAAAATTAAATGAAAAACTACGTGCCGAATTGTCAAATGGTCATTCTTTATTCAGTGAAGAAATAACTGAGCATCTACTATATGTCAGACACTACTAAATAAGTACAATTGCCATATAATCTAGCAATTCCACTTCTGGGTATATAACCAAAAGAACTGAAGGCAAGGACTCTAAAAGACATTTAAACACTGTGTTTCTACCAGCATATGAATAATCACAACAGACAGAAAGTGAAAGCCACTCAAGTGTCAATCAGTAGATGAATGGATAGACACAATGTGGCACATACATACAATGAAATATCATTCAGCCTTAAAAAGGAAGGAGATTCTGACACATGCTATAACGTGGATGAACCTAAAGAACATTATGTTATGTGAAATAAGCCAGACACAAAAAGATAAAACCCCATAAATTGCACTTATGTGAGGTACATGTAGAGTCAAATTGATAGAGACAGAAAGTAGAACAGCGGTTGCCAGGGGCTGGGAGGATAGAGGAATGGGGAGTTATCACTTACTTGGTGCAGAGTTTCAGTTTTACAAGATGAAAGGGCTGTGGACATGGATGGTGGTGATGGTTGCACCTCAGTACTTAGTGCCACGGAACTGCACGCTTAAAATTGGTTAAGAGAGTACATTGTATGTTGTGTGTGTTTTACCACAACTTCTAAAAAAGTAACAAGCTAATTTCACAGAGTACAAGTAGTGTGAGGAAAACAAAATAAGGTGACAGGAGAGGAAGTAATGGCGTCGGTTCACAGAAAAGGCCTCCCTGTGAAGATGGCATCGGAATGAGCCGGAATGGAAGGCAACGAGCTGGCTGGGAGAAGGTCTTGGGCAGCATGTGAGGACTATCAGGTGGGAAAGAGCTTTCTGTGCTTGAGGGGCAGAAAGAAGGCAAGAGCGAGGCGGGGCAGGTCTTGTACAGGCCTAGCCACACAATTCAATTTGGCAGCTCAACACTGTCAACTAACCATAACTTACCTTTTTTTTTTTTTCTTTTCAGCATAACAGAATTCATTGTTTATGCACCACACCCAGTGCTCCATGCAATATGTGCCCTCCTTAATACCCACCACCAGGCTCACCCAACCTCCCACCCCATACTTACCTCTTTATATAGAGGAATTCTAATCACTCTTACTACTCCTTACCCTTTTTCCAGGATCATCAAGATTGAAATTTCTTTCTAATGAGTTTTCTCAAGTGTTTAAAAATGGGAAAATGTGGAGGTCGGAGGCCTGAGGCCAGAAATGATCCCAAGTGTACTGAATGTAGGCAGACAGGGAGTACCAATTTGACTCAGTTTTGAGTTTAGGCTCAGAGGCTTTCTGTGTGACCATTAGTTGATTTGTATCTTTGATACTCAGTTTCTCCCTCTATTGGATGGGATTCATTAAAACACCTTCCTTATAGCATTGTTATGTAGATCCAATTAATGACCAATAACTAGTTGCAAACTAGTGCTATTCATACATTAGTTATTATTATGCTGTTGATTTTCTGGTCCTGTCTTACCTCACTTACGACTGGTTCTAGGGGCGCCTGGGTGGCTCAGTCATTAAGCATCTGCCTTCAGCTCAGGTCATGATCCCAGGGTCCTGGGATTCCAGTCCTGCACTGGGCTCCCTGCTCAGTGGGGAGTCTGCTTCTCTCTTTCCCACTCCCCCTGCTTGTGTTCCCTTTTGCTGTGCCTCTGTCAAATAAATAAAGTCTTAAAAAACAAAACAAAACAACAAAAAAAAAAAGACTGGGGCGCCTGGGTGGCTCAGTGGGTTAAGCCTCTGCCTTCGGCTCAGGTCATGATCTCAGGGTCCTGGGATTGAGCCCCGCATCAGGCTCTCTGCTCAGTGGGGAGCCTGCTTCTCTCTCTCTCTCTCTGCCTGCCTCTCTGCCTACTTGTGATCTCTGTCTGTCAAATAAATAAATTAAATCTTAAAAAAAAAAAGACTGATTCTAGCTATCTCAATGGTTATGAATATAAAATTAACAAATAGTTGTAAAAGAAAAGATGTGACATGGGGCAGTTTGGAGGGTACCCAGAGAGGAGAAACGGCAGGATATAAAGTATTGACTCTGGCAACTCTAGAAAGTTTGAGCTCTGGAAGGGCAGGCCCTGGGCACCACACACAGAGGTTCCCATGAAGCCAGTCAGTTTGTCTCCTCTGGACAACTTGCTGAGATCAGAGTGTAGAAATCTGGGCTTCTACTTTTCTGTGATTTGCTGCTGACAGAGAGGAGAAAGGCTTAAAAGAAATGAGCTGTTGATATTTGAGTCTGTTCAGGGAATGAATTTTAAATGTCTCAAGGAACTTCATTGGTGGGGGAAACTGAGAAACAGTATGGATGAAGGGAAAATCCTTTTAGTCCCCAACATTTTGACTACAGAATAATGTTTTGGGGGATTAGGTAGTGCTTTGGCAATTTTTCAACATATTATAAATTATCTTCCCAATTTCTGTATTAGCCCCACCTAGATAATCTTTTGAACTTCATACAGCATGAATGAGTAAATTGTCACAAGACACGTCTAAGATCATTGTCTACAGAAAAACATGCTTTGAGCAAGGTGTACTTGGATACACTCAGAACATCTTGGGCAAGAGATGTGCTCAAACTCCATATGGTGGCACACAGTTGACTCTTATTAAAATGTAAGTTCCGTGAGGCACAGACCATATCCTCATTGGCCACTCCTGTATCTGCAGAGCTTGTCACAGTGTCTGGCACATAGTAGATCACCAATAATATTTGTTGAAAAAAATCAGCAGGTGAGTTAATGAAGTATCAACAATTTCTCAAGTTTCCCAACTTCAAAGAAGAGTCCTTTTTTCTTCGCAAAATGGTGGTTCAGATCACAAATTTATTGAATAAATGCCCCTCATTTCAAAGGATGTTGACTACTCAACCAGTCTTCAATCAGAGGCTGCCTCAGGATTGCTGGGGGGACAAAGGACAGGCCGGGTTCTGCGGGGGAAGAGCAATCTCTAAGTACCTGGTCAGAAGAGCTCTTTTCACTTGGTTTACACACGGGGAATCTGTGTAACTTTGATTTGACAAAATTTTGGCCACTGAATTTAAAATGTGAAAAAACACTGCTTATATAGCTGACCCTGAATGATTTAATTGGGCCATAAACAAATAGACATTTACTAAGAACTGTGTGAAATAATGATGAATAAATATATCTAATTGTACAACATTCCCTGAAACTTTCCTACCTCTCTTTTCCTTTGACAAATGTTGAAACACCAATTATCTTCTTGCCCTGTGCTGCCTTCTAGGCATTTCCTACATTTCTCTCTACCACTTCTGATTTGTTCTTTCCATCGAAAAATAATGTGTCATGAGTTCACATTCTTTTAGTGTCTGTTTTCCATTAAGTAACAATGAATGGTAATAAGTTTCCCTAGTCCCAGTAGATGTTCTGTTAATCCTAAAAAAAAATTAAAAAATAAAAAATAAAATACAATCTTTACCAGAAAGTCCTTAAGAAGTGGTTCTTCTGAACATGGGTCAGAGAAATATTTGGGGCCAAGTAGCTTTTCAGAGCTCTGAAATCAGTCCAGTTGGTCAGTTGCCCAGAGTGTGCCTGGATAGCCTAAACTATAAAGCAGCTGTCTTAGAGGAATTACACGTCTCTATATATCAGAACTCTATCTAACCTCTCTACCCTTGAGAGAAAAATGTTCTCATCAGAAATCTTTTGCACAATTACATTCTTTCCTAGGGATGAAACTATTCCTTACATTTTCCCAGCACTAACAGTCCCACCTATTAACATTATGACTATTTTTGCTAAGATGATATAGCTCAGAAAAAAAAATGTCTTTGTAAAGTTTCCCAGGAAACTAGAATGTTGGCAAGATATCATTGGGAACAGCATGAAAATGGTGGGCGGTGGGAGGAGGTGGAAAGGGAATTTTGTAACAGAATTTCAGTGCAGTCAAAACAGTATCCACTATGAGGCTGAGGTTCTCTGAAGGCTGGAGAAAAACCTACACCAGAGAAATGGTTTTGAACACAGGAGGCAAAGGCAAAGGCAAAACACTGCCAAGCAAAGGCGGCTGGCTGGACTGGAAAAAACAGCAACACATAAAGACCGAGACATGAACTCATGGAGCTAAATAGTAATTAGTGACTGGATATTGAACAAAGACTTAATTAATATTCCCATGTTACAAAAGAGCACCTGCAACACACTGCACACTCAACCCTCTAATGAGCATGAATTCATGTTGTGCTCGTAAGAGAATAAGAGAAATTGCTCCTGCCATTTGCTTTATCGATGGTTGACAAACGAAATCTATGTTGTCTGTTTTGGGGGGGGTGTTGTTGTTTTTGTTTTTGTTTTTTGTTTTTTTCCTGGCACGGTTATTTCCCAGGCCTATTAATCGCATGCATCGTTGGCGAGAACATTCTCTAACTGTACAGATTATCATCAGGGAGTATTTTTCCATCATGTATTGTATAAATCAGAAGGTGCTGATTTGATAGTACCTGAACAACAACAACAACAACTAAGGATCCTTTTTCAATGGAAGAAACATTGCTTTCCTGATCATTAACATTCACAGGTAGTTAAACAAAACACACTGATCATGAAGTTCTGTTTTTAAACACAAGGCACACTTAAACTAGAGATTATTCTATTATTATCTATCATTTGGGACAAGTTTTAAAGGCATCAAAAGCCACGTATCTTTAATGTGAATATTAAATTTTGATTAATTAGCATTTGCATTTGGACATCTTTATTACTTATTTTATTGCTAATGGCCTTTGTTGACGTATAGTCATTGAGACTTAGCACAATACCTATCTTTAAAAAGTGAGAAAATGGGGCGCCTGGGTGGCTCAGAGGGAAGGAAGCAGGCTCCCTGCTGAGCAGAGAGCCCCAGGCGGGGCTCGATCCCAGGACCCTGGAATCATGATCTGCTCAGCAGGGAGCCTGCTTTCCTCCCTCTCTCTGCCTGCCTCTCTGCCTGCTTGTGATCTCTCTCTGTCAAATAAATAAATAAAATCTTTTTTTAAAAAGTGAGAAAATGGATTCAACATCAACAATATCTATCTTGAGCAATACTTTCAAGACTTTTTGTCAAGTAAAAAAAAAATGTAACTATGGCAGAAAATAAAGCCTTGGTAAGTGAAAAGAAAGGAAAGAAGAAGAACTATAAAATCACTAATTCCTAAAAATATCTTTGGTTTGAAGTAAACATAATTTTTGTAAAAAAAAAAAAGACAAAACCAAAACATAATCATTTAATCTATTTGGCATAAATATTACAATCTAGTTGATACTTTGAGGGAAATTTACAATTATACTATAAACTATTAAACTAATGAGAACAAGGACTTCTAGGAAACAAATAGTTCTTAATAATATTAAACTGCTTTTAGAAAGCATGATAGAATAATGTTCTCCCAAAGATATTTATGTCCTAGTCTCTGGAACCTATGAATATATTATCTTTCAGGGCAAAAGGGACTCTGCAGATGTGATTAAGTTAAGGTTCATGAAATGGGGAGATTATCTTGATTACACAGGTGAGCTCAGTGTAATCACAGAGGTCCTTGAAAAAGGGAGGCAAGAGGATCAAAGTCAGAAAGGGAGATATGACAGGGGAACCAGAGGTTGGAGTGGCGCTCATGGAAGATGAAGAAAGAAGGGGTACGATGCAAGGACTGCAGGTGGCATATGAGACAGAAAGGGCCAGGAAGCAGATCCTCCCCTGCAGCCTCTAGAAGGCGAGAAGAATACAGCCCTTCTGACATTTTCACTGCAGCTCAGTAAGTCTCATTTCAGACTTCTGATCTCCAGAATTGTAAGATAATGCATTTGTGTTGTTTGAAGCCATTCCATTTGTGGTCATTTGTTACAGCCCCAACTGAAAAGGAATACACAAAGCCTGTGAAAAACTAAAATTTTCTCTGTATTCCTACTCTCAACGACAGCCAATATGGAGTTCTTCCGAGTGATACTTATAAATATCCTTATTAGCATGCACTTTTCAAAACTGGGGCTCTGCTTGGCGCAGCGGTTCTATCTAGTTTGATGTTAGCTTTTTGAGGATTTTTTTACTTATTATTTTACCACTGACATTTTTCTAAAGTCCACATATGAATTTTTACCATTAACTTCTGGTGGAAGAGGGTATGTGTGCGCCGTAGAAGGGGACAGGTAATTGTAGAGTCTGTCTTAAAGTGGCCAGTCCAATTGGTGGATATTTAAGGTGACTTTTTCCTCATTTTTTTTTTTTTTACTACTCTAGGAAGTATTCGATGAACATCCTTATTAATCAATAACAACCTAAATTAAGAAGTTCAAATGGAATGCAGTAAAAAACGTCAACTACCACACCATTGGTAGAGCTTCATGATTATTTAAATTGCTACTGTGGTATGTTTTTATTAGTTTCTTGTTAGTGATCTTTGAGAAATTTCTGGCCTCTTTATTTCTTCTTTAATGCATCTTACATTTAAGGTCCCTTCCAGATGCTCATTTAAAGATTGCATACACACCAGGTATATCAGTGAGGTTTCTTGATATCAAAAACAGACACATTGATTATGCAGAATATAATTTAGTCAAAGAATATTGGGTAGCTCAAAGAATGGCCAGCAGAGTTGAAACCGGTTTGCATGCAAAGGCAGCTGTGGAAACAACTCAGCTAGCCCCCCAGCCATAGTCATGTTAACATACTAGCCCTACATCAACTTCATTGCCGAGCGCTCATCAACATTTCTATACACAGATGCTGAATTCAGATGTAGGCACCACTGCCACTGTTTCTTCTATTCCTCTTCCTCCTTCCCCATCTATGAAATGGACATGGCTACCAGAGCCACTGCCTCCATACAAGGTTTACTCTGTCCCTGTTTCTTTGGATCAGCCACTCCCTTTTTAAAAATCTGGGCATGTATTTCTCCTGACTAAGCATCTATTAAGGCTATGACCTTACACTCAAGGGAACCAGGAAAGAAAGTCTTCCACATCAGATCCTACAGTGGAAATAGACTCTGTCTTCCACGAAGCCTCAAGGTGCATTAAGTCTCCAAAGACAGAAAAGGGTCTTCAGATACTAGGTAGATAAAAATAATTACGTATGTCAGCTACATATGACAGTGGATCTTTGGCTTCTTGACTTTTTCTCCAAAGGACTGCAAGAGTTGGTCGAATCTATGGTCTTATCCTTCTTGGTCTAAAACTAGAAGGTATGGTAAGTCAAGGGAACCAAGAAGCATATTTAATCACAGGAGAGACTTCCAACACTATTTTTTTTTAACCTTGATTTATTGCATGTTTCAGATTACAACTCCTTGACTATAAGAACAAATTGTGTATTTACAGATGAAAGGATATACTGTTTTAAATATGCTTCAAAATTGTATGGAAGGATGTTAAGAGGATGAAGAATAGATGAAATAAGACAGGTCATGTGTTGATAGAAGTTAAAACTGGATGATGAGCACTGAGAATTCATTAAAATATCCTAATTTTGTATCTATTTGAAAATTTCCATGGAAGAATAAAGAAGAATAAATTGTGTAAAGTCATATTTATTCAGGCATATATATATTATATATAAATATTTTATATATAAATAAATATATTAAAAATATATAAATTTTTTAAAAATATTTATTTATTTTTAGAGAGAAACAGAGAGTATGCATGTGGTGGGGAGAGGGAGAGAGAATCCTCAGGCAGACGCTGCACTGAGCACTGAGCACAGAGCCCAACTTCAGGTTCAATCTCATGACCAAGATCATGCCCTGAGTTGAAATCAAGAGTTGGATGCCCTAACCAACGGAGCCAACCAGCTATCCCTAAGCATATATTGATTTCAGTCATCTTATGAGAGAAAAGAAACTTTGAGTGGTTTTCCAATGAAGAGTTCATCTATGTCATTTCTATGGTATCATCTTATCTTATATGTCATGATCTAGGAACCATTTGGCTTTCCCTTGGAATGTGATAAGATGGGCTTGGTTACTCCCTATGCCTCATTCTTCCATATGCTTAAAAAAGCAAATGTACCTCTAGCTTTTGAAGGAAGCAGATTGGCTTTCTGTCATTCAAATTTATGCCATAAATTCTAAAACTTTGCTCAGCATACTTAAGTCTTTCCATTTTTAAAAACTAGAACTTCTTTCAAAAAACAGTGTTCACAAAACTCAGTTTCCTCCACATATATCTATTCCAATGCCCATTCCAGGAACACCAGTACCCAAGCAATTTTAAGTGTTCTCTATGGGGAAAATATCCAAGTTTACTACTCTTCTCTCCATTTCTCTTCAGATAGCATTGCAAAAAGATCAATTTCTTCTTTGTCATGGTCATTGGCTTTCTAGCGCAGGGATTTTATAACCTAATAGAGAAATGAACATTCTGTCTTTTTCATTCTGGCTTGAAATTTGACACATACTTTTACCAGAAGAAAGTATTTTATACACATTGAAGAAGGGAAAGAAGTCATTTAATCCTCTTGTGTTTTCTTTGAAGAGAGAAAAAAATTCATTTCGGTGAGGATGATGCTCAGGAATTCTGATGAAAAACATTTATCAGTGGACAGAGAAGTGAACAGACTTTTAAAATTTCAGTACTATTTCCTGGCCTTGTTTTTAATATATTTTGCATTTGATTAAGAATGTGGTAGGCAGGGGCACCTGGGTGGCTCAGTGGGTTAAAGCCTCTGCCTTCGGCTCAGGCCATGACAGAGCCCAGCGTCCGGCTCTCTGCTCAGCAGGGAGCCTGCTTCTTCCTCTCTCTGCCTGCCTCTCTGCCTGCTTGTGATCTCTCCCTCTGTCAAGTAAATAAATAAAATCTTAAAAAAAAAAAAAAAAAAAAGAATGTGGTTGGCAGGGTTGAGAATTTAGGAGTTTTTAAAGCAAAACTGCCAAAGGCTGAGGTCAATCTATAAAACTCTATAGAGAAAAAAAAAAAGGAGGAAGGAAAGGAGAAAGGATTTACCAAAATAACTTGCAAAAATGCTTCCCTGTATGAATGTCTGCAATCCTATATTGACAAAGTAAAAAGTATTTTGAAGAAACTCCATCACACATCAGTTACTCTCTGAAGAAAAAAGTCCAGAAATATAGCTGCCCTCCAGTGTGTAGATTTCCCCCTGAAACTGAACTGGTTTGTATGCAAAGGCAGTTGGTAATGATGAAAGATCAGAATAAGAAAGAAAAGGAGAGAATTCAGAAATGTCACAAGGTGGTAAAGCGCCCATAGAAAACCTCAGGTAACATTTAAAACTTTGTATTTAAAATAAAATGCATGTAAAGGACAAGTTAACCAGTCAAAAAGGTCACAAAGAATTATGCAGTTTGGACAGGTGGGGAACAGAGTAGAGCTAATCCAATCTTGATCTCCAAGACAGACTAAGGCATAATAAATACAGGAGCATTGCAATCAGACACATGTGACTCCAGCAGCTGTTGGCTATGTAATCTTGTGCAAGTTCAACCTTTCAAAAATATCAATTTACTTATTTATAAAATGGGGAGAATAACTTTGCCTATACTATGTGACTATTTTGAAGATTATATATAATAATGCTTAGAACATTCCTCAGAGAATAGTAAGGCTTCAATAGAAGTTAATTACTTTTTTCCTATTATCATTATTTCTGGTCTTTACATTGGCCTCCTTATTGTTTTTAGCCCACCCCAGGAGTACTTAATGCCTTGGGGCATTTGCATAGTATGTTTTCTTTGCTTATAATTTTTACCTCCAGATGTCTCTGTAATTCACTCTCCAAATCTTTCACAATTTTGTACAAATGTCATCTGACCATTTATAAATGGTCATCTGTCCTATTTAAAAGTGCAGATAATATTCCATGCTCTTTTCTCATTCGGATTCTCCTTATTTTACTCTACCTTTTCTCCAAAGCAGTTATCACCTTCTAGTGCTGTAAAATCTATCTATCTCTCTATCTATCTAATCTACCTCCGTACCTATCCATCCCTCCATTCTTCATCTATTCATTCCATTATCTATGCATTATTTTCTCCTCAGAAAATATAAGTCCACAAGGGCAGGATTTTATTTGATTATTTTTACGGATGTATGCCTAGCATCCAAACGAAGTTGGAACATAGAAGGGGCTTCATAGATTACTATTAAGGGAAGGAGTGATCAGCTTTGTCAAATAAAGCTATCCTCAAAGTAAAATACTACTCTATTCTCTTTTCCTATCCATTGGCTTTTGGGGACTTAGTTCTTCAAGTTTGCTCTTAATGTTTATGTTAGCTATACTGCACTTTTATCTTCCACCAGAAATGAGCATATAATATGCTATTCATCCTTTAAATGACCATGCCTCGGGGCAGCTTGATGGCTTGGTTGGTCTGACCATTGACTCTTGTTCTTGGCTCAGATCTTGATCTTAGGGTTGTGAGTTTACGCCCCACATGGGGCTCCACTCCCAGTGTGGAGCCTACCTAAAAAAGAAAAAAAGGAAAGAAAATGCAAATGACCATACCTCATTCACTCCTCTAGTAGGCTACCATTTTTCAAAAACCACTTACTGCATTTATTGACCTTCTGAATTGATTACTAGGCAGAAATGGTTGTTGCTTTTCTATGTGAGAGAAAAAAACAAGTCATAGGAGCCCATCTGTACATTGCCACCCTTCTTTCACTGCCAAGAGAACTCCAACTTTCTAACCTTATAATTTAAAAGATGAGAAATACAGGGAAAACATATCCTTTTTAAAGGACTTTGGATTAGGTAGAGAAAGGGAGATGGAAGGGAATAAGATACAATTACAGGAAGGCAATAACAAATGCCAACCATTTTTAGATTGTTTACTATGGTCGCAGAAACTGTAACTAACAATTAAAATACATTACTTTTTAAAATTTCTCACACCAAACCTGTGATGAAGTACTATGGTTATCACTATTTTATAGAAGAGGAGGTGAAGCCTAGACAGCTTCAGTAACTCCTTTAAAGTCATATGGCTGCGAGGCAGAGCCCAGATGCAAAGTCTAACTTCTCTGACCCCTGAGCCTATACACAACCACTGTGCTATCTGGATGTTTATGGAGGATGGAAAGGAGAGATTTAGATATATCTAAGGTAGAGATCCAGGGGAAGGTATTACTCCACCTGAGGCAATTTTATTTCAACAACAACAAAAATGCTGGTAGTTTTCCTATTTCAATCATTCATTCATTCATTAGTCATTAATTAATTAATCATTATGTACTGAGACCCCAAGAAAGTATAAGGCAGTGAGAGATACTTTGAATGGACACAAAAGCATATTAGACATTGCCTCCAGCTTCAAGTTAGAGAAATAAAACACAAACTTAAAAAAGGTAATGATGAAAAAGAAATAATAGCTTAATTCATTAGAGCAAGTGTTGGTGAACTTTTTTGAAAAGACCCAGATAGTAAAATATTTTAGGCTTGTGGATCATATGGTTTGTGTGGCAACTACTCAACTCTGCCAGTGGAGCACAAAAGCAGCTATAGACAATGCATAAATAAATGAGTACAAATAATGTACAATGCATAAATAAATGGCTGTGTTCTAACAAAACTTTATTTACAAAGACAGTTGATGGGCTGCAGACAATGTTTTACCAACTTTTTGTTAGTAAAATTCCAGAAACAATATATATGGTAACTTTCTGAATGAACTTCTGGGATATTAGGAATTCTAGAAAGTTCAGATATGGCAGAAAAAGTCAAGTCAAGGAAGATGTAAATGGGAAGAGACAGAGGAGGAGGAGGAGAATCAGGAAATAGTAGTGTCACAGAAACCCAGGGAAAGGGATGGTGTGATTTGTTATGATGAAAGGGATCCACTATGGCTAAAGAAGACTTCAGTTAGGCCTCAAATATGAGTAGGAATTTTGGAAAATGGGAACATCACAAGAAAGGCATCAATTAGGTATGACTGCCCATTGAGCGTTTTTTGGATGAATCTGTAAAATAAAGATTTATGGGGAAGAACATAATTTTGTGTGGAAGCAAACCTGACTCTGAAGAGTCTACATTTGAAAAAGTTCAGGGCAAATGTGGATGCCAGCCCCTTCCTCCTCTGCGATGGTGGAAGGTCTTATTTCCCATCTCTGGAAAAGATCTCAACTCAGAGAGACTGACTGCATCTGACTTCCTTGTTGCCCACCCCCCAACCTGACCTCTTGTGGAGCCTTCTTCCCCTCACCCCCGCCTTCAATTAAATGACAGACATTCTTTTCTCTCCATGTTTGCATCCCTGAGCAGTTAACTTTACCACAATGTATTTTAGACAATCTATATTTCTTCATCTTGGTCGGTGGGTTTTGTTGTCCTAAGTTTTTCTCTTTTTTCTTCCTTTGATTTTCCAATTTGTTTGAGGGAACAAATAACCCAGATAAATAATACCCCTAGGATTTTTGCTTTTTGTAGTTATGTGATTCACAAGCAGTTATTTTGTACAATTACAGGATGTTAGAACTAGAAAGTCTTCCAAGATCGTTTAGTCTAATTCATTCCTTTTACATTAAAAAAAAATAGTAAGGCACTTGGGGAGGGTATGTGCTATTGTGAGTGCTGTGAAATGTGTAAATCTGGTGATTCACAGACCTGTACCCCTGGGGCTAATAATACATTATATGTTTATAAAAAATTTTAAAAAAATTATTTAAAAAAATAAGGCACCAAAAAATAAATAAATAAATAAATAAAAATAAGGCACAACACAGGGGAAGGGAATCCCAAGACCTCACAGTTCTTACCACTCTGGATAGTTGCTTTTTTTAACTTCTTAATTAATCTCTTTATTAGGAAACTCAAAATTATATGCTTAAATATAAAGCAAAGGTAAGTATTATAGTTACTGAACAGACATGTAATCACTAGAACAAAAATAGAACAACACCAGGCCCTTCTCAAATACAATCTCTTACCTCCTTCTTCAGGCCACCAGTAATCTGACTTTTTTAACTGTGCTAAAATGCACATAACATGAAATTTACTCTTTTTTTTTAAATTTATTTGACAGAGAGAGAGAGAGAGATCACAGGTAGGCAGAGAGAGAGGAGGAAGCCGGCTCCCCGCGGAGCAGAGAGCCCGATGTGGGGCTCGATCCCAGGACCCTGGGATCACGACCTGAGCCGAAGGCAGAGGCTTAACCCACTGAACCACCAGGTGCCCCTGAAATTTACTCTTTTAAGTGTACAGTTCAGAGACACTCAGTACGTTCACACTGCTGTGCCACCAGCATCACTGTCCATGTCCAGAGCTTTGTCATCATCCCAGACTAAAGCTCTGTTCCCCTCAAACAGTAACTCTTGGGACAGTCTTGATAAAGAATTTCTCAAGTTTCCTGGAGCTCCAGCCTTTCCAAAGATAAAAAGGTTTTAAAGGAACACAGAGATTTGTGCACCAATCCGTCAAAGGGAGAAATGTGGGAGTAGAGAATATGAAGCTGCTTGAAGCTGTTTTTGTAGTTAGAGGATTTTGAGTGTCTGTGGTAGCTTTGAAAGACAATTAAGGCTGAATCTGATACTGTTTTTATGTTGGGGAAAATGAGACACGAATCCAAATGCCTCGCACTGGGACATGCCAATAAAATACTTTTCCAGGAGCTCTCTAGAATCAGAGCGTAGGCTACACAACGTACTCTGCTCGCAAGTAAGGCTTCCCCTTTGGGCACTAAAGTTAGAGCCACAGTCCCTTAGTAACTGATGCCAAACCAACTACGGTATAATACATCTTACAATTTAAAAACAGGACTCTTGCCCCCAAATTCTCAACCTTTTATTGATCTGAATGAAGGAATGGAATGTTCACAACTCCCCCCTGCCCATTCTGAGTAGTTTTCATCACAAATAATAATTGTTGTTTTTCTTTTGCCAATCACATAAATGACGGAATTTTCTCTCCTACTTATAAAGTCTCGGAGCAGAGAAAGACCCAACCAAGGAGGAGGTGAGTGAGAATTCCAGAAGGTACAAGAGAGATGATCACTCAAACTGGGACTGGAGATACCAGGTAGAGGAGGGGGTGGGCAGAAGTAAGTGGGCCTGGCGGCAAACACCATCCCCCTCTTACACCCATTCCTGCCAGGGCATGTGCTTTTAGGGGAAACCTAATTATAGTGAATACCAAGGGCAGCCTGCAGTCTGAAGACAGGGAATAACCAACTGCAAGATCATATTCTTGTAATACCATTTGTCTTAGATACAACTACACATATGTTCATATGCAGACAAAGAATCAAGACACCAATCATGTCATTACCATGACAACTTTGTTCTGAAATGTTCTCCTTCTGCATTAATTAAACCAAGGCGACAAACCTAACAAACCATGAAAGACCCAGGACAATTAAAGGCAACACCCATACTGGCTTGAGAGACTGTGTCCATGTGTTGCGCCCTTCCGAAAAATAAAGCCTTCCCTTCCCAGGTATCTGAGGACTTGATAATCTCTAGGCTGAAGTCGTTCCATTGCATTTGAATGCCTGAGGAAAATGGAAATTCTGTTATATTTTAAAAGGAGTTTCAATTGTTCTGTTTACCTACAGAAATTGCCCGGAGTTACCACTTTCTTCATTAGTACTAGTAAGTCTCAATTTTTTAAAAATAAAGATTACCTCTACCATTCCCCAGGACACTCCGTTTCAACCTTATTATCATTACTGAGTGACCATTTCTCCTATACTGTTCATGTTCTACCAGACTCCAAATCTTGTTGCCTTTACTTTTTTTTTTTTTTAAGATCTTATTTATTTATTTGACAGAAAGAGACACAGTGAGAGAAGGAAATAAGCAGGAGGATGGGAGAGGGAGAACCAGTCTTCCCACCAAGCAGGGAGCCCGATGAGGGGCTCAAGCCCAGGACCCTGAGATCATGACCTGAGCTGAAGACAGGCACTTAATGACTGAGCCACCCAGGCAGACGCCCCTGCCTTTACTTTTTAAAAGATTCTCGCATGTGCTCCCCTTCATGTTCACTGCCATGATCCCTTCTTTCACCAGACCCATTGTAATAACCTCTTGCTTCTCCTCTCTTTATTTTTCAGTATTTATCAGACTTCATTACTAGAGTTTTCTTTCCTTGGGAAAAACAACCAATCCAAACCTCTAATAGTATTTTCTTTCAGCCTTACCATGTTTAAAGCTTGTTTCTAAACCAGTTTTCTCTTGCCTCCTCCATATTCCATCATTGATATCATCATCATCATTATCACTACCTGTGTTATTCATTTCTTCTTCATGTGACTCAGATTTTGGCTACTCGAGCTAGCAAGAAATTTTAGGAACAAAATTTTCAAATTTGACATGGAGGAATTATGGTCATCCAAAACCTTTTTTCCTGAGAAGAAATAAAAATGCATAACAAAACTCTAGTGCAACAGAAGGAGTAGTAAGACAGCTACATTGCTAGAAAAAGATAGTTTTTGCAGGCAAAATTGTCAGCATGTAGCTAACTGGAGATCTAATGGGAAGAGATGAGTCAGTGATATTTAAGACGACCTCGGTGTCAGAATAAAGTCTCCGTGTTTTTAAACTTGGGTTCAAATAATCTTCTCTTTCTAATTCATTGTTACAGTCACAGTCTTGATATTGCAGTTTTCCTTACTTACTTCAAAGTCTTAAAGACCTTGCTAACCATATGAAGGCAAAAGGCATCTATGATACTATAATATGATTCATCAAGGATAGCAATTAAACCACCCTCCACATATTTGATAGTCAGGCTTGGAGGACTCTGGGGCCAGGTCTTTATTCTTTGGCATGCTGAGAGTTTTTGACAGGTAATTTCTATTTCAAGAGGCAGCCAAGTGCTCAGCTTTGAATCCCATTATGGAAAATGCTTATTTACCAACAATCAGATGATCATTTTCAAATATATAGATAATCATTTCCTTTACAAAGCAGGCAGAGTAATCTTTTAAAAACAGAATCTTTTAAAAACAGAAAGATGTTCCTGTCACATCCCTTTTAAGAAAAACATCAAGACTTTGACATGGAATCTACCACTTGCTGCCTCTTTCCCTCCACTCTGGTTACTCGTGTCTTCCTCCAGTTCTTCAATGGGGCAGACCTCAGAGCTCTTGCACACTGACTCCTCTTGTCTAACTCTTGACCTGGCTAACGTTTACTCAAACTCTAGGTCTCAGCTAAAACAGGACTTCTTCAAAGGGGTCTTTCCTGACACCCCCTTCCCCAATCTAAGGCACTATATTTATATTGTCTCATTGTAGCTTAAATGCTTCCTTCACATCCCTTAACACAAATCATAATTGTAAACTATTATATGATTCATGGAACAAAGTCTATCTCCTTGTATCATTCAGATTTTACCAGAGAAAAAGCACTGCCCTAAGTAATATCAAAAGTCAAATTCAATCCACGGGTTAGACCTTACACAACTGTGGGTGCTGATGAAGTAGTCTATGAAAGGCTGCTTGCCTTGCCTCGGTGGTGGGTCTGAAGTCTTCATGGGTCTATAGGTTTAGCAGTCAGGAAGGAATTTTAGGCATGACATGGGGAGAGCAAGGACAAACAAGAACCCATGAAGACAACTCAAACCCACATTCACCTCATACCACCTCTGTTTTAGTCTGTTGCTAAACTCTGTTGCAACAGAAATGTATTTCCTACAGTTCTGGAGGCTGGAAAACCCAAGATCAAGATCTCATCATTGTCTGATGAGAGCTCACTTCTGGTTCACAGATGCCACCTTATCTCTGTAAGTTCCCATGGTGGAAGGGATGACGGTGCTCTCTTGGGTCTCTTTTATACTAATTAACACCCAAAATCTTCATCCCCCAAAACCATCATGTTGGGGAATTTTGAGGAGACACATGCATTCAGCCTGAAACAACCTCCAGTCCTGATAATGTGGGAAGCAGGCAGAAGAAGCTGGTACCCTTTGCTGTAGAGAAGACCATGTGTCTGGCCCAGGACTCAGAGAAGGTGAAGAAGGAGATGAGGCAGGAGCAGCAGGAGCTGCAGGCTGGCTGCCCGATGACAGCAAGATGAGCCGGCAGATCCATGACAATGTGTATGAGTGCAACAGTGCCTGGCTTTACACTGGCTTTTAGAGCTGCTACTTCCCTCTCCTCCTCCCTTCCAAATTTCGACATGATGTTTCTTATGCCCAACACTAAACCAAAACCACACACAAATGGGGGATTCTGAGAAGCATGGCTTCAGTTGAACTAAGTTGACACAGTACAAAACTACCCCATCCCTTATTAGTCTGTAAATTCCGTGACACCAGGGAATATATTTTGTATCCAGCACTTTGAATAACTTTCAAAACACAATCCTGAATAGGTTGTAATTCAAAGGATAAATTTGTTAATGAAAAAATTTTATTCTTGTCTATGAACAAAACGAATGTGTTCATTAAAAAAAATCATCCTGTGAATTAAAATTCATTCAGGATTTAATCGTGGGTTGTAAATTGTAATTGCGAAATTAGCAAACTTTGACTAGGATACTATTTTAGCAGGGCATTTAATAAATTTAACCACTGATGGTAGCCTAATAATTGGTGCAAACAAATTTGTAACTACTCAAATTGTTTTGGGATGTAAATATAGTAAAGTAAAATTAATTTTAAAATGTCACTATAGGGGAGGCCTGGGTGGCTTAATCAGTTAAGCGTCTACCTTTGGCTCAGGTCATGATCCCAAGGTCATGGGATCGAGTCCTGCATTGGGCTCCTTGCTCAGCAGGGAGCCTGTTTCTCCCTCTGCCTGACTCACTCACTCTCTCTCTCTGGCAAATAAATAAACAAAAATTCTTTAAAATGTCACTACAGACAAAAGGTGGTTTTTCCTCACCTTAATTACGATATACATACTTTTAAGAAATCAGAAAAAAATGACAATTCCTTAAAGCTTCTCAAGATGTAATTGGTGACAAAGAATGAGAATACCTTTTGACGACTGTTTAACACTCTGAAACTAGCTTAAATGTCAACAATTGTGTTGAAAATTAGGAAACTTTGGTGGGAAAGGGGCCATTCCTATTCACAGATCTTCTGGTACCTTCCAAGGAGCTGAGATATGAAAGGCTAAATGCCCCTCTCAATTTGACTATTGAAACCCCCAAGGATCTGGAGATCCCCACCCAGAACTGGCCTTTGGCACACTTACTGGTTTTGAGAAGTCAATGTTTGACAACTTTTAGATAATAATTGTTGCTTAATTGTGCTTTGGCTTATAGGATATACAGTGAATATACAATTTGCCATTGATGAAAACTGAAGAAAATACTATTGGTGATGTGTTTATTTTAGTAATATTTAGTTTCTAATTTTAGAAAACTTCCCTAAATTTTTATGATGTGCTAGTGTAGTGATTGAGGAGAAAAAGGAATCATATGGGATTTATCCAGTTTTAAGGATTTCAAAGAAATATTTCAGCATGTCATTTAAGCAGGTGAAGACATTTTAGGAAAAGTAACCTACTAATGGAATATGAGTTTTTATATCCTCATTAGGCAAGTTCTAAACAGGGAAAGACCTGAACCACCATCAGGTTTCAAACTGCTATTCATTTAATCATTCGTTCATTCCACAAATAATTTTTAAGTGTCTATTATATACTAAGCACAGGTTAGGCCCTAGGATTGCAACAATGAGTTAAACATAAAATCCTTTGTCCTTCATTGGGGAGGGTATGTGCTATGATGAGTGCTGTGAATTGTGTAAGACTGATGAATCACAGACCTGTACCTCTGAAACAAATAATACATTATAAGTTAAAAAAAAAAATCCTTTGTCCTTGTGGAACTTAAAGTCTAGTGGGAGATTCAGTTAATAAATAATTTCACATATAACTACACAACTGTAATACAGTGTACAATGATAAGGCTAACAAAGGGACCTAAATTTAGTCTGGGGTTCAGCATAGGTCTCCTTGAAGAAATAATAATTTATTTACTTTCTCAGATACTTAATAACCCAAAGTGGCAAAATTAAATGAAAATGTTTCAATGGACAGATTTTAGCATTAGTTCTAATTCCATCCATCCATCCATAAAATAGATCCAATCTTTCTAAATAAATTATAAGCAAATTGAATGTAAAATTAGTTAAAAATAATGTACTACATATTCCAAAAATAAAATGATCAGTAGCAGAAAACTATGTATTGTGCATGTTGTTCATCATACTAAAATATTTTTTAAAGTGGTAATTTCAATGGCTTTAGAAAAAGCATTCTATAGAAAGAAAAATGCTTATTATTAAATTAGGAAAATAAAGAAATTTCTTAAACTAGTTAAAGACATTTTTAAAGATCTCTCAGCAAATATATTTAATAATAAAACTTAAAGGAATATTTCTGCTAGAGTCAGGAGACCACATCTACTTGACACTGTCCTAGATGTCCTAGTAAATGCAATAAGAAAAGAAATAAGCAGTACAAGGATTAGAGAATGTATCAGTTAGATTAAATATGACTCAATTTGTTGTGGTTTGGAAATTAAAAGGTTTTCCACATTGTTCATTTCTGAAAGGAAGAAAGAAATTAGTCACTATTTGCAAATAATATGTTAATCTTATCAAAATCCAAGGCAAGGAACGGAAAAACTAATTCAATGAATAAGATAATTCAGCAGAATTTTTTCTAGCAAGATAAAAAGGCAACATGAAAGAACTCAATAGTATTTCTTTATATCAATTTTTTGAAAGACCAGCAAAAATTATAAAATGTTAAGAAATTAATTTTTCAAAAGTTAGACTTTTATAAAGAAATTATAAGACTTTTTAAAGGACATAATAAGAAATTTGAATAAAGATTATGTTCAAGGATGAAAGGACACACTTTCATTCTTTTTTAAAAGATGTATTTATATGAGAGAGAGAGAGAGCATAAACATGAGGGGCAGAGGGAGTGGAGGAAAAATCTGAAACAGCCTCTGCACTTGGCGTGGAGCCCAATGCAGGGCTTGATCCCACAACCCTAAAATCATGACCTGAGCCAAAACTGAGAGTCAGTCGCCCAACCAACTGCACCACCCAGGCACCCTGAAAGGACACACTTTCGTATGAATAGTTCATCAATGAAGCTATAAATTTATTAAGTTCCAATAAAAATTATAGAATGATTTTTTTCAGCAAGTCTAACAACCTGAATACAGAACTCACATAAAGAAGTCAAAGCACGTGAATAGCTAAGGCAATTTCTGAACAGGAAACACAGCAGTCATACATTTCTTAAATCAAAAACAGAAGCTAAAAGAGAAAAAAGTGGTAAATTTGACTACATTAAAATTAAAATGTTTACATAGTTAAAGACACTGCCAACAACATTAAAAGAGATGCAACTGACTAGGAAAGTCTTTTTTGTAATAATAATAACTAACAAAGGATTAATAGGTTAACAGTGAACATCACATTCAATGGTGAAAAACTGAGAGATTTTCCTCTAAGATCAGGACTAAGATAAGGACGTCCACTCTCACTACTTTTATTCAACATATTACTGGAAGTCCTAGCCACAGCAATTAGACAAGATAAAGAAATAAAAGGTATCCAAATTGGTAAGGAAGAGGAAAAGTTTCACTATTTGCAAAAGATAAAACATTATACATAGAAAACCCTAAAGACTCCACAAAAAACCCACTAGAACTGATAAATGAATTTAGTAAAGTCACAGGATAGAAAATTAACATAGAGAAATTTGTTACATTTCTGAACACTGCTAATGATCTTTAAACCTGCAAATATCAATATAAATACATATAAAAAATATCAATATAAATACATATCAATATAAATACATACAAAAGCAAGCTATTGGTACATATAAGATGCTATTTATGTGTAAAAAAGAAAACAGTCCTATGTGTGTTTTATGCTTATCTCTTATATATGCATAGAACTTAAAAGCATAGGCATATTATACGTGTACAGAAATATATGTACACATTTTATATAGTAATATGTAAAACTACATAAAAATCTATTTGAGAGTAGACTGGAAGGAAATAGCACCTCAAACACATCAGAAGAGAGGGGTGTGGGGAATAGGAGGGAATAACCATGGGGACAGGGTTTAAAGGAGACTGACCTATATCTATAGTGTATTATTTCTTAATTAACAAAAGACTGAGAGTCAATGAGACAAAATATTAACAATGTTTCATTCAGAATGACCAAATAAGAGATTTCCTATATTACTCTTTGTAATTTTTTCTCCTTTGACTCTCAAAAGCACAATTTTAAAAACATACTTATAAATTCCTTTTCACAGTATAAACATGCAGTTCAAAATGTTCAAAGTGTCTTTGGAATTTTCTTTTCTAAAGGTCCCTGATCAGAATAATCAGGCACCTTTCTGGTTAGGTATGGAAAGGGAATTAGAAGAGAAAATCCAAAGGCCAAGTTCATTATGGGCATTCCCTGAGTTCTTTCTAGAGAACGATACTTATGGTGTGGGGGTAGAGTAGGAGAAAGGGAGAAGAAAGCTTATCCCCAGAGCTTTCTTCTTGCATCCCTGCGGACTCCTCCATCTGGCGGAGCATAGAATGATGCATTAGTGAGCAGAAAGAGTAAATAAGAAAGGAGAGAAAATAAGAAGATGCCAGCTCCCTTAAGGCTTAGGTAAGATGTTGTTGATAAGAAATATCACACTCTTTCTGGGTAAGAGGCCAAAAAGGTAAAAAGCTCCAGTGAGGCATAATAATGTAGAAGAGAGAAGTCCACACAATGTAGAAGACTGAAGTTCTCCCCGCCAGATGGTCTTCTTGGGCATGCCCATACATGCTAACTTTAAACGCTGAGTAACAACAGTAGATGACGCTACTCAGCATCCATCTTCTATTGTTATAGAGTTACAGGCCAGAGAGATTGGGCTACTATTTTTTTGAGGCTTCAGCACACTAAAAAGGATAAAATTAAAAATAAACTTACGTAATTGTATTATAGAAGTGTTCATAATTAACAATATTGCAGTTGATACAAATTATAATGAAATATAAGTATGCTAGTCATCGCAACTATAAATTATGAAAACACATCAATTTACAGTGCACTGTGAAAGTCTGTTCCAATGGTGGGTCAAAAAATGTAAAGGTCTATGATGAATGTCTTTGTCTTTTAACTCTATTTGTGTTTCTGTGACTGTATGTAATACTTCAGTAAAAGACAATGCCAAAAATCTCCAACTAAGTCCCTTCATGAATAAGGAATCAGGCCTAAGTGGCCTTCTTTGGCCGTCTCTCCTCGTTTTAAATTCTGCTCCTGGGAGACCACTTGAGAGAAATGACTGGGTCTTATTAGTTGAGAGGATGAAGAGAACTAGAGCAGGGCTTTGGCTAGACCAGTAGAAACCTGGCACATACTATAAGTCAACTGGATGGAAAGGTCAAGTTCAAAAAGGATGACATAAAGCAGAGAGGGGCAGGAAGGTCCCATAAGCCCAGGCAGGTGAGATGCTCAGAGCAGAGACACGTGCCTGGTCTAACTGCCCTACACAGAGCCTGGTGGCTCGTGGAACGATGGTGTGATGCATAATGTGTGAGGGGGCTGAACTTTAAACCACCTTCTCTCTGCAAATCATGGTCTAACCAGCACGTTTTAGTCTCCTATTTCACTTTTCTAAAGACTTTACTTGTAAGGCTTAACAACAGTCATGTTCACATTTACTTTGAGAAATTATTGAAATGCCCTCAAACACAGTGATGGCTTCTTCTGGGACCCCTATCCCATGAAAACACATACACTACCATCAAACTAAGATTCTGACTTAAAGTCTGGGGAAGGAAGCAGCAAGGATCATATAGTTACATTAATAGTAGGGGGCCAAAAAAGAGGGAAGAATTAAGGAATTGTGAGGTCTGGACAAATAGAAACAAAATCTCAAGCCACAGTCTGAACTGTGAGGATCCAGATATAGGGCACCAGCAGTTGAGGGTAGAGCTTGATATTCACCAAAGTTTCCCAACATTCCTATAGCTTAAGTCCAGAGGTGGTCTGAATGTTACGACCTCATGGTAGGTGAAGGAACCGTACAATTCCCATAATGTACACATCTCTTATGAACGCATCCAAAGCAGAAAATATATCACCAGGCCTATTAAAGGTGCTCTATTTTTAAAAATATTATTAAAAGTATAATAAAACTCTAAAATATCAGAGCCTACAGGAACTGTGTCTGAGCAGACTGTGAAATAATCTGATCAAAGGGTCTTCATGGCTATTTGTCATTTGACAATATTTTCCTCACCTGGAAACCCAGAACGGTACTCTATTACTAAGAATGGAAGAGAAAGAAAGGCCCAGGACATCCCATTCCCAAGAGATAACTGATAATAAAAAAGAAAGTGAATGAAAGCATAAAATGTTTTTCAGTCTTGGCTTTCTACAAGGTCAATAGAATTGTTGCATGCTTGCTACTTTGTTATTAGAAAGCAGAGGACATTCTCCTCTCAATTCCCCCAAGCCTGTAAGAGAAAGTTGCAACTGGATGCCATCCCTGTATTGGGGGGGCCTGTAACATCAAGGAAGAGAAAAGAAACCAATTATGTTGCCAACATTTCAACTCGATGAACCTTTCGTTGTCAGTTTTTTCTAACTTGGGGAGATAGGACAGAGGAGTAAAGTGGGAGAGAGAATAGGAAGAGCCTTTAGGGGTCTGGAAGATGGAAAGTTCATCTGTAAAAGGAGAAACCAATCTGAATTTTTGTGAATCTGCTTATAATTTAACATAATCTTAAAAAGAGAATAAAGCCACTTTGATGAAAAACAACAACAACAACAGCAACAACCACAAGCAGTCTATTTAAATTAATTTGGACCCTGGTAAGAAAAAGATCTCCCTTGACCTTTGGCTTAAAAGTTCTTAAAAAACAAAAAAGAAAGGGAGGGGTGCCTGGATGGCTTAGTCAGTTAAATATGTGCCTTCTACTCGGGTCATGATCCTGAGGTCCTGGGATGGACCTCATCAGGCTCCCTGCTCAGCGGGGAGTCTACTTCTCCCTCTGTCTCTCTCCTTTGCTTATGCTCTCTCTCCCTCCCTCACTACATAAATAAAATCTTTTTAAAAAGGGGAGAGGTATCCCAAAAGGAAGACTACTTTGCAGGGAAAGTTTCTGTGAAGAGTTAGTTGCTAGTCAGATTTTAACAGAAAAATCCCCTGAAATTTCTGAAAGTTTCTTCCTCTGTGTCATTCTGGGTTGCTGTCATGAAACACAACCAAACCTAAGTTATAGCTGTCTTGGTACCTATACGATAACCACTGGAGTGAAAAAAATTTTTTTTCATTTAGAAAAAGTACTTTAAAAATCCCTCTTATTCCTCAAAAAGTCAAAAATAGAATTACCTTATGATTCATCAATTGCACTACGAAGTATAAACCCAAAGGATACAAAATCACTGATTCAAAGGGACACATGCACCCTGATGTTTATAGCAGCATTATCAACAACAGCCTCATTACGGAAAGAGGCCAAATGTCCATTTAATGATGAGAGGATAAAGAATCTGTGATATATACCCAGAATGGAATATTGCTCAGCCATAAGAAAGAATGAAATCTTGCCATTTGCAATGACATGGATGGAGCTAGAGTGTGTTATGCTAAGAAAAATACTATATGATTTCAACTATATGTGGAACTTAAGAAAGCAAACAGATGAATGTAGGGGGGGTGGAAAGGACAGATGTACACAATAAAACAGACTCTTAATTATAGACAACAAACTGATGGTTACCAGAGGGGAGGTGGATGGGGGATGGGCTAAATGAGTGATGGGTATTACAGATGGCACTTGTGATGAGCAGTGGGTGTTACATGTAAGTAATGAATCACTAAATTCTACTTCTGAAACTAATATTATGCCATACGTCAACTAACTAGAATTTAAATAAAAACTTGATACAAACAAAATTGCCTCTTATAATTCTCAATTAGTGAGTTGAAAATACAATTTAAAGGATTGATAAAAATGAAATCACCCCCAAACAGTATCAGAAAGAACTGGCTAACCACAGTTTTATAAACTATAATTGCCAAACCATTGGCATTTTCAATAATTCAGTCCTAAAAAACAGCCCCATGTTCACAACAAAAGACCCAAAGGCACTTGAACATGGCTGCCCCGGATATGACAGCACGTGGCTGCACACCCAGCCCTGCGCATAGGAGTCCAGTAGAGGAAGTTTCCGTGGCTTCTCCCCCACTCATACTGGCAAAGGGTTCAGTGTGCAGGGCTCAAACATGAAAGCAGACTAGGGGGATGGCTTTGAGGAAAGTGTTTAAACTGGCTGAAAGGGACTTTTCACATTAATCAGTGTGAGATTTGGGACAATTTTCATCCATTAGTTTATGCATTTCCATTTTTTTAAAACCTCATAAACAAAAAATTAGAACAATGATGGTAAAAGATTCAGTTTTTTCCCCTAAGACAATGGGGGTTAATAGAAAAAATGCTTCAAAGAGCTTTTTAAAAAAAAAAATTCATGAGCTCACTTGATCTTTTATCAGGTCACACATTTGTTTCTTTGAGGTCATGAGACCATGTGTTGTTGTTATTATTGTTGTTGTTATTTTAAGAAGGTCTCATGCTCAGCATGCAGCCCAGTGCAGGGCTCATACTCATGACCCTGAGATCAAGATCTGAGCTGAGATCTACAGTTGGACACTTAACTGACTGAGCCACTCACGTGCCCTGAGACTCTGCGTTATTTTGAAAACACTAAACTAAAATTCCTATGGAAGCTCTTTTCCTCCATTCTCCATCCAAAGTGACTATGGACAGAAAGGAAGTGGATGTGATAAAATATAAACATATTGCTGAAATTCAAATTCAAAGAGGATTCCATCTAGAAGAGAATGCAGAAATCAATGAGACCAGTGGTTCTCAAATCGGGTTGCACAATAGAATCACCTATTTCATGTTATTCCAGACTTTTATTTCAACTCAGCTTTCTTAAAATACATCTTTGATTATTTCTTCTATGTCAAATCTTCTCAGCTTTCTGTCTCTCCCATCTTACCACCACTGCCACATTTAGTCATTGGAATACCTAGACTACTTTTTTTTTTTCTTTAAGATTTTATTTATTTATTTGACAGACAGATCAGAAGTAGGCAGAGGCAGGCAGAGAGGGGAGGGGGAGAAGCAGGCTCCCTGCAGCAGAGAGAGCCCGATGCGGGACTCGATCCCAGGACCCTGGGATCATGACCTGAGCCGAAGGCAGTGGCTTAACCAACTGAGCCGCCCAGGCACCCGGAATACCTAGACTTCTAAGGGTTGTTTTTCATTCTCTATCCTGTTTGGGACCAACAGCTCTCTCAACTCTTTCTCTTTTCATATGAACATCTATAGAGTTTTTCAAGACTCTCCACTTCATGGATGCTAGTGCTACAATATTATTGCTTCTAATGCAGAATGTAATTAGTAATGATCTACATTTGTTTTTATTGTATTTTTAAGGTTAATATATTTATTATAAAATAATTTAAAATATTAAAACTTCATAAATATAAACCCTAGATAATACACAGAAAAGGATACATATAAGAAAATGTTCAATTGAAATGTAAAATTATCTAAATATTGTTTTCATGTGTATCAAAGTAGCAAAGACTCTTGATTATGTGATGCTTAATGAAATGCAATATGCATTTTGGGGAGTTTTGTGTAGGACTGTAGATTATTATCACACTTCAAAATACAATTTGACAATATATGTCTGAAGGCTATAGATTAATTTCCAAAACCTAGCATTCATTGCTAAAGGAAAAGAGTCAGCCATCTCAATTTGCATCTCTGTCTTTCCTTTATAAATTTCTGTTCCTTTGTCATAATAGCCATGACTTTGTGCATCCCATTAGAATTCCAATAAATGTTTCATGACTTTTTCTGGTCTCTGTATTATATCACTTTGGGGGGTATGCATATCTTCTGAGTCTTCATCGAAGAAGAGTCCTGATTTTCACAGGCTGCAAAGTGAGGATCATAATAGCACCCACTTCACAGCATTATGTGAATTAAGTGAATTTTTATGGGGAAGGCTGAGGTCGACTAGTTGGCTGGAAAATTTCTATCAGTTCACTCTGTAATTGGAGCCTAAGTTCTTGATTGTCTGGGAAGTTGGTAGGATGCAGCAATAGTCTGTTTCCCAAATTTCCTCCCATAGCAGGGAAAAGTCATCATGGACAAATTACATACTGAGCATGCTCTGCTGCTGCCTGGGAGCATGATAGCGACCTTCTCGCCATCTCGTAAAAGAGGAAATGGAGGAAGACCAAGGCATAAAGGCTACAGCTTTAAGGGGAGACATTTACCTGTTTTTGCTAGGGGATGCCAGCATCAAAAGGCAACTGAGACTGGAAAAGTTACCCTGTTACTTGGCGGCTGATGTTGCGTGCATCTCCCGGCAAGAAAGTACCACTGAACTGTGAATTTAGCTGTCTTTCACAGGCTGTCTCAGTTTTTGGGCCTTATTTGCCCTACTTGATGGGCTCTTCCTAGCATTCTTGGTCAAGGCAGATTTGTCCAACAGAAAGGGCAAAGAAAGACACATTGTTGGATGCTTGGGTGGGTCGGGTGGCTTACTTCTCACTCCCCTCCCCCATTCATGCTCTCTTTTTCTCTCTCTGTTAAATAAATAAACAAAATCTTTGGGGGGAAAAAGACACATTGTTTCTTTCCATCTATGCCATGTAAGCCCTATTTAACTTGGTTCAGTTAGCATAGAGTTGGGATTTTTCAAAAGAAACTTGAATTGGCAACCAGAAGGGGGGAAAAAACAACTAACAAAATAAAAGCATACAGAATGGGCTGGTTTATAGAGTTTCTTCTAAGATTTTCTCTCCTTCTCTACCTCCCTTTCTCCTTTCCTTAGTTTTTTGTTTTTGTTTTTGTTTTTCTTTTTTTCTTTTGTTCTTGATACTACCATGCTGGTCCTTGGGAAGTCAAGGTTAAATGAGAGGCTTGACTTTCTTCCCCTAATTTAGCGGCAGTTGAGCCACGCAATGGCTTTGCTGCAGCTTATAGCCACTTAATCCTAGAGCCATTTAAACTTCAATCCTAAGTATGCCATGTCTCATTGCTGCTCATTTTAGTCTGAGTCCCTCTTTGAGATTTTCAATATCCCTTCCACCTTAACTTTTCTGCGGTATTTGCGGTAGCTCAAGAATGTGCTTGCATTATTCCTAACTGCCACCAGATGGTGTCTAATGCTGAATCCCATGGTTTACATATTTATTTTAAATAAGTCTATGATGAAGTCAGTTTTGCCTTCTCCATTAAAATATGCCCTTAAAATAGAATGTAAAATGTTTAACCATTCATTGATGACCAGATCTTACATAATGACAACAAACATTTGTATCATGCTCTATCATTGACAAAGTATGTTCACATTCTTTCCTTTCGTGTTTCTGATAGTTCTTTAAGGCACTAGGGCAGGTATTTTTATCTGCCACACTTTACAGATGACAGAAAGGGTGGGTTATATGGGCCAAGATCACACAGTCACTGAGTAGAATAGGGATATAAGGCTGGTTGAATCCAGGCAACTTGTTCAACACTGTGCTGTAACGACACAGATAAAGAAGAAACACCAGGAACAGGTTTTAAAGTCCCAGTATTATATACCTCCACAAAATTAGCATCCTCCTTATTGGTTTTAACCGTTGCGGTTATGTTCTGGGTGTGGCATCTACATTTCCTATGCCTTCTAGCCTTGAGACCCACAGAGCGCTCACCTGTCTACTTCGCAGCTTTAGACAAAATGTTAATTGCTATGTAATCTTCAGTTTCTCTGAGTTGAATATTCTTTCTTTTTTGTCTTATTTTGTACAATGAGAGGCTGCCCCTCTTCCTTTATTTCCTTGAACAATAAGGATCCCTAAACATGACACATATCTTAAATGATATGTTAACACATGATTGTTTCTTCCTCAGTCAGGAAAAAAAACTCCCTAGTAACCAAGTTGCTAAGTTCTCTTAGGAAGCTCGGCTATTGTCACTGAATGCTCAGATCTATCTTTTCTTCTTAAAGGATCCAAACCAATATTTTCCTTTTGGGGAATTTTATGATGATTTTAAAATAAATTTTAAAAGTAGTTTGGATGTGATTTCCTTATGACCATCCACTAATAGATGAACTCGTGCCCAGCAAGTAAGATTTTAAGTATATTTTTAAAAAATAGTAGTCATAGCAATTTTTGTTTATTGATCACTCATTGGCTTACAGACATTCTGCCTCCCATTTAAAATTTTTTGCATCTCATTTCATCTTCACAAGACCTTTACATGGTAGATAATTTTATTATTATTATTTTTTTTTAAAGATTTTATTTATTTATTTGACAGAGAGAGATCACAAGTAGATAGAGAGGCAGGCAGAGAGAGAGAGAGGGAAGCAGGCTCCCCGCTGAGCAGAGAGCCCGACGCGGGACTCGATCCCAGGACCCTGAGATCATGACCCGAGCCGAAGGCAGCGGCTTAACCCACCGAGCCACCCAGGCGCCCCAATTTTATTATTTTTTTATGGCAAAAGAATTTATGTTTAAAATTCGCCAGCTGGACTGAGTTTAGGTGATCCCAAGTTTGCTGGCATCCTCCAAAGCATCATAGTCAGAGGCTAGTGAAGCATATACCTTCTTCTCTCCATCAGACCTATTCAGGGTGCTGACCTTGCATAGACATTCTTCATAACCCATTTGATCTGGTGTTTGCTGGCCCTCACAAGTGTAATGAACATGGGTGTGCTGTTGTCTTCTATCTTCTTCATAACTGACTTGCTGGTGAGGGGAGCTTGATGGCAGAGTTGCAGTTTCTTGGACTGCCGGAAGATGGGTGACATGTAGATCTTCCGTGTGTGTGTGTGTGTGTGTGTGTGTGTGTGTGTGTCGCTGTGGACATCTTTCATTTTCAGCACCACTTTCTTGGCCTTCAGAGCCTTTGCTTTGGCTTCAGCTGTGAAAGGCAAGGGGCTTCCGTCTTTGCTCTAGGCACCATCTTCTTGAAAATTCATAGATGACTTTACTATTTGTATTTTCTGGGTAAGGAAACTGAGGCTTAGAGGAGTTCAAAGCCTAACTTCAGAGTAAGTGATAGAGCTAGGAGTTATTTATTTATTTATTTTAAAGATTTTATTTATTTATTTGACAGGCAGAGATCACAAGTAGGCAGAGAGGCAGGCGGAGATTGAGGAGGAAGTAGGTTCCCTGCCGAGCAGAGAGCCTGACAGGGGGCTCGATCCCGGGATCCTGGGATCATGACCTGAGCCGAAGGCAGAGGCTTTAACCCAGTGAGCCACCCACGTGCCCCAAAGCTTTTCATTACTCTTTTTTTTTTTTTAAAGATTATTCATTTATTTGCCAGAGAGAGAGAGAGAGCACAAGCAGAGGGATAGGCAGGCAGAGGGAGAAGTAGGCTCCCCACTGAGCAAAGATCCCAATGTGGGACTCCATCCCAGGATCCTGGGATCATCACCAGAGCTGAAGGCAAACACTTAACTGACTGAGACACCCGGGCATCCCATAGAGCTGGGATTTAAACCCGGATCTGCCAGAACACAAATCTTAGACTTCCTGACTTCAGGTGTGCTTATCTTCAGGCTTCTCGGGCTTGAAAATAAGTCAACCCAATTCTTTATTCTTCTAACTAATTAAAAATAACCATCCCTATCACACTCCCTTTGTGTTTTCAACCATCACCACTCTGCCTTTGCATGCTGCTTACAGTAGGGAAAACCTGTGCAAGGCAACTCAGAGGTAGTGGAGTCTAATAGATTCATGCTAATGATTTTGCTCGATAATTCTAGGTTTTTAGAGGATTTTGATGTCAGAAATTCGTTTTCCATATTCCCAAAATCTTAGAATGTAGATGAGGGAAGATACCTTACGAATAAATGAAACCTTTGTCTAATAGCCATCATTCCCCATTTCCTCCTATCTAACATAAGAAGGAAAGGAGGTTATCAGGACACAGTATAGCTTACAGAGTCTCATGAAAAGCTGAACAACCAGGCCTCAGGAAAGGCTGGACATAAAGGATCCCTGGGAGTCTGAGCAGGAAGAGCGGATGGACTTTTTCTTCACAGTGATGCCAACTGACGGCTCAGCATTCACACCTTCCTGTGTGTCTTCACTTAAGTGTTAAATTCCAGAGATGGAAACAAAATGGTCCAGACTGGCCTCCTTCTAATTGTATATATACATGTATGTTCCTCTACGTGTGAGCACTAGGAGACTTCTGTTCAGGGGTGTTAGTCAGGAAAGACCAACCAACTATAAACAGTAACAAAAACTCAGAAGTCCAACACCTTGTTGGTCTGGGGAAGCAGTTTCAGTGAAGAAACCATATTGCATGAGGAATTGAATGGGAAGCGACAAAATACGGACAACACAGGGAGTGTGACCCTTTCAATAGGTCTATCTATGCAAAGGCAGCAAGATGTAAACTGACCATGTGTGGGGTTAGGGGTAGGAAAGGCTTTTGTGAGTTTGTCTTTAAGATATGGTATCCTTGAATATCTTTGTGGGCTGATGTGGGAGACAAAAATCAAGGTCATTAATGGAGCAAGTTACAGAAGAGGGTGTATAAGACTGGTGGTATTAGAAGCACAGGAGGAGAGCTTAGTTCTTAAAAGTAGGAGCTTAAAAAAATAAAAATAAAATTAAAAAAAAGTAGGAGCTTAGCTTTGAAACCGTTTTCTAAATAGAAGTTTGCAGGGTGAGAGGAAAGGAAAGATTTTCTAACTGATGGTCTCTGTTTCTCAGTGAAATAGAAGACAAAGCGATCTGCAGACTGCAGGTCTACGGAGGAAGGACTAAACACGGGTGGTGAATGTCTGTGACACCTGCTACAGGGTATGGTTCACTAAGACAGCAGAGCAAGGGAGAAGTTTAGTCAAGCTTGAAGCCACAATTGCTTACTTTCCCACCTTCCTCCCGTTGCCTGGTTGTTTTCCGGTTTTTGGTTTTTGGTTTTGGTTTTGGATTTTTTGACATTTTAATGCTTATTGGTCACTCTCCCAAAGGGTGAGCCAAGAAAGAAAATAGAAATGGGAAGCCAGATGTTGCAGATTAAGGTCCAGATGGCCACACCTTAAAATTTCTGCCTAAGTTTTGGTGGGGGTGGAGGATGGGTGGAGGATGGCGACAGCAATAGCTTGTTAGGTTACCAATGGACACCCACCATTCACGCTTCTCCATTATAATTCCCAGTTCATGGATGTTGGTTTGTCTTACCACTCTCGGCGACATGAAGCCCCGGCTCAGAGGATGGGACAAGAGCGTGGCCCATCTCCTCAGGTGTAACTTTATCCCACAGGAGCATTCCAGGTTGGCAGTAATTGAGTCCTTGGCATGGCCAAGGAAGCAGCAAGGAAGGCAGTTTACATGGTCTCAAGGCAGAGCTGTCATAACAGCCAATACTTATCTTCTACAGCTACAAAGGATGCCATTGGCAAGACAAAAGATGTATTGGTTTAAGGCCAGGTGATCCTGCATGAGATGCCAAACAAGATCTTCCCCCTTGGAGTCCTTGAAAACTGAGTGTCCACCCTTCAGAATGACTGGAATCAAAACATCCCAGACCTTCTAGACAGCGCAACCAAAAAAGCAGAATTTCAAACTGCACTGTGATGGGAGAAGCCATTAGATGATGTAGGAATTAGAACCCCTATCCCACCACTTTCTGTGTGCCATTGGGCAAATTACTTATTCTCTCAAGAGCCCATTTTTTTCATAACTAAGAGTAATTTTACCATTAAACTAAATATGTGGATGAAAGCATTATATAATGAGCTTGGCACACGTTATGTGCACAACAAGTGTTTCAAAAAATGAATTATGACACCTAGCTTGATTAGAAGTTGCAGGCAGGGGTCCCTCTTAGAATCAACTAGAAGATTCCTGCTAAATTCCTCTGTAGATACAATGTAATTAAAATTCAAAGTATAAAGGAGTTAACCGCTCTATCAGAAAAATTCAGCAGCAGCAACAGCAAAAATCACAAACTACAAACAAATAAACAAAAAACCAACAGGCTCTTAGCACTTTACAAAAGCAAGTCCATTCTCCTAAAGACTGAGAATTAGATTCAAATTGACAAGGACATGATTTTTTGACAAAGCAATGAAAGTACATACAAAAAATATGCAAATGCTCCCATCAAACACCACAGTGACTACTTCGAACTACTGTTAACAAACCTTCCTACCTCAATGCTATTCCTGTCCTTTCTATTCTTCTTTCATTAGTGACTCACCATGAAACTTAGCTCCAGTGAACTTGGATTCCTCGCCCTGTCTTCCTAGCTCTGCTTTCTTGCTCATGTCATTCCATTCACCTAGAATTCCTCCTCCCATCCCTAGGCACAACCCTACCAACTTTCCCATTCAAAAATTGATCAGATCTCACCTATTGTATAAAGCCTTCCTTATCCATACCTCTTCAGAGTGACCCTTCCCTTTTCCAAAATCCCAGGGTACTTCTCTTCTGTAGAATTAATTTGTCCAGCTTGTAGGCATTTGTCATTCCTGTGGGCTGCTCAGCCTCTGAACTCTTCTCCTATGTTTGGAGGAAGTGGAGCCTGCCTCCTACTCTAGAAGTTGAAGATACTTATGCTCTTTCCAAGCCTCCCTTCCAGTTAAGATAAGGACCCATGCTGGAGGCCCAGCCAATCAGATGCACTCACGGTACTCTGAAGAAGCAGCCAGTGACATGAAGAAGCAGTGGAGGGTAAAGCCCGTGGACACACACCTATGTTCCATTTCCCAAGTCAGCGATGGCAGCAATTCTAGTGGTGGTGGCTGCTGCCTGCATTGTCTGTGCCCTGTGATGGCAGTGGCAGGGTCTTTGCCCAACTAGCTCCAAGGTATGATCTGGGCTCTTATGGCTAATCATCTCTAAGCCTGATTCTCTAGTCTTGTAGGAGGTCTGGGTCTAGAACAGATTTCAGCATAGTATAAAACAGGAAACAGCTTAAAATGAATGCAAGGCCTCACCAAGAATTGTTCACTGCTTGTCTTTCTTCTTAGAATCTTGCCACCAGCAATACTCATAAGCCTTCTCCCTCCGTAGGTCTCTGTAGTCCACGGGGGGACATGTGACATTTCTGGGTTGCTGTGTTTGTTGTTGTTGGTGGTGGTTGTTTTTTAAGATTTATTTATTTATTTATTTGAGAGAGAGTGAGCGAGCAGAGGGAGGGGCAGAGAGAGAGGGAGAGTCCTCAATCAGACTCCCCATTGAGCATGGAACTGATGTGGGGCTTGATCTCAGGACCCTGACATCATGACCTAAGCTGAAATCCAAAGTCAGCAGCTTAACTGACTAAGCCACCCAGATGCCCTGGATATTGTAGTGCTTAAGGAAAATGCTGATATTTGGGAGGAAAGCAGAGATGCTGAAACAGTCTCCTACAATGAAGAATTGTCTGGCATCTCATGCCATTTTCAAATTCCCCCTGGGCATTCATGTAGGTAAAAATAAATCCAGTTCATAATTATCTGAACCTAGAATATGACTGTTTTTTATATGAAAACAAAAAAATCTGAGACTTTTCGAGAGAAGATTGCATTTGTTTTGGAACTACCCAATGAGTCCTTCACTATTTAGGGTTATCACAGCGAAGGTGGCAACGTTGCTCGATGCAACAGGCAAAGGTTCAGAGTGTGATTGTCACTGCTGGATCTGCTGGCTTCTGTGATTAGTGCAAGCATCTGACTCCTTCATTACGGATGCTCTCGTGTCCTCCTGGCCAAACATTTGCATATTGAATACATGTTTTTATGTATTTCATAAATTACCTCCCTTTTATTTCTCCTGTATTCTATAGCTAGGGAAGTACACTGGATTTTTATAAAAGGGTTTTTGAATTTCATTTCATGATAGTCAAGGTGGCACTCTAAACAATGTGTTATAAAAATGAGGTGTCTGATCTAATAAGGTTGCAAACCATGGCCCCAAAGCCCTCTCTTATTTTCCCACAAACTTCTAGCCTACCCCCTCCTACCAGGATGTTACTAAAAATCCACTGGTATAGAATTTAGAGTGTTGTTTTTTTTTTAAGATAGTGTATTTTTTTTTCTTGCTATATACATGAATAGCTTTAGAAAACAGCTCTATTCTTGCTGAGCTACAACCATAACATCTTGGTTGATATTGATTAAAGGTCTAATGGTCCATTTTAAATGCTGATAAAAGGGGGTGGAATAGGCTTTAAAACTAGCAGACTCCTGGGAACTCAAATCTGCGGAAACTTTATTGGGTGTAAAGGGCATATGGAGACACAACCCACACTGTGCCCTTAATGACCACAGGAGGGAACAAACCTTTGCTTCAACTCCAGATGCTTAAAAGAATTTGAGTATAAATTGGCATGAGGTTTGAAAAAGAAAAGAGTCTCATTATATCCTGCCTTTCTGTTATCAACCATCAAATTCCAGTTGGTGAACTTCTGATCAGAACTAAGTAGTTCTTAGTAGTCACCTCATAGTGAGACTAGAGAGACTCCTCAGGACAAGGGGTCCTCAATCAGCTTGAGTACTGATTGTGGATGGAGGACAGCTCTAGCCAACAGTGCCCAGAGGTTTTCTTACCCACTTTAGTGCTCCTCCTGAATGATAAGAAGTATGAGGATGGGGGTGTATGGGTGGCTCAGTCATTAAGTGTCTGCCTTTGGCTCAGGTCATGATCCCCGTGTCCTGGGGTGGAGCCCCGCGTCAGGCTCCCTGCTTCTCAGGAAGCCTGTTTCTCCCTCTCCCACTCCCCTTTTTGTGTTCCCTCTCTATGTCAAATAAATAAATAAAAATCTTTTAAAAAAAGAACTATGCAGATGATATTCTAGGGAGAATATTTCTTGACATTAAAAAAGAAAAAAAAAAGAAAAACATGGGGCACCTGGGTGGTTCAGTCGTTAAGCGTCTGATCTCACCATCCTGGGATCAAGCCCTGCGTCGGGCTCCTTGCTCTACAGGAAGCCTGCTTCTCCGCCCCTCTACCTCTCCCCCGCTTGTGTTCCCTCTCTTGCTATTTCTCTCTCTCTCTGTCAAATAAATAAATAAATAAATAAATAAATAAATAGAATCTTTAAAAAACAAAACAAAAACCTAACATCTGGGCCTCAACATTTTTTTTAAATTAGTAGCCTCCTTGCTGGTGATGATCTTAGTCCTATCGTTTTGCCGAAGGGCGTCAGAAAAATGCCTTTCAAAATCTGGTCATCTTGGCCTGCGAAGCAGCATGAGGATTTTCTGAATTGAAGTATGTACTAAAAGGGGACCTAGGATTTTTAAAGAAGACTGACTTTTAATCACTTGGAAACTGTATGAATTAAGATGATTTCCAAAATCAACAGCCTAAGACTTCAGTTTTATTACTCAAGAAATAAATCCTCGACAGATGGTCCATGGGAGTGACACAAATGTCCTGGAGATTTTAATCATACAAAAGTGAATTGTAAAGCCCTACAAAGATGAAAAGTATTTTAGGACAAGCTACTAATTGTCACAGCTACCCAGGAAATAATTCAGTACAAATTCACAAACTGTACATTGAATATACTGGGAAGCTGTAAGTTCATCCTGTACCAGCTACTTGCTGAAAAAAGGAAAACTAAAAAAAAAAAAAAAAAAAAAGAGACAATTTCTTAGGATGCTCATTAACAACTGATTTTTTAATGGATTTTACCTGTTTGATGTTGATTCAATCAGATATAACCTGCGTAAACCAAAAACAAACAAACAAACAAAAAACGTTCTTTTTTCAAATATGTCACATTTATATCCTGGAAATATTTGCTCGAGGTGTTTCGAGCCATGCTAGAGAGCCTCAAAGAATCCTTTTATACTAAGAATTAACTCTTGCTCTGTCATTTTCAGATGGTTAAGTCACTTGGTACCCCTCATCACCGTCCGGTTACCTCATTGTCTTTGTTCAGTTGCTAACCAGGAAGTGATCTGAGGCTTTGTCTGCATCTTCTTGTTTTCATAGCTCCCAGAACAACCTCTTTCTTTTTTGCTCTTGTCAGTTCTCTGAACAACTTGCAGTTCCCAAGACTGTGCAAAGCTGACTGTCACTAGGTGAGGACTACCTGTGCCTTGCTGTGGCACAGATGCTTCCCCTCCAGGAATCCAGCAAGGCGTGATCACTTGTTTTCTTGATTCACACACTGACTCAAGTATTTATTATGCATGATATTCGGGGGATGTTGGGAAATACAAAGATGAAGCCACCTCATTTCCAGACCTCAAGAAATTTACATTATGTTGCACAGGAAGGAAACAAACTGTGCTAAAAGCTATAGAACTGCAGTGTCCAATAACTTAGCCACTAATTATTGATTACCGGCATTTGAATGTGGGTAGATTGAATTGAGATGTACTGAAAGTATAAAATATGCACTGGATTTTGAAGATTCAGTGCAAAAAAAAATGCAAAGCATCTCATTTTTATATTGATAATATGTTGCGGGATAATATTTTGCATATCCTGGGTTAAATAAAGTATATAATTGGGACGCCTGGGTGGCTCAGTTGGTTAAGCAGCTGCCTTCGGCTCAGGTCATGATCCCAGCATCCTGGGATGGAGTCCCACATCGGGCTCCTTGCTCGGCAGGGAGCCTGCTTCTCCCTCTGCCTCTGCCTGCCACTCTGTCTGCCTGTGCTTGCTCTCTCGCTCTGACAAATAAATAAAAATCTTTAAAAAAAAAAAGTATATAATTAATTTAACCTGTTTCTTAGCACTTTTTCTGTGTAGCTACTAGAACATTTATAATTACATATGTGGCTAGCATTGATATGGAAGTTTAGAGGGAAGTGGATGAATACTGAGTGTGTGTGTTTGTGTGGGGGAGGGGGTGTGGCAGGAGCAACATAGGGGAAGATGCAGAGAACCATCCAAGAAGGAGTAACACTTGAACTAGCTTTTGCATGTGCAGCGTGGAGCAGAGGCAATGCTGTGTAAAGGCAAGGGACCATCTCTGGCTCACATCTCAGTTCCTCTTAGAAGCTTTTTGACCTCTAACTCCTGATTTCTACATGAAAAAAAAAAATGGAAGTGGTGATGCCTATCTCCTAAGATCGACCCTGATGAGGATTATAATGAGTTAATGTATACAAAGAGATTAGTATAGTGCATAGAATAAGAAAAAGTACTTGATAAATGGTACCTAAATTTACTAGTACATGGAATATCAGCAGGGGTGTGGGATGATTTAAAGGATGTTAAAGTGACATTTAACATAAATGGCATTTCCTCGGCTACTGTGCCAAAGATGCCACCATTAAAGTCTTGTCTCTTCTTAAATCGTTGCTTATAATCTGAGCGAATTCCAAATTCTATACAAAGCAAAACGAAGATACATTTTCCAGTTGATTTTCATTGTCCCTGTTCCTTGCTAACTTTATAACAATTTATAACGTTTTAAATTTAAAAAATTTTTTGTGTGTGTGCAAAGAAGAAGGCTGAAAGTGTTAGTGGGCTATTTTCTTTCTTTTCCCTATTGATATTCTTGCTCATTGGATGCTATTCGGTGGCCCACATCTAGCTTCATCAAAATTATGGATGGAAACTAGAGCAAATTCCAAGAATGATGGGGTTGTCATTTTGTTAGGATACAGAAGAAAATCAGCACATCCCCAAGTTCCCATTAAAGCAATCCTTAGAAGGGCTTTATGAGAGTCTGATACCTTACTGCAATGTCCTAAAAAACTAATATTATGGGGCGCCTGGGTGGCTCAGTGGGTTAAAGCCTCTGCCTTCGGCTCAGGTCATGATCCCAGGGTTCTGGGATCGAGCCCCACATCGGGCTCTCTGCTCTGCGGACAGCCTGTTTCCTCCTCTTTCTCTCTGCCTGCCTCTCTGCCTGCTTGTGATCTCTGTCTGTCAAATAAATAAATAAAATCTTTTAAAAAAACAAACTAATATTAGACCACCATGTGGCAGGTTACTTAGAGAGTAATGGACAGAAGAGGTCACTTTAATTGCATATAGAAGCTAGTGTCTCTTAAGTGCTTACCACAGGGTTGGTTGTTGTAAGTATGCCAGATATTTGCTCTGGCAAATATATTCTCTCACCCATCCCGAGTTTCCAGCTTTAGGAATTTTAAAAGGACTTCTTCTAGAGGGGTAAAATCAAAGTCTATACATGGCTTGATTCAAGTCAAACTCTACAGACCTCTGGCTTCTTATACACTGGGTTCCTGGTACATTTCAACTTCTTCCCTCCCACCCCCGACTATTTGTTAGGAAAGCCAGGAAAGGGTGTCCATTGAGAACCCTCAATCACCTCAAAGCTGTGCTTAGTAATTGCCTTTATTGTTATAATAATTAGCATTTAATATTATTGAGCACTCCTTGTGCCAGGCATTATTCTATTTCTTCTAATCCTCATAACACCATCACGAATCACTTACTCTTACCCCTTATCTTAGTTTTTTTTTAAGATTTTATTTATTTATTTGACAGAGAGAGAGATCACAAGTAGGCAGAGAGGCAGGCAGAGAGAGAGGGGGAAGCAGGCTCCCCGCTGAGCAGAGAGCCCGATGCGGGGCTCGATCCTAGGACCCTGAGATCATGACCTGAGCCGAAGGCAGTGGCTTAATCCACTGAGCCACCCAGGTGCCCCTTACCTTAGTTTCTATTGTTGCTTTAGAATTTACCATAAAATTTAGGGGCTTACAAAAACAATAATCCTTTATGATCTCTTACGGTTTCTGTGGATCAGATGAAGCCTAGTGAGTTTGATATATCTCTATACCATGAAATCTGGGGTCTCAGTTGGAGGACCTGAAGGCTGGGCCCTGGAATCATTCAAAGGCTCATTCTCTGACATGTCTAAGTGGTTGATGTTGGCTGTGGGTGGAGTTGTTGATTAGGACACCCACAGGTGGCCTGGGCTTCCTCACAGCATGGTGATTGGGTTAGAAATCTAAGTGTCCCACAAAAGAGAAGAGACAGAGAGAATACACAGCGGCATTAGACAGAAGCCTACCGCCAATTGCGACTTCACTGGCTGTCATTCACTTCGGTCAAATTCTTTTGGATGAGGCCATTGCCCACATTCAAGGGAAAGGAATATAGATCCCGTCTCTTGATGAAGGAATGTCAATGTCAGTCAGTTCATGAGAATAGCATGTGGGGCAGAATACACATCAGTGCAGCTGCCCTTGGATGGCTTTTGGAAAATACAATCTACCACACGCCTATATTTCATAGATGGAAATCTATTTCATAGATGAAAAACAGAGGCTTAAAGAGACTAAATTGCTTTTGATCATACAACTAGTAAAAAGAAAGCCCAAGAGAGAAATCTGCTGGTTTCCAGAATCTATTCTAAAATCGAAAACAAAAACGAAATACAAAAAAAATCACTATGCTATTATATCTCTCACCCCAAATTCTTTCTAGCTTTAAACCTTAAAAAAAAATCTACTTCAACTACACAAATTATTTATTTAAACAGTGTGCCACAAATTTCATAAACCTGGAGCAGTGGATAATAACATGAATTCACAATAATTTTAAGGTCTAAGTTACAAGAGTTGAAGACTTCTCTCTTTTCTTAGGAATGTTTCCTTTTCTTTCTTACTATTTGTATAGCTCCTAAAGATGCCCGCCAACTCATCTTTCCTCCAAGCCACTATGTAACAGCAACCAAGCTGTTTCCTCTGCCAGTGGTGGGACTTCTGAGAACATCAGGGACAAGGGAGCTGGGTCTTTTCCCTTCACTAGCTGCTGAGGGAGCCAGAAGGGAGCTGGTTTTGCACAGAGGTGGGAACAATGACCTTGTTCCAACTCTGGGTCACACGTTTTCATCTTACCTGGACAGAAGAGCAGCGTTGCCTTTCCCAGTGGCAGGGTCACGTGGAAGACATCCGTTCAACTTAGCCCCCACACCCTTCTCATTCTTCTATCACTGGTGTTAGTAAAACAAAATAAAACAACTCCCCTCACCCTATTCCCAATTTCAGGGCTATCTAAGGACAAACTATAATTCAGATCTCCAAACTCACTCCTGGAAGGGTTAGAAATATTCATCTTTTTCTTTTCCGTGAAAAAACTGCAACAAAATCTATAGGAAGAAGCTTAGCTCAACAACACAATATCTTACACACCAAGCATAAACTCTTTAAGGACTAAACAGAGGTCATCCAATTATTGGGGACTTCACGGTTTCTGGGAAAACCATGTCAAACATGACCAAAAAAGGTCTGGCAGACATTTACTTTTCACATATCTCTTTCAAAGAACTAGTGAGGTAGTTTTCCCAAAGCAAAAGAGGGATTAACCCAAAGACAAATTCTTTAACCAGAGCTGTGAAAACAAGTTTTCCCACCACAAGTTGGTCACAGCTATAGCTCTCTTTGCATGAAGGGAAATTATGCCTTAGACACAGCCCAGAAATGGGAACTCAGCTGTGGGAGAGGTAGAAGGCCTTACATTCACAGCTGGCCATCCTCTTATGGTATTAAGATAGCAGTAGCAGCAGCAGCAGCAGCAGCAGCAGTAATAGTAATGAAGAGGAGGAGGAGGGTAAGTGGGGTGGATAATGGGCAGGAGTGGAGAAATAACACACTGAATTCTTACTAAATACTGGCACTGTGCTAAGTGCATTCAGAGTTCTCCCAATAGCTCTGTGAAATATGTGAAATACCCCTTTTGTAAAAATGCCCCTTTTTTCAGATGAAGAAACTCAGACTTAAAGACATAGTGAGTTGTCCAAGGCCATATAACTTGTAGAGAGGTGAAGCTGAGCATTTTACTCAGGCATTCTTATTCCTGAATTCTTATACTATTCTTATCAATTGTCTCCTACCCCAAATTTGCTGTTAGTTGTTGTTTTCCTAAGAAACCTAATTAGACCAAACTTCACTAAATACACACTATGTGCATAAATCTTCACTAGGCCCTGGGATGATAGAGATGAAATAAGACCTAGTTCCTGTGCTAAGAGAACCAGTAGTTTAATAAAGAAGACTCTATCCATGGTGTGAGGGTTCTCAGGGTTCTATGGCAATACCGAGCAGAGAAGGATTTGTTCTAACTCTGATGGGATCTTGGAAAAATTCCATAAGGTAATTTTTAGAGATGGCAATTAGCTTACAAATGCAAGTTTGAGAGGTAAAGAGGAAAGGGATGGAGTGCCTAGGTGGCTCAGTTGGCTAAGTATCTGACTCTTGATCTCAGCCCAGGTCCTGATCTCATGGTCATGAGTTCAAGCCCCATGCTGGGGTTTGATGGAGCCCAGTTAAAAGAAAGAAAAAAGAGAGAGAGAGAGAAAGAAAGAAAGAAAAGGAAAGGAAAGGAAAGAAGGAAGGAAGGACGGAAGGAAAGGCATTCTAAACAGGGGAAATAATATAAAGAAGAATAATTTTATAATTATTTTATAATAATTTTATAAATAAAGAAGAATAATTTTAAAAGAAGGGCTGGTACAAATACATGGCACAAGAGAGGACGAACGGGTCATTAGTACAAAGTTATATGGTAAACCAAACCATATAAGGTGGGTTAGGAAAAGAGAGATGAGAAGCCAGTTGTGATGGGCCCTGATTGCCTACAAAAGAGACTGGATTTGTCCTACAGCCAAGAAGAGGCATGCAGAACCTTTTGTAAAGAGGTCTGGAAGAATGATATGGGTGTTTCAGAGGCCAGGCAGCTCCTACAACTCCTCTGATGGATAAGACTTCTGGATGCGCCTTGCATACTGCCAGGCTGGTTGGGAGAATCTCAAGGGAAGACTACATGCACTGGGCAGAAATCCAGGGAGAACTTGTCTTTCATCTCCAGGTTTTGATTCTATTTCCTTCAGTTGGATTTTTGTGGCTTTGTCTTTCAGACAGCTCTCACTAGGTATTTTCCAATGACACAGGAAAAGAAAGGCTGAGATTCGTGCTAAAATTCTCAACCAGAGGCCTAATGTTGACCATTGGAAGTCATTACTGGAAGGGACAAAGGTTTGCAAGGTAAAAGACATGTATGGGAGGAGAGTAAATCTGCCCCTTGTCTGGGCACATAGGGAAGGATGGGAAGATGGAAGTAGGGTTACTTCACTGTTGTGGCCTTTTCCCTGGGTCTTTGCAATAGCATTTGTTCATCTTTCCTAGTCTTAAGGAACTGAAGTGAATTCCTGTTATTCAAAGTGTAAGCTATGAAGTTTTTCTAAATGATTTTTATTCCTTTTTGATGTTGAGATTTTCCTCACTGAGCTCTATGAAGAGTTGAGACCTAGTTAATCATCATTTCTGAGAATGGTGTGGAGTCCAGAAAATTGATGCCTGCAATGACCATATTATCTTTTTATCTTGGCTAATCTTAGAATGCCTGAGCCAAGGACTCTACTTGTGCTTCCTGCTAGGATAGAACAGGTGAAATCAGATCTCACAAGGAGATAAAGCAAGCTTTTTAATCTCATGAAAGATCTTTTTTTCAAACTCACTGTAACTGACAAATGGTCTCATTTCACTTGGGCTGCTATGTTTCCCCTTGAGTAGCTCTAGTATGCAGCTTGAAAGCTAATCCATAGATCAAAAGAGGTTTTGGTTGGACACTGAATCAGGGTGATATAGAAGGCAAAGAGAACCACATCCAGAAGTTTAATTAAGTAAGTTAAGGTTAATGGAGGACATAACACATATATGCTCACTGGTGTAAACTGTTCACCAACCAGAAGATAAACTCCTTGGTCCCACGGCCCAAGGAAAGTCAAGAGAAGAGGAGAAGTAGCAAAAGCACAGGTGGGCATGAGGACACGGGTGGGCCTAAGGGCCAGAGGGTGGTGACCTGCTCAGGAGGCCTAGGCTTCCTGTTTAAGAAGTGCCTCAAATGTAGGGGCACCTGGGTGGCTCAGTGGGTTAAAGTCTCTACCTTCGGCTCAGGTCATGATCTCAGGGTCCTGGGATCGAGCCCCGCATTGGGCTCTCTACTCAGTGGGGAGCCTGCTTCCTCCCTCTCTCTCTGCCTGCCTCTCTGCTTACTTGTGATCTCTGTCAAATAAATAAATAAAATCTAAAAAAAAAAAAAAAAAGAAGTTCCTCAAATGTAGACACTTGACCTTATCAAATACAGGTCAAAATGGTGTAATATCTAGAGTTCTAGAGTTTTGCTGAAAGCCAAGGGAAGAAACATTCCATGTCAGCTTTTAGCATATGTGCCAGACTGTATCACCCACCGTGCTCTATGAATTCATGGTTTTTTTGAGAATTTTAAAAAAGATTTATTATTTATTTGAGAGAGAGAAAGAGCGCTTATAGGGAGGGGCACAGGGAGAGGGAGAGAGAAACCTCAGCAGACTCCTTGCTAAGCTCAGGGCCAATGTAGGGTCAATCTCACAACTATGAGATCATGACCCCAATGGAAACCAAGAGTTGGACTCTCAACCGACTATGCCACCCAGGGGCCCCTGAATTCATGCTTTTTAAAAAGATTTTACAATCATCTTATAAGGGTGATATTATATTGCATTGTATTTTGCATCTGAAAGTTTCTAACATGTCAATGTTATAATTCTGTAGAGCCATCTTATTATTATTACTTATTTTAATGAATTGGGAGCCTCAAGGAATTGAAGCAAGCAGAACCTCCTTGATGCCCCTGGGCCCTGAGTATGGGGAAGCTAAGGAGGTTCCCCTCCTCGTTACCTTGGTCCCAGTCATGGAAGAAAACACCTGCAGGGCTCGACAGACCAACACACATTAACAGGAATTATGTGTCAGTATTTAAGCTGCCTGGTTGGGGTCCTGCTGTCAGCACTGAGTTGCCCATCTTCCCTGAAGCACTCTGTAGCTTGTTCTCATTCCCAGAGTATTTAAAGGTTGGTCTATGAATATTTGTTAAATCTACTAAAAATGAGTCTCTATGTGGTGGAGACAGCACAGATGAGGGTTGAGCTGAGAACATTCTAGCCCCGGGGAATGAATAACACTGCAAGTCCTGCCAAGTGCTCAGCTTGGACTGAGTTTCCTTCGATTCTGGTCAAATTTGCGTGATCCGACAGCTTCAGTGCAAAGGTTTGTGTGTTTTGGTGACTGTGGGTCCTCACGCAACTGTCTTGAGCAAATATATGAATTCTGTGTTGCCTACACAGGATTTCCAGCTCCTTTCCTGGATGAGGCCCAGAAAAAAAAATCTTTTTTTTTTTTTTTTTTTTTTTGGAATGTTCAAGAGAAGTTAGTTGGGCATTAAAAAAAAGTCTGCATTTCACTCCTTCAGTAATGATTCACTGACCAGGCCTCAGGTGCCAAACGGCTGTTCAAGGCATGGGGCAGAGCTCTGAGTAAGATGGCAAGGGCCCTCCTCTCCCAGAGCCCATTGCTCCAGGTGGGAAGACAGTAACAAACTAGTAAATCAGTAAATGCACAAGATGATCTCAGGTGGTCCTAAGTGATATGACAGCAATAAAGCAGGGCTGGGGTACAGGGGGTTTGATGTAGGGATTGGGCAGCAATTTCATATTGTGTGGTCAGAGCTGGCTACCAGAGGAAATGGCATTTGAGCTGAAGATACGTACCTGCACGGAGAGCTCTTACTGTGTCCCCTATCTATACGGAACTACTTGATTCAGAAGGATTCCAGGAGGAATGGCAATTACCTGGATAACATTTAAGACTTTTGCTTAACATCAACAGTCTTATACATGGTTCATTATTCCACAGTTCAACCAGCATCCTCTGAGGACACTGACTTTTACTTTTCTGAAAGGGCAGCCTGATTGCTCCTTGGTGGTCAGAAGCTTAGCTAGAATGACCTTGTGTTCGTTACAACCCTTTCCCTCCCTTCACTTTCCTTGCTATAATGATTTTTTTTCCTGGAAGATTGTTTTCTTTGAGGGCTGATGACATCAATGAAACTGATTTCACAAACCACCAGTGAAAATTGGTCTTGCTGCTTTATTGTGACATCCAAAGTCTTCTCTTTGTCCACTGATGTAGCCACTGAGTAGGGAGAAACACCCACAGATTGGAAGCTGACGCAGTGGCAACGAGTGGCCTCTTGCTATTTAAAGATGCAGGGCATTTCTGAGCTTTCCGTAAGGGAATAATTAAATCACTGCAGGTAACAAAGAATTAATTTTGAGGGATATTAAGCACCCTTAATTAGCACATTTGAGTTTCGTTTTCCCACAGGGAAAATATTCTCATGGCAACTTGCCATGTCAAAGCTTCTAAAACTTCTGCCTAAACTTAGAGCTGAAGTCCATTTTACAATGCAAATGAGCACTGAAAAAATCTTTTAAGCCAAATCATTCATAAGCATTTAGGTTCCAGGGCTTTGGACTTTGTTAATAATTCTGTGGCAACCACTGGGAAGGCCTTCTGAAAAATAAATAGCTGGTAAATTCAGAGTATCCAAATCTTCTAATAACTCACATCTGTGCAGAGGATTTTTTTTTTTTATTGTTTTCTTTTTGTTTTTGGGGGGCAGAATTTTGAAAGCTTGTTCCCACTCTGCCAAATTCCGATTATGTTATATTTTAATCGCCTTTTAAAGTTAAAGTGAATTGAGAGAGCATAAAAATTCAAGACAAATATAAACATCTCAGCCTAGACCCATCCATCACATAGAGCTGTTTGCTTACAACATCACAAGCAATTAGGGCAGCAGAAAGTATTGCAGTTTATTGGTCTCAAATTCAATTAAATGAGATCGATTAATTCCTTGGGATATTTATGATATGCTTCTCCTACCTAGGCATCAGTGCTACATCAAATTTAATTTAACAGTGAAAGAGGGCTGATCTGTTTGGTTATTATGTAGATTAATGTATTTTTTTAATTTTTAGGGGGAATGATTTTTAAAAATATGTGTGCTTTCCAACCATGAACATTGCAGAGTTTAATTTAATGTATGTTAATGATTGCCAGGTAATGATTATTTTAGATGTGGACATGAACATTTGCTTTAGATGCACTTCTGAAGGCAAAACTAAATGATGAACAACTACTGCGAGTGAGTTACCTTTGAAATTCTTTTTTTTTTTTTCTAAAGATTTTATTTATTTATTTGATAGATAGAGATCACAAGTAGGGAGAGAGGCAGGCAGAGAGAGAGAGAGGAGGAAGCAGGCTCCCTGCCAAGCAGAGAGCTCGATGCGGGGCTCGATCCCAGGACCCTGGGATCATGACCTGAGCGAAAGGCAGAGGCTTTAACCCACTGAGCCACCCAGGCGCCCCACCTTTGAAATTCTACCCTACTTCTTGGATCCACACATGAGAATGAACTTTAACAGCTAACGAGAGAAAGGAAGAGCACAATCACTTTAGGTAGTATCAGTTCTCAAAAGGTATATAATAGAATGATTCCGAATGTCTAATTTCTCACTATTAAAAATGTCACAAGGGGCACCTGGGTGACTCAGTGGGTCAAGCATCTGCCTTCGGTTCAGGTCATGATCTCAGGGTCCTGGGATCCAGCCCCATGTCTGGATCTCTGCTCAGCAGGGAGTCTGCTTCTCCCTCTCCCTCTGCCTGCCTCTCCCCCTGCTTGTGCTCTGTCAACTAAATAAATAAAATAAAATAAAAGTCACAGAAAAATGTTCAAAGTGCTGGGAGGAAAGCTGATAAGTAACAGATACTGCCAATATAACCACGTGGCCTAAGTTCTTTGATTTTGTTTTCTGATGGGATCCTGCAGGCAGCTAGCAACATCTTCCCACATGGCCCTTTGAACATTTCAGGACTTGTTACAGGATGAAGCAAGAAGTGATTTCTTTAAACTTTTTAAATTTCTTCCATGCTTCTGACAGTAATTACTTCCTACTTTTTCCTCTCCTCCATTTTTTTCTCTTCATTCCTTCTTCCCTCTGCCCTCTAAGAGTGTAGAAGTTTGAGACTGAAGCGGTCCTAAAATATGAGTGCACTGACTAGTGTTTTTTTCTAACTGAATAAACTTCTTAGGGCAAGGCAGATTCTGGTTATCCTTGCCCTTCTCTCCATAGTACTTTATGTGAATTCTGAAATATTCAAGGGAACTTGGAGGACATCATTTTCCAAGTGAGTTTCAGAGAGGAATACCTTTTCCAACATCTGTAACAGGTAAATCTCTGCCCGAGCATGTTCCATGATAGGAAATTCATTGCTTGATAAGGCTGCTGATTCTTCTTTGTTCAGCTTTGCGTTTTGTTTTTTTTTTTTAAGATTTTTATTTATTTATTTGACAGACAGAGATCACAAATAGGCAGAGACAACAGGCAGAGAGAGTGAGAGGAGGAAGCAGGCTCCCCGCTGCCCTCTGGATCTGCACAGATCAAGTCAAATCACCTACACTTTGACAGCCTTTCCACTATTGGAACACATATTGGAACCCAAAAACCTTTTACTTTCCCATGGTGACTGGCATACATCTGTCCTCGTAGACTATCCCTGCTCTACACACTTGACTAAAATTCCAGTTGCTTGACCTCCTGAAATTTAAAATCCATCTCCATAATTTCTCAAATCCTCTTTAGCTTATATCCTCCAGATTCCTTGATTGAAGAAGTCTTGGATCAAAACCTAGTCTCTTTATGAGTTTCCACAAAATGTCACCGTTTCTCAGCAGTTTGGGTCTAACATGTTTACGGCAGCTTAGCTCATGAGGACTCGCACAGCCGGGCGCAGGGCCTCCAAAACTTCCCTCCACTCTCCTGTCTTTCCCTTCCTTATGTTGTCCTTACCCTCTCTGCTGAGTTAAAGTCCATTCCAGTAATCCGGGCTGTGGAGAACTTAGCCTGCCTTGAAGGTAGATTATCTCAATAGAGCCTGTTCCTTCCCTGAAACAGTGCAACTTTCACTGTTGTTACAGTTTATAATATTAACTGCTTCCATTGAAATGTTAAGCACTTTGCATGATCTTATTTTAATTTTAGTTTAACCCCGTGTGGTAGATAGTATTATTCCCTTTGCTCATGGGAAGAAACTAAAGTTTCCAGAGGTGGAGTAATTTTTCTAGGGAAAACGTGGCTATTATTGGCAAAGCCAGCATTTCAACTTATTTTTCTTTAAACTCCAAACTTAGTATACCTAACATATATTAAATGTCTCTTTTAGATTTCCATACCCCTCATTATCCTGATTGTTATTCTCTGGATAAATTCTTTTTTTTTTTGTAAAAAAAAAAAAAAGAAAGAAAGAAAGAAAGAAAAGTATTCCTTTTAAAGTTTGGTCTCCCAAAATATATTTAGTCCTCCAGGTGTGAAGGTAAGGAAGTAATTTAAGATTACAAACACCAGCCAACAGATGTGCTTGACTTGCCCATCCATCGGTTTACAAGAAACAAATAGCATAACAAAAAAGCAGAAAGTAAGAAGGAAAAGGAGAATTTGGATAATCTCTGGCCCACCTTTTTTTTTCTTTCATCTGGACTATTCCATCCATGTTGTTACCTATCTGACCCCTAAGAGACATTTACTTTTTTTTTTTTAAAGATTTTATTTATTTATTTGACAGAGAGAGATCACAAGTAGGCAGAGAGGCAGGCAGAGAGAGTGAGAGGGAAGCAGGCTCCCTGCCGAGCAGAGAGCCCAATGCAGGACTCGATCCCAGGACCCTGAGATCATGACCTGAGCCGAAGGCAGTGGCTTAAACCACTGAGCCACCCAGGCTCCCCGAGACATTTACTTTTATAATCTTTACTTTTTTATAACTTTGTATATTCTTGCCATCCATCTTGGATTTCATAGTGATGTAATGGCTGTAATTCTTCTCAAAGCAACTCAATAGGCCCATGGGTCATGCTAATTCTTAACCCTGCTATGGAATGAATTAAAACTACTGTTTGATACGAAGTAATTTAGCTAAGTAAATGCATCTAGCTAACCACCCAGCCTCTACATCTAACGTGGCCATTCTGTTCTCTGCTTGCCTTTACATTTTAAATTTTAGTTAAGAAGCTATATGCTATAAGGTTATTCATGTTCTGTAGAATTCATGAAGATTCTAGGATTTAAACTTCAAGAGTTTTAGTTTTTCGGGTGTCTACACAGCTGACAATTCCCATGATGCCTACTGTTAAAAATTTTTTTTCAGGGATATCTGGTCACTCTTTCTATATCTAAATGGAAAAAGCACCAAATTTGCCATAAATCACTAGGTAAGTGTTTGATCATTCTGTAGGCAAGTTAAACTTTTTTTTAACTGCTGCTCACAGAGGTCAGAAATGCCTGGGTGACATGGAATTTCACTCAGAGATTTTCCTAATGCCTTCTTTGTGGTTAAATACAGAGTGCTGTGTTTTGTTCAAGGTGATGTGATTAGATTTGAATCTTGTCCTTGAGTTCTAGGTCCATCTAGCCAACAGAAAGATACGATCCCTATTATACAAATGTGAAACCTAAGGAGATTTTGCTACACTCCTCAAGATAATGTCTTCATTAAAGAAAATGAGTGTAGATTTAGGATAATTTTGCCAGTCACAGCAAGAAGGTTACATATGTAGACGAAATGATAATAATAGTCATAGGTGTGCCAAAATGGAATGGGTCAATTTGTCAAATAGTGAACTTCCTATCATCAGAGATATTTAAGCATAGTTTGGATAAGCACAGAGAGTGAATTGTATTCATTGGTATATAAGGCCACTTCTAACTCTGAATTTTTGTTTCTATATAAAGTTAATAATTTCAAGCAACATTTTAGGTTATTTATTCCTCTCATAAATTGAGATGACTGGTTGAGTTCCCTGCTTCTCTTTGATTATAAAAACCTTTGCATCGTGAAAAGTAGAAGTCAGGCTGTAGCTAGTAAATGAGATGCCTTGCCTCCTAAATGCTTTTCATCTATATGTACATATAGAAAATGGCATCATGGCTGACTATACCTAGCTGATGATATCTATGAAGTTACAGACGTGTAACTAAGGTAAATATAATTCCTATGTGGAAGTCCACAGTCAGAAAACCTGGTTGTTTCTCACTTTCCTTTTGTTAGTTTCAGAGCACATTTGTCATGTGTAAAATGTTGGTGGGATGCCGACATAACACCAGTAAGTTAAAGAAAATTTCAAGAGGGACATTAACATTTAAAAAGATTTTGATTATTACAGAGAAGACAGAAAATCCAGCGGGTGATTTGGTTTAGCTAGGAATACAAGAGTAATTGATGGTTGTCAGTATCAGAGAAGGTTTTCCAGAGACAGGAGCTGTCAAGGTAGGGGAGGGAGGAGAAAGATCTTCAGACCTCCAGTACTTGACATACTTGTAAGAAAAACTGTGAACATGGGACAGAGCAGTCTTGCTGGAGAAGTTCCAGAAAATAATGTATATTTAATTTCTGTCCAGGTTACATAACCTAACTAACGCCATAACCCTAGCCTAATTCCAATGCTCTAAGGTAAATGCTCTTACCCTTTTCTTAAGATGCCAGGAGATGCTGAGTTTTCTGCATTGCTATGGATGACTTGCATACCATGGGGATGAATCCTACTGCTTCTTGCCCAGTCCTCTTCCTAAATATGATGTGAATGAAAACCCAAGAGACTACTATCTGGACAGCAGAAAATGAGTGTAGATTTAGGATAGCTTTGCCAACCACAGCAAGAAGGTTATATATCCAGAAGAAATGACTGCAGAAATAAAATTTGGCAATATTTCCATACTATTCCCAAAGAAAACCAAGTTTCTTTAAAATTAAGGAGTTGAGGGGTGCCTTAGTGGCTCCGTGGGTTAATCCTCTGCCTTTGGCTCAGGTCCTGATCCCAGGGTCCTGGGATCCAGCCCCGCATCGGGCTTTCTGATCAGCAGGGAGCCTGCTTCCCTCTCTCTCTCTCTGCCTGCCTACTTGTGATCTCTCTCTCTCTCTCTGTGTCAAATAAATAAATAAAAAATCTTAAAAAAAATAAAATTAAGGAATTGAATGTGTTTGGTTGAATGCTTAATTTTAGCACTGTCTTGTGCTTTAAGCAATAAATGAATTTTTCTGTATATTTTTAAAAACCTGCAGTAATCGAACATGTATTATGATCTAGGCATCATACTATAGAGTTACTTATATGATATGATCCTGGATAAAATACTGTTCTCACTAAAATAAGAAATAAGTAGGAGTATTCCTTTGCCTCATGCTAAAGGCCATTTGTAATCTAGCTTCTCAGCCATGTTTTGCTTGTCAGCAAATCCTCCTCACTTTTTTCTTTTGGTCATGCCTTTTCAAAACCTCTTCGTTCTTTGAAGTCCTATTCCATTTCTGCCTCTTCCTCAAAGCTTTCCTTGACCTCTTCAACACAGAAGGTTTCCTTCCTCCTTTGAGCAGGAAGCCCTTGCTATCTGCAGTCATGGGCATTTATCACACACCATCTCATGCCTTCAGGAGTGGTGCTGGTGTGTAAGATCTGGCTGTTCATGTGAATACGTTCTGCTCCCCAAGTAGATTTTGTGTTCTTTTTGTAGAACAAGTCCTACGGTTTTGTGTTATACAACTCACAGTGGAAATTCAGCTAAACTGGCTATGCTAAACTCCTGCATCTAAGAGGTGGACCCAGATATATGTGTGCGTGGGGGTAAGAGCTGGGTGTGTGCCTAAGAATGAGAAGCAATGCTTAGTTTTGTTGACATTTCCCAGTTGCCTGGAAAAAAGAGGGTACAAAAAAAAAGAAAAGAAAAGAAAAAAGAGAGTATATTCTCGTATGATATCTCATATGCAAGACCCGAAGCACACTTTTCTAATTTGCAATGCAGGCAGTGTTATGCCCTACCCCCAACAAAAATTTTTTTCACCTTTTCTCTCTCCTTATCTCTTCTATTTACAGACTGACTATTAGCTTTTTTGTTGAACTACAATCATGTCTGCTGCATAAATTGTATTTTGGTTTCCTGGGGCAACAATTAGAAGTATTTTCTGTAAAAGCATAGTGGCCCCCTTAGGAGATGTTTTTGTTGTGACTACCACTGGGGCCTGAATTGAGGTCAGCAAAGTGTTAAAGACATGTATTCTTAGAGTGAAGTTTTGTTTGGTGGGACTTCTTTGGATTAAAATAACAGCAAGCCAACCAAAAAGGGAAATTCACCATGAAGATATGAGACTGTTTCATGGAACCTAAAGATGAGAAAATGTTGGCCTTTAGGTATCACGTGGAAATAAGTCTCTTATGTTCAGTTAATTCTACAGGTCTGCTTTATTCCTCTTTCCTGGTGCCCACTAGCTTCTGCTTTTTCTATCTATATGATGAAGCATGAGGCTAACAGCTTCTGAGGTTGAAATCCCACAGTCCAAGTTATAGAAAAAAAATGCCTGCCTTGATTCATGCCCTAATACCTGAAGAAGGGCTTCAGTTACCATCTTGGGCCAAGAGTCCACCTCTGAACCAATAAAGTATGGTCAGACATGAAATGGTATTTTACTGTTGTATTTCTGGGGTAATCATTTGGATGGAGGGTGGTAAGAAGGGCCTGGAGCCTGCAGGAGGTATGCTGGGTGGATAAAAGAGTAGAGGTGTGCTACACTGTACATGTGCATAGAGGAAAAGAGTTTACAAACCCCTTCCCACACGTTATATAACGGGAGCCCCATGACAGTAGGGTAGCTCAGGCAAGACAGTCACTATTGGTATACCATCACATTACATTACAATTACACATTCACATTTTACATTCCAAGGGCATTAACAAGCTTTCAGGAACCAAGGTAAACTTGTGCAAGATTCACAAATAAGCAGAATGTTCTCTTTCCATTGTTCAACAAACTTACCTTTCAATGTGTTCCTGAAACCCCACCACCTTCTCAAAGGTCACGAATAGGAGAATGACACTAACTTAGTTTGTCTTCTCTAGAAAAAAGAGCAGTTCCAGGGAAGTGTAATTTCAGGGAAGCAGGCAGGAGGGAAATGAAAAGTGAGAGAAAGAAAGGAAACATAAGGGAGTGTCACTGAGCTGGCCCCAACTTTGGAATAAGGTGATTGTTTTGTATTGAAAACTATATTTTCAGGGAGGCTGTGTGAAGCTCCCCCATGGACAGGGGAGGGAAAGGAATAAAAGTTAATCCACTAGATTCTATTGTTCTTGGTCAAAGTTCATCCTCCAGGGCATTAACTTACCTGCACTTCCTGTTGCATATGCTTGGAGACACAGCAGAACCTACTGGACAGCAGAGAAGTCCTAGGGTGGAAGGAAAGACACTGTCAGATCAAGCATAAGAATGACACGAAGGTCCAGAGGCAGCCATGAAGGGAGTCTCTCTGGCTCAGCAGACCAGTTTCCATTATGAACTGATCTTCTGCCACAAAAGTAACAGATGACCTTAGATGACCTGTGGCCTACAAGAATGCAATTGATGTCAAGTCATCATCCTGAGGACCTCAGCAACACATCAACTGTCCAGTCTCAAGTGGGAATGGTGATACCTACTCCTTGATGAAGACTTACTTCAAGGACACCTCTCCTATGCTACTTGAGATTCGATCAATCCCTAATTTATGTCCACGCTATTTTTCACATGAGTATACACACATTTAACAAAATTATTTATTCAGATTTTATTCTTCTCCTAGAAAGATTTTTGTGAGATTGAGTAGTTTGACTCATTAATTCAAGTTTACTGAGTACCTACTATGTGCTGGCACTATTTTAAGGAAGAGGGATAGAAGAGCAATAGGCACAGGGGCACCTGGATGGCTCAGTTGGTTAAGAGGTTAACTATCTGCCTTCAGCTCAGGTCATGATCCTGGGGTCCTGGGATGGAGACCAGCATTAGACTCCTTACTCTGTGTGTGTGTGTGTGGGGGGGGTCTGCTTCTTCTTCTTCCTCTGTCTGTTGCTCCCCCTGCTTGTGCTCTCTGTCAAATAAATAAAATCTTAAAAAAAAGAAGAATGATAGGCATAGATTTTTGCCTTTTTGAAGCTTACATTTTAGTGTATGTGAGATTAATAAAGAAATAAGTAAAATATATGTTGTGTTAGGTAGTGATAAATGCTTTGGGTGAAAACAAAGCAGGAAAGTTAGATAGGAAGAGCGGGGGTGGGGAGTGAGGGCTGTGCCTTAACCAGGGTTGCCAGGGAAGGCTTCTTGGAGTAAGTAATATAGCAAGAGTAGGTATGGATATCCAAGGGTGGGGCCTGAGTTGCAGAGAGAGAGAAAATCAAGTGTACAGGCATTAAGGCATGTTGGATGTTTCCCAAGAAGGCCAGGGGTGACCAAAGCAGAGTAATGGAGAGGCAGATGAGAGAGAAGAGAGTAGATGAGGTCAGAGAATTAATACGGAGCCAAATTATCTTGGGACATCGAAATATCTTCAACTTTCACTTAGGGAGGGATGGGGGAAGCAGTAGGGCTTTAAGCACAGAAGTGAGCCGACTTCCATTTCAGCAGGATCACTCTGGTTGAGAGTAGATTGCAAAGGGGTAAGAGTTCAAACTGGGAGTTAGGAGGCTACTGGTGTAACTCAGGTGAGCAGCGTTGATTGGACCAAGATGGCAGCAGAAGAGGTGATGCGAAATGGTGTGATTCTAGTTCAAACATGGAGCTGATAGGATTTATTATGAATAAGGAAGGACATCCGAGGACATTAGAAATCAATCCTTAGGAAGATGATTCCGAGTTTTTGGCCTGAGCCAAGATGACAGGAGAAAAGAGTTTTTGGGGGGAGATTAGTAGTTTGGACAGGAAATGGCTCTTAGACATCGAAGTGGAGTTGCTGAATTGATAGTGGATTTAGGAGACTGAAATTTAAGGAGGAGTTCAAGGTTAGAGATATGAATAGGGAGCCATCAGTATGACACTGAAGGCCATGGACTGGATAAGATCATCAAGTGAATATAGGGAGATAGAAAAGTGAAGGGGATAAAAGACCGACTCTGAGGTCATTCCATTCTAAGGCGTTAGGAAGGTGAAGAGGACCAAAAAGCAAACAGCATACCTGGCCACAAAGTAGGAGAAAAACCAGAAGAATGTGGTTTCTGGAAGCCAAGACAAGGAGGTGTTTCAAGAGGCAGGGGCTGAACAACTTGGCTACATGTTGCCAATATCGGTGTTGAGAACTGACCTTTGGTCAGCAACATGGAGATCACTGGTGAGCTTGAGCAGTTCAGTGCAGTGGAGAGGGGCAAATGCTCGGATGAACATTCAACAGAAAATGGAGGAGAGAGAAACTGTAAGGAATAAATATAAGCAATTCTTTAGTTTTGCTTTAAAGGGAAGGGGTGAAATGAGGGTGGTGGTTGGTGGGGCCGGGAGAATAAAGAAGTGTGTAGTAAGTGCCTATTCAAATGCCTCTTGGAAGTGTCCACTACAACCCACTGGCAGAACCAGGCAGAAAAGGAATGATTGTGAAAAAAATGAACAAAATACCCTGAGAACCAGGTCTATATGGGCCACTGAACTGACTGACCCCCATGGTTCACTGTATCAACCTGGGAAATGTGCTGTGGGAGTGAAGGTGCCTGGGCTAGGCCTTATAGACCTAACACCTTACAGGTTTCAGATTCAAAAAGTAGAAATAATGAACCTGTCAACTAGCAGAATGGAGGCTCTCTATTGACCCATGTGAAGCCAAAATGTGGTTTGGTGGCATTTTCCGAGAGAGGTTCCTTTAGAGTGGCAGTTTTATAGAATGCTGAGTTGCTATCATCGTCCTCATCCTCATTATCATTAGCAAATAGCACCTACGTGCCTAATTTCACCTACCATCTCATAAATTAAAATAGCCTTGTTCCCTGGAGGGAACTGGTGTGGTGGTGAGCAGTAGTACAAGAGGCCAGAAGGTCGGGGATAGGGAGAAGGCAGGGATCTGGTAGAGGCCGACTCTTGCCAAACCATCCCGCCCCAGTTCCTGATTTTCACCCTGCCTCTCCAAGCGCGGGAGTGCATGGCTTTTTCTCTGCTACTTCTTCCTCCTTTGCTCCTTGAGCCCCCTACTTCTTCTTTTGCTGTTCTCTCTCAATGAAGGGGTGGTTCTGAAGATCTGCTCCGACCCCTACCTGCCTCCCCACCGCCTGCAGGCGCGCGGGAAGCGGACGGAGACCCCTGGAACTCCAGTGGGGGCAGGAACCGGCGTTCTGAGCATGTGCGAGCAAGCCGGGAGGCTAGGGCGGATTTGGGGGGCCTGGCCCAGGTAGCAGTCCTACGCGCGGAGCTAGAGCGCGGCGAGCGCAAGATCGGCCAGCACTCCTGAGAGCCGAGCTTCTGCGCCTAGGGCGCAGCGGCTGCGCCCTATCCTCCGGGCGTGGGCGAGCTGGCCGCGTGTGCCTCCCTGCTTGACGCGTGGGCGAGCCAATCAGGACGAGCGGCCCAGGCAGCCATGTGACGGGCTAGGCGGCTCCTTTCCCCAGCGCGGCCAGAGGGAGGAGAGAACCGGGGCTCGCCGCGAGCCTTCGAGAGCAGCGGTCGCGGAGGCGGCAGCGGCAGCACAGGCTTGGGCCAGCCGCGCGCGCATCCCTCGGCGCCCGGCGCGGCGGAAACCTCGCGGGCCGCGGGAGCCCGCGATTGGAGTGGACAAAGCAAGATGGCAGGGATCTTAGCCTGGTTCTGGAACGAGAGGTTTTGGCTCCCTCACAATGTCACCTGGGCGGACCTAAAGAACACGGAGGAAGCCACCTTCCCGCAGGCTGAGGACCTCTATCTCGCCTTCCCTCTGGCGTTCTGCATCTTCATGGTGCGGCTTATCTTCGAGAGGTAAGAAGGGCTGGAGCGCGCCTCCCCTCCCCCTACACACACACTCTCTCTCTCCCTCTTTCTCTCTCTCTCTCTCTCTCACACACACACACACACACACGCACACGAATCCGCGCGCGCACATTCGCGCGCACACGCACACTCGCGTGCTCTGTGGCGCACGCACCCGCGCCCCCAGCGCTCGCGCTCGCTTCTCCCAACCTTTGTGTTCGGGAGGGGGTTGCTGACCCCTCAGCCCGGCTGCAGTTCGGGGAGCCTGGGAGGATCTGGCTAGCCTACGGATTTCCTCCGGGGCGCCTGGGAGGGGCCGCTGAGCGTTGGGGTCGCCCCCCGCACTCCTCCTGGGCCGGCTCTCTCCTAGCCGCGAGCGCTGGCGAACAAAGGTGAGCGCCGGTGAGCGCCGGCCGGCCTCGGGACGCGGCGCGCTTGTCGGGGCTGGACCCTGTCCGCCCTGCGGGCTGCGGCGCTGCCGGCCAGGGCTTCCCCGCCGAGGCTCGTCGCCACCCACCTGACAGCCTGGAACGTTGAGGACGCGCGGCCGGGAGGGCGGAGGGACCGTGCCCACTTCCAGTCCTTTCACTCCGGCACGCGGACTGTCGAGACTGGGTTTCAGAAGAACTCGCTGGGGACTCCTGGGCTTCTGGCCGCTGTTTAGTTTCTGTCAGTGACCCCGAGCATCAGGCTCACCGTCCGGGGAGAGAGATGACAATAGTTTTCAGGCTCCCAGCACTCCGGGTCATTAGCGGTTTTCTTAAAAGAGGATATGGCAGGACGGGTGCACAGCCTGCAACATGGTGATATTAAATAGAAAGATGCTTCCTATGAATAACCGTAAACTTTTGTTTTGTACCAGAGACATTTAAAACATTTTCAAGAACTGTTATTTATCGTTTGTTTAATTTCCGGATTTGGTTAGTAGCTCCATTGTGTCATGAACAAACTTGTGTTACTCTCACTGAATCAGGCTTAGTCACAAAACTCGATTTTGCGTGCTGCGCACTCCCGGGGAGCTATTGAAACAAAACCAGGACAGCAGCACGTATTTCTTTTCCTCAACTGGAAACCTCGCCTCTCCTTCCTCTCCCCTCCCAGCCCCCCATTCATCGGTGAAGGCTGAATTTCTTAGATCACAGAGTTTAGACTCCATTTCTCACGTCCACTCCACCTCTCTTCTCCTGCCAACTCACCCTTGACTTCGTTTCTTAAGCTTTTGCTGTTATTTTGTTTGCTGTGTCTGTCTAAAACCGCTGTTGAGGATGGCAGAATTTGCCTTTTGTGTCATTTGTTTCTGGAAATGGCAACAGAAGAAGCTTCACGGGAACAAAAAGTATCTTTTTTTTTTTTAATCTTTTTAAGGAAAGGTGTATTTTTCAGCGGGCAATATCGATGCTTCTGAACGAAGTCAAATGTTCACCTGCAGGGATTGAAATGCACAAAGGAACAGATTTACAGACCTATTTTAAAATGGTTGAAATCCAGCGCAGACACCTCATTGATCCTACCTAGCGCTGAGACTTACTGTGAAAAAGTGGGTGTGTTTGCAGGTTAGAGTTGCTTCTAGAGCAAATGTTTACTTTCAGAAAATAAGAACTCAGATCTAACTTTGTAATCTCTCCAAGAACAGCCTCTCAGGAACAGCCCGTTGTGCTGGGTTGAACCTTAGTAGAGGCTCCTTACACGGTTGTCTAAGAACATCTGATCACTTCTGCCTGGGCTCACTTGTAATCAGCAAATGCACTTGAAAGAGGTGTGTAGTCTTCTGTTTTAGATAACAAAAGCATGTCAGCTAATGACCTATATGCAGAAAGCTGTTTCCATTAGGCTGAAAAAAAAAGTAAATTTGTGCTTAGACTTTCTCTGCCATAAAAAAAAAAACCTTAAAAAATGGATATAACTTAAGTTGAAAACTAGAAGTTTGTTACTCCTCTTCTTGAACATTTTTTTTCTTTCTTTGCATAATCCCATGACTTGACTTTGAGTTTATACAAAAGCGTCAGCTGCTTTCAACTATCAGTCACAGCAAATGTCCTCATATTGCTAGGTAGAGAGTTTTCTAGTTTCTTTCAGGCCATCGATTCAAGTAGAAGTGAATTTAATGGCCTGTAGGGAAACTGAAATTTTGTGATTAGTGTTCAGAATACTAATCCTTTATGGCCCATGTACCAAACGATGCTACTGACTTTTGGAAGGGTGTCTACTTTGTTTCTTCTTAGGGTAATGACAGCTCTGTCTTTAACCATTTAGACTCTCAAGTCTCTGAAAATCCAAGTGTATGGTTGTATCCAGAATTACAAGTTCTGCATGTTTTTCTTCTTCTCACACCTAAATAACACAACCTGTGGCCTGCATCTCAGCATCCATCAAGGGCCTGAACTTGAATCAGCTGATATTGTTATCATTGATACGACTCATTTTCGGTACCTAACATGTGCTTAAATATTTCTTTTGCAGTATTCTGTAATGTATAGCGTGACTTTAAGAATCTTGTTATGCATCCCTTTGTAAAACAGAATGCTTTTATAATAGAAATAATTCCCTCCAGATTCTGTTCCTTTTAAAATTATTTTTCACTTTTCAGTGAGCATGGCTGGGTCAATGGGGAGAGCATGCAACTCTTGATCTTGGGGTCATGAGTTTGAGCCCCACTTTGGGTGTAGAGATTACTTAAATATTTTAAAACATTATTTTTCTTTGTTATTTTCTAGGATTCTATTCTTTTCATGCTTCTGTTGTCATTTATTCCAAAGCTGAGAGCATATCTGAAATATATCATTATCCAAGATCTTTATGTCCATTAAATGGGGTCTGTAATGCTCATGTTGAGTCAAGTATTCAAATTGTCAATTTGAATACCTTCTCCTTAGTCTGACGTTTTTCTCTTTCTAAAGAGAAACACGAAAGAATGGACTGGATTGAGCTTTGCTCTGTGGAACGGGCTTATTTTTTTGTTTGCACTCCACTGTTGGGGTGTTGACAGTGCAGGCGTTGGTGGCCAGAACGATGCTGTGTTATGGTGCCATATGGGCACAATATGGATGCCCAGCATGGTTGGTTAAAAATGGAACAGCCTAAATTCAGTGATTTTTGGCTGAGTCTGTGAATAGCCCTACGCTTGGTGGTTTTTAGCATAGCCCTTATACTGTACTTAACTCTGTGTATAACCGGAAGGGCCACTGTAGATATTATTTGATTGACAAAGTAGAATCTGTTGTTTAAAAAAAAAAACACAAAACTTCATGGTTTCTCCTAGAATGAAAGGGTATACCATTAGATAGTTAGCTTGATGGCAAGGAACAAAATATTATTTATTGTTTTACATTTTTAAAGAATTTTAATTTCAATATATAGTGTTATATTAGGTATACAATATATTGATTTAGCAGTTCTGTGCATCACTCAGTGCTCATCATGACCAAAATATTATTCAATAATGTATCATTACCTATTGATGAATTTTTTTTGATTTAGGCTTAATAAGCCATTCTATGGAATTATGATAAATGCCTTCTTCCAAATTCACTTTTTAGAATGCATTGCTGTAGGGGTGCCTGAGTGGTTTGGTCAGTTAAGCATCTGACTTCATCTTAGGTCATGACCTCAGGGTCCTGGAATTAAGCCCCCCAGGTGGGCTCCATCGGTGCTTAGCAGGGCGTCTGCTTCTCCCTCTCCCTTTCTGTTTGCTCCTCCCTCCTGCTCACATGCTTGCTCCCTCTCTCTCAAATAAAATCTTTTAAAAAATGTGTTGCTATATTATTAATAAATGTTGGATTAAAGTTCTGCTCAATTTCTTTTTGGGAATAAAAATTCCTTGAGTTATTGTTGTAACAGGTAATGTTAATACACTTTCTTCCATGTGGGTTTAGGAGAGAGATACAGAAGTATTGATTGAGAATCAGAACGTTCAAATTCTAGTCAAACTTACCTCAAACTGGGGCAGCTGCCTAATTTCTCTCTGCCTTATTTTCTCATCTATGCAGTGAAACAGATGGCCTTTGTAATCTAAGATTTCTTTCGTTCCCTCAATTATCCGATTTCTGTATTCCAATATTTCAGACTTGCTAATATCTCATAAAACTTTGAACAGGCTAAATGTGAATTTTTTGCAGGTAGAAATAAGTCATCTAAGAATAAGGAGATTTTTTTCATGCAAGTATTTTAGTCAGTGGTTTTTGTTTCTTCTATTTTTTAATTATGATTTGAATTAAATGAATTATTTGGGCTATTATCCTATGTGATCCAAAAAACTACAGTATTTTGGAATAATCAACAAAGACGATTCTGCAGAGAAAGTCGTTGCTCTCTTTCCTCAGACCCTATTTAGATAGACCCCAGAACTGACCTGGCATCTCTTGTGATGACTTGATATGAAATGAGAAACTCATTCCTGTCAGGTTGGCTCTCAAAGTGCCAAGCTATGTGAGAAGTGTCACTATTCAGGAATTTGACACCAGTCAAATGACCTGCTGCCCTCAGACCTTCAAGGAACAATAGTGGCTCAGTAGCACGAGAGGGAATGTCTATCCAGTGGGCTTCCTCTTATGGATTTACTTAGTAGCAACCTTGGATGAGGTTGGCTAGAAGAGAGGGGAAGGGGAACGGGCAGGGAGGGAGGGAAAATGAATGAGAAAGTACTCCTGATGGTTAGAGGGGAGAGGGGAGGTATGAGGGAATGTCTGCCATGAAAAAGCAGACTGTCAGGTGAGTTTGATTTCTGAAGGATATTCCTGTAATGTACCTTGTAATGAAGAGACTGTTTCATCCGATATATTTTGAAAGAATTTGTGACTGACCGAGTGTTTCTGTCCCCTTAGAATTCACAAGTTGCAATCCTAAACACCAAGATGATGTTGTTAGGAGGTGGGGACTTTGGGAGGTGATTAGGGCCAGGAGGGTGGAGCCTTTGTGAATAGGATTAGTGCCCTTATAAAAAGGCTTCAGAGAGCTCCCTGCCTTCCACCAGCCACATGAGGGCACAATAAAAAGATGGCTGTCTGTGAACCTGCAAGGTTATTCTCGCCAGACACCACATCTGCCGGTGCCTTGATCTTGGACTTCCCAGGCTCCAGAACTATGACAAATAAACTTGTTGTTTATAAGCCACTCAGCCTATAATATTTTGTTATAACAGCCTGAATGGACCAAGACAGAGTATTTGATAACAATTTGCATATGATAATGGTTTTTCTCATGCAATCAGTCTTGGATATTTAACTCTATAAATGTACGTGTTTCGCTTGTTAAGTATGGTGTGGTTCAGATTAAAACTATGGACACCTGCTTTGGCTGACTGGCATTAGAAGCAAGAGTTGGGGTCAGACACAATAGGTTTCTCCTACGGTTTCTGACTGGGAAAGGAAAATTGGATTACAATGGATGCTTTGTTGGAAAACAACGAAAAATCAAAGGGATGGTATTCTTTGCAGATCTTTAGTACAGCTTTCTTATCTTGCAAAATAAAAGGTTTGCATTTACAGGGTGCAATAGTTTAGCTGTTTGAAGGAGATTGATTTATGGATAAAAGGCATCACATTACTGTTAATGGACAGTGCCTTAGAATGGTGAGGAAGGCAGGTGAGATAACTTTAAATTATCACAAATTATTTCATGTCATCAGAGATTAACAATACTAGCACTTTGAGTTCACTTACGACTTTTGAAAATATCTGAATTCTTCATGGATGAGGTTAGGTTTTTTTCTGTTGGATTCTAGTTTGAAAGTGGTTTCTCTTCAATGATGGAGAAAAGCAGGTGTCAGTGGAAAGGAAATGGGGTTTAAGGTGAATTTATTCTATCAACACACCTGTCCCATGGCTTATAAGAGATCACTGTGCTGGGACGCCTGGGTGGCTCAGTTGGTTAAGCGGCTGCCTTCAGCTCAGGTCATGATCCAGCATCCTGGGATCGAGTCCCACATTAGGCTCCTTGCTTGGCAGGGAGCCTGCTTCTCCCTCTGCCTCTGTCTGCCTGTGCTCACTTGCTCTCTCTCTGACAAATAAATAAGTAAAATTAAAAAAAAAAAAAAGATCACTGTGCTGTCCTCAGGCTCTGTTCATTTGTTTCACTTACCTCTTCACACTTTGTTGGGGAACCTGAGAATCTGGGCCCATTTGGCACTTCTATGTTTATTAACTTCTAAATGTTTATTACATGTGCTTAAATTCTCTCTTCTATCACCAGGCCAAATTAGATTTTCTAAAGCATTTGGTCATCTATTTCTTACAAAGTCATGACTCTCAAACTTTTATTTTTTTCCCTCCCTCCCGTCTTCAGTTGATCAGTTCATTTCTTAAACACTTTTGAGTCAGGATAATGGGGTTCCAGATTTTGTTTGCGGGTAACTAGTTGTGTCATTTAATGTTTCTAGGGCATCTTTTAAAAAAAATAAAAATAAATAAACAAAATTGCTTCTTGTAGCACAAGGATCCTTCTATACTAGTAATGCTGTGAGAACCCTTATTCCTAACTAATATTTTATCCTTTGCTCTTTGCCCCTCCCCCCTTAAAACAAACAAAACCCCTCCGATTTCACAAACTCTTTGTCACTCTTACCTGCTCTCATAATCTTCACAGATTTCCTACACCTATGCTTTGGTTTGATTGAACGCGAAATGGTGATTCTCACAATGTCTTTTTGGGTGGTAGCTTATTATTACTTCTCTGCACCATTGAGTGCCAGGGTACACAGTCTGAAACTTAGGACTTTGTGCTTACCATTTTTTCTGCTTACATTTGACGATTGTGAATGACTGCAGTTTTTAATGAATAAATTTTTAATTTTAATTTTGAAAGTAATAATAGCGATTAATATGTGTTTTCTAATAGGAGTTTATTACTTTACATCATCGACTTCATTTAAATCTCTCCTAAGACCTGTGAGGTAGACATTAATTTTCCCAGTATTTCACAAATGACATTAAGGATTGAGAATTTAGGAGTTGTATCTAGCTTCACACAGCTTAAAATAGCAAGGTAGGCATTTGGAACCAGGTTTCTTGATCTCCTAGTAATTTTGGTGATCTATTTTATTTTAATTTTTATTTTATTTTTAAGATTTTATTTATTTGAGAGAGAGCACAAGAACACAGGGAGAGGGAGAAGCAGGCTCCCCGCTGAGCAGAGAGCCTGGTATGGAGCTCTGTCCTGGGGCTCTGGGATCATGAGCTGAGCTGAAGGCAGAGGCTTAACTGACTGAGCCACCTGGGCACCCCTGGTGATCTATTTTAAAGCAAATATCATGAGGTGATGTTGTAGATATACCACAATTCCTTTAACCAGCCTCCATATTGTTGGATATTTAGGCTGTTTCCAGTTTGTATATATAAATCTCTTAACTCTTGGTGACATCCTAAGGAATGTTTCTTAGAAGTGGCATTTCTAAAACTCAAATGGTAAATATTTTAGTGTTCTTGACAGACACAAATTTCCATTTTAGTGTTCAGAAAGATTATATCCGTTTGTACTTCCTTATCAGCATACAAAGTATTATCATTTGAAGAAATTTTTCTTTGCAAGTTGAAAAAAAGTTACTGTTGTATGTTTTGTTATTCACGATGATCTTATTTCAAATATTTACTAATTATTTGTATTTCACTTTCTGTGAATTCATGTATCTTTTCCTATTGGGTTGAGCCTTCCACCTTTTTTGGTAGGAAAGTGGTGGCCTTTGAATTTTTTTTTTTTAATGCAGAATTGTTTTAGTCTGTTTCTTGGGTCTTCGATTTACACTTTTTGTTTCCCCCATAATCTGAGTGATGATCAGGCAGAAAGCGTCCCAGATTCTACACAGTGTAAAGGCTACAGTTAAGAGGGTGTATAATATCCTGACTTTATTATGGAGGATAACACAGAGAGAAAGGGCTGGGAGGAAGTTTGTAGGATTAAGAATGAATGGATTTTTATGAAGGCAAACTCAGAGATAGAGCCTAAACTCTTGTATTGTTTCTCTGAACTTTTGGTTAAAAGTGACTTTTAGGGGCGCCTGGGTGGCTCAGTGGATTAAGCCACTGCCTTCGGCTCAGGTCATGATCTCAGGGTCCTGGGATCGAGCCCCACGTCGGGCTCTCTGCTCCAGGGAGCCTGCTTCCTCCTCTCTCTCTTGCCTGCCTCTCTGCCTAGTTGTGATTTCTCTCTGTTAAATAAATAAAAAAAATATAAAAAAAAAAAGTGACTTTTAGACACTAATCATTAGGGAAATACAAATGAAAACCACAGTGAGATACCACCTCACACTCATTAGGATGGCTGCTATATACAGAAAGAAAGAAAAAGAGAAAGAAGGGAGGAAGGAAGGAAAGAAAGAAGAGAAGAGAAGACAAAGAGGCAGGAAAACAGACAGGCAGAAACAAGCAAGCGTTGGGGAGGATGTGGTGAAATTGGAACCCTGGTGGGAATATAAAGGGGAGAGCAACTATAGAAAAGAATATGGAATATCTTCAAAACATTACAAATTGAATTATTATATGATCAGCACTCCTACTTCTGGTATATGCCCAAAAGAATTGAAAGCAGAGTCTCAAAGAGATACTTGCACACTTACGTTCTTAGCAACATAATTCATCATAGTCAAAAAGTGGAAGCAACCTGAGTGTCCATTGACAGATGAATAGATTAACAAAATGTGGTCTGTACATTCAGCACAGTATCATTCAGTCTTAGGGAGGGAGGAATTCGGACACAGGCTAAAGTGTGGATGAACTTTGAGGACATTATGCTCAGTTGAATAAGCCAGTCATCAAGACAAACACTGTGTGTGATCACACTCATATGAGGTACCTAGGGTAGTCCGATTCATAGAGATGGAAAGTAGAATGGTTGCCAGGGGTTGAAGAGAGGCAGCAAGGGTGACTTGCTGTTTCATGGGTATAGAGTTTCATTTTTATGAGATGAAAAGAGTTCTAGAGCTGGATTAGATTGGTGGTGATGGTTGCTTCCTGTTCTACGTATATGTACTTAACGCAACTGTACGCTTAAAAATGGTTAAGATGGTAAATTTTATGTGTATTTTACTACAACTAAAAAGAAACAGAAAAATAAAGAAGATTCACTGACTTAAAAAAAGTCACTAGAAATAACTGGTTTCATTTTCTGGGCTTGACAGTTTTCTAGTTAGGAGCAAACATCACAGTCCTCTTGATTTCATATTCATCAAGCACTGTTTTGTTTTGGTGTTTGTTTTCTTTTAAAATGCATAAGCTCCTTGTGGACTAGGAGAGCCCTTCTCTCCAGAATCACCTGGCATGGTTTGTGGGGAGGTGAGGGGTGATGGAAGGAAAGTTCAAGTTCAGAGGACACTTACATACCCTGGGCCTTTTGGGAAGGTACTTCAACCAGACAGCTGCCTGCAGTCCATGTGTCAATATGACAATTTAATAATAGTAAATTGGCAGGTACAGAAGAGAATACAGTGTCTTTAGAAAAGCGCACTGCACAGTTTCAGAGGATTTAGCTCTAGGATTAAAGTAAAGGCATCCTAGTGAGTTCACAATCCATTTAAAGCAAACCAGGATGATAGGATAAAATTCTAGTAAGACAAGTGGCCTAGGCCACAGATACATCCAATGAAAGCTTTTCTCGGGAAGATCAGATCCCACCCTCTTCTTGGGTCCCTCACTTTAAATTGACGTTGGCTTTATAAGCAAATAATTTAAATACTCAAAAATCTGAACATGATTTTACTCAAATGCTGCATACTATAAGGTTATAAGGTAATCAGTAGTAAGCATAGGCAGGTACATATTACTGAAAAGTAGTTTTCAAAGTTTATGCTAATGCTTGGTCATTGTACAAAAACACTGCCTCCTATAATTCATCTCAGAATATTTCTGGCATTTTTGTTTTGTTTTGTTTTTATGAGAACTTTCTTTTTCTCCCCACTAGCCTTCAAAATGGACTTCTCTTGAACCACTCCTGCTTCTCATTCCTGCTTTTGCCTTTATTACCTCAGAATTGGATGGGGGTGGGGTTGTTTTGGCAGGGGTGGGGTTAGAGATTCGCAGATGGTTTTAAATCATTACAGGAAGGATGCATTCCTTTACTAGGTAAGCTTGTTCACACAATGACCTGGAGTAACATTTGCTGGTGACTTGCCAGCCTCTACATAAATGTCACATCTTACCTTTGAGGTTTTCAGGTTTAAGAGGTATTGTCCTGATGGTGTAATTGGGATTCTGCCCATCCCCCCACCCCCTCCCCCCACCCCTCCCCCTGCTTCCTCCCTCCCCTTTCTCTTCTTTCTCTCTCCCTCCTCTCCTTCCTTTCTTCCTTTAAAAACGCAAGCGCCTGGGTGGCTCAGTGGGTTAAAGCCTCTGCCTTCCTGCTCAGGTCATGATCCCAGGGTTCTGGGATCGAGCCCCGCATCCAGCTCTCTGCTTGGCCGGGAGCCTGCTTCTCTTCCTCTCTCTCTGCCTGTTTCTCTGCCTACTTGTGATCTCTTGTCTGTCAAATAAATAAATAAAATTAAAAAAAAATAAAAACACAAGCAGGTCTTGAGTAGCTCAGTGGTAAGAGGGGGATGGGGATAGAGAAAACCATCGAAAGTCTTGTCTAGGGACACTTTGGCAAGCCTCAGGGTAAAAGCTGCCAGCTAAGTGGCTGTGTCGATCTTGTCTTCACAGATCACCATTACGAAGCAGAATAAAGTGACTTGGTGGTTTAAGCAGAGTGGCAGTTTTGGACACGGCTTGAGTGAAGGGAAATTGAGAACCAAGCAATCCGAGTTTAGGCATTATGGGGCTCTATTGGCAGGGGCTGTGTATATCTTTGAGGATGTGGGTAGACTCAAGGGTGACAGTACATTCAAACTGTTACTGTTTTGGGGTGCCTGGGTGACTCAGTGGGTTAAGCCTCTGCCTTCTGCTCAGGTCATGGTCCCAGGGTCCTGGGATCTGGGTCTCTGCTCAGCGGGGAGCCTGCTTCCTCCTTCCCCTCTGCCTGCTTTTCTGCCCACTTGCTGGCGCGCTTTCTCTCTCTCTCTGTCAAATAAATAAATAAATAAAATCTTAAAAAAATAAGCTGTTACTGTTTTATACATTTATTGCAATTAATTACAAATGTACTTCTTAATTCCGAGAATTAAGAGGAAAATGGATGGGATATCACAAAGATTATGGAACTTGGGTTATAATCCAAATGAACACTGCCCTTTATCAGCTGTATAGTAGTGGACAGCATATTCTCTGAAATTTGATATCCTCACTTGTAAAATGGGGAATGTGCCTGCTTGGAGTTATTGGAAGCCCATCTGTGAAAATCTATTTAAAGGGGTCTCAGTAAAAACTTGTTCTTAAAAATACACATTGTGTAAAGAATAATTGATACCTTAGTACAGTATTTAGTACTCTGAGAAGTAATGTTCTGTAATGTGATTTAATGTGTTAGGTGGGTGTGTGGGCGGGTGGAGGTTGAGTTGAGGGGTAGAGAGAGGGTGTAGTTTGTGGGGACAGAAGGACCTGTTTATATATTTGATCCTGAAACTGGAAGATTTACTTGTTCTGTTGAAGAGTAAATATTTAGGGTTTTAGGCAGGCATCGGAGCCCTAATCCCTTCAGCACTATGCCTATTTAGGGAGGAGATTGCTTCCTAGCCTCTTCTTCTCAACTGTTAATATTGATGTGGTTTTAGGCCAGAGATTTGCTTGTATTTGGTGAGATTTTTAGGCCAGAGATTTGCTTGTATTTCTAATGGTGGGATTTTGGACAAGTGATGGGTAGCTTTTTACCACTTGGCGCCTGAAGCTTTCTTGGGGGGTAGGGGGTGGGGGGCAGGGTTGTGCCTTTGGAGAGGGCCCAGGACAATGGTCTTTCTCTGGCTGGAGTTTTCTCAGGAAGCTCCCTTTCAGTGGAGGGATGTCTTATGCAAGGATCCCAGTCTCTCCCTCACTGCCCCGTCTGGCCCAGATGGTCCTTTTTTTATTGCACATAGACTCTAGGGAAAATTGATTGGGTATCCAGTTACTGGCAATGGCAAGTATCACATTGGCCATTTTTATTGATTTAAGGACCTGGGCTGAATTCTGGGCATGTCACCTACAGCTACAGATCTAGGAGCAAATCACTACTATGTCTTCATGTTCAGTTTCCAACTCAGAGGGTTGTTGTGAGGATTAAATGAGATAATGCATTCATTGTGTTTAGAGCAAGACCTAGTTTATAGAAGTAGTTTCTCCTCGTTCTTCAGGTTTATTCAAGATGCACACACATGCCCTCCCGACTCCCCAAAATCGCTTTCTGAGTAATTGTTGGAACGCTGATTTCCAGAAATGAGGATTTATCATTAGATTTCTGAAAACCTTTCCTGGCATTACCTTTTTGTCATGAACATATACAGTAGACTTCTTCTTGCTTTTTTTACTGGTTGGGTTTGGGTTTTACTTTCCCTGTTATCTTCTCCTCTGCCTCTCTGTCCCTGACTCTCTCTCTCTCTTCCCATCTGAGGAAGGTTCTGGATCTTCCAGTTCTAGTTGGCAGCAAACAACCCTTCACAGTTTAGTGAAAGCCTGGGCCTTGCCCACCTCACACTCACGTAATGCACTTTGCTGTGATGGTATATTTAGATCGCTCGGGAAATTTTTTCTTCTAAGAAGAGGCTCCCTGAAAAAGGAAGCTTTGAGACTGATACGTCCCAATTTCTTTCAGAATTGTAAGCCTCAGTGATTATCTTTGATCCTTATTCAGAAAAAATTCAGTCTAGCATCCCTGGGATCATATTTATGAAAGCGCAAACATTCGAGATTGGCTGAAAATAACAAATATATGCATTTTTTTCTGGAAGAGAAACAGCACCCGAAATTTGAACTTGCATTGGTGTGAACATGGCTAACCTTGCCTGACCAAATGAGTTGAGGAGGCGGTTGCAGCTGCTTTCTACTATGGGCACTTTTCTGGCTCTGAACAGCTTAAAAATAATTTGTAAGTAGTTTGCTGTGTAAATAATTTAACAAGCCTGTTAATTTTTTTAGGCATTGATAAAGGGTATCTTAGGATGATCAAATATGACATTTGTTTTGGGTTGTCTTTTAAATGAGGAAGTAAGACAAAGATGAAACCACAGTGCTATAGAGTGACAAATTACCCCAAACTCCTTCTATTTTAACTCAGTAGTAGTTTAATAGAGTCAAAAGAAAGGAAACTGTAAACTCATTCACTTAAAAATAAATGAGTCTGTTGTGTGTCAGACCTAGGTGATGTACCAGAATGGGAAATGGTGGTGGGAGACAGGGTGCATTCCTTTTAGATTTAAAAAAGAACAATAAAATCGGCTAAAAATTGATCTGCTTTTTATTAGCACCATGTGAAGCTAGTTCTAAACACAGAATGGTAGAGTGTAAAAAATACCTCTCCACAGGGTGCTTGGGGGGGCTCAGTCAGCTAAGTGTCCCCCTCATGGTTTTGGTTCAGGTCATGGTCTCAGGGTTGTGGATCAGGCCCCACGTTGGGCTCTGCTCTCAGTGCTGAGTCTGCTGAAGACTCTCCCCCTCTCCCTCTGCTCCTCACCCTGCTTGTGCTCTCTCTTTAAAATAAGTAAATAAAATCTTAAAAAAAAAAAAAATCCTGGAATGCTAGGGTGGCTCAGTCAGTTAAACATCTGCCTTCAGCTCATGTCATGATCCCAGGGTCATGGGATCGAGTCTGGCATTAAGCTCCTTGCTCAGCGGGGAGCCTGCTTCTCCCTCTGCCTGCAGTTCCCCCTACTTGTGCTCACTGTCTGTTTCTTTCTTTCAGTCAAATAAATACATAAAATCTTAAAAAAAAACAAAAAATACCCCTCCTCGCCGGGGCACTCTGCCTGCCGTTGGCCCTTTCTCCAGCCTTTTGGAACACCCCCGCCAGATGCTGTTTCAGGGCACAGATGTTCTGAAAACCACACTTGGAGAAATACTGGCAGAACTAAGAGTCTTCCCCTCCCGTTTCATATTTTAGGATTCTGAAGCCTGCGGAGATGAGGTGACTTGTCCTGTGCCACCCACCTCTCTCCTGGCAGGGCCTGGCGGCTCTGCACTCTCACAGTGCCATTGCCGAGTGATTGGCTGGTTTCAGTTCATCTGGGGCTCTCCCAGGAAACGCCTCAGTCCAGGAAAAACTGGAACGGTTGTTCAGCTCACCTGATTGTAAAACCCACGCTGGTCTGGTCATCAGCCAGGGCTGTTCTGATAAAAACGGCTATTCTGTCTCTCCCTGACGGTGAGCGGGGGCGGCGGTGGAAAGAAGCTTCCCTGGTGATTGAGAGGCACTGCCTGCCCACCGTCAGTTACCACATTTCATGGCCTTTTTATTCCCAGTGACGGAAGGGCCCCTGTGGAGTGTAGGTTGGAGCTCCAGAGGGCAGAACTCAGTGTGCAGACCCCCGGGACCAGCTGTTGGTGTGGCGTTCCCTCCCAAGCGCATTCATCCTCTATCATGAAGCTCATATGCACCGTTTTGTTTTCCTCCCCCTTCCACCCAGACTTAAATGGCTGCCTGCGGGATTGTAAAGGCACCGGGGAAGCCAACAAAAATAGATATACCGGTGGTGGTTTTTAACCAGCAGTTATTTCTAAGGAGCATTGGCAGTCAAGTGGTTTTCTGTGCATGTACTTTGTGTTCATGGTTTTGTTGAGTCTTACGCTGTGTAATGCTCACTTCTGCTAGTGTTAGGGACCTGTGGTGTATTTGACATCACCGGGCTCCTGAGAGAAATATTGCAGTGAACTCTCTCTTAAGAGTTGAACAAGGCGGGGCGCCTGGGTGGCTCAGTGGTTTAAGCCGCTGCCTTCGGCTCAGGTCATGATCTCAGGGTCCTGGGATCGAGTCCCGCATCGGGCTCTCTGCTTGGCAGGGAGCCTGCTTCCCTCTCACTCTCTCTGCCTGCCTCTCTGCCTACTTGTGATCTCTCTCTGTCAAATAAATAAATAAAATCTTAAAAAAAAAAAAAGAGTTGAACAAGGGAAGGGTTAAAAAATGTCAGTGCTCAGACGTTGCTTTGCTCAGAGGTCTGCTTTAGCTTGGGTCTCTAGGTGGGCAGTCGGGCTTTTGAGGCAGCTCCTGGGCCTGCCCATCCCCCGTCTGCCAGGTGCAGAATTAAGCCATGTAAGATCGGGTGCAGGGAACCTGGGTACCCCTTTGAGACCACAGCTTATCACTGCTTTCAGTGCTTACTCCTTTTTGCTTAGCACTTCCATACCTTCCGTTTACCCCTCCCTCTTGCACAGACACAGACCCTCCTCTGTGTTCAAACCTCAGGTAGCCTGGGCAAACCGAATCTCTTGGTCCTGAGCTCTGGAGTTACCAGCTGTTCTGTTACCGCTCACATGTCCCGGGGCAATAGCAAGTTTGGGGCAAATCCATTTAAAAGGATAGTTACCAAGAGCTGTCAGCTCATACTTTGCTTATTTAATTTTTGGGGCTTGAAAAAACAAATAATAAATAATATGGAATAAATGTTCTTTCTGTTTTCAAAAATAACTTCATGGTTTTAGACTTTTTTTTTTTCTGATTAAAAGAAAGAAAGAAAGAAATAGAACTGGTTACGTTCCACAATTGCAGAACAGAGGATGATTATTTGGCAAGAGTTGAAGATGTAAACATGTTCCAGTAAAAGCAGAACCAAACCTGGTTAGCTTTTCTCTCCGTCAGTCTCCATTCTATTTCCCAGCCAGTGTCTAATTCTTTACTCAGGGGTCAAATCTAAGGAATGTCTGTTCTTTCAAATTGTCTAAAGCTTTTCTGAATTGGATGCATTTAGCTACTAGAAACTCTTATGCCCTATTTTAAAAGCCAACCTAAAAGAGCCAGGGAGCTGCTCTGAATGGGAACTGCTAAAGTACGTAGTGTATGATGATACATTTTGGAAGTTGACACAGATTGTACTTAATACTTGCAGGTGAAACAAACCACAGTCCTTTTGGCTCTGAGGCTCAATGTTTGAATTTGTGGAGCTAGTAAGACCTAGAGAGAAAGGGGGAGAGAGAACTCACACACACACACACACACACACACACACACACACACCACACCCACATGCTCTGCCATATGTATACAACAAAAGGGAGCATAGAACCCTGACTTTGGCTTAAAATTCCATCTTGGTGGAACCCTAGTCCAACAAATACCCATTAGAAAACCCTGCACTCAAAAGTGCCGTCATCACTTGCTTAACAAACATCCATACGGTGTTGTTAGAAAAGTGCTTCATTTTTCCTGAAACAAGCTTTTTATTCTTTGCAGTGTGAAGATAAGAGGCAACCCTAATTCCTATTCTATGCATCAAAACCCAATGTTCACCTGAAGGTCATTGGTTCTTTATGAAGGACTTTGGTACTTGCCACCACATGTAGGACCATCTTTCTGCTAAGTGTGTGTATAGGCTTGGATAAGTGTGTGTGTTTATGTATAAAATCTGATCAGTATCTGGTTATAAAATTGAATAAATTAAATAAGTTATTTGGAAGGGAGAGAGCAGGTGAGAAAGTGACAGAGAGAACCTCTGTCAAAACACCCCTTTTATTTCCCACCTTATGTAGTAAGAATGTTTTACAAGGATATGCATTAATAAAGGAACAAAAATATGGTATTTTTACATCCTTTTTTTAAAGAGCAAGTTACGGATGTTAAGCAGGGGATAGGCAAATAAGTTTGTTGAAATGCTTCTGTACCCTGTTTCTTAAATGTGGAAGGTTTGAGATTTGTAGTGTGAGACAAGGAAAGCAGAGCTACCAGAGACTTGGGATTTGAAAAACCCATATATTTCAAATACTAAGTAATTACAATCTAAAGATGCTGTATTTGTTTAGAAAATACTTTTTTTTTTTTTAAGAGCGAGAGGTGGGTAGGGGCACAGGGAGGGGAAGAGAAATCTTTTTTTTTTTTTTTTTTTAAAGATTTTATTTATTTATTTGACAGACAGAGATCACAAGTAGGCAGAGGCAGGCAGAGAGAGAGAGGAGGGAAAGCAGGCTCCCTGCTGAGCAGAGAGCCCCATGTGGGGCTCGATCCCAGGACTCTGGGATCATGACCTGAGCTGAAGGCAGAGGCCTTAACCCACTGAGCCACCCAGGCGCCCCGGAAGAGAAAGAATCTTAAACAGCCTCCATGCCCAGTGTGCAACCCTGAGAGAGCATGGCTTGAACTGAAATCAGTAGTTGGATGCTTAACTGACTGAGCCACCCAGGTGCCTTGAAAATAATGTCTTCAGGATTTGCTGTGTTTGTATTTTAAAAATTATACTCACCCTAAAAACATGTAACTTTTAATCTACATTTTTCTTAGTTAAGTCTATCTTTGGTTATATTTTCTATTCAATTTGTTCATTTCTCTTCTTCAGGAATACCAAGTATAATATGTTAGATTTCTTTAGTTTGCCCTTCATATCCACTTCTCTAGAATCATTTTAATATTTTTTCCATGTGGTTCTATTAACTTTCCTCTAGCCTAAGTAATAGGTATCTCTTTCATTTATGTTTATTCTGTTTATTCTGTTGCTTTTCATGTTGTTTAATCTTTTCTTAATCTTTACCTTCTCTTCTATGGCTATTTCCATTTGCATTTCTTTTTTTGGTAGTTTTATGATCACTTTTCTGACCCAAGTATCTCTTCTTTGATTTCTTTTTATTTATTTATTTATTTATTTTGAGGTGCAATCATATGACCTGGAATGTCTTTAAAATTTTTGTTCGACGACATCCTATATTCCTGGGATTATTCTTTTCTATTTGCTTTCCGCTTCTTAACTATTTTGTGATTTTTATGCTTGGGTTGTTCTAGGTCCTACACATGCCCTTTAGTCAAAAACACAGAAAATAGGGGCGCTTGGGTGGCTCAGTGGGTTAAGCCGCTGCCTTCAGCTCAGGTCATGATCTCGGGGTCCTGGGATCGAGTCCCACATCAGGCTCTCTGCTCAGCGGAGAGCCTGCTTCCCTTCCTCTCTCTCTGCCTGCCTCTCTTGTGATTTCTCTCTGTCAAATAAATCTTTAAAAAAAAAAAAAAAACCACAGAAAATATTGGATGATTTTCTACTTATCTTACAAAGGAGGGAGTACCATAAAATCAGCTTGTTAGAATTTCTTATTGTTTTTGGACTTACAGCATTACTGAATGGTTTTCTTTAAAAATAATATGAGGGTACCTGGGAGGCTCAGTCGGTTCAGTGGCTGTCTCTTGGTTTTGGCTCAGGTCATAATCTTGGGATTGTGAGTTCCAGCCCCGCACTGGGCTCTGTGCTCAGCAGGGAGTCTGCTTAGGATTCTCTCTACTTCTCCTGCCCTTCTCCCACCTGCTCTCACTTGCTCCCTCTAAAAATAAATAAATAAGTCCTTAAAAAAATTAACGTGTTTCGTTGATGAAACTCAGTATTTTGTGATTACCTTTTCATATGAGTCTGAAATGTTCAAAGGACCATAGCACTGCAGTTGTATACAAATTCTCCAGATCCTTTTCGAGCTCTGTGGTGTAACAATATTTTTTTCCAAATTTTGCATGCTAATGGGATGGGATAATGGGATTTTCACACTAGTTTTAAATGGGACTTCTGAATTTTTTCTCCCCTGTTTTGGAAATGTGAGACATAATGTACAATGAATCTCTTGGTACAGTATTATCTTGGCAATAACTATTTGTTAATTTCTTATGTATTAAATTTGTGGATTTTTAAATGTTTCTATGTCTAACATGATTAATTATGCTATAAAACAACCAGTATTTGGAACATTTTGAACATTTAAAAATGTAAAACCTCTTACTGTATTTTAAAAATTATTTAAAAAATCGTAGTGTTGTACATCTATATCTCCTAAGAAAACTCCCATTGCAGAAAAAAGCAAAAATTTTTCATTTTCACAATTCAGCTTTCTTCCCTAGATGTGAATAGTATTAGCACTGATATGTATCTTTTTTCAGAAACTTTTTGGTGCATTTACCTACCTACCTACACACAAGGAAATATAAAGTTTAAAACATGAATGATATACTTTAAGTCCTGTTCTGAAACTTTTTTTCACTTAATATTACATCTTGAAGATTTTCAATGGTGGGCGGATATAGAGCCATTTTATTCTTTTTAACATAATTGTATGATATCCCATTGTTTGGATGTTTCATGGCTCATTTAACTGTTTTTCTATGAAAGTTATTAGAAACAATGCTCTAACATCATTCTGGTGCAGAACTGTTTTTACTCAGCTGTATTTCCATAAGCCAGCATAGAAGTAGAACTTCTAGGTCAGATGATTTACAAAGTTAAAATTTTAATACATGCTGTCAAAACCTTTTGAGAAAAATTTTATCAGTTTACCAGCCTCTCCCCAACACTGAATGAGAAAAACCTCTCCATCCTGATGTAACTTGCTGCAAATGTGAAGTAATTTTGACAAACTGCTTTATCTATAAAGAAAATAACTGTTTTTTATTTTACTTTTCTTTTTTTAAATTAACATTATTTGCTTCAGGGGTACAGGTCTATGATTCATCTGTCTTACACAATTCATAGTGCTCATCATAGCATATACACTTCCCAGTGTCCATAACCCAGCCACCCCATCCCTCCCACCCCCTCCACTCCAGTAAACCTCAGTTTATATCCTGAGATTAAGAAGTCTCTCAGGGTTTGTCTCCCTCTGTGGTTTTGCCTTGTTTCATTTTTCCCCTCCTGTCCCCTATGATCCTCTGTCTTGTCTCTCAAATTCCTTATATCAGTGAGATCATATTGTAGTTGTCTCTCTCTGATGGACTTATTTTGCTTAGTGTAATACCCCTAGTTCTATCCACATCGTTGCAAATGGCAAAATCTCATTTTTGATGGCTGGATAATATTCCTCTGTGTGTGTGTGTGTGTGTGTGTGTGTGTGTGTGTGTGTGTTTGTGTTTACACACACCACATCTTCTTTATCCATTCATCTGATTCATCTGTTGATGGACATCTAGGTTCTTCCCACAGTTTGGCTATTGTGGCCATTGCTGCTATAAACATTGGGGTACATATGCCCCTTTGGGACACATTTGTATCTTTGGGGTACCACATTTGTATCTTTGGAGTAAATACCCAGTAGCGCAATTGCTGGGTCATAGGGTAGCTGTGTTTTCAACTTTATGAGAAACCTCCATACTGTTTTCCAGAGTGGCTGCACCAGTTTGCTTCAGTTGTTTTAACATGATGGCATATCCAAAGAACAGCATGTTGGGGCTCTGGCTGGGAAGGAATTTTAATATCTGCCATGAAGACATTTTCACTTTATTTTCTTTAACCAGAGAAATGGGAATAATAATCATAAGATACAATGAGAAATTCACTGAAGTTTGTAATGTAATTGTGAACTTTGTGGCCTCTAGGGCAACAAACCTTCATCTCCTACATTTACACCCTTTCCAACTCATTTGGAAGTAAGCCTTTGGCTTACTTAGCTAACAAAAATGGTAAGTAGTTTTGCTACATTCTTTACAACAAATAAAAGGCAGTCACTGGTATATTAAATGTTATTATCTTGTGCAAGAAGTAGTGAAGGAGGAAAATTTCTCATATGAAATTTCATAATAATTTATTATCTGAGTAGTTACCTTGTAATTCATCTCCTTGGACAGAAAAACTTTCAATCAGCAAATAACAAGTGAAAGTTCAATGAGTAAATGAGGAATCTAGAACTCAAGAGAAGATTTAATCAGTAGAACGTGGTTATATTCCTAAGGGTAGCTGACTGTCCATAACATCCTACCTCCTAGTTACCATGTTAGCTCATTGTGTCTTCTTGTTTAGGGAAAGGGTTTGTTCTTAAACTTGAGGAATGGCACTTGTTAAAATTTCTTGATGTTATATAATATTCAAATATGCACAAAAACTAAAAAAAAAGTAATGCTATGAACATTCTTATTCCCACCACCTGAAATTCAGTGATTAACATTTTATCATATTTTTTCTTTACACACACAATAAATTGCAGATATTATCACACATCACCCTTAAGTACCTGAACATGCATTCCATGAAAGATATTCCGGGGTGGCTTTTATTTATTTTTTTATTTTTTAAAGATTTTATTTATTTAACAGAGATACACAGCGAAGGAACACAAGCAAGGGGAGTGGGAGAGGGAGAAGCAGGGTTTCTACAGAGCAGGGAGTCCGATGCAGGGCTCCAACCCAGGACCATGGGATCATGACCTGAGTGGAAGGCAGATGCTTAACTACTGAGTCTCCCAGTCACCCCCCAAGGTGTCTTTTAAAAAGTAACTCTTTGAAAATGAATTTTACATTGTGGAATTTATGTATTTTTTTCTTTTTGAAATGTATAGCTTCAAAGCAGTAGAAAAATTATTATGGACTAGGTTAAATTACAAGGTAAAGGAAGACCATAAATTTAGATTCAATGACTAAATTTAATGACTGTTTAAAAAGTAAGGCTAGAAGTGATACTTCATTGAAAAATTTGTAGGTGATTATATGCAATATTTTGCTTCATATTTCATGGAAGTTGTGTCCAAGGGCTTGAGCTGGTAAACCATAAGTTTATGTGAAGTAGCTAAGTAGTTATTCGTGAATAATATTTCTTGGCTTTAAAAAAAAAATCAATGCAAAGCACATAATGACTTACAAATCAAGTTGTTGGACTCTTTTACATCAGGCAAACATTTCTCAAGATTACTGGTTCCTGCCCCTGGTATAGTGTTTATAATTCTGTGGGTCGTGTTTGGTCTTGAAGCACAGTGGCTTTCAGTCTCCACATCAGACAATCAGGGTATAGTTATCCCTCAGAATGCATGTTCAGACTCATCGTTGCTCTTGGCTAAGTGAGCTTAAGGCACTGAACTGGAAAGGATTTAAAATTTTAAGATACAAGTTGGTTAAATAAAGGTCACAAAATAGATGTCACGAGGTTAAGATTATAGACTAAAATAAATTTATATTTTATAATTATTATTATTCCCATTTCTCAGATACAGAAAGAAGGTAGCAATAGAAGTTAGATCATCTTCCCCAAACTGATTTTTGGACAGAAGGACTCTCAGCTTCCAGCTTTTGCATTAACTGTGCTCCTCTCTAGATTTTTCCTCCTCCTCCTCTTCTTCTTCTTCTTAAGATTTTACTTTTTAGTTATTTAGAGAGAGAAAGAGCATGAGCGAATGAGCAGGGAGAGTGGCAGAAGCAGAGGGGGAGAGAGAATCTCAAGCAGACTCCATATTAAGCAAGGAACCTGACGTGGGTCTCCATCTCACAACCCTGAGATCATGATCTGAACCAGTATCAAGAGTCAGAGGCTAAACCACCTGAGCCACCCAGGTGCCCCAGAGAACTTTCTTTTACTTATCCTCCCATTATCATCACTGTGCTCTGTGTAATTCTTGGGAAGGAAACCGATAAGGAAAAAGTCAATGCATACTTATTTTGGAAGAACTGTCAAATGGTAAAATATGGTATCCAGTGAAAACTGAAATTTCCTCCTCCGAGACGACCATTTGTATTTATATTCTAGAAAATTTTCTATGCATATCCAACCATCCCTATCTTTCTATAAATGATATTTAATACAAACTATATATACTCTTTTGTACTTTTTCACTTAAGTGATTATGTGGACTTTTAACGTATGTATGTCTATGTGTGTGTATGTAACATATATAATACACACAATGTATTTATCATAATTTGTTTAACCTGTCCCCCATCATTGTGTCTTTAGGTCATTTCCAGTCATATGCTATTAAAAACAATGCCACAAGGGCTAATTTTGTGCATATGTCTTTGTTTACATGGAAATTGCTTACGGATAGATTAATAGTGTGAAGTTGCTGGGTTATTTTGAATTTTTTTTTAAAAGATTTTATTTATTTATTTGACAGAGAGAGATCACAAGTAGGCAGAGAGGCAGGCAGAGAGAGTGAGAGGGAAGCAGGCTCCCTGCAGAGCAGAGAGCCCGATGCGGGACTCGATCCCAGGACCCTGAGATCATGACCCGAGCCGAAGGCAGCGGCTTAAACCACTGAGCCACCCAGGCGCCCTGGGTTATTTTTAATTTTGATAGGTATTGTCAAGTTCTTTTAGGCAGTTGCATCTGTTCATGTTCCTACTAATTAAGGAAACTTTCTAATGTGACGTGTGACTGAATTTTCAAATGATTGCCAGTTGACTATGTGAGAAATGATATCATTTTAATTTACCTTATTTTTAAGTGAAATTGAGCCTTCTATGGATTATCTGATGTTTCTTTTGGGGCAGTCTTTGTTGATTTTTACAGACTTCTATGCAAAAATAAATGAGCTGTCTTTCATGTATATTATAAATATTTCTTATGTTTTTAATATGCCTTTTGACTTTAAGTTATGATTTTGGGGGGGGTGCTGAAGATTCTAGTTTTTATGGGGATTATAATCACTGATTGCCCTTGAGAGCATTTTCTCTTGAGCTGGTCAGTTTTCCCAGGAAGCAGCCCTCCTTCTACCTGCCTGAAGGCTGTGAGCCTGCTGCGTACATTTTGAGAGCGGGGCAATGAAATGGAACTGAAGGTCCTATTTGGTTTGCAGATTTTCACTTCGTCCAGTTTTGATCACTGTGCTTAATGTCCCAAAGGTCAGATCTTCTGTGACTTAACCACCCCTCCTCTGCTGGGCTTGGGGAGAATGGTCAGCTTGCTATGAGGTCTAAATCTGTTTGACTTGTTCCTTGTGCACACTTTGGACTAGTCCTTCTGCTCCACAACCTCCAGAGGTATCAGTGCCTACAGTTTTTGAATGTTTCTGGCATTCTCTACTCTAAGGACTCTGTGCTCAAGAGTACAGACAGCAGACCAGCACCCTCCATCCATATCCCCAGGGAGCTTCTTACACTTGATCTTAGCCAAAAGGCCGAGAAGCGATCCCAGGGAGCTTCTTAGAATGCAGTCTTCAGGCCTGAGGCCAGACCTGGTGGGTCAGAATCCACGCTCTGGGAACACCAGGTGGTTCTTGTATGTGTAAGAGAGTGGGAGGTCTTTCTTTGACGCCCGCCATTGACAGGCACTTAGGCTTCCGCTGCTTCTGCTTGGCTGGGTCAGGCACCATTTACTTGTCTACTTTTATCTCCCAGCATCTGGGGTGATCTCTCACCTGTTACTGTTGTCTTTCGTCCTTTTGGAAGTTTACCTTGTTTATAGTGGTTTTATTGGGGTTTCAAGAGGGCTTAGAGGTTAAAAAAAATTATTTACTATGTTTAACAAAAATTCTCTCTTCTACTTTTTTTTAAAAATGTTTGAATCTTTGTTCCTTGTTGAATGATTTCATTTTTCCTTCCAATTGACTAGCCAGTGCCTTAATATGATTTATGAAGTAATCCGTCTTTTCCTCTGATTTGAAATCTTGCTTCTATCATATGCTAAATTTCCATTGCATTTGACTATTTTTATTGCCATTTTATAATATCTCTTACTACCTGGTTGTATTCATTCCTGTCCATTTTTAGAAGACAAAAATATAAAACTCTGAGTTAAAATAAGTGATTTATTTCCCATTTATTTAATCTTCATTTTTATTGAGTCCATTTTTATGTTTACTTATTCAAAATGATAGGGTCATCAACATGTTCTAGTTTCTAACTAGATTTTTGACATATACAATGTAGATGTGCCTTTTCACACACACACACAGATACACACACACACAACTTTTTCTTACAGATTTTATTTTCTTACCTACGACAAATGGGAAGCCTAGGACAATTTGATTCCTAGGAGAATCTGTTTCTTCCCATCTTTTGAGAAGGGTACAGTGTAAACACTATTAAATGCAGTAGAAAGTTGTACTGCATGAATATGTGTGACAAGCTGCTTGTGAACTCTGGTTACCTTTCCCCAAGATGGACATGTTAACTGCTCATGAGGTCTTCACTAGTGGACCTGCCCAAAGCCTCTTGCGTTTGAATTCTGCCACCACTTATTGGAACTGTAACTCTGGGTAAGTTAAAGAATCTCCCGGATTCTGTGAGTTGGAGATCATATTAACCTTTCAGATAGTGAGGATTGGAGCTAATTGCAATTAAATGCTCAACCAAATCCTTGGTGCATATTAGGGACTCAGCCAATGGGTTCTGCTTCTTTAGATTTGTGAGAAAAGTATGTGGATGAGTCTTTCAGAGTGTTTTAATCAACAGGGGCATGGGACTGCTCATTCCAATACGCTAGTAGAATAAAAGTGTATCTAGAAATCTTCCCCAGTGTCTTTGCCTTAGGATACATAATAGAGTCTCAGTTGTGTGTTCACAGGAGGAAGAAATGATACGACTTAACAACAGTAGATAATATCTTAAGTCTGTATGACTGAGAACTCATTTGACAATTATCTCTGTCAGATACAGTAGAGAATTTCATAGCTGGAAGAGAACTTTGAGATTACAAAACCCTTTAATTTCACAGATGAGAAAATAGATCTGGAGGGATGGTGACTCACTCAAGATCACACGGTGGTGTGAGCTTAGCAGCTGAGGTAAAAATCAGAAGACAGACATGGTAACTCTTAGTTCTGTGGTTTTCGTTGACTTTTTAAAAAATTTTAATTTTATTTTTTCAGAGTTCCAAGATTCATTATTTGTATGATTATATTTGCAAAGCTCCTATCCAAAGCTGCTGATGTGCCTGAGAAACTGATGTCTGGAACCCCCATCAAGTGTGATGAATGGTACATAAGCTTGGAGGCATAGAAACACTGTTGAACTTCTGCTTTCTCTCTTAAGTGTTTTTAGAGCCAGACACTCTCCTCTGACTGACAGACGCAGCTTCAACTGTGTGATAGTGGACAGGACATTTGGGGTGAGAAATAGGACTGGAGCAAGAGTAGATACATGTTTAAGTCAGAATAAAAGGGAAAGTGGGAAGCCTCAGATAAGCACAGTTGGCGGGGGACAGAAGTACTTGTATACAAGTCCCGGGTACGGTATGGATTCCAAGTCGGAAAGACAGGCATGAATAAAGCCTAAATGCATACCATGGGCAAGAGCAAGAGGTTAGAAAGTCAGGCTCGCTGGTGGGATGTAGCAGGAAGCTGGTAGGAAGGACTCATCCCTTCAGCAGAAGCTGAGCACTAACCTGAGCCCCACACTGAGAGGTGCCGGCAGTAGGGATCCTGTCCTAGAGAACATGTGGTCTGAAAGGGGCAGTTACTTGAGCAACTGTTTTGCCTTTGCTCAAAAGGTTTTTGTGTATTAGTCAGATGGGGTCAGCTGTAGCTGGTTGGGGTTTCTTGGTGTCAACATTGAATGGAGAGAATAAGGCAATTTCTGGGCAGTTCCTGACTTGTCATTAGCTCCAGGTCTGAAGCTGGCCTTTAGAGCTTTGCTCTGTAATCTTACACACTCATTTTGCTTTTTTTTTTTTTTTTTTTTTTTTTTAAAGATTTTATTTATTTATTTGACAGAGAGAAATCACAAGAGAGGCAGGCAGAGAGAGAGGAAGGGAAGCAGGCTCCCCGCTGAGCAGAGAGCCCGATGTGGGACTGGATCCCAGGACCCTGAGATCATGACCTGAGCCGAAGGCAGCGGCTTAACCCACTGAGCCACCCAGGCGCCCTCATTTTGCTTTTGACTTTAGTGTGGAGAATAAGTGCTTAATCTGTTATATAAACTAAGCAGGAGTAACACTGAAATCATGGCCAAGGCTGAAGGGCCGGTTGTTTACCCAAATATGGATTCACTTATTGAGCTAATAAGTCATTCATATGTAAATGTGAACATCTATTCTCTTGGGTCTTGAGGAATTTGAAATAGTACCCCCCATGAATAGATTTGATTTAGAAGTAAGTTTGGGTTTAAAAGTTACTTCTCTTTAGGGAAGAACAAGTTAAGCTTAGGTTGAGTAGGCCTAGAGAAGGCATTAAAAGCATTTTTCAGAGATGCTAAAAAATTCTGTGATGGAGGCCTTAGAAATTCAATAAATATGAATTATTTTGATTTGTAGAATTCATAGATGGAGCATAAAGTGTCGAAATAAATTATGGCATTTAAACTTAAATCATAGTATTTTGGGGAGAAAATTAAGTGAGGTTTTAAGTTTGGACTTAGGGAATCTTCTGTAGGGTTTATATAGACTTAATTGAGATGAATTCAAATGAATGTTAATATCCCATTTGTTCACTGGATTTATAATTAGTTATGGTGGATTAGATCAATGGACTTGGAAGTCACTGGGAGAAAAGGCACCAAAAGACAAATGAGTAAGTCTGTGCCGTTGTTGAAGTCATTAGCCCGGTGCAATTTGCAGCTGTACCATTCTCACCCAGTTCAGGAATGTTGGATTCCCAGAAAAATACACAGTACAAGTTGTGCCTTAGTTTTCTTTTGCGTGATGAGTCATATTCTGAGTGGTCTACCTTCTGTTCCACTGTAGTGCATAATTCATGCAAAAAATCTGATTTCAGCTGTGTCAGCTTCAAAGGGTTGCAGTCGGGTATAAATCTGGAAGGACTTGCTCAGAGAAGAGTTTCTGTTTTTCATTATACAACTGGAGATTCAGACTATCTTTGATCAATTTAGTGGCAAGGAGCCAAAGCCAGCTTTTCAATTTGCCAGCCTTATTTAATTAAGCCTTTTGTTTTCCTTGAGTCTCAAGAAGCTCTCTGGGATGAAGGCTATGTAAATTTGACGTAACTATCTGGTTTATCTTTGTAAGAGCTAATCTTTAAATTAAAATAAATATAGGAGCGTGTGATGATTGGAATAGTTGCTAACAAAAATATTCATTTATTATGAAATTTTTTGATGGTTTAATCAATTGTAAGCTCCACCATAGCCCAAGAGATGGTGGGATTGTGTGTCTGTTGCATAAACATTCAACATATGATAGTTTGGATACCATCGGAAGTCTGAAAGCAGGGATAAAGAAAAGCAGTGATAGGATAAAAAAACGCAGTTCCCTGGAACAGGAGTGGTGCCCGCAGTGTTGTCCGAATAGGAGCAGTGATGCTGTGAGGATCCATAATTATGGCCAGTGTTTACTACAGCTGTGCTCTCTGCCAGGCACTGTTCCTAGAGCCTTCCTGGATTATCTCATTGAATCCTCACATAAACTCTGTAAAGTAGGTGCTACTTTTACCTCTTTTTTATGGATGTGGAAGTGAGGCTTCTGAAGCTTCAGGAATTTGTCCAAGATCACACAGCTAATGTTTATTTTATGGTAATTGCGCCCAGCATCGTGCTTGGTGTGAATAGTGGAGGCTCTGTACACATACCTGTTGGCTGATCTTGGGTGGGTTGCTAGTTACTCAGAGTTCTTTGAGCTTTGCTTCTTCAAAATGTTGGGGAGAATGGAGAACTTGCCTCACAGGGTTTTTGTGGCAGCTGAATTACATAATGTATCTGGAGGTGCTTTGTAAACTAAAAATTATTATCCAAAATAAGGTATTGTGGTGAAGAAGAAAGCCTAAGGAAGGAAGGCTTAGATGTCTTTTCCCACTGAGGAAACAGATTTCTTTCTGTGTTGGTTCAGAGTTGGCACTGGATATGAGTTTTCCTCCTTCCTTTGTGAAACACGTGAAGGTCCTGTCTTCGCATGGTGGAAGACAAGGATCAAAAGATAAAATTCTTTTTTTATAAACAATGAATCTTGGAACACTGAAAAAATAAAATTAAATAAAAAAATAAGTCATAGGCATAAAGCTTTGTGATCTTAGATTAGGCAATGGTTTCTTAGATATAATTCCAAAAACACAAGCTAAACAAAAAAAAATTGATAAATTGATCATATCAAAATTAAAAAATAAGATTTTTTTTTAATTTATTTGAAAGAGAGAGTGTGAGCACATGAGCAGGGGGAGGGACGGAGGGGAAAAGCTGACTCCCCGCCTCCCCGCTGAACAGGGAGCCCCATGATGGAGGCTCCATCTCATCCCAGACCCGTAGGGTCATGACTTGAGCCGAAGGCAGATGTTTAACTGACTGAGCCACTCAGACTTCCTCAAAAGATGAGATTCTTATCCAGCCATTCTAGCATTTATGATCATGAGGAGCTCTCTGAACCAGGCTTACCAACATAATTGGTTATAGTCAAGTTAGAGAAAGGAAGGTAAATCTTATTTCTAAATTTATGGACTTCTAGAACTTCACTGGTCATCAGAGTCACCTGGAGGGCTGCAAAAACAGATGGCTGGAATTTCTCATTTATTTTTTTGAAGATTTTATTTATCTATTAGAGCAAGCATAGGTGGGAGTTGGGGAGGGGCAAAGGAATAGGGAGAAGCAGGTTCCCTTAGGAGTAGGGAGCCTGACGCAGGGCTCCATGCGGGGCTGGATACCAGGACCCCTAGGTGATGGCTTGACCTAAAGGCAGACACTTAGCTCACTGAGCCATCTGGGTGCCCCTGGAATTTCTCACTTAGTAGGTCAGCTTTAGAATTTTATTCCAGTAGGTTTCCTGGTAATGCTGCTGGTTCAGGGACTACACTTGGAGAATCACTGGTCTAGAATTATCTCTGTGCATTCAAAATATTGTACCACTATGTTCATAGCTAAAAGTTAAGCCCTGCTTATTAAAAGCACAATCAGGAGAAAATTCTGCATGTCATTTAACACAACACAAGTGCTGTTGTTTTTAGTACTAGGCTTTTCACAAATCTTAAGTAGAGAAGAAAACAACTCTCCACTTTAACCACACCAGTGAGGTGATAGGTTGCTTTGCAGACACGTAATCATGAATCGCCCTAAGTTGAACACCGTCCCTTATAGCTGAAATCCTTAACTATTTGGTGATGGTGTTTGGGGGGAGAATTTATAGTCATCTGTTTTCAAGGCAAGATGTGTGTGTGTGTTTTTTTTTTTTTTCCCTTCAGAAAAGAATAGGGGCTTAAATGTGTTTTCACCTAAAGTTTCTCTGTTTGAGGCATTCAACCTATAAGGCTCTTTACACTTTGGTATTTGTAGCCATATGAAGAGTCGTCAGAAAGGACCTTGGCTCTGGCTTTAAGAGATGTGAAGAGAGGGCTTTTTCTTACAGATAACATCCTTGAGGGCTGAAGTAATGCTTCAAGATCCTTCACAGTGAAGTAGAATGCCTTTTCTTTATGAAAATAAACAAATGACAGCTAGATACCTCTGAAGTCAGTGACCGAAGACAGCATAGAAAGTGATAGGCAGGTTTTCATTAGGTGGTTTCTATTTCATCCATTTGCCTCATACTACAATGCTGGCTTATGAAATTGGAGGAAATTAAAATACCCTTTGGTGTCATTTAAAAATGTTAACCCTTAGGGTACTTAGGTAGCTCAGTTGGTGAAGTGTCTGACTCTTGATTTCAGCTCAGGTCATGATCTGGAGGTCGTGAGATAGAGCCCCGTGTCGGGCTCTGAGTTGGGCGTGAAACTTGCTTGGGATTCTCTCTCCCTCTGCCCCTCTCTCCACTTGCTCACACCCTCTCTCTCAAAAACAAAACAAAACAAAACACCACGAAACTTAACCCATAAGCATGAAACACAGACGCACACACAAGAAAGACACACTGCTTTGCTTTACAAAAATTAGTAGGTTTTATTTTTTGAGCATTTTTACATTTACAGAAAAGTGAGTGGAAAGTGCAGAGTCCTCGTATACTCCCTCATCTCTGCCCCTGATCCTCTGCAGTTTTCCTTCTTAACATCTTAGAGTACTTTTGTTACAGCTCATGAGCCAATATCAATAATACATTATTTTAACTAAAGTTCAGTCTTTATTGGGGTTCACTCTTTGTTTCATCCATTCTCTGCATTTTGATAAATGTGTGACAACAGGTATCTATCACTACAGTATCACACAGAATAGTTTCATTGTCATAAGAATCCTGAACTCTACCTGTTCATCCCTCCTTTCCCCTGAATCCCTAGAACCACTTCTGTCTTCATAGATTTGCCTTTTTCAGAATGTCATGTAGTTGGAAATCATACAGTCTGTGGCCATCTCTCACTTAGCAATATGTATTCAAGGTTTCTCTTTGTCCCCCCCCCCCCCACCTTCCTTTTCTTTGTAAACTTTTAAAAACTTCTTTGGAAGTAATTTCAAGACAAGCAAAGTGAGAACAGCACAAAGAACACTTGTATACTCCTCACCCAAGTTCAGTGGTGAGTTTTTCTATTTGCTTCATCTCTTGTTCTTTCTTCACATATATGTGTATTATTCATGTTCTAACCCAGTCACCTCCTAAGAAGGACAGTCTCTACACAATCAGAGTACAGTTACCATATTAAAAAAAAAAATCTCTATCCAGTTTACTGTCTGTATTCCAGTCTATGAATTGACCCCATTCTGTCCTTAATGTATGGAACATTCTTTTTTTCTCTAGTACAGTATCCAGTCTACCATGATATCCAGATTTTACTTACTTTTCCCAGCTTTTTTGAGACATAACTGATGCATAAACTGTGTAAGTTTATGATATACGTTGTTACAACTTGATATATGTATTGACTGTGAAATGATTACCATGGTGTTGGTTAACATGTCCACCTCCATGCTTTTTTGTCGCTTGATCATTCATTTCTTTTACCTTTGAATAATATTCCATTGTCAGGGTTACCACAGTTTATATGTCCATTTACCTGTTGAAGAATATCTTGGTTTCTTCCAGGTTTTGGCAGTTATGAATAAAGCTGCTATATAAGCATTCTTGTGTAATTTTTTGTGTTGGTGTAAATTTTCAGCTCTTTTGGGCAAATACCAAGAACCATGATTACTGGACTGTGTGATAAGAGCATGTCTGGTTTTCTAAGAACCTGCCAGAATGTCTTCCCACGTGGCTGTACCATTTTGTATTTCCACCAGCAGTCATGAGAGTTTCTGTATACCTCCTCACTCAAACTTTGGGGTGGTGTTAGCATTTTGGATTTTAGTCATTCTAAAAGATGTGTAGCAGTGTCTCATTTGTTTTAATTTGCATTTCCTTAATGACGTATGAGGTGGATCATCTTGTCATATGGTAATTTGACTTCTGAATATCTTTTGGTGAGGAGGCTGTTTAGATCTTTTGCTCATTCTTTAATTGGGTTGTTTTCTTTTGTTGAGTTATTAAGAGTTTGTTGTATATCTTGGATACTAGTCCTTTATCAGATATGCGTTTTGCAGAGATTTTTCTCTCTGCCGGTGGCTTGTCATTTCTTTCTCTTAACAGTGGTTTTTTTGTTTGCTTGTTTGTTTGTTTTTTGCAGAGCAGAGGTTTTTAATTTTAATGAAATGCAATTTACCAATTTTGTCTTTTGGATTGTGTTTTTAATCTTGGATCTAAAAAGTCACCGCTGAATTAAATATCACCTAGATTTTTCTCCTGTGTTATCTTCTGGGAGTTTTATATTGTGTTTTACATTTAGGTCTGTGATCCATTCGCAGTTAATTTTTGTAAAAGGTCTGTGTTCATTTTTTTCCCCCTTGGATATGGATGTCCTGTTGAAGCACCATTAGTTTAAAAGACCGTCCTTTCTTTACTGTATTTTCTTCGCTTCTTTGTCAAAGATCAGTTGACTGAATGTGCGTGGGCTTATTTCTAGGCTCTTTAACGCCTTGCTTTTTAACTGCAGATTTGTAGTAGTTGCATTGGGTCTCTCCCCGATTCTTCTTGTAGGGCAGGTCATGTTTGTACCCAGAAGTGCTGACGCCCCTGCTTCTTTGTGGAGTTAGCCTGTCACTCCTCCGAGCATTCCTTGTGATGCAGTGAAAGAAGAGGCCAGTATTTCACTTCTCCTTGTCTTTATCTACTTACTTGTCACAAGCTTTCATTGCTAAAGTCAAACCTATTTTCATAAATGAATTTAATACATTCCACACAGTCCTCTTAATGATTTTTATAGGATCGTTTCCAAGGATGAACTGCATTGTAAAAGTGAGGGATGCCTATCTGGATAAAGTACTTTTTGTCTGTCTGTTGCCTCATTTGTAAGATGCAAATAATATTCCTCTTACATAGAGCAGAGTGGTTTTTTTTTTTTTAAATCAAATCACAAAATATATGTGCAAACACATGAAGAGGAAGGGCAGTGATGATCCATATGGACTATATGGTTTAGTTTTTCACTTTTCTTTGTCTTCATTTTATACTTCATTTTATACTTGCCCCTAAGAAAGCCAGTCTGTTCCCCTGGTTTTTAGTTACACCTGAGAACTTTACATTAGAAACCCTGATCTGTGCATTGTACACAATTGATGAATTTCCATTGCAGAAGTTTCCACCCTCTTGCATAATCATCGGTACCTTCTCCTCTTCCTCCTTTTCCCTCCTCCTTCTCAACTTCAGAACCTGACTGGGGGAAGGGAGGTGAGGGGCTTGTAAGGCTGTAATGTCATAGTGAGAATGGTTAGGTACAAAATATTGTTTGGAAGGATATCTGTCAAGTATAAGCCCCCAAACATGATTTCATCGTTATAATGTAAGATACAGTGATAGACATGATCTGCTTAATACTGTTGCTAATCTTTATAAGTCTAATAAAACTTTAAGAGGCTTATCTGTCTATGTGCTGTACAGCCTTATGCCCGCTTTAGGCTTGATTACTCAAAATCTACATTTAACTGCTTCTGAAAATATATTTTTTTCTAAAGCTTCTTACATTATTTTTCTCTTCCCCAGCATTACTCTGTAGGTCACCTAAACTATAGTGAGAAGCCCATGCCATTCATAAAGTCTGTGACATTTTCTGTGTACATAGGGGATGTAATATACATTAATACATAACAAATATATTAACCTTTGCATTAATGGCTGTAGATGGTAAGTTAATAAAGAACAGGGGTGTGCTTATAAATTTTATAAATCATTGTCAAACATAGCTTAATACTCTGCAAGTGGTTTCACAAGTTATGAGAGAATAGCTTCTGTAAATAAATGTTATTAATATAGAAAGATTAAAGATTAAGAGAGGCAAGAATAGGAGTTTGGTTGAAATTAATGTAGCCATTCTGGTTTTCTTTTGCTTAGAGAATACACAATATATGTTTTCGTCCTTTACTTTTAATTTGTTTAGGTCTTTATATTTAAAACAAGTTTCTTGTAGGCAAAAAAGTTGCCTTAGTTGGTTCTTACTATTTTGAAAAATCCTGACAATCCTTGTCCTTACCTGGGTGTTGTAGATCATTTACATTTAATATAATTATTGGTATGATTGGACTTAGATATACCATTTATTATTTAATGTATGTCTCTTCTGCTGTTTGCTCCTGTTTCCCTTCCTTCCTGTCTTCTTTGGATAATTTGAATCTTTTTAGTATTTCATTTTTATTTATCTTTTTTTGGGGGGGGCTCTCTTTGGAAAAAATTTTCTGGTGGATGCTTAAAGGTTACTATATATATATATATATATATATATATATATATATATATCTAAACCATCACAGTCTACTTGGAGTTAATATTGAGCTACTTAAAGTAAAATGTAGAAATCTTACAACCATATAGGTGCCTTTTTCCTCCCCACTCACCTTTCTTTATGTTATAGTCATGATATGTATTACACCTATCTTATTGAAAACCCCACCAAACAATGGTACAGTTTTTACTTCCAACAGTCATACAGACCTTAAAGAATTTTGGAGAAATAGCCATTTATATTTACCCTTTAATGTATTATTTCTGTTGTTCTTTACCTGGTGAAAACCCTAGTTTCTTTCTGGTGTCATTTTCCTTCAGCCTGAAGCACTTCCTTTAACATTTCTTTTAGAGCAGGTCTGCCCAAAATGAATTCTGTTAAGTTTGCTTTGTCTAAAAATGTCATTATTTAGCTTTCTTTCTTTTATGATTTTATTTATTTCGGAGAGAGAGCACAAGCAGGGAGAGCGGCAGAGAGGAAGAAGCAGACTTCCTGCTGAGCAGGGAGCCTGATGCGGGGCTCGATCCCATGACCTGAATCAAAGGTAGACACCGAACCGGCTGAGCCATCCAGATGCCCCTCATAATTTTATTTTTAAGTTATCTCTACACCCAGTGTGGGCTTGAACTCACAACCCATAGATCAAGAGTTACATGCTCCATTGACTCAGCCAGCCAGGCACCCCTGTTGAGCCTCCTGAAGTAGAATTAAGGAATATAGAATTCTTGCTTGGCAGTTTTCTTCTTTGAGCACTTTAAAGATGTTCCATGGCTTTTGGGCCTCTCTGATTTCTGATAAATCTTCGTCATTCTAAATCATTGTCCTCCTGTATAAATGTGTAATTTTTCTCTAGTTGCTGTAATTCTTTTTTTCTTTATCTCTGCTTTTTAGCAGTTATTTGTGAGTGTCTAAGGGTGGTTATCTTTGTATTTATTTTTGGGTTTATTCAGTTTAGAGTTTGTAAGCTTCTTGTATTTGTAAATTTGCCTCTTTTAATAACTGAAAAGTTTGGGACATTATTTCTTTGAATAATTTCTCCATCAAGCTTTTTCTCCTTTTTTTCTAGGACTCTGGTGACATGAATACTAGAAGTTTTAATATTTTTGTCTTAGGTCCCCAAGTCTGCTTTTTTTTTTTTGAAAAATTTCTTTTCTTTTTTCTTCACATTGGAAATTTCACCGACTCTTCAAGCTCACTCACTTCTTCTATTATCTTCATTCCTCTTTTGAGCCATTCAGTGAAATTTTATTTCGGATGTATTTTTTTTATTTCTATAATTTCCATTTTTCCCCCCCCCTAATTTCTAATTCTCTGGTGAGAACTTCTATCTTTTCCAATCATTCTGTATCCTCATGGAGGATATTATTATAGCAGTCCTCTGGGTCATCTCAGGGTTAGAATCTGATTGTTTTTTTCCCTTGGGAATTGGTCATGTTCTCCTACTTCTTTGTATGTGGGATGATATTGGATTGTAGCCCAGACACTGTGTATTTTATGCTATGTAGATTCTGGGTCCTGTTCTAATCTTCTGAACAGTGTTGTTTTTTATTTGTTTTTTGCAGGCAGTGAACCCAGTTAAATTCGAACTGCATTTCTGTCTCACCACCCATGAGTAATGGCTCTAATCTTAGTTCAGTTTTCAGAGCCTTTGCTATGCCATTTGTGGCCTGTCTTGTGAATGCACAGCTCAGGGTAAAGCCAGGAACTCTGCAAAGTTTTGTGTAGAATTAGGGAATTCCTTTCTGTATCTTCTTTCTCTCCATGATTCCCCCCATACTGTAGCTTGCAAGAGTCCTTTTTCCAAGTTCCTCTGATGGGAAAGGAGTTTCATTTGGAGTTTTGTCTGTTCACACTGCTTTGGAACTCTGTGACTTTGTCCTGCTATAGAACAAAGCTGCCAGAATAAAATAATAATGATAAAAACCTGACAGATTTACCCTATTTTAGGTCACTTCTCTAAGTTTTGACTCTCTTCCACCATTTACCTTTTTTGCTTACTTTCCACAGTTCTCAACTGGATGGTTTTTTGTGTTGTGTCCAGAGTTTTTACTTGTAAAAAGCAAGAGAGAGAAGTTGTAGTGTGCTTAACGCCCCCATAAAGGAACAGAAACAGAACTCTCCTGTCTTATTTTTGCCTCACAAAGAATCTCTAACCTCAGAGGGGAGAAAGCCTGATGATAATGAACATGGTGCCCATACATTTTCCAAAAGAGCTGGCAAAGCAGATCCATATTTTGCGAATGAATGACAGTTTGGCATCAAGGTCACTTAAAGTAGTAATTCCTTCCCTTCACTATTTTGTGAGATGCAGGATGTCTTAATACTATGTAAAGGTGGGTAACATTCTCTGAGAGGAAAAACTTAAGTCCAAAAGGAATTGGGAGGGGTAGAAGTGAACAGCACCAGTAAGGTGTGTGGTCTGTGGGTAGCTACCAGTCGCACCAAGGTTGGAGCCTGTGACCTGGCTCCGGCTAATTGCCACTATCCCCTTATTTTCCCAGAGGGCTGTTTGAAAGAAAGCAGAGTTGACACATGTATCAAAGAAGATTATAAGGAGGAAAAGAAGATTAAGTTAAAAGTATTTAAAATTAAGGTGGGATTCTGCCTTCCTTGGAAGTAGGGTTTTAAGTCCACATTTGGCTGTATTTCAGCAAGAAGGTAGTCTTGCAGTGTTTACTTTAAACTTAGTCATCTTAGAATGACAATCTTAGTTTCTTTACCCTTGACTGTAGAATGGGGCAAAAGAAACTCCTATAATTCTGTCACTTATGTTGGTAGATTTCCTATACTCTATTTGTTCTTATTTAATCCTGGGATTTTTAAAAAATCGTGAGTGTGATAAATTATTATTAATATTTAAATTATTAATTATTAATCATTATAATATATAATTTATTATAATAATATTACTGTAAATATTTCAAACAGTAAGAAAGTATACAAAGTAAAAAAAGCAAAAAAAATTGTTTTTGTTTTGTTTTGTTTTTAAAGATTTTATTTATTTATTTGACAGAAAGAGAGAGAGACTGAGAGAGGGAACACAAGCAAGGGGAGTGGGACAGGGAGAAGCAGGCTTCCTACTGAGCAGGGAGCCCAATGTGGGGCTTGATCCCAGGGTCCTGGGATCATGACCTGAGCCAAAGGCAGACGCTTAACCCGCTGACCCACCCAGGTGTCCCCCAGGCTAAGTATTCTTAATAGTGTTTCAGGAATTTTCTAGTTTCTTTTCTTCTTAAAAGATTTTTATTTTTAAGTAATCTCTATGCCCAAAATAGGGATCGAACTTACAACTCCAAGATCAGGAGTCACATGCTCCACCAGCTGAGGCAGCCAGGCACCCCTTCTAGTTTTTTACTGGGAAGGGGATGTGGTTGAAATTGTGCCATGTTGAAAAACTCTTGTCCTGTCACTTAAGATAACTTTTTCATCATTTTTGCACATAATTTAAAAACTCTTCCTAAATTTAATTTTGTTTTAATTCTAAAAATTCTGTATTCAAAAGGTGTAGATTATGTATTTCAAAGGCTGTAAACTGAATGTTAAAATTTCCTCTCATCCGTCTTCTCATTCTCACTCCCTGGTGGGAGTCAGGAGTCATACTCTTCCTTCTTCTATGGTTCACAGCTATCTTATGCATGAAATATACATGCAGTATTCTATAAAGGAGCCTATACTTTACTTTTTGTCCTTTTTCTGAATATGTAAATATTTTTAGAAGATACTATTTCTCCATTTGTTGGAAACTCCTTGCAAACATAATTTTTCATCACTGCAAAATTTCTGTTCTCTTGAAACGGTATTTCGGTTGCATTCCATTTTTCTTATAGTACTTTTAAAACAAAGGAATAGTTTTAAAAAATAAAGGAATAGTTTTTTTTTAATAGGGATATGTATTTTTAAAATTTTAAAAATTGGAATATAGTTGACACACAGTGTTCCATGAGTTTCAGGCGTACAACTGGGTGGTTATGCTCTGTTCACTATCGGTATAGCTCCCATCTGCCTCTGCACATCTCTATCCCAGTACCACTGAGGAATAGTTTCTTAATCAACCCCAGCAGCCTCTGGGATCCATTTTCTCTGAAACATCTGATTGCTTCTAGCCATTTTGATAAGATAACTTGTGAAAACACCTGGCCTGGCCTTTGGAATGAGGTCATTACTTATTTTTACTCTTCGTCTCTTTCTTCCTTTATGCTTGGGCTGCTCAGCCACTGGCACAGGGCAGCTGCAGGGAACCTGTGAAAGGGATCAGTTCTCGGCGACCGCCACTAACCAGTACGCCTTACAGTCCTACCGCGAGCAGGGTGCTCGGTATTAAGTGACTGTTGTCACTGCGGTAAGACCGTCTGCATCTGACAAGACCCCTGTGATGAGTACTTAAACCTCACGGTGTAAAATGCAGAGGAGGTCCAGTTGATAAGATGTGAGGAGAACACAACTGTGGAAGAGATGAAAGAAAGTCAAGTAGTTTGTCCCTGACAAGCAGGCGGTGCTAGGACCACTCACACCTCGGGTGACTCCTGCGGTGGCCTGTGCCGCCCCTCCCCGAGCCATAGCAGCCTCATCTCTGCAAGGAGAATATTATTAGTTATTTTTCAGGGTTTCGTGAGGACTCACTGAGAACCCTGTGAATATTTTCCGTCATCCTCCACCTTCTGGCTGCGATTCTTTGTCACTTGTCCATTGTGGCACTTCGGCCATTGCGATTCATTACCTCTTGATTGGTCTTTCCTGATCCTTTCTGGGCTAGGAGGTCAGCGCCCAAGAAGCCAGAGACGGGTCTGTCTTGATTTCCAGTAGATTCTGCAGGGGAGAAATACTTTTCTTCCTTTCCAGGTTCTTTTACTAGCTTAATAATTTCATTGACGTAAGGTAGATAAACAGGAGAAAAACAAATGCAATTTTGTTCTTCTGGGAGCTCATAAAAAGATGAGACTCAAAGAAGTGATGCAAGCTAGTAGCTTTTGTACCTTTTAGGCAAAGAAACAATATGTTTGTGAAGAATTGGTGAGACAGAGGGGTTTGGGCTAGGGGTAGTAAGTTAGTGAAGCAGTAATAAGATTTGTTTATACAACCTTGTCTGCCCTAAATTCTCTCTCTCTCTCTCTCTCATGATAAGGATGTGTCTCTTCCTCTTGGGACAGGGAGGGTCACTTCTCCTGTGGGAGATGTAGTGCCTGCTTTCAGGGGGACAGAGGAGGTTAGCATGCCCTCTTCGCACCGGCTGTCTCTTATGGAACTGTAATTCAGAATAATCAGTATGTCGAAATGGGGTATTAGGGGGTGCTGTATTCTGTTCCCCTTCAATTCCCAGTATTTACCTTTGTGCTTTTTGTAGAACTTGGGAATTAAGAGCCTGAACTCTGGGCTCCAACTCCTTCTGTCCCCACATTTTTTGCTCTTTGACCCTGGGTTCATTACTAAACCTCTCCATCCCTCAGTTTTCTCATCTATAAAATGAAGATGAAAATAGTGTCTCTCTCAGGGGTGAGAGAGTGGGTTAAAGTCTCTGCCTTCGGCTCGGGTCACGGTCCCAGGGTCCTGGAATTGAGCCCTGCATTGAGCTGTCTGCTCGGTGGGGAGCCTGCTTCCCCCTCTCTCTCTCTGCCTGCCTTTTCAACTACTTGTGATCTCTGTCTGTGAAATAAATAAATAAAATCTTAAAAAAAAATAATGTCTGTCTCTTTGGATTCTTATGCAGATCAAATATGTTTATATAAGAACATGCACATAAATGTGTGTTAAACAAAAAGCGGTTTCTCAACACCTCTTACATAAGATAATGGGTGGGCCTTTATCACTTATCTCTGGGAAGCTGGGTGGGAGGCGCATTGGCGGAGCTGAGCTCCCCGGAACATTGTCATCCTTGTGCTTGGATTCAGTCACTGCTTTGGCACGTGGTGCTTCACAAGGAGGACTGAACTCTCGCGGTAAAATGTGCTTATTTGCAACATACTCACCAAGAAATATAGCTCTTTACTTGTTATAGTTGGACTGTCAACTTTCTGAAGTTTATTTCGGGCAGGTCAGTTCTAATGACTTACTGCTGGAACAGGAAAATGTACCCCTTCTACTCTAACCCTCTCTATTTGCAGTCAAAGCCAAAGTGTTTTGTTTTAGGACAAGACAGTAGGAGATTACCTGGGTTTTCAGTATGGGCAGTGCTTACCCCAGCGGAGGTCAGAAAGGCGAATCAGGGGTGCAAAAATGCAGTCTACTTTTCCACTTTCAGGTTGTACCTGTCTCCTGGGCTCTGCTGGTGCTTCAGGGTCTATGCATAGAGGCAAAAGCACATCTGTGAAAACCATCAAACAACAAAGATAACAAAACAAAACAAAATAAATGGAACAAAACCAAACCTCGCAAGTGGACAAAAGGCCAGTCCTTCCTCATAGATCTTAAATCTGGTTGCAGCCTCTGAAGATATTTTTGTGTTTTGGGCATGATGTCAAGAGCACTGAAATTTGACATTGAGAAAATTTAAAAAAGCCTTTCTTTCCCCAAAGTAATTGCAACCAAGAGGTGCCCATTGCTTTGGTGTTCCCAGTGTGTTTTCACATACATTATCTTAATCTGCCCTGTAATTCTTTCAGAGGAGCGTTATTATTGTCACTTTGACTTTATAGTAACCTTATTTTATTTATTTGTATTCACTCGCTGGAAAAATTCAATAGGTACGATAGGGTATTTAACAAAACACAGGCCTCCATTCCCGCCCTGTCCTCCAACCACTGAGATTGTTCTCCTGAGGCTGCCGCTGTTCATGCCTGTTCTTCCACTGGTACACTTTGCCTTGACAAACACACCCAGCCTTCGTCCCATCTCCAAGCTCTCCGTGAAAGCTAGCACCACATTTGATATGCAAAACGGTGCTCCTTTCGCTTACTGTGTGTTGTAAAGATTATCTCATGTTGGGGCACAGAGACCTGCCACATTCTTTCCACCAGTTGCTCAGTCTTCCACTTCCTTAAGAAATCTCCCACTAGACAACACTGAGATTGTTTCATTCTCTCGCTCTACAGAACTGCTGCCATGGGTCCTCTTGCACATAGATCATGTGACTCTCGTGCAATGGTGTTAGTATAATCGTTTTTAAAAAATTACTTCGTTGACGGAAGACTTGAAAGCCATAATGTTCTTTGCAGAACAGCGCCATAAAATAATAAGATATTATGTAAAATAAGAAGATTGGTGCTGTAGTAGAGATTTTCTTATCATCGACTCATATAGTGAAATGATTTAAGAAAAAAGTGGTATGAAAGGGGTGCCTAGCTGGCTCAGTCAGCAGAGCATGCAACTCTTGATCTCAAGGACATGAGTTCAAACCCCACTTTGGGTGTGGAGCCTACTTAAAAAAATTGGTAAGAGGCACCTGGGTGGCTCAGTGGGTTAAGCTTCTGACTCTGTTTTAGCTCAGGTCACGATCTTAGGGTCGTGAGATCGAACCCGGCATTGGGCTGTGTGCTGAGTGTGGAGTCTGCTTGTCCCTCTCCCTCTTCCTCCTTCTACTTGCATGTGCGCTCTCTCTCTCTCTCTCTCAAATAAATAAATTCTTTAAAAAATGGTAAGAAAGTTCTTTAATTCTTTAAAAAGTTTTTAATTCTTTAAAAAATGGTAGAAAATGATTTTAGGAGAGTGAGTCTTGTCTTTTGGGCCCACACTATTGCCAGCCCTGGTACGCCATTCCATAGCGTGTGTTGAATTGAGAGTGGGCGCATCTCTTTATTTCTCTGCTTCTTGCCTGCCTGCTCATAGAGTTTCTGTGAGAGTCCCATAGCATATGTAAAAACATATTTTTGAAAACTTAAACATACTGCCTGTGAGATGTTATTTGTAAGAGTACTTAGTTATATCATGTTTCTTTTTTTTTTTTAAAGATTTTATTTATTTATTTGACAGAGAGAGAGAGATCACAAGTAGACAGAGAGGTAGGCAGAGAGGCAGGCAGAGAGAGAGAGGAGGAAGCAGGCTCCCTGCGGAGCAGAGAGCCCGATGCGGGGCTCGATCCCAGGACCCTGAGATCATGACCCGAGCCGAAGGCAGCGGCTTAATCCACTGAGCCACCCAGGCGCCCCTATATCATGTTTCTTAATTATTTCTAGTTGTGGCCCTAGATTTGAGAGGAATCCAGCAAACATGATCAGAAAACATGTTTCACTTTGGAATTTTCTAGATTGGCTGGAGGTATCCATTGAAATTGTAAAAGGAAAACTATACTTTCAGCCTCGTTGCTACTGAGCGGATGTTGAAGGATCCCATCTAATCACTCTCTGACAATTTGGAACCATTATTATCAACACTGATTAGTGTTCATTCAGCAGTGAGATTTTTAAAATCTTAGTTGTCTTCTATTCTACAAATCCAGAAACATGTGCGCATGTACGTGCATGTGGGTGTGTGTGCTGACCTGATTGCTGCTATCTGTAGTTTTCTTCTTGCCTCTCAGGGTGAGAACTGTTGCTTCATGCCAGCAACACACCCGCCTCTACAGGTCTTCTATCCAGTCTGCTGTTTCTAATCCAGTGTAGGCAGAGAAATCAGACCTGGATATTTCATAATTGTGGCCAACGTAAAAGTAAACTGCTATGAATCACAGTCTGAAGGGCGCATAGATAGGCTGGGAAAGCTTTCTGTGAAGAGAGCCAGCTAGAATGCTCTTTTGGAGAAAAGAAGGTACGGCAGACAAAGGCTATTCTCAGTATAAAGATGGTAACTGAGTTGTATGTTAGAAACAATTCTGTCTAGTCATAGGAGAAGTCATTGATGTGGATTTAACAATTCAACAAACATTGATGAAATACCTCATGCTTTATGTAGGGCAGCTAGCAAACCATGAACAAATGCAATGTGTCAGGTGCCAATAAGTACCATAAAAATAAATAAATAAGGACATAAAGAAAGCGAAGGAAAAGGAAAAAAAAAAAGAGAAAAAGGAGGACAGATACGTAAATATATGCATATCGGATTGGGAGTACTACAGATGAACTTTTATACAAGTAGTCAGAAGAAGGACTCTTACTAGAAACCTTTGACCAGAAACCTAAAGGAGGTGGGAGCAGAGGTAGGGGTAAAAGCAAGTGCAAAGGCCCTGAGGCAGTACCTTTATGAGTGATCCACAAAAAGGAGGGAGTCAGTGTGGCTGTACCAGGTAAGCCCTGTGGAGAGCAGGAGGGGAAGTGTGTATGGCAGCAGCTGAGTGTGTAGGGCCCCTCACAGGGGTCTGTGAGACGACTGGCTTTTGTTCTCAGTGAAACAGCAAGCCATTGCTAGGTTCTGAGCAGGAGTTTTGAGTAGCAATGACATGAGCTTTCTGACTGGCTGCATCAAGAGACCTTAGATGTCGGGAAAGCAGTTAGAAGGGACACATGTGAAAACAGATGACAGTGGCTTTGAAATATCAGATGCCTGGGTAAGTGGAGGAGATAGTTAGGGAGGCCCTTACAAATAGTGATGGCAAAGTGCAATGGATCTTAAATGGAAGGTTTCTGGTATTCCCCACCCCAAACCCAACCCTGCACCCTGAACACTTCCCAGTGTTCTGGCAAGTGTCTTCCTGTCCCGATTTCTTCCCTGCCAGAGGTTAACCTCCAGACAAAAACATTTAACTTTCATCTGTAGACTCCAGTTTTATAAACATGACAATTCTGAATATCATCTTATTGCTTAAAAGGTTTGCCAGTATTGGGACACTTGGGTGGCTCCGTCGGTTAAGTGTCTGCCTTCGGCTCAGGTCCTGATCTCAGGGTCCTGGGATCAAGTCCTGCATTGGGCTCCTTGCTTGGCAGGGAGGCTGCTTCTCCTTCCGCCTCCTGACCTCCTGGCTTGTGCTCTCTCTCTCTCTCTCCCAACTGACAAATAAAAGTCTTAAAAAAACCTACCGCCAAAAAAAAAAAAAAAAAAGAAAGAAAGGTTTGGCAGTATTTAAAATCCTATTCTAAGGTTATCAATAACTTCCTTAGTGAATGTATTGGCATTTTAAAATTTCTAATTCCCTGCCCTCCACTTCTCTTTCTCAGAACTGCTCTTCTGGCTTCCACAATTTTGCCACTTTTAATGCTGCTTTCATTTTTTTTTTCCTGACCCTTAATGTGTATGTCCACCAAAGACATGTCCTCCACCCTTCGCCATTCTTTTAAGCACTCTTTTGGTGAGGTCATTACTTCTTTAGCTTTAACCATCCTTTGGCAGGGGTCACAGAGTCCCTCCTCTAGCTCTGACTTGTCGATTCTGTGTTGGACTATATTTTATTAAAACTGACTTCCTGTCCCCATTTCTCTTATGGTGCTTCTATTCTTCTTGTCTCAAAATAGAGCCCATCCTGACATATTTTTCTGCTCCATTTCTTTTCCAATCTGTTTTCAAATCTTATAGATCCTTTTTTTGGAGTGTCTTTCAGGTTTATATTTTCTTCTCTCCTCATAGACACTACGGCCCCAGCTTACAGTCTTACGCACGGACTCCAGCCACAGCCTGTGAGTGGCGAATTTTGCTTCCAGTCTATCTGAGCTTGAGTCTTTCCGGCATCGTAGTCAAAATTCATTTAGCAAACATTTACTGAATATTTACTGAATGTTTATTATATGCCAGGCACTGTTGGAGGCACTGGGGATATGAAACAAGTAATAGATAGTCCTGCCTTCAGGAGCTTACCTTTGAGGGTATGGAGGAGACAGTAAGCCAAGTATGTAGAGAAATACATAATGTTTGGTGGTGGTGGTGGTGGTGGTCAGGGGAGAGAAAAAAGATAGAGGAGGCTCTGGGGTAGAGAGTGTCGATTGGGAAGAGGTTTGTAGTTTAAAATGAGGTGGCAAGGAAGGGCTCCCAGGGAAGGTGACTTATTTTACATTTATTTTTAAAAATCAAGATAGAATAGATTTAATGCAAACTTTTACTGCTGGAACTGATTTTGAGTGTTCAAGTCAGTGGTGTTAAGTTCATTCACACTGTTGTGAGGCCATCACTGTTGTCCATCTCCAGACATTTTAGTCTCCCCAGACTGAAACTCTGTACGCGTTAAACAATAACTTTCTGTTCTCCACTCCCTTCCAGCCCCTGGTAACAACCATACTGCTGTCTTCTATATAAAATTGATGATTTGCGGTACCTCATGTACGCAGAATCATACATAGTTGCCTTTTTCTGCCTGGCTTATTTCACTTAGCACAGTGCCTTCAGGGTTCATTCATGCTGTAGCATGTGTCAGAATTTTGTTACTCTTTAAGGCCAGATAATATGTTGTATGTATAGAACACATTTTGTTTATCCATTCACGTGTTATGGACATCTGGCTGTTACTACCTTTCCACTCTTATGAATAATGTTGCTATGAACTTGGGTGTACAGATACCTCGTTGAGTCCCTGCTTTCAGTGATTTGGGGTATATACCTGGAAGTGGATTTGCTGGATCGTATGGTAATTTTATTTTTTTTAATTTACTGAGGAACTGCCATATTATTTTCCATAGAGGCCACACCATTTTACATTCCCAAGAAGGTAACTTTTGAGTGAAGACACAGGGAGGTGAGGGAGCAAGCCAGGACGGTTTCTGAGGCAACTCCACATGCGAGGGCCCTGAGGTGGCAGCATGGCTGCCATGTGCAAAGCTTGGTCGGGAGGCCAGCATGACTGAAAATGAGGGAAGACGAAAGGAGTAGAAACTGAGGTCACAGATGGAACAGGTTCCAAATCATATAGTGCCTTGTAGGGCCAACTAAGGACTTTGATTTTACCCTCGGTGGTATGGAAAGCCCTCAAAAGATTGTATCATATTAATCTTTCTTATATCCTACTATCATCATGGCCACACACTATCTTAAAAATCAGTAAGTCTTCCCAAACAGGTAGACTTCAGTCCAAATTGCTGTAATTCCAATCTGTGCAACCATATATCCCGTAGCTTCCTGTAAGCTTGTTCATGTGTACACTCAGGCTTACATCCTCTCTCCCACCAGTTGTATTTGCTTGTGCCTTGTGTGGCTCACATGCTTCCTTCCTTGTGGAATTTCCTCACTGTCTTCTCTACTAGTTCCGTCGTGTCATGTTTCCATTGTGAGCTTTTTGTCACTCAGGTGCTGGTTGTCCTTATAGTCACTGTTGTCATTTAGTACCAAGGTACTTTTGTTTCATGTTTTTATCTCCAGTTAGGTGATAATGACCCTATCAAGGGTCATTTATTATGGGGCTTTAGGTTTCTCATAGTAATAGGATAGTGACAAGCAGTTATTATTTATATGTGTAAAGCCTCCTCCACCCCAAAAAAGGAGAAGCTGGGTGGCCACATAGCACTTGTACAATAAATGCTTGTAGATAGGTTGATTCTCTACTTGCCAGTGAGCATATTGTGGTAGTTCATATAGGTGATAAAATTAAATAGGTGCCAATCATGGCTGTTTCCCTAGGTATCTAAATCAGCATTTTAAAAATAAATAAATTTATTTATTTATTTATTTATTTATTTATTTATTTAGAGGGGTGGAGGGGCAGGGGGGAGAGGAAGAGACAGAGAATCTCAAGCAGACTCCATGCCCAATGCAGGACTCAGACTCACATCCCTGCGATCATGACTTGAGCCTAAATCAAGAGTCAGTTGCTTAACCTACTGAGCCACCCAGGGGCCCCTAAATCAGCATTTTAAAGCTAAAACCTAAGGGATTGTCTTTTAAAAATTAAATTATTTAAGATTTTATTTCCAGTGTGGTACTATCTTTATATTTGTTGTACCATTTTTTTTTACCAAAAAAATTCAGCTTGCCATCATGGAAACAAACCTGCCAGTGACGCACTCATCCAATTATTAGAGTTTCAGAGAAAAGCAGTGGATTAAGGAATTCCTCATTTTAATTTTATGAGTTACTTAAAAAATTAACAACAGTTTGCACAGATTTAAAGCATTTAAGACAACAGTCGTTTAAAAGTCACATCACATACTACAGAAGCTGAGTTCTACTCATTGTGAGTTTTCTACTAGCTCATGTCAGTTCATGCTTTCTAACTGTACAGCCTTTGGACTAACTTTGGACCCTAGGTATGTGCCATTACTTTGTGTTACAATATATGGCCTGGAAAGAATTTGGAGAGTTGTTATCATGAGCAAGTCCTTCTGTGGCAAAATAATTAAATAATAAGTATCCAGCAGGCACCACGGAGAATAAAACATTGTGAACATTTTGCCACTCAGGGTCATTTCTTTTTCATACAGGAGGTAGAACACCACAGAGAAAATTCATCTTCATCTTTAGTCTCAGACCCTTTCCCATCCTCCAGTTCACTACTATCAGGAGTTCAGTACCTCTTCTCCTAGTCTGTTTTTTATGCTTTTGCATATTAAAGTGTATATTCATAAATAAATTTCATATTACTATCATTTTAAAAAATTATCTAAATGTTGTTATAGTCATCTCCAGAGAAATGGAACTAATAGGCTATCTATAAAAAGATATTTAGAAGAAGATCTCTATCAATCTATCTATTCATCGATCTATCTAAAGAGCTTTATTGTGAGAAATTGGTTCATGTGATTATGGAGCCTGGGAATTCCCATGATCTGGAGTTGGCACTTGGAGACCCAGGAGAGGTGATGGTGTAAGTTCCAGCCAGAGTTTGAGCCCAGGGGCAGGAGAAGGCCCATGTCCCAGCTCAAAGACAGAGCGAAAATCTATGCAAGTGATACAGTTATCATTGTATATCCTGCTTCTCTGAGGCATTCTTTGATAGGGATATAAGTTATTTGCTTTAGCTACTGTATAGTAATTCTGTTTTATGAATATAGTCTTATTTATTCATTTACTAATTGTTAAATGAATAAATGTTTTTTTACATCTCTGAGTGTGGGACTCCCTTCAAGGACTAGTACTCCTTGGCTATTGGCCATTAATTACAGAGTCCCTCACAACTGAGTGGTCCACATTACAGTATAACGGGTGGAGAGCGACAGTCCTGGTCATTGCTGGAGGTGGCAGGAGCACAAAGCCCAGTGGCTGCCTTTGGAAAGCTCTGGGTCCAACTGATGAGTCCGATTTTCCAGATTAATGGAATAGACGTCATAGGATAATTTTCTCCTACTTTTGCTCCTTCTGATGTTGTTCACCAGCTGATTCTTTTTGTCTTAGTTCTAACTCTTCAAAAAAGATCTGACTGGAAAGCCAAAAATAGAGTAACTTTCACAAGGAATAAAGCATTTTTCCATTTAAAGCAGATTTGAGCCAATTAGAATGCTAACTGTTCCTCTTGCAAAGTTTTAGTGACTAAAACATTAGTCTTGTTTTCATTATTGATATTCTTGTTTCCAATTACATACATGACCAAGGTTATTTTTTTCCCATCTTTTTTTATTTTATCCTTTGATTATGGAATATTGCCACATACTGATTTTTTTTAATTCAATTAGCCAACATATATTTTGACATTAGTGTCAGATGTAGTGTTCAGCAATTCATCAATTATGACCTAGGGTATAACAATGTATATTTTCCTCAATGGATTGCTTTTCAAAATATTACTTTTTTTTTTTGAAAGATTTTATTTATGTATTTGACAGAGAGAAATCACAAGTAGGCAGAGAGGCAGTCAGAGAGAGAGGAGGAAGCAGGCTCCCTGCCAAGCAGAGAGCCCGACGCGGGACTCGATCCCAGGACCCTGAGATCATGACCTGGGCCGAAGGCAGAGGCTTAACCCACTGAGCCACCCAGGCGCCCCCAAAATGTTACTTTTGAAATGATTTCAAACTTGTAGAAAAATTGCGAAGTAGAACAAAGAACTCCTTTACTCTCAGATTCCCCAGTTGTTAATTTTTAACTGGATTTACTCTCTATGTGAGAATGAGAGAGAAAGAGTGAGATCATTAGTCTTTCTTTTAACCTTATAAAATCAAGCTGCTGACCTGATGTCCTTTCCCCTCCAAGCACTTTCAGTGTGTGTCTCCTTGGAATGGGGGATGGTCTACAAAGCCAGCATGCGGCCCTCCAGATGCCGAAGCCGGCTTGGGTCCGACCCTCCCATTCAGTTTGCAGTGCCAACGTCATAAACTCAACAATGGCTCTTTTCCTTTCTGGTCCGCAGAAGTCTGTATTGCCTGTAATTCTCATGGCTCTCAAGACTCCTTCAGTCTGGGAAATTTCCTCAGGCTTTCCCTATCTTTTGTACCCTTGACAGTTTGAAGAAGTATAAGCCTCTCATGTTGTAGGGTTAGGGTCTTTCTGATATTTCCTCCTGACCAGACTCAGTTCACGTGGTCAGGGTAGAATGCCAGAAAAAGGATGCCGGGTTCCTCTCAGGGCACCATGTCAGAGGCACACGATGCTGGCCTGTCCTGCCACTGGTGATCTTGACCTTCATCACCTGGCTGTGTTGGTGTGTGCCAGATTCTTTTCAGACTAAATTTACTTTTTTTTTTTTCTTTGTAATTGATCAGCATTTTGTGGGAAGGTTTCCCAGAATTTTGCTAGCATCTTGTGCTTCGTCAGATCTCCACCCCTCAGTATCCATGGACAACTCCCGCCTGAAACAGCCACCCCTGTGACAGCTGTCACATGGTGCTTTCTATTTCTGTGATTTTTTCTGCATTTATTAGCTGGCATTCTGCTCTAAGAAGAATCTTTCTCTTCCCTTCCCTCCCTTCCTCTTTCCCTCTCTCTCTTCTTTCCTCCTTCCACCTGCCTTCCCTGAGAGAGTTCTTTGGTATTCATAACTATTAGAGATGTCAAATTTGATCTTCTTGATGCTGTGCTTTAAGCCCTTTGGGGAATAGGTACGCGGTAAATTTAACACACATGTAATAAATGAGCTGACATAAGAGGTTGTGCCCTCTATTCTTAGTTGCCTATTTAAAATTGTCGCACTGAGTCTGACGACACTTCGTTCTTGGTTTTCCTGTTTGCTCTCATCCGTCTTTTCTGATTGACCCTGAGCTACTATGTCCCAAGTATATGGTAGCAAAAAGAATATGACCTGTACCTGAGAAAACAGAAGAGCTGATAAATCCTGTCTCGATAACTGATGGTTTGGGGAAACAGTGATTTGCAATAAGATTGTGTCATCAACTAGAATAATATCATAACTTGAGAGTACATAGTATAGTATCTGTAGGAGACTCAGCAAAGTGCATGTAAGATAGCAGTCTTCTGAATTGAAACAGTTGGGTTGTGCTAAGTCAAAATTGACCAATAATATATAAAGGGTCCGATTTCCTGCATCCTCAGGCCAGCACATTCTCTCAAGTCAAATTCACTTTTTCCCTGGATAATGCATGAATGGACACTTCCAGTCTGGCTCAGAACCACCTCTCTTCCTTTTAAGCTTTTATTCTGCCTCTTAAGTATCATCCACATACCCTTTAGATAACTTAATGTCTCAGATCAGGTTGCTGTGAAGTGTTTTCAGATTTAGAGGCCATTTTGCTTTTTTAGGTGATGTTATATATCTCTTAGGTATCTTGGGTTGATTTTAGAGTTTATTCTTCATATGGGAATTAAACTGGCTATCAAAGAGTTCAGATGAACTCACTCTTGGTAGAGTCTTCTTCTTTAAAGTTTGATTTTATGCCCTATATTTGGTTTCTGAAAGCCTCCCTACTGGTTGACCAAATGTTCTTCATTATTGATCACAAATTCAAACATTTTTTTTTAAAGATTTTATTTATTTATTTGACAGACAAAGTTCACAAGTAGGCAGAGAGGCAGGCAGAGAGAGAGAGAGGAGGAAGCAGGCTGTCCGCAGAGCAGAGAGCCCGATGCAGGGCTCGATCCCAGAACCCTGGGATCATGACCTAAGCCGAAGGCAGAGGCTTTAACCCACTGAGCCACCCAGGCGCCCCCCAAATTCAAACATTTTAAAGCAGTTTTGCCCCAAATGGTATTTCCTTTACTTCTTATAAAACGGCAAAATCACAGAAATCAACAGCCCTTTTTTTCTCCTTTTATTGTAAAATCACTTAAAAACACCTTTAAGTCCATCCCATTAAAATAACTTGTTTCATTTTTTAGCACATTCATATATCATAACATTTATTTTCCACTTCTCTTCCCACATTTATTCCAGTCTTTATATTGGAAAATAATACATCTATGAACGAGGTAACATTTAGAGAGAACAGTAATGCCCAGAGAACTGTGTTCACTCCTTTTCCCTACCTGCTTATGTGGTTTATCACTAGTTGTTGTTAAATCAATAGTCACTGTATATATTTTCATCAACGTGTAAGATTTATTCTGTAAAACCAAGAACTATGATTACATTTCTTTCCTTGTTCACCTTTTTCCCTCTTTTTCCTGAGGTTTATGATTTTAAAATTTATATTGCTTACTTTTTCGACCATCAGCATGGCCAACTTTTATTAAGGGATTAAAGCGCCAAGTAATTTCTAAGTGGTTTACAGTCATTGATTAATCTGGTCCTCACAACAACGTCTGGTATGGGAATTATTACAGCTGAGTCTGAGGAATAGAGATAAGCTAAGTAAATCGTCCAAGGTCATACAAGTGCTAACAGGTGGAACAGAGATTTGAACATAGGCTGCTTGGATATGGAGGCCATGCTCTTGGTCTCTCTGCTCTTGTCTCTCTCCACAGATTCAGCCAAAGTACTAAATTACTTGTTTCCTTTGTTCTTTTTGCCTTTCCCAATCTGAACTAATTGATTCTTCTAGGTCTGCTACACAGCTACTTTCTTTGGATATATATATATATTTTTTTTTGAATGTTAATTATTGAGTCTTTTGTTTCTCTCCTGGTTGGTTCCACTATTTCCTGGATCCTGTACCTTCCTCTTTCATGGTTTATGTCTACATTTTGCTATCACATCAGTAAATAACTTTCTACAGAAGGATGCTTAAAAAGTAAATATCTGGGTTCTTCTGCTTCTTCCTTTTATTTGCTTTCTCAAAAAGATGTATTTTAAAAAATTTTTACATAATCTCCATACCCAAGGCAGGATTCAAACTTATAACCCTGAGAGCAAGAGTTGTATGCTCTCCTGACAGAGCCAGCCAGATGTGCCTTTCCTTTTATTTGCTATATACCTGTCATCTCTCATTGAGTGGATAGTTTCGCCAATTCAACGTTTCTGAGCTGAAAATAATTTTCCTTTGAAATTTTGAGTGCATTGCTTTGTTGTCTTTTTGCTTACATTGTGGTTGATGGGAAGTCTTCTACCAGTCTGATTCTGTATCCTTTGTATGTCTTATTGCTTGTTCTGACATTTTTGCTTGGACAAGAGTTGGTTTTCCATTATGCTGAGAGCATTTGTAGGTCCTGCCACTCTGAGGATTTGGAAATTTTACCTTGCTGCAACTTCTGGTGTTATTTCTTTGAAAATATCATTCTTTGGTAGTCCTTGTTCTTTTTTCTAGAACTAAAACACTTTCTGGTTAGCTGGAGCTTCTCAATCCTCAGTTTTTCTTATTTTTTTCTTTCATATTTAAAGTTTTATTTTATTGGAGTATAATCTATTATAGTATAATAAAAAGTCACTCCTTTTATTGTACAGTTCCTTAAGGTTTGACAAATGCGTACAGTGGTATAACTACTGTCACAATCAATCAAGATACAGTTTCCACATTAGCCAAAAGGTAGAAGCCACCCATGTGTCCCTTGATGGATGAATAGATAAACAAAATGTGGTATATATAGCTATATCTATCTATCTCAAAACAATGAATATTATTTAGCCATAAAAAGGAAGGAAATTATTTTTTATTCTTTCTTTCCAAGTTTTTATTTTAAATTCTAGTTAATGTACAGTATAATATTAGTTTCAGGAGTAGAATTTAGTGATTCAACATTTACATACAATACCCAGCGCTCATCACAAGTGGCCTCCTTAATCCCCATCACCTATTTAACGTACCCCCCTGCCCACTTTCCCTCTGGTAACCCTCATGTGTGTTCTCTATGGTTATGAGTTTGACTCTTGGTTTTCCCTTTTTTTCCCCTCTCCATGTTCATTTGTTTTGTTTCCTAAATTCCACATATGAGTGAAATCATATGATATTTGTCTTTCTTTGATTGACTTACTTTCCTCAGCATAATACACTGTAGTTCCACTCACATCATTGCAAATTGCAAGATCTCATTCTTTTTGATGGCTGAGTAGTATTCCATTGTATATATCTATACCACATATTTATCCATTCATCAGTTGACGGACATTTGGGGTCTATCCATAATTTGGCTATTGTTGATAATGTTGCTATAAATATCTTGGTGCATGTGTCCCTTCAAATTAGTATTGTTTTTTTTAATCCTTTGGGTAAATACCCAGTAGTGCAATTGCTGGGTCATGGGGTAGTTCTATTTTTAACTTTTTGTGTGCTCGCTTTGGCAGCACATATATATTTTTAACTTTTTGAGGGACCTCCATACTGTTTTCCAGAGTGGTTGCACCAGCTTGCATTCCCACCAACAGCACAAGAAGGTTCCTCTTTCTCTATATCCTCACCAATACCTAGTATTTCCTGTAAAGAAGGAAATTCTAATATAAACTACAACATGGATGAAACTTTACAATGTATTCCTAAGATAAATAAACTAGTTAGAAAGGACAAATACTATATGAGTCCATTATATGAGGTACCTCAAGCAATCAAATTCATAGAAACAGAAAGTAGAATGGTACTAGATAGGAGAGGGGAGAATGGAAATTTACTGTTTTTAATGGTACAGAGTTTCAGGTTGTTTTTTTTTTTAAAGATTTTATTTTTTTATTTATTTAACATGGAGAGAGAGATCACAAGTAGGCAGAGAGGCAGGCAGAGAGAGAGGGAGAAGCAGGCACCCTGCTGAGAAGAGAGCCCGATGTGGGACTCTAGGACCCTGAGATCATGACCTGAGCTATAAAGGCAGAGGCTTAACCCACTGAGCCACCCAGGCGCCCCCAGAGTTTCAGTTTTATAAGATGAAAAGAGTTCTGTAGTTGGATGGTAGTGATGGCTGTTTAATGATGTGAATGAATTAATGCCACAGAACTTTACACTTTAAAAATGGTTAAATGGTAAAATTTTTGTTATGTGTATTTTATTAAGAAAAAAAAGCAGGAGAGACTCACTTTTGCACTCCCAGTTCCTTTTCTTCTATTCCTTCTCTTTAAAAAATTCTTCATCTTTTGGTCTACATTCTGGAATATTTCATTGACTTTTTCTATTAATTCTATTTATATATATTTATAAATCTATTTATATATAATTATATATTATATATAAATTATTTATTTATATATAATTTATATAAATTATATATACTTTATATATAATATATAATTATATATAAATAAATATAAACCTATTTATATATATATTTATAAATCTATCTAAATTAATAGAAATCTGTTAATTTCTTATAAAATTTCAGCAATCATAATATTTTAAATTTAAAAGTATTTTCATATTTTTGGCTTTTTTCTAAAGGACCTTGCTTATATATTATGCATAGCGTGTCTTTTTGAATTTCTATGAGAGTATTACTTAAAATTGTTTATAGTTCTCTTTTATTTTCTTCTGCTTCTTCTAGGAAGTCATTTTTGGGGGGTTTCTATCTTTCTCTCACTTTTATCTTGCAGTCTTTCCTCAAATGTTTGGTTCTCTCTCTTGTCCCACATATATGTGATGGGCATATTAAAGGTAATAAGCAGCTGTGTGTACATGAATGAAGTCTGTTGACTTTTTCAAAAATAAACTTTTTATTTGAAAACAGTTTTAAGTTTACAGAAAAACTGTAAAGATAGTACAGAGAATTCCCATGTATCCCAGTGGCTCTTTCCCCTATTTCCTCCATCCCTTGTCTTTTCTTTCTGTGCCCACTTTTCCCTTTTCCTGGGTTGAGAGGATCTTTCTTTGCCTCGCTGGGTGTCTTGGGGCCGGTCTCCTTGGCCTCATGGGGTCTCCTGGGGGCTGTCATGGTGGATATCTCCCTGGGTTGAACTTTCCTTTTGTGCTTGGGAACTAATCTGAAGCTGGCAGTAGCCCCCTCCCCCACCCGGCCTTAGCATTGGTGGGCCTGACAAGGAGGCTGGGATGTATGTCCATAGCAAGGGTCTGCTTCAGCAGGTCCTTGAACTAGATGATGTGCCCCGTATGGTATTTCTGCAGAATGGAAACTTTGATGCCCTCCATCGAGGTGCCCTGGTGACAAACTACCAACCGTATTTGGAATTCACCATTGTTTCCACTGGCATTCTTTTTTAATCAAGGAAATAATCTAGAATACTACATTGCACAATTTATTTTTAAGTCAGAAAATGCACAATTTATTTTTAAGTCAGAAAATCTCTTATTTGAGCCACATGCCTGTCATTTAGCAACATAGAGCATACATGTTTGTATTCCTCAATGTTCTCTTTTAAATGTTATTTTCTGTGAATAAAAGATTACTGCTCTTAGTTTATAACTCACTGATTCTGAATATAAGCTTTGGGCAGGCATTCTCAAAATGAGTTTTCTAATATTGAGAGGAATACTTCAACCTTATTTAAAAAAATCCTGATTAAAAGGTTTTGTTTTAATTTTAACCTTTATAAAAAATGCATTTTACTTATAGTATATGGGTATATATAAGGACATGCATGCAGTGGTACTCTGTCAATGTGTTACGCCTCATGATGCTCTCATTGGTGAAAGGCAGGGCCTGGTAACTAAAAAAGCTAGAGATGGGACAACCTCCTTAAAGACTTCTTGGGAAGAAGCAGGCAGTCTGATTTCTAGTCCCAGACCTTCCATGTATTGTCGAACACTAATATGTAAAAATCAAGAGATGTCAAGAGTTGTGTTAGACAGCTCTGGACTGGATCTCACAGGTGGTGTAGTCTCTGCCTTAATCTTGTATTTCAATCTCTCCACCACACCTCCAGCCAGATAAATTCCCGTTGAATGCTTCCAGTGATGAGTATTCTGGTTATCCAGTTATCTACTGTTGCATAATAAACCACACCAAAACTTAGTGGCCTCACACCAAAGCTTATCATTATTTCTCATGGTCCTGGGCTTGAAAGGCTCTGTTGGGAGATTCTTGGTTGGGTTTCGTCATGCCATAAGCTATAGTTAGTAGGAGGCGAAAACTGAAGATAGCTGAAGTCTTCTTTGAGCCACACATTTGACACCTGGACTGGGAAAACTGGCAGCTCTCCCTGTGGTTTCCAAACGGTTAGCTAGGACACTGTCATGGCATGATAGTCTCATAATAGATAGGTGTTGGCCTTGGTAGTTGGCTAACCCCGTGGCTGTTCTGTAGGACGCAGACAGTTTAGTAAACCTTGGGCCCAGACACTGGCACAGTGTCACTTTTGATGCATTCCGTTGACTAAAGCATTCTCAGAGCCTCCCATACCTGAGCAGAGGGACCACAGACCCACATCTCTTGAAGGGAGGAGAATCAGAGATTTTGTGTCCATCTTTAATCCACCCACCACAGTGAGAAATTAATTACCTTTTGAGAAGTATATTGGATTTGTGGAGAGCTCAAGGTGTTTAGGCAAGATGACATCTGCTTCTCATATGAGAAGTTACAGAAGTTACAAGGTGATTTAGGCCTGTTGGATTATTCCATCCTCTTCCTTAGAAGCCTGTATTTTACACACACATATAGACACACACACCCCCTAGCTCGGTTAGGCCCAAAGGGAAGAAGCATGTGTACTTTTCTCTAGGAATCTCCTTTTCCCCAGATTCTCCCATCCTCTTCCCCCACCTCCCCCAAAAGACACCTAAACTTCATATTAGCTCCTTGGTGATACTGATGATTTCTTTAAATTATAGCACTGAGGATTCATATACAGGTAAAGTATAGCCCTTGCCCTTAAACAACTAGAATCAGGTATAAAATAAAGTGCACGAAAGTGGTACGTAAGTGCTGTGATCAGTTAAGTAGGGTGCATGGATGGGGGGGACAGTATTGCTAGGCAGGAGTTAGGCAAAGTTTCAGGGAGAAGTGAAGCTTTTAGCTGGTTTTAAAAGATAACAAGAATAAAAATAGTAGTAGTATAACATTAACTGAGCATTATGGACCAACACCGTTCCAAGAATTTTATGTATATTAACTCATTGAATGCTCCCAGTGACCCTGTGAGGTAAGCGTATGTCATCCTCACTTTGTAGCAGAGGAAACTGAGGAATAGAGGGTAAGTCACTTCCCTGAAGCCACACAGCCTGGTAAGTGGCAGGAATTCGGCCATAGGCATTCTAGCCCCAAGGAAGTAGCAGGTGGGAATGACAGGCTCTCCGATAAAGGGTTCATGTTGGAACAGCTGGGGTGCAGTGTGAGGGCTCCAGACACTGCTCTTAGCTGCCAGATCTTTTTCCTTCCTCCCTAACCAACCCCCTTCCCCTGCCAAGTATACTTAAGGCAGCTTCCATTCCTTTAAAAATGCTGCGAAAACTACCAGAAATGTCTTCGCTTTTCTTAATGCTTTTTATATTCCTTCTCTTGAAGCCCTGTTTGAGGCCTTTCCTTTTAGTGGGGTATTTCTGACGACTTTAGGTGTTTTTCTTCCTTTTCCCTTCGTTCCTTCCATTGGACACCTCATTATTGTGTCCCTACCATGTTTCAGCCCCGGACACGCTGAACATGAGCAAGAGCAGGAAAAACATTCTAGATCATCTATTCATTATACCAAAGGAGGAGAAATTACAGTGTTCTGAGGTATTGTGAGGGCCAACATGAAGCATCAAGAGATTTATGATCTTTATTACACTGGAATCCATGTGTGTTCATTGCTGCCTTTAAAATTTTTTTCCACCAATAGTAGAATGCTTAATATTTTGGGAGCTATTTCTACAATGGAATACTATAAAGTGTAGAGGAGAGAAGATTTTTTCCTTCTTCCCTTCTAGGTTCTTTAGCTGGCCTAATAATTAAATTGATGTAAGACAGATGGGCAGGAACAAAATGTAATTATGTATATATGGGAATTATACAAAATGTAATTTTGTATATATGGGAACCCAAAGAGGTGAGACTCCCTGACAGGCAGTTGTGACTTATATACCATCTTGAGCTAAGGAGAAGTGGGGAGGGGTCTGGGACCTCAAAGGGGAGAAAGGCAATTCACAGAAAGCTGGGAAGAGCAAATGTTTGGTAAACTAATATTTGCCATGTGGTGAAATTAAATCTTTTTGATGTAAACAGTTCTCTCTGTTAATAGCTCTCTTTCTGGTAGAGGCCCCCTACCTAAAATCCTTTTAGGCATTTATGGGGAGGTAAAAGACTGTGTTTGAGTCTGTTGGGCCTCGATTGTCTTCAGGTAGAGATAACCCATATGCAAAGTGGCACCTTTTGGAGTGGCCTGCCATGCAACCCATTGACAGCCCTGGAAATGAATGTACTCTGGTATAGAGCACGTGGATAAATACCACAAAAATATATAGTTTTTTATGTTTCCTCACGGTGTTTTCTAGAATCAGTAGCCTGTTTCAGGATATAGTGCTTTCCCTAATTCCAGATTCCACAATCGAAGTGTAGAAAGTCAGCCCTACTTAGGGCTTCTGAAATTCTTAGCTCCTCTTTGTGGTGAGGGCTCTAATGTTTGGGCCAGAACACCCATGCTTAAGCCTGGTCGGTCCAGAGAAAGTCCCATGGCTGGGCCGTGCAAGAGGCCAACGGCAGCAACCTACTTATCCATTGGGGTGGCCCTGGGGAGCGGCAGGGATAAAGCTCTGTGGCTGAGTCATGCAATGTGGGGTCAAACCTGGACCAGAAGGCTGTTAGAGACAATTGCTGGGGTTTTTGTGTTTGATCTCCCCCGGCTGGTTATTTTTAGAGGAAGTAAATTCTGTTGCTATGGGGATTTCCAAGTTGGCAAAGGGCCAGCAGAGAGGGGCTGCAGGAGTCTGAGCACTGGGTTAACAAGGGTGAGTCCCTGCTGAGGTGTGGGGTTCACTGTCTGTGGACCGGTCTCCGTGGTCCTGGCTTTTGTTTCTGCTGCTGCTATTAAACAGAGTTTTTTGCTGGAGGTACTTGCATACCAGCTCCTGGCACCCGAGATTTGCAGTTGTCGCCTCTCTTTCTTGGGTTGAGTACTTGGTCTTTGCAAGCAGTGTCTACAACACTTGTTGCGATTACCTTTTGTAGATGGCAGTTTCCTGATTCCCTACTGTCTTTTGGGAAGAAATGACTTTGGAACACCACTGGGAAACATATCTGTAACTTCTCTATGATTCCTGGCTTTGTTCCCCCACCCCCCTCATAAACTTCCAAAGGGTTAATTTCTGAAACCTCAAGTAAAAACCTTGAAGACATTCATCTATCTTTTTCTATAACCTGTAAGTATAGGTTTCAGTTTAGAGATATTTCCCTGGAACAACATCTCTTTATCTCTTACTGTGGCTTTTCTTGCTGATATCTGGAAAATTGTTTTAGGTATTTAGAGTCACTTAAAAAGCTTTTTTAAATTAACAAGGCAGGAAGCAACAAGTGTTGGAGAGGATGTGGAGAAAGGGGAACCCTCTTACACTGTTGGTGGGAAGGCAAGTTGGGCACAGCCACTTTGGAAAACAGTGTGGAGATTCCTTAGGAAATTAAAAATAGAGCTACCCTGTGGCCCAGCAATTGCACTACTGAGTATTAACCCCAAAGATACAGATGTAGTGAAAAGAAGGGCCATATGTACCCCAGTGTTCATAGCAGCAATGTCCACAATACCCAAACTGTGGAAAGAGCCAAAATGCCCTTCAACAGACAAATGGATAAAGAAGATGTGGTCCATATATACAATGGAATATTACTCAGCCATCAGAAAGGATGAATACCCAACTTTTGTGTCAACATGGATAGGATGGAGGAGACTATGCTGAGTGAAATAAGTCAAGCAGAGAAAGTCAGTTATATGGTTTAACTTATTTGTGGAACATAAGGAATAACATAGAGGACATTAGAAGAAGGAAAGGAAAAGTGAAGGGGGGGAAATCAGAGGGGGAGATGAACCATGAGAGATTGGACTCAGAAACAAATTGAGGGTTTTAGAGGGGAGGGGCATGGGGAGATGGGTGAGCCTGGTGATGGGTATTAAGGAGGTCACGTATTGCATGGAGCACTGGGTGTCGTACGTTAACAATGAATCTTGGAACACTGCATCAAAAACTAATGATGTATGGTGACTAACATAACCCAATAAAAATAAAAAAAGAATTCTACTTCTGTAATTAAAACACCTCAGACTTTTATTTATTTATTTATTTATTAAAGATTTTATTTATTTATTTGACAGAGAGAGATCACAAGCAGGCAGACGGACAAGCAGGGAGAGAGGGGGAAGCAGGCTCCCTGCCGAGCAGAGAGCCTGTTGCGGGGCTCAATTCCAGGAACCTGAGATCACGACCTGAGCGAAGGCAGAGGCTTTAACCAGCTGAGCCACCCAGGTGCCTCAAAACACCTCAGACTTTTAGAGCATTCTTTCACATTGATAGAAAACAACAATAACAAACAAAATTCGTGGCAAAAGGTGAAAACCATTTTATAAGGTGGAGGGATGTTCATTGTGTGCAGCAAGCAGAGTTTTTATAGCTCTCTGGACAGAATTTGCTGCCTCTTGCTGCATCAACAGAAAGACTCTGAGCTTACTAGTCTGATCTGTTAGAGAATGCTAATAAGCCATAGTCTAGCCATTCCTCCTAAAACTTTTTTTTTTTCTTTTAAAGATTTTATTTATTTATTTGACAGACAGAGATCACAAGTAGGCAGAGAGGCAGGCAGAGAGAGAGGAGGAAGCAGGCTCCCTGCTGAGTAGAGAGCCCGATGTGGGGCTCCATCCCAGGACCCTGAGATCATGACCTGAGCCGAAGGCAGAGGTTTTAACCTACTGAGCCACCCAGGCGCCCCCTAAAACTTATTTATAATAGAACAGATAACAATTTGTTCCAGCCTTGCCTGTGAGAAGATATGTTTTTTTTTTTTAAATTTTTCACCTTTCTGTCCATGTTTTTGTGTGACTCACAAGTTAAGAACACTTGTTACTTGGTGATGTGTCAGGGTTAAGACATTTTCTTGGAATGTGGGTTCCATGAAGAGCCTGTTGCCTCCAAAGAGTTTGATTCAGATGGAATCCTGATAGCATTCTTTGTGTAAATCACATCGTATGAGTTTTGAAGGTGGCTCTGGCAGGTCTGGAGCCGTTGCTGTCCACCCTCTCTCCAGAGGACATGCAGAAACAGCTGCACCCCAGAGGCAGCAGTTTTCTGCCTGTCTGTGTAGACAGCAGCTTTCTACCCTGTAATTTTTGTGATCTGTTCCTTAAGAAATGCAGCACGAAACTCACTTGGGTGTTGGAATGCTCTGAGTTTGTTTTGTCCCTGCCACTTGCCAGTTGTCACCACCTTGAGCAAATTAGCCTTTCTGGGTCCCCCCTTTTCTCATTTGGAAAATGAGGTTAGTAGCAGTTAATGTTTTACCTGGTGATTATTATAAAGATGATCAACGTACAGAATCCAGGGTAATGTATGACTTGCTGTAAGCGGTTCCACTCTGTGGTCATTTCTTTCTTCCCTTCATCTGTAGAGGATGAGCTCTGACTTCAGATGCAACTTGGATGAAATCCCTCCCAAACTAGCTGTGTGCAGTGTGAACTTTGGCAAGGTATTTAACCTCTCTGAGCTGTGGTTTTCCAATCTGAAAAATGGGGATAGGTAGAAATAGCGCTCAATGGTGTTGAGAGGCTTTGTGACATAATGAATGAGGATGACCTAGCCTATGAACCTGGTAACTGACCCACAAACCATTTTTCTTAGTAACACACTTTCTCTGTTAGCCTTCTTTCCCTCTCTCTCTTCTTTCTCTTCCTTTGTTTCCTACTCTCTGTCCCTATTCACCCTTTTCTTTTTGCTTTCAATGCCTTGGGACTTTGGCTGTGAAGTGGAGCTAGACCAGCAGCTGAGGAGTGAGGGAGGCAGTTGCTTGATGAGAGGTCAGCTTGCCACCTATCCCAGCTTTGTATTCCCTTCGTCCTCCTACGAAGAGCTAGGGCTAAAACACAAAGTAGAAAGCAGTCTGTGCTTTTCACTGCACTGTTATTCTCAAGGGCGATATCTTAGAGCAACGGAGAAGGAAAAGGATAGCAGCTTACAGTGTTCTCATTTGTCCTTTTCAGTTTGACCATGTCCTTAGAGGAGTTTGGAAGAAATTTAAATGTTTTTCTAAAAGCTTTTTGACATTTTAGTTACCAGTAGTCATCATAGTCTATCAGACCCATTTAGTAAACCAGTATTTGCTCCTCTGGCCTTTAAAATTTCCCAAGTGGTATAGCTATCCAGGAGAGACAGACCTGTTCCCTTGTACTATCTCCCTTTCTTGGGATGTCTCCTTTCCTTTTTCTGTTGCTGCCAACTGTTCTAAGATACTTTTCACCTCTGATACAGCTTGTTTTTCCTATATTTAACTGGATAAAACCATTGGTAATAGCTCTCTCCTTTGTTGACTTTAGAAGGCTCAGGATTGGACTAAAGGAAAAAGGCGTAGAGGAGATAAATACACTTCAGTTCTTGGGGGCTACACACACGCACACATAAACCCACAGATAGATACACATTACATAGTCTTATTTATTGTAACCTGAGAATATGGTATACAATTACAAATTAAAGTGACTTTGGGGAGATTTATTTATTTATTGAACAAGAGTTGATTGCTTTGCCAAATGTGTTCTTCAAAGCCATTGAAACAGATATTGTTGAATGGAAGAGGAGAATCTTCCTCTTGGGCCATATATATATATATACACACACACACACATTTTTTTTTTAGGCAGTAACTTCAATCGAAGAGAAACAGTAGGTAGTAGAAAGTAAAAATGAATCTGTTTGTAGTAGAAATTAATTTAGTTAATAAGAAGAATGAGAACAGAAAAAATGAGAACCTTCTAGAACCATACAGAACTGGAAGGACCTATGGGATCATCCGGTGCTTTGGTTTCATAGTTGAAAAAACTGAGTCATAGTGAAGTAAATGAGCTGCCAAAATATCCAGACTGACTTTGCAGCATCATCAGAACCAGACTGAGGCATACCCGAGTCCAGTTATAACTCCCTTTGTCCCTGTGCATGGACTCCAGGAATGGATGTGTGTCTGCCCACACACTCATGTGTGATGGAAAAATAATTTAAACTTCTTTGTGACTGATTTCTGATATCAGAAGCTGGAAAATAGGAATACAGTGAAAATTTAGCATTTCAGACTTTTTCCTTGAATAACCTTTAGAATTACTATTGCTATGAATGTGAATTCGTTTGATTATTTTACTGAATAGTTAAGTCAAGTGTACTTAAGTATTTCAGGAGAGAGTAAATCCGTAATTCTGGAAATGAGAAAGGACAATTATATATTTTTGATATTTATATTTTTAACACACATAAGCACAATTGTATTGCCTAAGTTAATAATGTCTGTTCAAGCCCAGGATATAAACTAATGATGTAATTTTTTATTTTTTCTTTAAATGTAATTTTTAATAATTGAACCATGTGGCCACTATGGGGAAAACTTTCTAATATGAACGTTCTTTTTAAATTTATAGATGATGGAGCACCTGGGTGGCTCAGTTGGTTAAGTGTCCGACTCTTGATTTCAGCTCAGGTCATGATCTCACAGCGCAGAGTCTGCTTGGAGATTCTCTCCCTCTCCTTCTGCCCCCCACCACCTTGCCACTACCCCCCAACTCTTGTACATGCTCTCTCTCTCCTAAATAAAGAAATAAAAATAAATAATTAAGTAACTAAGTAAATAAATAAATAAAAATTTCCAGATGGCCTTGCTTTACCATCTTTCAAAACATTGGAATTCTAATCACCAAGGGAAGGAGAGTTGAGGTAGAAAGTGGGACCCACTCAAAGTTCATGTTCATGTAAAGATGTCAGTAAAATAATGATTCTCTTGTTTTCCTGGGTTCCTGTTTCTCATGCTTTTGTCTTAGGAGGAAGGTAATTGGCCCTGTTAAAGGGACAGCTTGACGAGTAATTTTAAGAAGCATACTTTGAGCATGACTAGCAGCAGAAGGAATGCAGTATTGTAGAAGTCAGGATCAGTAGGTTCCAACTTGCTTGTGAAATTGGGCTACTATTTTTAAGAGTACAAGTTGTGCCAAGAAGAGAATCTGTAATGAGGCAATTTCGTTGGGAGAAATTGTACCATAGCTGACATTACTCTCCAGCTTTCAGGGATCTTATCCCTGGTGACTTTTTTTTTTTTTTTGGTGAAACACCAGCTCGTGGAGATGTCTGTCTCTTGCAGTTTAAAATAACGGAAAAGAAATGAGGAACTCAAACGCATCTTATTGGCTAATCTTCAAGTGGAGTTGGAACTTCATCTAGCACATGTTTTTATTGAGGCTTATGCTATATTTTGAAATTTTAAGGAATGGGCCAAGTCTTCTGTTTTCAGTAGTTGAGACTCCCTTCCCTTACAGGTATAGTTTCCAGAATATTCATAATTTGACCAGAGGTTGACCAGGTGATAATGGGGTTATGAGGCCTGGTCCATGGGATGAAAATAGATTTGAGATGTCATAACATTTTACTTGTAAGTTAAAGAACCAGACTAACACACCATGGAATAAAGTCAGAATGCAAAGGAATTCTAGAGATCACTCAGGAGAGGTATCTAGCTTCTACTTGAATGTATCTTAACATCAGGCAGCTAAATAATAATAGTAACATTATATATATGATATACTATGAAATATTATATAATAAGCATTGTTGTTACTTTAATGTCAATAGTAATTAACTGCAGTAGCAGTTGTAATGTTTTTGAGTAGCTTTGTGCCAGTTCATGTACCACGTACATTGTTTCATGTAATCCTCTAGTAACTGTATGATAGAGCAACTGTGTAGCAGTTGAAGGCACAGATTCTGGAGTAAGACCATCTGAATGAATCTGAGCTCCATATTTGTTTGCCATGTGACCTTGGGAAGTTACTTAATCTCTGTGCCTCAATTTCTTCATTGGTAAAATGAGGACTGTAGTATCTACTTTTTTAGGATAGTTTTGAGGATTGAATGAATTTCCTTGTGTAAGAGCTTGGAAGAATGCCTGACACAGAGCTATTGTGGGAAGTGTTTGTATTTTAGAAATGAAGAAACTGATATTACGTTATTTGATGCGTGACCTTAAACTGTTATTTGATGTGTGACCTTAGACTGGAGGAGGCTGGGCCTCAAAGCCAAGTCACCAACCTGTGAAGCCCCTACGTGTTCTTCACCTTTAAATATTGCTGTTGTGGCAGCCCACTTCATTTATGAGCAATTCTTGTGGATTGAATTCTGGTTGCTTTTAGCTCTGTGCTTGTGATCTCAGATCTATCAAAATATAGTACTCTGTCCTAAAAGATGAGGAAAAGACAAAGTGCAAGCTTATAGTTGTCCTGCCCCTCATTATCGTTAGCTAATGGGCTTAATGTTTGATAGGTATTGTTTGGACTCTGGATATTTTACGAAAGTAGGAACACCTAGTTTGGAAGTTTCTCCTATGAGTCCAAAGGAACCAGACTGGCTCTCTTGTTTAATTCTTTGCCTGATAAAGGTCAAGTTCAGGAGGATGCTTGCCAAGGTTAAGAGCGTGCTGAGAAATACATGGAATGGGAGTGGTGGTTGTGGAAGCAAAGTGTTTAAAGGAGGACATTGAGGCCTTTAATACCTCGTGTTTTGGCTATTGGGGCAAAAATAGTCTTACTCTCCATGGAAAGGAAGAGACACAGGTGTCTTTTTTTTTTTTTTTTTTTTTTGCTGTTAAAGATCTTACAATATTTTCCATTGGAACTGGGATTAATTTAAGAGACCCATATTAATAAACTACGGAGGTGTGAGCATGAGAGATCTCAATTATCTGTTGGAAGATAAGCTTTAAAGTTTTGGAGGAGGGAAGTGTTCTTTCTTCTTCTTATTTGGCATGTATATATGAAATAGTATTGCCATAAATTCCTTTTAGACTAAAATAAAAAAAAATTAAGATGTGTGTCCTTTTTTTTTAAAGAAAAAGATTTATTTATTTATTTTAGAGAGAGCAAGCATGGGGAGGGGCAGAGGGAGAGAGAGAATCCTGAAGCAAACTCCCCACTGAGAGCAGAGCCCAACATGGGGCTCGATCCCAGGGCCCTGAGATCATGACCTGAGCCAAAATCAAGAGTCGGCCACCTAACCAGCTGAACCACGCAGGCATCCCAAGATGCATGTTCTGGATACATTGAAGTGGCATGTCAGTGTAGGACAGCAATACTGGAGAGATTATAATTATGACTACTTCTTCAGTGGATGCTTTTTTGGGCTATAAAAACACGTAACCATTTTAAAGGACATTAAAGGATGCATCGTAATTTAGTCATTGTTCATTTATTCTCAACTGGAAATCTAGTCATGGGTCCAAATCTGAATATTTGGCTTTATTTTCTCATCTCTATGCTGTGGGGCAGAGCTGCCTCTACTGCAAGATCCGGTCATCTCATATTTGGTTGCTTAGACCTGTGGGACAATGTAGTCCTGGAGGATGGGGAGTACTGCATTTGGTTCCCCTTCTTAATAATACCACAGGTTCAGGGTTTCATGAAATTGTGGTTGGATTCATTATGTAGTAAGATCATCATTAAAACCCTTCCTCTAAGAATGTAAAAACAGTTTTGTCTGTATATGAAAACTGATTGTTGTGTTCTTTGGGATTTCGGATCATTTCCTAGTGAATGCATAAATGACTTGCTACACACTCTGTGGGAAAACTCTATGTATGTATTTTTCTCTTTCTCTTCCTGCCTCTTGTCACCCCCCACCATCCTTTCCTGTCCTTTGGTGACTAGCATGTCCCAGAGCCCAAATCTGGGTACCCATGGTAGATGTTCTGTAAGTATTTGTTAACTGGTTAAAGAATAATTTTATGTACATCATAATATGGGAAAATGTTTTGGCGTTGGTTGATATTCACTAGAATGCTGGCTTTAGTAGCATTTTTTCAAATAGTTTAGTGACCATGCCAGAGTCTTGGCAATACTGTGTCAAATAGAGGAAAATATGCTGGGACGTAGGGAGATTTCTTTTCAAAGGGATATTGTCTTAAATTTTTAAAATAAGAAATAGACATTTATGTACTGCTTCAGTTACATTCTGTGGATGTATTTTGGAAAGTCTTTCAAAACCTTTCCCTGGTGCTACATGAGTACAGTTCATTTATGTTTATGGAAAGCATTAAAATCTTTTCTATTTCCTATAGATGTTTTCTATTTCCATTTTCTACTGATTACTAAATTAGGTTTGACAGAATTGGTTCAAGCTCAACTCTTCAGGGAAATAAATTTGATCTGATAGACAAAACTCAAGAATAACAAAGCTATACAGTCATAACATTGGAAAGCAGCTGAGGAGATCCAGAGAGTTTCCAAAGCTGGGATCTACGGACCAGCCTAGATGCTCATACTCCCTGATAGAGTGGCCATTCATAAGCTAAATGTTCTAATGTAACAGTCAATGTGGGGTAGAGGGGGAACAAACCCTTATTTATTCCCCATTGATTTGGTTCACAATTGGAGCACATTTTTTCTCTTTCCTATCAGAGAGAGATAATGCCTCCTCCATAGGCCTGATAGATTTATCACAAGGATCCCAGGAGATAAAGAGTCTGATCAATAGTGGCTTTGAAAAACTGACAAGCGCCAGGTGCAGGAGGAGGAGGAGGGAGAGGTAGAGGTGATGATGATGATAGTAACAGAGCTTTGAGGGAGAGTTTCAGCAAATTACTAATGGGGCTTCTTGGGCGCATTTGAACTGAGGCACTGTCAGACGACATTTCTTGGATTCTCACTAAGTCAGAGGTGAAGGATGAGGTGTTGTCATGTTAAGCTAATAAATGACATTAGTAAGGCCAGAAGTTGAAAAGAATTCGGCCTGCAGCTCGGGGGCTCCCCCACTGAAGGTTTCCAAGGTCTGCGAGCCAAGACATCACTCATCTCTGACAGGAACAATGGAAAGATCTAAATTAAAAATGGAATAGCCTTCAGAAACCTTTAGGCCCTAAGGGGCTTCACTGAGCATAATTTTCTTTGAATGGAAATAGTTTATAATTTCTTAGAAGCAATTTTTCAAAGGTAAAAAAAAAAGCTAGGCATATAGAGGTTGTTCCTCCCTTTCCAGCTCCTTCAGCAAAAGCCAGTTTTGGTTAGTATGTTATCTCTAAGGTTTCTGTGCTGAGCAGTAATTGATTTGAGAACACAGTTGGAGAATTTATTGTGAGAATGGTGTGTGTGTGTGTGTGTGTGTGTGTGTGACTTCCTAATTTGGAGTCTTATTGACAAATTGGAAATTTTGTAGCTATGTGTTCTGACATAGCTACATAGCACTGTTCCTGGTACGGAAAAGGAGCCACAGACCCGGGGAGAAGCACAGTTGGCCGGGGGCTCTAGTTTGGATGTAATAGCTTGACAAAGCCAGTGGAGACCCCGGCCCTTTCTGTATTTCTGCTCTGCCCTCATCAGCGTGTGCTTTTATCTTTAAGCGATCACCTCTTAATCCCATTATGGTTGACACTGCTCCAAAAACTACCTTTTGCAACAAGCAAGGAAGAGGAAGAAAGAGGCGGAAGGGACAGATAAACTTCTTTTATCAGGGAGGAAACTTTCTCAGTCCCTTCCACACACCCAGTAGCTGCCAGGGAAACAGAAAGCAGATAGTTGGAAATGAGAATCTGATTTTTATGATTGTCTGAGATCAGTCAGAAATCCCGGGTAGTCTTCCCAAATAAAAGAGGTGTTTTGTTTGCAAGGAAGGAGGGGTGGTTTGTTGGTGGGGATCCAACATTGTATACTTGGTAGCATGTGCCTGGCTTTCAGAGAAGGGAACAAGTGAGCCAGGGTCGTCAATGATCTCACTGCCTGATGGGGGGGGGGAGAGGGGGAGGACTAAGTGACCAAATGGGCATTCCAAGTCAACTGTGGAATATGAACAGGCAAATGCAAATGCAGTACTGTTGCAAGAAGGTTTGGAGGGGGATGGAGAGGTTCAAGAAAATCTTGGAAAAAGATAACCTTGGAGATGGGCGCTGAAGTTTTCAACAGGTGTAGATGGGCAGCCAGGGGTCTTCAGACCTGCAAAAATCAAAAACCTAGGGTTCGTATAGCAGGTGTATGAGGAGAGTAACCAATGGTAACGGTGGAAAGCCCAAACATGCCATGGTGGTGGCTGTATTCCCATTAGACAGTAGCAGACAAATGAAAGTGACATCATGTGTTCTGGATGCCTGCCTGTTAAATGCCAGGTGCTGTGCTGGGTGTCTCTCCATATAGACTATCTTCTTGGGTGGATGTGCTCATGTTTCTCTTATTTGTGTTCTGCTCATTCAAGGACCACTCCCAGCAGCATTTAAAATCAAACTTTGGGGTCGCCTGGGTGGCTCAGTTGGCTAAGCGTCTGACTCTCGGTTTCCGTTCAGGTCAAGATCTTATGTGTCCTGAGCTTGAGCTTCACATCGGGCTCTGTGCTCCGTGGGGATTCTGCTTGAAGATTCTTGCTCTCTGCCCCTCCCCCCACTTGTGCTCACGTGCACGTGTGTGCTCTCCTCCTCTCTCAAATAAATAAATCTTTAAAAAATAAAATCGAACTTCACGTTCACGTTTGTTTTTGAGGTCTGTTGTTCGTCATCTGTAGGTGCAGATAGTATTTATTTAAGTTAAAGGAAGTCCCAGAGGACCTCAAATCACAGGTCCAGCTTTCTTAATGGGATGTGATAATATCCTGTAGCTTAATGAGCTATGGTAGGCTTATAATGCTGGTGTTTTACATGAGCTTTGTTTTGAATGATGTTTAATAAACTATACCAAGTTATTTTCGGTACCGTTAGAGCAATCATCGAGTTAATTTTTCCGTATGGAAAGAAACTAATGAAAAGCCGTGGGGATTGTGAAACTGATGGAGCAAAGTCTCAGTCTTCCCAGCAGTGCCCCTCCACGTTGCCCAGTGCTGCCACATACTGCGGCCAGACAGGCAGGACTGGAGACCGAGGTGGAGAAAAAACAGAGAGGCCCAACTGACCTCTCAAAGAACGGTATTTGCAGAAGGGGGGAAAAAAAACAAACCCCGTGTAATAAAAAGATAAAAAACAGTGTTACTGCTACAGTACTCAGGGGATTGGATTGACCATAAGCCCAGTGATTGAAAGGGCCGCCAAAAACCCGATGTTAATAATGGCTTCTGATTGTTGACATTTGGTACTAGAATGAGAAAGTTAATGCTTTTATTTTTCTCTGAGTTACTACGAGACTTTTTGGATGTATACTGTAGGTATGTAAAAGTGATTTTTTTTTTTTTAAGATTTTTTATGTATTTATTTGACAGAGAGAGAGATCACAAGTAGGCAGAGAGGCAGGCAGAGAGAGAGAGGGAAGCAGGTTCACTGCAGAGCAGAGAGCCCGACGCGGGACTCGATCCCAGGACCCTGAGATCATGACCTGAGCCGAAGGCAGCGGCTTAAACCACTGAGCCACCCAGGCGCCCCTAAAAGTGATTTTTTATGCATTTCCCTGTAAAAAGGATTTATTTTAACATAGTTACAATGCCATGATCACATCCAACAGAATTAATTGTAACATGTTTTTGTACACTGTTAGCAAGATACTTGACCCTATAATTTACATGTATATTATATACATAAACTCTGTCTACATCCCTGTCTGTGTAGACATTAACCTGTAGAAAAGAAGATTCAAGAACTTGACCCGATTTGAATGTTGGAGGATTGTCATGTGGCAGAAAGTTTGAGATTTGTTGTGTTTATCTGTCTTTGTTGGGAAGGCCCAACTGGTAGAGTTATGGGGGGAATACCTGGGCTCACTTTCAAGGAATAATTTTCTGAGAGCACTGCCCATAGGTGAAATGGCTGCTTTAGATGCAGGAGAATTCCTTCATTCTTTAAGACTGGTCTGTTCAAGTCTAACTAATGCAGTGAGTGGTTCTTAGGCTGCAGCCTGCATCAGAATTACCTGGAGGGCCTGTTAAGACCCAGATTGCTAGACCCCACCCTCACAGCTGAAGATTTGGTAGGGCTGGGGTGAGGCCCCCTAATTTGCATTTTTAATGATCTCTCTAAGCGGCTAGTCTGGGGACCACAGTCTGAGAAGCACTGGGCTAAAACATGCTGATCAAACTAGGAATCATTTGTGCATAGGAATCATTTGGGGATTTCTGTTAAAATACAAAATCTGATTCAGTCGGTCTGGGGTTGGGCCTGGGGTTCTGCATTTTTAACTTTTCCTGGGCAACACCAATGACTGGTGCATGGTGCTTGAGTAACAGGGCTAAAGATTTAGCTCATCAGGAATGACGAGGCCTGAGGAAAATTTCAACATCCAGGGGGCAGTTAGACCAGAGGATGTCACTCTGAGCTCCCCTGAAATAATTTTATTTTGAAAATCCCCAAAGGAAACAATGAGAAAGTTGACTTTTGCTTAAAAGATTGGTTTCTTTTTCATGGTAAAACACCCTTTTATTACAATTGTCATACCAGAGTTACTAATATTTTATGACCCTTCTTTAAGTAAGAACTCATTTAACTCACTCTATAAGCTTTGCCCCTCAGGAAAATACCTAATTGGTTGAATCTACTACTGAGCTTTAAATGGAAATAACCTTCATGTTCTTTTATTTAATTGAGCTCTGATATTTACTTGCAGATTTGGTTATTTCTCATAAATGCTCCCATTGAAGAATTTTGAGGGTTTAATACCATTAATCTCACTCACTGGGCTTTCTCATGATGCCACGGGGGTTGTGGTCATAGAAGGCTCATAGTACATCAAGAAATTGCTAACCTTTTAAAAAAATAACAATCTGTATCCATCGCTTGCATAATACAAGGTTGCATTAAGAAACTGGAAACATCTCTCATGGGGAAATGCTTGTTTCCTCCTCAAGTGCCGAGTGCATTTTTCTTCCATCTTCTCCTGTTTACTCTGTGTGACTAAGCTGTGTTTTGCCTTTGCTGCCTTCAGAGTAGTCTCTCCACCCCTTATTTGAGCTTTGTTTCTCATCTTGTGAGCTTCCGTTGCTTTTTAGGTTCAGGTTTTCTGGCAGTAAGGGGATATTCTCACAGAATCATGTGCAGATCTTAGACCAACTGAAAGTGACACGATGAAGACCTCAAAAAAGGAAAGCAGATGAGTAATAGCTCTTTGACCTTTTGATGTGTGTTCTTCTCACACAAAGGGAATGAAAACAGCATTTGCCCACCTGTGTGCCGAGCACTTTACATTAACGTTTTATTTAATTCCTACACAAGTCCTGTATAAGTCTGGTCCAGGTGGTTTGATTTCATCACAGGAAAACCGACTCAGGGTGGTGAAATAATTCTCCTCCTAGCTCCCAGCTAGTAAGTGGTCCAATCAGGATAGCCTGTCTCCAGAGCCGCTCAGCTTCTTTCTATATGATGAGACTTCTTAAAATAAACAGCCAATTCTTTGGAATGCAGATGTTTCCACATCATGTACCAGTGGGGTGACAGCAGAGGGTTTTGAGTAGGAGAGCAAGAAAAAAAACTGTCCTGGCCAGTCAGCGCCTCTTTAGTTTCCTACGCAGCAGCCACCCACAGACCTTGTATCAGCTGTGCTAAGAAATCCAATGACCATGACGTCCAGTTGGCAGGAGCGTCCTCAGATGGAAGATTTTGAACACGTGAAGAACACTCTGTGCTGATAATGGAGCCATCATCTCTCAACTACAAACCCACCCTTCTCATTATATTTATGGTGTTGGGACTGAGGCTCTAAAAACCGCACTTCCCCTTTGCCAGCTTTCTCCCTGTAATTTGTGCTAGTACGCTGGAGGGAGGTGGCATGGCTGGAGGAGGGAGACCAGACATGCTTATCCTGTTTACCTCCTTTCCTGCAAGTGTCACCTCAGCAGCAGTCCCTCCCCTCCCCCCCAGTAGAGATGGTTTGTTTTCAGAAATTGATTGTGGCTTCTGACTTTGTCGGGCATTCCCAGAAGTAGCTACGTTGTGCCCCCTACAGGACATCAGTCCCAGTGGGAGCTGCCGCTTCCTTGGGGATCTGGGTCACCACCCCCAACCTATACTCTCTGTTCCCATACCCCTGGCGCTGCTGACTGTTGTTGCTTCCTCTGTGACATCTCAGGGTTGCCTTTGTGTCTTCTAGTACTCCTATACCAATATAACTAGTTCCTTAGAGTGAACTTTCTCTAATAAAATAGCTTGTGGTTTCTGTCCTTCTGACTCGAGCTTCACAGATACACACCCTCTTAGGGAGAACGTCTGAGCTCTGGCGAGTGCAGCATGAACACACACTGCCTGAGACACACTCTGTCCGTCGCTGACCTAAGGCAGGTGGGCGGAACTCATGGAAGGACTTGAGGGATTTGCAAACAGATCTGGTAGGTTCACATTTTCATGGCACAATTCAGTCCTGGGATAGCATGGTAAGTATGAGAAACAGAACACGAAATGGTGGCCACTGGAGAGGAGCTGTGTGTCCTAGCATCAGTTCTGACTCTAGGTTTGGGAACGACACTCTCTGGGTCTCAGTTTTCTCACCTCTACAGTTCTTAGGTAATACTAATTACAAGGTCAAATGAAGTTAAGAGAATTAAGAGTAATTGTTTTTTAAAAAAAAATAGGCCTTGAATTAAACTGTTAGGATGATCCAGTACTGTAATGCTGTCATTAGACTTGGTCTTTGGGTGAAGGAGTTTGCTGACAATGGGCAGGGGCTCTGGGAGGTGATGGAGACCAGTCACTGAGTATCTGTTCTGTCCTGCACTGTGCTTAGTGTGTTACACATGTGGCCATTCAGCTTTTGCCATTTTATAGTAGACTGATTTTGCTGAGGTCGGGAGTCATCCATCTTTCTTTCTTTCTCTCCTGCCTTCCTTCCTTCCCTCCCCTGCTCCTCCTTCCATCCCTTCTTTCCTCCCTCCCTCCCTCTCTTCACCCTTCCTTCCCCCCTCCCTTCCAAAATTTCTTTATTTGAGAGAGTGAGAGAAAGAGTGCACACACACACAGGGGAAGGGGCGGAGGGACAGAGTCTCAAGCAGACTCCATGCTGAACTCAGAACCTGGTGCACAGATTGATCGCACAAGGATGAGATCACAACCCGAGCCAAAACCAAGAGTTGGACTCTTACCCGACATAGCCACCCAGGTACTCCAAGAGTCTGTTTTCTTAATCTTTATTACTGTCAGTGTGTGAATGATGCTACCCTTCATTCTGTCTCGTTCTGTCTGTTCTTCACAGTGAAATAGACACATGATATGTAAGTGGTGTTGAAATTTGTGTTAGACTTCAGATTCTTCTGGTGGAAGTTTAGGATGGTGGTTGATCACGAGCTTAAATCAAAACTTTTATGAAACTCTCCTTCGTGAATTGCTGGTTCTGTTTTCAAATTCCGTAAAGCCATCGTGCTATTAGCTATCCACCATCAAACTAAAGGATGCTATCCTGGTTTACCTGCACATGTTCCCAGAAATCTTCAGTGGTAGATCAGAAGTAAAACCAGGCATCATCTGTTGGTGATCGATGACCAGATTTTGTGGGTTTGAGGCACCAGTGGCCAATTCTGTGGCATTGATATCTAGGCCAAAAGACCCATGATGTGTGTGTAACCAGCTGTAACCAGTCAGAGATGTTGGGTGAGAAGAAGAGAGGTGTGTGCTGGCCTGCACCTCTAACCCCTTAGTGTACGATTCAAGTCATGGAAATACTGAAGTCTTCTTCTGTAAAACAGCGGCAAAAGCAGTTTGCTTCTCCCTTAGAGACATTTGGGATGGTGACTGAGATGAAGGGTGAAAGCCCATGGCGCACTATAAGGCATCTGGCAGACGGAGTAGAATGAAAGGATTAATGCGTAGAAGGCGGCTTGGAACTCTTCAGAATCTCCCATTTGGCTTAGAGCCAGTCTTGAGACAGATCTACCAGAGACAAGGTCCTGTAAGACCTTGAAGGCTGGCTGCTTGCAGTTCTATTTGCTCAACAAGTCATCTAAGGAAGATGAGTGATCAGGGGTACTTAGACCCCCATCACAGAGAGGACAGTGACAAGGAATGTATCCGTTTGAGTGCTGAGGGGTACAGTTGCAGGGAATCACGAGGCTCTCTGGCCGAGCTCTTGATTGGTGAGATGTGTCAAAAGCTGACAGCCTGTGCTGGAATCAGCAGTTAGAGATGGAATTGCCGAAATTGCAGTCAGTGAGGTAAAGAGACAGAGCGATGGAGTGACAGATTTGTGAGGGGGCAGTTGTATCCCTCCATGGGAGGTCCACAGAGTATCATTCTTAATGTACGAAGAAGTGCAGGTGAAAAATAACACCTTACTCATATGTGGGCAATATTCCCAAAAGAGGAATTGACAGTTTGGTGATTTTATCAGTATCAGAATGAAAATATCAGCCTAGTGTACCATATTAAGGACTTTCCTGACTACAAAGTTATTTTCATATGTAAATACACACTATACAGTTTTCCTTATCGATATCTCTAATGCCTTTTATTATTTTATGCAAAATACAGGGGCATATTTTTAATTAAGACAGGACTTTTTACGAACTTTATCTTTAAAGGCTTGATACTGTGCTTCTTGAATAGTTGCAGTGAGCTCATGATGAAATAAATGTCTGATGTCCAGAGTTTTTGTTTTCAGAATTCTGGAAATATGTACCAAGGAGAGGCAGTTTTGACATTTCTCAGGTCAGCTTGGGCTTTCCAAGGATCTCAGTTCGCAGCCAGTGGCACCTGCTGGCCTTCCAGTTTCTGATCTGCACCTCTGCCGAGGTTGGTGTGGACTCGATGGGCAGGTCCCTTTACCACAGCTATTTATGATTTGGCTGTAACTTTTAGGATGGTTCTTGTGATTTTTTTTAAAACCAACGAAGTCTCTGCCAGTGATTATTTATGAATAAAAGCAGCCATTGTCTGAGAGTCTCTTTATTTCCTTAAAGAATAGGATAAGTTAGATTCAGAAAAGAATCCTTAAAGGTCTAGAAAAACAAAAATTCAAAGTTAGAAAAAGATGGATAAGGAAAGACTTATGGGATCCAGCCTGTTTATTCTTGAAGAGAGAAGAATGCAAAATGGCTTAATCAGTGTTTTCGGGGATTTGAGGAGGTTTTGACCCATCTCTCCAGAGGGCTGAGAAAAGAGGAAATGGGTTTACATTTCAGCAAGAAAAAATTATGCAGGAAGAATATTTTGAGTCAAACATGATGAAAAACTAAAATAGGATACCAAAGGAAGATTTTTCTTTTTTTTCTCCCTTTTTATTTTGAAATAATTATAGAGTCACAGGAAATTGCGAAGAAATGTACAGGAGAGTTTCATACCCGAAGGAAGTTTCTGAATGATGTCTTTAGAGAAGAAATCTGGCTTGGAGAAAGAAGGCTGAACCAAGGGACATAAGAGGCTCTTTAGTTTTCCGGCTCTTTTATGAATTTTTGCCATTTCCCATTGCAGGTTACCAGTCAGCACCGACTAGAGATCCTCCTAATGTATAAAACGTATGCTTCTTATAATGACAATTTCAGACTAGCCAGTTGAGCCCTGTGATATGAGGTTTATAATCATTCTTTCAGTTCACACAAAATTTGCCAAGTCGGTTTTGTCTCCATTTTATAAATGCGGTTACCAAGGTTTAGAAATACTAAGCAGCTTTCCAAGATTTCATGCTCAGAGCAAATTCACTAGAGATATGGATTGGATATTGGTTTGTTCTAAAGGAATTTTCCTTTCTACTGTGTGATGCTAGAAAATTGTCTTCTGCACGCATACCCTGTGTGCCATCCTCTCCCATCTCTGCTCCTTTCCAGCTGGTCTCAAGATGTCAATGACTTAGATATATTTTCCAGCATGAGAAAGAGTCTAATTATGGCTTTCATTATATAGATGAGGAAATAGAGAAATTCTGTAGTGTCCCCTTTCCAGTTGGTCTCAAGATGTCAATGACTTAGATATGAGAAGGAGTCTAATTATGGCTTTCATTATATAGATGAGGAAATAGAGAAATTCCATAGTGTCTCCAGGCATGGGCAGAAGCAACTTTCTTCCTGTGGCATCTCGGAATTCTCAGTATACTTAGTAAGTGTTGGTAACATTTTTCTTGAAGTAATTTCAAGCAGTTTCATAGTTTTCTATCTTTTGGTGCCCCCATTGACTTGAGTTTCATCCTTTGTCTACTGGACAAGGTACTGAAATGGCATTTTATTTTTATTCCACCTACTGTTCTCTTCCTTGTCTCAGTCACAATGGAGCCCTTTGCTTGAAGAACTCTATGGAATTAGCTGGTATGCAGCTGCCTCAGGGCTTTCCACATTCAGTTTTTGTGTCATTAAGGTTTTGAGTCTTACCTGGCATAGAAACCATTCTGTTCATCTCTATTTTTAAAGATTTTTATTTTTTACTTTTGATATTTGAAATCTCATTTTAAGATGTAGAAAAATATAGAAAAGCATAAAAAAGAATGTTGAAGTAAGCCACAATCTTTTTACCTGGCAGTAGGCATGATTAACCTTTTAGTATATTTTCAGTTTCTTTTATATGTCAGAAATTTATATGTATCAATAAATACTTATCAGATAAACATTGCTTTACCTTTTGCCTCTGAGCATTTTTTAGTTATTAAATATTGATTGAAGGCATTTAAATGTTACTTACCCTCAAAGTAAATATAAAGCAAACATACATACAAATTTAAACAATATAGAGAGGTATAAAATGCAAACCAATCTTATTAACCCCTAAAAGATTATCACCATTAATAACTTTTCACTATTCTCCCTAATAAAAGTGTTTGGTTTTTTTTTTTACTTTTAAAAAAAATATTATTTATTTAACAGAGAAAGATACAGTGAGAGAGAACACTAGCAAGGGGAGTGGGAGAGAGAGAAGCAGGTTTCCCATCAATGCAGGGCTCCATCCCAGGGCCCTGGGATCATGACACAAGCTGAAGGCAGACGCCTAATGACTGAGCTACCCAGGTGCCCAAGAAGCCTGATTATTATGATGTAGATATAGAAATATATGAAAACATAGACTTTGAAGACATGAAAATAACTATTCAATACAAAGGCTGGTTTGGAGGAATGAAAATTAAACTAAAAGAAAAATTTATGCATGCATCTTTGGGACTACCTTAATAGGAAAAGTATGGCATAATAGTACTGTATAAAAGTGTTTTTCAAGTAAACAAATATGATAATACTTGTTGTGTATCTTGCGTTTTACATTTAACTATTATGTCTTGAAGCACCACAAATCTACCTCATTTTACCAAAACTTATAGAATTCCATTGTATGGATGTGCTATATTTCCTGTGTATCCTTTGGATAAATATTTGTTTCCTGCCTTTTTTGTTATTTCAAGCAACACTTCAATAAACTTTACTTTAAAAAATGCCAGTATATCTGTAGGGTAAATTTCTAGCAGGATGTGTAACTAGTAATGCCCACGAGGTCTTAGGCATTTTAATAATGTTAAGTATGGGTAAATTGCATTTCTAAGATAGTACCAGTTTGGACACCTGTCAGCAGTTTATCAGAGTACCTGTTTTTCTTTACTCTTACTAGCTTTGAAATTTAACTGGAATTTAAAAAATTTGCAGATATTATAGGTAAAAATGACATGGTGTTTTGATGTCAGTTTTTGAAACTGAGTGTGGAGGATCATCTTTTCATGTTTATTGGTCATTGTTACAAGTTTCTTTAATTACCATGAGCAGTTTATTGGCATTCTTGTTTCTCCAAATCCTTGGCCATATTTTACATTATCAGACCCAGCCTGTAAGTTGTAAAATGGTATTGTTGCAGTTTCCTGGTGTTGTTGAATGTCTCTTTATATGTTTATTGATATTTCTGTTTTCAGTGATTGCCTATTTTGCATCTTTTGCCCATTTTTTCTACTGACCATCAAAAATCTTAAAAAATACAAAAATTCAGGATATGGAAGAGTCTAGTCAAAACTTTATGACTGATTTATTTGAAGCTTTGGAAATATTACCAAGGGTGATCCACAATTCAAGTGGTAAAGATCAAGAACATGGAACAATGGCTAATTATCCCTGATGACATGAATAATTTAATCATTCAGATTCATCTTTGCTTGAGTCTGTATTGTGGTAATTGGACTTTGACCAGAGTTTTGTACTGTCAGAAAGGGTCTAATGGCTATTTCCTGAGAGCGTCTTCACAACAGCAAAAAGTAAGAACACTTAGATCTCTGTTACCACTGAATACCATGTTATACAAGGATATGTAATTTCTTGGGAGACATTCAGAAAAGGAAAATAAAGAATATTACTAAATATATACAGTGTGATCTAATTTTTTTTTTTTTAAGATTTTATTTATTTACTTGACAGACAGAGATCACAAGCAGGCAGAGAGGCAGGCAGAGAGAGAGAGGGAAGCAGGCTCCCTGCTGAGCAGAGAGCCTGATGCGGGGCTTGATCCCAGGACCCTGAGATCATGACCTGAGCTAAAGGCAGAGGCTTAAACCACTGAGCCACCCAGGTGCCCCTGATCTAATTTTTCTGTAAAATTTTCTGTAAAATTGCTGAAAAAATAAATAAATAAAAATTTAAAAAGATGAATACTGTTACGCTGAAAAAGTAAATAAATAAAAATTAAAAAAAAGAAGAACCATCAAAAAAATTTCTGTAAAATTTACTGTAAAAATACAGTAAGAAGGTATAAAAAATATATAAATTGTATGGGGGAGAGTAGCAAAAGAATGCTCAAATACCAATAAATATTCATCTTTGGGTGATAGCATTTCTGGTGATTTTTAATATTATTAGGTGCTTTTTGTTACTTTTATACTTTCTGTACTGTACACCACTTTTAAGTCCACAAAAGTTACAGAAATGAAGGCTCAGTAGAATTTTGGTGCTTAATAAGCATTTCTTGAGTTCTAGGAGAGCATGACTTTTATACAATTGGTAATTGTCTTGGCCCTGTCCATAATTCTCTTTTACCCCTAAGTTCATTGTATTTTTATGAACTACACCACCTTTGTCCACCTGAGTTTTGTTGCCCAACAAAGGAAACAACAAAAGAAGTATGATGCTAAATTCTTCTGCTAAACCATAGTGATTTTTTTATTTTTCAGATTTTATTCCATTATGTGTTTTATTTTATAGTTGTCATTCCAGTGTATATATAGCTTGAATTGTTTCCTGTATATAATGTGCCTTTTTTGTCTGATGACTTTCAATGTTTCCTCTTTATATTTGGTTTTCATCAGATTGACTATGATTTGTCTAGGTTTTCTTCGTTTCAAACTTACCCTTTTGGGGTTCTTGAGCTTTTTGAATCTGTGTATCTTTTATCACATTTGGGAAGTTGCAAACTATATTTTTTTCCCAATATTTTCTTTTTCTTACCCACTCTTTCTCCCTTTTTCCCTAAAACTCAAATTACCCATATATTAGCCTTTCAAAATTGTTCCACAGGTCCTCAAAGTGTTTGTTTTTCCACTGTTTTTTTTCCCCTCTTTTCAGATTGTATGGTTTCTATTGACCTACCTTCAAGTTCACTGAATATCTTTCTATGTGTTTTCCTCGAAGTGTGGGTCATATTTTACTTTGCTTTGCATCAACATATTAGATGGTATCCTGGAGTTTTGAAGGTTAAATTGTGGAGATTCTAGATTTTTTTTTTTTTATATTGCCCTGAAAAGTGTTGATGTTTTTTGTTTACAGGGGATTTACTTAGTCGGGTTCAAATTGTAGTCTGTCGTGTCTTCAGTGGACAGTGGCTTTGGCCTCAGTTCGATTCTTTAAATCTTCGCTTCTGACTGCTTTCAGTTTACCTTGTACGTACATAGTTCAGAGGTCAGCCAGAATCATGCTTGGTTATACACAGAATCAGGAATTGGCTTCTCTGGCTTTTCCCCTTTCATGGTTCCCTCGTCAGTCTCTGGTTTTCCCAGGTTCCTTCCTCTGGTTCCTACAGCTAGAAAGAGAGTGTGTTTTGCTATCAGTGTCTCATCTGGTGCTATGACTGTGTCTGTTCTCAGGGGAGAGCTGCAAAATAAACATAAATAAATAGACAGGGAACTTACTCTCTGCTGGTTGCTTGCTCCTACCTTGGCTCATTTTCAAAGTCCAGTTGCTCTTATTCATTCTCCTAAGTCCCTAGGTAGTTTAGTTAAGGGGGGTAGGGGTTGATTTGTATGTTGTACAGAGTTTTTAAAGATGAAAATTCAGTGTATTAGAACCTCATTCTGTCACATCGAAAACAATTTCTTTTATTCCTAATTGTGGATTTATTATAGCAAGTCAAAGATACATAAAGGTATAGACAAATCCCACAATGAGGCACTAAAGCTAAAGAAAGAAATTTTGCTCTGGGTGCCTGGGTGGCCAGTCAGTTAAGCAACTGCCTTCGGCTCAGGTCATGATCCCAGAGTCCTTGGATTGAGTTACACATTAGAGTCCCTGCTGATGTCTGCTTCTCCCTCTCCCTCTACCTGTCCCCCCTGCTCGTGTTCTCTCTCTCTCTCTCAAATAAATAAATAAAATATTAAAAAATAAATTCTGCTTATCACCTTTTTATTTTATTTATTTTTTAAAAGATTTTATTTTTTTATTTGACACAGAGAGAGGGAGATCACAAGTAGGCAGAGAGGCAGGCAGAGAGAGTGGGGAAGTAGGCTCCCTGCTGAGCAGAGAGCCCAATGCGAGGCTCGATCCCAGGACCCTGAGATCATGACCTGAGCTGAAGGCAGAGGATTAACCCACTGAGCCACCCAGGCGCCCTGCTTATTACCTTTTTAAAGTTGTCTTTTCAGGGCAACCCTCCTACGCTATTGGTGGGAATGCAAGCTAGTACAGCCACTCTGGAAAACAGCATGGAGGTTCCTTAAAAAGTTGAAAGTAGAACTACCCTATGACCCAGCAATTGCACTACTAGGTATTTACCCCAAAGATACAAATGTAGTGATCTGAAGGGGCACCTGCACCCCAATGTTTCTAGCAACAATGTCCACAATAGCCAAACTATGGAAAGAGCCAAGATGTCCATCAGCAGATGAATGGATAAAGAAGATGTGTGTGTACACACACACACACACACACACACACACACACACACACACACACAGGAATATTACACAGCCATCAAAAATGAAATCTTGCCATTTGCAATAACATGGATGGAACTAGAGGGTATTATGCTAAGTGAGATAATGAGTCAGAGAAAGAAAATTATCATATGATCTCACTGATATGTGGAATTTAAGAAACAAAACAGGGAATCGTAGGGGAAGAGAGGAAAAAATAAAACAAGACAAAACCAGAGATGGAGACAAACCATACCTTTAAGCATAGAAAACAAACAGGGCTGCTGGGGTCGGGGTGGAGTAACTGGGTGATGGACATTAAGGAGGGCATGTGATGTAATGAGCCCTGGGTATTATATAAGACTGACGAATCACTGAATTCTACCTTTGAAACCAATAATACATTACATGTTAATTAATTGAATTTAAACTAAAAAATTAGAAAAAACCACAGCCATAGGAAAAAATTTGTCTTTTCAGCAGTAGAGATAATTAATCTACAGTTTCACATTTTTTCTATGCTCTATCTCTTTTTCTTTTTTTTTTTTTTTTGAAGTTTTTATTTAAATTCCAGTTAATCTACAGTGTTATATTAGTTTCAGGTGTACAGTATAGTGATACAGTACTTCTGTACATCACAGGTGCTCATCACAGCAAGTGAATGCCTTAATCCCCAGGACCTGTTAGACCCATCCCCCCACCCACCTCCCCTCTGGCAACCATCAGTTCTCTATAGTTAAGAGTCTGTTTTCTTGGTTTGCCTCTCTTTTTCCTTTGCTCATGTATTTTGTTTCTTGAATTCCACATATGAGTGAAATCATACGGTATTGTTTTCTCTGATTGAGTTATTTCAGTTAGAATTATGCTATCTCTAGCTCCATCCATGTTGCTGCAAATGGTGAGGTTTCAATCCTCTTTATGGCTGGTTATACTTCATTGTGTAAATATACATCTTCTTTACCCATTCATCAGTTGACTTGGGCTATTTCCATAATTTGGCTATTGTAGATAATGCTCCTAAAAACATTGGGGTGCATGTATCCCTTTGAATTACTATTTTTGTATTCTTTGGGTAAATACCTCGTAATTACTGGGTTGTAGGATAGTTTTGTTTTTAACTTTTTGAGGAGCTCCATACTGTAAAAAGAGAATTTTTCTAATTATTTTTTAACTGAAATCTTTATTGAGATAGTTATAAATTCACATGCAGTTTTAAGAAGTAATACACTGGGAGGTCATGCACTCTTAATCCAGTTTCCCCCAATGGTAACATTTTACAAAACTGTAGTATAATGTCACAACCAGAATAATGATAATGATATTTATAAAATCTGTTGAACTTGTTCTCCAGGTGTGCTTATACTCATTTGTGCATGTGTGTGTGTGTGATTTAATTCTATACATTTACACCATACTTAGGTTTACGTATCCTCCATTGCAGCCTTACAGCTGTTTTGGGAAGTGCAGGAAATGCTAGAGTCAGAAAGGACTGAAAAGTCTCTGACCATGTTCCGCACTGAAGGTTACATGGTGTTAATTGGTTAGAACTGATATTTGCCCTCTACACATTCATTTATTTTTTTTAAAAATTAATTTCCTTTAACATACTGTAAACATTTTGAGTGCAATAATCACTTTGTGTTTTGTTGTACCTTTTTTTTTTTTTTAAAGATTTCATTTATTTATCCAACAGAGAGAGAGAGATCACAAGTAGGCAGAGAGGTAGGCAGAGAGAGAGAGAGAGAAGGAGAAGCAGGCTCTCTGCTGAGCAGCGAGCCAGATGCGGGACTCGATCCCAGGACCCCAAGATCATGACCTGAGCCGAAGGCAGAGGCTTAACCCACTGAGCCACCCAGGCGCCCTTGTGTTTTGTTGTACCTTTAGCCACACCACAGCTCAGAGCTTACTTTGGTGCTCTGTGCAGAGATGTTCAATTCCTGTTTAAAATACAAATACATGTGGTTAAAAAGAATCAAAAAGTAGAAATGTCTTAGGTATTTTCTCTGCTTTTAAACCAAGACTAGTTTTTTTTTTCCATTTTATTTATTTTTTCAGTGTAACAGTATTCATTCTTTTTGCACAACACCCAGTGCTCCATGCAAAACGTGCCCTCCCCATTACCCACCACCTGTTCCCCCAACCTCCCAGCCCTGACCCTTCAAAACCCTCATGTTGTTTTTCAGAGTCCATAGTCTCTTATGGTTCACCTCCCCTTCCAAATTTTTTTAGTTTTTTAATAAACATATAATGTATTTTTATCCCCAGGGGTACAGGTCTGTGAATCGCCAGGTTTACACACTTCACAGCACTCACGATAGCACATACCCTCCCCAATGTCCATAGCCCCCTCCCCCTCTCCCAATCCCACCTCCCCCCAGCAACCCCCAGTTTGTTTTGTGAGATTAAGAGTCATTTATGGTTTGTCTCCCTCTCAATCCCATCTTGTTTCATTTATTCTTCTCCTATCCCCCTAGCCCCCCATGTTGCTTCTCCATGTCCTCACATCAGGAAGATCATATGATAGTTGCAAGACTAGTTTTTTTAAGAGCTCCTATCCTATTATGTTCCCTTGCACATATGTTCTACTACATGAAAGTACTTTAGATGTTTGATCTTGAGAAGGCAGTGTTGCTATCTTTGATAAAGTAATTAGGTGAGCATTTCCTTATAAAGGTAATCATCAAAGTTTGAAAGTATATATTTCCTTTTAACTATTGTATTTGTAGGTTTGCCTCCTACCCCCACTTCCATCTAACTCTCTGTCTCTACAAACCTGTGAAAGACCGCTTTTGTTAATTTATTTCTGTTAGAGGCAGCATTGGGGAGAAAACCCCCCCCAAAACAAACAAAAAAAAGCTTTTCTCTAATGAACCATGATGCTAGGTAACAAAATTATGGTAGTTGTGTCATGGGTTTTATTAGATGTCTCGTACTCTCTCTGAAGAAACAAAATGCCCAGCAGTGATTCACAAAGTCTTTGGGGAACAAACGCAAAATAAAATGTCTATATTTTCTTATACTTAGGGATACTGTTAGGAAAATAAGCATTGCCATGGTATATTCAGAGGTGAAACAATCATCCTCTGCATTTCAACTCTAACTCTTTAGAAGATGGAAAAAAGACCATGTACTGGAACAGAAGGTTGTTAAAAGGATGGTGACATATTCAGAAAGGAAATTTGAACAAGATTTTAAAAGTTGTGGGATGGAGAAGATGAGGGGAAGGCAGGGGAGAAATCTGACGGGGAAGAGTAGAAAGCAACCAATGATGAGTTGATGTTGGCCCTTACACCAAATTAATCTTGCCATTTTATCTTTTTTCCCACTCTTGCTGGACCTTGTATCTTTTCACACTCCAATCATGAGGAGGCAGAAAACCACAAAGCAGGAAGCTTTGTCAAGAAAACAAGTTCTGGACTGTCCTCTGTGGGCATTACCCATCAAACCTCATTTTTTTCCATAAGCTTTTCATAAGCCATAGTTCCCATGATTATTGTTCATAGTGAAGACCCAGAGTGAAGAAGATTACATGTTTCTTTAAGAATGTAGGGGCATGGGTAATATGTCTTAGAACATATTTAGAACTTAGAACAAAAAGAATTGAGAATGCAAGTTTGGGGGAAACTCCAGATTCTAGAACACTTACATACTAAGAAAGGGTAACCACTCCTTCTTTCTAACTTTGTCCCAGAGAGCCCAGCAAAACAGGTATTATATCACACTTTCTGTGTATATCTTTCCTGAGTTAGGTTTGCATGTACAGTCTTCCATTTTTCTGTTTGAATAAATGTCTTCTCTTTAACTTGAAATAGGACCCAGCAGGATATTAAGTGGTATATGTATGTAAACTTTTTAGTCCCACCTAAAAAAAATTCCTTTGTCTACTATTCTTTAATCTTGTCAGCTAGTATCAAAGAAGCTTAATGATCTGTTTTGTACACTCATCAGTTATTGGATTTGGCTAACATTAAATTAATATGGGTAATACTTTTCATCTGGTATATTATTTTGTATTAGTAGAAAACGTTAAATGTCACTCCTGAAAAGAACATTCACAAAACCTTATTTCTGGAACATTTAGGCTAAAACAACTCTTAAAGTTGTAAATGTATATTAAAAAAAAAGCCTTAGAGATGTCACCCTACCTTTGGGGGCCCATGCCCTTTCCTACTCATTCGCATATCAAACACAAACAGAAATGAAGCTCTGTCTTCCCATTCTTCTTAACATAGTCATTCGCTTCGGATAAAAACAGTGCAGCAGATGCTCGTAATCATTTCAGACTTTTCAACTTGTCTGGGACATCATGCTGTCTGACATTGTTCATTACTCCATATGAGAGAGACAGAAATAACCACAAAGCAGGAATTTTAAGACGCCGTAAGGAATTGGGGCTGACTATAGTGTGCTTTGATTATAGAAGCAAAACGGCCAATTTTATGATGTAGGGGTGATCAAAGGTACATTTCCCATGTGTCATCAGATGGTTAGTAAATACTTTCTCACAGCAAAAATATATGAGCCATGACAATTGCTAGCCAGATGTTAGTAAGAAAAACATAAATTATATCATTTAAAAATGATGGTTTGTTTTGCTTCTCTATTTTACTTACGTACTTTGGTGTATGTCATTTGGTGGTCTTTCTGCCTGTTCAGTCTCAGAACTTAAGGATCAGGAGATTTACATGTTTTAAAAGGATTTCTTTTTTACTGTTACTGCTGGAAGACTAAAGGAGAGAAAAAAAGTTAAATTAGTTTTGCTGTGACCAACGTATGCGTGCCGGTAGTGTCCACCCAGCACTTTATGGAGACAGCTGAGTATTATGTAATGAATTGGTGATATTAAGAACAGTTGTAGAAAGAGTAACTTCTTCTGACTGTGTTTTTTGTTTTTGTTTTTGTTTTTTTTTTTAAGATTTGTAGCCAAACCGTGTGCCATAGCCCTCAACATACAGGCCAATGGACCACAAATTGCCCAGCCAAATGCCATTCTGGAAAAGGTCTTCACTGCAATTACAAAGGTATGATTGTCTTTTTGTATGGTATGAATTATCATGACCACCATTCTCAATCTGAAATTATTTAATCCCTTCTCTCCTCCTGGGTTTGAGAACTAATTGTCCAGCCTCATGCTGGAAATTAAGCTGGGAAGAAGCTGAATAAAAGCGGACGTGTTTGAGACCTGTTTGTTTCCTCTCACGTTGATTGTAGAAGCTTGTCTGTAAAGAACAGTCTAGATTGGACAGTGATCAGTCTAATTCTGTGCCTCTTTTAATCTCCCATGACATGTAGCAGGACGTATAACAGTTGTATGGGATTTTGTGGGGATGGCTGGGCAGAGCTGAGAAACATAATGAATGTACAGGGATAAACACCTTGGAGATATCGTGGGTCTGGTCAGAGACCCCTGCAGTAAAGTAAATACCACAATAAGGCGAGTCAGATGGATATTTTGGTTTCCCAGTGCATATAAAAGTCGTGTTTCCACTGTATAGCAGTCTGTTAAGTAAGCAAGAGTATCGTATGTAAAAAAAAAACCATGTAGATACCTAAATTAAGAAATACCTTATAGCTATATATATAGCTAAAAAATGCCAACCATCATCTGAGCTTTCAGCAAGTTGTGACCTTTTTGCTGGGTGGAAGTTCTTGTCTCCATGTTGATGGGTGCTGACTGATTGGGGCGGTGGTTGCTGAAGTTTGGGGTGATTGTGGCAACTTCTTAAAATAAGACTAATGAAGTTTGCTGCATTGTTTGATTCTTCCGTTCACGAGTTCACCAGCGATGTCTCTGTAGCATGGGTGGCACGTGTAGCGATGCCTTTCATTAGCATTTTACCAGCTGTTGAACTTCTTTCAAATTGGAGTCAGCCCTCTCAGGCCCCACCCACTGCTTTATCAACTCACTTTATGTAATACTCTAAATCTTTTCTTGTCATTTCAACGATATTCCCAGCGTCTTCACCAGGAAGAGATTCCATCTCAAGAAATCACTTTCTTGGTTCATTCATAAGAAGCAACCTCTCATCCATTAAGGTTTTGTCAAGAGAGTGCAGCAATTCAAATAAAATACTAATGAAAATGTTTGCAGTATTGCCAGAATGACCAAACCATGAAACAGAAACACAAAGTGAGCAAATGCTATTAAAAAAAAAAAAAAAGTCCCCGATACACCTGTTTGATGCAGGGTTGCCACAGACCTTCAGTATGTGAAAAATGCAGTGATCTTTGTGTGTGAGAAAAGGAGCCCATCTGTTTCTCGCATTGTCCTCATGTTCCTGCAGTTTCGATACTTAGCAGATGTAAACGTGAGGGAATAAATGGAGGACCGAAGTGTTGCAACATGAAAGAATGAAGGACAGGTCTGGAGAGTGCTAAGGTATAGATTCACTGTGGAGAAAGTAGGGGAAGAGATCGTCACTGTGGTGAGTTAAAGTCCAAACTAGGTGTAGAGGGAGCAGAGCAAGCGGAAGATTGGCGCCCCTCAGCTCATAGCGCCTTAAGAACAAAGAAGGGAGGAGAAAGACCAAGCCACAAACCGTCCAAGGCAAAATGTTTTCCAAGGAAAGGAAGCACATCACAGTGCCCAAGTATCTTCTTACTCATCTCTCTCTCTTTATCTTACTCTGGCGGAGATGAGAAAGAAGGTCAGGTGAGGTGTAACAGTCTAGGAGAAGTGGTGTGTGTTTGTATAGTAAATGGTTCATTTTCACTTTATCATTTTTCTGGGAAAATTACTCAGGCTTCTGAAATGTGGTTTGACAGCGTTAAGCAAGTTTTATTCCTATTTTGGTATTTGTATTGTTAACCATTGGTATTACTTGTCTCTTGTCTGAAAACTATTAATTCAGCTATCCAGACATTTTTATTTATCTTATGGTCTTCTGCCAAGATTTGCTAGGATTTTCTCCTATATTCTTTTAAAAATGTTAATTTTCCTGGAGAAGTAGAAGAAAGCACTAGGTGCTTTTCATATCTCTGCTGAGAAGAAGAGAAGAATGTATGAGATTTTTCGAAGAACTCTTCTTCTGGAGTTTTATGGGCTGATTTTAGATTGCCAAGTTCTAACCCTAAGGGGCACATATCTTATGGTACTTAAAGGAAGAAAATACTAAGAAAAAATTTGTGTTTTCATGTAACATATCAATTTACTGCAGGAGACACTTCTTTCCCTGTGAAAAAGCAGAAGTGTAGGAAGTTATCAGGTTTTTAAAATGAGACTATAATATACTTGTATTCACTTTGGGAACTACTCTAAGTGCATAATAAAATGAGTTTTCTACCCAAATGTGATGTATCCCTTTAGAAATTCTGCAGTGGACATTTTATTCCCTTGCTTTATGTTTATTATGGTTACTGGAGAAATTTCCTCTATAAACATAATAAAAGGATTTTGCAGTCAGGTTGACTGCTCTAGAGAATATTTGCTTCTAGCTAATTTTAATCATACTCTCTTACTTTCCAAGGTGATTCTGTTGGGCATTTTTATGTGATTAGAGCAGAAACCTCATGTTTTAAACATAAGTGCAGCAAAATTTGGAACAGTTTTTCCTTGAATTCTTTATAGTTGTCCAGGGTTATTTCCGATATGAGAAAGTAATGGGTCAGGTGACCAGAATAGAAGGAGCAGCACTCAGAGGGTCTCAGCAGTTTTTGTGTGTGTTTGAGTGATCATCCCAACAACCTGGTCTTGACCATGATTCCAGGCCACCTTTGGAGAAGGGCATGGTTACCATCTTTCAAATGTGTAGGGATGCACTCTCAAAACCGTTAAAATAGGGGCACCTGGGTGGCTCAGTGGGTTAAAGCCTCTGCCTTCGGCTCAGGTCATGATCCCAGAGTCCTGGGATCGAGCCCCGCATCAGGCTCCCTGCTCAGCGGGGAGCCTGCTTCTCCCTCTCTCTCTGCCTGCCTCTCTGACTACTTGTGATCTCTGTCTGTCAAATAAAGTCCTTAAAAAAAAAAACAAAACCCAAAACCGTTAAAATATGCTCTGTATCGGACTGGCTACATAATTTGTGGGGCCAATGCAGAACGAAATGTGGGGTAGCCCACATGCCTACGCTTCTCTGGCCAGGGGTGGCGAATTTGAGACAGGCTTCTCCCCTTTTCATGGGCCTACTACCCCAATCCACAGTACAGGTAACTCCCAAGTGTATTGCAGTATCTACACCAGGACACACTTGGTACCTGGATTGGGGTGAGGAAGAGACCTGTCCCTATTGATTGACCCACCAAATACACAGGGGCGTGCCAGCCTAGGATGCAGATGGCTGTCTCCTTGTCCCACACTGAGACACTGTGCAGTAGGCACACCCACCTCTTGCCCTTTTCATGCTTGCACCGAGGTGGCAGTAATCACTAGGCAGAGTGGGAAGGGGGAGGAAGCTGGGGAGCTTGGGGAGCCAGGGGACAGAGAAATGAGTTCCCCAGAACTTGTCAAGGGGAAGTGGTAGGACTGTGTATGAGCTAAGACTGAGCTCCTGACACATGTTCCTCTGTCCCACTGGACTTCATATACAAAATACCAGTCCTGCAACAAAATTATTAAGAATTTTGAGATAACAGCCATAGAACTTGAAACCCCAAGTGTAGGTCTTCCTGAATATGCATCCCTTTGTGACCACACTGGTCACATGATGTGTCTGTGTAGTTCTCATCTCTGTAATTATCTGATGAATTTGAATCCTTTTTTTTTCTTTAAGAGTCTTTCCTTTTGAGGTAACATATGTTTGTTTCTGTGTATATCTGGTATAAATAAATTAGTGTGTGTGTGTGTGTATTTGTTCATTTATATATTTATTACATTTTGGGGGTTCTCGTGCCATATTATTGGCATATATCTATAATCCTAATAGCTTCACTTTTCTAATCAAATCAATTCTTGAGCCACTGCGGGAAAAAAAAAATATGTCAGCTGTGAAACCAGGTTTTATGATCCAGAGAAATCACATCATCATCCATTTTTGGTATGTTACCCTGTATTTAAAAAATTATAGGCATATGCTTCTCCCTCTCCCTCTGCTGATCCCTCTGCTTGTGCTCTCTCTCTGTCAGATAAATTAAATCTTTAAAAAAAGGAAATTAAATGAAACAAAAAGCTAAAAATAATCAGAAATATAGCTCAAGCAGATCCAGCATCTGCATTATTAGAATCCCTCAAGAAAAAGCAAAGGCGAATAAATATTGAAAGATATAATTCAAGAAAAATTTTTTAAAGATTTTATTTATTTGACAGAGAGAGACACAGTGAGAGGAGGATACAAGCAGAGGGAGTGGGTAAGGGAGAAGCAGGTTCCCCGCCAAGCAGGGAGCCTGACGTGGGGCTCGTTCCCAGGACCCCGGGATCATGACCTGAGCCGAAGGCAGATGCCTAACAACTGAGCCACCCAGGCATCCCCAAGAAAATTTTTCTAAAATAAATGGAAATTTATTTTAATAAGTTAATGAATATGTAGTAAAAAATGGAAGTTTTAAAACAAGTTTTAATTACTGGACTTGAAAAATAAAAGAAGGAATTCTTTGAGCAGTCAAGCAAAAAATCAAATCATTTATTTAAGAAAAACTATCAACATGACTTTGGTCTTCTTTATAGCAACACTTCCAACATTTTTAAGGAAAATGTGAACTAAGAATTTTATGTTTAGGCAAATTGTTTTTATTCTGTAACAGTTAAAGACAAACAGGTTTTGTTTTTAAAGATTTTATTTATTTGGGAGCACAAGCAGGGGGAGTGGCAGGCAGAGGGAGAAGCCGACTGCCCGCTGAGCAAGGAGCCGGATTCGGAATTTGATCCCAGGATCCAGGATCCCGGGATCATTTCTCTGTCCCCTGGGATCATAACCTGAGCCAAAGACAGACACTTAACCTACTGAGATACCCAGGCTTCCTAGACAAACAGATTTGAACATGCAAAAATTTGGGGGAGTTGTTCTCATGAGTCCTTTTGAAGAAACTATTATAATCATTTATTTTAGCCAATGAAGAGTTTACTAGAGTGTTGTTAAGGTTTGAAAATATCTACACTGTTAAATGTGAGGGTTAGGATGACAGGACAGAATGTAAACATTATATGCTCTCACAGTGTAGGAGTGATACAACTAACAGTATTTGAGATGAGGAGGGGGAAAAAGGCGGGAGGTAGAATAAATTCACTAATTGCTTAGTCTCTAATAGCTGGGAGTCAAAGCAAATCAGTTTAAGCAGCCAAATCAAGTAATAGAAGTATAAGCATATTTAACAATACAAGAGTAAACTGTGAAAGAGATAAAAATTATTGTCTAATGTTGGGTGGGAGGGGAGAGGAAATTTGCTAATTTTAAATATTGCTCATATGGAATTATTGATTGAAAACAAACAGAAGAAGAATATTACAATTATGGATAACATCTAGAACAAAAATTACCCACAAAAAGGAAGTAAAATAAAATCATATTTGGGGGCGCCTGGGTGGCTCAGTTGGTTGAACAACTGCCTTCAGCTCAGGTCATGATCCTGGAGTTCCGGGATCGAGTCCCGCCTCCGGCTCCCAGCTCATGGGGAGTCTGCTTCTCCCTCTGACCTTCTCCTCACTCATGCTCTCTCTCTCACTGTCTCTCTCTCAAATAAATAAATAAAATATTTAAAAAAAACAAACAAACCATATTTGGTTTGCCAAGATTAAAAAATTTTTTTTAAATCAAAACAGCTTAACAATTAATGTGACAACTATAAACAAACTTATCAGTTATATCAATATATGTAAATGGATTCAGCTCATCTAATAAAAACTAATTTAGTTTTGGGTCACGTAGCTGATAAGAGACACCTGCAGAAAAAGTAATTACAAATATTGAAAATAAAAGTATGAGTAACAGTATATAGACAAATACAAATAATAAAGTAGCATTTTTATTTTTACATAGAAGTGGAATTCAGGCCAGAAAGGATTAAGTGAAAAGAAGAATTGGCTTTTTCTTGCCAAAGGATACAATTCATAATAAAGATAAAGTGGTTATGACTAATAGGCCTTGTCAATGTATCCATATACTCAAAAAAAGAATGAAAGAAGAAATATATTAATAGCAAGACATTTTAATTTACCTCTGGGTCATGACAGATTAAGTGAACAAAATGTAAAACAGGAGATAGAAATTCTAAGAGGCATAATTAATGAGGAAGATTTAAGTGGTACATTTAGAACCCTGTATTTTGAATGTAAAGACCACACTTTCTTTTGAAATATTTGTTAAATATTTACAAAAATAACCTTTATTATATATATACAAATGTAATAAATTTTTTTTTAATATTTTATTTATTTGACAGAGAGAAATCACAACTAGGCAGAGAGGCAGGCAGAGAGAGAGGAGGAAGCAGGCTCCCCGCGGAGCAGAGAGCCCGATGTGGGGCCCGATCCCAGGACCCTGGGATCATGACCCGAGCCTAAGGCAGAGGCTTTAACCCACTGAGCCACCCAGGCGCCCCACAACTGTAATAAATTTTAAAAATAAGTACAACTTGGGACCCCTCGGTGGCTGGGATTGAGTCCTGCATCAGTCTCCTTGCTCTGTGGGGAGACTGCTTCTCCTCTGCTTGCGGCTCCCCCTGCTTGTGCTTGCAAACTCTCTCTGACAAATAAATAAATAAATAAATAATTTAAAAAAAATAAAAATAGGCATAACTTAGTAATACCAGAAGTCAGAAAACAGAAAATCCCTTACTTTCTTAATCAACTCTTGGATAAAAATAGAAATTCAGAATATTTGGTAACAGAGGGGATGAAGACATCACTCATTTGTACTGTGCCAAAGCAGTACTCAGATGAAAGCTCAAATTTCAACACTTACTTAAACATTAGAAAAAGAACCACAAAACAAATCAAGGCAAGCAGAAGGCAGAAATTAGTAATAAATGAAGAAATTGTGTTAGCAAAGCTATAGAATTGAAAATCAATTCAAAAGTAGTTTTATCTGTAGAAAGTTAGCTAACCCAATTTTACAAAGCACAAATTTACAACACAATAATTAACATAATAATCAACAATTGCAGAAATGGAGGAAAATAAAAAGGATGTATTTCTATTAATATGACAAAGAAAATATAAAAACGGGTAAAATGGAAATTATTCTAGGAAAATACAGTTTACCAATTTGTGTGTGTGTGTGTGTGTATGAATTTATTGAGTCCCTACTATATTTTAGATGAAAAAAGATACTAAAAATTTCCTTTTTATTTATAGAGCTTACATTCTAGTTACATGCTATTATCTAACTGCCTATTTGAAAAAGTAAAGGAATCAAGTGAAAATTACCACAAACAACACCAGAAAAGATATTATCCCTAGGAATAAATGTAACAAGGATGTGCAAGGGATGTGAGGAAAATTTTCAAACTGTCGAAGGATACAAAAGACAAATTGGGTAAAGATGCCAGTTCTTCCTACGTTAATTTCTTGAACATTTGGAGTAGCTTTTCTTATTATGACCCCATATTTAGAAGTTATAACAGAAGAAACTGATAAATTCAAATACGCTTTTTAAAAACTTCAAATAAAAAACAAGCAGAAAACTCCATGATGAATTCTAAAACACAAAGACCTTGGTACAAAGTATGCAACCTATGTTATAGACACAGGTTTAACTGTACTAACTAATAAATGAAGAAATCTACAAATCAATAAAATACCTAAGATCAAGAAAAAATATGCAATAGATACAAAGACTGTTCATAAAAAAGAAGCATAAATGGTTTTTCCTGTTTCATAAAAAGAGGAAATCAAGTTAAAAATATACTGAGACATGAGTTTATATCAGACTGGAAAAAAAAGTTGAGAAATCGGATACTGTACTCTTTTGGCGAGGCATTAGGAAATGTTGTGGGCACTCTTGCTTGTGAAAGTATAAATTGGGAAAATTATTAGTGAGGGTAACTTTTCAATATCTAAAGCAGTTGCAAATGCATAGGTCTTTGATCTCCAACATTTGCTTCTAGGAATTTATCTCAGTGTATGCCTAATGACCTATGACAAGATGATTAATTACAACATTGTTTGTAGTAGTGGAAGTCTAGAAGCACCTTAAATGTCTACTAACAAGAGAGTGGATAAGTAAATTATAGCATATCCCGACAGTTCCACAAAAGAAAGAGAGCATTCTTTATGTTTTGATATGGTAATGTTGCAAGATACATTGTAAAGTAAAACACCCAGAGTTCAGCATGATGCATGTACTATGCAGCCATTTGTGTGACATAGAGAGATGTGAGAGTACACATTCAAATTTACTTATATTTGCATAAAATAACTGGAGAAGGAATTGATAATAACTGGTTAGCTGGTAGGAAGGGGGAGAATAGTAGGAATAAAATGGGAAGGCGGAACTTTGCACAGTTGTTAACTGGTGAACCATGTGAATGTTTGACCCATTCAATAAGCTGAGAAAACAAATTGAAATTAAAAGTTGATTCCTGTAGGAAAATGGTATAGCCAAGGTATGCAGCAGGATGTGAATTTTCTGTCTTTCCTATTTTTTAATTAAGATAGACATACAAGGAGAGTGTGAATGGCATCATGAGTACTGAAAGAAAAAACAGGTCAAAGTACATACCTCCCTGAAAGTTGCAAAGGACTGGCACAAACCGAAGCTCAGCACATTTATAACCTCCATCATAATACCGAGGCCACTTGCAGTGTTCCCTGTGTCTCTGACATCTTGAATTGCTTGAGATGCTTTGAAAAGGTCTCATAGGTACATCCCACCTTTGTAAGTTGAGGCTACTCCGCCTGCCTCCTCTATCCCATTTTTGGTTATTTCCTCTGATCACTAACATGGCATTTATAGTAAAGGAAGGATAGAACAAATAAAGGAACGGACCTCACTCTGCTGAGTTTTGTTGTGCGGCAGGACGTGTTCACATAATTGCGGGCAGGTGGTCTTTAAGCGCTCCAAGAGAGGGGAGAGAGGTAAGAAAGGGGAGAAACGAGTATTTAGGGAATCTTAGACATGTTGTTTACATTTGGTCATCACCACCACAGTCCTATTTAAGTTGGTAAATAACCCTGACAGGTGAGGGAACCAAGGCTGAGAGGCGATTAGAGTGAGCATTTGAACCTGGCTGTTGCCTCCTGATGTCATAGAAATGAGTGGGAGACAGACTGGTATCATCCTATGGCGAGCCAGAAAGAGGGTTCCTTCCCTGTTTGCCAAGTTGGTGTCTTCAAGTTATGTGTAGTTGATGGGAATCTGATGGGAATCTGGTCAAAAGGAATGACCAAGAAGAGGGATAGAAGAGGAATGTGTGAGCAGCAGAGCAGTGAGAACAGGAGGAAAGAGAAGACAGGTTTTGTAGGAGAATTGGTGCCTTAGGCTGAAGCGAGGTCTGTTGAGATTACTCCGCTTTTTTGTCTGCCCTAAGTTACCCTGAGGAGTGATCACTGGGTTAGCATTTTTTTTTTTTTCCTGAGAAAGCGAAACCTTTGAATGATGCCTCTTTGCAAACTCATCCTAACCTAACTCCTTTCCTTGAAGGCTGAGGGAGCTGACTCAGCCAGTTGTCTGTTTCACTGCATCTCTGTGCTGATAAGAAGTGCCGGCATTAGAGCAAGATTCATGTGTTTCAGTGTTGTTTCCTAATGAGTAACATTTTTTAATCCTCAGTGGTTATTTATGTCCGTGCTACTAATGGAGGGTCTAGGTCCTCAGTAGTAAATACAGAAAATCTCAGTAGCAGGTAGTAAATTTTTGGGGGGGGGGATCTCAATTTAGACAAGGGCAGATGCGTTTATAGTGAAGATGAAAATGATTTTGCTGGTGCCTTGTTTCATAGCATCCTGATGAAAAGAGATTGGAAGGCCTCTCCAAGCAGCTGGACTGGGATGTTCGCAGCATTCAACGCTGGTTTCGACAAAGATGCAACCAGGAGAAGCCAAGCACGCTGAGGAAGTTCTGTGAAAGCATGTGAGTTGCTGTTTTCCTTTTTGAAAGAAAAACCCAAGTACTCTTCCCATCCCTGAGGTTAAAAATAGAGGCTTCATGCAGGCTCCAGCAGCCCCTAAAAAGGATGCCACCTGGTGGAAAAATGGTCCACCCAAAAAATGGAGGAAGAGTAGTTTATAAGAATTTGTGATTTCCAGCTTGGCCTCAGTAAATGAAGTTCACTTTCTCGTGCAGTTCCTACACAGTAGGCAGATGACAGGGACCTGCCGTGGTGTTTTCAGGCAGCCGTCTCTGACACAGAACTCTAGAGGTCATTACTGTAACAGTTGCCATTTTAAGAGAGGGGACTTTGTCAAGATGTTCTTTCCACTGGTGAAAGCTGAGATGTTAGATGTATTATCAGAGAGTCGTGACGATGTCCCATATTCCTGGAAATTTAAGAAACAACTGTATTATATTCCTTCAGTGAATGTGATGAAGCGTTGCTTTAAGGTTGGGGATGGAATGAAGGTCTCTTCCATTTCTGAAATGTGAACTTTATGGTGTGTAAATTATATATCAATAAAGCAGTTAAGAATAATAAAAGACTCACTGAGAACTAGCACCATGCTGTTTTGAAATAGCGACACTCATTACACTTACCTACAGGAAAGTTAGAGAAAGAAATACTGAAGCATTGAGCACATTTCTAACAAAGGGAAGATACTGGGCCTTGAGCTCATTGGTCCGTTTGGTCTTCATCCTTTGGGATATGACTGTGCCTTTGTCTAACAGCTCTGTCCTTTGGGAGCTTTTTCCTGACACCTGGTCTTTGGAACAATAGTGCTGTCCTCATTGCTCCCTTTGTTGCAGGTTCTTTCTGTTTGGGGTTGGAGGTGCCTTTTCAGCTTTAGCTTTCAATTATGCTAGAAAAGTATTTTAGCAATTGCTGTCTAAAACTTAGAGGGGAAATCTAGAGTTCTGGGAGAAATGAATTAGAGACTGAATAATATCCTAAATTCCTAGGGCTGGATAAACATGGGGAGCATAAACAGGATCTTTGGGAGGTCAGAATATTTATAAAACCTGGAAAAACAACCCGGTAGATAAAATCTGCAAAGCCCTTCCTATAATTGAACTCCATGGCAGCTTATGGAAGAAGGATTTATGCATCTGGGCTCCAGATCAAAAGGTAGAATTGCTTCCTGGCCTTGTCCTACCAGACATGCAAAGAGCCTGGGCTCCGTTGGGCTGCGGGCCTGAGCAGGGGTGAAGCTGGGTCTGGGCACAGGAACCACATGCCGAAACTCAAGTGCCATCTTCCCTTCCTCCAGCTAACTTCTTTGGTAGCTCAGTGCAAGTTCTTTTACGCTGTACTGAGTCCACACCAGTTTCCCTACCAGTGTGTATAAGAATTTGTCACTACATCTTATTAAAATGCAGATTCTCGCAGATTCTCTTATCAGTCTGGGATGGCAGCTGCAGTTGCATTTTTCACGAGTTCCCAGGTGATGCCACTGGTCCATGAACCACATTTCAAACAGCAGAGCTCAACACTAGACCAGTATCTATATCTTCTCCCCGAATTCTCCCTGAATCTGCATAGTTATAACCAGTTAAAAATATTTCTAAATGATTGCTAAAGACATAGCAAGTGAAGTCACCACGGGGGGGAGGGGGAGAGGTGGTACCGTAAGTATCAATTATGATCTTTTTCCTCAAGAAGTTTATTATAATAGTGTCAAAGAGCTATGACAAATACCTGAGTATATGTACATCAGTGGTATTATACAGCAAACAGGTATGTGTGCTACACAATTGGTATGGACAGTCAGTAACTAACGATGAGAGGAGAAAGTTCAGCTGTGGGCTAGGGCACGTGGCAGGACTGCTGGGACTAGCACTGAGATAGTCCTGGTGGCCTCAGACTTCTCTGTTGCAGAGGACCGTGCTGATGAACTTTGTTTTGAACCTCTCTTCTTCCTTAACCTCTGGAGTGCCACCAGATTCTCCTGCCTCCCCAAGGCCTTCTGTTTGCATTGGTTATTCTGCATTTTTCCATTTTCTCGACTGGGCTTCTTCTCCACGTTCAGTCTTCAACCTCTTATTTTCCCCACTCTCCCTTCCATCCCCTGTGCAGAAGTTATTTCCTCTTGCCAGGTTCTTCCAGAGTCAAGTGTCCAATGAAGAGTTTTCTTCTGAGGCATCGCTCTGCTTTCTCCCAACTGGCAGCTCTGACTTACTTCCCCTTCTGACTTCCCTTCTCCTATTGTTCCCTTCTCCCTCCATTCTGTTACATGCCAGAAGCTCAAACCAATCATTCACCGAGCTCCATTAGTTCTTTGTAAAGCCACTGCCATGGCCCAGATCTTAATTGCTCTCATAGCTCTCCTTATTTATCTCACACTCATGGATGTTTTGCTACAAAGAAATTCCTGAAATGCTGCTATCTTCATCCTTCATCCTATGATTTTTCTGCAACTATAGGAGAAATTATTAGGCTCCTTTGCCTGTTAGCTAGACTCTAGCTTTTATGTGTTTGGTATCAGTCACCCAGAAGACCCTTTCCTTCCAAAAGTTTGTCTTTTCACTGTCCATACTTTGTTCATTCCTGCCCTGGTTTTGCTGTGTTCCTGGCCTGTATATCCCTTGCCTTGTATGATCCCCTGCCTGTATGATCCCTTGCCTTGCCTATCTATCCCCTACACATTCTTCAAACCCCAGGCCCTCTCAGAAATGTGGCATGATACTTACCTGGCAGGGGAGATACCATGATCACGAAGGTGGTCTTCCCAGGGTGAGGCTTATCCATTGCACTCCGGATGTGCTGACCCCTGTGATTTCCCCAAATGTGGGAAACTGGACTGCATAATTTGTGGTAGTGGGGGACTGCATTCGCGCTTTCCTCTGAAAAAAAAAAAAAAAAAAAGAAATGTGGCATGACTGTTGAGTGTCTGGAACGAACACTACTTCTTTTCAATTTTTAGAGTCCTCATTGTAAGTACTGGTAATTTAATATGGAGTCACATGCTTTCTCATGTGGTTATTTAACTTTTCTTAACTTGTCCATATATTTTTACCCTAATTACATAATATTAGCTCCTTGAGGGCACAAGAACCACGTCTTGTTTTTCTTGCATTCTTAGCCTTTCCCACCACATATATACTGCTGAATAACTATTGGTTAAATGACTGTAAGTTACAGTGGCATTATCTTGGAAGGATTTGCTGATCTAAGTGGGCACTCTGCCTCCCCAAATGAAGAGTGCCTATTATACACTGACTTAGCCTAAGATTTGTCTAGGAAAATTATCAAACTATGGAAAGCTCCAAGACTATTACAAAGAAAGAAATCCAGAGGAAGGAATGGGATGGCAAAGGGGAACATTCAGATAATGCCATGAGGAATAAGGCGGAATTATACTGGTCACCGTAGGTACTTTTGTGTGTTGTACTTATTTGCTCATCAGTATAAAAAAATGATCTAGAATAATTGTTCCCAACCAGGGATGCACTGTTGTAATCACCTGGTGAGCTTTTGAAAATGGACACATGCAGCCCTACCCCAGGATGTCTGAGTCAGCGTAGTGACCCAGGTGAGGTCTGGACATGGACATCTTGAAAGAAATGCCCTTAGTACTTATGACACACATTCATGGTTAAGAAGCACTAATCTCTGAAAAGAGAGGACTGCTGTTCAAAGATCCTAAAAATCACATTAGCAAGCAAGACCACACAGACATGGGACTTGAAGGTCTAGGGCCCAGCTGTATAGTTTCTGTCATTTCTCTGTTCTATCTAAATCATTATTTTAGAAAATAAGAGTATCTTCAGGGGAATTGTGTTCCATCTTTTAGCATATGGAATGGCAGCAAGATGCATGCCAAACAGTGCTTGTAACCATCTGCTGGCATGTCCAACTTTTGGCACACCCATTTCGTGCAGATGAACCGAGTAGAAGTTGTTCAACAAGTTAACGTGTTGAAACATTGACATGCTTTTTTCCCCCCTTCATGCTTGATGTCAGTCATTCCCAGCTGTGTTCGTTTTGATGAATTTTCTTCCAGAAGCATTTAAATCTTTATTGGCAACTGAAAGGGAGATTTTCAAGAGGGAGTAAAGAATTTATAAAAAGGAGGTACCCTGTGATACATTTTCAGAGGAGCTGTTTCTCCATGGCAGCCGTGGAACTGGGGGAACCATGCTTTGACGCTGCTGAAGCTCTGCCTCCCCACCTCCAACAGTTGCATCAGGATAATAGGAAAGTAAATAACATCTGCAGTAAGGAAAAATATCCGCAGGATGAAACAGGAAGGGGCAGAGATACATTTTCAAAATAAATGGCTTCCCTTTCATTTGTACCCTACATGCGTTCATCATTTTTAAATATTGTACAGTGCATTTAATAGCATATGCCTGGGAGTGAAAGTTATATATGGCTTTCGTTTAGGCAGTCTCCACCTGACTGGACAGATAAATCTCCCACACGATAACCTGAAGATGTAGGGCAAGGAATATTACACTTTACAGATTAGTACTAATTTATGTGGATCGGCGTTTGCTCATATGGAACCTTGTTATAGGATGAGGACCCAAGATCGTCTTTCCTTTAGGAATTTCAATTTAGAGTTGAGACTGATTAAAACTACTCTCAAATGCTCCCAGATTTGGATGCTTCTGTTCAGTGGCAGCAGACTGACCAAAATCTGGGCACCTTTTGAAATTGTGACTTTGTTTCTTCAAAGAAGCCCTGTGATCCTAATTGGTGATTCATTGAACTAAGGATAACTCAGCAGAGAGAAATGAGAAATGAGTGGTTTAATGCATTGTCCTTATGCTGCCACTCAGTCACTGTTTTTTTTTATTTGGTAGATTTTTACTTGGTCAAATCAGCAATGCTGTCTTGTGACCTCCATGAGAAAGTGGAGCCTAATAATTGAGGGGGAAAAGAACAGGGCTGCATGGGGAAGAAGCTGAATCTCATATCCCTTTGTTTCAGATCAATCTTTGATCTGAACAAGTGCATGGCGAATATATTCAACAAATTGTCGTAACCCAGTCACCTGTTTGCAAAAGAGAACTATTTGTAAACTGCTGTAGAATCTTCCATATGTTCCACACTGTGGCGAAGGACACAATTTTGCCAAAGAGAAACTTCAGTTTTGATTATTTCCACCATCAGATCACAGCGTGAACATTATTTGCCACCAAAGTTTCCCTGAAGACAGATGCAGTTTTTGAAGGAGTGAATAAGAAAGTATTATCTTCGGGGCACATAGGTGGCTCAGTGGGTTAAAGCCTCTGCCTTCAGCTCGGGTCATGATCCCAGGGTCCTGGGATCGAGCCCCGCATCTGGCTCTCTGCTCTGTGGAGACCCTGCTTCCTCCTCTCTCTCTGCTTGCCTCTCTGCCTACTTGTGATCTCTGTCTGTCAAATAAATGAATGGAATCTTTTAAAAAAAAAAAAAGTATTCTAGATAAATGGCATCTTCATATTTTAAGTCCTGTGATACATGATCAGCAATGAGTTCATGCTGATCATGAGTCGGGAAAAAATTTAATCATAGAATTGGAATACAACCTTTCAGGTTTTTTAAAATTAATTGATTAATTTTTTTAAAAATTTATTTGACAGAGATCAGAAGTAGGCAGAGAGGCAGGCAGAGAGAGAGGAGGAACCAAAGCTCCCTGCTGAGCAGAGAGCCCGATGTGGGGCTCGATCCCAGGACCCTGAGATCATGACCTGAGCTGAAGGCAGAGGCTTAACCCACTGAGCCACCCAGGTGCCCCTAATTGATTAATTTTTTTAGAGAGTGAGAGATCAAGAGAGCATGAGCGATGGGAGAGGCAGAGGTAGAGGAAGAGAGAATCTCCAGCAGTCTCCCTCCTGAGCACAGAGCCCCACATGGGCTGGATCCCAGGACCCCGAGATCATGAACTGAGCCAAAATCGAGTCACCCAGGTGCCCCTACTCTTAGTTTTGAAAAGCACAAGGTTGAGTTGGTTTTCTGCTATTGTCATGACAGTGGTCATTTCTCATTAATTCAGAATAGCCCTCAGACCAATGAACAGCATCTGTCATCCAAAGTACATAGTTACAGGCCAACATATTGTTCAGATTTGATTGAATCAGTGAATGTCTCAGTGTTCGAGACTATTCTTGAATATTTTATTTTATTACTACTTTTTTAAGATTTTATTTATTATTTGACAAAGAGAGGGAATGCAAGCAGGGGGAGTGGAAGAGGGAAAAACAGGCCTCCCTCTGAGGAGGAAGCCGGATGTAGGGGCTTGATCCCAGAACTCTGGGAGCAGGACCTGAGCTGAAGGCAGGCGCTTAATGACTGAGCCACCCAGGCGCCCCCTATCCTTAACTATTTAAAATGGTTTTAAACCTGTCAATTGTATTCAGGCCAGTTTTAACTCTGGAGCAGAGGTCAGCAAACTTTTCCTGTCAATGGCCAGAAAGTAAATACTTTAGACCACAGGAACCTTGTCACAGTTATAACTGCTGTTATAGCACAAAGACAGCCATAAACCAAGCAAATGTATGTGGCTATGTTCCAAAAAACTTTATTAATAGATACTGAAATTTGAATTTATCATTTTCGTATGTCATGAAGCATTCTTTAAATTTTTTTCAAGGATTGGGAGAGGGGGAGCGGGCTATGGACATTGGGGAGGGGAGGCGAACCATAAGAGACTATGGACTCTGAAAAACAACCTGAGGGTTTTGAAGGGTCAGGGGTGGGAGGTTGGGGGAACAGGTGGTGGGTAATGGGGAGGGCACGTTTTGCATGGAGCACTGGGTGTTGTGCAAAAAGAATGAATACTGTTACGCTGAAAAAATAAATAAAATGGAAAAAAAAATTTTTTTTCAACCATTTAAAAATTTAAAAGCTATTCTTAACTCATGGGTTGTACAAAAACAGATGGCAGGCTGGATTTGGCAAGCGGGCTATAGTTTGCTAAACCCTGCTTTGGGATTACAGTACTCTTAGCAGTTCTTTCAGAGTTTCAAGAAAGAGAATGTGGTCTTACAGCACACGGCACAGTCATCCATTGCACAGAGTGTTGCCATATAATAGAAGCATTGGAACAGTTCTGTAATTAGTATGCCCATCTCTACTATTCCTGGCACATGGTGCCTTGACGCTGAGTGGTTGCATTTAACTCAGTCAGGCCCTCTTTGAAGTTGTTAGTATTCTCAAGATAGTATTACTTCCCCTACAAAAATTCTGAAGATTGATGAACAGTGTTATGGACAGTCTGCTCTTTTGCCTTGGGTAAGCTTTTGAAACCTTTTCCCTCTTTCTACTCCAGACGTGCCATCTGTGGCATGTGAACGCAGGTTTTCCATTTAGATCAAGCCTCTCTCAGTTCTTGATGGCATATGGCAAGGCCTCCCATTCATGGGTACTGGCTAATTAAAGAAAGCAGATTTTTGCTAAAAATATCAGAGAGTCCAAACTTGGGTCAAGCTGGCTGCATATGAGGTCCTGCTAGTCAGTTTTCTTTAAGTCCTACATTTGTCAAGGCTCTGTAGATAATTTTCCCAAGAATTTTATTCAACATGGAGTTGGATGGAGATGAAAAGAAGAGAGGAAATAGGGAATAATTGAATTTATTAGGCCTCATGTTCTTATTTCATTCTTATCTCCCATTTTTAAATCTATATGCCATTTCTTTGTTGTTTAATCGACTTTGAAAGTTATTTCTCATTTCATTTTATTTTATTTTAAATATTTTATTCATTTATTTGACAGAGAGAGACACATTGAGAGAGGGAACACAAGCAGGGGGAGTGGGAGATGGAGAAGCAGGCTTCCTGCTGAGCAGGGAGTCGGATGTTGGGCTTGAACCCAGGACCTGGCATCATGACCTGAGTCGAAGGCAGATGCTTAATGACTGAGCCACCCAGGTGCCCCAAGTTATTTCTGATTTTAGAACAAAATCATGAAAATCATTACAATCATCTTTGATTATAGAGGATGTGTAAAGGTGCACATTATGTTCCTAAAGTTTGGGGAAAAAACACTCCAAAGCCTACCACCCAGAAGTACTTTAGCTTTTACGACTTATTAGGATTATGTTTTATACATGTGCCACACAAATTTACATAGATGCTGTGTATCTAGCTTGGTGCCTGCTCTCCTTGGAATTTCTTTATGGAAGCTGCTATATAAGAAGGCTATAGGAACATTATGTTTTATGCTTTACCTTTAGGATCCGTAAGTCGTGATTCCCTTTGTATAGTCAGTTGTGCTGTAACACGACATACGCAATCCTAAAAATTGCCACACTGTGCAAAATTGTACAACACCACAATACAACACAAGGCTTAGGAGAAAAATGAGTCAGGGCACAACACTCAAAAACTTCATCAGGGGCATTAAAAAACAGATGGAGACCTAATAGAAACGGCACAGTGTTATACATGGTAAGTAGTTAAGAAATACATAAAGACTATAATAAATATGGTATTTTACCTTGAAAAAGACCTGAAGTTTGCTTGGAAGTTGGTGCTGGTGTGTTGGGCTAGCTGCCATAACAAAATACAACATACTGAGCACCTTGCAAAACAAATTTCTCTCTCACAGCACTAGAGGCTGGCAGCCCAAGGTCAGAGGGTCTGAAGGTTGGTTTCTCCTGAGGCTTCATTCCTTGGCTTGCATATGGCGGCCTTCTCCCTGTGTTCTCACAGGGTCTTTCCTCTGTGCGTGTTTATCTGTGGTGTCCCTTCCTCTTCTTATAAGGACACCAGTCATATTGGAATAGGACCCCACTCTTATAACCTCATTTAACCTGAATTGCCTCCAAAAAGCGTATTTTCAAATACAGTCATGTCAGGGGTTAGAGCTTCAACTTGAGAACAAGCCAAAGGTCAGCCCATAGGAGCATTGGGAGAGTTAGTTACAGCTGCTGAGTTTCTGTGGTGCAGTAGAAGGAGGGGGATCTGAAATTTGAAAGAAGGCTGTGACAGCGGGTGGATGTGTCCCATAACATGTAAACTGAGGTAACATGGGATGTTTGAGAGGGGGGTGTGTGTGTGTGTGCAAGTGTGTGTGTTTTGTATTTCCTACATGGCTCAGGTCAAGTCAGCACATTTCTATGTTCATCCAGTGTTTCTGGCAAGTGAAATCGCACATAAGCCATTATAAAATTTGTGCTGTGCTCACCTAACAGTGCAGGATACTCGTGGTTTCACAGCCAGCCTTTTACAGCGGGACTGACTACACAGGGTAGTGGTGGGGGTGAGCTCTGGAGCCAGGCAGTCTGAGTTCTAGTCTTCCCTCTCAGAAGAGTTTGTGGGATATTTGAGAGAGCTGTTTGGCCTCCCTAAGCCTCAGTTTCTTTATCTGTAAAATGGGCCCCGTAGGGCTGCTGGGAAGACCATATGTGTTAACACATGAAGTGCTTAGAAAGGTTTCTCGCGCAGAAGGGGGTCATAAATTCGAGCTACCATCAACACCACCACATTGTCTATTGTTGGTCAAGTTGGTGTAACAGGAGCAGGAACAAATAGCTGGTCGTCTGTCATAACCATGGGATGGGAGAGTTGTCGGCATGTTCCCTGGTAGAGGCAGCTGTGGTGTGTGTTGTTCTGGGAGGAGGGCTTCAAGAAGATGCACAGAGAACAGGTTCTTAAATTAGAACGAAGCTCTTTTCTTCTGTGGAACTCCAAGGAGGCAGGATCATGTGGATTTGCAGGCCTGTTAGCTTGGGCTTTACCTCCGCACACGAAAAAGAGGCAGAATCCATGCGAGTTCAGAACGGCAGACCTTTGGCTTGCTGCTGTGGAGGGACGTGACAGAAGTGGATGAGAAAAGGTGTCCTACTTCAGCAGGGATGGATGCCCGCTGTGCCGCTAGAAGCCAGAGCTTTTGAAACACTGCATGAGAAATGTCAGAACACACAGTGAATATCTTTGAACCACAGAGATTTAAAATCTGCCCAGGTGATTCTGAGGAAGACACAGCTTGCCTCTCCCAGTGGAGAGTGAGGAACAAAGCCTGGAGCGCAGCGGGGCAGCCCTGAGTGGAGCCACCTCTGCGAGGGCCAGGACAGTCCCGCCAGCCTGAGGAGGTCGCCATAGCTTCTGGGTATAAGAGTTTGCCACTAAATGTAATACTTTTTGGTTACCTACCAGGTGAAGGGACCACAGAGGCAATTGATCAAGAACAGATTTGAGGTTGGGAATCAAATATGCTGGGTTCATGTCCAGACGCAAGCTCTTTAACCATTAGTGAGCAATTTAACTTTGCTAGGCCCCAGGTGCCTCTTCTGTAAAGGAGAAATAACTCCTATTTATTGGGTCATTCTGGAAATTAAATGAGAGGGTATAGGTATAATGTGCATTTCTTAGTGCCCGTTCCCCTTTCAACTGGGTTTGCAATGTTGAGTAAGCAACAGTTTTCTTTCTTTCTTTTTTAAAAATTTTATTTATTTATTTGACACAGAGAAAGAAAGCACATAAACGGGGGAGCGGCAGTCAGAGGGAAAGGGAGAAGCAGGTTTCCCACTAAGCAGGGGACCCCACACAGGGCTTGATCCCAGGACCCCAAGATCACAACCTGCTCCGAAGTCAGATGTTTGACCGACTGAGCCACACAGGTCCCCGAGTAAGCAATAGTTTCTGAGCTTGTGGGGTTCACAGGGCCAGTAGATTCTGCATATTAGTAAAGTTGTTCGATACTTCAGGGAAATATCACCTCTAAGTGATAAGGTTCTTTTCTGGAGCCTTCCTGTTATTGCCTCACCTGTAGCGTTTTCTGGGTTTTTGTATCGTAATATGCCATCAGGAGAACCATATTTTAGATTGTTTGAGAAGGAAGCATGCATGTCGTTGCTCCCTCTGGGGAATCCAGTCTATTTCACCCTCTCTTTCTGTTCTTGTACCCCTCCCTGATTCTTTCCCTCCCGCCTCCTGCTGTTACAGGGGCAGGTGCCTTCTGCTTCCTCCTGGCTAGTCACCCTTCTGTGATTAGCTGGTGGGGGCCACAGCCCTTTCCAAAGGGTGAACAGAAGGCTTAATGGAATACTCAGCCATTAGTAATTGGACTGTGATTATCTTAAAACTTGGTACATTGCACATGACTCCTGATATTTGAATATAGCACCTACTAATACAGGAGTGAAGGTGTTTGTGTGTAAGATGGGGGTAGACACTGGACAAAGCAATGGGAGGCACAGCTATTCCCCCGCTAAGTCCCCAGGGCTTTGGGGGAAGCAGGTTTTAGAGAGTTACATGGAGACTGTCCCAAATCTAAATTCATAAATGAGCCCTCTATGAGATTGGAAACTTAGCTAAGCAATTAAGGCCAATTACTTTCATTTTAAATGCAAGTCGAGCTGCTGGCATTGTCTACAGGGCTGTCATGTTTTAGAAAAATCTCTTTAAATTTGGCCATTATTTCTCAGTCCCCTCTCTTAGCAGTTGCCAGCTGATGAGAGGCTGTGTCTTGCTCTTAGGGCTCAGCTGCGTAGACGGACACTGCTGCTGCTCTAAGAGCATATGGCGAGAGTGAGGCCTCTGGTGCAGCTTCATACACAGGGTGCGTCCTGGTCCCTGGGGCAAGGGCTAGCCGCAGAATTGGCAGGAAAGGTGAGTGCACGAGACTTGGACATATTACTTAATCCTACTGGGTTCTGAACTCCTGTATTTAGCCATGGATAAAATAAAATTGCATATATTCATCTTCTCTATGATCATATAACAACTAGTCTTCTTGCAGGTGAGGTGGCCCAGACCCCAAGCAGGGAGAAAGAAGGTTCACGAGGTTCATGGAGGTTATGCTATGTTCTGGATATGGTGATGGGGCTTTGACAGTTCATCCTCACCACCACCCTCTGTAATATGTTAGGTATCACAAGCCCTTCTTACTCCTGAAGGCGCGGAAGCAGGTAGAGTAGAGTAAGTGACTCAGCGGTACTCAGCTGGTTAAGTGACAGAGCTGGGGTTTGTACCCAGGCTTGCTCCAACCCAGGGGCTTGTGGGAGGAAGCTCAGGACATGCAGAGCAAATACAGAAAGGGGGCACTTGGGTGTTTTCATCATTGTCTCCTTTCCTTTCCTTTCCTTTCCCTCTCCAGTTTGTGTACGGCTGGAATTCAATTCCCTTGCTGTCTTATTGGCCCACCAGTTGCACTTTCAGTTATTCTCTGCTACAGCCCTTCACTAGGAGACTTGTGATTTTCACTGTTTGCTTTTGCCTCTGCTATTAAACTGTCCAGCACCTTCACTGCTGGGACTGTCTATACATCTTTTCATCCCCACAGGTCAGCACAATGCCTGGTGCTTTGTAAGACCCCAATAAATGTCTGCTGAATGAATCAATTACTTAGATTAGGGATTGATCAAACCTCTAGGGACTGAAGGGCTGAATTTAATTAAGAAGCACCTCAAGTTTGATGTCTTTCAAAGAGTCCTAGGAAGATCAAGGTGGGAGGGAGGGGGATAAGAAGGACCTTCTGGCAGAGGTAACCTTGCTGAATTTTTGAGGATGATTACATTGGCTAGGTAAAGAAAGAGAATGAGGGTGCCGAAGCCTGCCCCAGGGAATAGAAATTGCCTGGAGAGCAAGGTGGGCTTGAGGAAGTCTGGTCAGCATGAGTGGTAAATAGGACAGGAGACAGTTGTGACCCTATTGCCAAGTGCAGGCACTGGACAACTCCTCCTACGCTCTCCTGCCTATGTAATGAGGGCGGCCCTACCTTCTACTTGAAAGTAGAACTTCTACTTGTGTTTACAACATTCATGTTTACTAAGGGCTTGGCTCATTGACGAATGGAATTGGCTGTTAATACCAGTGCATTATACCAACGTCTGACTCCGTTTGAACCCTTTAATTTTTTTGTTGAAAGAACACTTGCTCATTAAACATCAGTCTCTCGTTTAGATGTGTAGTAGAGATGATTTTGAGTAGCCACCTTCTGTGTTCCTCATGTCTGTCTTCCAGCCTGTATCTTGTCCTGTGAAGAGGATAATGTAGTGCATAGAATCAGCATAATGACTTCTCCCCTTTGCTTTCCCACCTCCCATACAAACATGCAAAAATTAAATATCCAAAAGAAAAAGAAAGAAAAGCACGTTACATTCTTACCTCGCTATTAGCTGTATCAACTGTGTCATATTTTGCAGAGAAAAAAATCAGGGTGTGGGACCCATGATAACGGGTAGCATGCCATTGACTCAGCATTCTGCAGTCAAGGTTCAACATTAAAAAAACAAAACAAGGGGCGCCTGGGTGACTCAGTGGGTTAAGCCTCTGCCTTTAGCTCCGGTTATGATCTCAGGGTCCTGGGATCGGCCCCGCATCGGGCTCTCTGCTCAGCCGGGAGCCTGCTTCCCCCTCTCTCTCTCTGCCTGCCTCTCTGCCTACTTGTGATCTCTCGTTCTCTGTCAGGCCAATAAATAAAATCTTAAAAAACAAAACAAAACAAACAAATCAGGACATGCAGTCAGAAAAACAGGAACGTGCTTATATGGTTTGGAGCAATTGAATATTAGCAATCAAGATCATCCCAGAAAATCCGGAAAAAATCATGCACCCATAGGACATAATTCGCCTCAATTTCCCAAATGGTTACAGAGGATGTTTATGTGGTAGGGGCTGGGTGCTGGGGAATTTAAAGGTAAAAAGGACAAAATTGCTGCTCTCTGATAAGAGTGTGGGAGGGGAAAAGGCACAACAATTTAGAAAAGAGCTGCAGACCCATCTAGCTCTCCCTGGGACCTGGGCTGAGTCATTGTATTGTAACCAGTACCTGTGGGTTAGCAAACGGAAGTTGAGATAAGTAAGAACTGGCCAATGTAAACAGCATCTTGCGAATGCATTTTATGATGATGTGGGGACAGAATTAATATTGAAGTGTAAAAAACACTGAATTTTATTTATAGAATTTTTATCTTTCAAAAGAACAGTATTTGTCTGTTGATATGCTTGGAATAACCAAGTGACCATCCTGTATTGGGATTCTGCCAGAACTTCCTACACTGAAGCGTGTTCCATTAAGCCTTTTTGTGTTATTATTGTTCTGGGTGCTAGGAGAGTCACAGTGCATGCAAATTCCTTACTTACGGGGGAACTTAGTTGGTGATCCAAGTAAGATTATTTGGTGAATCCAGCTTTCACTCAGAGCCCTCAGTGATCTTCCTTTTCTGCCTGTCTTTCTTCTTTGTGGGTGGGAGGGCGGGGACTGGGATAGGTGTGGGGCTAGAGGGGTGGGAATAGTGTAAGTGCTTTCCAGCTTACATCCTGTCCAACCCAGTGATGTGAGGCTGGGATACTGTTCATAGGAAGACATTCTCAGTGTGTGGGGATTGTGGTCCATGCTGTGATTGGTGAGATCTGAGAAGCTTCGGGCTGCTCCTGTAGCATAGTTGATAAGCCTGTACAGATCTCAAGAAATAGCTAAATATTGAATTTCCTCCAAAGTTTTTCCTTCCACGTACTTTTCAGTGGACACTCTTGTTTTTCTTCCATTACCCATTGAGATGGTAGTTCTCAGTGAATATTTTTCTCTCTCATTATGAATTTTAGTTGTGGAAATGCATCCAACTTGAACAGATTTTCATTCTTATTTAATTCTGAAGTAGGATTTGAACCTGTGTGTATCATTTCAGTTTGATTGATTCATAATAAAATACTGTTTTATCTTAAATTATGAAGGGTTCATATGAATCCTAGGTAAACCTCTAGTGTATTAAAATCTAAAAGCTTTTCTTGGTTCATGGATTTAAGTGTTCTTATTTCTGTTTCTTCCCAGTATTTAGGTGGTTCAATAAGCAATTTTTTGAGCATTTACTACATGCTGGGTTCTGTATCACATGCTAAATGGAAATTAGGACCTCTTTCCTTTTTTTGATTGATTGATTTATTTTAGAGAAAGAGAAAGAGTGAGAGTGCATGCATGTGGAGGTTAAGGGCAGAGGGAAAGGGAGAAGAGAATCTCCAGCAGACCCTCTGCTGAGTAATGGAGCCCAACATAGGGTGGGGCTCTATCTCATGGCCCTGAGGTTATGACCTGAGCCAAAACCATGAGTCAGATGCTTAATGACTGAACCACGCGGCACTCCAGGACCTCTTTCCTTGATGGATAAATGACAATATCTCTTTCCATCACCCTCTAAACCCCAATTTCCATGACTGTAGAACAGGGCTAATAATTTAAAAACCTGACAGAGTTGTTATAACAATTAAAATAATTCTTATAAAGCACCTACAATAGCCTACCACATTGTAAGAATTCAGGAAAAGTAATTACTTTGGATCAATTTGAATTTCTGTGTGCCAGAGGCTGGCAAAATGATCTGAATTCCCCACGTAGTCAAATAATATCATTCCAAGTTTGCTTAATACCGTAGGGTACCACACTACCATCATGTGTTTTATCCAGTGCTTTATTTCTTTTAAATCCCCAAATTACTGAAGATGTAATTACTTGGTAGATGTGATGTGATGGTTTTGTTGAAGGAACTAAAACTCATCATTTTAATATCTAATTCTTGACTTTCTATAAGAAAATCTTCTTGGTGGTTGGAGTAAGAACATGGATTTCTGGCTTTTAAAGTAGGGTATAGTTTGAAACCACAGTCTTATTTGTCTAGAACAGCAGGAAGTGGAACTCGTGGTGGAACTAGAAGGTTTAGATCTTAGGCAGAGAGGTCAGGGCACACAGGGCCCAGCTGGCACAGCAGTCTAGGGGACCAGCCCTACTCGCCTGTCTCTATCACTTATCAACTCGTCCAGACTCAGTTTCTTGAAACTTAACTAGTCAAAGTAGTACTTCAGATTGAAAAATGGGGCCATAACGTTGTTCTGAACATACAAGGCATTCACGCCTTAATAAATGTCATAATAATAATAATAATAATAAATGTCATTAAGTTATACTAATGATCATTAGTAGTGCTGCCATAATAAACACTGAAGCAAAGAAGGGGCTCCTCTGCACAGATTCACTCTTGAACAAGCTTTACCTTTTTTTAAGAATTTCGTGAGGATTTCTAAGAATGGCTTCTACTGCTCGGTGGTGGTGGCATGCTTGTTCCTGCCTTTGGTTATGTTGTCACCACCTGCAGATTCCCTACCCCCCACTCTCAGTACCTTTCCTGCTGCCTTATTGACTTGACAGATCTCTGCTCAACCATCACATCCTTGGTCAGCTTCATTCAGCAAACTCTAGGCGTTTATTAAGTGACAGATTTATGCCAGGCACAGGGCTTGGTGGCTGTTGGAGAGCAGATCTGGAAACAGATCATTATGACTTGTGTGACCTCACCTACTCCAAGAAGGAGGCATGTATTCCAATCTCTTTTTCTGTAAGTAGAACGGATGAGTCCCACAATTGTGTACTCCTTTAATAACAACAGTAAGAGTTCACCTCTCTTACTTCTCTCTCTTTCTTTCTTTCTTTTTTTTTTTTTTTGAGAGAGAGAGTGCACAAGCCGGGGAGGGGCAGAAGGAGAGAGAGAATCTTAAGCAAACTCCATGCTCAGGGCGTAGCCCAACGTGGGGCTCGATCTCACAACCCTGAGATCATGACCTGAGCCGAAGTCAAGAGCTGGATGCTTAACTGACTGAGCCACCCAGGCATGCCACTTCTATTTCTTTATATCTGCTAGCCTATCAAGTTCTTCAGTGCAAAGAGAACATCTTATTTTGAATACCCAGCATCTAGGATTGTCACTGCATGTGGAAGGTACCCAGTAAATGTTTTTAGGACAAATTAACACATATTTTGGGGTTAATGACCTTCCAGGGATTGTTTGCCACATCTTTGTTTCACGTATTGCCCAACTCTATTTTGAGTGCTTACTGTGTGCCAGGCACTCCTTTAAGTCCTTGAGACATGGTTTACATTTCACTGGGGAGGACATAGTAGATAAATAAGTAAAACATATAGGACAGCAGTTGGCTCAGAGTACTGTGGAGGAAAATTCCGCTGAAAGAAAGATCGGGAGTATCTGTGGGTATGAGCATTTACAGGTTGTCAGGGAAGTCATTCCCGAGAGTGTTTGAACTAAGGCCTCAAGGAGGTGAGGGAACCTCATGCAACAGAGGAGAAGCCATTGCAAATACCTTGAGGGGGAGTGCACCTGGCCTGTGGGAGGTCTCAGATGTCTGGGGTTGAGGGAGAGTGGGGGCGGGGAGAGTAGAAGTCGAGGTAAGGCAGATTGTCCAGAGCCCCATAGACGCATGGGAAGACTGGGTGTCTTACTCTCAGGATGGAACTCTTGGAGCATTTTGGACTGAGGAGTGATGCGGTCGATTAATATCCTAACAGGTTCATGCCGGCTGATGGGTTTAGACTGGATTTGGGGGAGTTAAAGCAGGTGCTGGAACCTAGGCAGGAAGCTCCTGGGATAGGAAGCAGGCAACTAGAGTCATGCACATTGCGGGCTTGTGGCAAGTCTAGAGATCGCTTCTTTTATTTTAGCGAAATAGGAAACAGCAGAGAGCAACGAGGGAGTAGGAGGTATTAGAATTTTTCGGAGAGAAGAGAAAGTGTGAAATAATTGTCTGGAGGTGTATTTATTAATTCCTCTGGCTGGAGCGTGTCTGCACGTGGGATGGCGGGCAGTGAGGGCAGGAAGGGACATGAGTAGAATGCCTTTTTTTAGGAATGAGGTGTCAAGAGAGTGTGGTCACCCATAGGTTGTCCTCTCTAATCAAAAAGTTGCTGGTTTGGGGGCACCTGCGTGGCTCAGTTACTTAAGCATCTGCCTTCAGCTCAGGTTGTGAACCCGGGGTCCTGGGATGGAGCCCTGCATGGGGCTCCCTGCTCAGCGGGGAGCCTGCTTCTCCCTAGGCTTCTCTCTCTGCTCTGCTTGTGCTCTCTCTCAAATAAATAAATAAAATCTTTAAAAAAAAAAAAAAGGTGCTGGTTTGGGATCAGCCCTCGCGAATGCAATGAGTGGCTCCTTAAAGGAAAACTAAGCTCCAAGCGAAGGTTTAGATCCTTGCCTCAGGCAGGTATCAGACCAGATGGCGGCAACTGGTGTTAACCAGTGTTACGAACTGAATGGTCGTGTCCCTCACGAATATGTATGTTGAAGCCCTAAGCCTCAGTGTAATGGTATTTGGAGGCAGGGTCTTTGGGAGATAATTAAGCTTTAAATGCAGTCAGTCACGGGGTGGTACCTGTGTGATGGGATCAGCACCCTTAGCAGAAGAAGAGGAGATACCAGAGTTCTCTCTCTCTCTCTCTCTTTCTCTTGTGCTCACACCAAGAGCCCACGTACGCACACAACTAGATGGTAGCCATCTGCAAGTGAGGACGGGTTCTTGAATGAAAACTGAATGTGTTGGCACTTTGATCTTGGAGTTCCCAGCCTCCAAAGCTGTGAGAAATAAATGTCCATTTTTTAAGCCACTCAGTCTGTGATATTTTGTGATAACAGCCAGAGCTAAGACAACCAATAAGCATTTGCTCATTCTTTATCATTTCCGCATTCATTGTTTACAGGAGATGTATGCTAGGGGCGGGAGGGCCAGTCACTCATCTCCAGTCTGGTCTGCAACTTTCGAAAGACCGAGGGGACAAAACTGACCCATGGAGCCTACTTTGCATATGGTTGCCTTTAAGGAAAATGTCCCCGTCTTAATAAGCACTATTGTATCTTTTTTAGTTCATTATCCTGTGAGCTGCTGAGGTAGTAAATTCTTATTAAATTGGATGATGTTCCATTCCAGACTCCCTTCTGCCCTAAGAAATTCTGTACCACATGCTGAAGATTCTTAAGCTGTCACATGGATTTCTCTTGAGCTTTGGATGATTTGATGCATTAGATATTTTTATTTAATTTATGCTTTTAATTTTAAGAAACACATCCAGATATGCCTGCAGCTAGCCAGCCAGTTTTCTAAATCTGCATATTAATAAGAGAGAAGAGAGAGGGGGACAAAAGGCAGTGTGTTTTTTCTTTCCCTGTTTTTTCTCTTTATAAGCACATTGTATCCCCATAACAGGTTTTAGATCCAACTTTATGCCTTTAAAAATAAGGAATTCACTAGGAAGACAATCAAATAAGCAAATCAAAAACTGTAAGGGATGCATTTTCATAAAATCCCATGAGTGTCACTTCTTTGATACTTAAAAACTAATCTATGCCTCTGATAATTATTTCAAATAAAATCTCCTTTTTACCTAATATTATTAAACGTTTAATTAAATGTTTGCAAGATCTGGTTTAATGGCTCAACTCAAATAAAAAATTATGTGTAAATAAACTTTTAATCCCACTAGCAAGAAAATAATTTTTTCAGTTAATTTTAACTCTTTGCTATCAAAATGTTAATATATGCACTCAGGAAGAGAGAACAGTGTAATGAATCTCCATGTATCCATCATACAGCTTCAACTGTGATATACATCCTGCCATTCCCTTAAACTGAAAGTCATAAAAGTTACTACTTTAACAGACAAAACTTTAATATATGGGATGTGGGTACAAGATAATATACTTAATTAATATGCTTTGAGATGAAGCCTCCAAACTAGAGCCTGCCAAGGTTTGAAAGTGGCCTGATTGTTTCCCCAGGGCCTCAAGTTCCTAGGGTTTACCGATTCTTATTGAGCCCGTGTCCTTGCATGTTACACTTTGGTAAGAAGTAACTGCTGAGAGTTATCTGCACTGTGTGTCCCAGCATCCCTTCCCTTTTTTCTTGCACATTCTGTCCCAGCATCCTCCCTAATGCCTTTTTTCCCCTCTGCTTTTACCTCTTTTTCATTTCTTCCAAGTCCTCATTTCTTACAAGGTTTCCTCTGATCACCCCACCCCTTGTGGCCCCGGTGTCAATCCCCCCCACCCACCCACCCCCGAGTTCCTGAAGAGCCCTGCCTCTCTCCTGCCTCTACCCCGGAGTAGAATCTAAACCGGCTCACCTTGGCCTGCCAGGCCCTGCATTGTCTGGATCTTGGCTGTCTACCTCTCTGACTTCATCTCCTCTCACTAGGCTCCAGTGACATCCGTGCACTCTGCATGCCAAGCCCATGCCTGCCTACAGGCCTTTGCACTTCCTGGCCCCTCTTCTTGGAATACTTTGCCCCACATCTTTAGCTGTTGCTCCTAGAGGCCCCCCACCAGATCACAACACTGCTCTCTTTCCAAGAAAGAAATACTGTATCACTTTTGTGGTATTCATTTCCTTTTACTTTCAGTCTTAACCATTTATACATGTATTCCAAAACAACATAGGTTCATTTTTTGGTCTGTTTTTACACTTATTAGGAGTAGAACCATACCGTATGTCTTCTTCTGTGCCTTGCCTCTTCTGCTCAGCAGCGTGCTTGTAAGGCCTATGCATGATTCTCTGTGTAATTTTTCCATTTTCACCACTGTATGGTATTTCATGGTACAAACATACCACAGAGGTCTCTCTTCCACCACTTTTGGATGTGTGTTGTTCCCAGTCTGGGCCTCTTTTAAGAACTAATGCCAAGAGTATTCTTGTGCACATATATCTGGGCACAACATCATGAATTTCTCTACTGTATAAATAGGAAGAGAATTTGGGAATATGTAGGATAACCATGAATTAATGTTCCAACTGGGACATTTTTGTGTGGACTAAATGCTAAATTTGACAGGATGTCAGGGAAATAGATAACGGCTGTGATTTTCCCAGGCAAACTGAGATATTTGGTCCTGTATTAAAAGTATATGTAGATCTTCAAACTTAGAGATAATGTTAATATATTTTCTAAAGGGATTGTAACTAGAAGTGTACATAAATTTCTGTTGCTCTACATCCTCACCAACACAGTACTTGTACATTTTGTATTGTTTACCAATCTTATTGTGGTTTCCATTTGCATTTCTCTCATTGATGAAATGGAGTTGTGAAGGATGTTTAAATATTTTTTTAATAAATCTGTTTGTAGATATAACCCAGTTTTTTAGCTTGGCTTCAATTCCCAACACATGATTTTAATAATAAGTAAATAAGTAAATAATTCATATTTTATTACTATTTTATATAGAACTTTTTCTATTTTTAGTATATTTTGGATGCAGCGATGATTTGGAAATATGTTTTCCATTTTCAGGTATGTGGTCATATTTAAGTTATTTTAAAATGATTTTTACCTCAGGGTAAATGTTTATGCTCCGTATGATTTTTCTCCTTAGAAATGTATTGAGATTGTTTTAAAGTCCACTGTATGGTAAATGTTTATAATCGTCCTTTGTATGGTTTAAAAAAGAATGTGAATTCTGTAATTGCTGATTATAGTGTTATATATATTTCTGTTTGGTGAAGATTTTAATCATGAGCTTCAACTCTCCTGTGTTCTTACTGATTTTTTTGGAGGGGGAAGGGTCTATTTAGTCTGTCAATTGCTGACAAAAATGTTGAAAATCTGGTATAATTATGGATTTCTCTTTTTCTTGTCATTCTGTCAGTTATTACATTAAAAATATTTTGGGCTATGCTTTTAGATATATAAGCATTTAAAATTATAATGACTTCCTGATAAATTGAATGTTTTATCAATACAAAGTGATTCTCATATTTAATCATGCTTTTTACCTTACAGTCAGTTTTGTCTTATTAATGTATCTACCCCAGTTTTATTTTAATGGTTATTTGCATAGTGCAACTTTTTCCAAATTTTTATTTAACTCTTGTATTCTTCTGTCTTGTTTCCTGTGGATAACATATGGTAGGATTTTGTTTTAATTCTGTCTGAAAATATTTGTTCTCTTTCTTTCCACAGAAGCTTAACCCACATACACGTAATTATCACTTTTAAATGCGTTTAAATCTCCATCTTAGTTTGTGCTTTCTCTTGTTTTGTCCATTTTGTTTACTTTTCTCTCCTTTCTTGACTTACGTACTTGTATTTTTATGATTCCATTTTTCCTCCTGGTTTTGAAATTATAGGGTCAATTTTGAATTATTTGGTAGCCACCCTGGAAATTATAATGAGTTTACCTATGTTATCAAAATCTAATGTTAATATACCTTTCTTACCCTCTTTTCAGAAAATCTGAGGTGTGTATAATACTTCTAGCTCCTATATCCACTCCTGGTTTTTGTCATTTTTTCATGCCTTTATTCTGTTTTTGAGGCTTACAGACATTATTCACCTTAAAGAATCTGGAGTTAATGTTCTTTTTAGATTCGTACACATATTTACTATTTTCTTTGCTCTTCACTCCTTTTTGCACTCAGACCTTCCATCTAGAATCACTTAATCCCTGTCTGAAGATACTTGAGGCTTCCTAGAGATGAAATCTCTTAGTTTTCGTTGTCTGGAAATAAGTATATTTTGCCCTCATTCCTGTAAGTCTTTTTCTCTGAGTGGAGAATAATAGATAGGCAGTTCCTTTCTTTCCTCACAGTGGTGATTTCATTCCATTGTCTTCTTGCTTACATTGTTCTCTATGTTACAAAGAGAAGTTGATTTGTTGATATAGAGAAGTTGACGGTAAATCTGTCATTCCTTTGAAGGTAATGCCTTCCCCTCCACTCCTTTATGATTTAAGACTTTTCTGTTAGGCTTATTCTGTCTTTCTGTACTTTCAGTATGCAGTATTATAAGTGTAGTTTTTTAAAAAAATTATTCTTAAGATTCACTGGGCTTCTATGGATTGCTTTCATCAGTTCTGGAAAATTTCTCACCATTACCTCTTCAAATATTGCCTCTTCCTTTTTTTTTTTTAATATTTTATTTATTTGACAGAGAGAAATCACAACTAAGCAGAGAGGCAGGCAGAGCGAAAGGAGGAAGCAGGCTCCCCACGGAACAGAGAGCCTGATGCGGGGCTTGATCCCAGGACCCTGAGATCATGACCTGAGCCGAAGGCAGAGGCTTTAACCCACTGAGCCACCCAGGCGCCCCCAAATATTGCCTCTTCCTTAACCTGTCTCTTTCTGCTGCAACAACAATTAAATGTAATTTAGACCATTTCACACTATCTTCAGTGTATCTTTACTCCTTGGCTGAATGCTAGATATCATCTAACATAGTTTTTAAGTCACTCATTCTCTTATTAATCCTTTCTAATTTATTATTTCCTTCTCCTCCTAGTTTTTAATCTGGTTATATTCTTTATTTGCAGAAGCAGTCTTTTAAAAACCTGCTTGGTGACTTTTTATAGTTTTCTATTCTTGGCAGGTACTTTTCACCTAGTCTTTTCTTTACAGAGAATAAACATTGTTGTTCTATAATCTGTGTTTGATAGTTCCATTATTAATGGGTCTGTTACTTATTGTGATGCGTGGTACTTTTTTTTTCCTTTGTGTGCTTTAATTTTGTGCTTCTCTTTGTACTTTTTTTTTAACAATTTTTTTTGAAGATTTTATTTATTTATTTGACACAGAGAAAGATCACAAGTAGGTAGAGAGAGAGGGGAAGCAGGCTCCCCGCTGAGCAGAAAGCCCGATGTGGGGCTCGATCCCAGGACCCTGAGATCATGACCTGAGCCGAAGGCAGAGGCTTAACCCACTGAGCCACCCAGGCACCCCCCCCCCCCCGCTTTTTTTTAAGATTTTATTTATTTGACACAGAGAGAGAGACCGCGAGAGAGGGAACAGAAGCAGGAGGAGAGGGAGAGGGGGAAGCAGGGAATCTGAAGCAGGGCTCGGTCCCAGGACTCTGGGATCATGACCTGAGCCAAAGGCAGATGCTTAATGCCTGAGGCACCCAGGCACCCCATTTTGTACTACTTTTTGTTCTTAAAAAAATACTGGTGTGATTCTTGAGGCCTAGAACTTCATCGCTTATGCATCAAACATTTTTAGTTGCTATCAGTCCAGGATCATCTTAAATGAAGTCCATGGTTCAAGATTACCAGGACCACCCAGGCATAGAGAACTTAGGTTATAGTCACAGCTGTGGGTCTTTGACCCCAGCTTCTCATCTTCTCATGGAATTGTTTTCCCATTCCTTTATTTTTTTTTTCCCTCTTGTTTTTCTTAGTGCCAAGGCGACATCCCTGCAGTTCCCAGAGGTAAGGGTAAGAATAGGGTTTCTGTATGGCTCATACTCATCCTAGGGATGCAATCTTTTGGGTCCCAGCTTAACATGGACATTGCCCTCTATAATATTCCCCATTTGGGTGGACTCTTGGCCTTGATTCTCCCCTTTCCTCCTTAAAGCTGCCAAAACAGAAACCCAGATTCACTGGCTACGGCAGATGCCCTTGAGGTGAAAAGAACTGTGATACCTCTTTAGGTCTTTAGGTTCCTAGGGTGGTTTTTTTTTTGTTTTGTTTTTTGTTTTGTTTTGTTGTATTTTCCTAATAGCATCTTACTATCTTGTTACTTTGGCTACTTTTAGGGATTTTTTTTTTTAATTGAGAAATTTAGTTGTTTTTCGTAGGCCGGGGTAGCAAGAAATTGGTCTGAATAGCCAAGTCTGCTATTTCTGGAAAAGGAAGTATTAGTAAGACCTTAAATCTAGTAAGTATTATCTACTGAGAAAAAAATTATGTGCTATGCGTGCAAAGGTTTTGAATGTCATAAAGCGTTTTGAAAACCAGACTTTTTGTACATGTTTATGTGATATATCATTTTAATATTGATGTAAAGTTAAACAAGGTCAGTTTGGCCTTGTATCCAGTGTGGCTTCCAATTTTAACCACAGCAATTTCCTAAAACTGCACTCGACAACTTTCTTAATGAGCCAGCAAAATAGCTATCTCCACCAAGCACCCACAGGGTACAATTATGGTATTAGAGGGGTATTGAGGGACATGGCCTTTCAAAGACATGGAAGATATAAATCTGCCTACATTGTTTTCTTGCTTGTGTATTAGGCAAAAGCTCACAAAAAGATTTTTACCTAACATGCACCAGGAAACAATGCAGACAGCCTCCCTCTTAAGAAGTAATATACAGGCAAATGTAAATTTAATCAAATTTAGCTGGCTTGGGAATGGCTGGTTATGTGTAGCACAGATTGATCGAGTTTGTAGTGTTAGGCACAAAATATCTTAGAGGATGGGAATCTTGGGTAAAATTTTGCATCTTAGAAATATACATTAGTGGGTGCCTGGGTGGTTCAGTGGTTTAAGCCTCTACCTTCGGCTCAGGTCATGATCTCAGGGTCCTAGGATGGAGCCCTGCATCAGGCTCTCTGCTCTGCCTGTCTCTCTGCCTACTTGTGATCTCTCTCTCTCTGTCAAATAAATAAATAAAATTTTAAAAAAATATATATATTAGTGACAGCATGGTGTATGCGTTGGTAGAGAAGAGAAGAAAGTAGTCAGGTGTGAGTGAGTAGCATATGGGGACTGACAAGCATGTTCTTCTGGTAAGGATAGAGACTTCCCCAGGAAAGAGGTTGGGAAATGAGCCAACTAAAAGTGGTACAAGAAAAGAAAGCACTTTAATTCTGACATTTGACATCCCCAGCCCTAGTGGATGGGGGCAAAGCCCAGTTGTCGCTAATTTTTCAGCTAACCACAGAATCTGGTTAGCCTCTCTTGCTTCTTTCCCATTTACTTTCTCTTCTGACTTTGAGGAACGGGCTGCAGTTGCACCAGATGCAGTAACGGAGACCTCACGGGTGACCTCCTGGGACCTTAGACCGCACCCGTCATTAGGCCTTCAGGGAACAGTTCCAAAATACCAGCCCTTAATATTGTTAGGTTCTTTGACTTTGTGAGTAGGATAACGAGCTCGAAGCAAGACCTTCAGAAGACTGGATTGCACAGAATCTGTAGTTAGTTGAAAGGCTGCAGGATTAGCTTATTAAAATAATTACTTGGTTTCCCAGTCAGGTGGGTCATTATTTGTCATCCATGGATATGGAATGCATTCTCTGAGTCAACAGAATGAATGCTGACTCTGTGCTGGGGAGTTTGTAGGCACTGTGCATATTTCCTCTGTGGTGATTATTTTAGCAGCCTTCTGCCATCAAAGTCAATAAATTCAACATTTAGTGAATACCGAGTATGGGCCAGGATCTCTACTTAAGTCATCTTAGTTAATCCTCACAACACTCCCATTGGGGAGATGATTTTTTCTCAATTTGGAAAGGTTAAGTAGTGTGTGTGTGTATACACATATAATCTGTGTGACTGATACTAATACCTTGCTTCTTGTGTACTTTTTATGTATTGAGATTGTAACTTTAAGAGTGAATTTTAATGGCGTTGACTTCCTAAGTATTTCTAACAAAGCTGCCTTGAGGGTTGACTTTCTCTTCCTAAAGCTGCCCTCAAGGTATTGCTTTTTTTTTTTTTTTAATTCTTTCTTTTACTGTGGAGTCACAAATATAATGAGTACTCCCAGTAAGCAGCAGTGAGACTCTATCTTTAAAAGAAACATGTTTTTTAGGTCTCTCACCTCCCATTGTTTTTGGTGTTTGTCATAAAGAAAATAGACACTTCGCAGATGGTTTTTTGGTTGTATGTTCCCAGAAAAGTGTCACAGTGGAGTCTGCCTGTGTGGCCTGTATGAGAGAGACAAATATAGTGATATGATAGCGTATTAGCTCATCCATGTCCAAATCATAAATGCACATGTGCCGAGCTTCTGTGGGTCTCACCAAAACTAAATTTGACCATATTTCCCAAATTCTTTTTACACAATTTCCCTATTTCACTGGGGATCTCTCCCTTATCAGAGAGTCGTATGAACTCTTCAGTTTATACCAACAACTCTGTTAAAATAGTGTGATGTGATATTGGTCACTTGGGGTTGGATAACGCTCTTTGAATCAAAATCTATTCACAGACTTCAAAACATTATTTCATTGACATGGGAGGTGCTAATTGGCAATTTGCTATGGAGAATTGGGGGCTAGGTCTTTCCTTTTTTCTACCGTGCACATTAACAAAAACAGCTGCAAGCAATAGTTTTTTAGTTTGTTTATTTTTTGGTTTTATGGCATAAAGTGGTTAAAAGCAGGGCTTAGATGATTTTCCTTTAAAATGGTTGGAGGAAGTAGAAAATATAGAAGTAAATACCCCTAGATCAATGGCTGCATTCCTTGTCAGTCTCTGGGACACTGTAAATGGAAGCAAATGGCAGAAAGAGTTACCAGGATTTTAACTCCTGTATGAAGAGTTTAACAAAAACAAAGGTCAAATCTATCTCTACTGTTCTACAAAAGGTGGTCGATCCTTCTAGTTGAAGTGGTAGTGAGTGTGCAAGAGGTGTGTGTTCTTTGACACGTTTCAGGAAATAACACGACTCACTGCCTCTCAGGGGCCCAGCTACTGATAATGGTAGAGGAGCATGCTTGTAGAGTCCTGAGCGGTAGTACCTGCCTGAGTCTGGGTGGTGAGATTAAAACCAGGTTCTTGGTCACTTTCTTTATTACTATGTTATTTCCTTCCTTTCATAAGTATTCACCAAGGACCTGTTGTGTGCTGGGCACTAGGTGCGGGAGAGACAGTAATGGACAACATGCAAGGAATTGAGTATTGACCCTCAAGGAACATTGTGTTCTATATTCTTCCGGTCTGTGTCTCTCCACTGCAAAGTGTGGCGTAATGGTTGAGTGCCGGTCTGCAAAGTCAGCTTCAAAGACTCTACTCAGTAGATGTGTGGTGTTCACTGAATCACGTTTGCTTCGGCAAGGCTCCCTTTCTCCATGTATATTGTGGGTGTAAGGCAGGTCATGCGGGTCAAGGGCTTTTCTCAGGGACTGGTATAGCAAGGCTCCATGGATATGAACTATACCTGCTCTTAGTGTAGTCATTGTTAGGATTATAGTCTGGCCTCCGGGTTTGAGGAAAAGGTAAAGGGAAATAAATTGGAAGAATGTGGTTGTTAGGCTTGAGAGAAGAAACAGAGGCTCATTAAAATACAGTTCCAGCCCACCTAGGGAAGAAAGTAAGGTTGATCCTTTGCAAATTAGGACTATATGTGTCCCTGTATAACTTCCGTCCCCTTCCAGGCATTATTTTACTTTGACTTTCTTTAGGTTCAGATATTGGAGGGTTAGAAAGGGAAACATGCAGTGTGATTCACCCAGGATCTTGTACCATGTTAAGCACAGCTGTACCTGAGCCGGGGAACCAAACGCGGGAGAAACGGAAGTGGCTCTTTGTAGAAAATATCTGTGTATCGGATAGCCCTTCCCAATATTTAGTCTAAAGGAACAGTTGCAGAAAGGCATTTAGGTCCTTTAATATAAGTTATCTTGAGTGGTATAGCCTGCTAGAGGCAGGTTAAGATACTTTAAAAAGAGAGGAAAGGAAGCTTACCATGTATAATTTCTGTCCTTGTAGATACTCAAAGATGATACCTTGACTTACAATTCAAGAGAATCAGAACTAAAACAACATTCCTTTCCTTTTGCCCATTACAAAATGTTTTAGAAAAAATTTGTAAAGCAGTCCTCATTTATTTGATGAAAGCCATTGAATTGCAATGAAAATGAGAAGACTGAGATAATTGCAAATCAGATTTCGCCTAAGTATGTAAAGGAGGCATCCATGTATTTTTTTCTTCCCTTACTTATGTACCTTTAGGGAAGTTTTAAAAGGTTATCTGCTCCTCAAAAATAGTGAAGACCGTGTTTATTAGAAATGTTTAACTGTGTAGCTACCCATCAGTAGACATGTAGGCAAAATGATGATTTAGGGACCATTCTGTTTTGTCATTTTTTTCCCCATATTTTTGCACAGTATCATTGGACTCAAAGTTGTGAAATCTAGGTTTAAACTCTAACTACCATCCTAATCCCTACATGCCTCTGAGGAAATCACTTAATTTTTCCAAGTGAATTTCCTGATGGAGAAAATGGGAATAACATTATATATTACAGGGGGGGTTGTGAACTTGAAGTAATACAGTATGTCACATTTCTGTGTACATTCATAGTATGTTGGGGTGCTTGATAACTGTTAGTTGAATCTGAAGCAGTATGTCTTTCAATTTTGCCTTCTCGGTGCTGGGATGCGTATTACCCTTCTCTGTGGCTCTCATGATACTGTGTGAACAGTTACCAGGGAGATCCTATTCTGCCGAGGCTGCTGAGTATGGTGCTACAATGTTATTATTTTGGCGGTGGCTGAGATGCATCAGCGTAGGTGATAGAGATGGAGATGAAAACAGTGCCGCTCCTTTGTCTAGGGCCCCTGTGCACAGTGTTTCCTTGGCCTCTGCCTCCGTGGGGAGCGCTGACTGCATTAAATGTTTTCTCTTATTTTCTTCTGGCCAGGGGTAGTAGCCGGTGTCTGCTCCCAGCTGTGAAAACCCTCTTTGCCTTCTGGACGGGGTGCAGTTTGAGAAAAGAAGCTGTAGTGAAGGGATCTATGGGTCGGGAATTTGCAGACTTAGTGTGATTTGTATAGAATTATTGAAATGAACTTGAATTGTGGGGAGATGAGGGTGTGCACGTTAGCCTGGTTTTTTTAGTCTCATTTTTAAAATGCAAAAGTAGACTATAATGATAGTATCATAGTATTACTGCTAAAATTTTCTGAGCACTTACTCTGGCTAAGGTACTCCTCGAATGGCTTTATTTTAATTTTGTATTTTAGAAAAATTTAACTGTTGTTAAACACACATAACATAAAATTTACCATCGTAACCGTTTTTAAGTGTGCAGTTCCATGGCATTAGGGATATTCACGTTGTACAACCGTCATCACCACCCATCCCAGATCTCTCTTTATCTTGTAAAACCGATATTCAGTCCTTGTTAAACAGACTCCTCATTGTCTTCTCCCAACTGCAGGAAACCACAGCCTTCCTTTGTGTTGCTGTGAATTTCATTAGTCCAGGTACCTAATACGTGTAGAACCATGCACAGTATCTGTCCTTCTGTGACTGGCTAATTTCACTTAGCGTAATGTCCTTGAGGTTCACCCACATTGTAGCAGGTGTCAGAATTTCCTTCCTTTTCAGGGTTGAGGGATATTCCATTGTGCGTGTGTAGCACATTTTGTTTACTCATTCATCCTTTAACAGACACTTTGGCTGCTTCCAGCTCCTGGCTCTTGTGAATAATGCTGCTTTATGCTTGGTGTATGAATGCCTGAGACCTGGCTTCCACTTGCTTTGGGGACATAGCCGGAAGTAGAAATGCTGAATCAGTGGTAATTCTATGTTTAATGTTTTGAGGAACTGCTACACTGTTTTAAATAGAGACTGCATTATTTTACATGTCCACCAACAGTGGACAAGGGTTTCAGTCTCTCCACATTCTCACCAACCCTAGTCTGTCTTTCTCTCTCCCTCCCTGACCCTGCAACCGCCTGCCTTCTCTCTGTCTCTTTTTCTTTTTCTTTTTTTTTTTAGATTTATTTATTTGACAGATAGAGATTACAAGTAGGCAGAGAGGCAGGCAGAGAGAGAGAGGAGAAAGCAGGCTCCCTGCTAAGCAGAGAGCCCGATGCGGGGCTCGATCCCAGGACCCTGGGATCATGACCTGAGCTGAAGGCAGAGGCTTTAACCCGCTGAGCCACCCAAGCGCCCCTCTGTCTCTCTTTTTCATAGACATCCTAATATTTGTGGTGTTGAGGGCTTTATTTTAAATGTACTAACTTATTTCATCTGTTAACATTCTTCAGGCAGGTTATACTGATTTGAAAGAAGAGAACACTGAAGGAGAGAACACCGAGGAGAGTTGGCTAGTAAGCCCTGGAGCCAGGATTGAGTCTAGGCAGGATGGTTCTGGAGCCAGAGCACCTACCACCTGCTATCACAGCCTCTCTCATTAGACAGTCATTGCAGCAAATTAAAACGATAGATAAGTATTTGTGCTGACAACTGGAGCTTTTCTCCTAGTTCTAATCCCATGTATGCCTGAGAATCAATTTCTGATAAGCTTTGCGTATTTCTTTCCAAACGTGAGTGTATTTATATGTATATATATATGTGTGTGTGTGTATGTATGTGTACACACACACACACGTAAATATACATTGGAAAATTTTTCAAGATATTATTTATTTATTTGAGAGAGAGAGCACATTGAGGGAGGGAGAGAAGCAAACTCCCACTGAGCAGGGAGCCCAATGCCTGGCTCGATCCCAAGACCCTGGGATTATGACCTGAGCTGAAGGCAGATGCTTAACTGACTGAGCCACCCAGGTGCCCATATATATATATATATATGTAGTTTTTTTTTTTTTTAAGATTTTATTTATTTATCTGACAAACAGAGATCGCAAGTAGGCAGAGAGGCAGGCAGAGAGAGAGGAGGAAGCAGGCTCCCTGATGAGCAGAGAGCCCGAGGCTTAATCCCAGGACTCTGGGATCATGACCTGAGCCGAAGGCAGAGGCTTTTACCCACTAAGCCACCCAGGTGCCCCTCTATGTAGTTTTTAAAGGGTTCATGCTTTACACTTTATTCTGGTACTTTTTTTTCTGCCCCTCTTGTTAATTAAAGACATCTTTCTAGGTTAGTACATACAGATGTACCTCATTCTGACTAATGACTACATTTGGCAGAAAGTTGATTCATTTATCACTTCCTTATTGGCATTACCATTAGAAGGAGGACTTCAGGGAACATTCTTCTTTCTTTTTTTTATCATTCTCTCTTTTTTGTCATCATTCTCATTATATTTTTTTAAGTTTAAATTCAATTAATTAACATATAATATATTACTAGTTTCAGAGGTAGAGGTCAGTAATTCATCAGTCTTATATAATACCCAGTGCTCATTACATCATAAACCCTTCCCAGTGTCCATCACCCAATAACCCCATTCCCCCATCTGACCACCCCCTCTAGCAACCCTCACTTTGTTACCTACAGTTAAGAGGCTCTTAGGGTTTGCTTTCTCTCTGTTTTCGTCTTATTTTATTTTTTCCCTCCCTTCCTCTATGGTCATTTGTTTCATTTCTTCGATTCCACATATGAGTGAAATCATATGGTATTTCTGTTTCTCTGACTGACTTATTTCGCTTAGCACAATACCCTCTACTTCCACCCAGGTTGTTGCAAATAGCAAGATTTCATTTTTTTTTTTTTTATTATGTGTATATACCACATCTTCTTTAGCCGTTCATCTGTCGATGGACCATCTGGGCTCTTTCTGTGGTTTGGCTGTTGTGGAAATTGCTGCAGTATTCGGTGTGGCCCTTCGGATCACTACATTTATGTATCTTTGGGGGTAAATACCTAGTAGTGCAATTGCTGGGTCATAGGGTAGCTCTATTTTCAACTTTTTGGGGAACCTCCATACTCTTTTCCAGAGTGGCTGCACCAGCGCCTTACCACCAATTGGGTTCCCCTTTTTTGCGTCCTAGCCAGCATCTGTTAGTTCCTGACTTCATTTTAGCCATTCTGACCTGTGTGAGGTATCTCATTGTGGTTTTGATTTGCATTTCCCTGATTCCAAGTGATGCTGAACATCTTTTCGTGTGTCTGTTGGCCATTTGTATGTCTTCTTTGGAGAAATGTTTGTATGTCTTCTGCCCATTTCTTGGTTGGATTATTTGTTCTTCGGGTGTTGAGTTTGATGTGTTCTTTGTAGACTTTGGATACCAGCCCTTTATCTGATAAGACATTTGCAAGTATCTTCTCCCATTCTGTTTGTTGTCTTTTTGTTTTGTCAACTGTTTCCTTTGGTGTGCAGAAGCTTTTTTATCTGATGAAGTCCCAGTAGTTCATTTTTGCCCTTGTTTCCCTTGCCTTATTGCTACAGTTGAGGTCGGAGAGGTTGCTGCCTGTGTTCTTCTCTAGGATTTTGGTGGATTCCTGTCTCAGGTTTAAGTCTTTCATCCATTTTGACCTTATTTTTGTGTATGGTGTAAGAAAATGGTCCAGTTTCATTATTCTGTATATGACTGTCCAATTTTCCTAGCACCATTTGTTGAAGAGACTGTGTTTTTTCCATTGGACATGCTTTCCTGCTTTGTCAAAGATTAGTTGACCATGGAGTTGAGGGTCCATTTCTGGGTTTTCTATTCTGTTCCACTGATCTGTGTGTCTGTTTTTGTGCCAGTACCATATTGTCTTGATGATTATAGCTTTGTAATGGAGCTTGAAGTCCAGAATTGTGATGCTGCCAACTTTGGTTTTCTTTTTCAATATTCCTTTGGCTGTTTAGGGCCTTTTCTGGTTCCATAAAGTTTTAGGATTATTTGTTCAGTCTCTGTGAAAAAAGTTGATGGTATTGTTTTTTTCAAAAATTGTGTTTAGTTATGTGACACAGAGAGAGAGCGAGTCCACACAAGCAGGGGGAGCAGCAGAGGGACAGGGAGGAGCAGACTCCCTGCTGAGTGGGGAGCTGTATACAGCACTAGATCCCTGAGCTGAAGGCAGGTTTAACTGACTGAGCCAGCCAGGTGCTCCAAGTTGATGGTATTTTGGTAGTGATTGCATTGCATGTGTAGATTGCTCTAGGTAGCATAGGCATTTTAACAATATTTGTTCTTCTAATCCATGAGCATGGAACGTTTTTCTGTTTCTTTTTGTCTTTCAAGGAACTTTCTTATGAGTGTATTTCATGTTAGTTTTGTTTTTTTTTTTTTTTTTTTTTGTTGTTTTTTTTTTTTTTTCAGAATAAGTTCCTAAAAGTGGAACTTGTGGGTTAAAGGTGATGGATATTGGGGAGGATATGTGCTATGGTGAGTTCTGTGAATTCGGTAAGACTGATGATTCACAGACCCCTGAAGCAAATAATACATTATATGTTAATTAAAAAATATATATTTATATACATATACAGATTTGTGTGTGTATGTGTGTATAGAAAAAGAAATCAGTTTTTAAAAATGTAATAAATAGTAATAAATAGGGGTGCCTGGGTGGCTCAGTAAAAAAAGAAAAAGTAAAAATAATAAAACATATATACATATATTTTCTGTGTGGTCCTCAAGTTAAAGGTCACTAACACAGCCCCAGACCTGAATGAAGACCTAGCCAGATGGAAGAACTTGACAGCCTCAGATTTGTTGAACATAGGCAGTCCCTGGGAGAAGCCTCGGGAGCTGAGCAGATGACTGGGACCCAGCCTGGGAGAGGTTTCAGTTGGGCAAGGCTAGCTTCAGGGGGTCCAACAAATCATTTAAATATGTGATCCTGTGTGTTTATCCAACTACCAAGAGCTTTCTTTTCTTTCTTTTTTTTTTTTGTATTTTTTTTAAATTTTTAATTTATTTCTTATTTTCTTAGAAACATAGAATGTATTTTTATCCCCAGGGGTACAGGTCTGTGAATCGCCAGGTTTACACACTTCACAGCACTTACCATAGCACATACCCTCCCCAATGTCCATAACCCCTCTCCCTACCCAGAGCTTTCTTGACCTGACATTTCTTTCACCTGGGCAGCTGGAAGAGGTCATTGTCATGCTTCAGAGGATTAGAAGAGTAAAGTCTGCCCCTTTGTTGGAAGGGTATGGATTAATTGGATCTTTTGGTTGTTTCTAGCTTAAGCTGAGTCACTAATTTAAATAGGCTATCATATAAATAATGTTATCAGAGAAAAATTACTCCCAAGTAAAAATATTTGAATTAAACAGCCGAACATATATACACCTATGCAAATGAATGTGTATATGTATGTATGCACATATGTGTATATTAATACAAGCCTCCTGAAGACGGTTTAAAGTAAAATTGATTGCTTTTTAGCCCCATTATGTAAGAATATATAAAAATTATAGAATTTTGGAACATAAGAAAGTAAAAATGGGGGAGGAATGTTTTAGTATAATTAAAGAATTTTCAACGTATAATTTTGTTTTTCAGTATAGTTGTGGGGTCATATTGCATATACAATTTTATCTCCCACTGTTTTAAAGCACTGGACTTGAAAGTGTACTGAGTTAATGACCATCATGGGGCTAAGCATCCTATATTCATTAACTTATTTAAGTTTTACAGTGCTCATGTATGGTAGGTTCTGTTTTTGTTCTCATTTTATAGCCAGAGAAGTTGAGACTTGCAGAACCTAAGTAACTTCCCCCAAATCCATAACCATTTCCTAGTGGTAAAAAGAGTGAATCAAAATAACTTCGTGTGTATTCTCCACCTATAGAAGGACAGGTGTGGTTTGCATGATGTTGCTTCCCATGTCATGAACATCCCCTTGGCTTAAATAGCTATGTAATGTGGCATGTAGTGGATGTCCTAAGAATTATTTTCTTATACTGTTACTATCTAGGACCATTCTTAATGTAGTTTTTCTTATTATTGATGTCTTAAAACCATTCATAATGGCTCAGGTGCTAGGTTCATCTCTGTGAATGATGAACATCTCTGTGTATATTTTTTCCCTGTATTTTGGAGTGGCTTAGGAATAGAGTCCAGGTAATTTAATTGCTTACTCAAAATAGCTAAACTTCTAAAAAGATAATGATGATTTTTAAATTACTCATAAATCTTTACATAATATTGCTAGTGCTATTTTCCATTGTCTCTAGAAGATAGCAAAACCCAAATGACTTCATCATCCACAGCATGAAACTTCACATTGTCCCTAGAGGGAAAATGATTTCTTTACCAGCAGCTGTGAAAAATTGACTGATAACATGAGAGTTTGATACCCAAGTTGAGATTATTGGCATTTAAATGAAATCACACTTGTAAATTATTTGGATTAACAGTGATACCAGTTGACATGTTGCTTATCATTGAAATACTCTGTAATTCTTATGCAACCACTATTCTTCTTCTTTTTTTTTTTTTTTTAAGGATTTTATTTATTTATTTGAGAGAGACCAAGAGAGCACAAGCAGGAGGAGCCCGAGAGGGAGAGGGAAAAACAGGCTCCCTGCAGAGCAGTGACCCTGATACAGGGCTCCCAGGATCTGGAGATCATGACCTGAGCCTAAGGCAAACACTTAACTGGCTGAACCACTTAGGTGCCCCTGCAACCACTATTCTTTTTTTTTTAAGATTTTATTTATTTGTTTGACAGAGAGAGATCACAAGTAGGCAGAGAGGCAGGCAGAGAGAAAGGGGGAAGCAGGCTCCCTGAGCAGGGAGTCCGATGTGGGGCTTGATCCCAGGACCCTGAGATCATGACCTGAGCTGAAGGCAGAGGCTTAACCCCCTGAGCCACCCAGGTGCCCCCACAGTTCTTAGCATTATCTGAAAATCAACATAATTTACTCAGTAAAACCTTCACTGAAGAAAATTTATCATTTTTCGTATTAGACCTCCTTTCTTTCACAGTCACTTAAATTGTACCATTTTAACTTGGCTATCGTAGTGCCCCCAGTAACAGATTTCTTCCCTATAGAGAATGTTTGTTGGAATAATTTTATCGTTATAAAGATGCATAAAAGCAGACTCCAGAAAAAAATTTTAAAATTTGAGACACTTGAATTCTGAGAAGTATAATTCAGAAGGAATAGTAATGTAGGCTTTCTGAGCTGTGCTTAGATTTTAGGTAGGGGGGAACTGTGGAGGGAGAAGTACAAACACTTTCTAAACGAATAAAGTCCTCCCCACGGATCCCCCAATGCTGGACTACAAAATGGCATTAGAATAAGGAATACCAGGGTTGAGGTATTCTTTTAAGAATAGGGCCACCCAACTCTTCACTTTGTGTTGGCACTTGTCAAGGTATCACATCAAATATAAGGGAGACAATTCTGATGAAACTTTAGATTTAGAAGAGAAGGGATGAGATGAGAATAAAATAAATGCCCCAAATGAAAAGAATGTGTGTTATGTCAGGCATTGTGCTAGGCACTCTATTTACAAAAGGTCCTGGAGCTTCAAGTGGCGTGAGAGAGCTCTGGTGGTGGGTTTTTTTTTTTTTTTAAAGATTTTGTTTGTTTGTTTGTTTGTTATGTATTTATTTGAGAGAGGGCACGCATGTGTGAACAGGGGGAGGAGCAAAGGGAGAGGGAAAGAGAATATCTTAAGCAGACCTCTTACCCCCACCCCATACCCCCAACTAGCACAGAGCCCATGTGAGATCATGACCTGAGCCAAAGCCAAGATTGGGATACTTAATCAACTGAGCCACCCAGGCACCCCAAGATAGATATATATATATATATATATATATACATACATATATATATATATATATGTATATATCTTGACATATATATATAGACATATATATGTATATGTATATATACACACACATATATATACACACACACATACATACATACATACATATGTATCTATTTTAAGTTTTATCTATTTATTTGAGAGAGAGTGAAAGCGAGAGAGATCACAGAAGGCGAGACAGAAGCAGAGTCTTTGCTGGAAGGAGAGCCCAACTCAGGGCTTAGTCCCAGGACCCAGAGATCATGGCCTGGACTGAAGGCAGACACTTAAATGAATGAGCCCCCAGGCACCTCCACTCCCCCGAAGAGCTATATCTTTAAAGATACAATGATGTAATGTTTCAGGCCAGGAAAAGTGGATTGAGTCTTTACAGGCAAAAAATAGAGAAAGAGCAGAAGGAATCTTGTAGGGAGGAAAGAGCAGGAGCCAAGGCACAGCCCAGGGAAACCCTGGAGAGCCAGGACCTGCCCACTGGTTGGAACTCGGGCCGTGGGAAGGGATGTGAGGCTGGAGAGGTAGATGGTGCCTTGTAGAGAGGGTGATGATGCTTGTCAGTAGAAGAGATGGTTTGTAAGTATATGTGTGTGCATGTGGGCTCTGTGAGTATTTAGATGCCTGGGTGTAGGAATTTTGGCAATTTTACTTAGGCTAAAATTGCCAGGAGCTGTGCTGGGTTCTTAATGTCACCTAACTGAATCTTCACAAAAACCCACATAGAGGTTCACAAAAACCCACACAGAGGTACAAGTAGTATTTCCACTTAACAAATGATGCTGAGAAATTGGGAGGTTGACAGAATTGTCTACAATTCTACAGCCTGGAGGTGCGCCTGTGTGGCTCAGTCAGTTAAGTGTCCAACTCCTAATCTCACCTTAGGTCTTGATTTCGGGGTCATGAGTTCAAGCCCCGCTTTGGGTTCCATGCTGGGTGTAGTGCCTACTTAAAAATAATTAAATAAATAAATAAGTTAAAAAACCAAAAACTATACTATAGTCTGGATTTGAACACAGGTCTTTTGAATTTAAATCTTTTTTCCCATGGCTACAATAGAAATTTTTGAAATTTAAAAGTAATATAAGAAAAAAAAAGTAGGGGCACCTGGATGATCAGTTGGTTAAGTGTCTGCCTTCGGCACAGGTCATGATCCTGGGGTCCTAGAATCGAACTCCACGTTGGGCTCCCTGCTCACTCTCCCTCCTCTGCTCCCCCTGCTTGTACTCTCTCTCTCTCTCTGTCAAATAATTAAAAAAATCTTTGAGAAAAAAAAAGTAATATAAGAAGCAAAACAAATAAGAAAAAGGTGATATAAATTCATATCCTCCCCACATTTATACCAATAAACAGTGTTTGAAAGTATTACCATCTCCCATCTCTTTGTCAATATATTTTAAGTTAAGTACATTATATGAAAAAATGGTTTTAATTTTCATTTACTTAACTATTAGTAAATTAAGTGGATTTCTTCCCTGAATTATTTATGTCCTTTGTTGTTTTTTTTTTCCTATTGGAATAGTAATATTTTTCTTTTTAGACATAAAAGATATTAGTCCATTTCCTGTCATTTGTTATAAGCCTTTTGGCTGTAAACAATTTGTTACAATTAGGAATTTTCTTCCTTTTTTTAATGTTACAGAACTATGTAGTTTATCTTGATTTTTTAAAAAAATTATCTTGATTTTTTTAAAAATCAATAAAGTCTCAGTTCCCCTTCAGAATCTGATTAAAAAAAAATCCCCCCCCCCAAATTTATACACATCTCCTAACTGCATGAAATTTCCAGTAGTTTGGGCACCTGGGTGGCCCAGTCGTTGAGTGTCTGCCTTCGGCTCAGGTGACCACCCCAGGGTCTTGGGATCGAGCCCCTCATTGGGCGCCTTACTCAGTGGGGAGTCTGTTTCTCCCTCTCCCACGCACCCTACTTGTGTTCCTTCTCTTATGTGTCTCTCTCTGTCAAATAAATAAAGAAAAATTAAAAAAAAAATTTACAGTTTTTCATGAGACCCTAACCTAAGTTGGACTTCTTGGTTGTAGTACGGGAATTCCAGTTGCTCTGCAAACTTAAGTGAGCGCTAACCGTTCTCGTGTATGCCTTGGGTCTCTGCTTTATGTGCCAACAAGCTCCAAGAATGGTGTTGCAGGTTACTTTTAGTTGTACTTCCAAATTTACCAGTTATCTGATATCCCCGTTTTATTTTAAAACCCTCAAACTCATTTTAGAGCCTGTGCCTTTAGGCTGATCTTAATGTTTATAATTATTTCATTTCATACGCAGATGACTTCCTGAATATTTTTCCTGTAATAAAGAAAAAAATACGCTATGTGAAAATACTCTATTATACTTACAAGAGTTATTTCTGAGGCAGTGGTTATGAAAGTTGCTGAATCCCTTTTTGTTAATATCTTATGCAAATCACTTTGTGTTTGCTTGCTTCATTTAGTGGCTTATTCATAATAGGAATACTTATTATGTAGCAAGCAAGGCAAGATGAATGGTGAAGAGTCATTCATTCAAAACTAGTTACTGTGTCCCTGCACTGCCTCAGGCCCTGTTGTAGTCTCCAGAGACGCCGCCTGCCCGCTGGAGACGGAGCACACTGCTCTCCTCCTGTGGATCTTCCACTCTCAGCCCTCAGACCGCACACTGTGGAAATCCAGGCTCCAGGATTCAGTGCCTCTGGGATCCCCGGCAGGTCACTTCATATGGTGGATCCTTCTTCATTAAAAAAGGAAAATAATATAAACTCAACATTAAATAGCTCTGTCATGTGCTACAGAATATTGCTCAAAGTAGCTTTCAGTAGCTTTAGTTATTTCTCTCATTTTGTGACAAGCCCTGGGCTGTGTCCCGGTATCCCGGTAATAGGGTGAACCAGCATTTAATGGGGGAGGTGGAGACGTTGTAATCGCATATCTTTTACACTCTTTAGTGTCTCTCTTCCACCCCCTCCCCCCCCCCAACTGCCTCTCCTTCTTTACACCCTCCTTACCTGTCTGTCCATTTCTGGACTCCTCAGAGTATCTAGAATCGAACTCCATGTGCTTTGTCTTCACACAGTCCCACCATCTCATCTTCCAAGTAAACAGGCCGTTTCCCCTTTGGCATGCGCCCCTGCTTGTTTCTGTGTCTCCTCAGCCCTGCTCCTTTCCCTTCTCCCCCTACAGAAGTCCTACCTGTCCTTCAAGGCTCAACCCAAGCCCTGTTGTTACCATGAGCCCTCTCTACTATTCTTTCTCACACAAATTTCTCCAAAGACCTTCCCTGTGCCCTTTGATACTAATGATCAGCACTACCTAATTCAGCCATTAGCCACTAGTCAGACTTATTCCCTGCTTGTTTTATGTATCCTTATTGTTTGTTTGCTTCCCAACTAGACCTCCCATGTATGTCGAGTATGCTTACTGAATATGTGGTGGGTTTTGATTGACTCAGGGTGAGCCTAAGAAATGCATTCTCTTACTTTGAGATGAAGAGAGTTGCCTAGTGCTGTTTGGGGGCTTTAAGGATACAGGCTACCTTTTAGCAACTGACTCTGAAGCTTGGTGAGGCATTGTTACTGAAGTGACCATTGCTCTCTGTTGGACCTTAAGCACTAGGCTTACAAAGACGGGAGCCCCCTGAGGTGGCCCTCTTGGGTTGTCTGATTAACACTTTCTGGTTGCAGAGGGAGTCCCCACCTTTTTAAGGGGTATCTTGTTAAGTAAACATCTTACATGAGACTTCTAGGTCAGGACCCAAAATGATCACTGTTGTCCCAGCCCCCGGGGGTATGTTTGTGAGGACTGGTAGTCAACGCCAGGAGTCATCCCACAGGAGTCAAGATGCTGAGAAGAGGGCAGGCTACTCATGTATGAGCGCACCCTTACTTTCAAGTCGTTCCATGGTTGCTTTTAGGAAAGTTTGCTGGATCCTGTTTGTTTAGCTCTCATCAGGGGAAGCATCACCCCAGAGAACAGGAAGCAGATATATTTACATGCAGTGCTTCAGAATAATTCCACTCCAGTCCGGTCAGGTGCTGAGATCTGGGAGAATATTTTCAGTCTGAAGGGAAGAATTACTGTTTCGTCTGCAATTTTAGCCCACACTTTTCTTCCCTGTGCTTTCTGCTGGAGAGTTCTTAGACCAAGGTTAAATTAAATGCTGAGGCTTTGGGGACTCTCAGAATCACTGAATGAAAGACAGTCAGTGTAAATGCCATAATTGCAGTTACTCATTTCTCCTTTACTCCTTTTTCATTTTCTTTTTTAGTCCTCTATCTCCCTGACATTGTATTATTTATAAGACTAACTTTAACTCACTAACGTGAATAACATAGCATTAAAACATTAACTTAAATTTAACGTAAGGCTGGGGGTACTTCTGAAGAGCATCTCTCATAAAACATTATTCTTATACATTCAGATATATTATGAATGAATTTTAATGGCTTGAATTGCTATCAGCTTCACCTTTTTAAAATGCAGACATTAAATAACATCTCCTAATGTTTAAGTCATATGAATATTCCCTTATAATTGGCAAAACAGGTAATGCTGCTGTTTACACAGTTATTTAAGATTTCCTGGAGAAAGAGAAAGAGAAGAATTTCACGTGTGTTCTTTTTGGCAGACTTTATTGTTCCATGTAAGTAGTCTTACGTGAGCTTCATATTTTCTTCCAGATGTAGGGGAAAGGTGCCCAAAAGAGAAAGACTTAAAAAGTTGCTTTTATGAGAACTGACAAAATTCGATATTTATTGATAAGCTTTCTCACATCTGGCTAATAGACTTGGATTCTGTTCATGGGTCACAAAAAGAAGAAACTCTGTTGTAAAATAAGTGGGTTTGATTTTGAATCTCAGTGAGGGCATTCAGTTCACTGTTGATCACAGGGTTGTGTGAAATGAGATCTTAAAAGGCTGGGGGCTGTATTATACGGGAGAGTTTAGGCCCTTGAGCTAGTTTTTACCTAACTTCCTGGCCTCCCTCAAGAATGCTCCCTCGGGGCGCCTGGGTGGCTCAGTGGATTAAGCCGCTGCCTTCGGCTCGGGTCATGATCTCAGGGTCCTGGGATCGAGCCCCGCATCGGGCTCTCTGCTCCGCGGGGAGCCTGCTTCCTCCTCTCTCTGCCTGCCTCTCTGCCTACTTGTGATCTCTCTCTCTGTCAAATAAATAAATAAAAATCTTTAAAAAAAGAAAAAAAAAAAAAAAAGAATGCTCCTTCAAGCCCCCTGGGTGGCTCAGTGGGTTAAGCCTCTGCCTTCAGCTCAGGTCATGATCTCAGGATCCTGGGATCAAGGCTTGGCATTGGGCTCTCTGCTCTGCCTGCCTCTCTGCCCACTTGTGATCTCTTTGTCAAATAAATAAATGAAGTCTTTAAAAAAAAAAAAAAAGAATGCTTCCTTCAGGGGAATGTAGACAGATGGCCCCTGAAGAACACAACTGGAGTGGAAAATGTGAAGTTAAAAGAAAAACTCATAATTTATTTCAGTGGCTTTCTTTCTTGCCTTGATTTACAGGATGATTGTTTCAGCACCTTGTCCGTGTAAATACACAAAATTTGGAGCTAATAGCAACGCTCTGGAGTTAGGGCAACTTTTTTATTTGCATATATGCTTTTGTTTGTTCTAGTAGAAAATTCAAATTTGAGATTTTTTTTTTTACCACAGCAAAAGTGATAAACAGTCTACCTGGTTTCTTTATAATACAATGCTCTATTCCCAAGTTTTTTGAGCTCTAGTAGTTGAGCATTGAATTCTGTATTCTAACTAATCACTGACTCACTTTCACACTACTGGCAAATTCGCTTCTGTTATTTTCAACAACCAGATACTATAGATGGGCAAAGAGTAGTACCCTTGGATATAAGGTGGGTACCCCAGTTTCCAGTAGGATAAAAAATATTTAGGGCCACCCTGAATACATGAACTTTTGGAGGTACAATAATATCACACATATGTTAATAATATATTAATTAATAATGTATTAATTGAGAAATGTCTCTTCTACTCACTTTCATGAAATAATTTATTCAAGGCCTACATTTGTGTCTTTGACATCATGTCTTTAATGTCGCTGGAGCTACTTTGGAGTCCTCTAGTACAGTGTGTCAGAATACGGTCTCTTCACTCCCATGGACTTTCTTCATGTTTTTGGTATCCATGTATGAAATTATTTCTATATTTTATCCAAGGCCCTAGCACACATTTCAGCCTTTTTTTTTTGCTCTCTATTTGTAGGTATATATTGGAGATCTCCAAATGTAACCATTTTCTGTACTATTTTTGTGAAGATTCTATTTTTAAGTAATCCCTATACCCGTGGGGCTCCAACTTACAACCTCAACGTCAAGAGTTTTGTGCTCTATCAACTGAGCAAGCCAGGTACCTCTATACTATTTTAAGAGACCTTTAAAAGGCTTGTTTACAATGGCATTGAATATGAATAATTGTGAAGTGATAATCCTATAGATAATGAGCAAGTTTTTATGAAATTTCTTTGTTTTCTTAAAGTAGCTGATTCCATGAGCTGTCCTTTCTTTTTTCATTTTTTAAAATTTTATTGTTAGTCACCATACAATACATCATTAGTTTTTTTATGGTTTTTTTTTTGTTTTGTTTTTTTGTTTTTAAAATTTTTAATAAACATATAATGTATGATTAGCCCCAGGGGTACAGGTCTGTGAATCACCAGGTTTACACACTTCACAGCACATACCCTCCCCAATGTCCATAATCCCACCACCCTCTCCCAACCCCCCACTCCCTAGCAACCCTCAGTTTGTTTTGTGAGATTAAGAGTCTCTTATGGTTTGTCTCCCTCCCGATCCCATCTTGTTTCCTTTATTCTTTTCCTAACCCCCAAGCCCCCCCACGTTGCATCTCCACTTCCTCATATCAGGGAGATCATATGATAGTTGTCTTTCTCTGATTGACTTTTTCGCTAAGCATAATGCCCTCTAGTTCCATCCACGTCGTCGCAAATGGCAAGATTTCATTTCTTTTGATGGCTGCATAGTATTCCATTGTATATAAATATACCACATCTTCTTTATCCATTCATCTGTTGATGGACATCTAGGTTCTTTCCATAGTTCAGCCATCATTAGTTTTTGATATAGTGTTCTCTCATTCATTGTTTGCGTATAATACCCAGTGCTCCATGAGATACATGTCCTCCTTAACACTCATCACTGTGCTAACCCAGCCCCCTCCCCCCTCAGAAACCCTCAGAAACCCTCAGTTTGTTTCCCATAGTCCATAATCTCTCATGGTTCATCTCCACCTCTGATTTCCCCCTCTTCATTTTTCCCACCCTTCTCCTAATATCCTCCATGCTTTTCCTTATATTCCACAAATAAGTGAAAACATATGATAATTGTCTTTCTCTATTTGACTTATTTCACTTAGCATAATCCCCTCCAGTCCTATCCATGTTGATGCAAATGGTGGGTATTCATCCTTTCTGATGGCTGAGTAATAGTCCATTGTATTGATGGACCACATCTTCTTTATCCATTCATCTGTTGAAGGGCGTCTCAGCTCTTTCCACAGCTTGGCTATTGTGGACATTGCTGCTATGAACATTGTGGTGCACATGTCGCTTCTTTTCACTACATCTGTATCTTTGAGGTAAATACATAGCAGCACAATTGCCAGGTTGTAGGGTAGCTCTATTTTAACATCTTGAGGAATCTCCACACTGTTTTCCAAAGTAGCTGTACCACCAACAGTGTAAGAGGGTTCCCCTTTCTCCACATCATCACCAACATTAGTTGCTTCCTATTTTGTTAATTTTGGCCATTCTAACTGATGTAAGGTGGTATCTCAGTGTGGTTTTGATTTGTATTTCCCTGAAGACTAGTGGTGTTGAGCATTTTTTCATGTGTCTGTTAGCCATTTGTATGTCTTTTTTGGAGAAGTGTCTGTTCATGTCTTCTGCCCCTTTTTTGACGAGATTATTAGCTTTTTGAGTGTTGAATTTTAGAAGTTCTTTATAGATCTTGGATTTTTTTTTGTAATGTTATTTGCAAACATCTTTTCCCATTTCCTTGGCTGCCTCTTAGTTTTGTTGACTATTTCCTTCGCTGTCCAGAAGCTTTTTATCTTGATGAAGTCCCACAAAAACAGACGCATAGACCAATGGAACAGAATAGAGACTCCAGAAATGGTCCCTCAACTCTATGGTCAACTAATCTTTGACAAATCAGGAAAAAATATCCAATGGAAAAAAGACAGTTTCTTTAACAAATGGTGCTAGGAGAATCGGACAACTACATATAGAAGAATGAAACTGGACCATTTCCTTACACCATACACAAAGATAAACTCAAAATGGTTGAAAGACCTCAATGTGAGACAGGAATCCATCAAAATCGTAGAGGAGAACATAGGTAGTAACCTCTCCGACATCAGCCACAGTAACTTCTTTTAAGGCACATCTCCAAAGGCAAGTGAAATAAAATCAGCTGACCTTTTTGTGCATCCCAAACTATCATTGACTGAGATTATTTTGGATTTGTGTGTCTTCATTCAAAGAATACTTCTTTGTTTAAAATAAAGCACTTGTGAGTCCTCTGTCAATAAGAGACTGTTCAAGGACTTGAATATATGGCAGCCCTTTCTTTTGGGAGGAGAGAAAAATCCTTAGTATATGTGACGCAGTAATTAAACCAAAGATTTTCTTCTTTTTTGTACATCTACTGGCAAAATTGATTATTATCTTGTTATGTGTTCCTACACATTTTTTAAGGTAAAAAAAATTTAGTTGCAAAGATGTGATTTCCTGGAAGAATATGGACTTTAAGCCAGTGGTTCCCATATGGTGCTTGTAAAACCTTAATAGTCAATATGTGGCAATCCAAGATACCATGCCATTTGGAAAAGGAAACTACAGAATTTAATGGAAAAATAGATCTCAATTCCTAAACAGTACAGAAAGAAAAACCAAAAACTTTGCTTAACAGCATTTTCAATCATCTTCACATCTCCAGTGTGGATCTGTCTCTTGATCATAATTTCCATTTCAAATAGTCCAGTATTACAGTGATATGACATCAAAAATTTAATACAAAATCTGGGCATTTTCTTGGGATAATTCTCCCCTCTTGCCCTTCCCACAAGAGAAGCAAGTGTCAGGAGAGGCTGAGGAGAGTAAGTGGGCAGCTTATACTAACAGTCACTTGACATTTGTATAACTCTGTAATTTTCAAGGAACTTTTGTGAGCATTATGTAATTGGTCTCAACAGCTCTGGAATGTACACTTAGGAGTTAGATGGATTCTCACCTTTTTATCCTCCTTTTCCTTTTCTTCTCCTCTGCTTTCTTTTTTATGTTTAAGGAAACTGAGGCTCTGTGAGGTTAAGCAAATTGATGAGATCACCTTGTTTGTAGAAGGTGGAAAAACAGAAACCAGGAGGCTTCTCTGAGGAGAGCAAAACTACAGGACAGGTGCACTGTGGTTTTTGTTTCTTCCCTTCCTGCAAATCCTGTTTCTCATTCCTTTTCCTTCTGGGGACATGTAAAGCATCGTTGTGAATGTGTTTTAAGCGTGATTATCCTAAAGATGCTTCCCATGAGTCATTACTTGAAGAAAGGCAGTAAATTCTTACCCTTTCTGTATTTTCCTCTCCACATTTTCATTCTTGCTAATAATGAGTATGCAAGTACATTTAAGAACAAAGGAGACATCAATATAGTTTAAAATGAATACTGTCAGAATAAATCTGTGAACCCCCAGGGTTTATTATATTGCTCTGAAAGACTTCTGAATTTAAGTAGTTTGTTAATCCCCCTCCCCAGATTTTTTTGACTAACAAAACATTGTTGTCTAGAAGTAATTTTAGGACAACATAATTTGCTAGTTAGTATTCATCTGAGATCTGTGTAGCATTTGTTTGAGACTTTTATATGTAGTTTTACACGTGATAGAAGTTTCTAGATATAGTGGGAGAAGCATATGAACCCTTCTGGGTCATAAAGTACCCACTTTATTGAGAACATTATCTTGAACTTTATGTGTGACACCTGATTGGCAATCTTGGATAAATTTAATTGAATGTCGCAAATAATGGAATTCGGAGCGTAAGTGTGACCCTGAAGCTGATGATACAGAGGTGTGCTCTTTCCCTTTAAAGGGGTTAGGACACTTGTAGTAAGCATAAGACAACAACAAAAATGGCTCTAAGGCAAAGGAGAATTAATCAATGCAAAAAGGGATTTCTAAAATAAGCCCCTGTGAGTTTAGCAGGGAGGGTGGAGGTCAGTTTAGGAATATTTAGGAATATCAGGACAAGCCTCAGAGTTTGGGATGAGCTCTGGAGAAAACTTTTTTTTTTTTTTTTGGTGATAAATGGAGGCTTTCAGTGGAGGAGATGGTGTGAGGTATATGTGAGAAACAAGGACTGAGTTCAGAATGGCAGGAAGAAAATAGAGTAGGTGATCATGGACATGGCACTTTCCAAAGAAGAATGAGTATAATTGTGACCATTAGGTGAATTTCAACTTTCTTGTGGAATTAGGGAGAATTTTCCTTTCCCTTAAAGGATTTTTAAAGAAGGAAGGAAAGGAAGAGGGGAAAAAGCTAGCTATGTTGTGAACTTATAGAGATATTTAGCTATGTGAACAAAATACGTAAAGCCTATGATGGTGACTAGCACATTGCTTCTACTGTGTGAACTAGATCTGACAGAGAGGAGGCTCTCTTATCCAAAACTCTCTTGCTACCAAGGACTGTGCATGCAGGAGGTACATAGAAATCTCTACCTGGCTCTTGCCCTGTTTCTCTCCATCCAATCTTCTATTATCCTTCAAGGGTATACTTCCAGCTTCCTTACAAATTAATTTTTATACTTGGTCATGCTTTAATGTATGGTTTGACACAGGGATATCTGCATTTTTATAGCTGGTCACTCCTTTACCCCAAAGTTTTTTTGTCTCTAGTAGTAGACTTCAAATACTGGCAACATACTGGTGTGGATTTGGAACCGGAATGGACTTTGAAGTCAGATTCACCTATATTGAAGTCTGGCCTCGCCTCATAGGAGCCTTTTTGGAACCCACCTACTGGTGAATTAGTGATGCTTATCTCATTGGGATGTTGTAATGTTTGTAACTTGCACATGGAGGGCTTCTCTTTCCTTTTCTCCCTTCTCACCATAAGCATTATAAACGACAGTGGTGTCCGGTTAATCATGGGTTTTAGCTTATCCAACTTCTCACCTTGTGATTAGGAAACAACCACACCTCTCTTAAAGTGAGAACCGCAAAGTCCATGTTGTTGTGCAGGCTTTTTTCACATGTGCCTTGGGTCTTGTGTTTCTGCTACTCTGCCACTTAACATCTGAAGCCTGAAGACACCGCAGTAGTATTTATCTCATGTGGCTTCCTGAGTTGGGATCATTTGTATATTTATTCCATTTTCCCTTTTGACTGGAGGTTCTTTTTTCTTTCTTTCTTTTTTTTTTTTTAAAGATTTTATTTATTTATTTGACAGAGATCACAAGTAGGCAGAGAGAGAGGAGGAAGCAGGCTCGCTGCTGAGCAGAGAGCCTGATGCGGGGCTCGATCCCAGGACCCTGGGATCATGACCTGAGCTGAAGGCAGAGGCTTTAACCCAGAGCCACCCAGGCACCCTTGACTGGAGGTTCTTGACTGTATGTTCCTTAAAGGCATCTTTCCGTTTCCTGTGGTATCTAATACAGGGTCTTGCACTCATTAAATTTGGGGCTTGAATTAAATTGATCTGATGCCTTTATAATGCTTAAATATAAATAGTAGCCAAGTCCAGTTCATACTTTTCTGTAGCACTGGGCAAAGTTAACCATCATCCCATCTGTTTACCAATATACTACAAAATACCTTCAGCGTGTCTAGAAATATCCCACCCAAACAGATCTCATGGATTAATTTCCTCTCCTCTCCAGAGCAAATGTGGAACTTATTACCATGACATGTGAAGCTTGTCTATCCGTTTCTTCACACTCCCCACCGCCTAGTACTTATTACACTTCAGCCTACGCCCTATGATTCAACCAGGCAGATTGGCCAAATGTACTCCCCTTCACACAGGTAGATAAAAATATCCATTGTCAGCTGACAGAACAGGTGGCTTTCTCTTACCATCTAGAATTCCAGAAAAGATGTCAGCACAGTCTCCCACAGAAGGTCATGGCCTAATCTGGGAAACAATTTTGAACCAGCCCCCAGTACAATGGCTCTCAATACAGAATCCCTATTCCTCAATAAATCTTTATTTCTCAATAAAGAACCTCTGTGTCTTTTCTTGATATTAACTTATGATTTAAATTAAGGTTAATTTGTTATTTCTTGGCAGTGTTGCATGCTCATTTGCTGGTTGCTTGTTGACCTCTGCTTTCTTGAAGACAAAGACCAGTGGTGAATTCTGATTAAATAGTTTCCTAGCACTAGTGCTCATACAGTCCAGCCATCTCATTTTATAGGGGAAGAAAGAGAAAATTCTTAGGTAGACACCAATTTCTTGGCTTTACCTTAGTACCTTTTAAAAACAAATTTATTTTACAAGTCTTATATTTGTGTACAAGTTTGAGGTTTAAAATATAGAAATAGAATATTTTAAACGATTCCAGAAAGGAGGCACAGATGAAGTAAAATTTACTGTCCTTCTAAGCCACAAGATCATAAATACTTTAAATGAAATGCCAAGCCAGCGAAGTTGATTTAGACAGGGTTTGGGGAGGCAGTCAGTATGCTGTGTACATGCTTTGATAGTAAGAGTGAGACAAAAGAAGATGATGGTCACCAATACCAAAGGTATTGAATAATATAAGCATTGGTTGATACTTTTTTCCCCCTTTCATTTAACAAGTATAAGGAATTAATTTTCAGTACTTTTTTTTTCAAGTCAAGAGGTATATTAAAAATTAGTTTAGCAAAACTTAAAGAACATAGAAGTATTTAGTAGATATATCTATTAATACAGTATATACTCGAGATATATCTCAGGTGCTGCTCGAGAAAAGGTACATAAATTATATATCTGTTATGGTACTTACTCCCTATAATTTCAGTATCTTCACTAAATGCATGAGTACTAAAATATTAGCCCATTGCTAAAAGCAATAGCTTTAATTAAATCCAAATCTTTATGGCTTCAATAAATTAAAAAAAAAATCACCCACATCAACATACCTACATATGTAGACTTTTTTACAGAGGAATGTGTAGTTAAATAATATTTTCTAGTACCCAGGGTTATATAGTGCTAGTATTCAGAAGGTTTATATTAAGAATTCAGATATGTTGTTTGCTCCCAGGGAGCAAAGAAGAATAAATAATATGTCCATACAATGCCATCAATGGATATAAATTGACTTGAAATCATTAATCTCACAAGTTAACACCAGGGACAGGGTAAAATCTGATCTAGTAAAGGTCGAAATTGTGTTATTTTGTGTTCATCTGGGGATGGAGTTTTGGGTTTGACCTTGATACTCACTCATTGGGATCTGGACAATATTTGACTCCCAGCCATATCCTCTCAGACCTGAACAGGTCAGCATTCAAGAAGAATGTTTCCTATAACACTGCAATTCCAGGGAAACTCTTTTGGGCACTGAACTCTCTCTAAGACAGCATGAAAGCCATTACAGATGATTTATTCTGTGAATTTACATTTTCTGAAATGTGTAGACAGTTTGCCTCTGTGTAGTTCAAAAGAACTGGAAAAATCATCCTGTCCCCCTACTTCAACATTCTTGAGTGAGCTGGTAACAGCCACCTTCCATTCTATGGACGGAGACACAGCAGTTCAGCCTCTGACTTCTCTATTACTCAGCTGCTGCTCGATGACTTCCCCCTTTGAATATTCAGGTGATGTTTGTGACACCATAGCATTTTTTCTGAGTGTCTTATCATGTTGAGAAAAGAGAAGTAAAATGTGTCCAAAGGCACATTGTAGGTGGGAAGGGTATGGACTCTCCCTCTGTATTTGAACAGCTCCCTTCCCATCAGCCCCATGGAGTCACCCTGAGTGACTTAGATGGATGGCTCTTTGTATTTTCTGTTGGTAAGTGAGGGATTCAAAAAGAGCTTCAGGGTACTCCAAGGAATATTATAACATTTATGGAGGACAAGTACAAGGAAGATAATCAACGGACATGTAGGTAGATCAGTATCTGGGCATTGATTTTTAAACAGTTAAAAAAAAAACCCTTGGGGCGCCTGGGTGGCTCAGCGGGTTAAAGCCTCTGCCTTCAGCTCAGGTCATGATCCCGGGGTGCTGGGATCGAGCCCCGCATCGGGCTCTCAGCAGGGAGCCTGCTTCCTCCTCTCTCTCTGCCTGCCTCTCTGCCTACTTGTAATCTCTATCTGTCAAATAAATAAATCTTAAAAAAAAAAACAAAACATCAAAGAACGATTTGGCTAAATGGTACCTTGATTTTACCAGAGAATTTAATGTTTGTGGATGTGCCATATTCACTGAGTCCTCAGCACCTTTTACCAGCTTCTCCCACATGTGTGGCCTTTTAAGGCCCTATTCTGTCACAGATGTCAGTCAGAGAGCTGCTTGTATGTATAGCATCTGTGATGTGGTGTTTTGTGAAGCAAAGCTGGGCTGCGGCTGTTGACCTCATTCCCAAAGAACCTTGGTCATTAGGAGACTGAGCCAGTAGAGGCTCAGAATGAGGAGATTTCTCAAACCAGGTGAGGTTAGGAAATGTTATTTCGGCAGGTGAGCTTCATCTTTGGGTTGGTTATGTTCTGTCAGGTCTAGTGTCTGTATCTGTGTCTGGCTGTACATCTTAATCTCAGCACTTAGGGCCCAAGATAAGTAGTGAGACAATAAACTTTTCTGGTTTGTGTGGTGGGACTGGAGAGAACTGTCGTTAGATATGGTTTGGAAGGAAAGTGGAAAAAAATATGGTAAAAGAAGTTAGATGTGTTTAAGGGAATCAGTCTCTCAGAGAAGTCAACAAAGATTTCAATATTTTTACATCACCTGAAGCAGTTCTTAATTAGAGTGCCTTTGCTTCTAGACCTTCGTTTAACCCTTCAGCTGGACAGGGGTAAGCAGTATGGCTTCAAAGAACATGGCTTCACAGAGTGCTAATTCTACAGAGCTAATGTGTTTGAAAACATTGGTGTGGTATGATATTCGTGTGTATGTGTGTAGAGTGTGTCTAGGCCAGGAGGTGGCAAGTATGGCCAATCGAATCTGGTCTGCCTCTGGTTTTGTATGACCTGTGAGATAAGAATTTTTTTTTCATTTTTAACTGGTTACATTTTAAATGGTTGTATAAGTTCTTACATAATGTCTTTCATTTTGCCTATTGGCCTACAAATCCTAAGTATGTACTGTCTAACCCTTCCAGAAAAAATTTGCCAACCCCTAGTCTAGGGAGTGATGTCACAGGCATCTCTCCTGATTTCTATTACAACAAATTATAACAAATGCCCTTTTGTTCCACTCTTTTAAATTGTTTTTCCAAGGTATTAAAACTAGCATACTTTAATAGAAATATATTTTGGAAGTATAAAAGGAGAATAGAATTCTAGAATGTCCTCCATGGGAAGCTGTTGGCTCTAGAGCTCATACTGAATGGAACATTCCCTAAGTGTATGCTTCCATCATGAAATGCTTGGGGTACCATTTTCTCTCTTCTTCGGTGTGCAGTGCTTTAGAACACATCAGAGAGAGAACCTAGTTGTGAATCATTCTCTTGTGAAGCAGAGTAGTGATAGGCAGCCAGGGTGGGCAGTCCTGCATTCAGCCAGAGCTGAAGCACTGTCGTTCATTTTAGCAGCTTTATTGAGGTATAATCTATGTACTGTAAAATTCATCCATTTTAAGGGTACTACTCCATTATTTTTGGTAAATTTACAGAGTTGTACAAGCATTGCCATCCAATTTTAGAACCATCATCCCACAAAGAATACTTGTGCCCTTTGTTCTCACTCCCTACCCCCTTTTTCCCTCAGCCCCAGGCAACCATTAATCTATTTCCTGTCTCAACGGATTTGCCCTTTTCTGGACACAACTCATATAAATGGAATCATCCATTGTATGCTTTTTTTTGTGACTGACTTCTTTCACTTGGTGTAATGTTTTTGAGTGCTTCTTATATCTCATAGCATGTGCTAGCACTTTATCTGAACGGATAGATCCCATTTTATTTATCCATTCACCAACTGAGCAGACCTTTGAATTGTTTGTGTTATTGACTATTGTTAATAATCCTGCTATGGACATTTACATACAAGTCTTTGTGTGGACCTCTGTTTTCATTTCTCTTGAGTTAGAAACCTAAAAGAGGGTTGCTGGGCTATATGGCAAATTTATGTTTAACTTATTTTCTTCTTCTTTTTTTCTTTTTTGACTTAAATTATTTATTTATTATTTTTAACTATGTATGTTTAAGTTTTTAAGAAACTATCAAACTGTTTTCTAAAACAGCTGCAACAGTCTCTGATTCCCACCAGCAATATATGGGAGTCCCAGTTTCTCTGTGTTCTGGAAAACACTTGGTAGTGTCTTTTTGATTATAGCCATGCTACTGAGTATGAATTGGTATCTCATTGCGGTTTTCATTTTTATTTCCCTCATGAATAATGGCAAGTATCTTTTCATATGATTATTGGACGTTCATATGTTTTCTTAAGTGAAACGGCTGTTCGATCTTTTGCCATTTTTAAGTTGGGTTTGTCTTCTTACCGAGTTTTAAGAATTCCTTATGTATTCTGGATTTAAATTCATTATCAGCTATATGACTCAAAAGCATTTTCCCAGACTGTGGCTTATGTCTTTTCTTAATGGTGTCATTTGAAGGCAGTGCACTTTGAAACGTGAATTGTGAGTTCATGACGACGTGAAAGTGGGTTCCAGTATTTTTTCCTCATTTTAAGTATTTTACCAAAACTGAGGTTTGTAGGAGCTTGTGGAGCTCCGGCAGTGAATCCGTGGTAGGGTTGGTGATAGTGTCACACCTTTGGGAGGTATTCGTATTTTGGATACCCACCCGGTACTGGAGCTCTAGCCAGCTCCCGTTCACCTGATTTCTGTGTCTGTTCACATTGCAGTTTCCATTTAGGGTGTGGCTGTCCAAGGTGACTTTAGGACATTGGTAAAGGAGAAGTAATGCCGGATGACTGGTTTCATCAGGAGGTAACCTAAGGGTTTTATCTCTTCAGGCCAAGGAATGGGGTAGCTCCTTTCCTGTTTCCCTCCTTTCCTCCTCCTACCTACCTGCTCTCAGCACTCATTCCTTTAAAAAAATCTGTTTTCCTCTCAAGATTCCCCTCTGTGATAATGTAAAAAGTATGATGGGGGTTTGGGGGGAAAGTTGAACATAAGAATTAGCTGTAAAAGTCTCAGGAAGCAGTTAGGTGGCACTCTTAGCCAGTAGATGGGGTGGTTTTAGGTATGGGTTAAGGGCATGCATATGCCACTTAAAAGACATTGTGAGCTCAGGCAAGCTGCTTGATCTTTTCATATTTCCTTCCACATCTCTCAGGTGGGAGTCCTGTTAGCACCTACTTGTAAGGATTGGTGATTTAGATCTCGAAAAGTGCTTAGGAGTGCACCTGTTGGCAGTTCCTCAGTAGGTGGTCGCTGTCATTTTTTTTTTCTCATTGCTATTGTTAAATGTTCGACGGAGTACTGTTGTACAAAAAGCACAAGCTTCCGCGTCAGACATCCTGGAGGACATCTTGAGTTCGGTTCCCAGCTCTTCTGTTTACCAGCTGTGCCATGTCCCATAAGCCAGGTTTGCCCTTTTGCCACAGTCCCGCTCATTTAAGGGGCAAATACCAAGTGCCTGGACAAGCTGCTGTGATGGAGCAAGTGGAGTTACACATGCTGTTGCACTTCGTGGTGGTTGGACTGTAGTGAGTGGTCAGTACGTAATTTTGGTTGTCACCTGCTTGTTCTTGATGGTACGGAGGCAGTGGTCAACAGTGCCAGAGAATCCTGTAATCTCCTGCAGAGGGAGAAAGCACAGCACAAGTGGGGGAAAAAGAGGGGAAGTTTTGCAGAGAAGTGGTAAGTGGGATCTTAGAGGGGGGGCTGGTCTTGGACAGATGACAAAGCGTAGTCAAGGCAGCAGGCCCAGATCTGCTGTTTCAGGAGACACAGACATTGAACTCCTGGGGACCAAGACAGCAATCTGAGAGTGGGCGTTGATTACTGAAAGCCTTGAAGGCTAGACTCCATTCATAACAGTGTCTTGAGAGGTCTTCTTTTAGGAACCTCAATCTGGCTATGGATGGGCAAAATCTTGGAGACAGAGACCACCCCTAGGGACACTCAAAGTTTTAATTATTGACCCATTTAGAAAGAAGTCCTACTGTCCAGGCTTGGTTCTGAGAAAATCTGCGTGCCGCTCTTTCACCAAAGACGTGCTTGCTTTCCCATCTACCTCTTTCTTGGCAGTGCTACCCCAGTTAGCCTGAGGTTCGACGCGAAAGAGCGTTTGTAATGCCAGGAAATAAAAATACTCTGAAGCATGCAGTGGAACAGGGGAAGAATGTATAGTTATGACGTTAGCGGTTTCATCCCAAATATGTACAACTGATGACCAGAAACCACTTGAGAATCAGTCAATTTGCCATCTGAATGTATACTTCTGCCTTGAATTACACAGTATCGATGTTCCAGGAAAACTATAAATGTATTCTATTTCTGTAATTTAAATTATTTTCTTATAACATACCCCATCATTGACAAGATGCTTTGAATGACTGATTTGCTGTTAAGAACTAGTGGTACGTTTCTTACTGATCACCTCCCAAACCCCACAACGTTCCACTCCCGATGCCTTCCTTCTTTCTTTATATTTTCAAACTTAAAAAAAAGTTTATGGGGCACCTGGGTGGCTCAGTGGGTTAAGCCGCTGCCTTCGGCTCAGGTCATGATCTCAGGGTCCTGGGATCGAGCCCCGCGTCGGGCTCTCTGCTCAGCAGGGAGCCTGCTTCCCCCCCCCTTTCTCTCTGCCTGCCTCTCTGTCTACTTGTGATCTCTCTCTCTGTCAAATAAATAAAAAAATCTTTAAAAAAAAAAAAAAGTTTATGATGGGTGTTATACGTAACTAAGGAATCACTGACCACAACCTCACAAACTAATTATGTACTACACAGTGATTAACTGAACATAATAAAAAACACGTTTATGATCAAAACTTTGACAGTGTGATAAATATATTTGTAATAATCATTCCTTGTTGTTTTCCGAAGTGTGAACATCGATATACTTTTACTTAACCTTTTTTATTTAAAAAGGAAAGAGAAATAATAAGACTATAGTTCTTTCTGATAAGGGTTTGGTTATGTCAAGAGTACTTTAGCCCCAAGTCATGTTCATTTCAAAAAGATTCCGACATAAGCCTGCCATGCTGAACTGTTTCCGTGAGCTCTGACTCTGGTATCCCACTAACAAAGCACGGGGAACTCCGGACTCGGAATGGCAGCCCCCTTTCTCCTTGTGTTGAGCAAGTGATGCCATGTGCATTTCTCCCTCCTCTGTGTTACATTGGGTATACTACTGGGCCCAATGGAGCTTTCTCTTAAATTTATATTCTGTATGGTCTTCTGCTATATCCCTCTCTCTCTCTCACCCCAGCCCACCCAGAGAAGGGACAGGGTGTGATGCCGTCCCCAGCTTCTTTTTTAAAATTTTTTTAAAGATTTTATTTATTTGACAGAGATCACAACTAGGCAAAGAGGCAGGCAGAGAGAGAGGGGGAAGCAGGTTCCCTGCTGAGCAGAGATCCCGATCTACGGCTTGATCCCAGGACCCTGGGATCATGACCTGAGCCGAAGGCAGAGGCTTTAACCCACTGAGCCACCCAGGTGCCCCGATGCCATCCCCATCTTAACAAGAATTCCAGATCTGCCGTGGAAAGCCTCATTCTCCAGGCATGTTTCCTTAGTGACACATGGGCACAGTGACCCAGAGATAAAGGTTACTATTCGGATGTCACAGACTGGGAGTATGGACAGAGGATGTGAATGACTCCTTAGATTAGGTAATGCTTCCTTAGATTTGCTTCTGTAGCCCCATCAAGAAACTCCTTTGTGGATTGTCAGCCATGACTTACTCATATTTATAGTCCCAGCCTCTTGTAATATGACCTGAAGTTTAGTCAGTCTTCAATATATTGTTCTTAATGAAAGGGTTTCTGTTTGTGGGCGTCAAGTCGAATTTCTTTGATTTGAATTCTCTCCATTTTTGCTGGGTGGGCATTTTTTAAGAACCGAGCAAGAGTTCATTAGGCCATTAGAAAATGAAGATGAAATTTTACCCAGGAGAATTCCATGTGTCAGGAAAGCAGAGAATTCTATCATAGCAGATTCATATGGTTTAGAGAATAATGGGAGACTAAAATCTCCCACCCGTCTCTGCCACATATAAAAGTAAAGCACTTAGAGCACAGGAAGTGAACTAGTAACCTCAAGTGGCATCCAGCTAGCAAGATGTATTTTATTTGGTCTGTGTGGTGTTTTATTTTTAATTGAGTTAATTGCCAGTGCTAAAAGAAAACAGATTTCATAAAAAGCATCTGAAATATCAGATGGCCATCTTTCTCTGAAAAATGGGAAAAACCTGGCAATACTTGAGTTTGCATTTTTTCTTGACATTTGACTGGCTCTTATTTCAATGGGGTATTGAAATTGCCATAGCCCTTGGCCCTATCTGTGCCATTGCCAAGAAACTGAGCACCAGCAGCCATTCATCCTCATACTCAGAGCTAAGCCTGACTTTCTTTTTCCTTATTTGCTTGACTTACCTGGTCCCCACAGGATTAAACTTGAAGATCTTGTTTAGAGCCTTTGGGTTTAAAGGTCTCAGATGATGACCCTGAAGTTCGGATATTTACTTTGTGGCTATAAAATATATACGTACAAAGGAACTTAGGAGTCCATGAATAAACATAAACTCATTTTGTTCATCTGTACATCTTCAGTGGTCGATTTCTCTGCGTATCCTATCTTATTTATAACACCACATTGCCATGGAAATTCACTGCTGTACTTTCCACTTCCCAGCTCTCCTAAATTTTACTCCTAACATTTTCAGAGCTGCTTGTACAATGTGCAGATTTAGTGTAGTAGCAATCTCAAGTGGTTTTGTAACATTAAATATTAAATAACTTTAAAACTGCAAATAAGGGAAAAATAAGAAGTCAGCCAAATCCTGACACATACATTTAATAAAGAAGCAACAAAGAGTCTCTCATTTACATGACTTGCTGCTCAAACACTGGAGTAGAATCAGGGCCTCCTCTACACCTGTATTTTCTTCAGATGTACTATGAAACATCTCCCAGAGTCATACTGTGATTTACTAGTCTGCCTAGCCATGGGCACTGGCCCCTGCAGGTAATCATAACACTTCATTGAGAAATCATTTATTGGTTGCCTTTCATATGCCTGCTATATACACCTAGTAATGGTGTATATAACTTTGTATATAACTCAGCCTAGTGGTTGTGTTATGGGACATGTGCTATGTGTATGTGTTGAAAGGCTATTCTGTATACATTACAAGGATCACCTCATTTTAAACGCCACCCCTACCCTTTGAAGTAGGCGTTATTGTCTTCCTTTTTATTGATGAGGTTACAGAGGTTAAGGGAGTGCCCAGGGTCACACAGGCTGTATGAAACTAGGGATGCAAAATTTCAGCCCTGGCCATGTGAACCCAGCCTCCCTTGTACTAGTCATGAGTAGATCTAAGGCACAGAGCTTTCCCTCAGAGCTGAAAATCCATCTGGTTTTTGGTCACTTAAAAGATAATTAGAATATGTATTATTTAATATTAGAGCAGTATATTATGGAGACAAACACTTCTGCCTGTGTAGGTGGAGACCAGAGAAAACTTCAGAAAGGTCACGGTAAGTTTAGTTGGGTAAAGAGGAAGAGCTGTCCGTCCCAGGAGAGGAGAAGGGTAGGAGACAAGGTACTGAGGCATGAATGTGAATGGGCTATTCATGAGATGAAAGGCAGCCTTGATACCTGGGAGATGTAATATTTATAGGCAATACATGGAGACGACTGTGTATTCATTATTTCCAAAATTAGGGTTAAGATTAAATCAAACAAACAAAAAGGTAGAGTTCACGTACAATGGATCAGGAATGAAATTTGTTCAGGTCACCCTAAAGATGTGATCCCAGGCTTGATCAGGGCAATATTTGATTAGCGTCTCTCAGCTAAGGGAAGGACAGGGGTACAGAGACATGATTTCCCTGTTGTAGAGGACATTCTGAGATGCAGGTTGTCTGAATATGTTACAGCACTGAGGGGGAAAGAGTACTGGCTTCTGGAAAGACTTGCTTTCAGTGAAAGTGCCTCAGGCCATTTTAAGATCATCAACTTTTCTTGTTCTGTTTCTCTGTATTATAACCGGTCTGCTGATTATGCTCTGGAATTCTTTGTAGATTTGCCTATAGGAAGAGAAGCTGTCATGCATAACAAAAGAAATATTCTGGACTGTATGACTATTCTCTTTCTCATGATTAAATTAATCAGTTGACGCCTTGGCTTGAATGTCTGTCTGTGGAATTCAGTGAAGTCTAGCCCACCCCCAGAGAAAGAAAACTAGATGTGCTGCACTGGGGCAGACTCTTGGGGAGGGTGGGGAGTAGGGATGAAACGAAGAGAATACATGAAAGGAATTTTCCAAGTTAGAACTTTGAGATTGGATGACTGATGGGATGTAGTGGTTGAGGAGAAGGAAGCATGAAAGATAGGACACTGAGAGGATAATAATGTCCTTGGCAGAGATGGGAGGTAGGAACAGATTGGATTTCTGGAATAAAGATAACACAAGTTTGATTTTGAAGTTTGAGTCCATGGTGCCTGCATTGGTGGAGTGTCCTGCCTTTTGGGTGTCCGGAGTCATGAAGCTGGTTAGATGTAGCGACTGCACAGCAGAGGGGGAATGGGTGAGTTCAGTTCCAGGGAGCGTCTGGAGTGAAAGGGGCTGAGAATGGAAGCCGGGGTGTCACTAATGTCAGAGAGGAGCACAGGCAGTCTGGACCCGGAAGCAGGGGAGGCAGGGAGGTGGGAGAAAAAGGTGAAAGGGCATAGCAGCAGGGATTTAAGCAAAACAGAATGGCCAGTTTTGTCAAAGGCTTTAGGATCAAAGTAGAAGACTTAGACTTCAAAGCTTCAGAGGTCAAAGAGACCTTAAAGGTCTCCTTGCTTCCCGAGAAGAGAGTGTTCAGGTTGTCCAACATCACCCTAATGGATCTGGGTGTGATTACAGTGTTTCCTTTGGGGCAATCTCATGCTTGTCCCATGGTCTCTTGTTTCTTGTTCCTAAGAATAGCTTTGCCGTTAGTGTGGAATACTGTGTAATCCCAGCTGGTAGGAGAGATTATGCTGGTGCTTCAAAAGTGGGCAGCTCACTCTCCCCTCATCCCCATGCTCACAGGGAAAAGAGGGTCCTATTTATTTATTACACAGGGTGCTGCCATGTGACTATAGCAGGTGTGTGGCCCACTCCTTACTCTTTCAGTCAGCACACAACTTGGATGGCATCAGCCAGTCAGCCAAGAATCTCACTGTGCATGTTAACTGGGCTCAGTTCTGTGAAACAGCTTATTCTCCTATGCAGGAGTGCGGGTGACTGACTTTTTTGGGAAAAACCTCAGTGATGACAGATTGTTAATCCAATTATGTCTTTTTCTGTGAGAGGAATGAGCAAGAACATCCTCCTTTCCAGGTAGAAGATAATAGGTCAGAAGTCTGTATTTGTTTCTGGCTGGAGGATCCTTGACGTTCATGGATTTAACTTTTATTTGTACATATGTATACACATACATAGACCTGTATGTATATACACATAGACATATATTTACATAATATACATGTGTGCGTATGTGTATACACATATACACATACATCAGAGTCTATATCTATATGCAGAAATACATATTCTTCACAGACAATTTAAAAGTCCAGGAGGAGAATGTGGCAGTGAATAGACTAAAGGAGTTGGGGGATGAGAGGCGGGGTGGGCATAGGCAGAAAAAAAGATTAAAAAGAAAAAAAGGAAAGATCCAGGAGGTAAGATATGCTTTTAAATGTTTGCATGGGGAGACTGGTATGTCAGGGCAAATAAATTACAAATGAGCTCAGTTAGCAACCGGCTCCATTCCTGTCCGTCTCTCTCTGTGTAATCTTTTTTCCCCCTTCCCACTGAGTGCTAGCAACTCTGATAAATAGATATTTTACTCCCCAATTTCAGATGAGGAGACCAGAGCCATTTTATGTGAGAGTCACAGGCAGGATTCAGGCATACGCGGAGGGGCCCCACTGGTATTCCTGAGACGGATCTGCTCAGCCCCACATCCAGTTATGAGACGTGTATTTGAGCCTGAAACTGACACCAAACAGGGGGGTAGCAAAGGTCACACTCGTTTCCTTCTTAAACTCAAAAGTACATACATTTTGAAAACTTCAGTAGCATTAGTTCCTGTTTTCTGCTTTCCTGTACGATCCCAGCATCAGTGCTGAACAAATAGCTCTTTGTCTTCAGTCTGCTTTCATATTAAAACACACACACACACACACACACACACACACACACACACACACAATGAAAGCACTTGATGTTCAAGGAACACATAACATGAGTTTGACTCTAGATGATAATAAATATTTGGCTGTTTTGCCTCAACCACATGCTTAAGAAGCATGACGTTTGCAAGTGCATGCTCCAAAGTCATATCGACTGAGTTTATTTTTAGCAACGGTGGAGCAATCTTGGGTTTATTCCTTTTTTTGATCTTTATCCTAGACAAGTATTCATTGGAAAATGTGTATTTATCTTTTTTCTGATTTCCACAAATCATGACCAATCACATTTGAGTGCAAATGGACTTTAAGCTCACAATTGTAAGTTGAGTCTATATTCAAGGGAATTCTGGGAGCAATGAGAGATTTTATAGGAAGAGTGAATGACCTAACAGAAGTGTAATTTGGAGACCCTGATTTTTGGCAGGTGTCTTTTGTGCAGATTGTGGGTGACTGGCACTGGTGTTGATGAGGGGCAAATGCCAGCGACACTGAACTTTAACTTGCCAGGTGTTTGACAAGAGAAGTCAACCCAGAGAGAAAACAATAGACCCCAATACAAAATTGAAGAAAGAATCAACATTATTTAACTGCTACATAGAGCTTATGAACAAAGCATAAGAAAAAACATCCAGATCAACGTAGTTACACCCAATAAACTGAACACAGTAGACTTAGAGCTAAGTATAAAATGCAGATGGTATTTCCAATGGCACTTTGGCCCTTAAAGTACAAATGTAATGACAAGAAAAGAGTACAGTTAATTATGATGCTGAGGAAAGACTGCTTGCTTGGGGCAATGACATGAAGAGCAAGTCCTTCATGGTTTCCAGGTGTGGGAGAAGGGAAAGACAGTCATTTCATGTTTTTACTGAACCTAGTTCTTATTCACACTATCTTTTTTCTAGTGAATTATTTTAAAATACAGAGACTGATATAACAAGGACCCACTCTGCTCTCTCTAATCCTGTTCTAACGAATTAAATATTACAGAAGCAGGTGAAGTTCCCTGGACACCCCTCTTTGTTCTCCACCCTCCAGAGAGCATCTCTAACCTGAATTTGGTGTTTTTATTCCCTCCTTTATTTTTATGGCATGCATATATGGGTATGTGTGCGTATGTATAGGAATATATACATATATGTATATATCTAAACACACACGCATACATATAAATACATACATATATATATATATATTTTTTTTTTTTTTTTTCTTGAGAGAGAGCACAAGCAGGAGGTGGGGTAGAGAGAGGGAGAAGCAGACTCCCTGCTGAGTAGGGACCCTGATGTGGGGTTTGACTCCAGGACCCCCAGATCATGACCTGAGCCAAAGGCAGATGCTTAGTGATTTAGTGAAGACTGTTCTGCTCAAATTAAGTCCACATTTGACCTGAGAAAGAAAAGTAAATAGGTTTGACTTACTTCCAACCTCAGTGACTTTGCATTGGTAAGTCTGTTGCTTCTCAAACAGAAACAGCTGAGTCTTCAGCAAATGAGGAAAACCATTTGGAATGACAGAGTAAATTATTGATGGAAGTAGCAGTAATTTCAGGAAACGTTTGTTTTGAGGCTAAAACTCAAGTCTGTGTAATCAGTCCATGGGACAAATAACATCTTTTCTCCTAACTAGGGTATTTCATTGGACTCCTAAACTAATGAAAGTTTTGAAAGCTATTATGGGAATTTAGATTATATCTCAGAGTTTCCAAAAAATGGCAGTTTTCATCTCCCCTTTATTTCGTTCTTTAAGATACATGGGACATTTTCCAAACTACGGTCAATTTACTTTTTTCCCTAGTTAATGAACATCTCTGTTGTATGCAGGTAATAAAGTTAGTATCCCAGTTGAAAAGAGAATACTGACCCAAAGGTCATGTTAGAGCTTAAAAAAAAAAAAAAAAAAATCTCAGATGAAACCTATCAGTTAACTAAGTCTTAGGTTAGTCCCTCACCCACTTTCACATACTGTACCCTGAAGGTAAAGAAAAATAAAACTAATCCTTGGATGGAGGCACTTTGGCTAAAAGCCTGTGGAGCAAGAGAAAAATAGGTCTGTATCTGCATCATTAACTTGAGTCAGTGATGTCTGAGGCTTTGTTAGACCTATAATTGCCAATTAATTAAAAGGCCTTACTTTGTTCTACAAACCAAAAATCCAGCCAACCAACCAGTCACCCAGAGTTCTGAAATCTGTAGGTTGGTTTGTAAAAAAGTTAGGTGTTGGTTTAATTTCTGAAAGTCTTTTTTTATACCCTACTGAACGTCATTCTGCCTCCTCAGAGAAGGCTGTGTGTCAGGTATCCGCTGAGTATTTTCTGGAACTTAGGATGTGGTCATCCATTTCCAGTCTCCAGTCTTGACATTAAGGCCAGAGGGCCACAAGATATAGATGGAGACATAGTGCTTAAAACAGGGACACCTGTTTTCTTTTACCAAGTTACCGAGAATGTAGGGGAGTGGCACAGTTGTCTGGACCCAGTGTTCTCATCTGTAGAACAAGGGTGTGGATGGACTATCTAGTTGTTAAGAACAACCCCAGTTACGAGGAAATAAAAAATGGGGGATGGATACCTCTGATTTGTGTGCACAGAAATATGTTGATGTTATAATGAAACACCGGCAAGACCAAACACTTGGCTTTGGTGAGCTGTTTTCCCACTTAGGGTAAGCAGTGCATGTTCTCAACACCAGCTTTGACCAGGATTCTGGCTTAGTCATTGCACTTGGAGGGCGTGCGTTATATACGCAGAGAAAGGAAGAGACCACAGAGTGAGTCTTACTTGCCCTCTTGCCTTAGCATAGAAGCAGAGCCGAAATGGAGGTGGGCAGCTGTCAGAGTAGTTCCACGGGTTTTGTGTTCATGTGATGAGAGAGAGTGAGCTGTGGAGGAAAGTTGCTCATAATAGAAAAACAAGTTTTATTTTAATTTTTGTATTAATTTTTTGTATTTTGTAAAGAGGCGAGATTTAGTAGTGAGAAGCATGGTCTCTGGCATGAGCCTGCCTGGATTCAGATACCAAGTTCACCACCTGCTCCCTGTGTTCTTAGGCAAGTTACCTAAGTCCCCTCTCCTTACCTGCAAGATGGAGACCAGTGGCATCTGCCTGTATGGTTCTCGTAAAACGTAAATGAGGCACTACATACAAAACTCTTTTTTTTTAAATTTTATTTATTATTTGACAGACAGAGATCACAAGTAGGCAGAGAGGCAGGCTGAGCAGAGAGCCCAATGCGGGGCTCGATCCCAGGACCCTGGGATCACGACCTGAGCTGAAGGCAAAGGCTTTAACCCACTGAGCCACCCAGGCGCCCCTACATACAAAACTCTTAACGATGGTACCACGCATAAAGTAAGTGTTCAAGAAATGCCTGATCTTGTCGTTTTTTAGTAGACAGGTGATCCTCAAAGAAAACCTAGTAAGTAGAAAAATGGCTCACCTTGTAAGGAAGACTTGCTATTGAGCTTGAAACCATAATTACTTCACTTCAAAACTTTGTGCAGGTGAACATGTCAGATATACAGAAACCCCTTGGACGGGCTTTAGAAGTCCAGGTGTACTTGACTGAAGAAGTGATAAAATATGAATATGTTTAGGTTGTAGCTTTGTCCATATCTTAGGAATGTCATCAGCTCTGAGTTTTTAGTAGAGAAACAGGAATTTAATCTACTTTGTACTTTGAGGTAATAGGGTGGGTTTATGTATTTTAAAGTATCACTATAATAAAATCTACACTAATGTATTTCAAAATATATCCTGCTCATTTAACATAATTTTACTTTATTTGTAATAATTTACAAGATATGGTGGCATGATTTATATTAAATCTTAAATTTTATGGAAGGAAAGATAGAAGCAGTACTTCTCTTCATGTATTTGATAAGAAATGAGTTAATCCTTTTTTGTGATAGTTTAGGTGATGGAACAGCTAAAATGAGAAATGTCTCAAAAATAATGAATTCCATACTATATGCTAAATTTTATACTCTGTGCCTTAGTTTTGTACTCAATAACAATATTTTCATGTACATTATTTCAGTGTTGACTCTCTTTGATTCCAAATTACTATGATGTTGATAATTTTTAAAATTACATTAGCAGGAGTGCCTGGGTGGTTCAGTCAGTTAAGCAGCTGCCTTCGGCTCAGGTCATGATCCCGGGGTCCTGGGATTGAGCCCCACATTGGGCTCCCTGCTCAGCGCAGAGCCTGCTTCTCCCTCTCCCTCTGCCTACGCTCCCCCTGCTTGTGCTCTCTCTCTGTCTGTGTCAAATAAATAAATAAAATCTTTTAAAAAATTGCATTAGCAGTATTTGGCATGTCTTCCCCCTTTCTTGTTTATATTTTTGTACAGTTCCTAGAAATAGCTGATAACATTATTAGATTATGGACTACTTTGGTTAAAATAAACTTTAAAATACATAAAGGGAGTACCTATACCCTTACTAAAAATTCAGATGTCAGTTTAGGAGCTGTTCTTTACAAAACACAATGTTTGCTTTCAGGAATACAAAGATAAATACGGCTCTGTTTCACCTACTTGGAACTTACAAGCAAGTCAGAGGTTTGTGGCTGTAATCAAAAATGAGGTAGAGAGCTAAAGAACACACCCTCGGAGAGAGACTTACAGTGCTTTCAGTGTTGCAACATTCGGAAAAGGTAGATTCACAGACTAACTAGTATTTGACATAAATCCTGAAGGAGGAATAGTATTTCAGCAGGTAGAGAGGATGATTGGCTAAAATGGAGAACGGCCCCCGGGTAATTACTGTTGACGTTGGCTGACAAGCTCTGTATTATTTTAGCTGCACTGGTATTGAATAAAAGCACCAGTGCAGTCCTCCCCTGTCTCCAGCTTTGCAGGCACCCAATTTCTCTTCATCAGGAGAGAGAGACCCTTCTCATTATGTGGTGTGCATTAACGTCCCTTGAATTAAAGATATGATTTTAGCTGAAGACACTGTCTTCAGTGTTCAAAAGTATTCAGTTCAGGAAGAGGTAGCATCCCATAATGGTTAAGAGCTAGGATGCTAGAACCAACCCACCTAGTTTCCAGGCTTTGCTGTCTCCTTTACTAGCTATGTGACCTTCAGCACTTTCGTAAGCCATTTGGTACTTGTTTGCTCAGCCAAAGAAAGGGAGAGCGGGCATGATGATTATAGTACCTACTTTGGTGTTTAGAATAGTTTCACTAAATGACTTCCTATCTGTAAAGTGCTCGGAAGAGCTCCTGGAATAGAGGAAGTACACCGTAATTGTTGTAAGCAAAATGGCCGCATCTGCCTGCCTTGCTCTGCCTAGGACGTTGTGCTGAGTTGAGCACTGGGGCTGCTCTGGGTGTTTTCCCTGCTTCATCCTCCTACAGCTGAGGATCCCGGTGCCATTCGTCCATTCGTGACCCCTGGCAGGAAGACTCAAGACGTCAATGCTCTGATTCCCTACTTTCATGGCACATTTTATTCGTCTTGATTTTAACAGAGAGCCCTTTCAGCCTTGTTGTCTAAGGACAATAAACCAGATTCAGTGGGTGGTCGTTTTTACTAGCTTTCCATTCTAATTTTCAGGTTTGATGGATATAAAAGGTTTCCATGTCCAAACAAATGTAGCGGAACACATTGACTTCTCGAGGCAAAAGAAGTGCACTGTAATTTTGTGGAATTGGAGAGGGGGCTTTAGAGTCCGCTTCTGGTGTCCTGGTTTTGCCACTTAGCAACAATGTAACAGCTCTGCCTTGGGCAGCCTAATCCCTTAGGTTTCTGTTTCCAGTAGAGGTTGCTGCCTTGCTGAGTCTCCTCTGAGGGAGTCTTTCTGGCATCCCGGGGTGTTTCTGAGCATTGTCCACTGACAGCTGAGCATCCAGCTTTTTGATTCTGCTAACCAGGCTGACACTTACTTTCTGCTTTCCAGCCCCCCAAAAGGGGCGGTGGTGGTTCTCGCTCCTCTTTCCTGTGGCCTTGGGAACTGATGCTTCACAAAATGCCTCTTCTGCCTGTTCAGTGCTACCTTCAAGCAAGGCACAGAGGTCATTTATTTTTACCATCTTTAACCAGGCTTTAGGTTTTTAAGAAAACCTTCTTTAACTATATTTCCATTATTACCGTAACAACAGTGTCTTTTGAAATTTCTCTGTATGAATAAGTTTAATGCTTCCCTTCTCCATCCTTGCTTTCTAAATGAAAATCCTTATAACCTAAGGACTCATCCCCTCGTTATTGTTAAATATTTTATATGAATTACATTGTCCCCGAAGGGCAATAGCATTTAATTTGCCCATGAAATTTAGCGCAATTATTTATGTTGCTAACCTCAGTCATTTTATTCCAAAATTAGACTTTTTTGAATCCTTAATTTTTATTTGTATCTTAATGGGTTGGAATTAAGCTAAGTAATATTTTAGTAGAGGTTAGTAAGTATGGTATTTTCAGAGCCTTGGTCTGTGTGAGACCGCTTTTCCTATTCCTTCACAACTGAAAGGCAGTTTGGCTGGCAGTGGCTGTCTCTCTGAGTGAGTCGTCTCTTTCTTTTTTAGGTTAGTAATACAAGGGACAAATTTAAGTCCAATTGGACATTTATTTCCTTGATGGTAACCTATTTTCATTTGATTTTTGTGTTGACTTGTTTTTGCTTTTATGCCTGGTACTAAAGAATTTTTTTTTAAACCCAAGGATTCAAAACTTCTATCAGAATATGGCTTTGACTTGATATAATTTGAAATACAATTTAGTCCTCTTTTTTTCCATTCAGATTTTGGTTTATTGTTTTTTTTTTTATACAGTCTTTGATTATTCTATTTCAGTTCTGCTGTCGTGTTTTCTCAGAAACAACTATAATTAGACTTGATTTTTCTGGTCCTTCAGATCTAGTCTTCTTTCATCTATTGGTTCCTTCCTCTGGTCATATGGGGCTGTTTGTCTTCTACATCAATGATTTGATTTTACATAGTACACATCTCCATTTTTCTCTCTCCCCCCATGTGGGTAATAGTCTGTCCCTTCATTTTTAGAATCTTTGTACTGGATCTTTATGTCACTTCGATTTTCTTTTTATCATACCCAGTAGTCATTTATTGATTATGGCTTTCTACTTTGGTCTTTAAGGGACATGTCTTCTTGTATCGTATTATCAATGCCAAATGCTTTTCTAAAAATTACATCTGGTTCCTCTAGGGAGTTGTTTTTAGGAGACAGGACTTTCTTTGACTCTCCAGCATGCTCTTTTCCTTCCGTATTTATGCACTACTTCTTGGTAGACCTATGTTGACATTTAGCTCTTACTTTCATTCCTGAATTTGGCCGAGATCTGCTCGCAGAGAGGATGCGGGGATTGCCCTGGGCTCCACCCCCTCTCTGCCATCCTTTTGTTTGCTGTTAAAAGTCTTCTTTCAGATCTCAGACCTTGTAGCAGTTGATGTTCGCAGGCCCTGGTCTATTTTGTGGTCTAGAAGAGTTTTGTATAAAGCAGCAATGGCTAATGCCTTGTTTTTCATACTCTCTGTAGGGATTATTAAACGATGTCAACCCCTAGAATACATACCATCACGGATCATCTTGTCTCTACATCTGCCTTTCTGTAGCTGCAATCCCGGGTTGCTACATATTTCCCTTTATTACCTTTTAAAAGTAGCAGTCACTAACCGATAGGGTGGGGGGACTCTCCTCCTGCCCCCAAAAACCTCATGGCGGAGAGGAGGTTTCTGACCATACAGATTGTTGCATTTGTATCTGGGACGGTAGAAAGCAGAGAAAGGGAGATACGCTAAGATTTTATGGATTTTATGAAGTAAGGATTTTATGAATCCTTCAGGATTCATAGCTTGTTTTTCTCTGCCCTGAATTACATCATTTTAAAAATCTAATTTTATTGTTTGTTTCCTGCTGTAAAATTCTCTGATTCCTGCTATAGGTTGAAGGCTATATATATCTCTCTCTATATATCTGTCTGTATATATATATATAGAAAGAGGGAGATAGATATATCTATCTAGGCATATAAATATATATAGATAGATCTCTCTCTCTCTCTCTACACACACACACACACACACACACACACACTTTTTTGTGGTTGTGTGTACCTTTATTTACCTCTTGTTTTATAGGTATTTTAGTGGGAGGTTGGGGGAAGCTATCTATCAGGAGGCTGTAGCTAGACATCATTTAAAACGGTAATTTATATGAAACTACACAAATAAAAAAAGTTATTATGCATGTAGCAGAATGCTTGAAAATTTTGCTTCCTGCAGGTATTTTGTGGAAATAAACTCTGCCTTGTAAATATTCATCACAAATTGTTATTCAAATGATGGAGGCATTGGTGTCCTGTGTTAGAACCTATATCTTCCAAAAACTGGGTCAATTTAGTGAGGAAATAAAATGCAGGTACATTAAGTGATTATAGGAATTCCAATGACTTCCATAAAGTTTTTATTATACATAAAAATTGCCTGATCACTGCCTACTAACAGAAGAGTTTTAGAGCTGAAACAGCTGTTATAAATCATTTAATCTGGGTGTTGCAAATTCAGTTGCCTTCAGAGGCCAGAAAAGTGACCCGCATATGCATGAAGTAGGTTGATTTAATACATTGGGAAGTGAAAGAGACTGGAGACAAGTGAAGATTACTTGTGCCATCAAACCCTTGGGTTGTATTATCAAAAGAGTGTAATATAAACCCACTCTCCCATTAGAGAGGTGAAACTGAGGTCAAGGAATAATAGATTTGCCCAAAGTTTGGAGATTCTGTGTGCCTGAACCCAAACCAACTACATAGTTGTAGTGCCCAGTGCAAAATAAAATGTGGGGTCTCTTGTTCAGCGATTATGAAGAATTTCAAGATAGTGCCCGCAAAACATTAAAACCAAGCGTGGGACCCTGTTGTTGTCACTTATGGTACTTGGTCTTCACTTCTGAACTAGAATTTATATATCCAGACAGAAAGAAACATACCAGCACTCCCATCCGCAACCACCAAAAATCAGTAATGGAGAAATGGTTAAAATTAAGTCCTTGACTTTGATGCTATAGTAAGTGAACCACCTTTACCTACAAGAGGGCTTTTCTGTATCATTTGCAAGTGTTCATTCACTTGTTTTACTGCTTCCATCCGTTTTTATCATTTCTTCCTGAATTCAGGTTTTATGAATTATTAGTTGAAGATTTTCAACCCTGATGTTCAAAGCTCTTCTCTAAATGTTAGTTCTGGTTTGAATTCCAAGATGTTTGAAAGGTCAGCCAGCCTAGGATTGAAACTCTGAGGAACACTTGTGTCTGCTGTTGGGTCTAACTCAGGTCTCAGAGGCCCCCTTACCATTATTCTTTTCCTCTTACCTGCAGAAGCTGTCATTTTTTTCAGAATATTTTGTATGAAATTTGAGTCCTCTCCTCAAATCACCTCTTCCTCCCTTCCCTCTCCACCCCCTCCTTTTTTTACCTTATTTGAAAATTTTACATGGCTTGCAAACACATGAAACAATTTACCTCCTGACTGATTGAGGTTGACTAGTCCCTTGTTGTGTTCCTTTATAACTTAAAAGCCATAGAACTACTAACAGCACAACCTCAGAATTGCTAATGAGTGAAACTTAGCCAGCTTTGAAAGGCAGAGCTATTCATAGTCAGAACATATAAGAAATAATATTGGGAGTTGAGTACTAGGGTGAACCATACATACATATAATATATAATTTATATAATGTATTTATATTTATACAAAGTCTTATGTACATATTTTTAAAATTTCAGGTACCTCACACTAAATATTTCACTGCAAATCCCCTAAAAACAAGGACATTCTCCTACATAGACTGTAATAAAATTCCCCCATTCAATAAATTTAACATTTATGTAATACTATGTCTAATTTAAGATTCATATTCAGTGTTTTCCATTGTCCCGATAATTTTTGATATTGTTAAAAAACATTTCCTAATCTATCATCTGTTTATTTTCTGTGGGGACCACTTTACAAAATCTTTAATTCTGATATCAAATGCATGAATTTTCTTCCCAAGTTGAGGTCTTAAAGCTCTTATTTAGAAGTTTTTGCCTATCCCCAAATTGCAAAGATCTCTTGCACCAATTTCCTCTGTTAGCTTTATAGTTTCACCTTTCAGATTTAGATCTTACATCTAAGTGTGGTTCATCTTTGTAGAGGGTAAAAAGTAGGGCTTCATCTTTTTTTTTTCTCCCCTGCTAACATCACCACTGTCTACAGAAAGTCTTATATTTTAAGGCTTACACATTGAATCATTTAAAATTGAAAGAGAACCAAAAATGGTTTTCCTCACTAAAAAAATGAAAGTCTAACTAACAGCTAGATACACAGTTTGGGGTGGTGTAAGGTTGTCATTAGCGATCGTGTATCGGGTGGATGACTTAGATTCCAAGTGGGTTCCTTTAGCAACATCCACAAAGATGTTGGTAAGTATTTGTTAAAAGATGAAGGAAAAAAATCTTACCTGATTTAACAGTACTAAGGCTTTCGTTTTTAAAACAAGTATGAACTTCAGTTAAGTCAAGCTGTTTACTTAATATCTGAATTAGACAAGGAATTCAAAACAGTCTTATGTACCTTTGTATTGTTGAACTGTATTCCTTCATGAGTGATTAACAAGAGGAAATGCATAGGTTGGAGAGAGATGAACAGGGCAATACAGGGCAAATACAGTAACTGGAAGAAAATTTGTTATGAATTACTGTATTTAAGATTTTGCAATAAGGTATCCATATGAGTGTGGATGTGTTCAGCTAACATGGAAATTGCCCATTAAACTTCCTGGTTGGAGCAGTTGGGGGGAGGGGGATTTAAATGGACTCTCTTTCACTCACGTGTTGCAGAATACTATGCTGTGAAATATAAACTGAATGTCATAGAATGTTTTTTTAAACTTCTACAGGTGGAGATTTTCATTTTCCCTTTATGTATTTACCTATGGAGTCCGGTTCCTAAAAAAGGTAGGATCTGCGAAGTTACTTTATATAATTCTTACATAACTGAAAGCCTATATCTCATTTTTTGTGTGTGACATAGTAGTATTTTAAATGATGATAACAGGCGTTCTAAGGACATTTGTGCATTTTTCTTTGGCTTATAAAAATATTTGTAGTTTATCCTTTATAGTAAATATTTTTTTAGGCATATACCAAAAATATCTTTGAAAATAATTTATTTTGCCTGTGAAAGATGTTGCATGTCCTCTGAACATTGTAGTTGTTACTTATTACTTCTGGGCATTAGGAGCCTTATAAAATCCATCTGATGCTTTGAAAGAGGTTGAAAATTTCCATGTCACACAATTGAGAAAAATCAGTTGTTGCAATGTGTGTTATCATTATAATCTTCAGCAACAAAAATTATGTTTTAGTGTCTTGCATAGCTATTAACTAGGCAACACCAGCTGCTGGTTGAAAATGGAGTTCCTTTCATAGACTGTGTTTCACCTTCTGGTCCTACGCTAGTCCTACATATGCTAAGGCACCTTTATCTATGAAAGTAATTCTTCAAGGCTGCTATAACCTTTTTCTTGGTTATTTCGATGCTGAAAGCTTCTGCTAACGAGTTAGGCTGCTTAAATTCAAGTCTTAAGAAGACTGAGCTTCTCTTAGTCATGCACATGCTAATAATACTGATTGGCACAGAAGCTTGGAAATTATTTTGAAAAAAGTTTATAGTATTAAGCTTTAAAGTGAAATCCATTTTATCTTTAGTAGAGAATTTTTCCAAAGTAAGGCATTGCGCCAAGTGTCGTCTTACTAGTAAATTTTCATGTAAATATTGATGTGAAAATTTGCAAATGAGTTTTTAGTTTTCAAGTCTGAGTTATAAGATATTATCTGCCTGTGGCAAATTCTATTATAAATAGTGGTTGTTTCCCAATGTTGTATTTCCCTAAAGGGATTATTCTTTTTACTTGTTGTCTTTTCCTTTAGTACCTATATTTATCTTTCACTCACTAGGGCTACCTGGCCCAGAGGCCCCTTGAGTAAATTTAAAAGAATGAACCCCGTTCTGTAGGCTGAGTATGAACAAATTCTCAACTAGGGTACATAAATGTGGTGAAGACTGCCTCGTTTGGAACCCTGCTGTTCTGGTTTTAAAATTCACTTATGTGGAGAGAAAATGGAAAGAATGACTTAGGGCTCCTGTGCTCACAACGTCACTACCTTGGAAAAGGAAATAGCTCGGGATGGAATTTCAGCTGACAAGGGAAAGTTGTGTTTCATGGGAATGGCAAGTTGCTAACTGAGGTCCAGCTTTGGAATTCATGTTGGGTTCTGTGGGTGAAGGGCTTTGATGGAAAGCAAGGAGAGATGGTGAGAGCCGGGAGCACTTTTTTTGCCCTTCTTTGGGATACAGTCTCTTTTAGCCTTTCTACAGCAAGCCTGGCCATCTGTCATCAGAACAGGAAACACTTTGACACTTAGCTCTGCTTCTGTCCAACAGACTGAGGGGAACAAGAGTAGCTTTTATACTCCAGTCCTCAGTGGCTCTGTAGAAGGCAGTAAGAGGGTCTGTCAGTGGAATGTTTGCTTGGAAGTTGCTTTTCCTTAAATTATTGTGGTTCCCTTTCTTTTTCTCTTTTCTTTCTTTCTTTCTTTTTCTTTTTTTTTTTTTTTTGACTTTATTTGAGAAAGAGAGAGTGAGAGAGAAGGGGGAGGGACTGAGAGAGAATCTCAAGCAGACTCCGAGCTGAGTGCACAGCCCAACGTGGGGCTCGATCTCATGACCTTGAGATCATGACCTGAGCCGAAATCAAGAGTGGAATGCTTGACCAACTAAGCCACCCAGGCACCCCTATCCTGATTCCCTTTCATACTGTATCTAGTTACAACAAGTGCTTAAAAAATAAGAAGAGAACCAGATGTTTTTCTCTTGTCAGATTATTGGTGTTTGGGGTTTCTTCCTCTAATACTAAGAAGCTCTGAGTTTTGGTTGAGTCTGTAGTTTCATGTTAGTCATCATGTGTGACTGAAAAGTGCACATAGTATCCATGGGACTGAAACAGCTGTGAGGCCTTCTTAAGCCATCTTGTCTGATCCTCTTATTTCACAGCTGGGGAAGCAGAAATCCTGACAGGGTAGGTAGCATTTCAGAGGTCACACAGTTAGTTTATTAAAAGCTGAATCTGTAGGCGAACCATAAGAGAATATGGACTCTGAAAAACAACCTGAGGGTTTTGAAGGGGCGGGGGTGGGAGGTTGGGGGAACCAGGTGGTGGGTAATAGGGAGGACACGTATTGCATGGAGCACTGGGTGTTGTGCAAAAACAATGAATACTGTTACACTGAAAAAATAAATAAATAAAAATTAAAAAAAAAAAAAGCTGAATCTGAAATGAAACATGCACGGCTGTCTCTTAACCCAATACTTTCTCTATTCTACCAGCCTGTCCTAACTTCAGCATGATTTCCAAATGACTTCCTTCTTTGGTTAAGTTAGCTAACTTGACCTCATGTAGTCATTGTTACCATTTATAGAACCTTAAATACTTACTTCAATGGATATTTAAAATATATTTTCTGTTAACTTTCTTGGAATGGACAGTGTGTTTGCCCATCTAACCTAAGAGGAAAAAATGTATATTAACAACATCAGAATTAATCAAAACAAGGAATTCAAATTTTCACAACACTCTAAAGTGTTTTCAATAAAATAGCAGGGCAATGAACCAGTTTGAAGAGGTGAGAGGCCATAGCTGCTTCTTACTCAACATTAAAAATGTGGATTCTTACATGAGCTATTAGAAAAATACCTGAGCAGCTTGCACTGGCCACTTTTTTTCTGCCTTTAGGTCAAATGAGCCTGATGCATCTCTTCTATGATGGATTAAGTCACTCTAGAACCCTTTCTACCCAGAAATTCTGTTAAAGGTTCAGTTAAAGAGATGTTTACCAAATGCAAAGTACCATGCACCCACAACAATAGAGAGAGAATGTTAAAAAATAAAAACAAATTGATTGATAAATAATTTTAGGAAACCATAGAATTTTAGACATGAAAGTTGTCATACATATCATTTGAACACCTCCTTTTATAGATGACGCTGGGCGGTATCAATCTCTAGTGTGAAAATAGCTTTGGTTTTCTCTGTCATGTTGAAATACATTCAGGCTGAACACTGAAGTTTTATTAAATACTGTTAACTTTTCCAATTTGAACTGGCTTAATCCTACAGGGAAAATATGCATATTTCTCTAGGTTTACCACATCATAGTAGAGTTTCAGTGTGTAAATGTGACTGATTCAAGTGCCTTCAGTTTTAAAATATTCTTTGTATTTAGAATACATATAAACTAGATTTATGTAAGAAACATCTGTGCTTTGTCTGGGTCCTATGAGAGGGAGATACCAAGAAGAGATTAAATGTGTAAGAAATCAATTGAGGGAAATTCTTATGAGTGAAAATGGGGAGGGTGTTGGGGAGGCTGGAAGAGCCTACGGACCCCAGTGTAAGACTGATCCCCAGTGTGGGAGAGAGAGAAGGAAAAAATAATTGAGTAAAGCTCTAAGACCACCATGCCTTTCTAAAGAACGTTCACTTGGAGAGTCCCAGAGCCACAGTCTCCATCAGAGGAGAACTGTGTTTCTTAGAAATGACCCTACTTCAGTATTCCTATTGTGCTCCGTCATTGGCTGCAGGCAGCCTGTGGCCTTCATGCAAGTGGAGCTGTGGCCCTGGCCCCTTAGACACCCAGCAGTCCGAGATCCAAGAGGCACAATCTCATGATTGCCATGGGTGCTTTATATTTACAAATATTCTAGCTATTCTAGAGCAGTGTCAAAGGATATATCAAGGAATAAGACTCCATGTGACATAGTAGTTATGTATTTACATGCAAGATACCTGGAAGCATAGAGTACTATTTATCATACTTTTTTTTTTTTTCATTTTAATTAACATGTGTCAACTTAAGCTCTTTTATGTCATATTTCTTGCAGTTGAGATGTAAATGCATCTTTGGAGGCTGACTTCTTACATGAGTTGGGTGACCATACAAGCTATCTTAAGGTCCTAGGCAGTTGCCCCTCCCTTGTGCTCAAAATGATCCAGTTTAGGAGCTAAACTCTATCATCACATATGACTAGCTCTATAATAAAAAATGAAATAATTGGCCCTGTATTTTCAAAATTTCTAGACACCCTGTAAAGTATGTGTGTGTTCATTTATATGAAATCAATAAAATGTTTTCTAAAATTTCATGATGACAAATAGAAGAAGGAGCCTCCTATTTTAATAGTGATGTGATAATGCTCAGGCATGCACATGTTCTGTGTTATAGGTTTTCTGCTTTCTTAGCCTAGAACCCCCTTTATAGATAGCACTAACTTTGGTCATGAAACAAACTCTAGAAGGCATTGACCTTACAGACAGGTCAGTGAACTATTAAGTAAAGTGATTGCTAGATTAGTAGGAATCTAATTTATTTATTTATTTGTTTATTATTTATTTATTTAAAAGATTTTTATTTATTTGACACAGAGAGAGAGATCACAAGTAGGCAGAGAGGCAGGCAGAGGAAGAGGGGGAAGCAGGCTCCCTGCTGAGCAGAGAGCCCGATGTGGGGCTCCATCCCAGGACCCTGAGAGCATGACCTGAGCTGAAGGCAGAGCTTTAGCACACTGAGCCACCCAGGCACCCCAGCAGGGCATATTTAAATAGTTGGAAGATAGGACCATCTCAATAGTCTGTTCCCATAATTGCCAGACACAAGCAATTCTGCCTATAACTATGATTGGCAGAGAAAAGGGCTTTTCAAAAGAAAACCCAGAATTCGTTTAGGTACTCTGAAATCATAACATACAATGTACTCATACAAATTAACACATTTTCCTAAACCCTGAAAGAAACCACTTCAAGCCTTAAAAAATAGAATTATCTCTCGTTTGGTGTTACCTTTTTTTCTCTTTTATAAATGGAAGTTTGTGTTGGATGGAGTTCTTTGAATATTTTTCTTTGAGTTTATTTGTTTAAAATATAGTGTCATGGGAAAGCAAGGTAGATATGTGTGCAACTGGAGTTTAGGTAAATATTTTTTTCTTACAATCTACTTGTTAAGTTAACGTATATCTTTCTGATCTTTTTTTTTTTTTTTTTTAAAGATTTTATTTATTTATTTGACAGAGAGAGATCATAAGTAGGCAGAGAGGCAGACAGAGAGAGTGAGAGGGAAGCAGGCTCCCTGCTGAGCAGAGAGCCCGATGTGGGACTCGATCCCAGGACTCTGAGATCATGACCTGAGCTGAAGGCAGCAGCTTAAACCACTGAGCCACCCAGGCGCCCCTATCTTTCTGATCTTATGGTACATTTTATATCAATCCATTTTGTACACATGCATGTATATAGTTAAATACATGTTACTCAAATATTACCTTACCTAACTTCTGTGTCAGTCAGGGTCTCATTATATAAGACAAAAATCACTGGAGTTATTTTTAGGAATAACCATAATGTAAAGGAACATTAACCGGGAGAACCACTAAGACTTTGTTACTCTCAAGTAATTGATCTGCTTTCTATTTCCTGCCAGGCTGCAATGAGATAAGGAGCTTGACCTGAATGTAAATCAACTCACTACTTCTTTTTTTGAGAAAATCTGTGAAGAAAAAGTCAGCTAAACTAAACAGTGTGCTAAGTGATGTAGTTAATTTACATTCTGGTGAAAGAGTAACATACATTGCAAGGACTGGCACTCTCTGTACATTCTTGGATGAGCAGTGCCCTGGAGGTACCATGGAGATAGTAATAGCGGGAAGAAGCTACCTCTCTGAGAACCAGGAGCTCATGGGAAGTGGGTGGAGTTATCAGAACCTAGAAGCTTGGGGCTAGACATCAAAGAGGGAACCTTGACCATCTAGAATCGGCAGGACTGCAGTGAGGCTGGCTGGGGGAATAAGGAAAAACTGCAAGGTGCTTGGGCCACTGGCATGAACTATGCCGCTACTGGAGTACACGTGCATCGCTGGGGGTGCAGGGGAGGAGGGCGGTGGAGAAGTGGTGGCCAGACCAGGAAGCAGATCCCATCTTCCTCTCGTGGTCTTCTAGTCTCCCTCTAGAACTTCTTAGAAGCTCAGCTCCACAAGGCACCAGCTCCAAAGAGCCCGCTGGATTGGAGTCTGCCGAGTACCAGCTCTGGAGGGGAGAGGCAGTAACTTAATAAGTAGCCCAGCCTTCCCGTGGTCTGCATTCTCTGATGTACTCTGACAACTCTCTGTAATTAGTTTCTTTTAAAAAAATATGCAAGTTGTCACATACTCTGTTGGCTTCATGACTAACTAGGGGGTGAAAAGCCATCATTGAAAACTAGTATGTTGGCCAAATAGGCACTTTGCCCATTCTCTTAGCCTGTCTCAGTCTGCTCAGAATGAAGGCATAGTTCATTATTCATTTGTTTCATTATTCATAGTTTCATTATTCATTTGGTGTGCTTTTCCAACTTCAACAAGGCCATAAAGTGTTGCCATGGTATCATACTTCAAGGTATACTCTTGCTTGTCGGTTAGCTTGGACCCTTTCTAAAATCAAAACAGCAGAATTATCATTCTACCTGTCTTGACAGTGAAAATAAAATTTGTCTAGCTATTACAATATGTGCCCATTTTAAATGTTGTTCCTTGTGTCATTTAAAACATTTCGAAATTGCTTGGAGTATGTCCCTTGTTGAAGGAGGTTCGACTTTCAGAGTTTTACCTAAGTTTTAACTTTGACCTGCTGGCCCCATCAGATAATTTTGTAAGAATTGCAGATGACATAGAATATGAACATTGGGACTAGACCCTGAGGATCAACCATCTCAAGTTTTTCATTTCACATAAGAAGAAACAATTTCAGAAGGATGAATTGACTTGCCTGTGGCAAAAATAGAAGCCAGACATGTGATCTTTAGAATTTTTGAGCCTGTTAAAACAGCAACAACAAGAATAATACTTAGAAAACAAGTTCTAAAAATCTAGCAATTCAAGTATCGGGCTCTCTGCTCGGCGGGGAGCCTGCTTCCTCCTCTCTCTCTGCCTGCCTCTCTGCCTACTTGTGATCTGTCAAATAAATAAATAAAACCTTAAAAAAAAAAGTCTTAAAAAATTTTTTTAAAATTTTTAAAAAGATTTTATTTATTTATTTAACAGACAGAGATTACAAGTAGGCAGAGAGGTAGTCAGAGAGAAAGAGAGAAGACGACTCCCTGCTGAGCAGAGAGCCTGATGTGGGGCTCGATCCCAGGACCCTGAGATCGTGACCTGAACTGAAGGCAGAGGCTTTAACCCACTGAGCCACCCAGGCGCCCCTCGAGTATACTTATTTTAATTTGTAAATTCACCTTGTTAGGAAATAAAAGTCACATCACTGTGGGAGAATATTAAGAGAGAAATCAAGATTGGAGTGGTAGTTTTGGCCCTGCCAGTTGTGCTTCGCCGTACCACTGCTCTCTGATACCTCATTTACCTCATCTGTAAAACGAGAAAATGATGCCCGTCCTGACTTCCTCGGCTTTTCGTGTAGGATTGCTGTGGAAGCCATAAAGTACTTCGAAAGTATAAGACATAACACTCATTATTAACTGACTGAGAAGTGGGTTCTGTTGGGGGCTGTGAATGCCTAACTCCTCCTGTAATGAAACTTCTTATTTTATTTATTTATTTTTTAATTTTTAAATTTTAAATTAAAAAAAATTTTTTTTTGACATGGAACTTTTAAATGTGTTGCTGCCACTTTCTAGCCAGGTAGGATGTTGTGGCCTTGCTTTGATGCTTACAAATAGGTAAGTGCACTTTCTGGGATGGAAATGATCTGGAATGGCCTTGGGATGTGGTCCTTCCATGATTCTTGTGCATCTTCCTTTTTCCCTTCTACCCACACCTTCTTGAATATTTTCTGATTTCCCTCATACCTGTCATTTGCCCTTCTCTCTTTTTTTCCTTATTTATTTTTTATGTCTTTTCAGCATAACAGTATTCATTGTTTTTGCACAATACCTAGTGCTCCATGCAATACGTGCCCTCCCTATTACCCACCACCTGGCTCCCCCAACCTCCCACCCCCCCGCCCCTTCAAAACCCTCAGGTTGGTTTTCAGAGTCCATAGTCTCTCATGGTTCGCCTCCCCTTCCAATTTCCCTCAACTCCCTTCTCCTTTCCATCTCCCCATGTCCTCCATGTTCTTTGTTATGCTCCACAAATAAGTGAAACCATATGATAATTGACTCTCTCTGCTTGATTTATTTCACTCAGCATAATCTCTTCCAGTCCTGTCCATGTTGATACAAAAGTTAGGTATTCATCCTTTCTGATGGAGGCATAATACTCCATAGTATATATGGACCACATCTTCCTTATCCATTCGCTGTTGAAGGGCATCTTGGTTCTTTCCACAGTTTGGCGACCATGGCCATTGCTGCTATAAACACTGAGTACAGATGGCCTTTCTTTTCACTACATCTGTATCTTTGGGGTAAATGCCCAGTCGTGCAATTGCAGGGTCATAGGGAAGCTCTATTTTTAATTTCTTGAGGAATCTCCACACTGTTCTCCAAAGTGGCTGCACCAACTTGCATTCCCACCAACAGTGTAAGAGGGTTCCCCTTTCTCCACATCTTCTCCAACACACATTGTTTCCTATCTTGCTAATTTTGGCCATTCTAACTGGTGTGAGGTGGTATCTCAATGTGTTTTAATTTGAATTTCCCTGATGGCTAGTGATGATGAACATTTTTCATGTTGTCTGATAGCCATTTGTATGTCTTCATTGGAGAAGTGTCTGTTCATATTTTCTGCCCATTTTTTGATATGATTATCTGTTTTGTGTGTGTTGAGTTTGAGGAGTTTTTTATAGATCCTGGATATCAACCTTTTGTCTGTACTATCATTTACAAATATCTTCTCCCATTCTGTGGTTTGCCTCTTTGTTTTGTTGACTGTTTCCTTTGCTGTGCAGAAGTTTTTGATCTTGATGAAGTCCCAAAAGTTCATTTTCGCTTTTGTTTCCTTTGCCTTTGGAGACATATCTTGAAAGAAGTTGCTGTGGCTGATATCGTGCCCTTCTCTTTTGACTTGTGGCTGGCATTCTAACTAGGGAGAACATTCTGAGGCCAGTGGGAAGCTGAGGAGAATGTGATACAGTAAGGACCCAGAAGAAGTAGTCAGAAGACCTGGATTTGAGGTTGAACTCTGCCATTTATCAGTTTTACAGTCTGAGGAAGTGACTTAACCTCTCTGGGATTTAATCGCTACATCTCTAAAATCAGTAATGTGGACTCATATAACATTTTTAGAATTCATATACCATAATACAGTGAAGAACTTGAAAGAGTCAATAATTATGGCAAGCTGGTATGACCTGTTTAGAAAGAAACATGGTGATGCAGAATGATAACCATATGTATGTTCATAGACTGACTCAGCAGTTCAACTCCTATGAACGTATCCTGAGCAAAGAATTATACAGGGGCAAAAAATAGATGTGTATAGTAATTTATTACAACTTAAAAATATACATACACACACATATATATATATTATATGCAACGCAAATTATAGTAAATTCAAACAACTAAAGCAATCTTAATGTCTAATGTTAATAGAATTTTAAAAATTATTATCAAAATGATAAAATAGCATATACTCAATTAAAAATAATTGTAAAGTAACCATATTATTTATGGTCCTAATAAAATATTTAGTAGACTTTTACATGAAAATAATGAACATTTATATAGACAAATGGAAGGTAATAGGTAAAAATGAACATTCCTTTTAGAAAGGCAGAACTGTGGATAGTTAGTTTTTTCCAAATGTCTTTACTTTTTTCTATTAAAAATATTAGTTCTGAGTTATGGGCATTTGAATGGATAACTGTGTATCACTTTAGGTATACGTGGGTTAAAAAGAGCTTATAGCTGTAATTTTTAAAAAGGAGAAAATAAAAAAGTCGAATTGCACTTAAATGGCAAAGAGATACAGAAATTTCATTTAAAAAAAAAAAATCTAACTGTTCTTGTTTGCCTGGTCCTCAGTGCCCCAGTCCCTGAATTTTCTCCCAGGAGCCCCTTTATGTGATTGTCTTGACCCAGATGTCCGAGAATGTCCTAGTACTGACTTTTGAAGGAGATTTTTAATCTCCAGTGGGATTCTGGGGAGATTGAAGCTCTATTTCCATAGCAGATTTATGTGGCTCATGTCAGGGAATAACTTGAGATTCTTCTTTCCATTAGCACTCTCATAATGAAAGTCCCACCCTTTTTGGTGTGGATTAATGACTCGGAAACGCTATTGCCTTAGTGCATGGCCAGGATGAAAGTTTGCATCACTGAAAATAATCACCTCGTAATCAAAGTCGTGACAGCTATACTGCATTGAGTACTCAGTATGGGCCAGACATACTGATCATGTAATGTTTGTTTCTCATGTGTTGTGAAATATAACTTCTCATCCACCAAGGCTAACCAAGGATCAGTCATTTGTCCTAGGTTACAGATCAGTCATTTGTCCTAGGTTAACAGAACATGAATGGAATTTAAATGGAGGTATCCTTAACATTGTGGCTTACTTGTATCCAGACTTCATTACTGACTCAGTGGATCTACTGGGCTGATAAGGACTGACCATTTAACAAGAAAAAGCAAAGGCTGCGTCCTATGACTATATTTTATATTAAGACTACAGTGATTGTATTCAAAAAGCCCAAATTAAGCATTATTCTTGCTTCCCTGTATCTACTTGCGAATGAAGTCACATCGGTGAAGCTGAGAATCTGTGGCTTGCTGCTTTCTTGGTATTTCTGGATCGCAACAGAAATTGCTAATTTTCAGACTGGGTATAGATGGTTCCTTTTTACACAAACCTACGTAATTATGAAATACAGTTTTTTCTACTCTCCTGTGATACGTATTTACTTTCTAAAGTGTGACTAGCAAACCAGTGGTACACTATTCACAGTAGCGTTGGAACAACTCAGTATGCTCTACTCAGTATGCTCTGCTGTTAGGGGAATGTGCATTAGCTGAAATTGTTCTTTGCCTAGGAAAAATTAACAAGTTCAGATAAAACCATCTCATCCTCACTGAGGTTACAGATTATGGTGTTGGGTTTTTTTTTTTTTTTAATTTAATGAGATACAAGGGTTTAATTTTGGGTGTATATAATTTTCTCTAAAGAGCATTGAGAAGCCTTTTCCCCCAGGTTGTCTTCGCTCTGTGTTCAGGCTTTGTCTTGAAGGAATGACATCTCACACCAACGGCTTCCTGCAGGTGGTGAGGCAGAAAGATTTCAGGACTTGTAGGAGCTGCTGAGGCTGAAGTGGGTTTTTGTAGGAGGAGGAGAGAACGCTTGTGCCAATTCCCAAGTACAAGTGACAAGTATTACGATGTGATACTTGCTCTTATGTCATTATCTATACAAGAGTTTGTGGGTTTGGTGCTTGAGCAAACCATGAATCTTACTTTTTTTTACTTAATAAAATGTCAACTTTGTAGAAAGTCTAAAAATAAAAAGCTAGCTTCTATTTTAGAGGCCACTAAAATAACACTCATTTACATAAGATGCTCATTATGAGACAGTCCCCTAAAGGCATAGACTTACCCTTCTCAGAAGTTTAGGGCTGAACTTAACTGTGAAGAACACTGATCCTCATTTATATGCTGTAACAAAGCTGGCGCTGCAGGCTTCCTCTGGCTGAGGGCAATGCCTGAGAACCGGATGGCATTAGGATGCCTGTCCTGTTTCCACAGGGAGTGGAAAGCTAGTCACTCTCAGAAGAGTTCAGGTAATTTGATATGAGATATTGATCCCTGTACCAAAATCTGTACCTGCACATTCACTCTGCATTAGCTGAATCATCATCTAACATAAAGAAAGATCCTTTACTGAATTCAACAAGAAAAGCATTATTCTTACTAAGGTTTGTTTTAATAAAATCTGAGAGCTCATGGGTTTCACATACCATGGTCATCATAATAAATCAGTTTCCTCATCAACTGTAATGAAACAAACCAGATGTTCATTGCTTAAAAACAATAGCATTCTGGGAGAAGTAATGAGATATTCCACTTCTGCGTCTAAAACTGGTGTTCTGTCTCTTCATGGAAGACCCAGTCTTTTCTGTGTGTTGAGGGTGGGAGTCGGGTACTTAGGACAATTATTCTGATGTGGAGCAGAGCAGTGGGTGTCCCAGTCAGAGTAGTTCTGTGCTCTGATTATAGCCTCACGTGTGTCTCCGAAAAAACTGGTTCAGAGATCCTCTGGATCATGGGTCAGCTAGAGTGTGCCGTGAAGTGGACATGTAGTTAGTGTTTTGCTTGGTTTTGTGCCCTTCTTCTTTATTAATACAGACAAGAACAGGCAGTGGCCTCTACAGGCAGATTTTTTGAGCAAAACTGTGGTACCATCCACCTTTGAATGGCTATTCCAAAGCATAGGGAATTCAAACTTCCATAAGGCAGTGAGCAATGAAAACCTTTTTCTAGGCAAAATTTATAGGGGGAGGGGGTGTGCAAAAGAGACTGCTGGAGTGCTGGGACTTTTCTAGATCTTGATCTGGTCATGGTGACGTAGGTGCATACATATGTAAACATGTTTCGAATTTCTCTGAACTTAGATTTTATTGTATGTAAGTCATACTTCAATTTAAAAAACTTAACGGTTTTTCATCATCCTAGAACTGCCATGAGTTGCTGTGTGTTGCTGAGTGGAAATGTGGGCACAAGGCAGCTGAAGATCAAAGGCTCTTATTTAAAGAGCATTCCATTCATGGTTCTTTCTAGAACCTCTGTCTGTTACCACTGGGAAATACTGATCTCTATTCATTTGTTCATCCTTTCATTCAGTATCTACTGAGCTCCTGCCCTTTGATAGGGATTACTCTAAGCATCATGGAAAAAGAAGTTAGTAAGACAGTCCGAGTCCTTGAACTAATGTTAGTATTGTTCTTCCCTTCCCTGGGATCATCGGTAGCACAGGAATTTAATTCAATTTAGCTAACATTTATTAAATATCTGCTATACCAAGACAGAGTGACAGATATAGGATGGGGAACCTGTGGTCCCTGCCTCTGAGGACCTTATAATATGGCAGAGGAATTAAGATTTCTCTATAAATACTTACAGTTTATGATAAATGACAGAGGTGTAGGGTTCTTCCTGAGCATGGAAGAGGAATACAGTTGAGGGAATTGAAAAAACCTTGGAGAGGTCGTATCTAGTTTGAACCCCAATAAATGGTATGACATTGATATGGGGGGGATAATGAAAACATTCTTAGATGGTGAGTATAGAATGGGAAAACTGGAAAAATGCAGGGTCTATTTGAGATTACAGAAAGGGAAATCAGAAAATAAAACTGGAAATGTGTTTGGGAAGGACTTGACTTGCATTAGAGAAAAGATGGCTTGGTTCCCCTGCATGTCCTCATTGTAAAGACCTGGTATTTGTTTGGAAGGAGGCATCTTTCCTCTTCCCTGACCCCAATCTATAGTGTTTCATCTTCTTAACTAATAACTCTGACTTTTCTCCATGTCTTCTCTGCATTCCCTGCCTTTCTTCTGTATACTCAAAATGGTGACTGGATGGGAGTTGATAACTAAAGATAATGGGGGGTCATTTCAATTATCTCCACCTTCCAGCCTCATTCATCTATGAGTTACATCCTCAGTCCTTGCCCCCAGATCCTGACCACCAGATGTTTACATTACTATTCCTATTAACCCACCTTAAGCAACATGATTGCTCAAACCACTGTCCTTCCCCAACAGTCCTGCTTTACCCTTCTCTGCCCCAACATATCTTCACTTTCAAATTCCAGGTAAGTATCATATATACCAGAGTGTCTTCTCCATTTAGACATTTAACTAATTTATTCTTATTTATTTACTTGTTTGTTTATTTTTATACAATTATTTTTCATTGAGGTATGATTGACATGCCAAAAAGTTGGACATATTTAATATATACAATTTGAAGATAACTGTTTCCCCATGAAACCACCATCATATACGATGCTCTAAATTCCTCCAACATCTCTAGAAGTTTCCTCTTTCCTCTTTTTAAAAATTTTTTCTTTTTTATGAGAGAGAGAGACAGACAGAGATAGCGAGAGAGAGCATGAGCAGGGAGGAGAGGGAGAATCAGGCTCCCCACTTATTTGCAGGGAGCCTGATGTGGGGCTTGATCTCAGAACCCTGGGACTCTGGGACCCTGGGAGCCCCTCATGGATCATGACCTGAGGCAAAGGCAGATGCTTAACTGAGCCACCCAGGCACCACTTCTCTCTATATATATTTTTATTTATTATTTATTTTTTAAGTAAACCCCACACCCAGCGTGGAGCCCAACATAGACCTGGTTAATTCACTGAGCCACCCAGGTACCTCTCCCTCTTCTTCTTCTTCTTTTTTTTTTTTTTAATAAGACCGTTTAACATAAAATCTATCCTCTTAAATTTTAAGTGTTCAGGATGCCTGGGTGGCTCAGTGGGCTAAGAATCTGACTCTTGATTTTGGCTCAGGTAGTAGTCTCAGGTTTGTGAGTACAGTAGATCTTTAAGACTATTCATTTCACATTAGTAAAACTATGTATACCTCTCTAATTCCTCTTTCCCTGAGCCCCTAGTAACCACAATTCTACCCTCTACCTCTGCTTACAGAAATAAGATCACATAGTATTTGTTCTTTCACTTAGCATAATGTCCTCAAGTTCATCCACATTGTAGCAAATGTCAGGATTTCCTTTTTTTAAGGTTGACTAGTATTCCATTATATTTATATACCACATTTTCTTTATCCTTTCACCTGTAGATAGAAATTTAAGTTGTTTCCTATTTTCTGTTTCCTTTGCCTTTGTTCATAACATTGCAGTTGAGCATGGATATGCAGATATCTCTTTGAGATACTGATTTCAGTTCTTTTGGATGTATACTTAGAAGTGGGGTTGCTGGGTCATATAATTTTCTGAGAAATCTCCATGCTTTTATCCATAGTGGGTATACCAATTTATATTCTCAACAGCAGTCCACAAAGGTTCCCTTCCCTCCACATCCTTGCCAATACTTATCTCTTGCTCTTTTTTTATAATAACCATCCTAACAGGTAAATGATACCTCATTGTGCTTTTGATTTGCAATTTCTGATGGTTAATGATGTTGAGCATCTTTTCATTTACTTTCTCTTTGGGGAAATGTCTGTTCAGGTCTTTTGCCCATTTTTAAATCTGGTTATTTGGGGGCTTTTTGCTACTGAGTTGTAGGAGTTTCTTATATATTTTGGATACTAACCCTTTATCAGGCATTTGATTTATAAATCTTTCATTTTGCAGGTTGTCTTTTCACTTTGCTGGTTATTTCCTTTGTTCTGTAGAAGCTTTTTAGTTTGATGTAGTCCCATTTGTTTATTGTGCTTTTAGTGTCCTGACCAATAAATCATTTCCAAGGGCAATATTAAGAAGCTTTTCCCCTAGATTTTCTTCTAGGAGTTTTATAGTTTTTCTTCTAGGAGTTTAACAGTTATTCTTCTAGGAGTTTTGCAGTTTTCGATCTTATTTTTAAAGATTTAATCCATTTTGAGTTGACTTTTTGAAGGGTCCAATTTCGTTTTTATCCATGTGTATCCAGTTTCCAAGCACAGTTTTTTGAAGAGCCTACTCTTTCTCCATTGTGTATTTTTGCCCTCTTGATTTATTCTTGAGGCTTCTGCCCTACCTTTCCATAGAAACTGCACTGAACAAGGTCCCCAGGTTTTCTGCTGATCATCAGCATTTCTGACAAAGACAAAAGTGGGGCAGGGGCTGTCCCCCAGCCTCTATGTTTTACCACTACTCCAATTATTCTTGTCCTAAGCAAGCTGGGTACATTATTATCACTGGGCTTACTTAGAATGACCTTTCTCATCTTTACCCAAAGATGATTCTTCAGCCCTCTTTCTTCACAGATCCTCCTTACTATGGAAAACCTATAACTTACGGCCCTTTAAATCTCTACTTTGGTGCATCCTATATTTTGTAAAATTGTAGAGTGTGTATGTAAAGCAGCTAGCTTGGTCCCTGAGCCATGGAAGGTGTTTGATCAATAGGGGTTATCATTGTTATTATCATACAATATCATTACTCCTGCTTAAGTAGTAGGTCTCTTATCTGTGTGCTCTCAAATTTATTTCCATCCAGTTCTATAAGCAGCCCAAGACAGGGCTTCATACCCCAGTGTATTTCCCCATAGTGCTTGATATCCTGTTAAGAATACAGGGAGAGTTTGAGTAATGAAATTAAAAATGTGCTACTTTGCTATTTTGTAACAATTTTGTTTTAAAAGTTTGGAGAGGGGCACCTGGGTAGCTCAGTTGAGCATCTGACATCAGCTCAGGTCATGAGCTCAGCCTCCATGCTCACCGGGGAGTCAGCTTCCTCTCCCTTTACCCCTCCTTCTGCTCGTGCATGCTCTCTCTCTCTCTCTCTCTCTCTCATAAATAAATAAGTAAATAAATATCTTTAAAAAATAAAAATAAAAAGTTTTTGGGGAAAACAACTTAAAAATTATGGACTGAAAGCAAGATTAGAGAATTTTTTTTAAAAGATTTTATTTATTTACTTGACAGACAGAAATCACAAATAGGCAGAGAGGCAGGCAGAGAGGGAGAGAGAGAGAGAGGAGGAAGCAGGCTCCCTGCTGAGCAGAGAGCTCGTTGCGGGGCTTGATCCCAGGACCCTGAGATCATGACCGGAGCCGAAGGCAGAGGCTTTAACCCACTGAGCCACCCAGGTGCCCCAAGATGAGAGAATTTTTATCATTTTTTCATTAGTGGTTACACTCTTTCCCAATATAGGTTTGGCAGTAAAATTAAATAAAATATTAACTTCTAGAGTCAAGGCCCCTATTGCTCAAGGCAATTAACTGGTAATAGTCTAAGAATTATCTCCATAGTGACTTGGATACTAGGGGGCATTCAGTAACCACAACATAAGTAAATGTTGTCTGTTCTCTTAGCCAGTAGCCCTGTTGTGTGTATCAGCTCCTCCTTTGTGGATGTGTGCTTCTGTCCATGGCAGCTTCTTGATTAGGAGGTTACAAGTAAGTGATAAAACATCATAACACAGAGTTTCATATTAGGGTGCGTGGTGTTCAGCATCAGCAGACAAATTATATTTGGCACCGGCTGTCTGATACAAAGGACAGAGGTAGTAAGTAGATTGCACTGCCCTGTGCACGTGCGTGTGCAGGCACCATTGGCACGTGAAGCATGAATCAAGAAGCAGCTCTTTGGGGCACCTGGGTGGCTCAGTGGGTTAAGCCTCTGCCTTCAGCTCAGGTCATGATCTCAGGGTCCTGGGATCGAGCCCCACATCAGACTCTCTGCTCAGCGGGGAGCCTGCTTCCTCCTCTCTGCCTGCCTCTCTGCTTACTCATGATCTCTCTCTCTGTCAAATAAATAAATAAATAAATCTTTAAAAAAAAAAAAAAAAAAAAGAAGCAGCTCTTTTTTCACTTTGCTCCTAATCATGGCTCCTCGCAACCCAGCCTCAGTATTTTACCTTAAACTAGTTGTTGAAGCTGTAAAGCAATTGATAAAGTGGTGCTTTACTAATTATCTTCATTTCATGTGAATGATGAAAACCGGGCCATGTAAAAACAAAATTAATAAATGCTGTGGGTACAATTTGATTCAGGTCTTATTGACCTAGTTTGTAAGATCCTAGGCAGGGAAATGATTTCCCACTTGCTTCTTGGTAACCAGTACTTTTCACCCCAGCGAGCAGACTCCTCTGGTTGATTTCTGTGTAGTGCTGTAAGGGTCGATAAGGATGGAATGTGGTTAGCAGAGACTGGCAAAATTCAGATTACCAGACAATGCCACAAAGAAAAACACAGTTCTATAGATCACTTATGTAACTTAAATAGCCCTTTAGATGAGAGAAGTTAAAAATAGAGTTTAGATTTTGATACTGGTTGACTGTTATAATCATCTCTTATTAAGATGTGATATTCATTTATTCGTTCATTTAATAAGTAGATGCTTATAGTATGAAATTAGCTTTCTAAAAAGATAGGCATTGTATAATAATATTACACAAAAGTTTTGCCTAATGGCTATTTTTATTTATTTTTTATTTTTTTATTTTTTGCCTAATGGCTATTTTTAGATATCACGTTGGAAATGTTATTCTTTCCCCTTTATAAATTTCTCCTGTCGTATACTTGAATTAAAAACACACACACACTAAATTTAACATTGGAGTTTTATTTTATTTTTTTTTAAAGATTTTATTTATTTATTTGACAGAGAGAGATCACAAGTAGATAGAGAGGCAGGCAGAGAGAGAGAAAGAGGGAAGCAGGCTCCCTGCTGAGCAGAGAGACTGATGTGGGACTCGATCCCAGGACCCTGAGATCATGACCTGAGCTGAAGTCAGCGGCTTAACCCACTGAGCCACCCAGGCGCCCAACATTGGAGTTTTAATCTTCATGTGCTGAATGTGACAATTATAGGCCAAGAATTTGAAAGAAGTTCAAAATGGACTACCTCTGAATAATAGAGAAGTTGTCATTGTTAGAAAAAGTCCTGGTTTATGGTTCCATGAATTTTAAATCTGTTTTGTCTGCTAAGAAGAAGTATTTTATTTAGGAGTTAATAATTTAGCAGTGAATAGTTTTACCTGACTGTTGCTGGTTCAAACCTTTAAGCACAGATAAAATAGACTTTCGATATGGGTAGTAGCTTCTTACGTTATTTTAAGACTTTTTTGTTATTTGTGCTGCAGTATATTTAGGATATCCTTGCCATTTTCCACATTGTGTTGTCATAGCATTTGTTTCAAGGAAGTGGTGTTCCAGTAGATTATTCCATCCTTCTAAAATGCATGACATCCTGTTAATTACCAAGTTAAAGAGAAAATGTTCCAGGAGTGGTCCTCAAACTTGAACATACCCCAGAATCAGCTGGAGGGCTTGTTGAATCATAATAGCTGGGTATTCTCCCCCAGAGCATTGATTCAGTAATTTTGGATGAGGCCTGAACATTTGCATTTCCACCGTGTACCCACGTGGTGATGATGGTGATGCTGGTCCAGGAATCTCACTTTGAAAACTATGGTGTTGTATACAGTGCCCAGAAGGACTAAATACGCACTTAACGTGTAAGTTTTCTGTGGCTGCTGTAACCACAAACTTAGTGGCTTATAACAACACAGATTTATTTGTTTACACTTCTGGAGGTCGGAAACACAAAATCAGTTTCTCTGGGCTAAGGTCACAGTCCCGGCAGAGCACGTTCCTCCAGGAGGATGGAGGGTAGAATTCGTCTCCTTGCATTCGCAGCTCCTAGGAGCTGCTGTGTTCCTTGGCTCGTGGCCTCTCCTTCCTTCTTTAGAGCTCATCTTTCCAGTCTGTGCTTCTGTCATCATGTCACTTTCTCCCTTTCTGTTGTCAGATCCCCTTCTGTCTCCCTCTTCTCAAGACACTCATCATTATAGTTAGAGCCCATCTGGATAAACCAGGATAACTTCCCTGATCCAAGATCTTTACCTTAATCACATCTTCAGGTTGCATTTGCCATACTAGGAAAATGGACTCATCTCTCTTGCTCTCTCAGAAAACATTCACTAGCATTTCCAGGGAGAAATACCATTTGGCCCATCTAAAGTTGGAGTCGCTTTGTGCTGCCTCTCATAGGAACCCGGATGTGATGAGCAGGTGATAACACACCTGCCTCTGCAATAAATGTTCATGGAAAGCCAGGATAGCACAAAATCTGGAGGTGTTCTCTGGGAGGGCCTCATGTTCCTCATCCTTAAAGAGCTTACAGGTTAATAGAAGATACGACTTGCTTGTAAGTACATTTAGCATCCGGTAGCCCATGACAAAAGTACTGTAATAGCAGTACAAGCAGACCTCCAGGGTTAGAGAAAGAGGAAGAAGAACTGTGACAAGATGCTCAGGGAGGACTGAACTAAGGATGTGGTTTCGAGGATGAAAGAAAGATGAAGGAAGCTTCAGCTGATGACAATGGGCAAAGGTGGTGAAGGAAAGAGCAGTGCTGGGAAAGAATAAGAAGTGGTAAGGCCGGACTGTGTGTGCGTGTGCGTGTGTGTGTGTAGTGTTTGTGTTCAGGGGCAGGAGGGGAGGGGAGACAAGCGTTATGATGACGAGAGGAAGATAGGGCAGGTGGGTAAAGGTCATGACTGCCAAGTCAAGAACTTGGCTTCTGTTGAGTAAGAAAGAATAGAGGTGACAGACCACTGAACTCGAGCTGGAGCAGTGTGAGGAATGAATTAGAAGCAGTGAAGACAGGAGGCAAGGGATCCGTGTTGGCCACCACAGCAGCCCTCACGTCCGTCGTCCCTGGCATTAGTCCATAGGCTGGAGAAAACTGGCTCTTGCGCATCAGCTCTGGATCTTCGTGTCAGGTGTGCCCCAGAAAGCTGGCGGAGGGTCAGTTTCAGACAGGTAGAGCGTTTCCTCCTTGGCGCGAAGGCTTATCCAGTCCTAAAGAGGTGACGTTGAATTGTTTTAAAGGAAAAGGAGGAGGGCGCCTGGGTGGCTCAGTGGTTTAAGCCGCTGCCTTCCGCTCAGGTTATGATCTCAGGGTCCTGAGATTGAGTCCCGCATCAGGCTCTCTGATCGGCAGGGAGCCTGCTTCCCTCTCACTCTCTCTGCCTGTCTCTCTGCCTACTTGTGATCTCTCTCTGTCAGATAAATAAATAAAATCTTTAAAAAAAAAAAAAAGAAAGGAGAAGACAAGCAGAATGTTTTTGGTGTATTTAAAAGTTGCTTCAAAAAGAGGGGGAAAAAAGGGAAAATTTAAAAAGATTTTTACTGTTTTCCAGAAGAATGACTACTTATTACCTGCCCAAAAAATAGAACTGTTTTTGCTGTTATGTTTTCCAAAGGAATAGAAAGAACTTTTTTTTCTTTTCCATTTAGAGTCACTAACTTAGCAAGAGGGGGAAAAAAATTCAAGGGATACACACACACATACACATGAAGGTGGCGAATACTTTTTTTTTTTGTAGAGACAAAAACTGCTCTTTACATTTAAAAAATGTTATGCTTTGTACATAATACAAATAAATTTTTAAAAGATTTTATTTATTTGACAGAGAGAGATTACAAGTAGTCAGAGAGGCAGGCACAGAAAGGGGGAAGCAGGCTCCTTGCTGAGCAGAGAGCCTGAAGCAGGGCTTGATCCCAGGACCCTGAGATCATGACCTGAGCCGAAGGCAGAGGCTTTAACCCATTGAGCCACCCTGGCGCCCCTCAAATAATTTTAAAATGTACTTCAGTTGTTTTGCTACTATCAGAACACATACAAAAAAGAAAAATATATATACTTAAGTTGTGTGATATTTAGAGAAGAGAAGGCAGCTGACTTTCAGGGAATGAGAAGGAAGGCTATTTCAGCCATAGCTCCCACACACTCCTTCAGGCAGCTCCATGTGCTGGTCTTTGCTCAGTCCTGGATTGTGGTATTTAATTTTTCTCCCTGCCCTCTGAGGTTGGTATTATTACCCCCATTTAAAAGAGAGAGCAAACCGTCTCAAAGAGGTTAAGTAAGTTTAAGTGGCAGAGCTGGCATTCGGCTCCAGGTCGTGTGATTGTTCTCCCACATTTGTCACTGTTAAATGTCCTCATGGTAAAAATAATCCATCTCAATGTTTGGTCAGATCCTAAAAAGCAAACCTATTCACTGATATTACATTATGTCATCATTTGGATATTCTATAGCAAAGAAGGATGGGAGAGAAATGATAAAATGCAAGAATATTTTTAAAGTGTTTAATTTCTACTAAATTACATAAGCATATGGTTTCCAGAAATCCTATTTTTGTCTTTTCAACAGATAAAAGTGTTTAACTTACTGTACTAGAAAGTAGAACATTTCACTTTGTAACAGGAGAGATCTGCTTTTCTGCCCTGGTAACAAGTCATTTGTTTGCTGGTGGTAGACAAAAATGATGTCACCCCTTCCTGACTTGGCTAACTCTTGCCGATCACCTAAGTCTTTGCTTAGGCTTACCCTCTCTTTCCTTCCCCTGCCTCTTCCCATGCCTCAGCTCCCTCTGGGCTGTCCGTCCTGTCTCTGTCTCCCCCACCCATCACACCATCTACCCCCAGGTGGATACTGACAAGCTTAGTTGCTGGACCTGTCACACGGTTCCCTATGTGCTGCTGAGGCTTACTGTCAGTGCGTCCAGGTTGGTTCCTGAAAACAAATACTGAATAAATAGTTGTTGAACAGGTCAGCTGTTTGTCCAGGAGGTTGACGGCTATGCCACGTTAAGTAAGGTGCATTGAGAAATGAGACACATTTCCAAAACAGAGAATGGAGAAAAAATGGGAAGAGGAACATTCTTTACCTTTTAAAAAAGGAGCTGCAGTTCCACATACTAAGGATGTTTCTCGTGAAACATCTGAGCATTTTGGTAGGAGAAGATACATCGTGGTTTTTCCATTTTCTTTCCTGCAGGCATTGGCTCTGGTGTCTCACTAGAGGAAGGGAGGGGCAGGAGTCGCAAATGCCAACGAGTGCCCAGAAGTCCCAGTAGAGAGCCAGAGAGAAGAGCGCCCTCCACTCTCTTACCACGTCAGTCTGTTCACCGTCAAATCACTGGCAGAGCTAGTTGACTTCTGTGGTCTTTCCTCCTGCTCTGACCACTGATGGTGGCTTGTCAGTGGCTAATGCCTTTGCAATTCTTTGGCGCTACCAATAAATATCAATGCCATCCTTAAATGAAATAGCCTAACTCCTGAAGTACTTAAGTCAATACCTAATTAATTCACAGAGAGATCCTGGGGCAGTTTAAAATATCTTACCCCTCACCTATGTATTCCGTTCCAGAGGCAGTATCCCGTTGCTTTTATCTACTTCGTCTGCTTCCAGTGATTTCTGTGAGTGAGGGTTTGCCAGAAGTCTGCTTATGAGGACTGTGCAGATGGCAGCTATGTGGTGGATTAGTGCGACCCTTCGGTTACCACAGAAATCTCTTTCACAGGATTTCTGGACAATTTTGAATGGGAGTTTTTATTTTTCCTGGTACCAAATAAGGTCATCTTTGTAAAAACATCAGCGGTCTTTCATTGCTTCATCGCCCATTTTTATCAAGATCACTCTTCATGAACACCATAGGTGACAATATTTTCTTTCTGCTTTGGGGACCGTGGTGTCCCCGTGGACTGGGTAGAGGTGGTGTCGGTGGGCAGGAGTGCGGCGTGCCTGGAAGAGCCCAGGTGGTAAGAGAAAGGAAAGTGAGGATGCCAGGGAGAAAGGGTTTTGTTTGTAAAGGGCAGGGAGGTCTTCCTGGGAGGCACGTGTAATCTGTGCGGCAGGTCTCCTCAAGCTCGAACCACCGAGAATCAGACTCGGTAAACTACCTTACCTTTAGCAACACTGAGACAACCAAAGAGAAGTTGGACTTGGGATACTCTATGTTGAGTCCTGTTGCAGCAGCATGGGTTTGTCCAATTCCCAGCTCCGTTTCCAACGAGGATATCGAGAAGATAGCCCCTTCCCTTTCTCCTCTTAAGGATAATCTGTGAGGGCCATACAATATGTTTCTCTTCCATAGCCAGTCACGCTCACGTTAACTATCTCGTCCGTCACCTTTGGGACAATATGAAATTAGTTCTGTGAATTACAGGGAAGAAGAAAGAAAGAAATAATTGGCGCAGGGTTTTTTAAGTGACTCCAATCTGAGTTTCATCTAACATACCTAAGCCCACGTCCTGTTTCTATATAAGTGTCTTTTGAAAGAGTGGCTTATATCCCAGTTATCAGGCAGCTCATAAAACAGCTGTTTTATGCCCTGTTCCTCTAAGGACTGATCATTTATCAGCTGCTGAAGCATTTTTGTGTGGTATGTTGTTACTTCCAAGCTCCTCACACATTATCTCATTTTATTTTTCTATAGCTTCACAACAGGCTTCATATAATTAGCCCTTGTGAAAGACCTGTTAAAAAAGTGGCTGTAAGTGACTGCAAGATTGCAGTCACATCTGCTGACAGGCAGTGATGATGCTAATGACATAAGAGAATTGGTTCAAGGAAACCGGTCATTAGGGTCAGCCGTTCCTCTCTGGCCAGAAGCTTCATTAATAGGAAAATTGTCACTCTTTGCTGCCAGTCGACCTCTGGATTTTTGCCTCTGCTCAGGTTGATAATCAAAACGTTGTCTCTAAAAATGGAATACCATTTAATGATTAGGAGCAAATTTATGAATAACTCTAATAAATTTAATTTTAAGAAGTATTAGTTTAGCAACTAATTTATTGCTTTATTATAGGAATTAGGCCACGTAGCCATTATCTGAGCTTGGGTCCTTTATTTTCAACAGAAACTCCAGCGTGTTAAAAAAACTACGTAACTCATTAATGGTCTTTAACTCCTAAGTCCTTACCTACTAAGTGAATAGGTTGAGATATTAAAAGAAGGGGAAAGAAATGAATTGCCAGTTTTTTTAGCCATCCTTTTATTTGTTGGATTTCAAGTTTAAATAGACCTGAGCATTTACAAATAGGTAAAATGATGGATAAGGTTACCACACAAATAAGTGAGTAAAATAATAATAAAAAAAAACCCATCCCAATTTATTATTACATAAAAACAGCAAAAATAGGAAATCTGGCTCTTCTCTCCACCCCCCGCCCCATTCATTAAGTGCATAGGGAACCTCCTGGGTCTGTCTTAAAGGGATCACACTGTCCCTGTTTCTCTGTCTCACAAACACACAGACACACACTCTTTCACGTTCATTCACTTTCATGCCTTGTAAGAGTCCATGAGAAGTCACATTGGAAAGATAACCATGATACCTGTTTTAATTGTGTCCAGTGACTGTCTCCTTTTTTTCTACCTGATATTGACAGTATCCAGAGACATCTTTGAACAGTCAGCCTTCATATGTGATGTATATTCAGATTCGTGGAGTGACTTATAGGAAGTCTGATTTCTTTAAAAGTAGCTGTGCAAAAGTATAATCAGATTGTGGGAAGTAAGGTAAATACGAAAGAATGTTTTTGGTTTTTTTTTGTTTTGTTTTGTTTTTAAAGATTTTATTTATTTATTTGACCGAGAGAGATCACAGGTAGGCAGAGAGGCAGGCAGAGAGAGAGAGAGAGAGAGAAGCAGGCTCTCTGCAGAGCAGAGAGCCCGATGTGGGGCTCGATCCCAGGACTCTGGGATCATGACCCGAGCCGAAGGCAGAGGCTTTAACCCACTGAGCCACCCAGGCGCCCCACGAAAGAATGTTTTTAACAGAATTTTTATTAGGATTAAAGAAGATCATTTAAAGGTTTGTGAGTCCCTCAGAAAAATAATGAAACCTACTAAATGTTCTGCTTATAAATGACTATTTTTCCAGTGAAACTCCAAGAGATTTAAACCCTAGGAGGGCACCCCATGGGGCTCACCACAACTACCATTTCCAGTGGCTGCTCCACTTTATCGATGGGATACATTTTCAGCCAGATGGATCTGATGGAGATAATGGCTCTCTTGACTGCATCAGGGAACCATTCATAAAACAAGGCCATTTCTGTGCAGGTGGAATTTTCTTTTTCCTGTGATACAAAGAAGAAGGATTAATGTTCTCCTTTGAAAGAGAATATTTGAAAACCTGTCTTAAAAATTATGTGGCGTGAGGACAATTTCGTGGTATACTACAGTCGTTTAATTGTCTTAAATATTTGTGAGTCATTGTTTTCCGTTGCTTCTTACGTCCTTAGGCTTATCAACTACACATGACTATTTTAAAATCTTCCTCACTGTTATTTGGCTTCCCTAGTTTTATCACCAATCCAGGATATCTCTTCTGTGGACTACTGCAGCAGAAAAGTGGTATCTTCTGCCAGAAAAGCTAACAAGTGTGACAGCAGAATTCTGCCAAAACCAATAAGTGAATTGGAACTTACAAGTCCCTGCCTTAGCAATATGCCCTGGGACATGGAAAATATTTCTCTTTAATAAATAGTTAGAATATCATCTGCTTGGAAGTTGGTTTGGTGGCCTTTTTTGGCACTATGTGAATATTGGAAAGAAGGGTACCGGGATGAGATGATTCTTATTATCAGCTGTTCTGTAATATGTCTCCCTCAATACATCTTCCTAATGAATTTTAGAGTTGAAAACCTTTGGTTTTAAATTATTAAGCACTTAAACTAATAAACGCAGATTCTTCACGCATCTCAGGATTCACAAGATATCAGAGCCTAGGGAAAGAAATTACAATTTGAGATGGTAATATCATACAGAAGGTTAAAAATTATTTAATTTGATTTTGGTGTGAATCCTTGGAATAGTGTTGCTAAAGTCAAGGTTATGGGTACAGTCCATCTACTCTAGCAGTCTGTGAATGGTACATTCTCAAAATGTATGCCATAACTCCCAAGGCAAGTCACAGGCATATGGAAGAATCGTGGTGGCCGTACCAGTGCAAAACCAGCTCTAAGAATGCTCTGGCCCTTAGTTAGTGGTAGAATTTTGCGTGGAAGTCTATTTTATATCATGACATTTCAATTTTTGTTAATTGAAGACGGGTAGCGATCCTAATGCTTAGCTCATGCTTTTGTAGAACGGGTTTACAAAGCACAGACTATGTATTCTCAATGATAACCTCAAGAGCTCCGTGGTAGATGAAGGGTCTGAAGGCCAGGGAGGTTGATGTGACCGTGGTTCTTCCTTCAGACATTCTGAGCACAAGCAGGGTCTTAACTTAAGGCTGTTAAATCCTAAGTGAGGTGTTACAGGCTACCAGATGGCAGCCACGCCCTCTCAGTAATCAGGACCGTGTGCATTTTCGCCTCCCTGAGGGAAGTAGTATGTTTGTGTGTGGGCTTCCTGCATTTTAGTCCAATCCAGGTTGATAGACCTTTCCTTCCAAATAGATCCTAGAATGTTAGGAAGAGAGCTTCTTCCTTGGTGGTGGCGGCTACTTATTCCGAAGTGGTCATGCACCCAAAGATGATGATACTACTCATACTCAACTGACTTGGGTATGGAGCGAGAAATGTGTGAAAGTTTTAAAGGGATAAATGCACATGCAGAAGTTTCTAATAAAGAAAATTCTCAGGCGTGTGGTTTAGAATGAAGTTTGGAATTCTGTATCGTATATTCTACCTACAGAGGATGTGTTTTCATGATAGAACCTTAACTCCTCTAGCTTTAGATTTCTCTTTTTGTAGCAGGTGAAAGACCTGGAGTTATGTTTACATATACATTAAAAAGAAAAAGAACCTAGGGCACCTGGGTGGCTCAGTGGGTTAAAGACTCTGCCTTCTGCTCCAGTCATGATCCCAGGATCCTGGGATCAAGCCCCACATCGAGCCCCACATTGGGCTGTCTGCTCGGCCGGGAGCCTGTTTCTTCCTCCTCCTCTCTCTCTGCCTGCCTCTCTGCCTACTTGTGATCTCTGTCTGTCAAATAAATAAGTAAAATCTTTAAAAAAAAAATAAAAAGAACCCGTCTCAGCCTGGACAAACATTAAGTTTTCAGAATAGATAAAATGTAAAATGAAAAGAAAAATCAAAAGTAGAAAGAGTCAAAGTTGAGGAAAATAAGACTGAAGAGGCTAAATTCCAAGAACTTCTAGAGGTCCAAGAGTTCTTTCTAAGCTGTATAATGCCAACTGTTTCACCTGTTCACTTATTTTACTGTTGTTGACCAGGTGTCAGTACTTATTTGTATATGCCTGTATATCTTATCACAGTATTTAACCTTCTAGAAAAATCTGTGAGCTTTTTATATTTCATACATTAAGATAACTGAAGAAGAATTTAGAATTATTCTCATTAAAAAGTTTTCATGAATCACCAGTTTATGCTTGATCCCTTGTGATAACTGAATGTACTTTCTAAGTGGAAATGTCAGGTCATTGGCAGAGGCATCGACTAGTTGGTAATTTCCCTAGAGAAGCTATTCTGAACTTCACCATGGTGGACAAGCTGTATCATAAACTAGTGTTTACGCTAATGGAGAAGGAAATTTTGATAATGTCTTCTCATTTTATGACTTTTGTAGCTCATGTTAAAGTACTAAAAGAGTATGTATGGTATGTCTGATGTGTTCAGACAGAGCAAATTGGTAAACATGAAATAGAGAACAAAGGGGAAACCAGTGAGGAAAAAAAAGGGAATTGCCTTCTGAATATTTTCATGAATTGTTAGCAGAAATGACTGGAGGAAAAAAAAAGAAACAATTTCCTTTTAAAGTCATATGACCTCCCTTTTCTGCACTCTTGTTTTTTTTTTCTTTTTTCTTTTTCTTTTCTGAGTACTGACCATATCCTAGCCTCATGGGACATTGAAAGCATTTTTGGTTTTCCAACCAAACCTGGGTACACATGAATTGACAAAAGGTGTGTAATGTATATATAACATATATTATATTAAGTAGATACGCTTCTTCTAAGAACAAAAGTATTCTGGAAGGTATAATTTGAATATCAGTGTATTGGATTTTGAAGACATTTTGATAGTTCATAATATAATATGGCAGAATTTTGATCACTTGAAACAAATTAAGAAAACCCCGGGTTTATAATCTCTGCCAGTTGGCACCTATTTCTTTCCTAAACCTTCCCTTGAAACTTTTTTTTAATTCTTGAAGGGCCTTGCTTTCAACTGTCCTTAGGGAGGCCTTGATACCTCTGTGTTGTTGGCTGATAATAGTTTGTATTAATCTTCCTAGGATAATTGGCTGGGTTTTTTTTCTTCTTTTAACTAAGTGGATGGTGTTATCCTTAAGTAATGGATCCTTAATGGTAGAGTTTTGCAACTTGGTCAATGAGCATATGGGAGACACAGTGTACACTGTTGGCTACCATTCTTTTAAAACTAGTTGTGTGGGAGGGAGTGATTCATCCAATGGCTAATGTTTTTGGGAGGACCATCTGTTGGATGAGATGTTCAAGGTTTGGCCAGAAAAAAATCCATGCTGCCATAGCTATTTCCCCTGGTAGGAGTTTCTCATATGCTGCAAAAGCCCATGACATGAATTATCACAATTAAAAACACTCTTCATTGGTTTTTGTCCTATTTGGTTCTAATCTCAGGAAGAATTTCAAAATGATTGATAGTTGTTGTTGTTAGAGAATTAATCAAAGAATGTATGTGGAATTTGCCTTTGGCACAGATTATGGTTTTTTAAATTTTTAAAAATTTAATTAACATACAGTGTATTACTAGTTTCAGAGTTAGAGTTTGATGATTCATGGTCTTCTGTAACACCCAGCGCTCATTACATCATGTGCCCTCCTCAGTGCCTATCACACTATTACCCCATCCCCCAACCCCACTCCCCTCCAGCAACCCTCAGTTCATTTCCTGTGATTAAGAGTCTCTTCTGGATTGTCTCCCTCTCTGATTTCATCTTGTTTTATTTTTCCCTCCTTTCCATTATGCTTCTTTGTTTTGTTTCTTAAATTTCACATGTGAGTGAAATCATACAATAATCGTCTTTCTCTGACTGAGCTATTTTGCATAGCATAATACCCTCTGGTTTGATCCATGTCATTGCAAATGGCAAGATTTCATTTTTTGATGGCTAAGTAATATTACACACACACACACACATAACACATAGATTATGTTTTAAAGTAACAGTGCCTTTTTAGTCTCTAAAAAAAATACTATTGTAGTCACCTTTATATTTGCTTGGGAAGCAAAAATATTCCTCTTTGAGTTGGAACACAGCAAATATGGGGTGAAATCTAGAGAAATATCAGGAAGTCTTAAATCCATTTAGATTAATAAACAGTTTTGAAGGCTTGCTATATGCTAAATTCTGTTGGTGCTAGTTTTATAGAGATAAAAAGAATACCATCTCTGTTCCCAAGGGGTTTACTTTAAGCATGATAGGATAGATCAGCACAGCCAGCTAGGCACGTGTTTGTGAGGCATGTGTAATTCATCTCTACTCCCTTCACATTGTGGACTTTTTCCTTTTAGCATATTGCACATTACATCTAAATGTTACATAATCTGCTTGCCTGACAAATTACAAATGTGGATTACTCAGACCAAGCTATAGGAAGTGCCACTAGACTTTGACGCTGTATATTCCCTAGACTCCTTCTGGATGTTTTAGCCCTTTTTGAAGAAGTCCCACAGACGTTCTGAGGGTGGGGGGTGGGGGTATGGGGTGTTGCTGCGCACAGAGATCTGCTGTGGACCAACCTGCATAATGGAACACGGACCATGTTTTTTGCTCTTATCTAGACCTTACACCATAGCATGTTACAAAAGGCATAGCCCAAAGAAATGCTCTTCTTTTAGAGCAATGTATTATTTTTTAAGATTTTATTTATTTATTTATTTGACAGACAGAGATCACAAGTAGGCAGAAAGGCAGGCAGAGGGAGAGAGAGGAGGAAGCAGGCTCCCCACAGAGGAGAGAGCCCGATGTGGGGCTCAATCGCAGGACCCTGAGATCACGACCTGAGCCGAAGGCAGAGGCTTAACCCACTGAGCCATACAGGTGCCCCAGAGCAATGTAACATTTTTAAGGGCCATTTTCTAATACCTCTTCATCTTGACATGAGGTGATTAGTAACTGGATATAAGCCCCTTCCTTGTCACCCTATCACCATCAGCCCTGCAACTGGCAATTATGGAATAAGTATTCTTTTAGAGGACATTCATGTTTAATTATCTAGAAGGGACCTAAAGCTATTCTATAGTAAACCTTTATAATTTTGCAGTGGACATTTTGGAACTTTGAACTGATCAATGTAGTATGTGGTATGATACAATGCCACAGTTAGAAGTGGGCTGAGCCATTTGGCTGGGCTGCAGTGTTGGTTCTGCTGTTTACTAGGTGTGACACAAAACAGGTTACTTCTCTGTGCCTCGGTTTCATTATCTGTAAAATTAGATTAACTAGCCCTACCTTAAGACCCTTATAAAAATTAAATGAGCAATGTCTAGTCCATAGTTTATACTCAATAGAAATCATAATGTAAACAAAATACAGATAATTCTGGGCACAAGTTATCTACTTTAGGGTCTCAGAGGGGATCCCAGGGAGGCAAAGTTGAGCTATCCCATGTAGTAGAACTTTGAGGTCTCTTCTGCCTTCATCTTAGTGTGGTGGAACTCATTCATCATATTTTCTAAGAAATAACCTGGCAGTGTTTCCTATTATTCCCTTATTCACATCAGACGGTTAAGTCATCCTCTCTGACTCCTCCTCAGTGCTAGGCTCCTGAGGAAATTCTTTGCTGAGGAATAGGAGCCTGTACTTCTGGCAAGAACCACTGTGCCCAGGATTGGGCGTGCTCAGCCTATTAAGGGCTCAGGTGAGAAAAAAAATTAAGGATGATGGTGTAAATAGCTATACAGAGTGAGTGTTTACATCTTTGCCTGGCACAGTGCTAAAATTTGTGTAAGTATTCATTTATTTCTCACAAAATCCTATGGGCAAATAAGGAAAATGAGGCACAGAAAAGTTGAGTAAGTTGACCACATTCTTAAAGTTTATGGTGGAGCCATCCTTTGAACTCAGGCCGTCTAGTTTCAGAGCCATGCTATTAACCAGGGAGTCCCAGGCCTTCAGAGTAAACTAAACTAGCCCCCGGCAGAAATGTTTTTGTGAATTACATTTGCTGTGCTGGTATCACCTTCTGTTGGGAAACATTATGAGAAGCCTGGTAAAACCTGTCATTGTGAAGACTATGAGAATAATATCAGGATATTCTGTGTCACACAGTATCTTCTTTGTAAGGGTTCCTACAAAAAATTTCTCTCAGTTCTTTATAATGAGAATAGGTAAATGTCCTGAGCAAATTAATCTCATTTTATTTCCTAGACATTATAAACTTCCCACTTCAAGCTAATCACTAGAAAGCTAATAATTGTATTTATAGCCTTCCCTTGGTTTGTCATTAATGGTTTTGTCAGCCTTGCTTTAATTTGTCACTGCCTTTTCTTTTCTGTTTTAATTCCACATTTAAAAAGTCGTTTTAAAATTCAGATTATACATGCACATGGAAGTAAGCTCAATGGTATGGAAGAGCATAAAAAGGAAAAATCTCCTTCCCTCTGTCCCATGCCAATTTCTACCCCTAGTTTTTAAAGTACTTCTTGAATATGTAGAAGACATTTTATGTATAAGCAGTATATATGTGCATTATTTTAAATAATAGAATCATGCTAATATACATTTTGTTCATCACATTATTTTAAAATTTCTATTTTAGGGGCCCCTGGGTGGCTCAGTGGGTTAAAGCCTCTGCCTTCAGCTCGGGTCATGATCCCAGGGTCCTGGGATTGAGTCCCGCATTGGGCTCTCTGCTCAGCAGGGAGCCTGCTTCCTCCTCTCTCTCTGCCTACTTGTGATCTCTGTCTGTCAAATAAATAAATAAAATCTTAAAAAAAATTTCTATTTTAACTAGAGAAATTATCATAAGATTTATAAATAAAAGTTAATACTAACCCCAATCAACGTTTTTCATCTCTCTGAGGTATGCAGTGTGGTATCTTAATTATAATACTATTTTTCCATGTTGTCTGTTTTTGTTTTTTTTAAATCACCTGTGCAATGAACTCTTTGCAAACCTGGACTGTGGCTTTGGTTATTATAGTGTCCCTGGTACCTGTCACAATGACCACCACAGAATGAGCTTTCAATAGATAAAATTAAGACAGTCACCCAAATGAGAGAACGTATAGATGAAGAAATGAATGGTGTTTCCTTTGTACAGAACATTCTGTAAAAGAGACAAGGTTGAGCCTGAGCGTGGCATTTTGACACAAAGTCAAGAAAACACATTATTTCCTACTTAATAGAAGAGAAAATTCAGATGGAATAAGAAAATGGAAATGGCTTGTTTGGAGCGAGCATATGCTTTCTCTGTTACCAGTACAACAGCAAGGGCATATGGGTCCTTAAAGGACTTTGGAATAAGAATGAAAATTCCTGTACATGTTCACATGGCTGGCTGGGAAGTTCCCTCAGCAAAACATTCAACACATATCTCCTGAGCAGCCTCCATGTATGAAGCACTGTGGTGACATTACAGTCAAGTTAGAGTTTCAACCCTTCAAGGCATCTACAGATAAAAGAGTCTGTAACGGGGCACCTGGGTGGCTCAGTGGGTTAAGCCACTGCCTTCAGCTCAGGTCATGGTCTCAGGGTCCTGGGATCGACCCCCATGTCAGGCTCTGTGCTCAGCAGAGAGCCTGCTTCCCCCTCTGTCTCTGCCTGCCTCTCTGCCTACTTGTGATCTCTCTCTGTCAAGCACATAAATAAAATCTTTAAAAAAAAAAAAAAGTCTAGAACTTAGCTTTACCCTGTCCCCTTTCTCCTCTCGCCTGAATAAAGGAGCATTGAGAAAACCCTCTTTATGTAACAATGGCACCTGATCATCATCTAATGATGTTTTCTCCCCCCCCCCCCCCCAGTTTCTAAAAATCTGTCATTTTTATGAGGTTTCTGGTAATGTTTTGTAACTAGCATTGCCTTGCCACAGTGAAGCTTTTCTTTCTTTCTTTTTCTTTTTTTCTTCTGAGTGGTGGGATTGGTAGACAATTAAGGATGTTTGTCTAAATGTTTTTAGACTATGTTCCAAACTCTATGAAGAGTATAAAGCAAACATGGTAAGGAAGAATTTGTTCATAAAATTTTGAGCACTGTGACTTTTCAGATATGTTCGCAGGAACTGGAAATCTTCAGCTAGCACATCTTCTCTGTGAGAAAATTAGTAACAATGCTGCTGTCTTCAGATGTCCCCTTTCTCTTAAAGATTCCATAATCTGTCAGTACCACACTGTCTTTTTTCAGTATTTTCTTTTTGTCTCAGTTTCGTTCTAAATCCTCTTGAAAGAAAAACTCACCTGTGCCTCTTCTTTTTTTTTAAATAGGTAAGTTGGTTGCATTATGGGATGAAAATACTTGACCTAGAGCGATTTCAAAATTGACCACCTCTCTCCTAGAGTACATGCTTTTTGGATCCTTTGAAATTTGATGTTTAAACGCAGTGGCATGATGATTTAAAAATGTCTTCTGATTTTAATGTAACAGAACAAAGAAGGGTGCATTTTGAGTCCAGATAATAAATGTGTGGAAGAAGTGGGGCACCTGGGTGGCTCATTCGGTTAAATCCTCTGCCTTCGGCTCAGGTCATGATCCCAGAGTCCTGGGAGCGAGCCCCGCATCGGGCACTCTGCTCAGCAGGGAGCCTGCTTCCTCCCTCTCTCTCTGCCTGCCTGTGATCTCTGTCTGTCAAATAAATAAATTAAATATTTAAAAAAATGTGTGGAAGATTCCTATGTGGAGTACAGGTGGGTGCCAAGGGTTGCATGCGGTCAGGGCAACCCTCTCTGAGTGGCTTCTTAGCATTAGCAGTCCTGGAGTATCTGTGCCATGGGAGGAGGCAAGAAGGAAAAGCAAAGAAAGGAAAGGGAAGGGAGAAACCAAATAAAATGCAAGTACGGTTGTATCATAACCCTGAATATGCTAGAAAAAAAATGCTTATTTAAATTTGCTCTTATTGATGTCCTTAATTATATTTTTAAATAAAATGAAGATCAAGAAATCATTTCAATTAAGTGTGCAAAATTACCTGTTAGACTATCAGCTGGAGAATTATGACGTCTATTAATTATAAATAATTTTTCAAGTACCAAATGTACCATTGGTAGACAGGCTCTAATTTACAAGTTATAGGCCGTGAGTGGAAAGGAGCACTGTGGTCCGCATTTTTCATCTCTTAACTGACAAAACCTTTCTCCCAATTTAAGGTTTGGGGAAGATACTTTACATTTCTTTTCTTTTGCTTGTATTCCCTCCAGTTATTCATTAGTAGTTCAGAGGGTTATTGTTCCCCGAGAGCAAATGTAATCCTGACATTTTCACTCCTTAGACTGAGAATTAGGTTTGTCTTTCTTGCATGCATCTAGGGCAGGCAGTGTAAAGTTATCAGGGGTATTTAGCTAAGAATCACCAGCACCTTTGAAAACCAGAATCCCTGAGAGCCAAACACACAGTGTAACAAGATACAGAGGAATCAATACTGCAGTCTTCCCACAAGGATGCAGTACAAATGTCTGCATAGACAGCTACATGCAGCTGTACTTGATGGGAAGGAAAAAAATGTTACATTGGCAGTGCACTTGGGCTTCTTTCTTCTGACCGTCTTTTTATATTATATTGCTTAGGATCAAAGGATAGTTTTCAGATTACTTTTACCATAAGATTTATGCAAATAGATTGGTTCACAGATATATTGCTATTTCTTCCAAATAGAAGCATTTTGCTCTCTAATAAAATAGCTGGCTTAAGCATCAGGACAGCCTATTACAATAAGTGAAGTTTCAATAATAATTATTTTCAGCTGAGATCCTGGAGTCCTGGTGTCCCATTCAGTGCTCTCTCTGTTTTTGTTAATTGTTTTTTAATTTTCTACAATTTTTTCTTATTTCTGTGACCCCAGCTTTTGTTTTTATTTTTGCTAATTAGAATATGCTTTTTCTTACTAACTTACAAAAAGCATTCTGGAGCCAATGCATTTCCCCCGCTTCTTTATATTTTATATTCTATTAAGTGATTTCTGGATTTCACGCAGTCATTTCTGTTGGCTAGTACAATTGTACCATTAAATAATAGTAAACAAAACAGTGGGAGGCGTGAGTGGATATCGTAATAGGAGGAACAGAGCTGGTGCAAGGCTGGCTACAAGGCAGTGTCTAAAGGAAGCAGCTGAACTAGTAAAAACCCTGAGAAGAAAGGTAGACTCAGAGAGCTGGATCTCCAGCCCACGCTCCCTTGGACAGGAAACATGGTATAAAAGTCTTTGGAGCCTCGGGCCAAACAGACTGACACATAGTAGATACTTGATAACTTCTGAAATATGCCATGTGTACTGACTGGTCAGGCATAGCCCAGAGTAACAAAATAAGGTGGTTGTGGACTTAAAAGAAAAATCCCAGTGATAAATCGAAGCCTGAATTTGGATGAGAATGAAACATATTGTTAGGATTTGTAGTTTCTTTGTAAGGATTGGGCTTACTTCAATTCTGATCTTTAGGAAGTTGGTATTATTTCATATTTATTTAGCACTGTGTGGTTTTCTTTGAAAACTTGATGCTTTGGGGGCTGCTTCTATGTTTTAATGTTTCTGTTCCACCATTCCATTAAATACTTGCAGAGTATTCCCCCCCCAAAGTAAAATGTGTTAGTACTTTTAAAAAATGCATTATTAGTTAGGTTTGTGATTCTTGGCTTTTGGACTTTTGAAATTCTATGTAAGGATTATAATTTTAAAATAATGCAAGAGATCATAGGAATATGTGACAGCAGTCTAGCAGTTCAGAACTGGTATTGGAATGCAGAATTTTTAAAACAATTGTAATTTTAAATTCAACTTATTTTCTGTATAGAGATTTTAGGGACCTATGTACAATTAATTTGTGTCAAGTTTACTCTCATGCATTTATATATATATCTGTACATATATATGTATAGATATATATATAGTACATATTGTACCTTGCCTTTTCACTTATGTGGCAAGCATTTCCCCATGTCTTTAAATAATATTTGAAAATATTATTTCAACATTTGAATAATAAACCATTGTATGGATTCACCATTAGCTACTAAAGTATTCTTGTAATGGTATATATAAAGCAAACTTAAAAAAAAGAATCTCTAAATCTTTCTCCAGTCTTAAAATTTATTGAAATCTTTTTGTCTTTGAGAGAGTTTGGGTCAGTTTATTAAAAAACACACACACAAAGAAGGCTGCTTTTCAGTAACAAGTTACTACTGCCAAATTCCCTTTTCTCCTAGCAACCACACACATCTGCAGAGACAAAGGATCCTTCTCCCTTCACATGGGAGCTGTGGGTGCTCCCTTCAGCCAGCTGGAGAAGTGGGAGGCCATTGTGCTTCACCCCTCTGAAAAGCAGCTGCTGCCTCTCAGAACCCATTCTCCCGGCCTCTTAGCTGGTCACAATTCTGCCAAGGAAACAACACCTGCCTCTCATGCAGCTGGGAGGCAGGACAGCAGTCTGGTTAATACACATACAGGAGAATTGCTGTGGAGAGTGCCTGTTGGGGAATCTCATCAAAAGGAAATATGAGGCCTTCCTTATCTCTTCCTGCTGTCCACCACGTGCATATGATGGCTCTGGCACCTTTCTTGAACCTCTGGGACTAGGCGCACACCCTGTGAGTGGCAGAGCGATGAGCAAGGAGGAACCAGGTCCCGGAAGCCTTTGTGAAACCATGATATGAGTCCCGAATCCCTTATTTTCAGACATTTTATGTAACAAATGAATGCCTCCTAAGTCCCTGTGACTTCGAACTTTTCTCTCCTCGGTAACTAAACCTAACCTGTAATTGCCCATTATCTTTTCTGAGATCTGTCCAAATGCTTATACAAGAGATTTCTTGGCAGAGGTGAGGAGAATGGCTAATGAAAAGATGGTTTTCACTAGTAAACAACCACAGGTTCTACAAGTGCTTATTTCTCCTAAAGTACAGGAATCTCTTACTTAGAATATGATCATTGCTTTTATTCCAGCAATTGGAAAAAAAAATCAAGACGGAAAATACGGTGTGTATGATAAAAAAACAAGTTATTAGAAAATTTATTGCCGGGCGCCTGGGTGGCTCAGTGGGTTAAGCCGCTGCCTTCGGCTCGGGTCATGATCTCAGGGTCCTGGGATCGAGTCCCGCATCGGGCTCTCTGCTCGGCGGGGAGCCTGCTTCCCTCTCTCTCTCTCTCTGCCTACTTGTAATCTCTCTCTCTCTTGCTGTCAAATAAATAAATAAAATCTTTAAAAAAAAAAAAAAAAGAAAATTTATTGCCATTTACCTGAGGTCTCACTTAGCAATAATTGTAATATGAGGTCACCTTTACTGACTGAGTACTTTCTGTGTGCTTGGCACTATTGAGCACTTTACATGGGAGATCCCATGGAACCCATAACACCCACAGGGGCCTGTTATGTCCCCTTTAGCAAATAAAGAAATGACTTGCTAGCCCCCTCCCCAGTAATCCAGATTCCCCTTATCTGCTCTCCCTTTTCTCTGTAACACTCATGGACTTCTCACCTGTTGTGTAATTCACTTTCTCTGTTGGTTTATTTTTTTTGGTTGTCGGTCTCTGCACAGTAGAATGTAAGCTCAACAAGGCCAGGTATCTTCGTGTGTTTACCGTTGTCTGCCACGTACCCACACCAGGTACTGACATGTAGCAGTCACTCAACAAATTCTCACAGAAATAGAATAGAGAGATTGTGTGGGCGCTCAAGGCATTCTGCATTATGCTATATGGTCTTCCAAGGGCTGTTTTTCTAACATTTGAGAAAATGCTGTTCTGAGCTAGTTATTAGATGACTTGGAGGTTCTAGTCTTAAAAAATTAACAGGTTGTGTTTTTTTTATCAGTTTTAGCTTTAGAGAAAACTTGAAGAGTTCCCACCTACACTTTCTCTCCCCCATTCCCCATTTCCCCTATTATTAACATTTCCCACCAGTGTGGTACTTCTGTTACAGTTAATAAGCCATCGTTACTTAGGGACTTTGTGTGGTACTTTCTGTGGGGTTGGATAAATGCTTAATGACATGTATCCACTATTATAGAATCCTATAGAGTAGTTTCACTTGCCCCCCAAACCCTCCGTGCTGTGCTTCTTCATCCCTTCCTCCTCCTTCCAGCTCCCGATCACCACTGCTCTCTTGCTAATCTCCATAGTTCTGCCTTTACCAGAATGTCATCTAGTTATAAATTACAGCATCTAGCCTTCTCACTTTGGCTTCTTTTATTTAAGCAATATTCGTGTCAGGTTCCTCCCATATCTTTCGGTGCCTTGATAGCTCATTTCTTTTTAATCACTGAATAATATTTCACAGTGTGGGTATACCACAATTTGTTGCTCCCTTCACCTGTTAAGATCTTGATTGCCTCCACATTCTGACAATTTATGAATAAAACTGCTTTTAAACATTGTGAACATAGGTTTTTAAATCATTTGATTATTCTGAAGAGGGTGATTGCTTGATCCTGTAGTATTTATTTTATGCTTTTTATAGTGGGACCGCATTGACAACCGACACTGAGAAGCCATTTAAATATGAGCCAGGAATGAGTAATACCGAGTTTCCTTTTTCAGACTCTCTTCTCTTGAAGAGCGTCCTAAAACCATATTCCGATACTATGTGTAAAAGACCTGACAGATGAACATAAAACATGAATACATTATTTCCCAACTCAGTTCTTGTGTTCTTCATACTTTGTAATACTCACAACTCCTATCTTGTGTTTATATTGTACCACATCACACTAGTTAAAAAGTAACTTACATACATTCAGTCATCTTTTTTAATTCCCAAAAAATAAGAACATGCGTCACAGAAGCATGGCAGATATTTTCGCGTATGACCTGGATAAGGCTCCCCTGTTTTCTGTACTATTGCACGGTATTATTTTATCTTCTTATTATTACAAAGTGGAGAAGCTAAGCAACGTATTGGGATTGGGACTTTCTATGTTTAATAGATGGTATGGTCCATGCTACTTTAGTGGCATTCGGAAAACTTGAAGCAGGGAAACCCAGACCTTATCTAGAAATGTGCTTCATCAAGTTCTGAAGCCCACTGAGGATGAAGAAATGGCAGGACACATCCCACTTCTGCTGACTGGGCCGTTTTGTAAGTAATGTGACTATTCTGGTTGCATGAAGAGGTTTCCTGTCATGCTTTTCTAACCTCGTCCTGCCTCTTGAGCAGCCCCAGGCTTGCTTCCTTGTCCCGTACCTGCCTTCTTACTCCAAACATGAACTATTGATCCCACACTCTTGATATATTTTGCTGCATGAAATAAAAAGTTATCAGAGACTTGACTCTATCTATTACCTCTTTGTATAAAATTCTCCTTTATCTGATAGCTATTTGGCAATTTTTCTTTTTTCTTTTTTTTTATTAACATATAATGATTATTTGTTTCGGGGTACAGGTCTGTGATTCATTGGTCTTACACAATTCACAGCGCTCACCATAGCACATACCCTCCCCAGCCATCACCCAGCCACCCCATTCTTCTCACTGCCCTCCCCTCCAGCAATCCTCAGTTTGTTTCCTGAGATTAAGAGTCTCTTATGGTTTGTCTTCCTCTCTGGTTTCCTCTTGTTTCATTTTTCCCTCCCTTCCCCTATGATCCTGTCTTGTTTCTCAAATTCCTCCTATCAATAAGATCATATGATAATTGTCCTCCTCTGATTGACTTATTTTGCTTAGCATAATACCCTCTAGTTCCATCCACATTGTTGCAAATGGCAAGATTTTGTGTTTTTTGATGGCTACATAGTATTCCATTGTGTATATACACCACATCTTCTTTATCCATTCATTTGTTGGTGGACATCTAGTCTCTTTCCATAGTTTGGCTATTGTGGACATTGCTGCTATAAACATTTGGGTGCAGAGGACCCTTCAGATCACTACATTTGTATCTTAGGGTAAATAGCCAGTAGTGTGATTGCTAGGTCATAGGGTAGCTCTATTTTCAACTTTTTGAGGACCCATTTCCCAGAGTGGCTGCACCAGCTTGCATTTACACCAGACAGTGTAGGAGGGTTCCCCTTTTTCTGCATCTTCGCCAACATCTGTTGTTTCCTGACTGGTTAATTTCAGCCATTCTGACTGGTGTGAGATAGTATCTCATTGTGGTTTTGATTTGTATTTCCCTGATGCCAAGGGATGTTGAGCACTTTTTTATGTGTCTGTTGGTCATTTGGGTGTCTTCTTGGTGAAACGTCTGTTCATGTCCTCTGACCATTTCTTGATTGGATTATTTATTCTTTGGGTTTGAGTTTGATAAGTTCTTTAGAGATTTTGGATACTAACCCTTTATCTGATATGTCATTTGCAAATATCTTCTCCCGTTCTGTCAGTTGTCTTTTGGTTTTGTTGACTGTTTCCTTTGCTGTGCAAAAGATATGATCTTGATGAAGTGCCAATAGTTCATTATTGCCCTTACTTCCCTTGCCTTTGGTGATGTTTCTAGGAAGAAGTTGCTGCAGCCAAGGTCAAAGAGGTTGCTGCCTGTGTTCTCCTTAAGGATTTTGATGGATTCCTGTCTCACATTGAGGTCTTTCATCCATTTTGAGTCTACTTTTGTGTGGGGTGTAAGGAAATGGTCCAGTTTCATTGTTCTGCATGTGGCTGTCCAATTTTCCCAACACCATTTGTTGAAGAGACTGTCTTTTTTCCATCGGACATTCTTTCCTGTTTTGTCAAAGATTAGTTGACCTTAGAGTTGAGGGTCCATTTCTGGGTTTTCTGTTCTGTTCCATTGATCTATGTGTCTGTTTTTGTACCAGTACCATACTGTCTTGATGATTACATCTTTGTAATAGAGCTTGAAGTCTGAAATTGTGATACCACCAACTTTGGTTTACTTTTTCAACATTCCACTGGCTATTCAGGGTCTTTTCTGGTTCCATATAAATTTTAGGAGTATTTGTTCCATTTCTTTGGAAAAAGTTGATGCTATTTTGATAAGGATTGCATTAAATGTATAGATTGCTCTAGATAGCATAAACATTTTCACAATATTCTTCCAATCCATGAGCATGGAACGTTTTTCCATTTTTTTGTGTCTTCCCCAATTTCTTTCATGAGTACTCTATAGTTTTCTTAGTACAGGTTCCATGAGTACTCTATAGTTTTCTTAGTACAGGTTCTTTGCTTCTTTGGTTAGATTCATTCCTAGGTATCTTGTGGTTTGGGGTGCAACTGTAAATGAGATCGACTCTTTAATTTCTCTTTCTTCTGTCTTGCTGTTGGTGTATAGAAATGCAACCGATTTCTGTGCATTGATTTTATATCCTGCCACTTTACTGAATTCCCGTACAAGTTCTAGCAGTTTTGGAGTGGAGTCTTTTGGGTTTTCCACATAAAGTATCATATCATCTGCAAAGAGTGAGAATTTGACTTCTTCTTTGCTGATCCAGATGCCTTTTATTTCTTTTTGTGGTCTGATTGCTGAGGCTAAGACTTCTAGTACTATGTTGAATAGCAGTGGTGATAGTGGACAGTCCTACGTGTTCCCAATCTTAGGGAAAAGCTCTCAGTTTTTCCTCATTTAGGATGATATTTGCTGTGGGTTTTTCATAGATGACTTTGATGATGATGATGATGATATGTACCCTCTATGCCTACACTGAAGAGTTTTGATCAAGAAAGGATGCTGTACTTTGTCAAATGCTTTTTCAGCATCTATTGAGAGTATCACATGGCTCTTGTTCTTTCTTTTATTAATGTATTGTATCACATTAATTGCAGATGTTGAACCAACGTTGCAGCCAAGGAATAAATTCCACTTGGTCAAGGTGAATAATCCTTTTAATGTACTGTTGGATCATATTGGCTAGTATTTTGGTGAGAATTTCTGCATCCATCCATGTTCTTCAGGGATATTGGTCTGTAATTCTTTTTGATGAGGTCGTTGGTTTTGGGATCAAGGTGATTCTGGCCTCATAAAATGAGTTTGGAAATTTTTCTTCCATTTCTATTTTTTGGAGCAGTTTCAGAAGAATAGGTTTTAATATTTCTTTAAATATTCGGTGGAATTCCTCTGGGAAGTCGGCCCAGAGCTCTTGTTTGTTGGGAGATTTTTGATTACTTCTTCAATCTCCTTATTGGTTATGGGCCTGTTCAGGTTTTCTATTTCTTCCTGGTTCAGTTTTGGTAGTTTATACATCTCTAGGAATACATCCATTTCTTCCAGATTGTCAAATTTGCTGGTGTGTAGTTGCTCATAATCTGTTCTTATAATTGTTTGTATTTTTTTGGTGTTGGTTGTGATCTCTCTCCTTTCATTCACAATTTTATTAATTTAGGTCCTTTCTCTTTTCTTTTTGATAAGTCTGGCCAGGGGTTTATCAATCTTATTAATTTTTTGAAAGAATCAATGAACCACTCCTAGTTTCATTGATTTGTTCTACTGTTCTTTTGGTTTCTATTTCATTGATTTCTGCTCTGATCTTTATTATTTCTCTTCTCCTCCTGGGTTTAGGCTTTCTTTGTTGTTCTTTCTCCAGCTCCTTTAGGTGTAGGGTTAAGTTTTGTATTTGAGACCTTTCTTGTTTCTTTTTTTTTTTTTTTAATATTTTATTTATTTGACAGAGAGAAATCACAACTAGGCAGAGAGGCAGGCAGAGAGAGAGGAGGAATCAGGCTCTCCACGGAGCAGAGAGCCCGACGTGGGGCTCGATCCCAGGACCCTGGGATCATGACCTGAGCCAAAAGCAGAGGCTTTAACCCACTGAGCCACCCAGGTGCCCCCCTTTCTTGTTTCTTGAGAAAGGCTTGTATTGCTATATACTTTCCTCTCAGGACTGCCTTTGCTGCATCACAAAGATTTTGAACAGTTGTGTTTTCATTTTCATGAATTTTTTAAGTCCTTCTTTGATTTCCTGGTTGAGCTATTTATTCTTTAGTAGGATGCTCTTTAGCATCCATGTATTTGAGTTATTTCCAACTTTCCTCTTGTGGTTGAGTTCTAGTTTCAAAGCACTGTGGTCTGCAAATATGCCAGGAATGATCCCAGTCTTTTGGTACTGGCTGAGACCTGATTTGTGACCCAGAATGTGATCTATTCTGGAGAATGTTCCATGTGTACTAGAGAAAAATGTGTATTCTCTTGCTTGAGGATGGAATGTTCTGAGTATATTTGTCATGTCCATCTGGTCCAGTGTGTCATTTAAAGCCTTTATTTCCTTGTTGATCTTTTGCTTAGACGATCTGTCCATTTCAGTGAGGGAGGTGTTAAAGTCCCCTATTATTGTATTATTGTTGATGTGTTTCTTTGATTTTGTTATTAATTGGTTTATATAACTGGCTGTTCCCATGTTAGGGGCATAGATATTTAAAATTGTTAGATCTTCTTGTTGGACAGACCCTTTAGGTAAAATATAGTGTCCTTTCTCATCTCTTATTATAGTCTTTGGCTTAAAATCTAATTTGTCTGATATAAGGATTGCCACCCCAGCTTTCTTTTGATGTCCATTATCATGGTAAATATTTTTCCACCCCCTCACTTTAAATCTGGAGATGTCTTTGGGTCTAAAATGGGTTTCTTATAGACAGCATATTGATGGGTCTTGTTTTTTTATCCATTCTGATACCCTGTGTCTTTTGATTGGGGCATTCAGCCCATTTACGTTCAGGGTAACTATTGAAAGATATGAATTTAGTGCCATTGTATATTTCCTGTAAGGTGACTGTTAACTGTATATTGTCTCTCTTCCTTTTTGTCTGTTAATTTTAGGCTCTCTCTTTGCTTAGAGGACCCCTTTCAATATTTCCTGTAGGGCTGGTTTTGTGTTTGCAAATTCTTTTAGTTTTTATTTGTCCTGGAAGCTTTTTATTTCTCCTGTTTTCAATGATAACCTAGCTGGATATAGTATTCTCAACTGCATATTTTTCTCATGTAGTGCTCTGAATATATCATGCCATTCCTTTCTGGCCTGCCAGGTCTCTGTGGATAGGTCTGCTGGCAATTTTTTTTTTTTTTTTTCCTATGCGTTTCTGATCTGGTCTCTCCAGATAAAAACCAGCTCTGTATTATTCACCTAGCCCTTACAATTCAGGGTCATCATTGATTCCTTTCTGTGTTCCAGATAAGGAAAACAAAGGAAGCAAAAACACAGAAACCTCTGTTAATTAAACAGAGTATGGGAGTCTCTGGGACTCCCTCTGTTAATTAAACAGGTATTGGATTACTTATCTGTTTTGATGTGCTATAATCAAGATAATAGGCTAGGCCTTCAAATAATTCTGTTGAGGTGGGAGGCAGACAAGTAAACAGATATTTGCAGCAAAATAGATACGTGTTATGAAAGAAATATGTATAGACTTCTGTGAAGCTTGTTTGGGGGAAGCATGAACAGTCATGTGTGGCTAGAGCATAAGGTTTAAGTTTGGTGGGGCCTCATGGGCAAGGAGACAGAAATGTGAAAGGACAAATCTGAAAAGGTAGGTTAAAACAGGTTGTAAATCTGAATCTCAATAAGGAGTCTGGGCTTTGTAGAGCAATTGGTGTGGAATCAACAAATGTTTTTAAAAGAAGAGGAAGTCAATTTGGATTCCCAGTCTGTTTTCTGACTTTGTCCTTCACTCTGCATTTCTATCTCCTTTATTCCTCCTCTGATGTTCCCCATCTTACATACACACATCGCCATCTGTAGCAGCCAACCAAGTGGAGATCCTCAGATTGTCTTCACTTCCTCTTTACCTTCTACCGCATAGTCAGCATGATGGTATATGTCAGTGACTTTCTATGGCATGGAACTTTCATTTGTCTTCCGCTCTCCATTTTTAGCTTTAATCTTTTATCAGATTTCATGCTATTAAACTGCACTGATTATTCTTCAGTATCCAGAGATTAGGTAAATTATTGCACTGTCTTGCTTCAGCTAATGAGGGTGAATATTATTAAATCTCTTTGCAAGCTTCAAGGTGTATATGTGACATGCTTTTTTACAGATAATGGAAGCAGTATTAGTGTATTAGGAATTCATAGGATGGGTACTATGTACCATTAAAATCTCTTCTTGACTTTATATGTCCCTTGGTGTTCCTCTCTATTTATCATTTTATTTAGGATTAGGTTTGGAGCATATAGTAAAATAAATAAATAACAGTGGCATAGATAAGGAAAAGGAATTATTTCTCGTGTAAAGTAAGCTTGGGCAGAGATAGAGTCAGATATGATGGTTCCATGCAGGGACACTAGGTCTTTCTGCTCCACTACTCTAGTGCACAGCTTACATTTCAAAGATTATTTCTGGTACAAAATGGCCGCTAGAACTCTGCCTGTCATGACAATGCAACAATACCCCCAAAGAAGGAAAAGTGAACAGCTGAAAAGTTGCTTGCCCATGGAGTCATCTCTCATTAAGTAGCCTCTATAGACGTCCCACATACCATTTTCACTCCAGAACTGAGACACCGGGCCCACATAGCTGCAAGAAGGTTGAGAAATGCCTTCTTTGTATATGCCAGAAACCATATACTCTTAAAACTGGGGGTCTAGGGAAGGGAGGGGAGAACAATGTTGGTATAGGCAACTGGTGGAGGACGACAGTGGCTCTGCTCAGGATGGATAAAACTCTCTTTATACTGGGCAGGATAAGTCTGTTATTACTGGTACTGTTGGGTGTCTCCTTCATGACTCCTTCAAGATATTAATGCTGTGGGGCTACCATTCCAGAAACTGTAAAACAATAAGATTACTTTATGGCTTCACTTTCTACCGCCCTACTTGTCAAGTCCCGTGAAGCATCAGATACTTAGAACCCAAACACCATCCTACTTTTTTTTTAAGTTTTTTTAATTTATTTGACATATAGAGAGAGAAAGATCCCAAGTAGGCAGAGAGTCAGGCAGAGAGAGAGGGGGGAAGCAAACCCCCCACGGAGCAGAGAGCACGATGAGGGGCTTTATCCCAGGACCCTGAGATCATGACCTGAGCCGAAGGCAGAGGCTTAACCCCCTGAGCCACCCAGGCGCCCACCCAGCACCATTCTAAACAGAAAGGTAGGAACACACAGAGCAGCTCGATTAAGCAGTAACCAAGTGCTTTTCCATAGCACGCCTTACTTGTTACGTGATGTATCGTAGGTATTGTAGATTCTAGCGGCTTGCCTTGGTATAGGGGCTCTCAATCTGACAGCAGCTCAGTCATCTGGGGAGCTTGGGAAACATACACATTACTGGGCACTAACCCCTTGAAGGTTCTATTTTAGTAAGTCTGGAGTTGTGCCCAGCAATCTGCAAGTTAAAAAAGAAAAGTGATTGTGATCATGGCCCTCGTGAATTGACAGCACTTGATAATAAAGATTATTCTCCTTACATATTTCTCAGGAATATCATTCACTGTATAAAGGTATGTGCTCCTGGGTAATTCTGAGACATAAACTCGGAAGGTGTCTTAAGTTGCCTAAGAGGTTTGGATCAACCTAGTGATTGTATGAGAAGATATAATAAAGAAGAGCAGATTTTTTAAAAGACTACACGGATTACACATACAAGGATTGAGCATACTGAAGGATTACGTATTCATTATATGGTGTCTTTGATGTAAAAACACACCCTCAGAATCCTGATTATATGTATGAAGTCTCTTGTGAATTCTTTTCTCTATTATCCCTTTTGTGGTTGTCTTTTGTAATCACAGTATGTCGCGATTGGAGTAATCTAAGGAGTAAAATCAATGACTTTCATTCCTAACCCGTTTTTACTTTTAAAATTCTTGCCTCTGTATTGCTTCAGTTACATAAAACCTTGTACGATGATCATTGTGGCCATTTTAGTAAGCAGAGAATTGAAACAGAAAATCACACGATTTTTTCAGCTGACAGCATGTCAATTTAAATGAGGAAACAGGTCCATGCAAAAACAAAAACAAAAAAACCAGCAAATTTTTCTGCAGTATTTTTATTCCCTTTCACTCTCCAACTTGCCAGAGTAGGCCAGTGTTGTGAAGGCCTGAGTCCCAGTGTTGGCCCGCTTCCCTGCATTACCCCTCCTTCCCCTCATCTTAGTTTTCTTTCCAGGAAAGTCATACAAAGAATTAGCAAGGGTGCAACTTGATACTCAACAAATGGCACAGAGTGATCTAGAAAGCAGCAGTGAAGTCACTGCCAGTTAAAAGCTACCTATCCCTCTTTTCTCTTTCATGCCTCTCCCCCTCCTCTCTGTGACTGGCTTAGTTTATTTACATATAAATAAAAGTAGGAACTAGAAGGTAATGTAGGCAAGACAGAATAGTGGAAGTTATAATGACAGAATGATTTCCTTCAGGATTTTTACTTTGAGTGGCACCCAGTCTGGCTACTCTATCAATGTCATCTCTGACATTTTATATCCCATTCCCACTCCTCTCCGTAGTCTTCATCATATATAACATTGTGTGCATTTTTGCTGGGTTGTCTTATTTATTATTAGTCTCCTCCACCAGAAAGTAAATTCTGTGAGCGCAGTGATTTTCTGTTTGTTTTGTTCATTCCTAAATCCCTGGTGCCTAGAACACCGCCTGGCACAGAGCATTTGCTGGATAAATTAATTTTGCTGCATGATTAATGATAAGAATATATTAGAAACTTAATTGTTCCAGCAGTTTATTTTTATGCCATTGTTAAAGTGGTGTCATTTCAACAAACGAAAACTTAAACTAAGGAAATCCACTGTACAACTCACCTAGTTCCATCTTGTTATTACAATTTTTTAAAATTTTTTAAGTCTCATCTTATTATTGGAGCTTGTTACCGATACCAATTTTCCATATGTTTAGACCGTTTTTGATTACTTCCTGTCTGAACTAACTAATTTTCCTCTCCTTGGGTGTCCTCTTAGTTTTTCTAGGGGCAGAATCAGTCAGTTCCAGTATAAAACAGTTTACTGTTACCGTTTCTACCTTGTATTAAATATCACTGCAACGGTAACTACATATAATACAATTCTGTTATAATACTATTAAGTAAAAAATATATATGTTATTTCTATTTGAAATCAGTGGTATAGGCAAAGAGGGCACAATTCTTTCAGACTCTTGTTCCAGAAGCAAAGGTAAACTGATGGATTCTCACTCAGTTCACTTTATAAAACATGCATTTACAGAATTGGTCATTGGCAATGTTTAAGCTCGCCAAACTGTGATATTCCTTCGGACCTGAACATACATTTATAGTGGCAAAACTCCTTCAATTAGAGGATCTTAGAAACTCTAATTGAAGACCTAAAATACCATTTTCACTTAATTCAATGATGCATCTGTTAAAGGATAATTAAATCTTAGCTTGATGTGAGATAATACTTCCTGATGATACAGAAGAGTGTGTCTTCTCAGCTCGGTTACTAAAGTTGTTTGTATTGGAACAAGTAAAATGTCATTGTCTGTGGCTGTTTCCCATTTAAAGATTACCTCATGTATGTTTTCTGAGTCGTGGCCTCTGGAACTGTAGACTGAAGTCATGATGTTATTTGTATACCTTAGCCTGGAGGCGGATGGCTCCAGCTTGGTTCATCCTATGGCCTTTGTCAACATTGCCATTTTCCAGTACAATAAATAACCTTGTTTTTCACTTGTTTGCACAGGCAAGTTCTGTGATTGATAGTATTTGAGCCTGAAGAATCGGGTATTTGGCAAGTAATAAGTAACAACCCCATGAGAGCATTTACCAAACTACAAGAAAGTAAACATTGATGGGTTAATATTGTAGACATCAGTGAACTAAGAAATTCATCAGGTCTTGAAGTAAACAAAACAAAGGAGCATTTCAAAAATACAACGGAAGATAAAAAGGAACCTGGTTCTATTTGCATGGAAAGGTGGGTCAGTGATATAGTGGGGCTACTTGGCAGTCTTGTTTTTGCTTCCAGGTAAACAGAGAATTTAAAATTACATTTTCAGTATCCTGCCAATTTCATTAATCACCCAGCCTTTCTATCTAGTTTACTTTAAGAGCTTTCTTTATTTGTGGAGAAAAATAGCTTCCCCCTCCTCTTTTTTATTACTGCAAATTTGTACCTCTTAATCCCCTCCATCAATTTTGTCATTCCTCTCCCTGCCCCCTGCCTCCCCCCTCCCCCCCATCCCATCCCTCTCTCCTCTGGCAAGCACCAATTTGTTCTTTGTATTTATGAGTCTTTCTGTTTTGGGTTCCTTTGTTCATTTGTTCTATTTTTTACATTCCCCATGTAAGCGAAATCCTATGGAATTTTCTTTTGCTGTCTTATTTCACTTAGCGTAACACACTCTAGGTCCATCCATACTGTCACAAATGGCAAGATCTCATACTTTTTTACGTGGCCGAGTAATGTTCCATTGTATGTATATGTACCACTTCATCTTTATCAATTTATCTATTGATGAATATTTAAGTTGCTTTCATATCTTGACTGTTGTAAATAATCCTATAGCAAACATAGAGGTATTTCTGTCTTTTCAGATTACTGCTTTTTGTTTTCTGGGTAAATACCCAGTAGTGGAATTCTTGGATTGTATGGCATTTCTTTTTTTAATTTTTTAGAGGATCCTCCATACTGTTTTCTACAGTGGCTGCACCAGTTTACATTCCCACCAACAGTGGGAATTGACTTTTTTGCACATCCTTGCCAAGACTTGTTATTTCTTGTCTTTTTGATACTAGTAATTCTGACTGGTATGAGGTGATAGCTCATTGTGGTTTTGATTTTCACTCCCCTGATGATTAGTGATGCTGAACATCTTTTCATGTGTCTCTTAGCCATCTGTACGCCTTCTCTGGAAGAGTGTCTGTTCAGGTCCTCTCTGCCCATTTTTTAATTGGATTATTTTTTTAGGATTGAGTTGTATAAGTTCTTCATATATTTTGGATGTTAACCCCTTACTGGATATGTCATTTGTGAATATCCTCTCCCATTCAGTAGGCTGCCCTTTTTTGTTTTGTTGATCTCTTTTGCGATGCAAAAGTTTTTTGTTGTGGTTTAGGCTCAATAGTTTGTCTTTGTTTTCCTTGCCTGAAGAGACATAGCCATAAATATATTGCTAAGGTTGATGCCCAGGAGATTACTGCCTATGTTTTCTTTTAGGAGTTTTATGGTTTCTGGTCTCAAATTTAAGTCTTTAATCCATTTTGCATTTATTTTTTGTGTGTGGAGTAAGAAAGTGGTCTGGTTTCATTCTGTTTTTCCAGCACCATTTATTGAAGAGAACTTCTTTTTCCATTGTATGTTTTTGCCTCCTTTGTTGTAGATTAATTGACCATATAAGCATAGGTTTATGTCTGGGCTCTCTATTCTGTTCTAGTGACCTATGTGTCTTGTGTGTGTGTGTGTGTGTGTGTGTGTGTGTGCCAGTACCATACTGTTTTGATTACTACAGCTCTGTGATATATCTTGAAATCTGGAATTGTGATACGTCCGGCTTTGTTCTTGTTTCAAGAGGAAAGCTTTGTCTCATCTTCAGCAAGCCACTGTTATATTGCTGGTTCAGGCCTTTGATATAATTCAGTTGCATTGATATATCCTACTTACATTTTGCAAGCCTCCATGTCCCCCCCAAAAATGATTACCCAGTTTTGGAGGATCAGAAGCTGGGAGGACAGGAAGATAGGCTTGATTAAAATCAGAAACTGATCATCAAAACGTAACTACATAAAAATCAATTCTTCTTTGTAATTAACTCAGCAAATCGAAAGATAATTTCTCTATCTTACTTAGAAGATAAATAATATATAAGGATGTATCACTCATTTAAAGCCTATAGTTTAATCACTTGTCCTATTAGTATTGCATAATGGTTAACTGAATAGTGAGTTCCCTTCTGAATTTTAATATATGGAAGCAGCAATAAGGAAAGGGGGGTAATTGTTTTCCTGAATTAAAATATCATCATCAAATTTTCATTATTGTTTAATTTAGAAAACTTAAATCTTCCGTACCAAACATAATATAAAACTTCAGCCTCACAGATGCAGGACACATTGCAAAACAATTACTTTATGACTTTCACTCAAACATCATAAAACTGGACAAAAATGAGCTTTTTATTATACCAATTACTAATAATGCTCTCATTGTGTTTAATAAGAGTGACTTAATTTTGTCAGTGAATCAAAAACTCTGAGTTGCAGTGGATAACTGGATAATTGCAGTGGATAACTGGAGACAAAGGGGGTCTTCCTCTGATTTGGGTTTCCATTTGTGGGTCAGAGCATGGTAAACCAGGATTTGGTCTTGGAAGAAATAATAGGTGGTGGAAGGAGTGGCGACATTTAGGGCTTGAAGGGCTCATAAGGATTACGCAGTCCATCTCCAAATTTCTACAGATGAGCAACCAAAGGTATAAATTGACCCACCCACTGTCATCTGGCTGGTGAATGGCAGACTAAGGCCTGACAGTGGGCCTCTTGGGTCCTTTCTGAGTCTCTCTTCCTATAATCTGTTTTTTCAGGGGTTGGGACATTATGGAACTTTTACTTCCCTACTTCTAGATTGCCTTGCCTTTTGTGAAAGTGGTGTTCTCTATTAATGTAATTGAACATTGCAGGTATTCAGCTGCTTTGCAAGCATCCGATTTTTCCATTTTTCTACAGCATTCTCAAATAATGATAGCATGATGCAGTTTGTTCTTCTAACATCTTCACTCATGCAAAAGATGTGTTTTTCATGGCCATATATGGCGTGTCTAGATAGAAGAGTACTGGCAGATTAGGAGTTTAGGAAGCATAGAAGTGGTTATACTTAATATGTTTGGATTCATGATTCACATAACGTGGCCTGTTACATGTAGGTTTTCAGATATAATGCATAGGCATGGTGACAAGATAACCTTAAAAAGCATAAGAAAAATCAAGCCTGAGGTGCCCAATATTTTTGAGAGAGAGAGCGCGCACAAACTATGGCTTATCACCCTTTTCTTATATAATTCTTTTAAAGTGTTCCAGAATGCTGATTCTCTAGTAGATAAACCTTAGTTCAGGGCAAATTCATTTAAAAAGAATTACTTGTGAAAATCTGAAGGTCTCGTAGCCTATTCTGTCTCAAAGGATAACCCTTATTCTCTTCCCGCGGCTGTGGATTATCTGATTAAATATTGTATATCACTACCTTGATGAAAAGAGTCTTCCCTCCTCAACCTTATTTAACTCTATGCTTTTTGGATTCTTGGAACTAATTGTGGTGTATGTTAAGGGCTGGGGAGGATAGAGGCGGAGATGCAGCAAAATGAGTATCAGAGACGGTTGATGGGACATCGCTTATTCAGTGAATTAGATTTGGGGTCTTTCCAGTGTGTGTATCTGTTGCCATATGTGCCATATGTGACTGGTTGGTCAGGAAGAAGACTAAGCTGCAGCAGGAATGCAGCACAGAGACTCAACAGTACAGTGGCTTAAAGAACAAAGTTCATTTCTGTCTCATTTAACAAGCCCAGTATGAGTGGCCTGGGCCGGCAAGGCTGCTCTGCTCTATGTGGTCTTCAGAGACTTGGTGTTTTTCATTTTGTTGATTTGCCATTTTTAGCGCAGTGATTCTCAAACGTTTTAGTTTTTGGTCCCTTTTACGAGCATACAGGATTTTAAGGAGTTTTTGTTTTTATTAGTTATATCTATCACTGTTTATTAGGAATTAAAACAAATTTTAAATACATTCATTAATTTATTTAAAATAAAAAGAATCAATCATTACATGGTAACACAAATAGCATTTTAAAGAAAATAACTTTATTTCCTAGAACAAAGACTAGAGATTTTTGCAGTCTTCTAATACGTGGTTTAGTAGAGGAGAGCTGTATTCTCATCACTGCGGCTACATTCAGTCTGTTACGATGTGTTAAGATACCTAGGAATAAACCTAACCAAAGAGGTAAAAGATCTGTACTCTGAAGCCTATGGAACACTTATGAAGAAAATTGAAGAAAACACAAATTCACAAACATCCCATGCTCATGGATTGGAGGAAACAAATATTGTTAAAATGTCTATACTACCCAAAGTAATCTACACATTTAATGCAATCCCTATCAAAATACCACTAGCATTTTTCACAGAGCTAGAGCAAACAATCCTAAAATTATATGGAACCACGAAGGACCCTGAATAGCCAAAGCAATCTTGAAAATGCAAAGCAAAGCTGGAGGCATTACAGTTCCCAACTTCAAGCTATATTACAAAGCCAGAGTGATCCAGAGTAGTATGGTACTGTCTCAGAAACAGAAACGCAGATTAATGGAACAAAATAGAAAACCGGGAAATGGATCCACAACTAAACGGTCAGGTAATTTTTAAAAAGCAAGAAAGAGGGGAGTCTGGGTGGCCCATTGGGTTAGACTCTGCCTTCAGCTTGGGTCTTGATCCCAGGGTGCTGGGATCAAGCCCCGAATCAGGCTCTTTGCTCAGCAGGGAGCCTGCTTTTTCCTCTCTTTCTCTCTGCCTGCCTCTCTGCCTACTTGTCTGTCAAATAAATAAATAAAATCTTAACAAAACAAAACAAAACACCAAATAAAAAGCAGGAAAGAATATCCAACGGAAAAAAGAGTCTCTTCAACAAATGGTGTTGGGAAAACCAGACAGCAATATGCAAAAGAATGAAACTGGACCACTTTCTTACACCATCCACAAAAATAAATTGAAAACGGATGAACAACCTAAATGTGAGACAGGAATCCATCAAAATCCTAGAGGAGAGCACAGGCAGCAACCTTTTTGACCTTGTCCACAATAGCTTCTTACTAGATATGTCTCCAGAGGCAAGGGAAACAAAAACAAAAATGAACTATTGGGACTTCATCAAGATAAAAAGCTTCTGCACAGTGAAGAAAACAATCAACAAAAGGCAACCTTGGGAGTGAGGGAAGATATTTGCAAATGTTGTATCTGATAAAGGTTAGTATTCAAAATCTATAAAGAACTTATAAACTTGACACCCAAAAATAAAATAATCCAGTTAAGAAGTGGGTAAAAGACATGAGTAGACATTTTTCCAAAGATGACATCCAAATGGCTAACAGACACATGAAAAAACGTTTAATATCACTCATTATCAGGGAGATACAAATCCAGACTACAATGAGATACCACCTCACACCTATGAGAATGGCTAAAATTAACATAGGAAACAATAGATGTTGGCAAGGATGCCGAGAAAGAGGAATGCTCTAAAACTGTTGGTGGGAATGCGAACTCATGCAGCCACTCCACAGTATGGAGTTTCCTCAAAAAGGTAAAAACAGAGCTACCCTACAATCCAGCAATTGCACTATTAAGTACTTACCCAAAGGATATGAAAATACTGATTTGAAGCAAAAAATGCACTGCAATATTTATAGCAGCGTGATCAACAACAGCGAAATTATCCATCAACTGATGAATGGATAAAAAAGTGGTGGTGTGTGTGTGTGTGTGTGTGTGTGTGTATGTATGTATATATTTACATATATATATTTACTCAGCCATTAAAAAAGAATGAAATCTTGCCATTTGCAACAATTTGGACGGAGTTAGAGAGTATGATGCTAAGTGAAATAAATCAATCAGAGAAAGACAAATACCATATGATTCTATTCATATGTAGAACTTAAGAAACAGAACAGATAAATGTGGGGAAAAAAAGAGAAGCAAACCATAAAACAGACTCTTAAAGATTTTTTTTTTTTATTTATTTATTTGACAGAGAGAGAGATCACAAGCGTAGAGAGAACAAACTGAGGGTTGCTAGAGGGGAGGTGGGTGGGGAGATTGTTATTAAATGGGTGATGGGTATTAAGGAAGGCACTTGTGATGAGTATGGGGTGTCTGTGTAGGTGATGAATCACTAAATTCTACTTACACTAATATTATGTTATATGTTAACTAACTGGAATTTAAATAAAAACTTGAAATTTAAAAAATCTGTTATGGTGTATTTTTTTTCCTTTGGTTGAAGTATTAGAAGAAAATCTGGGCCTCACAAAGTTATGTAGTTAGAAAAGGCAGAAATATTCTAACACTGTTTTTCAAAAAACTGTGAATAATTTTCTTCAATACTACACCAAAACTCAGCAAGAATGTCAGTGAACTTTTTGTGCCCATCGATCGATCTTTATTTTTTACCCACGTTTGATTATTTAACTTGATGCACTGGTCATTTGCAAATTATTGGTTCACTGAGGGGTACAGATCTTATAAACATTGACATTCCATTATAAATACCAAAAATATTTTTTTAGTGTTTTCACTGATCTCAGAAACTTTTAACTAATGGGAAACTGTTAGGAATATAGTAGACAGTACTAATACCAAAATACTAATATTTGCTTGAAAGCTTGAATTTTATCATTGGCAGCAAATACTGTTATTTGATTTTCTTAAAGTAACAGGCTCACTGTGTTCATTTTCAAGAAAATGCCTACAAATACTCAAGTCAGAGTAAACAAGTCTTTGTGGGGAAAATAAACAGCCAAATATTCATTCACATTTCATTAAGTTCATGGTTTTGGTTTTTCATGTTTTCTCCACCCTCATATTGTTGTTTCTCTCTGTCCTGAATAAATGGTAGAGATAGAAATGAAAAGAGTTTTCTGTATGTTGTAATTGCACTTTTATTACCAGCTCTCCATTCCTGGTGGGGGCAGTAGCCTCTAAGAGGGTATGCAGCACGTGGGTATATGGCCTGCATGAATCCTTGTGAGCAACCCACAGAAGTGTAACCTTCTTTTAGTTGCTAATTAGAACAACAGTATGCAGCCCCAATTTTTGGAGTAATTCATCTTTTCACAGGATAAAAAAATGAGGACTTTTCTCCCTGTGTCCTGATGTGTCCATTAGGAGATCTTAATGATAGAGTTCTTTTTCTCCTTCTCATCTGGTTCAACTATTACTTTTGTTCCCTTTCTTTCTATTTGGCAAAACTGTATCTTACTCGTGAAAGCCAGCTTTTCAATTTGAAAATATTATGCAGGGAGATTAATGACTCCCACTCAGCTAGGATATGGTTGAAGGACGCTTGGATCTGGTCCTCAGCCACAATGATCTATTCTCTTTCTAGCGTTTGTGAGGTTTACGATTAGCATCTCACACAACAATGAATGAAATGACAGTTGGATATAGGCATTCTGTGGACATCAAGAAGGGGCCCAATAATCACGAGTTTACCTTTTTAAATCACTTTCCTCTTTCTGCTGATCTACATTGCTTGTATTTATGAGTGCTGTCCTATATCCTGCTGCCTTCTTTGTGCTTATAACTCTCCTTAGAAGGTGACAACTGGTTAGGAAAATCCATATCCAAGAACTTAAAATCACAGGAATTACATCAGAGACACTTTAAACATTGAGAACCAATTTATGGACTCCATACTTTTCAGAGAATCTGGAGTTCAGTGGAGAGGAAGACCCACCAAAGAGTATACAAAATGATCTCTGGAGGCTGCAGAACAGCAAACTAGTGCCTGAAAAGTTGATCAAGAGTCAAGAGGGCAGAGAGGGGAGCTGGCATGCTGGACAAGATGCCTTCTAGCTTCAGCTACTGTGGTAGCTCCTAGTACCTCCTCGTGGAGCTCCTCTCCAGAGCACCTCCCCCTCCAAGCCTGCGCTGGGTGTTTTTTTATGTACTGTGTTTACCCCTGCTACAGCCAGTTGTGATTGTTGTGTTTATCCAGGAGATGGTACGTTTCCAGAGAATGGAGAACTTGCCTGTTGTCTTCATGTCTCACAGAATGCCTGATTCATGGTAGCCACTCACTAAATACTGAAAAGAGTGAGTGAGTGAGGGGGGTGCAGTATTATTGGCCCAAAGATACCAGGCCAGAGGCAGATTGGTTTAGAAGTGGTAAGGAAGAGCTTGATGGGGATCTTCAGCATGGGATAGGTGGGTATAGGTAGCCAAGTGATTCATCATCATTGTGATGATGCAAGGCTTATTCTATGTCATTTGCTCATGTCATTATTTTCCTCTTTCTGCTTTCTCTTAATTGAAAATTTATAAATTATTTATAATAAAATTTATAAAATTTATAAATTAAAAATTTATAAAAAAATTATAAATTATTAATAATTTTTTATACTTGAGATATGAAACATGAAAAGACTCTGAAGGCAGTTATTTGATCTACTAGGTTTTAGTTTAAAGTTAATTTGGGTTACTGAATAATGTGAGGATGGCAATATATGACTATGCTCCTAATGTTCTTTATAAATATAGAGCAAAAGTGTGCGTGGTTTTTTTGTTTTTTGTTTTTTTTAATGAGCCCTGTTAAAAGTACATGGACTTGGCTACTTTTCATTATTCAAATAAGACCTGTTCACTGCATAAAAAAATATAACTGCAATATATACCTGTGTAATTTAGTGCTGATACACAAACATTAAAAACAAAAGTGGGCACATCGGTGGCTCAATCATTCAGCATCTGCCTTGGGCTCGGGTTGTGATGCCAGGATCCTGGGATCAAGCCCTGCTTCAGGCTCTCTGCTCAGCGGGAAGCCTGCTTCTCCCTCTCCCACTCCCCTGCTTGTGTTCTCTCTCTTGCTGTGTCTCTCTCTATCAAATAAATAAACAAAATCTTTAACAAACAAAAACAAAGGTAGAAGTCATCTGAGATAGTCATTACTCAAAAAAGGAAGAAAGAAGGAAAAGAAAAATGAGGGACGCTTCGGTGGCTTAGTATGTTAAATGTCTGCCTTTGGCTCAGGTCATGATCCCAGGGTCCTGGAATTGAACCCCGCACTGGGCTCCTTGCTCACCAGGGAGCCTGCTTCTCCCTCCACCTGCTGCTCCCCCTACTTGCGTACTTTTTCTCTCTTTGACAAATAAATGAATAAAATCTTAAAAAAAAAAGGAAAACTCAGTACTCAGCAATAATCAGTAAGTAATTTCAGTAAATACGCTGCTAGATATATTGCGTGTGTGTGCGTGTGTGTCTGTGTCTAAATATGTATCTACTTTAAAATCAGGAACACTGTCTGTTCTGCTTATAATCTAATTTTAACTTCATGTGTGACTATTACCTCTTACATTCCCTTAGTTCACCGGATACTAGCACAGTGGTGGTATGCAGTCCCCCTTTGACAGTGTTCCACATCAGATGCTCTGTGCTCTGCTTTCTCCAGAGGTGCAGAGGTCTTTTAGACACAGGCAGGTACCACCCAGAAAATGGGGATGTTAATATGGAAGTCTCAAGCAGTGGGGGATAAGAGTGGGTGAATAAATGCCTTAGCCCCTGGCCCTGTGTCGGGACAATTATGAGATATGTGCTGTGTACATTCTGGTGAGGTCCCCAGTGGAATTGAGATGTGGGTGGTTGCCTGGAGCAGTAGATAACCAGCTTGTTCCTGAAAACCATACTGGATGCTCTCCTTCATCTATCCCATCTTCTCTGTTTTCCAGTTCTGTTTTCTAGGATCACCTCTCAAATAGCCTCCCTCCACATCCTCGTCTTGGTCTGTTCCCACAAAATCCCAACTAAGAACATACCAGCCTCCTATTACTGAACAATCAGATTTACTTCAAGTTCTCATTTCTAGGGAAAGAATTATACTGGAAATCCGTGTGCAAATGCCTTACATATGGATGTAATTTTTTTTTTCAATAAAATTTGGGTCAAAGAATATGCTGATTTTAAAGACCAAATAACTTTCTAGGAAAATTACTCCAGTTTGTAGAGTGTTGATTTCCTTATATATACTGATGACCCCTTTAAATATTTTTCAAACTCAGATAAAAAAAAAGATTCTGTCTAGTTCTAACCTCTAATTTTTATATGTGTTTTTGGGCACATACAGTTTTGTTTAGTATATTACCTGTTTTTTCCATTAAGTATTTAATATTTAAATATTTTAATCAACTTTTATGAGCTTTTTATATATTAAGATACTAAACCATTGCTGTATGTTATAAATTGTTTCTCTACATTATCTTTTAACTAATTTTGGTCTTCTTAGTAGCCACTCTCTTTGGTCACATTCCCAAATTCTACACTGGCCTGCACATCTCTCTCCCGTTGTGTTGACATTTTCACCATTTTCCCCTCCATCTAGGTCTTTCCACCTCATTTTCTTTCATCTTCTCTTTCCTTCATCTGTTCTTTATTATTGATTTCTTTTCCTAACATGGAACTAATCAATCCCTTCCTCTTTGTAGTGATTCTCACTGGGTGTAGCGGAGAGTCCACACCAAATCCATGGAGATAGATGGCTTTTTAAAGCTTTCTGTTCCCTGCTTTTGAGAATTACAGCCACAGTTACTGTGGGGTACGTGTGAAGTCCCTTAGCTGAGCAGAGGCTGTAAAAGTGGAGAACCACTGGCTAGAAGGTTGTAGAAGGCATGGAAATGCTATTCACATTGCTCTTGTCTTTGTTTCTGTGATTAAACCCTCATAGAGACCTGGTGATCTCAGGGCCCATCTCCAAGGAAATCCTTCTATTTATGAATGTTTGGCAGATCTGCAAATTAACTTCTAAACTGATTGCTGAATGTGCTGAAGACACAAGCTTGACCAGGTCTTGAAGACCAACATCTTTTTTAAAACCTGATCAATATAAAAGGCTGCTTTCTTTATATAATGACATGAGGGTCAAGTCCAAATTACATTTGCACATCATGAGAGCTTTCAGAGTTAATGCAGATGCCGGTGGGGGTTGGGGGGGACTCGAGGGAAGGGTCACCACTCTGCTTTACAAATTTATATTCACATATCTACTGACCCAGGAAAGGAGGAAAGGATATGGTCTTGTCTTCTGGGGAGTACCCCAGACTGCTCGCTACTGACCAGCAACACCCTCAGGCTGAGAGACTTTGGGCTTTATTCTTTTCATCCCAATTTATTTATCAGTATTTTTACCCATAAAGTCTGAAATATTTCTTTGCATTCTGAGTTATTTTACAATGTGTATTAAAAATGTACCTTATTTTGAATAGATTTGATTTTATATTCATTTAAATGATACAATTGAAGGTTTCTGAAAAGAATTTGCAATGTTTATATAATAACATTAATGTAGAAATTAACATCAAAAATTGCACATAAAAGGAAAAATAAGCAAAGATGTTAAGAGACAACTACAGTTGCTGTGACTAAACTTTAGAATTCAATCTCAGCTTCCCAAAACCAAGGTAAAAAGATAATAACATGATAATGTAATTCTCATTTGGTAAGAGGAAACATTCACAGAAAGGAAGTATTTTTCCCCCTTGAATTAAATTTTAAAGGAAAAATATCATGGAACATACACATTCGACTTAAGGTAAACTAGTGGTAACCTTTCTAATATAAAGTTCTTTACAAATATGGAAGTACTTTTGTTTAGTTTATATCTAAAAATAAATCCTCCATATAAGCCAAAGGTATAAGGTTTAAGTGTCACTCAGTAAAAGTGTTTTCAGGGTGATTTCAGTGAAATTAGTTTCAGTGTAGTTCAGGAATCTAGGTTTCTGGTGTTTAAAACACAATCCAAGGCTCTGTGTATTTGGTACTTAACCTGTGTGGAGGCCAGTATGTCCCCTAGAATGTATTCCTTGACTGTTCATTGTCTCATCTGGGCTTTTCGAAAGCCATTTAAGAGTTTGGATAGGATCAATGAAAAGATGAAATTTTGCCTCCAAGATGCTGTGTTTGGTTAAAAACCCCACACCTTTTACTTTGATAAGTCAACAGCATTTTTTTTTAAAGATTTTATTTATTTATTTATTTGAGAGAGAGCGAGCAGGAACAGTGTTTTGTCAGGGGGAAGGAGAGGGAGGAGCAGACTCCCCACTGAGCAGGGAGCCAACATGGGACTCAATCCCAGGACCCCCGGTACGTGACCCGAGCCGAAGGCCAATTCTTCACCGACTGAGCCACCCAGGTGCCCCAAGTCAACAATATTTCTTTAATACTTAATGTGATTGATGTTCTTTTGTTAAATCGAAAGAGTTATGATTCAAACAAAGTTCATTCAGCTACAGGTGCCTCCTGATTCTTGAAAAAAAAAAGTGTATGTGTGTATATGTATATCTGTATTTACATTTAATCATTTAATACTTGCCTGGTTAACCAGGCATTCTTTTCTCTGGCGTTGCCTTCAGGCTCAGCTGTTACTTTAGGCTTATTGTGACATGAGAAGCATGAGTGATCTAAGGTAGCCAGATTACTTGCTTTGGTGTTTTTTTTTTTTTTTTAAAGATTTCAATTATTTTTAGAGCAGTTTTTTGTCCACAATGAGATAGAGGAGCAGAAACAGAGATTTCCATATACCCCTGCTCCTCACACATGCATAGCCTATCCTGTGACTGAATCGCCCACCAGAGCAGTCCATGTACTACAACCAATCTACCTACCCAGACACATAATCACACAAAATCAGTAGTTTACATTAGAGTCCAAAAGACTTGGACAAAGCCTCCTTGATTTTTGATGATTGATCCATCCTCATGATAGGTGGTATGGAAACTGAAAGGTAGATTTGGTGGGGTTTTTTTAACTGTTGTTTTGAAGGAGTATGTCAAATGGAACTTAAAAAAAAAAAAAACAAAAATAAGACCAAACCCATCTTATTCCAGATGGCAAAGTAAGATGATCAGATCTGACCTATTTTTATTAGTTCTGTTCGTGACGAAACCTCTACAGAGCAGCAGATGAAAAAAGATACCTGATAAAAGAGCACATTTCCTGACCCTTAAAAAAGCCTCTCGGGGCGCCTGGGTGGCTCAGTGGTTTAAGCCGCTGCCTTCGGCTCAGGTCATGATCTCAGGGTCCTGGGATCGAGCCCCGCATCGGGCTCTCTGCTCCGCGGGGAGCCTGCTTCCCTCTCACTCTCTCTGCCTGCCTCTCTGTCTACTTGTGATCTCTCTCTGTCAAATAAATAAATAAAATCTTTAAAAAAAAAAAAAGCCTCTCTACTTTTCTCTTAAAAAATAAAATCATGTATCTTACACATATATGGTCAAAATGCAAATGAGGACTATAAGATAACCCCCCCCCCCCAACACACACACGCACGCATGCGCGCACAGCACTTCTGACCTCCATCCTGGTGCTGGGGTTGAGTTTGCTTGGAGGAAGAAGAGCCACAGAAGCCTCTCTTGGGACACCGCATTACTGACGGATGCACTTGCTGCAGAGTTGTGTCTCAAGTGATGTGTCTGGCAGCAGATGTGTGTAATATAATGAAAAATCCCATTATACATTGTGGTTTAGATGGAGAGTGTTAGAAGTCATTTCTTACCCACAGCATTGTGGTCTGTCTCAGTTTTGTTCAGATGTTTCATGAGTCGTCTGAATTTGAAATTAGTTGATGTGGCGTTTAATAACTTTTAAGGACGTTTATAAAGAATTGTCCTTAGATGCTTAGAGCCATACTCTGTTATGGCTGTCATAACAGAGTAGCATAAACTAGGTAGCTTAAACAACGGTTATTTATTTCTCACACTTCTGGAGGTTGGAAGGTCCAGATCAAGGTGTAGCAGGGTGAGGGTGAGGGCTTCTGGTGAGGGCTCTCTTTCGGCTTGCCTATCTTCCTGATGGTCATCTTCTCACTGCTGTCATCACATGGCCTTTCTTCTGAGCATGAGGGAGAAAGAGGAAGAGAGATCTCACCTCTTCTTCTTATAAGGCCACCAGTCCTTTCAGGATTATGATCTTATCCTCATGATTTCGTTTAACCTTAATTACCTCCTGAAGTCCCTATCCATATACACCTGCTCCCCACATATGCATAGCCCGTCCCTGTGATCAAATCTCCCTGCAGACCAGTCCATGTACTACACTTGATCAACCCACACAGACAATCACACAAAATCTGTAGTTTACATTAGGGTCCAAAAGACTTGGACGAAGCCTCCATGATTTTTGATTGATCCATCCTCATGAGAGGTAGTATGGAAACTGAAAGGTAAAAACTGAAAAGATTCCCAGAAATATGGAAAAGGGAAAAACTGTTAAATTGATTATAAGAAAAGATAGCTTCATGATATCAATTCAAGTAAAAGAAGTTATACCTAATATATTATAAGCAACTAATTCAGATTCATATACCAGTGTTGAACTATAAAAAATTAGGAAAATCACCTTCCCATGGACTTAAGTTTTCTAATCCGTACTTGAGAAAGATAAGATTTGTATTTGTTCTACCTGTCTCATAGGGTTGGGGAGGCACATAACATGAGATCCTAGAAAAATGTGGTATGTGTATAGAAGGTGATATTCATACCTTATGTTGTCAAAGTGAGAGGTATGTGTGAGCTTGCGTCACATGTGAAAGAACTTCTCATTCAGTTGTTTGACAAATAAGCCTGCTGGCTGAACTGGGACCCTGGTAGTCCCTCAAATCCACGAGATTTCATTCGTTCCTGTCTCACATGGGCGGGGTCCACTGAGAAACCAGGTCTCATCCGGTATTCGTGCAGGTGGGTCAAGTTTCAGCACGTAACAGAAACAGGTCTAGGTGGTGCACATCTGAGGCACACAGAACAGCCTGCGTGTGAGGGAAAAAGCCAGAGAAGCCAAGAAACTCACAGAGGAAGGAAAGTTCTAAATAATGGATTTTTCTAGGTCACTAGGAGTCAGACCTTTGTTCTCCTTTCTTTCACTGGAAGGAGTAGCCGCAGTGGGAGAGATTCCCACTTCAGAGGCAAGCTCACACATGCCCTGGAGGCTTGGGACTGATCAGTTCAGGAAAATGCTACATGGTTTGTCATAGGCCTTGCGTTTAGTTCTGTACGTCAGCTTGGTTCTGTATTCCTTTTCATTAGCATTCAGTAAATGAATGCTGAACTGTCAGCTTGGGTAGGTGCTGGGGGCGTAAACATGTGCATAGGATATACCTTTCCTGCCAACCGCTGGGACTTTCAACTAATTGTCGAAATACTAAACAGCTTTATCAGAAAAAAGGGTAAAACCTAACATTTGTACTATACTTTAAAATAGATTTTGGTATGTCATGCCCACATTTAAAAATTATGTACATGTGTTTAATTTATTGATTAAAAATAAATATGCTAAGTGAAATAAGTCAATCAGAGAAAGGCAATTATCATGTGATCTCTCTGATATGAGGAATTTGAGAGGCAGGGCAGGGGGTCGTTGCGGGTAGAGAGGCAAAAAATGAAACAAGATGCAATCCGGAAGGAGACAAACCAAAAGGGACTCTTAATCTCAGGAAACAAACTGAGGGTTACCGTGGGGTAGAGGGGGAGGAATAGGGTGACTGGGTGGACATTGGGGAGGGTATGTGAGTGCTGTGAATTGTGTAAGACTGATGATTCACAGACCTATACCCCTGGGGCAAATAATAGATCATATGTTAATAAAAAATAAATTAAAAGAATCGCCCCCAACAAATTTATGTATGGTTATATCTGTATTAAATAGAAGAAAAGACCCAAAGACCCAAAGTGGGCTGTAGGTGAAATGTTAATAGTGATGAAAATGAAAACATTATTTTTCATTATTTTCTTTTTTTGGTGTGTGAAATTTATTTATTTATTTATTTATTTTTATTTGCTTATTTACAGCATAACAGTGTTCATTGTTTTGGCATCACACCCAGTGCTCCATGCAGTACGTGCCCTCCCTATTACCCACCACCTGGTTCCTCAACCTCCCACCCCCCCCCCCCCCCCCCGCTGCCCCTTCATAACCCTCTGGTTGTTTTTCAGAGTCCATAGTCTCTCATGGTTCATCTCCCCTTCCAGTTTCCCTCAACTCCCTCTCCTCTCCATCTCCCCATGTCCTCCATGTTATTTGTTATGCTCCACAAATAAGTGAGACCATATGATACTTGACTCTCTCTGCTTGACTTATTTCGCTCAGCATAATTTCTTCCAGTCCCGTCCATGTTGCTATAAAAGTTGGGTATTCGTCCTTTCTGATGGAGGCATAATACTCCATTGTGTATATGGACCACATCTTCCTTTCATTATTTTCTGTGTCTTCCTCAAAGGGCATGTGTTTATATGTGATGACAACACATTGAACTTTGAAAGCCTCCAAAGTATTTTTATACATGCTCTCTCATTTGGGCCTCACAAGTACTCTGAGGTAGATCAGTAATAGACATCAATGTTATAGGCGAGAGAAAGGGAGGAGACAGGCACACACCTCAGGCACCCAGGATGTTACATGCGGTGAGATTACTCCATGTGTATGGCCAGTGGCAAAGCCAGGGAAACAGAGGTGAATCAATAATGCTTTAATAAAAGGAGAATGGTTTAGGGCAAAGAGTGGCTTTTTACCTCAGTCTGATTCCCTAAACCGAGGCCTGGTTCCGTTTTTACTAGACTCAGAGGCGGGGGCACAGTTTGGGTTTGAGACCGGCGAGTCAGTTTGATTTTCAGCTCAGGGACTGCCTAGCATTTAACCTGGAGAGTTATTTCCAACTCAGGACCTTATTTTACCTCTGTATAAAATGAAGGAAATACAACGAGCTCTTGTCAGGATAAAAGGAGTTCATGTGCAAGAGCCCAGTCTTGAGCTCAACAGCTATTTAGTTGGTTAAATAAAGAATAGATCATGGGGAAAAACCCTAAAAAAAAATAAATAAAAGTGTGGATGCAGGGCTGTCTGAGCAAATATTAACTAATGTCATCTTCATCCTCATTGGTGAGGGGCTGACAAGGATGATGGGTGACAGTACACATGGCTCTTAGGGAGACAAGGACCTTATTCTACTGCAGACAGCGGCAACTTTTAATCTGAGTCTGGGACAAGGTGAGGAAGGAGGTTAGGTCCTTTTAAGGACAGCTGACACGAAATCTTTCAATGATAATGTTATCATTTTGAGATGCATAAACATGGACCACGTTAAGGATGGGTGATCTTTTACTAAGAAACATACAGATGTATCCCAAATGTATGTAGATGTATGCCTCGAAATGCTGATAACTTTAGGTCAGAGATACAAACGAATTATAAAGTGAATAATACAGTAATACGAGAGCGTTTGTGCTGGTATCCTTGGATTGTTCAGCAGCCTGTTTAAATCTAGCCCAGTCTCTTCCTGCTTTCTATAAATGTTTGGAATCCGTGTGTACCCTTCGCTGTTTTATTTGATTTTACAGTGTTGTCAGGCAAGTGATTGCTGTCAAATTAAGAATGATTGTTTTGTCTTTAAAAGACCTTGACCATGAGCTGGGAGGTGGAGTGTGCTGTGAGGGTGAATTCCCTGGGGCCTGGATTTAGTCTGGGCGGGTCTACTGAAATCAGTATACCTGCCTGTTACTTAACCTCTGGTCAGCAACGCATGAAAGGTTTGATAGATAATGTTGCTTTGCGACATTGGGTTGGAGGAGTTTCAGAGTAGTTTGCACCGTCAGCATTGTTTATTGATAATAGTGAGATTGATGATTTGCATCTGGTCTAAGTGAGACCCCCTAAAAGGCTCTGCTGCAGAAGCTGGGTACATAGTAGGAAAATGTCCATGTGACCAGTAAAATACAAAAAATACTAGCAGGGACTCTCTTACAGAAGTAGCCTGACATGCTACTGATGTGGAAAACAAAGGCAGAAGAAAAGATATTAAGTTTCCTTACTACCTACTGCCCATTGACATGTCCTTGAAACAGGCAGAGTGACATTCCTCTAGGGACTCAACCGCCTCAATGTTTACTTTGCTAAGGGCAAAAGGCAGTCCTGGCCCAGTTCGCCCCTGCCCCAGGATCCTGTAAGCCTACTTTAACATATAAAAATTCTTTCGGAAACTTCCTTGTGTTGGCAGTTACCCCTCAAACATATGATCCACCGATACACATCTGAAGGGTCTCATGTCTACGGTTTTTTTGTTTGTTTTTTAAGATTTTATTTATTTTATTTGACAGAGATCACAAGTAGGCAAAGAGGCAGGCAGAGAGATAGGGGGAAGCAGGCTCCCTGCTGAGCAGAGAGCCTAATGTGGGGCTCAAGCCCAGGACCCCGGGATCATGACGCGAGCCAAAGACAGAGGCTTAACCCACTGAGCCACCCAGGTGCCCCCTAAGGTTTTATTAGACAGTAATAAATGACCTTTTCCCAACAATAGCTAGTGCCCTCAAAGTCCTGGAAACCTTGCTTCCAAAATTCCCGAGAGACTCATGCTATCCCAAACCCCCTTCCAACTTGAAAGTATATAATCAGCCTCTCCTCATGATCCCGGTGCAGCTCTTCCTGCCCATGGGGCCTATCTCCATGCTTTAATAAAACCGCCTTTTTGCACCAAAGACATCTCAAGAATCTTTCTTGGCCATTGGCTTTGACACCTGTCTTTCCTACATCACTACCAGTTGAGTTCAGAAGATTACCCAGAGAGCATGTATAATGGAATATTAATTGCTTTAATATCCTAATTCTAGTTAACGTTCTTCAGTTCTCATACAGGTAGATTACTGAAATCCCAAATACTGGGGACAAGAATCTGTCATAAACATCTCTTATCCTGCTTCGTTTCCAAAACATGTAAACTGTGTTTGTCATTTTTTTCAGACCCCCTGGTTGTGGAATACAAGGCACTGCTGGTACAACTACCCCTATCAGGTAAGGAGATGTTACATCTTTACACGCACGGGGGATCTTCCTTAGGTCAGGTTCATGGTTTTAGGCCCCTGCCTCCACTCCTGCTGCTTGATGCAGACTTAGCCTCCTTAAGGGAAGTAGCTTGTCTTCTCGGTGAAGTTCCGAATCAAAGCTCAATTGCTTTATCAAGTGGAATAAGCTGGAAGGTGCATTTGCTGAAGAGTGAGATACAGTCAGTTCGATAGCTGGGTGATTCCTGCTTCTAACAGCTGATCTTTGTCTAATTACCACAGAAAGCCTGAAGACCTGAAACCAGCAAGCGTCTATCTGGACAGCGAGTGGGCAAAGTTCAAGTGTAGGACTGTGGCAGACAGGTAGAGTTGAGGCCACTCTGTGGCTTATGAGCAACCTCTAAATACGTATATCAAGTACCATTTTCTTGAGCTTGGAAAAATGGGCTTGTATGATTATACTAGACTTAAAATCATCAGCAGCAATGAGATGAAAATTATACCCCAGAAAGGGAGCATTTCAGATCCCTGCTTCCAACATACCTTTGCCTCTGTCCATGAATTCAATAATATTAGCATGTGTTGCATCCCTCAGATCAGTTACTATCTGAATACCATAGTTGGGTCTTTTCTTGTAATTTAACTGAAAATTTTATGGAATTTCTAGTTATTTGGAATTTATTACATAAGAAAGTCAAATGCAGCAAAGTATTTTGGTGATAAAATAGATATACATTATGATAGGCACCTTGGATTTTTTACTTTAACTTCCTTCCATTCCTTGGGTTGTCTTTTTAGAGATATTTGGTCATTTAGGTATGTTTAAAGTTACTGGGGAGCAAGCATGCTCTGTATCTTCTCTGTCATTCTCTGTGTTGCAACTGGCTAGGGACCAGTTTGGAAACTCCTTGGGCTGGATCAGGGCTAGGGACGCATTGAAATGGAATTCCAGCTTGCATTTCCATCTCTTTCATGTAATTTCTTCAGATTGGAAAAGAATGTAAACAAGCAATATGACCTGGTTAGAGAAGGTTGAGCATTCCCGGCTTTCTAACAGAGACTAAAGCAACATTGAAACCAATCACTTGCTGTGCTCAACTGCAATTCTCGGGCTCCACTGCTGTTTCACTATCTTACCTACTTGAGATATTGTATTACACCTCTCTTTGTGTCCTATAATAGCATATTGAGTGGAAAAATCCAAATATATCTAGAATTCTACTTATATATCTAGAACCTTCTAGAAACCATAACTCACATGGGGAGGTGGCAGCTGCTCCAATGCACTGCATTTGTGAGGTAATTCTGTCCTATGGACACCATTGAGACAAACATCACATGAAATGTTAATACCCACTCTTTATAATGATGATGTAATCTGAAATAACTTTCACATTTATGGCTAGAGCTAAGGAATTGGTTTTTTTCTGAGATAATTAGTTGCTGGGGCAGTGGCCCAAAACTGTAGTTGCTGACTGTTTCATAGACAAAACTAGAGATTTAACATGAAAATTTGAAGGTCTGATAGTTATGTTTAAAAATAAGAAACATTGGGGTGCCTGCCTGACTCAGCTGGTAGAGCACATTACTCTTGATTTCGGGGTTGTAAGTTTGAGTCCCACGTTGCTTATAGAGATTACTTAAAAATAAAATAAACTAAAATAAATCTTTAAAAAATAATAAAACGGGGTTGCCTAGGTGGCTCAGTCGGTTAAGCATCTGCCTTTGGCTCGGGTCATGATCCCCAGGTCCTGGGATTGAGTCCCATTTTGGGCTCCTTGCTCAGTGGGGAGCCTGCTTCTACCTCTGTCCTTCCCCCTGCTCTCATTCTCTCTCTCTCTCTGTCACTCTCTCTCACTCACTTTCGCTCTCACTCTGCTCTCTCTCTCTCAAATAATAAAGTCTTTAAAAAAATGATAACAATAATAAAGTAAAAATAAGAAACATCATTAGCATAGAAGGAAAGATACTGTGTGTGGGGATTCAGATCAAGATTGTCTTCTGCTAAGACATCCTTGCTTATAAATGTATAATTTGACATTTAGCCCCCCAAATCTAGGACCAGTTCATGATCTCTCATAGGAACAGTGTCATCTTTGATAAACTCTGTATTCTAATTTTAAAAAAAAATCAGCTCTTTATTTTTGTATGTGTGTGGGGGAAAAAGCATGTAATTATTATGTGTGTAATTGGAGTGCGTTATTGGTAGCTATGTCTCCATAAGTATATAGATTACACTTCAGAGTCAGTCTCAGGCCTTAAGGGTACTTTTAAAGACAGATCATGCTCATGAAGCATATTTATTATGTCTTTAACATGTATATTAAATAACTGGACATAGGGGCGCCTGGGTGGCTCAGTGGGTTAAGCCACTGCCTTCGGCTCAGGTCATGATCTCAGGGTCCTGGGATCGAGCCCCGCATCGGGCTCTCTGCTCAGCAGGGAGCCTGCTTCCTCTCTCTCTGCCTGCCTCTCTGCCTACTTGTGATCTCTGCCTGTCAGATAAATAAAATCTTAAAAAAAAAAAAAAACCACTGGACATATATTTAGTTGAGAGTAGTGGTCTGTTGCAATTTTATTAAAGGCATACTGCTTCTTGTGTATTAGTATATATGCAACTTATTATATGATGATTTTTATATACATGTGTATATTTTAAGTTTAAAATAATGGAAAGTAGCCTTAGTTGGGCCTGTTTAGTTTGCCATAAAGAGCCCAAGTTGGGAATGAGAAGCCCTAACACGGTAGTCACAGAGCCTCACTACCTGGAAGACCCGTGAGTGACCTTTCAACCCAAACCAACTGCTGGCAATTGCCAGTCAACTGTACCATCTAGAAAATGATGGTACTAATTCTGTAGGATTTTTATGAGAGTCAAAGAAATTAACATGCAGGTAAGCCTGGTCAGCTGCAGAGCGCTCCCTGAATGTGGCAGTTCTGTAATGCGATGCTCTTACGAACTCAGTGGTTTCTAGATGTGCTCTCACTTGTCTTCCTAGCCCTCCATGGCTTTTCCCAGGTGGTGGTGCAGGAAATCGCATTAAAACTGAAAATTTAACCTTGGCTTCAAAGGTCCTAAAGCCAGTGCCCTATTTTCTAGATTCATTGCTGCCATGTGTCTGACCTGAATACCCATCCCTTACTGCTATTTACTGCCTGCAAATTTTTAAAAGGACAATTCAGTGGAAAATATATGCTCCCTGGGGTGGTGCTGAGTTTGATAAACATACTGATACTCATTGTCTCTCAGAGCTTGGGGATCTCTGGTGGGACAGCATCCTGTCCCCTCACTGTTGCCAAAGGTCAGTGGGAGGGACAACTGTTTTCTTTAGTGCCAGTGCGTAACGCTGGTAGACTTAGTAGTTAAGCGAGTGTCAGCTTCTCATGAAAGTCATTTGTTATGCTGCTATTAATTCACAGAGCATTGAATTTTCAATCGTAGTTACTGTATATACTGTTACATTGTGGGTAGTTTGGAGATGATGCATTTCAAAGGTCTTCTGGTAAAGTAAGATATTTCGTTATAGCTTAGTAAATACAATAAATATTCCTGACTTCTGCTGCCTCCCTGAGCCCCTCCCCATTCCTGGACCTCTGAGGCAGATAGAGCAGGGGTCACCTCCATTTGACAATAAGTAAATTAAGGCCCAGATTTTATACCTACTGAGCTATGCAGCCGAGAGTTGGTCTCAGATTTCCTGGCTGGGGCCTAGCCTGGTATTTCTTGGCAGCCTCCTTTTCCCTGTGTCTTTTAATAAATATTTTTGAGTTACCTTTTTTTTGATATTTACAACGTATGGAACATTTCCTAATACCGAGAAAGCTCTGACTAATGCAGAACTTGAAACTCTGCCTCGATGACCCATCTGACACCCCAGTTTCTGACACCTACCTCCATTGCCCCTGTACTATGGAATTTCACAGCACTTTCCAGAGTTACTCTTTTTGTGTATGTGGTTGGTTTTGTTGTTGTTGTTGTTGTTGTTTGTTGTTTGTTTGGTGTTTTTTCCAGGTTGCCCAAGGAATCTTACAGATACTTGTATCAAAGGAACTGTAAATCTTATTGTTAAAATAAATAGTGAATTGGGTACCAAATGTTCCTTCTTCTGACACTCTTTTGGTTGGGGCTGAAACAAAACTTAAGGCCATCAAGCTGCAGATTAGAGGCATGCTTCAAAGCCCTTCCTCTCCACACAGAGAATGGGGCTGGGATTCATGGAGGCGTAAGACCGTGTCCCTTTGCAGCCCTGAGCTTGAGATGCCGGGGACACAAATTGGTTTCCTATTAACTATTAATCTTTCCTTTTTTTCTTTGATCCTCAGCCACTCACAACTGACCTTCACTACTATTATATCCTGGAGCTGTCGTTTTATTGGTCTTTAATGTTTTCCCAGTTCACGGATATCAAAAGAAAGGTAAGAGTGGTTGGGCTGTGAAATGCTTGCAGATATGTGCTGGGTGGCCCCTGGCAGATGGGTGTCGAGTCTCAAAGGCGCTCATTCCTGTTCTCTGCCAGGGCTAGCGTAGTCCTGTTTTCTACGTTACCACAGAGAGGTCCTTATTTTGCTTGTGGGGCTTTATGTTTTTTTCACATCGGCTCTTCCCTCCTTCCTCCAAACTGGTGTTCTCTTCTCTGTGAAAAAATATACCACTGAATCCAAACAGCAGCAATTTCTCTCTGTCTGATTCACAAAGCCCTCTGTTCTTCAGATTAAATAAAGAAGAAAAATTGTATTTGTAGCCCTTGGGAGAGAGTAAATTCTCAGTGTCCCAGCCCCATGAATGAATTTTTTCTTAATTAGAATTATCCAACATCCAAATACATCATGAAAATACAACTTGGCTCCCTGGACTGTGGTCAGCCTCCACCCGTCCCCCTCACTGGACTGGCTTTTGCCATGGGTGCCTTGAACTCCTCAGCGTTCAAACCTACCCCTTCCAGCTCTCCTCCTACCAGCTTCTGGGAAGAGTAGGCGCTTCTGGCTAGCTACTACTTGTAATTTTTCCATCACACCATTTTCTCCAGACTCCCGTATTTGGATCATTCCTTCAAAGTCGTCTTCGGGGCCCCACAGCCCAGGGCCTCATGCGCTCATCTGTGCAGGGTCTAGTCCTAGATGACAGGACATCATCTCCGGGATGATCAGTTTCTATCTTTCAGCATTACCAACCATAACTCATGTACCAAGAGCTCCTAAACGTTTCTCTTCAGCCTTGGGTTCCCTCCAGGTCCATACTTCCACAAATCTAGGCATAAGTAATAATATGTTCTTTGTATTTATTTTCTCATTTAATCTTCCCATCAACTCCAAGATCCAGTTGAATCATTTATTGTTTATCCTCATTTTGTGAATGAGGAAACTGAATTTTACATGCAAAGTATTTCTAGCTGAAGACATGATCATCCCCTAGTCTTTTGGTTCTTCCAGGAACCGAAAGTCACACAAGCTAGAGTTTTCCTTTGCTCTCCTCTTTGCTTCTCCTTATATTTGAACTCTTAATGTCATGGACACATTTACTTAGAGCCATCCCTACTTTTTTGCTTAATCTGTTGCAATAGCCTTTTAAATAGTCCTCCTATCTAAACAGTCATTCTTGGTTACCTGCCACCTAAGTTATATTTCTAAAACCTTCAGGACAAAGCCAGTCAACATGATTCAAAGCTACTTTTCCAGTCTCATCACCATCCTCCAGCCTCCCCCTCTGACACACATATATGTCCTAGCAGAGTATCTTCTCACCACTGTTCGCACATAATTTTTTTCATGCACCTTTTTTTTTTTAAATAAGACCTTACCTTGGCTAGAATATATCCTATTTCTCTCTTCCCAAACCCAGCCTAGTCTAAAGTAATCTCTTCTTTGAAGGCTAATTCAATTCCTCCAGGATTTTTGACCACTCCTTCTTTGGGTTTAGTTTACAAGCACCCAATGTGTACACGTTCTATTTTTTAACTATATTTATAGCCCCTGAGAGAGAGTAAGCTTTCAGTGTCCCAGCCCCATGAATGAGTTTTTCCTTAATTAGAGTTATCTAACCTCAAAATACATCATGAAAATATAACATTCTTAAATGAACTGTGACCTGGTGGCCCGCCTCTGTCCCTTCCCTAGACTTGAAGGGCGAAAGAGCAAGATATGTTTATCTTTGTACCCTGGCCATTAGTGCACCTGCTGGTGATGGGGATCAGTAAGTTTAGGGTGAGTGACGTTACCTGATTTCAAGCTTTACTACAAAGCTGTGATCACCAAGACAGCATGGTGCTGGCATAAAAACAGACACATAGACCAGTGGAACAGACTAGAGAGCCCAGATTTGGACCCTCAACTCTATGGTCAAATAATCTTCGACAAAGCAGGAAAAAAATTCTTCTACATATAAGAATGAAACTTGACCATTCTTACACTGTACACAAAGATAAAGTCGAAATGGATAAAAGACCTCAACGTGAGACAGGAATCCATCAGAATCCTAGAGGAGAACATAGGCAGTAACCTCTTCAATATCAGCCACAGCAGCTTCTTTCAAGATATGTCTCCAAAGGCAAAGGAAACAAAAGCAAAAATGAACTTTTGGGACTCATCAAGATCAAAAGCTTCTGCACAGCAAAGGAAACAGTAAACAAAACAAAAAGGCAACCCACGGGATGGGAGAAGATATTTGCAAATGACAGTACAGACAAAAGGTTGATATCCAGGATCTATAAAGAATCCCTCAAACTCAACACACAGAAAACAGATAATCATATCAAAAAATGGGCAGAAGATATGAACAGACACTTCTCCAATGAAGACATACAAATGGCTATCAGACACATGAAAAATGTTCATCATCACTAGCCATCAGGGAGATTCAAATTAAAACCACATTGAGATATCACCTCACACCAGTTAGAATGGCCAAAATTAGCAAGACAGGAAACAATGTGTGTTGGAGAGGATGTGGAGAAAGGGGAACCCTCTTACACTGTTGGTGGGAATGCAAGTTGGTGCAGCCACTTTGGAGAACAGTGTGGAGATTCCTGAAGAAATTAAGAATAGAGCTTCCCTATGACCCTGCAATTGCACTGCTGAGTATTTACCCCAAAGATACAGATGTAGTGAAAAGAAGAGCCATCTGTACCCCAATGTTTATAGCAGCAATGGCCATGGTCGCCAAACTGTGGAAAGAACCAAGATGCCCTTCAACAGATGAATGGATAAAGAAGATGTGGTACATATACACTATGGAGTATTATGCCTCCATCAGAAAGGATGAATACCCAACTTTTGTAGCAAGATGGATGGGACTGGAAGAGATTATGCTGAGTGAAATAAGTCAAGCAGAGAGAGTCAAGTATCATATGGTTTCACTTATTTGTGGAGCATAACAAATAACACAGAGGACATGGGGAGATGGAGAGGAGAGGGAGTTGAGGGAAGTTGGAGGGGGAGATGAACCATGAGAGACTATGGACTCTGAAAAACAACCTGAGGGTTTTGAAGGGGCAGGGGGTGGGAGGTTGGGGGGGCCAGGTGGTGGGTATTATGGAGGGCATGTATTGCATGGAGCACTGGGTGTGGTGCAAAAACAATGAATTCTGTTACGCTGAAAAGACATTAAAAAAAAAAGTTTAGGGTGACTGAGTAAACGGACTCATCAGAATGTCTTCTGACTTACTAATGGAATACCTTCCAAAGTCCTCTGCAAACAGAACTATGTGTTGTCAAGGAGGGCAAGACCGGAACAGTGTAACTTCCTTGGTTAGATCAGTAAGCTGCTGCGTTACCACGTGGTATCCAGGTAACTGCAGAAGAACATGTATGAGCCCATGGCTCTACTACCTGCAGCCCTTTTCCCCAGGGGCATACCTGCCCCTTTCCTCCCAACACAGGCTCTCTGGGCTGACCCAAAGTTGGCTTTCCTTACCCTGTGTGGCTGCACCGCCTGTATGAGATGTCTGTTGTTTGATTCTCAGAAGGGGATGGTCCCTGTGAGGGCTAGAGCTTGGCAGAGCAGATAACTCATTGACAACAATCATTTGTGGTTCCTTCCTCATTGTACCACACTGGGTCACTTTCTGGAAATGTTTAAAGATACCCCAGTGGTGGTAGGCCAGTCAGATTAGATCTCATCTGTCTTACGTGAAGAGCCTTCTTCAGTCCTGTCCTTAGTACTTGTAGACCGATCATGTCCTTGTGCTAGGCACAGTGCTAGGCTTATTGTGCATTTTACTCCTTTGTTTTTTTAAACCTTCAACTGTGGTAGACATATAAACCATAAAAGATTGTACCTTAACCATGTGAAGTGTGCAGTTCAGAAGCTTTCCACATATTCACATGGTTATGCGACCAGTTTCCAGAACTCTTTCCATCTTGCATAACTGAAACTCTGTACCTGTTAATCAATAATTCCCCTGTTGTCCCCTTCCCCCGGCCCCTGACTGCCACCATTCCACTCTCTGTCTCTGTGTACCTCATATAAGTGGAATTGTACCATATTTGTCATTTTGTGGCTGACTTAACTCACTTTGCATAATATCGTCGGTATCATCTGTGCTGTAGCCTGTGCAGAATGTCCTTCCTTTATAAGGCTGAGTAATATGCATTTTGTTTTCTTTTGTGAAGCACTTTTTTCCAGGTAGCTACAGAAAAAACTTGCATAAAAAAAAAAAAAGGAGGGTTGAATATCTTCCCATTTTGTAGCTGGAAAAATTGATATACAGTGAGTCTATGTAAATTTTTCAAGGTTGCGCTGTGTGGGAATGAATTAGAGCCCTAATTTACCCAGTGAGTTTCTGTGATTTGCTCTGAGATTAGACATGTAAGCAATTCCTGTATTGCCTTGCCTTGCCTTGCTCCTGACATTAGAAGTAGTAACCCTTTTGCAGCTCTTTGCTATTTTTAGTGGTTTCTCTTTTGCTTACTGAGAATTAGCTGTGCCATCTAGAGTCAAATAGATTAATAAAAGCAAGACTATAACTGTACTCAGCTCCCAGGAGCCTAATCCCAGTGAGACATTACATACCAAAAGTCACCAAACCCCTTCCATTTGCTTGAAGTTTCTCAGCGTGCATTTAACATGTATTTTCAGTGAGCCAAGAGGACTCATAAAGTCTTCATTGTTTAAAGTCAAGTGACCATTTGCTAACAGCTATCATAAGGGGATGATTTTCTAGGGTTGAAAGTGTATTGTATGGTTTAAATATATCTTGCCTCCATGTGGAAACCACCTATGTATAAGAAGGGTGATTTTACAGTGAAGTGTGTGGAACTGATCTTAGGCCGGTACGTATTTTCAGTGTTTCACAATGACATCTCTGTTTTTTTCTTAGTCAACACCAATAGCTTGTTTTAGACACATGACCCCTCTCCCTTCTTCAGCTGGTCAGAGTACCTTTGGACATTCCTGATGCAGTTGGTTTATTCTTCCTTGCACAGAGTGGGAAGTTAGCCACCGCCAGACCTATGTAGTACTCAGCACAGATTTTATTTTTTATTTTTTTTCCATTTTATTTTATTTTATTTCTTTTCAGTGTTCCAAAATTCATTGTTTATGCACCACACCCAGTGCTCCATGCAATATGTACTCTCCATAATACCCATCACCTAGTTCACCTAACCCTCCACCCCCTCCCCTCCAAAACCCTGTTTGTTTCTGGGTCTGCAGTCTCTCGTGGTTTGTCTCTGTCTCCCCCTCCAATTTCCCCCAACTCACTTCTCTCCAACTCCCAATGTCCTCCATGTTATACCTAATGCTCCACAAGTAAATGAAACCACATGATAATTGACTCTCTCTGCTTGACTTATTCCACTCAGCGTAATCTCTTCCAGTTCTGTCCATGTTGATATAAAAGTTGAGTATTCATCCTTTCTGGTGGAGGCATAATACTCCATTGTATATACGGACCATATCTTCTTTATCCATTCTTCTGTTGAAGGGCATCTTGGTTCTCTCCACAGTTTGGTGGCTGTGGCCATTGCTGCTATGAACATTGGGGTACAGGTGGCCCTTCTTTTCACTACATTTGTATCTTTTGGGGTTGATACAAATTGCAGGGTCATAGGGAAGGTCTGTTTTTAATTTCTTAAGGAATCTCCACACTGTTTTCCAAATCAGCACAGGATTTAACAAGGAAGGCTTTTTTCCCCCATTGCCATCTCTCTTTAGTGAATTGCAGCTCTCGCGTTTCTCCTTCGCATCTTGCTAACTGTCACTGCAGGTTCTTGATTGTTCCCCCTCCATTGCGCTAGTGCCTGGAGGATCAGCAAGGATTAGTCCAATATCCTGGCCACCAGATACATTCCCTATCTTGTATTATCCCTACAAACTATTAACTGAACCCTATAACAACAGCCTGCCTCCTCACTATAAAATAGAGCTGTCTGAAGACACCCATCAACAACACAGGATGAGGGCTTTTCACAGGGTTTGAATAGAAAGTTGTAAAGAATGTTTCTTTAGTTCCCCTATTAAATGACAAGGAACTTGAATGGCCATTTCAAATAAGGGCCAGAATTTATAAATGTTGAATATGAACGCGTGCCTCAGACTCTTAAAAATCAATAACTGAAGTGAGGTTTAGAAATCATTTTTTGTGACTTAATGAGTTCATAAGTCTTTCTAAAGTGGCTTTTACATTCATAAACGCTTTTTCCCTAGCAGTATCCTAGTATTGCCAACTTTTTTTTTTTTCTTAGTTGCTCTGTTTTCAAATGCCTCTCTCTTGATCCTTTCCAGGGTTGGTACTTATTTGGTGAGTGATGAAACATATTATTATTAACCTTTCCAGAGGGAAAGGACAGGCCCAGATATAGTCATTTCGTATAATGGACTTATAATTTAGATATTCTATTATGTGCTACCATGATATTTTGAGAATTTTATCTTACTTACCTTTTTCTTCTTTCTTCCCTCCATTTCTTCCCTTCCTTCCTGTTTTCCTTCCTCCTTCTGTGAACCCAAAATTATTAAGGTATCTTATTAAAACAACAGGTGTACTCTCAGTATTCAGCATTATTGGAAACATCTTTTATATCCCAAGGCTTAATTTTTATTAAAATTCTGTTCTTTAGCACCTGTTCGCAATGAGTGTTTCTCCTGCACATCTAAATTTTCCAAGAGAAACTAATAAATGTGTTGGAGCTTGGAACAGCTTGCTCATGTCTAAGCCCTATGTCCCATTTAACTAAGCTGCTGTTTGGCTTGAAAGCCTGGGCTCTTGGCCAATAAACGCTGCTCGTGTTCGGAGTCCTTGTAGGAAACCATCCATGGCCAAGTTCCAGGGCCCAGCTGGTGAAGTCAGCTTGTTGCTCTTTTGGTCTTTAACCTGAGAGAAAAACTACATCCTGTAAAAAATTCCTAACAGAGAAAGGTATGATGATTAAGTTTAGCAAGAAACTTATTGATGCGCTTGGTTTTGCCCTCTGGTAACTTTTGTAGGGAGTAACTGGCCCGTTACTACAAGTAGGGGCTTGCCTGGCTCCAGATCTTTCCTGTTTCAGTTAGCTTTAAGGTGAAAGAAAATACATGCAATAATCTTCCTTGTAAGGAAGCAGGATGGCATGGAATTAAATGAAGTAATATCCATGAAAACTGATACAATGCTTGATGAATAGAGCTTAGAACATTAACTAGCACATAATGACCAAAATTTGGTTGAATCAACACATAGCACTAAACCCAGCCAACAAACAAAAACCCCCATAGCCAGTGGTCACAAATTATTATATTTTTGGTCAATTAAAATTTAGCAAAAATAATTAGAAAGAAGAATTAACTCAAGGTTGCCAACATTTTACTTTGCCTAATAAAGAGATTTTAAAAACGCCTGCTACTTATCACCCTCAATTCATAAAGGAAGGGAAATTTTAACATTTTAAAGGAGAAAGGACACCTTGTGATAAAGGACAGTTCTTTAAAGTTATCTTTATGAAAATGTTATTATTTTTCTCAGTTTGTTCTAGGCCGGGGAACAATTTTGGGCATTTTGGCTTAGAAGTTAAAGTCTTGGCCTCTGAAGTCCATCTGCCTGCTCAGCACCCCTCCTAATGTGGAATGACCTCGAGCACGTTACTTTACTTCTCTGTTCTTTGGTTTCCTGATCCAAAGAATGGGGTTCATGTAATCTGACTCATGGGGGTTTTGTGAGCATCAATAAATAATACATACTCTTTGAACAGTGCCTGGCACATAATAAATGCTCAATAAATGTTAACTATCACTGTGGGAATTAACTTGGTTCACCAAATATTAACCCCTCTCTACCCCCAGGCACTTGTAGGATTGTACTTCTCAGCCTTGTCCCCTTTTGCGGTTGGGTGGGGCCAGGTGACTGGTAGGCTGGGAGCAGAATTGACTTGAGTCACTTTGAAGTATTTAATCAGCAGTGAGACCTTCTAGAGTCTCTTTTCCCCAAAGTATTGTGATGGGTAACATCTGAGATGGGGGCTACTCCATCAGCCTGGGTCCCTGAGTGACTGCGGTGAGCAAAGTACCAGCAGCCCCCACCCCCACCCAAGGTGACATGCAGTGTATAAGAAACAAGCTTTTGTTTTAAATCACTGAGGTTTTAAAGGCTTTGTTTTTGACATGGAATCTTATTTATCCTGACTAGTGCAACTATTATTCATAATATGGCTAATTATCCTTTCCTTGAATGATTTGGGAAATCATTTTTCTAGCTCAGCGGTTCTCAAAGTGTCATCTGTGGACCCATGGAGGTCTGCAGGGTGAAAACTGTTTCCATAATAATACTAAGATGACATTTGCCTTCCTGACTGTGTTGAAATTATACTCGTAGTCCAGAACTTTGTCTAGTGGGCAAAGTTGCAGGCAGCGTCCCCAAACGGTACTAGTAGTCATATTCTTCACTGCTACATGCTTAGGAAAAAACAATGTCAGTTTCAGTAAAAAACGTTCTCGGCGAAGCATTAAAAAGTATTAATTTTATTTACTCTCTATTCTTGAGTATACACTTAAAAATATCTTGTGTGATAAAATGGAAAGTAGGCGTAAAGAACTTTGGCTGCCTGACAGTGTCCAATAGTATCTTGAGAAAAATCATGTGCACCTACTGCTTTGTGTTGTGAGCTGAACAAGCTGCTATTTTTCTGCCATAAATCTCATTTTTACTTGGAGGAATTACTGACAAACTGTGGTTATTCCAACTTGTATATTTGATAGTCATTTTTTTTGAAAATGCACAAAGTAACTTTGCCAAACTGTTTCAAGAAGAAAATTGGCATTATTTGTTGTCAATGATAAAACTCAAGCTGTCATCAGGGAAATACAAATAAAAACCACAGTGAGATCCCAATTCACACCAGTCAGAATGGCTGAAATTAACCAATCAGGAAACAACAGATGTTGGTGAGGATGTGGAGAAAGGGGAACCCTCCTATACTATTGGTAGGAATGCAAGCTGGTGCATCCACTTTGGAAAACAGCATGGAGGTTCCTCAAAAAGTGGAAAATAGAGCTACCCTATGACCCAGCAATTGCACTACTGGGTATTTACCCTAAAGATACAAATGTAGTGATCCAAAGGGGCACATGCACCCAAATGTTTATAGCAGCAATGTCCACAATAGCCAAACTATGGAAAGAGCCTAGATGTCCATCAACAGATGAATGGATAAAGAAGATGTGGTGTATACACACACATGCACACACATGCACACACATGCACGCACACACATGCACACACACACAGGAATATTATGCAGACTTCAAAAATGTAAACGTGTCGTTTGCAACAATGTGGATGGAACTAGAGGGTATTCCATGCTAAGCAAAATAAGTCCATCAGAGAACAACAATTATCATATGATCTCACTGATAGGAGGAATTTGAGAAACAAGACAGGATCATAGGGGAAGGGAGGGCAAATGAAACAAGAGGAAACCAGAGAGGAAGACAAACCATAAGAGACTCTTAATCCCAGGAAACAAACTGAGGGTTGCTGGAGTGGAGGGGAGTGGGAGGGGTGGGGTGGGTGGGTGATGGACATTGAAGAGGGTATGTGCTATGGTGAGCGCTGTGAAGTAAAACAGATGAATCAGAGACCTGTACCCCTGAAACAAATAATTATTATATACATACATATATGTGTATATATGCATATATATACATACGTTATATGTTAATGCAAAAAAAAAAAAAACAACCCTCAAGCCTTCAAGCAAAAATTAGATTTTTGGAAGACCCCTGTCCTTGATAACATCCCAATCCATAAAGACTTACCTGATGAGTTTGGTAGAGATATTGATAAAAGTGGTTTTTAAAAATATAACTCAGTGAACCAATATTTTCCAGATGACTAATGCGTGATGCTACAAAGTCATACATGAGTAAAATATCCATTCAAAGGTCAAGGCAAACCAAAGGAATTAAATGTAAAAGAATATGAAAAGGGTATTGGTACGGTTTTAGATTCTACATTGTACCTAACCTTTAAGAATATCCCACTTGTCAAATTCAGGTACAATATCAAAGAAAAATATTCATAACTATGTGAAAAGACTGTCAAGATACTTCTCCCTTTTCCAGCTATTTGGTGCTAGATTTTCTTTATATACTTCAACTAGAATAACTTAGGGCAATAATTTGAATGTATCAGCTGTTGAAGAGAATCCAGCTCTCCTGTCTTAATCCAGACATCAAAGAGATTTGCAGTAATCTCTTTGCCACTGCCACTGTCCTCACCGTTTTTTTTAAATTTTGGAAAATATTATTTTGGAAAATATTGTTAAATTTTGGAAAATTCCTGAAAATATTTATGTTGATTAACATGTAATAGATTTTACCTAAATTTATAAATGCTTTTCAAATTTCTCAGTTTTAATGTCTAAGGTGACAAAGGCTAAAGAGATATAGCTTGCATTAACAAACACTTTTTGATGTCCTCAGTGATTTTTGAAAATACAAAAGTGTTCTGAGACCAAAACCTGCAAGAACTGCTGGCGTAGATTACTTAAGTATTTTCTAGAGCTAGGGCTTCAAGGACCCCAGCTGGTATTAATGTGCCCTTTCTTAGTTTGAAAAGCTAGGGATCCCTGGGTGTTTTAGTTCATTAAGTGTCTGCCTTCCATTCAGGTCATGATCGCAGGGTCGTGGGATGGAGTCCCACATCCAGCTCCCTGCTCAGCAGAGAGCCTGCTTCTCCCTCTCCCTGCTCCTCTCCCTGCTTGTACTCTCTCTCTCTGGCAAATGAATAAATAAAATCTTTTAAAAAAAAACCTCAAATCATGCCAGAGGACACCCAGGATCCCAAGAAGGGTAGAGCGCGATCTGGTATTCTCTCTCAGTGTCACCTCAGAGCTGCTCCTTGGAATCACAGTTGGGCAGGCCACTTGACATCTCCTTCACACTCCTGTGTGCCTGTGTCTGACTGGAGTAGCACCACCTTGCCGTCCAAGTTCTGAGGCACATATCCCAGACTCTTGGGCTTTACGCCTGTCCTTTCTCACTATTGTGTCTTCACATGAGAAGAAGGGAAGAAGAGGCGGCTGATTTTAATAAGCTACCACCTGTGATCAGAACATTGCAACCCAATGCTGTGTGCAGGCTGGAGAGAGAACAATGGGACACTGTCTCCTGGAAAAGGAGTATGCTTTATGGGGCAATTTTATGGGATTTTATTCAAAGGCTGCCTTAACTAGTGGCTTCCTCTGGCACTCAGACTCCCCAAGTGCCTTGCCAGGGGAGGGCTCTTAATCCTCTTTAGCTGTCACATCCCAACACCCAGGCACTGGGAAGTCGTGAGGCTTGGCAGCAGCATGTACCGCTGTCCACAGTGCAGGGGGTGATGGCCAGGAGCCTCTTCTTCCCCTGTGGCACATAGGGCCGTAGCATTGCTGCACTGCAGGGAGACCCACACCCCAGGATCTACGCCATGCTGCTGGTCTAGGGCTCTGGGTCTTTAGATCCAGGGCCTCTGGAGTTCCTCGCTCTCCCAGGAGGTGCCTGCCATTGGCACTTGGAAGGTTCCACTTTCATGGGGAAGGTTCAGTCGTTCAGCTTCCTCTGAGTAGTTGTTCTCAAGTCATCCTTGATGTCTTGGGAAAACACCCATTGGGTCTTGGGAAAACACCCACTCCTGTTTATCATAGCTCTAACTCTCTCTCCAACTCCAAAATTCCCTGTTTCTATCTGCATAAATACCAATGGACCAACTCCCACATCCTTAATTTTGGTCTCCTAAGAAGAGGTGCCCTTTCCACTCATGGCTAACTCTGTATCTTTGCTCTTGATTCCTTTCTCTTCCTGCCTTCTGGATATGGACTGTGTTCCATTTGTTAGTCTCTCACTTCTGTGTGTTGTCAGAAGTGTCCTTTCTCTAGGACTCCCTTCCTCACAGTCCTCATTTCTCACATCTGTTTCTGAGCAGCCGTCTGCCACGTAGTTAGAGATGGGCTGTGGAGTCACATGCAACCCAATTCAGGTCTGGCTCTAGCCAGTTCTTTTGTGTGACTTTGGAAGAATTACATTGCATTTCTGTGCCTTGGTTTCATTATAAAATGCAGTTCTAATAGTACTTGCTTTAGGTAACTAAATCACAGTGTCAGACAAAGCCTTTGGAGCTCGAGAATTAATGGGCCTTATTGGAAGGTAGATGGGAGTTCACCAGGTAGTCCAAATGGAGTGGTCTTGGAGAAGAGAAGAGATATACCAGGGTTCCAGCCACAAAACAAACAATAATAACAAAAAAGAAAACTGCACGATCGGAGCCTGTATGGGGGCAAGAAGAAGCTTGACAGGTGAATTCTGCTGGCAGAGTTCTGGCTATTTGTGAAGTAGAGTGGGGAGCTCCAGCAGCTGGAGGGACTAGGAGTTAGAAGACAAGAGATAAGGCCAATGGGAACAGTAAGCGTTCCTCTGAACCCCTTCTGACAACTTACAGCATCATCCTGACTTGGTTGACCTGAAGAAGACATTTTTCATCTTCATCTAAAGCACAAAATTGAGTCTTTGATTGCCATTGTCATTTTGTGTATCAAGGGCTTTGCAGTAAAGAGGAAGGTGATGACTTTTGAGTCCTGGGATGTTTCTGATTTTACTCGAGCACAGTCTGCCCCCTACTGATCATTCTGGATGTTTTCAGCATGAATGGGTTTACTTGATACCATTGCTTCTGTCCTCAGGGAAATTGAAAGAGGGAGAGAGAATAAAGTCAGAAACCTGTGCATCACGAGTATATTTAAAATCTCCCAGAAGTGACCCTCCTAGCATTAAAAGCTATACAAGTTAGTGTGAGTGGGCAAGTATAATTTAAACAGAGCCCAGAAGGTGTATATAAAAGGCCCCCAACTCCAAGTACTTGGGATGTGGCAAGAACTACCAGTGATGAAAATTTCTGAAGACCCAAAGTTCAATGAGAAAAAAAACACATGTATATAATTAAGAAAAATATCTATGTCACTTGAAAGCATGTTGTATTTGGAGAATATTCTTTTGACAGGAAAGGAAAGTGTGGAGGAAGACTCCAGAGAGTTGCAAATTAATGTTCTGCTCTCTGGCCAGGCACACTGGAAAGGAATTAGTGGCACTATCTTACTATTTTCTGTTGTAGAAATAAAATTTTATTGTATCCTTTCCATAGTAATAAAATCAATTAAAGTTTAAATATTAACTAAATAATTCATAGGAGACAAGATTATGAGTTCTTGATCTTGAAATGGTATCATAAATGTTACACAGGAGAAAGATCGGGTAAACACTGCTTACACGGCGGTTCTTTATTTCACTTTATGTATGTTCCTAGAAGCTATAAAGTAATAGTACATCTAGCCGTAGGGAAAGTAATATTGCCTCCGGACAGACAGCTTTTGTTTTAAAAACTGGTGAAAAAATTCCTTGATTTTCAAATTTTCTTGAAGTTGTTGTAATTTTTCATGAGAATTTTAATAGCTATGTCTGCCAAAAATTTTTTTTCTAGTTTATCTGAATTTTAAGAGTAATATCTTATTGATTACTTACTGATTATTAAGAGTAATATCTTATTGAGCAGCTATGAAAATTAAATCTCTTATAAACCTTTATCTGAAGAAAATGTGATGCAGTTGAACATGACACTATGCAGTTGTCACATCTCAGATAACATGACTTAAGTTCCCCAAAATATGTCCTTAGATGGGCTCTAAGTTCAGGGCCATCAGACTTTTCTGTGAAGGGCAGGTAGTAAATATCTTAAACTTGCAGGCCACACAGTCTCTGTTGCAAGCACTCAGCTGTAGGAAGAAGACTGCGATAGCCATTGGCTAAACAAATGAATGTGACAGTGTTCTAATAAAACTTTATTTACAAAAATAAATGGAGAACCAGATTTGGCTTGAGGGTCATATTGTGCTATTCTCTGCTCTAAACTAGAGTAGCCTAGATGTATGTATTTTTTGAATAGTTAGGATGTCAGATTTGAGAATGGCTAGTAGAGGTATTTAAATTATATCAGTACATATATTTCAAACATTTTGATAGTAGCAATAGTAAGTTCGGATGTCTTTAATCAATTTCTTGGCACACAACTTGTTTTTAGAATGCTGTCCATAGGGGCGCCTGGGTGGCTCAGTGGGTTAAAGCCTCTGCTTTCGGCTCAGGTCATGATCCCAGGGTTCTGGGATCGAGCCCCGCATCGGGCTCTCTGCTCCGCGGAGAGCCTGCTTCCTCCTCTCTCTCTGACTGTCTCCCTGCCTACTTGTGATTTCTGTCTGTCAAATAAATAAATAAAAAATCTTTAAAAAAAAAAAAAAGAATGCTGTCCATATGCGACAGTTCTCTTCCACAAAGACCTCAGTCTGTATATGTTTAGTTCAAAGGTAGAAAAATCTAGTCTGTTGGGAAAAAAGTGTTGAAATAAATGTGACTATAGATTTAGTGTAAATGAAGTTTTATTCATAGATTGAAATTTAGAGAAGGGATAGCTGAATAATTTCTGTCAGAACTACTCCACTTTATAATTGAACAAATATTTCTCAAATCAATCACACTTTATCTCATCCTACATTTTCCCATGAATATTTACCCTAACATGCATAGGCTCTCCATGAGAATGACAGTGAATTCAAGTCACAGTTTTTGAAGAGCCTTGTTACTTAAATTTCTTTTTTTTTTTTAATGGCACATTTAACCAGTTCTCTTTATAGTACACCAATATTCAAGGCCAGTTAAAAATAAAATAGCCAAATAAATTGAGGAAGACTGCAGATACCCAAAAGCTGACATTTTAAATACCTTCTGTGAACTTTTCACACCATGCATGAGTAAGAGAAAGGTATAATTTTCCTCAAATTACCTAATATGGGGCAAATCAGAATCAGCTGATTTCTGTAAATAACTGTGAATATACTTTTACTTCAGTCATCATCTCAAGACCTAGATGGTTTTTCAGTCTCTTGTTTCTTAGCTCTTTAAAAGGAATATATGTATATATATATACACACACACACATATGTATATATGTTTATGTATTTTTATTTTTATTTTTATATTCATGCTATTAATCAGGACTTTAGCTATAGCCACAGGTTGAGAACCTATTTTTCATATTCCCTCAAAGGAAAAAGTACCTGTGGTTTTTCTTGCCATATGTAAGTTGTGTCTGAGATCCTCCTGTCTCCATCTGTGCATTTGGGCTGTGGTGGAGATGAGCCTACATGGCCGCTGTCCCCTGCACATTGCCAGCACATTGCCACTTCTTGCACAACTTGCTTCTCCCCAGATTTCTGAGTTTTACCCTCAGAATGAAGGTAAATGAAGAGATAGGAAGACAGTGTTACTGATCTCTATGAAAAATAACATGTTATTCTGTAAAAAGTCACACAACTTTCTAGTACCTTGAAGGTTCAAATAAACTATTTAAAACAAAGCAAAACAAAGCAAATAGACCTGAGAGATTTGAACTGTTGTTGTAGTTGCCATACAATGAAATTATTTTTAAATTATAGTGTTGCTGGATTGCCTGGGTGGCTCAGTCAGTTAAGTACCCAACTCTTGATTTGGCTCAGGTCATATATCAGAGTTTTGAGATCAAGCCCTGTGTCAGTCTCCATGCTGAGCAGCGAGCCTGCTTAAGATTCTCTCTCCCTCTCCCTTAGCCCCTCCCTCTCTGTTCTCTGTCTCTTTCAAAAAAAAAAATTTTTTTTATAGTGTTGTCTGTCTGTACCCCTTAGAGAATTTGAAAATTTGTTAAATGGGCAATGTGATGATAATCACCTCATTTCTAATCAGGTAATTTTCTATTATAAGTTTATTATATTAATTTTATTTGTTAAATTCAGGAAAGCTAATACATTTCATTTGCATCTGAGAGGAAGAGTCTTTTCTTTGCCTTGTACTTTAGAAATATTTCATATTCTTTTTTTTTAAATCTCACGTCTTCTCTTTATTTTTTAAATTTTTTCATTGTGTTATATTAGTCACCATACAGTACATCATTAGTTTTTGATGTAGTGTTCCATGATTCATTGTTTGTGTATAACATCCAGTGCCCCATGCAATCCACGCCCTCCTTAATACCCATCACCAGGTTCACCCATCCCCCTGCCCCCCTCCCCTCTAAAAACCTCGGTTTGTTTCCCATAGTGTAGAGTGTCTCATGGTTCATCTCCCCCTCTGATCCCCCCTGCTTCATTTTTCCCTTCCTTCTCCTAATGTCCTCCATGCTATTCCTTATGCTCCACAAGTAAATTAAACTATATGATAATTGACTTTCTCTGCTTGACTTATTTCACTCAGCATAATCTTCTCCAATTCCATCCATGTTGATGTAAATGGTGGGTATTCATCCTTTCTGATGCCTGAGTAATATTCCATTATATATAAGGACCACATCTTCTTTATCCATTTGTCTATTGAAGGGCATCTTGGCTCTTTCCACAATTTGGCTATTGTGGGCATTGCTGCTCTGAACATTGGGGTGCATTTGCCCCTTCTTTTTACTTACTACATCTATATCTTTGGGGTAAATGCCCAGTAGTGCAATTGCTGAGTCATAGAGTAGCTCTATTTTTAATTTTTTGAGGAAACTCCACACTGTTTTCCAAAGTGGCTATATCAACTTCCATTCCCACCAAGAGTGTAAGAGGGTTCCCCTTTCTCTATAACCTCTCCGACATTTGTTGTTTCTTGCCTTGTCAATTTTTGCCATTCTTTTTTTTTTTAAAGATTTTATTTATTTATTTGACAGACAGAGATCACAAGCAGGCAGAGAGGCAGGCAGAGAGAGAGGAAGGGAAGCAGGCTCCCTGCCGAGCAGAGAGCCCGATGTGGGGCTCAATCCCAGGACCCTGGGATCATGACCTGAGCCAAAGGCAGAGGCTTTAACCCACTGAGCCACCCAGGCGCCCCAATTTTTGCCATTCTAACAGGTGTAATGTGGTATCTCAGTGTGGTTTTGATTTGAATTTCCCTGATGGCTAATGATGATGAACATTTTTCATGCGTCTGTTAGCCGTGTGTATGTCTTCTTTGGAGAAGTGCCTGTTCTTGTCTTCTGTCCACTTTTTGACTTGATTATTTTTTTGGGTATTGAGTTTGAGAAGTTCTTTATAGATCTTAGATATCAACCCTTTATCAACAGTGTCATTTGCAAATATCTTCTCTCATTCTGTGGTTTGCCTCTTTGTTTTGTTGACTGTTTCCTTTGCTGTGCAGAAGCTTTTGACCTTGATGAAGTCCCAAAAGTTCATTTTCGCATTTGTTTCCCTTGCCTTTGGAGACAGGTCTTGAAAGAAGTTGCTGTGGCTGTTATTCCCCTCTAGGATTTTGATGGATTCCTGTCTCAGTTGAGGTCTTTCATCCATTTAAAGTTTATCTTTGTGTATGGTGTAGGAGAATGCTTCTTCACTACCCATCTACATCTAAATCAGCTTATCACTTAAAATCTTGGTTTTATTTCTTTTTTCAGAAGGTTCACAAGTGTTTTGCTTTATTTGTTGCTAAGATTATTCCCAAAAGAAACCATATGGAATTATGAGGACTTTATCCAGCAAATGGGAATTTAGAGAACAAGTTTCTTATTGTTTGCAGTGGGGTTTTCCCCCCTAATGAAAAATGAGTTAATTTTGCTTTCATAAAAACTTGTACATAATGATGAATTTCTGGTGCCTCCTGGAGATAGAGCATTATTTCCAAGAGTTTTTGCATCCCAATCATTGCAAAGGGAGTTCCATCATACAGAACACAGACTTATGTTTTAATGAGGGTAATCCTTCTAGCCTTTTACCACTAATATTGAAGTAAGATGCCATTTCTCATTCTGACAGTCGGCAATGGAGCCCAAGTAGCTGGAATTTTACATGCATCCAGGAATTTCTGTTGTGAAACCTACACAGAACAGACTAAGAGGCTATTCTAGGTTCTCTAAATGCCATTCAATATATAATAAGAAAAAAACAGCATTATCTTAACAGTTTCTGGTATGAAAATTGGATGGCTCTTCCTTGGATCCTTTCATTTCATACTCATTCTAATTGACTTTGAGTCAAGACTACATCTGATTTTTTTTTCCATCTCTAATAATGACATAAGGACAGCCACTGGAATGGGAGCTGAGATCAGGGTCCTTATTAGGCAGCAAACATAGAAGGAGCCCTTGATGGTGACTGTGAAGGTGTCCAGAAACAATATGGCAGAACAGCAGAAGGTGGGGGACACCAGTGAAACAGGTGGCCAGACTGGTCTGTTTTGAATAAGGTCTTTGGAATCAGTCCTCAGTTTGAGTGCCAAGAAGAAATCACAATATTTCTACCTAATTGCTACCACCAAAAATGCAGGAGAACATTCTCAACCTAAGATGCTAAGGTTTCTGCAGCTAAGCCTGTGTCTACCTACACACCAGTCATTTTTAGCAATAACAAACCTGAGGATGGGAGTTCTTACCCTGCCTTGATAGGGCCCAAGTTGACAATTTATTTAAAAATGTTATTTAGATCAAATTCAGTGCCTGCTTAAAGGTATCAAGGTAAGGAGATATAACACATAAAATAATGATTACATGGCTTTTATTGAAGGTGTTTTTATATATATGTACATGCACACACACACATACATACATACATACATATTTGTTCTCTTTCTTAGTTTCATAATAATGCTTTTCATTTTGGCTACTTTATTTGTCTTTACATGATTAGCCTTATTTTTCAAAGGCTTCGAGTAGATCACCATTAGGGCCAATGTTGGCATTTAAATTCCAAAGAAGTTCAAGTATACTCTGGAAGAAATAGATTTATAAATAAGAGCAAATGAGCATGTGGGGGGCTCAGTCAGTTAAGCATCCTACTCTTCATTTTGGCTCAGGTCATGATCTCAGGGTCGTGAGCTCCACACAAGACTGTGTGTGGAGCTCTGAGCTCTGTGGAGAGTCTGCTTGAGATTCTCTCTCTCCCTCTGCTGCTCTCCCCACTCATGTGTGCATGCTCTCTCTCTCTCTCTCTCTCTCAAGTAAACAAGTAAATTTTTAAAAATAAATAAGGGTAAAAATATTAGTAAATGAGAGACTGTATTTCTAAGCAACAGAAATTCCACATCATAACAAACCATGTCCAGATGGCCAGTAGATGAATCAGTGTCAGAGAAAGATGATCTTTTCACATGGGCTGACCAGCAGCTCCATGTGAAATAAAGGTGGCCCATTTATCATTACTTTTGCCAGTTTCTTTTTCTAATGGGTATGGACAGGTAGGGGTTAAAATTTAGGGCTTGTTTGTGTAGGATTCATCAGAAAAGCCCCATATTAGGATCCTTATGTTGCCTTCCCAATGAGCATTCCAGGAGAAGGATGCAGAATCCTCAGCCACAGTAGTTGGAGAAGTGGTTCTGTTGGACCTGTGGTGCTGCCCTAAAGATTTTCCTAAAGTAGAGATCCAAGCAATACCTTTCTTTGTTTGAAACTCTGAGGCAATTTCTCCCATAGCTTCAAAATCTCTGGTTTACGTACAAAACACCCTTTATGATCTGCCCTTAATCCTGGCGTTTATCACATTCTTCATAGTCACTGGTCCCCTTTGTGTCTCTGCCACTGTATAGTGAGCTCCCAGAGGGTAGGAAGTACATCTTGCTCATTTTAGTATACCCGGTACTAGGTCCATTAAGAACCTTGGGAAATATTTGTTGAATAACAGAAGAGATGAATGGAAATATTGCCGTCCGTCCTCTAAGACCTAACATGGCTGTGTTTTTCTTTCCCTAAGGACTTTGGCATTATGTTCCTGCATCACCTTGTAGCTATTTTCTTGATTTCCTTTTCATATGTCAACAATATGGCCCGAGTAGGGACCCTGGTCCTCTGTCTTCATGATTCAGCTGATGCTCTTCTAGAGGTAAATCTTTCCTTTCATCTTTAAGAGTTCAAAATCTAGTATTCAGGAAATCCCCAAGACCATCAGTTCTTCTATGTTATTCTAGATGGCACTGGGGAGAAGATAGTATGTGACTGATTTGAAACTGCAAAGTGTTTCTTTGTAAGTTAAATGGCTAATAGTGAGACTTTAGTCTATACATTTTTATACAAAGAATGTTCATCATCTTAGCATTCTTTAATTGAATAATGAAAACCTTTACTATCTAACACTTAAGAAATGAATGTTTTATAATTGGAAAATCATTACTTGAATAGGTTTTGTTTCTGGTATTGTAAGTTTCACACTGATATATCTGGGAAGTACATATAACTGAATTTAGCGAGTAATGGTAGTTGTACATCCTGATGAAATTAATTAGTCATAGTTTTTATTGCCAATATATATATTATCCTAGGATGTTTATAGTGAAAATTATTTTTGAATTCTAAAGTAAATATAAAAACTGTGTTCTCTACATGTATAAATATAAGGAGTATTTGAGGAAATATTGTTTTTATTTTGATAAACTTTCTAAAACATCATCATTTAGGAACTCTGTTCCTTATAAGGCTGTGAAATAGAAAAATAGTCCTAACGGGCTATGTCAGATGATAGTATGGTGTTACGATTTTTAAGTGGTTCTAGCTAAACTCTATTTAGCATATTTTTTAAAGGAGAAAATAGAGTTTTATAAGGGCAGTCTCCTGTAAACCAGTTATCATTTGGTTAAATCCTAAGTATGCTTGAAAGTGGAGATTTATACAGCAATATGCAGTTTTGAAATCAACCCTGTACTATCTACCAACTTTAATGCATATGGAAATGGCTGGTTGAATCTTTGTCTACCACTTTTATCCAGAAGGGAAAAACAATTCAGAAATGCCAGCCATGTGGCTTAAAGACAAATATTCTTTATCACAATGATTTTCTTTACATTATACAGTAATGCTTGAGAATATCCAAAGAGTGGGATATGTCAGCTATCAACTATTTGAAGTGGGATCTATGACCTAGACATTTCAGAAAAATTGCATGTTTGATGCTTTTTTTTTGAATACTGTTGAATGAACATAAGAGAAAAATGGTTTACCTAGACAGAAGGAGGCAGAAGATGCTTTTCTTCTTTCCTACTATAATTCATGGTATCACACCCAAAGTACTCATGAAATTAAAAGTTCACAATCCTGGCTTCTTCTCAGTTAATAAGTATTTTTTTCTTAGGAATCCATTTCTGTCACCACTCTATTTTACTTAAAGCTACAGAATTTTAGCTTCTATGGATACTGTCAACAGTCCTTGCAAGTTTGACTCAGCTAATTTAACTTTCTAAGAAGTAGAAGATAATGTTACAAATTCCACAAGACATCTTCAATTTCTAACCCTATATGTGGGTGCATGTGAATTCTATGTGAAAATGTAAAAAGAGGTGATCAAAATTATGTTTTCAGTGTCACCTATTGTTACATAGCATCATCTACTTAAAAATGTGTAGATGGTTGGGAAAGGGAGGTAATCTCTTCCCTAATTTATAATATGAAAAGTGGTCACTTAAATTACTATCATAAATTATTAGAGTAATTCTCACAGACACTTGGAACATTAGTGACTTTCATCTAGAAAATGACCCATTAATGGAACTTTGAAAATTATACCTAAATGGATTCATTGAAATAACATGATCTTGACATGTTCTGTATTTCTAAATTTATGAGAATAAGCCAAGAAACTGTCTCCTGAGAATATTCCTTATGCCTGTTTAAGGAAAACCTTTCATTCTAAGTAGAAAAGAGAAAACAATGCAGAAAGTCTCCATATATTTTGTACAAACTTGTGACCTTAGTGTTTGGGACTCATTAGACTTTTAAAGGATTACCTAGCACTTTATATTTGACCTGTTATGCCAAATTCCTGTGTTGGTGTCATTGCCTTGCTGATATCCTCTATAATGCAGGAATTTTCTTATTTTTCTGTTTTCCTGAGATCAACCATATAATTGAATTTTTCAGGTTGCTGAACGTTTTATTAAATCTGTGACAGTCTGTAGTTTTACTTATAGCTAATGTTGCTTTTCACTGAACTTATGAGTAATTTATAAATACTGATGCATGATGCATGACGTTTCAAAGTAGCAGGCAATTTTTATGCATCTGGTAAGTTCTATCTTATAGGAGACTCATGCATATTGAAAGAAACTTTTCATTTACCAGTTTAACTACATCAATATATCCCATTACTTCCTTTCATAGGCTGCCAAAATGGCAAATTATGCCAAGTTTCAGAAGATTTGTGATCTTCTGTTTGTTATGTTTGCCATGGTTTTTATCACCACACGACTGGGTATATTTCCGCTCTGGTGAGTATGCCAATCTTTTCCGGCAGAGCCACCCCTTCTTTTGCTTTTGAATTTCATTCCAAATATTTAGTGAGCAGTTAAAGAAAGTGGGGGAAGGACTCAAGAAATGGCTTTGGTTTCTTCTTCCAGAAATATTGTACTCTTTCTTCATCTTTTCTGCAGGATAGTTAGAGAAGGATGTGCTTTACAGGAGTTCTGAGACCGCAGAAAGCCGTCTGCCATTTTGGGGTCCAGTCTAGAGTATGAATCAGAAACCCTTAGCCATGAAAGTTTGCATAAATAAAGGAAACACCATGTTGCAACCAGTTACATAGCAGGGATCCTCCTGTATCAGGCGTTTACAAAGCCTTGTCCCTAGAAGGGTAGCAGCAGCATCACCAAAGAGCACCAAAGGGCAACTTCCTGGTAACAGACCTACTGAATCTCAAACTTTGAATTTGGGTCTCGGCAGTCTGTGTTTTCATAAGCCTTCTGGTGGTTCTGCTCCACATTGAAGTTTGAGTACCATGTCCTATGTAATTCTCCTCCTCAGCTGTATTGATAGCTAAAACAGATGGAAGGTATAACCTGAAACTAACCCCTGGAATTCCCTTTGGCCTCGTAATGTCTGGATGTCTTTTGTTTTGTTGAGAGCTAAAGAAATAACATGACTGATTTTGGTGGAATTTGACAGTCCTTTCTATAGAAAATAGGCCCAGTGTCATTAATCTTTTTTTTCTGGAAGGTTCTTACTTGAACTAGAAAAGAAATGAACCCTCTGTATCACTTAAAGTCTACCACTGATGGCAGATTTTTTTTTCCCCCCGATTTTAAGAAATTGATTTGAATGGGAAATTAAAGCAATGGAGATTGGGAAAGGCTGAGAGATGAAGGGAGGCAATAATAACTTTCCCCGGTAGAAGAGTAACCGTAATAAAGTTGGGATTCTTAAATGAATATGTCTGTCACTGGAGTTGCATAAACAAATTATTAACACACACACACACACACACACACACACACACTTTTTCTCTGAGGCTCTCAACCCTGTTTTAGACCCTTACTATGAAAATCATTTTAAGAAACAACACTGTGTGTTGCAACAAGAATTTATAAAACCTCAGTACAGTTTTATATGCTTGTAGGTAGGAAACACATGTAATTTTGTGTATAATGTATCTGTAATTATTCAGGATTGGGTATCTTTCAACATTATTAAAACAGAACTTAGTGGTAAGAATTTAAATAGATATAATGCAAACGAAGTCCAAGACATATTTCTCCAGAGAATAATAGAAAGTTTTTCTTATCTAGGGTTTCTGAGAACCTGAGTTTTAAAGAAATAAGCATCACTCTTAAGTACTTTGATTTATGTACTTCCCTTAAAGGGTAGAATTAAAATTAGATGCACCCCCTCTCCCCTCTAGCTAATGTAAAAAAGCTCTTTTAGGTTTAGACATCAATGAGTTGCCTGGAACATAGACTGCAGAGTATAGAAATTATGCAGTGCTACTAATAAGAGAACTCGTAAGTATGTCCTGTGATGATGCCAGAAACCAGCCACTTAGAAAGATCCTTATAACCAAATACAAAGCAAGAACTTACTTATATTGCAAATGTAGAACTTCTACTACCATGCCACTGCATGAGGCCAAGTTTTTCAAGAGGCAGCTTGCAGAGAGAAATATTTTATTGTTTGTTTGTAATACAAGAAATAATTTGTATACCTGATCCCATTGTAGTGGTACACGAAATGAATGAAATCCTTTTCAGATATGTTAAAGAAGTTGCATTGGTGCCTAGATGTCCTTTGTTTCCAATTCCTAGAGCAGAATGGGTATTGTTAGTGTTTAAAATTATAGTGTGAATAACAATAGCAAGTAGAGTTTTAAATGTTTTCCTTAATACTGTGAAATTCTTTTTTTTTAAATTCCTTTTAGATTAGAAAATCCTAGAATTGGGAGGGACTACAGGGTACCAGCTTCAGACTCTCCTCTTAACCCCTCTGCCCAGGATAGGAATTCTGTCATTTTCCCTAGTCCAGGAGTATTGCTTCAGAGGTTAAGGGAGAAATGGTTTTCTTTCTTTTCTTTTCCCTTTCTTTCTTTCTTTCTTTTCTGGTGCAAAATTGTGGTATAATAAAGCATGGGGACAGGATCAGTGGGCAGAAAGAGCTACTGTGAGAAATGGTTTCCTAAACAGAAACTTGGGTCTTTTTAACTTATAAACTAAAGGTCCTTAATCTGTTTAGAAACCCCTGAAACAGTATAAAAAGCATGTTCGTGTGTGTATTTTTTTCCTATAGGGGAGGGTGCATGGCTTCAGCAGATTATCAAGGATATCTCTGGCTCCTTCCCCTCCTTAAAAAAGTGGCTTTGGGGAACAGACTAAGTGTACCCTGCCACTTCGAATTGAAAACTCTTAAGAACGTGAAGGTCTCTAACGTATCATCTGTAGGCTTTCTTTTCATCAGAAAGCATCCTTAATCCCTTCAATTATTCCTGCCTGTTGTTTGCTCTCTTTTGTTCCTGAGAATTCCTCTTCGTGATGTTCCAAATGTGGATTGCCTGGTACAAAATATAAGAGAACTTTAAACAAGTCTTATTTAAAATGCATTTCTTTTTTCTTTTCTTTTCTTCTCTCTCTCTCTTTTTTTTTTTTTTTTTTTTTTTAAGATTTTATTTATTTGCCAGAGAGGGAGAGAGAGCACACACAGGGGGAGTTGCAGGCAGAGGGAGAATCAGACTTCCCGCTGAGCAGGGACACCCCCCCACCCCCCACCCCCCCCAGTTCAAGGCTTGATTCCAGGGCCCTGGGATCATGACCTGAGCCAGAGGCAGACAACCAACTGAGCCACCCAAGCACCTCTAGAACTGCATTTCTTTAATGCAGCTTGCCATTGCCTTAGCTGTAAGCTACTTTGACATTGTACTGTCAGTGATCTGATACACATCTGAGCTCCTGCCAGACTAGATCTCCCTCATCCTAAATTTATCTCACGTTTATTTCTATTATGATTTATTCATATACTATTATACAGACTGTATTTATTCATAATGTTGTTTTCAAATATTTTAGCCCAGTTAGGGTCTTCTGAACTACATCTGGTGCCATACTTATGCCTCCCCCCCGCCTTTCTGCTATGTAAGCAGATGCTTTTCATGCTTCCCCCAACTCACTGAAGGGAAAAGTTGACCCAGAGGAACTCCTGATACACTACTGCAGAATCTCTTTGGGTTGGCCTCAGTCTCTCAACCACCAGTCTGTCATTAGGATTTTACTTGTTACTGTCTCATAACTGCCCTGTCCTCATGCCTGCTTTATTTCCCCACATCCCCACGTTTTTTTAAGGTGTAATCAAAGAGGTCATCAAAGGCAGAAGCAGGGTGAGAAAAGAATATGAGGTCCACTGGCATGACTTGATTTTAGGAGACGTTTATTGGCTTCTGGGTCTTCATTTCTAGGCACCCACCCCCATCTGATTATCAACAACAGTGAGCTTATCGCCTAAAATTTCCAGTCTTTGCCTTTTCTGTATTGTTTAGGTGTCGACTTTTACCTTCAATACACCACCATTTTTAAAATGTATTTAGTGAATATGTATTAGGTACTTACTGTGTAACCAGTAAGGGGCCAGGTCCTGAGAATTCAGTTCAACACAGGTCCTGCCTTGGGACACTTTGCAGTTGAACCCTGATAGGTATATAATTCTGGTTTATAATTTTCTGGTTTATAATCTAGGGGGTGGCTAGAGATTACAAATTATTTTCTGAACATTTTCTGGAGGTAAATAAGATGACTGGATTGTCAGTGTTAAATAGCTCAGTGGAGCGTACTAAGGAGCTTTGTCAGCTAAATAAGCATTATCCTACATGGAGATTGTGTGTGTGAAACAGTCAATGGCTACTGGAGGGAAGGTGCTAGAGGTCTATTGGACTTCAGTTCTAACAAACATTTTACAAATTTCTTTCTTGTGCTTCAGGTAAAAGAGGAAACAAAATTATTCTATATGTCCTCTACTTTGTTTAGTTTTCAGTCCATTCACTTTGGAATCTCCAGCAATATCTTCCAGGTTCCTTCTGCCTATACTTGTGTTCCCACATGAACCACCAGAATTTTTGTAATTTGTGGGTTTAATAACACTTGGCTCATTCTCTACAGTGTCTTCAGTCCATGTCTCACCAAGACAGCATCCCCCGTGACTAACCTTTTCAGAATCATACACTGCCCATATTTTTCTTTTGTCCACAATACATCCTGCTAGAACATCACTGTCCATCAGGCTTCACAGTAATTATAAATTTTCTAGTAGCCACGTTAAAAAAGTAAGAAGAAAGAGGTGGCATCTTTTTGTACAACATGTTTTATTTAACTCAGTGTACTGAAAATAATATCATTTTAACATGTACTCAATATTTAAAATTACTGATATTTGCATTCTTTTGTTGCACACCAAATCTTTGAAATTGGGTATGTGTTTCATGTTTCTGCATCTACTCAGAAGTCTATGTATTTTAGCCCTTATGGTGTGGTTGGACAGTCAGTGATTTTATCATTTTTGAGGTTAAACCCATCGTCATAAGCTGTTATCCTTTTCATTGATCTGCATCTGTCTTTCCTCAACTCCATTTCTTTGTAATCCCTGAAATTCTTAACAATATCGCCTATTTTATAAAGCTGTGGTTTCAACTGGCACAGAGTAGATGATGCCCAGTATCATTGTACCATGCATCATGATGCCTTTCCCACAATGGCTACTCAGTATTTGTTGGGTGCATTAAGTTCTCTTTCCTCCTAAACAATCTCACATCTGTTTTCTTAGTGGAGCATTTTAAATTTTCTTAGTTGAGCATATCTTAGTTGAGCATATGTAGTAGATAGGGGCATTTTCTACCATATTACACAAAGAAAATCTGTTCATTTAGTCAATGATTACTGCATTTCTCTGGACTCTTTTCCTGACATCAGTTCAATTCAGCAAGTACTAAGTTCTTCCTCCAGTGCGATACTATCTTCTTTAAGGATTAGACTGTAAAGCTGTTGTTGAGATACATTTTTCGTAGTTACATAAAAAAGTAATTTCAGAATGATTGCCTCTATCCTTCTGGCCCAGCCAAGACACCATATTGTAAGCTTCATCATCCCCAAGCTCGTACATTAGAATATGAAAACAAAAAAGGCAATTCTACTAAGATCCTGACAGGGAAGGAAGTATCATGGTGCAGTCAGGAGAAAGACTCTTGCTTTGGGTCATGGTCACCCTCCCTGTGTGTCTGAAGACCAGGGGTTTAATTTCTTTACATCTATGTCTCCACCAAGAAGGTAAGAATAATAGTAATTGTTCTACCTACCTTACCAAGAAATGTTAAGGATCAAACGAAATACTGCTTTAGTTCTGTAACTATAAATTAAATTATAAATCGTAAATATTAAGGATTTTTAAAAATCTATTATTAAAAATGGAAATCCCCTTGGGGCACCTGGATGGCTCAGTCAGTTAAGTGCCTGCCTTCGCTCAGGTCCCGATCCCAGGGATCAAGTCCCTGTTGGGCTCCTTGCTCATCCAGGAGCCTACTTCTCCCTCTGCCTGCTGCTGCTCCCCCTGCTTGTGCTCTCTCCCTATCTCTTACTACAACAAATAAATAAATGACTAAAATCTTGAAAAGAGAAAGGGAAATTCCTATTATGGCCAAGTAGCTAGAAATTTTTATTACATTTTATAGCTTCCAACTAGTCTAGATTAAGGATCCATAATTGTAGACCCTTTTGAGATAAAATTTTAAAATGCTGTCTCCAGTTATGAGATTCAGAATATGTTAATTCAGTCACTTCTGTTTTCCGTTCTCAGTGAACATGTAATACCAGATCTGCACCAGGTTGCCTTATTCCCTCAAATTTCAAGTGACAATACTGATCCTGAGCCACCATAAGTGACCATTATTATTTATAGAATCTCACAGGATTTCGTAAAATGCAAAAATGTCAGGCTAGTTCTTTCCTACGAGTCACAGATTGACAGATCATTATCCAATGGTGAATGGGCATACCACAATTGCCAGAACCTCTTTCTTATGGTCAATGATGACTTTCCACTTCTCCATTCATGTCCCACCAAATGCTAACCCCTTGGCTACAGGAAGGCTAGAGTCAAATACGTACCTTCAGTAGTCTGCTGTTATTCAGACAGAAGTGTGTAACATCTCAGAACATGGTTTTCTGTGCATCTCTGTCCAGCAAGGTAGAATTATTTGCTGATTTGTACTCTCTGAAAGTTTCTGCAGTTAAAAACAAAACAAAACAAAAAAATGTTACAGAAGAGCCTAGATCATTCTTTTACCATTTTCCATAATAAGATTTGAAATTCATCCAGATGGTAGGGGAATATCATCATCTTCTCTGATTCAGTGTTCAAGACATACTTTACCAAAGTAGTGTGGCTTGTATGCTTTTCTGAATATCTGATAAGATTAGCCTCAGAGTTCACAAATTTGGAGAAGCTGGGTTTTTGTTTTCATTTTTCTAGACTCCATTGACAGATTTTTCTCTGACATTTTCCTTGGTGCTGGTCTGTGTTAAATATATTTAGAGATAAAGGATGAAATCTGAAATCTTTGGCTATTAGGTATTTTGGTATGTTTTTAATAATACATGCAATTGACATCAATTAATACCTTCCTAAGGTTGGGTAGAGATGGATGAAAACTATGTGTTTAAAATGTTTTGCCTCTTTTCATGTGAACATAATAATTTTCATATAATTTCAAGATTAAAAGGTTAGACCAGGAGTCAAAAAACTATGGCCTGTAGGACAAATCAGCCTCATTTCCTGTTTTTCTAAATTAAGTTTTATTGGAGCACAACCTTGCTCATCTGTTACATATTGTGTTTGGCTTTTGTCTGCTACCATGACTTGAGTAGTTGGGACAGAGTATATAGCCTGCTAATCCTAAAATATTTACCAGCTGTTTCTTCACAGAAAACGTTTGCCAACTCCTGGGCCAGGCCATTAAGAATTAGTCTGATAAGTTATTAAAAAAAAAAAAAAGGCAGTGGAGGAGAGTGATGTGTTTGTTACATGTATTCAGTCTTTGGATGTTCTTTAGAAGTATTGTCTACCTTAGGCAAAAAGCATGCAGGTATTCTTAATCTTGTATGTGAGGTGGGCAGATTATGCTCCCAATTAAGTAAGCTTTTTCCTTTTGTGACTTGAATCAACAACAACAAAAAATGCAGTATCCTAGTAATGCTTTCTGCATAGAATTGGTGTCTTAGGCATTTTTTCCTCCTTCCCGAGCACTGCAGAGAACCCTTTGCTAGGAGAAAGACAGAAAAAAAATGATTGTTTGGGGCACCTGGGCGGTACAGTCAGTTAAGCATCCAACTCTTGGTTTTGGCTCAGGTCCTGATCTCAGAGTCATGTGATTGCCCTGTGTCGGGCTCTCTGCTCAGCACGGAGTGGGCTTGTGATTCTCTCTCCCTCTCCCTCTGCCCCTCATGTTCATGGTCTTTCTCTCTCAAATAAGTATATGGATCTTAAAAATATATATGTGATTGTTCAAAGTATCATAAAATTCTGTATAGCCATTTCATCTGTTTTAAAAATATCTGAGTATTGTAGGGAAGTCTAATGCCAAGGCCAGAGATTTGCAAATTCTATATTTGATCAAGAATCTCACTGACTTGAGAGTGATGCTTTGTGGAAAATCCTGTAACAGATGAAGAACCTGTATCAGCTCTTTTGTTCTCTTATGTTATGATAAGGTGCAGCTGTGGACCAGGCTGGTTCTCTCTTCCAGCACTTACCCTCACCTCCCTATTGTGGTCCCCAGATCTCTCCTGCCTACTGGACACTCTGTCCGTGGTAAGTCCCTTTCCAGCACCTCAGCTCTAGACCTCCTTGTCCCTGCCCATTGCCCACTTCTCAGTCTAGACCAGTGCCTGCACCATCCCAGAAACCCTTCCTGCAGAATCCTGGTGTGCAGGGCTCTATGCCCCTGTAGGGGGAGGCCACCCTGGCCGCGTCCTTTCATTCTCAGAACTTTGTCCATACCTCTGGGACTGCCAAGTAGTCAAGGAGATGGAACCACAGTGTCAGCGGCATCCCTGGAATCATCCTATTTCTCATAAGAATAAGACATATCATGTTTTATTAGTTAACTTTTTATACCTTTATGACAAGGAAGCTTTAGAAATTCTTCATAGGCAAGGAGGAATTTATTCTTTGTAAATCTGTTCCATGCACTTCACCATGGGCCTGCTGTGTGATAGGCACCGTGTGGGTATTGGGGACATAGATATTGATTAGGTCCTGAGCCCAGGAACATCGGCACTGGAAAACCATCGATAAATAGTTGTTAAATGAATAAATAAAATTCTAGAATTTCCCATGCAGTTTGGTGCAATCATGACTGAGACTTCACAGCCCACGTGTATCCTTCCTTATGATACAGAATAGTCTGGTCAAAGATGGCAGTGACTCAGTAGCTTTGAAAAGTGGGGAGCTTCCAGCCACTGAATCGTTTGCTCAGACAGAATTTATAGAAACAGAATTGTGCACTTGTTATTATCTGCCTTTGTCCACAGCAGATAATAAAACAGAAAGGCTTAGAGAATGCTAAACGTTCAAGAACTGGAAATAGAGGAGTTAAATATATATATAAAGAAAATCATAGCACAAGTAAATGGATTGAAAATGCAAGCAGTGACTAGGAGCCTGGTTGAGGGCAGTGTGGGGATGTGTGGCACGGTGACTCTTGATAAATAAGGCACAAAGAGAAATGGGAAATGGTCAAAAGGTTGCAGGGCAGTGTAGGGAGGGAGCAACTGTTCAAGAGAAGGAGAAATTAAAAAAAAAAAAAAGAACTACATTTCCTCCATCCATGGGATCACCAAAGAAGGTGAATAAATGCACATAGAAGACTGTCCTGACATGGTAATTAATTCTGTCCAAGGGCCCTGGACAGTTATGCCCAGCCACCACCAGGGACTCCTTATCTGCCTAATATCACTGTCATGCAAGGTACCCAACGTCAAATTCATAGCAAACACCACATTTCCTAGAGCAACTTGCACCAACCCAGCTTAGCTGTCTTAACTTCCTGTTTTTGAATGGACCACATACACCTAATTTTCACACACCCTGGTGTCTTAGACTGCTTTGTATCCCACACAGCCCAAACCCATGCCTTAAATAGAGTCATCAGAAAATAAATGTTTAATTTGTTGGTTGCTAATACATTGTGTCATGATCTTTGAGTTCTATATTCAGTATTTAGGATAAAATGTTACAAGAAGCATTCACTGAAATATTTATTAAAATTTGGTTGAAGAAAGTATTCTGAATACTTTCCATTATTGAGCACATATAAGAATGGCCAGGTAGAAACAATTCCAAATGTTCTAAAACTCTGAGAAATAAAGAAGTGGTATTTTAATTATATAACATTTTTAGGTTCCTTTTTAATTGAAATATATACATAGTAAACTGTATGTAATGAGATGGACTAGCCTGTTAACTCTAACTTTACTGTGCAGTAGTATGTGCTAATCAAATAAGGAAATATGGGGCATTATTTCCCAAAATAGCCTCCTGGGAGTGCTCTGGGTCACCTGTGTTCCAGTTGAGTTTCCTGTCCTGTTTCCTGCAGTGCTCCACAATCATAGTTGGGGGGGTAAAAATATTAACTTGAAGCAGTACAAGATTATAAATCATCAAGTAATAGTAAAATATTTTTCAGTGACTTTTTATTAGGCTTTTTGGCTAATAATAAGTAAACAAAACAAAATAAAGAGAATTTTCTGGTGATCATGAACTCAAATATTTCCATTCATCAAGGTGTTAGTCTGCCAGATTGTTCTTGTTCTAATCTCAGGGACATATGAGGCTGTTTTATCTCCTGTCTACGGCTGAAGGGCAAACACCTTGGAAAAGCCGTAGCTATTTTAAGTTTGTATTGAAGTACCATGTGAACACATCCCATCCCATGAAACGCTGAAGGAATTTTTCTTTGTGTGCAAGTCTCTTAAATCACCTCTCTTCCCCAGAATACAACCTTACGGGAAAAGCACAGTTTGCAAAGTCAGCACTTTATTTGCAAGGGTCAAAACCCTCTCCTTATACATTACATCTATAATCTCTTCCAGAAATAAGGTGCTTCATAAAATAGGTGAAAGCTGCTGCCCCATAGTATAGAAGAAACAGCTTAAATATCTCTCAGTCATGAATTATTCATGGAGCTTGACCCCCTTTTCTGTTCCTGGCCACATGATTGCATTTATTTCAGCTTGTGTCCCCATCATCCCATTCGAACATTTAATTAGAAGTGGGAGTCCCCGACTGTCAGTGGCCATCACATGACATTTTCCCGATGCACTAGTCTGATGCTGTTGTTTACTAATCATTCATTTCCTTGTCACCCTTGCCATTCACTCAAGACTGAGCTCCAACAGGGCTGAGACCATGTCCCATTCTCCTAAATGCCTGGGGCTGTGCCCTATACCTGGCATGCTCTAAGTGTGCTGGTTTATCTTACAGTAGATCCCTATGATTTGTTCTAGGTCTTCATTTGGAATACTTTCATAAAGGTATTCACCCCAGGCGGGTAGTTGGTTGACTTGTTTACTTATTTCAGTATAATAGAGTATCATTCTTCTCCTTATTTCTCTCAAAATCAGGAAAAAATATTCTGAATGCTAGAAGAATGCTTATTTAAATTCCCCCTTCTCTTGAGCCCACATATCTTCCCTAATCCTCCTACCATAACTTGCCCACCACAGCATGCTATCCCTCACAGCTGTAGTTGGGGACAGGTTCTATTTCAGGCATAGAATGTTGGAGACGAATTTGAGTGGCCCACACTGGACATACTGACTTATGACTCTTTTCTTTTTAAATTGATTTCTATCTGTCCTTCAAGGGTTTGGGTAAGATGATGAAATTTTGCCTTATTCAGAAAATAACTGCATGCACAACTAGGATCATTGCTTATTTTTATCTTCTGGCCTACTTTTTCTCATACAAAAAGGTGAAATAAAGTGGGTGCTCCATCATATATAAATATATCTTATATATCTATCTAGAAACTACTTATATCCATAAATATTCATTTGCCATAGATAAATATTTATACTTATATCTTAAGTAAATATATTTATAGACATTTATTTTATTTGAATATATATCAGATAATGAAACTTCTGCTCACTCTTATCAGTATCAAATAAATATCACAACAGCTGCTTCCATGAGTTTATGGGGCTTTCCTTTTTAGTAATTAAGAAGTAGTGAGACTATTGATTACTGCCTCCTGCAAAAGGAGTAAGATTGAATGATACATTTTCTTCATAAATTGCCCCTAATGGCTTTGAGATTTCAGATAAGGCAATTCCATTGCATTTGCATGAAAAGCTAACCGATTCATTAAAACTATATTTTACTGGCGCTGTTTGTACCTGGAGAGTTTTGGTGCTACAGACAAGTCTAAAATGGGCACAGCATCACTTCTAACCATGGTCAGGATATGTTTCTCTGGGCCATATTTGGAGCACCTTGAAAATAGCCAGTAGATTTCCAAACCACTTGAGAATAGATCCAGACTATTTTCCTTAAAGCAGAATGGGAAGAGAGGTTAGTTTTCCTTCTTCAAATTAACACTCTGTCCCTGTTCTGGTGGGCAGTGATGACTTGCTCCTTCTGGTTTCTACATCTGAGAACTTCTTGGCAGTAAAAAGTGATGCAACTCCACTTCAGAAGAGGGAGAAAAATGTTTGATGTTCAGGTATATTAGTTAGTAGCATCATCCTGTAACTAAATGAGTATCTTGTAGTAGAGAAACAAAACATGAATTTCTTTGTTCTAAGGTATAAGCGGCTGAACTTCAGCAGAGAAGAAAGACAAAGCATGTTTGTATTGAATTATTTTAGAAATAAAGCCTCTGATGATTATGAAAACAGCTTGAAAGTAAATTAAAACATCAATGGTTGGGGGGGTGAGGGGTGATAGGGGCCTCACCCAAGAATCTGAATTGAAACAGACACATGTGATAGTCTCCTTGTCTCATGCCAAATGTAGCTTATCCTCAGGAAAGTTTCTCAAGCAACCTTTGTGAACCAATCAGAAAAAAACCAGATTGACAGTATTCTATTTATCTAACCTATGTTGTTCAGAAAAAAAGGAATTCCCGATACCACATACTACAGGGAAGATCAAGGCAAATACCAGTCACGTGAACTGTGCATGTGCTCTTCATCTGAGAAATGAGAGAACTGGAATAAATACCAACAATCTCTTCTAGCTCTAAAATTTCTTATTTTAATTAACATTTTAAAATTCCTTGATTTTCTAATTTCATGTTACAAGTGAGTTGGTGACTTCCAATGAGAAATTTTCATAGAGTGATCCCCACAAGAAATTCTAAGGGGGTGGAAGGTGACAAGTAGGTGGTGGACAAGAAGAGATAGTAGACACAGACGATTTGCTTAAAAAGTTTGCAGTGTATAGAAAGAAAGAAGATGATCATTAGATTGAATACAGCATCACATGAAGATTTTTATAGAATATTGGACATCTGTGCTTCCTTTTAGAAACAGAAGAGAGAGTACTTGTAGGTGTTAGTGAGGTGCCCATGAATTATCAAGAAGAGAGTCCTGCCCTTTGGAGAGCTGAAGAAAGGGAGGCAGTCATCCACTCTTGGCTCTAGTTAGGTGACTTCTCAGGTACCATGACTCCTTGAGTCAAAATAAAGGAAGAGATTGAGGATACTGATGATGGAGACTGAGGAAGCTGGGCCTCAGGGATTAACAGCCAGTTGGAAGGACAGCCTTCTGAAAAGAGGAAGCTTATCCTTCTAAAGTATGAGGTACAGAGATGAGAGAGAATACAAGACTGGGAAGGAGGTAGGTATATGTGTGCAAGTGACAGACACACATATCTGATAGAGTTTCTTCTTAACAAGAAAACCACGGTCATACTTGACAAGACGTGAGAATTTCATTGGGATTTGGGTGAGAGGTTCCAGGAAATGAGAACAGAGCAATGACAGGACCTCATGCTTTTTGAGCCAGTGATCAATGAACTGCCATCACTTCCCAGGGACCTTGATCATTTAATACCAATGACTCAGTTTGTGTATTGTGTAGTGACGGTCCAAATTGGTATATCTCTTTCCTGAAAGGATGGTAGCAAAATTCTCCTGGTGTCCTTGGGACCCCAAACCAATAATCCAAGCTATCTTATGTTCTATAAGACTTCGGAGAAAACTGAAAGCCAGAAAAGTTAAGCACTTGCCCAGAGCCACAGTGAGTTTTCATCATGGACAAGAATAGAAATGTATCTTCTGTTTTCTCTCCTAGTGTTCTCTGCTTTAATTCATTTTACACAGCAGTGTGGTCTGAAGAATAAAGCCATGAACTAGGCTAACTTTGGCTTTAGTCTTGGCTCTGCCACTGACCTTGGGATGGCTCAGTATCTCTAGGCCCCAGATTACTTATTGATAAAGATTTTCCAATTTAAAACCTAGGTCTAAAAGAATGTACAGCAGCTTCAAGGACCAATTGAAGTTAAGTACCAAAGGTTCTGGCTACCTGGGACTTTATTAACTGGCTTCCAGCAGTTAGGGGGTTGTAAGACAAAAGAAAATTTCATCCAAGAGAGCATTTAGTAATAAATTAACCAATTAAAAAGATTGGGAGGGAGACAAACCATAAATGACTCTTAATCTCACAAAACAAACTGGGGGTTGCTGGGGGGAGGTGGGATTGGGAGAGGGGGTGCGGGCTATGGACATTGGGGAGGGGAGGCGAACCATAAGAGACTATGGACTCTGAAAAACAACCTGAGGGTTTTGAAGGGTCAGGGGTGGGAGGTTGGGGGAACAGGTGGTGGGTGATGGGGAGGGCACGTTTTGCATGGAGCACTGGGTGTTGTGCAAAAAGAATGAATACTGTTACGCTGAAAAAAAAATAAATAAATAAAAAGGGGAAAAAAAAAAATATTTCCCTAGATATCCAAAAAAAAAAAAAAAAAAAAAAAAAAAAAAAAAAAAAAAAAAAGTCAGTGCCTTCTCAAATATTCCTGTGTCATGTCATTAGTGCCTTCCTCACCAAACTAGTGCGATGGAAGAAGGGTACCAGAGCAATGAAAGTCAGTTGCCAATGAAATTGTACATGACATACAAAATGCAAGATTTCATGAGGTCAGTGACAGTGATGTCAGGGCTCTGCTCAAAACTGTTGCAAAGAGGAGTTGGCAAGACCTCTTAACAACTGGAAAAAGGAAAATCAGCAAGAATGGTGACATGATGGGTACTTCAAAAAGGAAAGACAGGAATTTAAAAGGAATATGAGAGACCCTTGGGGAAATGTTGAAGCCCTCAAATAATTGTGAATTTTCTGTAAAATGGTCATATACTACTACCACTCAGTTTTGGAGGAAATTATACAACCCTCCTAGTCAACATTCATTCATTTTTAGTTCTAAGAATTAGAACATAGTTGCAATTATAACCCAAATTTGGTTAAATGGAAAATAAAATATTTCATGAATTTTACTTCATTTCTCAAAGTAAAATCTTGATTGACCTGTTTTCTGTGAAATTTACTTTCCATTTAAAGTGGATTCACTTTGTTTTTTCAATTATTTCCTTTTTGAAAGTTCCTTTTATCGAAGTTCCAGTTAGCATACAGTTTAATAGTAGTTTGAGTAGTAGACTTTGGTGATTCATCACTTACATACAGCACCCAGTGCTTATCACAAGTGCCCTCCTTAATCCCCATCACCCATTTAACCCAGCCGCCACCCAACTCCCCTCCAACAACCTTCAGTTTGTTCTCTATAGTTGAATCTGTTTTGTGGTTCATTTAGCTCTTTTTTTTTTTTTTTTTTTTTTTTGCCCCATGTTCATCGGTTTCTTTTCTTAAATTCCACATGTGAATGAAATCATATAGTATTTGTCTTTCCCTGGCTGACTTATTTCACTTAGCATAATATATTTAACTCCATTCATGTCACTGAAAATAGCAAGATTTCATTCTTTCTGATGGCTGAGTACTGTTCCAGTGTGTGTGTGTGTGTGTGTGTATCACGAAACTTTTTTATCCATTCATCGGTCAATACATTTGGGCTCTTTCTGTAATGTGGTTACTGTCGATAATGCTGCTATATAAACATCAGGGTGCATGTATTCCTTTGAATCAGTATTTTTGTATCCTTTGGGTAAATATCTAGTAGTGCAATTGCTGTATCATAAGGTAATTCTATTTTTAATTTTTTGAGGAACCACCATACTGTTTTCCAGAGTGGCTGCACCGGTTTGCATTCCCATCAACGGTGTAAGAGCTTTCTCCTTTCTCCACATCCTCGCCAACATCTGTTGTTAATTTTAGTCCTTCTGGCAGGTGTGATGTGGTATCTCATTGTGGTTCTCATTCATATCTCCCTGATGATGAGTGATGCTGAGCATCTTTCCATGTGTCAGCCATCTGGATGTCATCTTTGGAAAGATGTCTATTCATGTCTTCTGCCCATTTCTTTTTTTTTTTTTTTTCATTTTATTTATTTTTTCAGTGTAACAGTATTCATTCTTTTTGCACAATCTTTTTTTTTTTTAAGATTTATTTTATTTATTTATTTGACAGAGAGAGATCACGAGTAAGCAGAGAGGCAGGCAGAGAGAGAGGAGGAAGCAGGCTCCCCGCTGAGCAGAGAGCCCGATGTGGGGCTCGATCCCAGGACCCTGAGATCATGACCTGAGCTGAAGGCAGAGGCTTAACCCACTGAGCCACCCAGGTGCCCCATCTTCTGCCCATTTCTTAACTGGATTATTTGGGTATTGAGTTTGATGAGTTCTTTATATATTTTCGATACTAACCCTTCATCGGATATGTCATTTGCAAATATCTTTTCCCGTCCCAAAGGTTGCCTCTCAGTTTGTTGATTGTTTGTTGGATTCACTTTAAATGCCTTTGAATAGGAGGACTTTCTGTACACAGACTTTCTAAATCTTGTCTGCATAACCTGGTACCAGCACAAAGCAAGCGAAGGAGTGGGGATGGAACAGGTGGGGATTGTTACAGCATGGATAGCCACCCGCCAGCCAAGGAGTGAAGGGAGCTTGTGTGTTAGGTCAGGAACTCAAGTTGCTGTGACCAGCCACGAGATTCAACCTGTGAAGGAAGTTCAGATTTTCTTCACGGTGTTAATTTTTGTTTTCCTTTCTGAGTTTACCTTGTGTTTTCACATTGTTTACCAGAGAAGGAAACAAGGGTCCTTCCATCTTCCTCCTGTTGGAAAGGGTTTAATAGATTCCATTCTTTCCTGAGCAGGCAGAGAAGTGCTTGGAGTAGGGAAATACTTGAAAGTGGAATGTTTAACCCAGATGCAGGAGATGCATGCTTTCCTGTCCATGGAGGCAGAACAACTGAAAAACATAATTTGAAAGTAACCAATTGGTTCAAATTAGTGAGTGTACATTGATTCTCTTTCCTGGGAGAGCTTTTCCTTTAATCAGCTTAATCCCCCAAATCTCATGGGGAAGTGGCAGTCGATATCTTTCAAGGCAGTCCGTCTTGCTGTTCAGATGAAAGTCTTTTTCTAACCAATTTCTACATTGCCTGGCAGAGAATAAAGCTAATCCTCTTTTGGGATTCTTACTAGCCGTGTGAGAATTAATTCTTAGGGATTCAGGAGATGGTTATGGTTACTGGCTTGGAACACCAGGGGGATTTTGCTACTGCCCATTCAGAGCAGATACACCACTTTGGGCAATCACAAAACAGTATACAAACTGAATTGTTAGTGTTGATGGTCAAGGTTTCCGAGAAGTGCTTGCAGCTCACAGGCCTTTGGCTCAGAGTGTAGCGTAGAAGTTTTCCCTCTTCCCATTTTGGTAGCAACATATAAATGATGTGTGTCAGTTGGGTCCCCTGAGAGGCAGATACTGGGATGGAGTTCGGAGCGTCAGAGGTTTATTATGTGGTTATGCCTGTCAAAGATCAAGAGAAGGTAGCGTGAGTGGGGCAGGAGGAACTTCCAACCATGACATAGATCTGACAGCCTTGGCCTGCCCGCCAGAGTTTCAGAGCAATGACTGCCTGGGAGAGGAGTCCTCGGTAGGGAAGAAATGAGCAGTCCCTAATGCCCGCACATGAGTGCTCCCAGGACAAAGCCCAGACACCGGGCTGGATTCTGAAGGCACTGCCGCTGCTGGAGCTAGCTGACTGCATTCCTCATGACTGACAGAAGTTCTCTCTTGAAGGGAGATCTGGATGGCCCACCTCCTTGCTTTAACTAATGCCGCCATAAATACTGAGCCGTTCAAATGAACAACTCCTTTGGGAAGAAAAGACCCACACACGTCAAAATGGCAGCGTTTGGCAGTCTGTCATTTATAAATTTGAGTCGTCAGTAGGGTTCATCAGATGGTATTTAGGGAAGACACATTGCTTTCTTATAAACTTTACTTTATTCTGAAGAACAGTGATGGTAAAGAGCCCATCCTTTATCAAACAGTTTGGTTTAAAAAGTTGCTTAGCAGTAGGATAAAACAAAACAAAGAAGCAATTAGCTTTATATTTAGTGATCTATCTATATGCATTTGGAGCACATTTCTGGAATAATTCAAAAGGGCCAATCCATTCTATGCCTCCTGCTGCTAAATGAATGTGGGAGTCAAGCTGCTATTTTCACAGTGTAAGACATTTATTGTTGATAAAAAAAAATCTCCCACTTATACATAATCAGTATCCTGGCAAATGACTCTGTAGAATTTCAGCTCCTTAAGTATAAAGCAGAAAAATCTTAAAAAACAAAAATTAGACCTTATGATTTAAAAATCAGCTAACCATGGATCAAAGCGCTTAAGCACGTTCATTGTTCTCAAACTGACCAGTTCTTTACCAAGTATGTGTTCTTTGGGTTGGCAAGACTGATCCTTACATGTCACCCCTCCTTGTTGGAATAGTGTAGCCCTTTGATTTTTCAGTCAATACAGGACTATTCAGCTGTGTGCCAGGCTCATTCACAGCTCTCAGTGTTGATGCAACTCAGTGTTATCTAATGCTTTTAACGAATTTCTCCCCCACCCCTGCAAAAAAATACATACAATCAGTGGCTAACTCAATTGAGGGTATGACAGATTTAGGCCTATAAATTATTATACCCACCTCAGTCATTTCTGTTTCCTGAAAATTTATACAAAGTTGGTCTGCCCTTTATGTGTGTTGGGGGTAAGAGGGAGGTAAAAATTAAGTTTAATGCATTGTAAAAAGTAAGAAGTATCTAAAAACTGCTGTTGGATGAAGTGTAGGTAAGACAACTGTAAAAGACCGAGAGGCAGATCATAAAAATCCAGAGGGCTTCTGCACGCTGATTCCTTCTGTGGCTTTCAGTTTTCTGTTTTAGACTTTCTCATTTGAGAGAGATAGAGAGAAAGAGAGGGAGAGCACAAGCAGGAAGAGCAGAGGGAGAGGGAGAGAAAGAATCTCAAGCAGACCATCCTCTGAACGTGGAGCCCCACTTGGGGCCCGATCTCACGACCCTGAGATCATGACCTGAGCCGAAATCAAGAGTCCGACGCTTAACTGACTGAGCCACCCAGGCGTCCCAAAGTTTTCCATTTTAAAGAAGCCTGAAGTGGGAATTGTAGACATTGCATTTCAAGGATGGTGAATGCAAGAAAGGTCCACCAGTGAGCCCATATTCAAAAGGAAAACCCTATGTCAAAAAAATTGGTGAATGAAGGTGCAAACACACACACAACACACACACATATACACACACACACATACATACATACACACATACACCTTAGTATGTGTGTGTGTATATATATATATATACACACACATACATACATACACACATACACCTTAGTATGTGTGTGTGTATATATATATATATAGCTTACAGTACATATGAATCATTGTAATTATTGTCCTCTTTAAGCTACTTTTTTAATTACTTAAACTATTACTCCCAGTTGTATCAGGTAATGATGACAAAGCAGTGTATATGAATGTACATGTGTACACATGTGTCATTGACATGTTCAATGTGCCACTGAACTCACGTTGGCCAAGGATCTTGGAAAGCTCTTTCCCAAAGTTCTGGAGGCTGTTTTTCAGAAAAGCCTCTGAAATGAGATAACGTGGAAATCATATTGGACTGGCAATTGAGAAACTTGTTCAAGTTTCGTTCTGAGATTTACTTAGTGAGCCTCATCAAATCGCCACTCTTCTCCCCACTTTTGCTACCCGCACTGTAAGCGAGGATAACAAAGCTTTCCTTGGCCAAGAGCGTTTGTGCATATCAACTGAGAATGCATGCAAAAGGGCCTTGAAAGGTTTAAAGTACTATACAGCACTGTGCGCAGCTTCTTTGAAAATGTGCATGAAGACATTAACAGACAGCAGGCTTTTGATGGGGTACTGAGGCAGAGAAGGATTCTTTGAGGGAATAAGGCTTAAGTCAAGAAAAGGTCTGACTGTCTGGAACAAAACAGAGAAAATTACAAGTAATTCAGCTGCAGCATTTAATCTGTTGGAGATGGGAATTCTCTCCTGGTAGCCAGCATTTCCTTCCAGGCTTCCATATTGAGAAGGCGTGCAGGTGACAACATGAAGGCCATGCCACTAGCTCATGACCCACCCCAGGAGCTCCTTTACCCTCGCCTTGCCTTGCCCACAGAAGCCATCATTCTCTTACGCTACCTTGCCTGTAGTCCTTGTAGGTAAATGTATGGGCCTGACACTATGCATGAGTGAATTAGTCTAGAATTTGTCTAAAGGGATCATTGGTGGCTATACCATGGCTTTCTCTCTTCTGCTCTTCTCCCGTTCCCTGTGAAGAGCTATTGCTTCCTGTGTCTGTCTGCCTTGACCTCTTCTTGACCTGATAGCATGCCAGCCTCTTAAGAGGCATGAGCAATTGTGACAGAGACCAGACTGAGTAATGGGGTGACAGCGTCTTCCATTAGAGCTGTACTCACTGTGAATGCTTCTGTAATCCATAAGAGGGCCTGAGGAAAAACACAATGAAAACCTTTCAAGACTGATTCAATTAAGAGCCTCCCAGGAGAGACTGAGCACCAACAATGGAAAATTCAATATTGAGCTCATAGAAAGACACTTCATCTCATAAATGTCCTTTTTTTCTCTGATATATAAGGGAAAAAAAGCTCTGCAGCAACCTTTAGAAAAAGGTGGCATTTGGTTTTTGAAAAGGATCTACCTCTTACAGATTCTCTAATACCAATATTCCTAGGAAATTCATTAGGGGAGATGCGAGATTATAAAAGGAATGGCCGCAGTGTCTAAAGCCAATTGTTCAGATGTGCTGTTGAAATCCAGCATGAAATTATCTGTGTCCATAACCCTAGGCAAGGCTGAAAAAGAAGAGGGGCTGTCAGACTTGATCTGGTAGTGTGGTTGCCAGTAGCTCTGTTCTTTACTCTGTATGTGAATAAAGGAATAGATAAAGGAATAGATAATGTGCAACCTCTTTTCAAAAACCGAATTCAGTATTAAGCAGCATTCAGGGAACAAGCTGTTTTTCTTTGCCTAGAAGTAGATCATAATAGTTTATCAGCATGTGTATGGTTTACCAAGGGCTTTGAGCTTATAGGAAAATACTCAGTAAGATCCATTTTTGCAGCAGGGGCAAAATAGACTCAACAGGTGGACATGAATTATCGTTGATGTCTTCAGGTGTCTATAGGTGTGATAATGGCATTATGGTTAGGTCTTTTAAAAGAGTTTGAAATATTATAGATTAAATAATATGGTGTCTGAGATTAGTTTCAAAATAAGTCAGGATGGGTGGCGGGGAGGGAGATATGGATGGAAACACACCCACCATGAGTTGATCATTGATGTAACTGCTGATGAGTGTGTCTGTAGGTGGTGGGATCTTTCTACTGTTTTATTTTTCCTGGGGTATCTATTTAAGTTTTCAGTAATGAAAACTAAAAACCAAAATGTGGAATTTTGAAATTTATAGACAGGATGAGAGACTCAGATTATGAACTGAGTTTGACTTAAGGAAGTTGAGTACGGAAGTCAGATGACTTCTGCTAAATCATTTGCAGGGGGCTCATTCCAGCTGACCAACAAGAGGCATGAATCAGCTTTACTCTGAGATGCCATATTGACAGATGGTGTGAAAATTTTAAATGGCAGATAGTGGTGATTATTAAACAATAAACAATGGCAATTTATCAGGAACCAAACAGAAAATAGCTACTTTTTGTTCTTGACAATGCATCTAAATTGTCCTTTGTTATGTAACCAGTATTCTAGCATGCTGACAGGTGTGCTCCGCTCAGACTGGGGAAGTTGAGAAGTACAGCAAGTTTTAAACTCTAGCTTAATGTTAACTATTGTTCCCCAGAATAGAACTTGAGTGTATTAAATTAGACAAATACTCCATTGGGGGATGGACTTCCAAGTAAGCATAGAACAGAGCATTTTAACTTAGAATTTGCATCTCAGATGTTTTCATAGGTGATGGGTCAAGGTAAATTTCATAAGTTTCTGACCAAGTATAAATTATCAAAAACTTACCAAGGTTCAGGGCTAACCACCAGGGCTATGAAAATGTATAGGACACCCCTGCCACAAGGAGCGTGTGCGCAGTTCTGGTATTGGACAGCTAGCTGAAACGGACAGGGGGTGGCCAGAAAGAGTCAACAGAGGTACAGAGTTTTGCCATGGGGCCTCAGTAGAAGTTCTGATTAATTCTGAGAAAGATATTTGGGCTGGACCTCAAGGAATAAACAGAGCTCTTCATTTCTCAAAACCAGAGACGGAAGCAAAACAGCAAAGAACACTATATGAAATGGAATACAGTGTACTCAGAAAATAGTTTCCAAGGTTAGATCATATGGTAAAAATTGAGTATTTTTTCCTAAATTTATATGCATGCCACAAGATGGGCTCACTGTGAAAGGCAAGTAAGGTAAGATCTGAGAATATCCAAGTGTCCAGAAGATTCATGTTCTTTAACTCAAGCAAGTTAAGAAAATGGCAGATGGATTCTCCTGCATCGTTTAAATTATTTTTTATTTTGCTCTTATTATTCATTTTGTTTATCTAATTTTTACTTAATTTTATTTTTGCCAAGCACAAATAGTCAAATCCTCAATTTTATAGTATAGAACGCAACTGACTCCCTGTCTTGCAAGATAGGAAGAGATGGGAGGAAATGTAGGAGAAGAGAGGAAATTGCAAGAGCCAACATTTAGAGGGATGTGCTTTAACTCTCTAGTCCAATAAAGACCTGATTCCGAGAAGTTCAGTTTGGCGAAAGAAAGAGAGATTACTCTTGCATCCTTTTTTTAGGATTTATGCATATTTGGTTCCTAATGAGGGAAAATCCCATGGACTTTCAATCATCTACACATTGTTTAAACCATGCAAAGTTGGTTCATCCCAACAGGTAAAAATAAATATTGACCAAGCATGATTTGGAGAAAAAAAAAATGGGAAGAAATTGGCTTTACTTTCTTAACTTTTTCTAGATAGCTTGAAATTTCTAGATGGTACAGATTGCCTTCAGAATTAGAAAATATTAAAGCCATTCTATTGATGAAAAATTCTATTTATCCTACAAATACTTGCAGACTTAGTTATTTGCCAAACACTCTGCTAGGCACTGAGACCAATAAGGAAAAGGCAAATATTTCAGTCCCTACTCTTATGAAACTTTCGATCTAGGGAGGCAGATGTCAATCACACTGTTTTGTTGGTGTTGTGAAGATATATGGGCTGCTGTGAGGATCTAGTCTACTCTGAGGGTCACAGAATAAATCCCAAGGGATGAATTCTTGATGCTGCCATTTGAAGAATGAGTAGGGTCTGCTTGACCACTAGGGGGCCCGTGCACCTACTTGGGAATTGAGATAGTATTTCAAAATTGTTCAGTGATGGTCTACATTTTTTTAAGTATGAGTATTCTGGATTATCGAGATGACCACCTCCTGAACAAGTACTGCCACGTGACTTCATTGCTCACATTGTCTTTGTGGTAATCTTGCAACAAGGTCTGCCTAGGGGACCGGTTGGAAGCTTGTTACAGAGACAGCCTATGTAGGAGTTGATGGTGGTTTCCAAGAGAGTAGTAGCAGCAGTGGTAGACAGAAAAAGTGGGTTCCAGTGGAATTGAAGAGATAGAGCATGTAGGCACATTGGTTATTGGGGGATGGATAAAGGAAATGACAGTATGAGAACAAAAAGGAGGATAGCACAGTTTTGACTTAGGTCACCCTGTGAGGGCTAAAGCCATTAACTGAGGTAAGGAGATGGTGGTTAGCAAAATGGGGTCTGGGTAAACCCTGTGTGTGTTCAAATCCTGGCTTGATCTCTCTGTCCATATGACTGGCTAGAAAACCTACTCACTCTAACCTCTCCTGCAAGGTTTGGAGATGAAAACAATTTTTTATCTCTGGAGTTTTGAGGACTAATAATGGGCATAGTGGCGGTAGTGGTGTCGTTTACAGTAGGGATAGGTGTGAGGGGGAAAATAGGAACCTGGTTTTGGAAGTGACTCATAAATACCCAGGAGGAGGTGCCAAGGAGGCAATCACACATCTGGGTCGGCGCATTTCAAAACTGAGCCGGGAAACCAAAGCAGAGAATCCTAAACGTGGTTTTGACTGTGTGCTCATTTGGTTCACTAGAGTAAGGTGGTAACGACCCCAAGATTATATAGAAATAAGGGAAGCTGTGATTTCGGGATCACAGCCCCTGGCCCAGGCAGCCACACTTTAAAAGGGATGTGTCCGTCCGTATCCGAAGACCGTGGACGTGACTGTGTGGCAGGAGCCAGTGAGCAGTGGCAAGATTGTCCTCAGCATCAGCCCCTTGGGGCAGGTGTATGTAAATGACATGGCAGTCACAGCAGTATACAGCTGGCATCTGAAAACATCCATCTCTGTGCTGTATGTATTTCAGAGGGTGAGCACGTGCTGGGCAGCTCCGCAGTTTGGTCTGAAGACCCAACTTTAGGCGGAGGTTTAAGGGAAAAAAATGTGAGCTTTGACTTGCCTATCATTTGTCTTACTCTGCAGGGGGAGAAACAAATCACAGTGAATGATGATAAAAACGCAGAGCGTTAGCATTTCACTGGCATTGCAGTTTGCTTCCATTCTGCCCGGGTTGGTGTTCACTTGAAACAGCTTCCAAAGTCACTTTGTATTGGCCTCAAAGTGAGGTTTCATTCCCTTTATTGCCTAACATTCTAATAATTTTATTTTCAGGGGCCTAATGTTCTCATTCTTTTCTCTGTTGCGTATCTAATGCTTTTGCTAAAACTAAAGTCTTCGCGGTAAATAGGCCAAAAACAATTATCAAGGCACAGTGCACTGAAAAGTTATGCCTCTGGGCATACATATTGCAAGGCAAGTGTGAGGAGTGGTCCTCTTTTGTCTGTGCTTGTAAATCAGCGTATCCAGCAGGGATGCTCTAGGCTGCTGAAGGGAGGGGGGCCATGGCTGCTGCCAGTTTTCTTGGAATGGGAACCGATCAAGCATTCCCCATTCTCAACACTTAGCGTACTGTGGAATTCATAGGTGCCTTGGTGGATCCAAAGCAGGTGAAATGCCCACTATCATTGCACACTTAGAGCTCATGCTTTAAAGTAGGAAGCAAGGAAATCTGGGGGAAATTTCTAAAATGACATAGGCACACCTCAAAGGACAAGTTCTGGGAAGAAGCCAGGCATGGGAAACCACTGGTACCACCCTGAGAAGAAACAGCCGTGGCCTCTTCCAAGAACAGAAAGAAGCTTGGTGGACATGAGGAAGAGGGGTAAAAGTTGAGTTTGGAGAGGTCCAGATCCAGGACTTTTGTGAGCCTTGGGAGGTGTTCAGGATTTCGTTCTAATTGTAGTGATGGTGATGAGTAGGTTTAAAGCAGCATAGTGATTCTGACAGGTGTGAATGTCCCTAAAACCTCTTAACACCACTGCTACAGAGAACTAGGACAGCGTTCTCCTTTGACACCTGTCTCTTCAGAATGGTTGCTCATTTGGGACTTTAGCTACCTTTCCAGGTAGACTGATTTTCCCATTTATATCTTATAGGCAAGGAGGGCATAATTCACCCTCATCTCAGGCTACTTAGGGCCAGTCCTGACCCTCCCAGAAAGAGAAGTAGGATCATGACATGGCACCTCTATGTCCTTATGTACTTGCCATTCCAAGGGGGAGTAACTCAAGGAAGGCGAAGAGACTGTGCTTTGCTAGCTGGAGCCTAGTACGAGTGGCTTCTCAAAAATTAACATGAAAATCTCCCTTTATCCAGTCTCTTTCAGTGTTTGAAACATAATAAGCCCGGTGATATATCTTAGGCAACTTGGTGATATTGACTAAATCGAAAGGGGAATATCTTTATCAGGTAAAAATCACTGTGAACTTGTTCTCTATAGCAGCGTGGACATTAGGTGACCCGAGTCATCATAACTGGGTGACGAATCACAAACATTGACCAAGGACACTCCATGCTAGATACCTAACAGGTTGATGAAGTGTGTGGTTAGGACACAAGCAGGGCCATGAACATTTAAAAATATTTTTGGTTCAGCAATAATTAACTGATTCCCAGTGCCAAAAAAGAAAAGGAATTTTTAGGAATTTTCTTACCTGGTTTTGTGATTGGGAATCATTTTTGATATGAATTCTATGTGGGCAAGGATAAAAGCACCATCATCTTTTCTGACTTTGTGCTTTTTCATCCACCCATATAGAAACTCTCCCCCCTCTGCATCAGGCTCTGTTTATTGTCTGAATGAGTGTACAAACTCATGCTTTCTTCAGAAGACAATTCCTACAAAATCCTGGGAGGTTAAATTTATCCTTTGAAGGATAACCAAGGAGCTACAGAGTGAGGTCCTTGAGTATCTCCGAGTTGGGGTAATTAGAAACCTCAAAACAAACATTGGGAATTCTTATACTCAGAACTCTAGCCTCCTCGTTAATTAACATAGGGGAGGAGATCAAAATTTACATTTCATGCATGGCCTGGTAAATATCATTCAGCCCCACATAATCACAAATGACCCATAATCATCGTGTCTACTGACAGCAGAAATGGATCATAAAAAGTTATTCAGAATTGTTTATAGATTTTTTAAAAAACAAGTATAGAAGGGAGATAGAGAACAAAAGAAAAAAAAAGCCTCCTGAATTGGTTCCCAAACTTGCTTGCCCATTGAAGTCATCCAGGAACATATTAAAGATACCAGCTCCCAGGCTCTACCCCAGACCATTGAACTTATTAGTCTTTGGAGGCTGGCCATGGCCATCCGTACTCTTCATGCTTCCCGGGGAAGTCAAGTGAGTAGCCAGACTAGGAACCAGCCGGCCTGGAGAGCAGGCTCCTTGATATACATAGCACACAGTGGGAAGTGGAGAAACCAGGTTTCTGGATTCTACAGATTATGGGGTATTGGTTTTGCTTTGAAAAACCCCATCCCAATTCAAAGCTGATTTTGAGCCTTCTCAATCAGTGTTCTCCATTGTCCAAACTCTGGAAAATACATACTCCAGAAATCATATGCATGTTTATCCATTAACCAAAAATATCTGTTAAAAAAAAAGGCATTTGCCAAGCACTTGTGGTAGGCTTCACCCCAGACTCTCCCCTTAACGTTGGGGGCCCCCGGACAAACTTGCACTTGGAAGCTCATCCCTCCACCATCAGGTTCCAAGCCTGATCTCAGTCTAAGAAGAACTGAGCACGATAATCTGATGATAATAAGCCTTTCTGGCTTCCTGGGATTTTTCTTCTCGGATTTGTTTTCTCATTACCATCAGAATGCCATGCTAGGGATACTAACCCATCAGGACTGAACCCTAAAACCAACAGCTGTGGCTCCCGTCCACATTCTATACCATCTGTATACCCTGGGCATTGCTCACAGGGTCCAGCTCTGGTCCTGAAGACTCAGCTTTGCCTCCTCCCCCTCTAACTGTGGAACATAAATAGGTGATTTTGAACTACCTTGAAAGGATATTTTCTTATATAATCACAAGTGTTTTTTCTAATTATGACAATAATGCATGTATTTGTAAAATACAGAAAATGTTTTATTTTAAATCCTAGAATCAGAAGTAGCCAATGTGAATACTTTTGAATATTCTCTTCTAATTCCTATTATACATGTGTGTATAAAATGTAGATATATGAAAATTAGGGATCATAAAATGTATAATTTTAATTATTTTTTTTCACTTTTCATTACATTGTTAGGATTTTCCCATGTCATCAGATAGAAGACAGGATTTTAATGTATGAATAACATTCCACCATACAGATATACATTTTTAACCATTTATTTGTGGGTTTTTGCCATTAAAAAATAGTAGTACATGGACATCCCTGAACTTAAATTTGTTAACTTATTTCTTTAAAGAAAAAGATAGATAATTACAGGAGTAAGTTTACGAGGATAAAGAACCATTTGAAAACATACTTAAGGGATGCCTGAGTGGCTCAGTGGGTTGAGTGTCTGCCTTCAGCTCAGGTCAGCTCAGCCCCTGGAGACTGGGGATCAAGTCACACATCTGGCTCCCTGCTCAGCGGGGATTCTGCTTCTCTCTCTGCCTCTCACCCCATTCTCATGTTCTCTCTCTTACTCTCTCTCTCTCAAAAAAATAAATAAAATCTTAAAAAATAAAAAAATAAAAATATACTTTAGGGGTGCCTGGATGGCTCAGTTGATTAAGTATCTGCCTTCAGCTCAGGTCATGATGTCTGGGTCCTGGGCTGGAGCCCCTCATCATGCTCCCTGCTCAGCAGGGAATCTGCTTCTCTGTCTCTCTCTCTCTCTCTCTCTCTCTCTCTCACTTTCTCTCTCTCTCTCTCTGCCCCTCCCCGCTGCTTATTTTCTCTCTCAAATAAATAAATAAATAATCTAATAAAAAAATTCTTTATATGTATAGCCAGATTTTCTAGAAAGAGTTCACCAACTTATGCCCTGACTGGCCACATGTGAGTGTTGTTTCACTTTAGGTTTGGAAACACAGTGGTTTATCTTCTTTTTTTATACGCATTTGGTGATAGCTTAAATCTTATCTCTTTTAATTAATGTGTTAGTCTGAATTGTTCAAACCCGTAGCACATCTGAAAAAACCACAACGAATACTCGTATACTCACTTGCATTCATCAACTGTTAGCACCTGCATGACCCGTGACATTCCTTTACACACACTGCATTTCTCTGGCATTTGCAGAGTCCCCTGCAAGTAAGCTGTAGATGCCATGACACATTGGCCCCAAAACCTGGCGTACATATATCTTGGGGGTTTTTTGTTTGTTTTAAAGATTATTTATTTATTTATTTGACAGAGATCACAAGTAGGCAGAGAGGCAGGCAGAGAGAGAGAGGGGTAAGCAGGCTTCCCGCTGAGCAGAGAGCCCAATGTGGGGCTCGATCCCAGAACCCGGGATCATGACCCAAGCCGGAGGCAGAGGCTTTAACCCACTGAGCCACCCAGGTGCCCCCATATATCTTGTTTTAATGCTGTATGCATTGGATTATAAACACAGTGGAACAGTTCACCCATTTTCCTAAGCCATTTGTGTTTGTGTTGCTTTTGCAAGCTATCCGTTCATGTCCTTTGCCCACTTTTCCCTTGAGGATATGACGCTTGCCTCATCAGCCTCTATGATGTCTGTGAGTGAAAGTTACCTCAGATGCTACCGAATGCTCCTTAAGCCCTCTGCGGGGGAGGGGCGAGGCCCTGTACACACAGGGAAGCTTCCTCTGTGATTTAAGGTGTGGCCGTGGCTAGTCTGTCTGTGGGTGGAGAAGCCTCCTTATTCAGTCTGTTGACCATAAGCACTCTCTTCTTGATCAGGGACTCTGGGAAGCCGTACTTGAGGGTGAATGGATAAGCACGATGAAACACTCAAACTGGCAGGAACAGATAGAATCTCTTGTCCTTTCAGTGACGTGATTATTTTGCCTTTTAGTTGAACTCCACCCCCTTCCACACACACACTCTGTATACAGTCTTTTAAGTATTTGAAGATGAGTCTTACCAAATAAAACCACTATGCCTGGGGTCACTGCTTTGATACGTTGTTGGCAGCGGGGATTTCTGCAGAAGAACTCTGCTCTCCAGCTTCTGAACCCGCACACCCTCGCAAAGAGGTGGGCCTCTGGAGTCAGACCAGGAGGGCTCCAGGTAGGCTGCATGGCGCCTTCCCTCTCTCCAAGGCAAAGGCTTCACATTGCTTCCTTCCTTGGTGAATTGTCTGAATACGCACCTGCTCTGAGTTTGCCAGCCACCAGGTCACAGCAGGCCGGTTCCCATCCTGGCAATGACGGTGGGGCAGGGAAGGAGCTCTCAGCTGCCAGGCCCTGAGCTTTGCACAGGCACTTCTCTCTCCCGTGTTCGAAGGCATGACTATTTGTCTTGTGGCTCTCTTTTCATTAGTGTAACATTTAATCCCAGAAATGCGATATTAAATGTCAGGCTGAGTTTGTGCAAGGCCTAGCCTTCATGCAAGATACAGACACTAGTAATGCCTCCGGGGAGCTCTCGCTCCTCCTCTCCGACTCCCTTCCTGAGCCATTCACTCTCCCCCATCATTCCCCCTTCTCTCCCCTTCTCCACTCTTGTCCGTTTCCCCCGCTCCTCAAGACAAGATCGTGCGGGTGTTGTACCCATGGTTTCCAGGAGCTCTCCCATATCTCGCAAAATGCATTTTTTCACAAAACCATGAGAGAAGAAAGTAACAGAAGGTGAGTGCAGAGGCCAGGCGGGTTTCATAGTTGACAACAGTAGCTCCAGACATACCAACAAACCCGCATGGCAGGGACAGAAGTGATCACATGTGCTAATGATGTGTGTTTAAGACCCCTCTACACTCTCAGGATCCCCCCACCCATGACGATGAGTGAATCGAGAGAGGTGCCTGGTTTGTTCACATGTAAATAAAAACTTCTGTCCCTACAGTGAGCACTGTAAACAGCCCCTCCCAGAGAGGGAGGGACTCTGGCCCCGATGGGGTGTCCTTCTCTTCCTTGGCCTCACTCCTCCTCATTACACCCAGAAAGCACCACCAGCCTGAGGGTGCCGGGGGCAGTAGCTGGTGCCACCACAAATGAGGGCTGCCTGTTCCTATCTCCTTGTCCAGACCTGGAAGCTGGGGCTTTGTGGAGCAGGGCTGCCCACTCTGTGCTCTGATACTCAGTGGAGGTGGCTTTCGGGGAAATCCACGTGGCTCTGTGAAAATCTGCCCTCTCTGCCCCAGTTAAGACCTTTAGTGGCTTCTGTTAGCACTTGACTATCTATCATCATTCTCCTATGGTTTTCTCAATTTTAACTTAAACTAAATCTATGTATGTGATTCTGTACACATTACAGTTAAATATCTGTTATAGAAATCTTATGGGATCTGAAAAACCACAAAGAAGGGGGGAAAAAAATCCAGTCTCATAGTTCTGAGATAACCGCTATTCGTAATTTGGTATCTTTGCTTCTAACATCTCGTGGGCTTAAAATTAAAACTTTTTTCCTTACCAAAATGGGATCATTCTGCACACTCTGTTTTATAGCTTTGTTTTTCTCATTTAACATTGTACTGTAAGCATTTTTCTATTTCATTAATGTTTTTCTATTACATAATTTTATTGGCTACAGAGTGTTTCATCCTAGGAAAAGGTCATTGTTTATTTATGAGTGCCCTATTTTGGGACATTATTTAGGATGTTCCAAGTAGTGTGCTATTATAAATAATATTTAACTGAACATCCTTAAAGCTGAATCTTTTCACAAATCCCTAATTACTTCCTTAGGACAAATGTTTGGAAACAGAATCACAGACTCAGGAGATGTGCACATTTTGATACATATTGTAACCCTACCCACAAAATACAGAATGCCAATTTATATTCCACCGCTGCTCCCAACTAGATTATAAATTCTGTGAGGCACACTAATATAGACCCTCCCATAGTGGGAGACATACGGGGCATGGAGTACAAACAATAAAAATAAAATTAATTCCCCTTAACTCTCTTGGTTCCTGAATAATCAACCAAGCTTCCCTTGCTACCTTTGCTTGCCTCCATGTTATGCAAAAGACAGATCCCACTCAGCTAAATATCAACGATAGCAGTGACTCTGATCAGAAAACCCGATTACCTCAAAACTGATACTAATGGCCAACACACCTGGTGAGGTCCCAGCAATAAGTATCAGCTTAAAAGAATCTGGGGGCTTTAATATGGATGGGAAGCCTACTGCTTACCATGATACTAATCACGCGTTGTTACAAATGAGTTGATCACCTTCCTAAAGAGAACAGGACTGAGGATGTGGTTTAGGATGTGTGGTCTGGCATCACAGGTTACTGTCTTAGAACACGGAGCACTGCTGGTTGATAGGGTGTAGACTCTCCAATGTGAGCCAGTCTTCTTTCAATAAATAGGGCTTTGTCCTCACATGAAAAACCTCATTCTTCCTATTCCTCCTCCTCTCCCACTGCTGTGCACTACTCTGGAGTGCTCATTCCCTTGAGCCACAGCCACTGGGCATTGTTTCTGAAGAGCCGCCATGTTTCTCAAAGATGCCGTTCTCTCCCTTGCTCTTGTTTCTGAGACCCGATGTCCTTTTACCAAGATCTCTGTGGTAGTGTCCTGCCCAGCGTCCCCACATACCCTCTCTCTCCTGATGGAAGCCATCAGCCCAAACACTGTTTTTATGAGATTCTTCCTAAAGCAAGGCCTTAATCCAGTTCCACCCATCCCCCACCCCCAAATCATCCAAGACATTCCCTTGTTTTCCACTCAAAGTTCAAATTTCTCTTCCCAGCAAGAAAGACCTTCCACTAAATCATGGCAACTAACGCTCCTTCTCTCACAACTGCCTTTCAGGTTCAGTTTAACTATTCATGATTCTTTGTGTACACTCTTTGCTTTTTCAAGCTCTAGAACCCTTTACTCAAAATAGTCCCTTTGCCTGGAATGCCTGTTATAAGATACTCTACCCTAACTATCAATGCATTTGTTTTTCTCCTATGCTTATTTGTAAGCTCTTTGACTATAGATACTTAATCTTATCCATCTTAAAAATCCCTCTCAGGGAGACTATGGACTCTGAAAAACAACTAGAGGGTTATGAAGGGGCGGCGGGGGGGTGGGGGGGTTGGGAGGTTGAGGGACCAGGTGGTGGGTAATGAGGAGGGCACGTACTGCATGGAGCACTGGGTGTGATGCCAAAACAATGAACACTGTTATGCTGTAAATAAACAAATAAAAATAAATTAAAAAAAAAAATCCCTCTCAGGGATATAGTTGCATGGGATTGTGAAAGGAGACCCAGGATGTCTGGTTAATTTCAGAGATGTCATTTTTTTTGTATTGAACATAAAATAGAGGAATATAGTGATCATAGGGGAAAAAAAGGTAAGAATATTGGTTTTGACCCTGGGGTGTGTGTCCAGTGGCATCAAGTTATAGAGTTTATGACTCAAGTCTTTCACACAGATTGAAAACTAAAGAGAGCAACATCGTACAGCTGGTTGTTGGTAGCTTCCAGCCTTGCTGGCTTGGATAGGAATGTGAGCCAAGAGCTGTGGGTATATTTCCAAGGACAAGTCACGCCCAGCCATGTGTGTCCCTGACTGCCTGGTTCCACGAGGAACGACTGATGGTGTGCGAGCAAGGAACGGACACGAAGCTGGCAACCATGACAAGGCTTAGCCTTGTGCTTTCTAAGGAATTCCTGGAGCCCTTGTATTCTGATTAAAATGCCTCAGTGCTGAAAGCTAGGGCTATCCCCACTATTTCAGAAGCCTAGAACCAGTATGCAGAGGTTTGACTTCGTAAATATGACAGTTTCTCAAGGCCTTAAGCCCTTCATCAATCCCTTCCTAAAGATAAGGGTTTTTTTGTGTTTTTTTTTTTTAATATTTTATTTATTTGGCAGAGAGAAATCACAAGTAGGCAGAGAGGCAGGCAGAGAGAGAGGAGGAAGCAAGCTCGCTGCTGAGCAGAGAGCCTGATGCGGGGCTCGATCCCAGGACCCTGAGATCATGACCTGAGCCGAAGGCAGAGGCTTTAACCCACTGAGCCACCCAGGTGCCCCTAAAGATAAGGTTTTATACATTTTGCCTGGTTTTCTACTTTCTTACTACCCTCCTCTGCCCCCGTATTTCCGGAAGTAAAGCAAAACCAAACCTTTCCTGCTTTCTTGACCTTTGTTGTCCGGTTTTAAATTCAGAGAAACGAATGTGACTCACTTGAGAAGAATGCATCTGTACACGTGGGCTCTCTTATTCATGGAGAAGATAATCAGAAAAAGTAAAATTTTAGGTACATCTAAAAACACAAGAATTTGTATGGGTATTTATGTTAGAGTTTAAAGAACCTTTTGTAATCGTCTTATCCAACATCTTTATTTTGTAGATGAGGAATCTTAGGTTTGGGGGACAAAAAAAAAAAAAAAAAAGAAGACTCCCAACATCGTAGCGCCAGTGAATCAATCAAGACTGAACATAGAATCCAGGTGTTCTGACTTACAGTTCAGACATAATACTCCTACTGTTCATCCCTTTCTGAGGAAGCACGCTTCCCACCCACACTCCCCAGCATGTCCATTCTACCGAAGTGAGTCCGATAGTTTACATTATTTCAATTCTTTTTTTAGACAGAATGCTATGATTATAGTAAGTGCTTTTGTTCACCAGTTGCCTAGTTCTTCTTGTTCAATGCATGTAGTTTCTTATTTGTTATTTTTCTTTCAAACTTTTGAGGCCTGCAAAAGCAAATTTTTCTTGTCTAAACCTCTTCATTCACTCCACTAGAGGGTTTTTTTTTTTTTCCTTTTCCTCCCCCTTCCTCTTATGTGGGGGATGGAGAGCAGTTATTTGCCTGTTTCCCTTGATTTTCAGCCTCTTCCAACTTGGTTTTACCAACTCTGATGTACTCTAGGGAGGCACTTCTTTGTTTCATTTTCCAGCCAGATAACACGGTGCAGTATCCCTCAACTCTGCAGGCCTGTGGTACATTGTCCCTGCAGCAGCATTTCTAAAATTTTCAGGAATATTTCCCAAAGATACATTAAAGATCGAATCCTAGCAACATTTAAATAAAAACAGAAAGAGATTTAAAAAAAAAAAATGTGCTGGTAACACTTCCCAGAGTTGAGGTCATTAGAATGTGACTAATTACATGTATAGAAGTACCACACATCAAATCATGTTCCCACACACACAGCTACTAGAAGTGAGATTTCATACAACCTAGGTAGGAGTCAGAGACTATGCCCTTCTTTCCTCTCTCCCCCAAGCCCTGCCTCTACCCTCCCTCTCTACCTACAGGCAAGGGGAAGGAGTTGGCATGGCTTAGTGTGGGGAGGAATAGGTGGCAGTCAGGACCAGGACACCTACAGCAGGGACCATTGTGTAAGCCAGAGTTTTCCAGAGGGTTGGGAAACCAGGCATCAAACACTGAGGAGACCATACGAAAATATGTGGTCCAAAAAGTTAGAAGTAATTATGGTCCGAGTCTCAGAGTTAAGAAGACCTGAGATGTGAGAATAAGGATGTCAGTCAGAAAGGAAAGAGGAGGGAGGATCTCTTTTTCAGGAACAAGATACTCTTTAACTTACGTTTTGGACCTGTCAGCCAGTAGGTGCCTGCTAGGAGAGAGGGCCTGTTTTTCATAAAGGACCAGAGCATGCATGTCTATTTTTTCTTTAAAAATATACAGTTAAGGGGCGCCTGGGTGGCTCAGTGGATTAAGCCCCTGCCTTCGGCTCAGGTCATGATCTCAGGGTTCTGGGATCGAGCCCCACATCGGGCTCTCTGCTCTGCAGGGAGCCTGCTTCCTCCTCTCTCTCTGCCTGCCTCTCTGCCTACTTGTGATCTCTCTCTCTCTCTGTCAAATAAATAAATAAAATCTTTAAAAAAATATATATACAGTTAATACTTGTTCAGTCTTGAGATTTTTTTTTCAGTGGTTTCAGATTAACCTATTGGCTGATTCATTACTCTAGGAAAACTTCTTGATAAGGCAGCAAGATCTCACAACCAGGCTTCTAGGCAGATGAAGGTAGGGCTGATGGGAAGTTCTGATACTTGTGGTACACCCACAGTTTCTAAAATAAGGCCAACTCTCTTCAAGCTTCTCAACAAAATGGGGAGAGTTGGATCCCTGAATAATTAATATGGAGATTCTCCCTAAGCCAAGACTCTACTGGAACCTTCTCAAGAGATTTTTAAGAGGTAGAAGGACAGCATTCCTTCTTGTCTTGCTAGCCTGCCAGCCCAAACATGATGCCTTCTGATCCTTCCTGTTAGCTCTTTTGGAGTTCACGTTTTTATGAAAAATACACATCCTCTGTTTGATCAATTTTTAAAAAGAGAAGGAGAACAAGAGATACGTGTTTTAAATTAAAAGCAGGGCACCTGGATGGTACAGTTGGTTGAGCATCTTACTCTTGGGTTTCAGCTCAGGTCATGATCTCGGGCTCTGTGCTCAGTGCAGAGTCTGCTTGGGATTCTGTCTCCCTTCCCTCTGCTCCTCAACACATCTCTCTCTCTCTCTCAAATAAATAAGCCTTAAAAGCAAAACAAAACAAAACACTCCAGTATTGTGACTTTGTATAATTAAATAAGCTTCTGAGCTCCTGGTCTCCTGACCAAAAAGGCAGTATCATATCTAACCCACTAACTTTATAGGTTATTCATGAGACTAAATCTAATTAACATGAATATTCTTGGAACATCTTTGCAGTGGAAGTATTCCTATTATCCAAGCTCTCCTAAATCTTTCAGTTGACTAGATGATGACATATCTTACTTACGCTTTTTCACAATTTATCTCTGGAGATGCTCATTTTAAATCTCTGCATTAAAATCCCAGCACATAGGCATGAATATGGGGCTGTGTTCTTCATGTCATTCCCCAGGGAAAGTGCAGACCACATCACTCGCGTGGGCTGTGGTCAAGGGAATAACCACAGGCCTAGCACACGGTAGACTCCTCTGACCTAAAAGCCCTTCCCGCACAGAGGTTGCTATTTAAAACGCTAATGAGAAAATACAAATGGCCCCAGGTCCTAGCCACTACCTGAAATGGAAAACCAGAATGGGAGATACTCATTCTCAAGAAGCCGGTAACTCCAGCACCCTGTGTTCCTGTTGTAAACAGACACTGGAAAGGACATCTTCCCGCAAGGCCGCTAGACCTTCCCACTGCACATCCTGCCGGAACCCAGTTGGGTTCCCACAGGAATAAGTTCAGTGAACTCTAAGAATGGTCAGGCTTTTCTACTTTCACTTAATTGGTTAGACTCAGAAACTTTGAAGGTAAGACAGAATCTCACAACCCAGAGCCCCACCCTCCGCATTTGGCCTTCCTTTTCTCTCACTGCTACAACAAGTACTGTTCAGAGCCCCCAGGGGAAGGGAAATGGGAGAAAACAGCGGGAACCCAATGGCTAGCAGTCCAAGTCTCCTGCTCCACCTTGGCCTGGGGTGCTTCCCTGTCACTGGTCCTGCGAGGAGTAGTCCCTACAGTGGACCTGAGCAAGAAGCAGCCCTTAGGGGGAAAGAGTGGGCAGGTTTGGGGAAGTTTCAGAGCCTGGTCCATCCTAACCCTGTGGTGGTGGGGTGATGGTTTTAGACTCTTTTAGAAAACTGGAAGAATGATTTCCTGGAATCTGAGACTCTTAGATGTCTGCCTGTCAAGCAGGCACAAAGCATCTCTCCCCCTTTCTCCCATTTTTAGAACAAGACCTTTGTATTTTGCTTTTATATCTTGAATATCTCAGATACATGACAGAGTAATAGTAAAAGGCATTATATGATGTCCAATCAGGAGATCATTCCATCAGGATTTAAAGTTTGAATGAGGTGGGCCACGTGGGAAAACCAGTTAAATAAACTAAGTATGTCATTTAAGCAAGAGGGACCTGTTATAGCTAACAGAAAGCAGGTGATGCACCCAAGAGGTTAAAAATCCCAGGAAAAAAAGAGCAGGGAATGACAGGCCACAGGAAACACAAATGTTAAAAGAGCAGTTGTGTCTGTACTTTCCCTGTGGTAACATGGCAGTGGTGGGCCCTATGCCCCGGCCGAGGGTGAAGGACTAAGGAAAGATCTGGGGGAGCCAAATGAAGACTGTAAGAATAATAGGGCCTAAAGGCCCAGACCAGTAGTCAGGCAGGTTCAAATCCCAGCTAGCCCCCACCTCCTAGATCTGACCTTGACATAGTTATTTACATTCCTTGTGTTTCAGTTTCTTTGTTTGTAAAATAGATACTTCAAAAAAAAAAAATTAGGATTAAATGAGCCCATGTAAAGCCTGAACTATATGCCACTTCCTGGCATATAGTTAATGCTCAATAAATCCTAGCTAGTATAAGTATTCCCACTATACAGGGATCTCACAGGGATGTTGAAAAGACTAAGTGAAACAGTATGTGTAGTATGTATGGCCCAGTGCTCAATACACAGTAGTTAGTAAAGAACAGCTAAGAGAACCAGGCAAAAGTCTGTCTTAAAGGACATAAAGGCAACAAAGAGCTGGGCAGAGGGTTGAAAATAAACATGCTGGAAGCAGATACATCCTAAAGAACTTGGCCTTGGCTAGAAGCAACTCACATTGGCAGATGAGTAACACAGGCATGCAGACCAGCCACAGAGGAGTTCGGAATTCCGGCAGATGGCAGGAGAGCACCAAGAGGGCAATGGCTAATTTTCAGGAAAAAAGCTGCCCCAGCCAGGAAGTCCCCACTTACAAGAATATAAGTGACTGATTCCTAAGTCTGGCTAGGCTAGGACCGAAAAGTAAAAATAAATGAATTGACTCCACCATGTCGTATCCAGATGGGAATATAGCAATACTGGTTATGTTCATTGCCAAATGAAAGATGGATGGTTCATCCGTGTTCAACTTTAGCTTCCCGTTAGAGAAATTATTTCTCTGTCTGCTACAGACCTCATGAGTCTGTTGTCCAAAATAATTAGGTACCCAAGCTACAAGCTACCCAGAGCTATCCTAAAAACCTTGCCAACAAACAGTAGTGTCTTACAGAAGCCTGAGCTGCTGGGGGGGGGGGGGGGGCTGTCTTGTTAAAAGGAAATTACAAGCGTGGTTTTAAGTCTTTGCAGCCTTGACTACCCAACACTTGACAAAGATGACTGTTTAGGCCGGGAGCTTTTATTACCTTAGGAAAACCAGTACAGAGAGGGGTTACTTATCACAGTGAATTAATTATGAGACTCTTTTTTTTTTTTAAGGTATTAAGTACCCAGCATTTCTGTTCAGAGTCAATTTTATTTTTTTAATTTTTAAAGATTTATTTATTTATTTATTTGGCAGACAGATCACAAATAGTCAGAGAGGCAGACAGAGAAAGAGAGGAGGAGGCAGGCTCCCTGCTGAGCAGAGAGCCCGATGCAGGGCTCGATCCCAGGACCCTGAGACCATGACCCAAGCCAAAGGCAGAAGCTTTAACCCACCGAGCCACCCAGGCACCCCTCAGAGTCAACCTTAAATGCTTTTCTATCAGCATCTACTTTAAAAGGAGTAAAACATGCCAGCAGATTCTTGGACCGTCTTTAGGTCAAATCTGTGCTTCATTTATGTTTTGGGTGGGTCCAAAGGAAAATATATGCCAGAGAAACGCACATTCGTGAAATACACTGAAGTCTGTCTGGGAAAGCAAAACCAAGACCGTTCAAAAGCTCCGAAGTAAAGAACACCTTCATTTGGACATAAAGCAAATTTTACTTTGTAATCTACCCTCACTTGCATTATTCAGCTTTGCTCAAAGTGAGACCGTGACCCCAGTTCTCCTAGAGAAGCAGTTTTGGCTCTCTTTGGATATTAGATACAGGTCCAGTCGTTGTTGTGGATTTTATATAGATCATTCCAGAAACCCCCAACCCAGGGCTCAGATGGAGCTCTTTGGTGGGGCTGAAGAGAAGGAATGAGGCAAAGCCTGTGGCTGCTTGCCGTGGTCAGGCCCGGGTTCATCATCAACATCCACCCATAACTCATCCACGCAATGAGAGCACCTGGGCCTCTGGTCTTTAACATCTCACTCACTGTTATATGGTCCTACCTCTAAATTACTGGAGTATTTTTATAGTAAGGTTAGAGTCAAGAGTGAGCATGTTCATTAACCTTACATATTAAAGATAACGAACATCAACTTTGAGTTGTCAGTCATGAGAATGAAGAAATGAAACATTGGTTTCAGCTTTCCCAAATGAGACGCAGGGGAGATCTTTCTATACTGTGCTATATTATGAGACTTGCAGAATTCTGAGGCCTGAGAAAGCAGATGTCACACTGATGCTTAGAATATAAGTCCTTAAATATCATATTAAAATGAGACTACTGCGCTTTCTTGCTAAAGAAAAAAAAAAAAACAAAAAACGTTGTAAACTTTCCTCTTGTGCCCGCATGTATATATCTCCCTGGCTCTGGAGAGTCTATACAATATTTCTGTGATGATTTAAGATGAAGAATCCATTAAAGGTAAACATGAGCACAAATAAGTATAAGGCATCATCAAGATAAATTCTTGTGATTCATTAAACATCCATTAAAATAACTCATCAAGGCTAATCTGTTCCAGTGGTAAGTGGTGCTTCTGCACATCCCCAGCGAATCGCAGGGAGCTCAGCTCAGCCCTGCAGGCATCCATCTTCATCAGGAAGCATGCAGGAAGACATAACTGCAGGCTGAAGCCCCCTCATTGCATTGTTCAGCAAGATTCTTAGAAAGGAGAGTGTAACCCACAGATGGAGTGATTGTGTGTGTGTGTGTGTGTGTGTGTGCTGGGAGCCACACTTCAGCAGATGGTTCTGGCCGAACAGACCTATTTGAGCATGTTTTGCACGTGTGTGATGTGCCATCTAGTGGTGGAGTGAGCCTGAATTGATGAAAAGGGAAAGGGTCCTTTGCTGGTCCCTTTCTGGCACCTTTGCAAACTGTCCACCACGTGATTTGAGCAGGAGCAGAAGGTGTGACTCTGTAGGCTATCACTTGGGAAAGGGAAAAAAAATTGTTTTCTTAGAAGCCATGTGTTGAACCCAGATTGTTGTAGGGAGGGGAAGCACTGGTATTATAGTAATTATGCAAGCCAGAGGTTGCAAACTGGTGGCATTTGGCCTGCAGAGTACTTTTCCCATTTTATTTTATTGAGGTGTAATTCACGTATATAGTATATTGCACAACTGCTCAGCGTGTAGTTTGATACATTTATTTGTAAAGTTTATGTAGGTATAATCTGTGTCATTACCACATGGATCAAGACCTGGAATGTTTCCAGCATCCCAGAAGCTTCCCTCTGTCAGGGCTTAGAGAGAGCCCCCCTTCAGAACGCTGTCACCGTAAATTCACAATAACATCATTAAAGTAGATACTCCTAACCCTAACCTCCAAGAAAGGATAAAATCCTGTACTCCCCATTTCAACAGTTTGCCCAAAAAGGAACAAGTTTCTCATCGAACATTCTGCAGCGAATCAAAGACCCCATTTCCTGGGTCTGCTGCTTTTCAGAGTCCAGGTGGTATAATGAGATCTCTACCCCCAGTCTAAATTGTTTTTCTTACCAAGTTTCTCACTGAGAGATAGATCTACTCGGTGCCCTGATTGTATTTTCCCAAGTGTCTCTGCAGGCACCCAAGTCAATTTTCAAAGTAATCCCATTACTTGTGAGCAGTATCTCAGAGGTGCCACTGATTGTCGTGGCAAAGCCTATGAATTCTGATGTAGCATTTCAGAAATTAATGCGACTGCCATGTCACCAGTGACTGCATGACACCTGTTCAAATTAAGTCAAGCAAATACTAATGGTGAGAAAGTCTCTCAACCTGTAATCCAGCAAAGGCTAATTTCTAATGAATAGCATAATGCAATCATTGTTGCTATTTCTACAGGACCTCTTTCTGTTCAAATGAAACTAGCTTCCCTCTGAATGTCAAAACGTACAGTATGTCAGGAAGCAGAGCTAGTTCTGAAATAAAATTGATTTATTCCAGACCTGTCTTATACATGCCTATTTATTTGATTACTAAACAAACACACAGTCAACCAATATGTCTTGTGAGCATGTTACTTCTGGGTGTTTTGCGAGGTGCTGGAGACAGAAAAGCATAAGACGGATGGGGTCTCCCTCACTGCGTTGGAGTTCGACCTTGTTTAGATCTGCTGGCCTCCGGCTTGCAAACTGGCATTTAGAAAGATGGCTATTTCTTGAGATAATGCACAAGGCTAAAATACAGGCTTATCCTAATGTGCTCCTCCTTTCAAATAACTTGTATTTTTTCTAATTATTTGTGATGTATTTGGAAAAAATGAAGATTGTAAAGAAGAAAATACAAAATTCCCTAATGCACCAAAGAAAGCCTATAATGGCATTGTTTAATTCCTCTCAAAGAATTATAATTTTTCATTTTTTCTGTGTGTGGGTGCATGTAGTTACAATTGCAGTTGGCTTTGAACAACATGGATTGGAACTGCATGGGTCTGTTTATACATGGATTTTTTTTTTTTAAATAAGTACAGTACAGTACTATAAATGAACTTTTCTTATGATTTTAATACTTTTTTTCTCTAGCTAACTTTACTGAAAGAAGACAGTATATAATATATATAACATACAAAATATGTGTTGACTATTATAGGTAAGGTTTCTGGTCAACAGTAAGCTATTAGTCATTAAATTTTTGGCGAGTCGAAAGTTACACATGGATTTTTGACTACATAGAGGGTTGGTGCCCCTAACCTGTGTTGTTCAAGGGTCAATAGCATTTATTTTGTGAAGTTGAGGTGATATTATGTATTTTGTTCTATCATAAGAAACTCTTAAAACATGTTTGAGTGAGTTCATAATTTCTGGAATAAGAATGAAAACTAATTTCTTAACCATTCCCTACTATTAGAAATTTTGATTGTTTGTTGTTTCTAAAACAGTTACAGAGGTTTAATGTTTACATATTTGAAATGAAGTCTTTGACTCTCTACCACACTCAAGGCCAGAACTTTCCAGATAGTGTTAAGTAATACTGGCGATGCTAGCCGGCTGTGGTTTTTTCCTGATTATAAAGGCAGTAACTGTGGTGTTGTTAAATATGATGGCAATGACTGACTTGGGTTGGGTAAAAATCATATTAAGGAAATCCTTTGAGTTCTAGTTTTTAAACATCAACAATGGGGAATTGAACATTACCAACTGTCTTTCAGTGCTATTGAAATAATTAGGTTTGTCCCAGTTTGGCCTATGGGTGTAATACATTATATTAGCAGATTTCCTAATATTGTCCCCTTCCACCAGCATGAATTCTACTATACTGAAGACTAACATACTTGTAATGAATTGTCACATTTAATTCCATAGTATTGATTTTGAGATTTTAACATCCCTGTTTATTGTACATTGTTCTTGAGAGACAACTAGTGTGACAGGATCTAGATACAGTCTGTGCATTTCGTTCTGGTCTGTAAATGTGCGTTGCTGAAATTAGGGATGGGGAGCCTGTTTGTGTCTATTATTCACTCTCCCTTTTTCTTTACCTCTTATCCCAACTGCACATTGAGGGTTTTTTTCCCTTTAGTGAACAAAGTACTCCTCTTAACCTCTCTCAAAGCATGCATCGCACTCTTTCTTATATTAAAATTTTCTGTCTGTTTTCTGTTCTTGCAGAAGTGGTCTTTGTCTTACGACTTTGCCATCCCTACCCCTTAGCCACTAAGTGTGGTCCACCTAAGCTGTCCTACGGGGCAGACAGTGGAAATAGATGAGTTTTGACAACATCCTTAGTGTCCTGACAGAGCCCTCCAGTACACAAAGGAGGAAAGCAAAGAAGTCAGAGTGACCGCAAAATTCGTTGCCTACGGTGCTTCTCTCTGGCAGCAGTATGAGTCCAGGAGGCATGAATCAGCTTCTAAAGGCATAAGAGAGGGCAGAGCAGGGACAAGAGTGGAGCCAGGTGACTGCCCCAGATGGCTGCCCATTCTGCTCCTGATAGTAGGTTACCAAGAGAACCAATTACTTCGAATACTTTTGCCCACCTCATGTATACACCATTTGTTATATTCAAGTAATTTAAAAAAAAAAATGCCTGGGTGGCTCAGTTGGTTAAGTGTCTGCCTTCAGCTCAGGTCATGATCTCTGGGTCCTGAGATTGAGCCCTACATCAGTCTCCCTGCTCAGCAGGAGTCTGATTCTCCCTCTTTCTCTGCCCATCCCCCTGCTTGAGCACTCTCTCTCAAGTAAATAAATAAAAATAAAATCTTTTCTTTTTTAAAGATTTTATTTATTGGGGTGCCTGGGTGGCTCAGTCGGTTAAGCGACTGCCTTTGGCTCAGGTAGTGATTCCAGGGTCCTGGGACTGAGTACCATCAGGCTCCTTGCTCAATGGGGAGCCTGCTTCTCCCTCTGCCTGCTGCCCCCTCTGCTTGTGCTTGCACGAGCTCACTCTCTCTGACCGACAAATAAATAAATAATAAAAATCTTTAATCTATGAGAGAGTGCACAAGTAGGCAGAACGGCAGGCAGAAAGAGAGGGAGAAGCATGCTGCCTGCTGAGCAGGGAGCCCGATGCGGGGGGCGCGATGCCAGGACCCTGGGATCGTGCCGTGAGCCAAAGGCAGATGCTTAACCGACTGAGCCAACCAGTGCCCCCAAAATAAAATCTTTTAAAAAAATCATTCCAATACTCATCTCAAGCTTCATTTCAAAATGATATCTTTCAATTGTCAATTCTTTCCCAGAGGAAGGCTTATAAAATTAAGTACATTATAGGGTCTCCCCAACTAGACTGTAAACCACTTGAGGACAGGAATTGGGTCTTAAGTGCATTCTGACCACTGCTGTGCTATGCATAGAGTTTAGACTTATTAACGAGGCTCTCTGGAATTAATTAACCTTTTTTTCCCCCTTGCACTGTAATGTTATCGAATAGTATTCCTCATGCTTACTTAAAGACCAAAAGCAACTTTGAAAACAAAACAGACCTTTTAACAAGTAGTGAGAGAGAGTGTCACAACCAAAAAAATCGGATCGGAATTAATGGAGGAAACGACAGCAGGTGAAGGAGGAGCAGAAGCACGTGGCTCAAGCTAGAGCTTAAATGGGTGTTATGACACCGGGGACATCATTCCAGCGATGACTCTTCTAAGTACCTGGTCCGACTTCAGACCATCCTTGCAGGGCGGGTCTAATTAGTGGGTATTGCTGGCCTTGTGCTTCTGGACAGCCACTGATGCTCCTTGGAAGGCAGACGGAAAAGTTGTGTTCCATGATTCCTTTCTATTTTTCCCTAGGGTGTTAAATACCACATTATTTGAAAGCTGGGAGATCGTTGGACCTTACCCTTCCTGGTGGGTTTTTAATCTACTGCTGTTGCTAATACAAGGCTTGAACTGCTTCTGGTCTTACTTAATCGTAAAAATAGCTTGCAAAGCTATTTCAAAAGGCAAGGTAAGATGAAACTTACTGTTTCTGATACATCACAGAAAATCATGTTTTTTGCTTCTTCTTAATCAACAAGAACACTATCATTTTGAACTTTATGAAATCTTATATTTTTTCTTCATAATTTAGCATAACCTCCTGGAAACACAAACCAAAATTTTGTTTTTCTTCTACTTAGTTAATTTTTTTAAGTTTGTAGCCTTGGTTTGCTGATGATTCCCACCGATCTGCATTTATAATTTTAGACTAAATGATGATATGTTATTTGTTGTGTTCTTTCTTTCCCTCTGTCTCCCATGGTCCTTCTCTGATTAGACTTGTGCTGAAAGAAATTTAATAACTTCTTTCCTTTTGTGATGCAGTATGCCCATTTACGATTTTTCCAATAAAACTTAGTTAAATCTCTCTGTTTAAATATGGACTCATGAGGCTGATTCAAATAACGTTTCTTGGGAGCAGTGACTTTTCCAGAATGTTCTCTGTGACATTTTCTTACTTTCATTGTTTATTCTCTTCCTTCTGCCACCCTGGAAGGCTGGGAAGTGGAACCCTTTACATGTAAGTTCCTCATACCTCCCTCTCCCCACCCCTTGTTCTGGGTGCCACTTTAGCCTGTTGGAGAGGCACTCAGAAAAAAATGCTTTTGTTTCCATGCGTCTTGTTCTAGCTAATAAGTTCGCACTGACCCGCAGCTTTCACTGAACTGTGGCTCCTACCAGGTGCAAGGGATACTAGAAACAGCTTAGTGAGTAGTGCCCTTTGCGAGAGCTTACATTCTGCTAAATTTTGCACCATCCAACAGAAGGAGGAATTTTTTTCATCAGTGTGTAACATGTTTGCTAAAAAAACAGAAATAGACAAAAGTGAAGTAGAAGAAACAAAACTAAGTTGGGGAGAGGATCACCATGGACCAGAATGGAGGCCTGAGCGTCAGCCCTTGACCACCTTGTCCTCAGTGAGGTAAACAGAGCTGGCCCCTTCCATGGGACTTGGGACATCTAGTCGCATACTGTGCAGCCAGTTCTCAGTATCAGCTCTTATATAAATCCAGAATATTTAGATCAATTAAATGTTCAGAGGCAAAAGTTCATTTTTCCTCTGTGACCTCTTATTCTTTAAAATGAGCACTTGTAAGCACTGGGTGTTCTACGTAAACAATGAATCTTGGAACAGTGTATCAAGAATTAATGGTGTATTGTATGGTGACTAACATAACACAGTAAAAAAAATGAGCACCTGTATTTCTGTTAAATACTCCTTTTCCTCCTCTGGATACAAATTACATCAACATGCACAGAGCTGTCCTCATGGTAACAGTAACCAAGGACAGGTGGATCCGATTACTTGTATCCTTACTGCATTGCTCTTTCCAGCAGACACAGTCTTACCAAGAGACGATTATTAATCTCATTGCAGATGGCAGGCTTCAGAATATCTGCCCTTGCTGTTCACCTAGGACAGTTAGATTCATCTTGGCCATGGGTTAAGAACTCTGTTTTTCTATGGGTTACTTTGAGGCCTTCTAAATTATTCCTTTCCTTGAAAGTGACATAAGCATCATTTTTTTTTTTCCAAATACAATTAAAAATCATCTAACCCAAGCATGCAGATGTAAATTGATCACTCTCTAAAACTGGAGTTTTCTTTCCTATTACCAGCTTAATTTATGATTAATGGATGTCTCAACGTCGTGGGGCTTTACTCTCAGGCTGTCTTTCTTTGTGACCCATGTTTGTTTGTTTGTTAAGTTCAAGTACCCTAAACAATTCGGTCCTTTTGGTCTTTTAGTATCTAAGTAGTCTTGGAGACAGTCCGTGTGCATTCAGTCTCGTCTGAGGGGCCCTGGAATGCAGTCCATTTGTACTGTATTTATTTGGTTGTTTCTGGTGAGAAAGGAGCAGCAGTTCTGAGCTCTCACACGGCCTCTTCCCCACCCACCTGACAGTGATGACGTTGTCCTGAAGCCACAGTGGTTTCTCCCGTGAGTGGCATGGGGGGCACAGGGAGGATGTGATGTGAAAAAGCTCGCAGTTCATTTGGATACACCTCCCAGGAGAATGCCAGCGCACTTCTTAGAGAAAGACAGGCAGCTAGATTTGGGGAAGCTTTGATGAAGCCAGGCCGCCAGGCCTCCAGGTCCCTTTTGCCACCCCACTCGAAAAACAAGTGAACAGGGCTCGGTTACTCGGAGGCCGTCAGGCATGTTGGGTAAAAATGCTTACCATAGTTTAGACGGATGGAGTAGGAGGTTCAAACTATTTTAATTTTAAAAGCAGTTGAGTGTTTTCTTAATCTCTCCCTAAATTACTTCCTTGCTAGACTGTGACTTTGTCCTTTATGGCGGCACATATGCTGTGCCTGAGCTTGCCATCCTCATTACATAATGAGACTGGGCAGAGGACTGAAGAACTCTGGAACGATGGAAGCCCAGTTGTGATGATCAGGTCAATAGATTTTCTTTGGGAAATGTTTTAAACTAGACCTCACGCAGCAGGTTCCCAAAATGCCTCCTGCTGCCACGAGTTGTTATGTAGTGTATAAAATAAAATTTCTACTTGATTTTAGAAGACAGAAGAAAAAAACAAATTAAGTCATAAAATAATATATTACAAAGCCAAATAAGAATGGTGCTTTAAATTATCTGAGCTAGTGTATCCCTCCATTAGTGCGACAAATCCTTTACAGGATTCTCATGGGGAATGTGACATGTGAGAGTAAATTGATCCATTTGTACCAAATTCCTATAATATCATTCCAATTTTATAACATGTCACTTTACCAGTAAGAGTGGGTTTCAGGATCTAGTACATCTCATTGTGCAAAGAACTATTAAGGTTCTATTAAGGTACCTTAATGCCTAGGCCCCTGTAATGCCTAAACCCACTTACATTCCATTCCTCAATAACTGACTTCCACACCCAAATTGCGTATCTCCCTTGCAGGAGAACTATTGCAGCAATGTACCTATCCTCTTAGATTTTTAACGTTTCCATCTGTTTCCCTTCATGGATGATTATGTGTACTCTTCCGACCATGCCATGCCTTAATGATTCCTTAGGAGCTGGTTACACTCACCTTCTTGTATTCCACAGGTGTCCAAGGACGACCGAAGTGATATCGAGTCCAGCTCAGATGAGGAAGACTCCGAACCTCCAGGGAAGAACCCTCACACGGCGACCACCACCAATGGGACCAGCGGTACCAACGGGTACCTCCTGACTGGGTCTTGCTCCGTGGATGATTAGTTCCTCAAAACTACAAGTCCCGAACAAAGTGACCTGTTTGTTCCTGGAAGTATTTAATAAGTTGCAAATGCAGTTCCTTTCATTATATCTCAGCACCAGAAAAAAAAAATTAGGATTATCAAAGCATTTTGAATAGTGCACTGCCATATGTCCTGTCTGTGAATGAAGAAGAATTACCATTCTCTATACGTAGGCATGCTGTATGTAATTGACACAAGGGAACAGTATTTGCATTTGTACTGTCTTAGAATATTATTTATATTTCTTTTTTGTTTGTAAATCTGTGGATAAAAGAGGGTTTCCTCACCCCTTTTACTCTCTGGGTTCATGACAGTGAGGGAGATGCTCCATGTGCTTCTACAACCCTTTCTATTGCTGTAACTCAGTTTGATAGGAGTCTCAGCTTACCTTGGCACTTAGAGCACGCAAAACCCAGAGCAAGATTCTCGTACTGCTCCGAATAGGTTTGCTTTCTTTGTGTTACTGTGCCTGTTTTGAAATTGCCTATATAGCCTCAGTGACCATTTTCCCTGTGTGAAGTTTAAGCAGGATGAGCTAGGCTTTTTAATTGCCACTCTTCATGGTCGATTCGCACAGCTCAAATTAAAAACTATGGTTTTTTGAGAACTTTAAGAAATTGTTTTGTATTAAATTGCTATGGAAGAGACATCATTTCTTGTGCACATGGCCAGGATATCCCCAGTGAGTACGGTAGCCAGCTGGAGATGAACTTTGTAGGTTACAGAGGTTTGTGTGTGTTTGTGTGTTCTTGTTGTTGTTGTTTTTATTCCCTCTTATGAGGTCAGTGTTCTGGCTCTGAAGGAGGACCTTTACTTAAGGTCATAGTTAGAGATAGTGAAATTGCTCTTACTACTGGGAATTTGTCCCATGCTCTGAGAATAACAGAAAGAGAAAGCTGATTTCAACCAGATTTCAGCACTACCCCTATAATTGCCACAATCTCCTGTCTTGTCATGAAAAAAAAAAAAAAAAAGGAGCTAAGTGTATTTTGGCCCAGCAAAGGAGACTTTGAACAGCTGGCAAAGGTCAGCCATAGCCCAAAGCGCTTTCTTGTAGCCAGCATTCGAGGAAGTGCGCTATCTAGTATTTGATCTTGGTGTTTGGATTTTTCTGAGCAAAATAAAGCCAATGGGAGAAGGACAATTTTACTGTTTGTCTTTTCTCCTTAAATATGACCCAGACTGATTCTCCTGTTGCTAGAAACTGAGCAGTGTTGCGCCTGAAGCCTTCTGGTTTGCTTCTTTGAAGACTTGTTCAGTTTCCAGGAGTTTTTATTCAAACGGAGCTATTTCCAAAAAGAATAATTAAACTTCTCCTGGACTATGGCAATATCAGCAATGAGAAAGACTGCTGAAAATAAGTTGCTATAGTCTCCTTACACGGCAGTGTTATTTATGTCTAAATAAGAAAACCATTCACATAAACCAAAGATTTTATCTCTTCCCTTCCAACTTTTAGTGAGGGGGAATAAAAAGGTATTACAAACACTTATTTCATAAACAAAACAAAACAAGAGTCTAACACCACAATGTAGTAAGTAGCATAAATGTGTGAGTTAGGGGATAGTAAAGACCGCAGCATCAGAAATACTAAGGAGTGCATGTCCTGCTTACAGCTATTCACATTCGATTCAAACTTTTGAAAAATTTGAAATAAATCTTTGTGCCCACAATATGCAACCTGTGCGTTAGTAAAGATAATGCTCCCAAACAGAAAAAACCTCACACCATAATATTAAATCTTTCCCCATCTACATATGAAATAGTCTGTTTCTGATAAGGCCCAATGATAAATGAAGAGCCTTAGACATATGTCTGCTTGTTTATTGAGAAAAGGATGCAACTAATTCTTCTCATAAAACCTTATTTTATTTCACAAAACAGGGGTATGTTTAGGAGTGTAATTTGTGGATGGTTTGAGACCAGTCATAAAACATCAAAATTTCTTGTTAGTCATCTGAACATCTGCTAAAATACAGATATATAAAATGAAACAGCATATTACAGCTGAAAAATGTTGAGACGGTGCAAGTTTCCTTTCTTATCAACTAAACTATGGGGAAGAAGAGTGAATTGTACCTTGCTGTAGTGTCTGGGGCAAGTCTTCAAAAGGGAGAAATAAACCAGAGAACCACCATGTGTTCAAATTCGGGTCATCTAATACTCTACCACAGAAGAATAATTTCAAAAGATTGGCTCATAAATTAATGATTTGGCGGAGTTGCATGGAAAGAAGTAAACTGAGTCTGTCCTTAGCAAAAGCAAATCTAAGCAATTTTTTGTTTTTCCCAAAAGTCCCTTGGAAGGAGGACTGAGAACACTCGGAACCTCAGTGACCAGTGACGTTCACTTAACACAGTCCCCTGGGTATCTATAGATTTTTATTTCATTTTGCATTTTAGGGCAAAGAGTTCATTTTGATTAATCAAAGTGGTGTTTGTAGACCTGTTAAGATGCAAAATAATATATTTCTGTCTACTCCTTCCCCTTATCATGGTGGCATGATAAGACCGAGAGAGAAAAATACGTGAGATATCTTATCTTCTACTTGTGCCAGGCCATAGCTTTGGAAGTGTGTTTTGTGTATGCAGCTGTAGGTTACTGACAGTGTTGTTTCCCATTAATTACCTTAGCCCCTGTTGATAGCTCCTTCCTCCTGGTCATATTCAAACCTTTCCAGGGTACCAAGGGGTGTGTAGGAAGGAGTCTAGAAAAAGTAATATTTTATTCTCTAATGCTGTATAGCTTTTCTAGATCTCTTAGTGGAGAAAAAAAGTAGAAAACAAGTAGAATTTGCCTTGGGTCAAAAAATGATATGACAGTGTGTGATCTATGTATGTACATTTATGTTTCTCCAAAAACATAAAACCAAAAGAGCACTGACTCATCCTTATCCATATTCTTTTCATAAAAACTATCCACTGTATATAAGAGAAACTTCCCACCTCCCTCTCAACTTCCTGTTCATGCCACTCACCCAGCTGAGAGTTGGTAGCATCCTTTCTCTTGCCTCGGGCTAAGATCACAGAGGGCCTAAGGTCAGCATATAAGCCAAATGTAGTTCACATTTCCAAATTTAGTGGTACACATTTGGAGAATTAAATAACTATCAGTATTTTGGATGATTAAGCTGAATGTTGGGGAAAATGCATATGGTTGCTGTTTCACCCCAAAGTTTTGTTATCATCCAACTCCTGCCAGGCTGCTAGACAGATGGTGGCCTGAGGTACCATCAGATAATGAAACAGGTATCAGAGAATGATGGGCTAGGAAGAAAGGTAGACTCCCCAAAGAAAGCAAGCAGTTGGGTGAGAGAAATCACTCTTTAGTGAGATAAAATCAGACCATGTTTAGCCAAAATGGTGGTTGAACCTCAGAATGTCCCATTCTGTTGCCAACTTTCCATTCTGAGTATTTGGTAGAGGTTGGGTTTGAATGAACTACATCCTTTCATATGAGGCAGGAAGGGCCTGGATCTCCCACTTCGTGTGTTTGAACCTCATCATTATTTGGGCTGATATAAAAAAGGAGATTTCAGTTCACCTGAGTCTTTGCAAAAGAGCTCTTCCGAGAAAACTTAATGGACACCCATGATTGTTCCCATTCTGTTCATGACTTTATATCGAGTTATTTTTGTCCCTTTCTCAGAAATGTTAATGCCAAAGTTGCCTGAATATTTGAGTGTTTTTTCTTAATTTGAAGTGTACAGTATAATTCCAAAGGTGTTAAGAGATTCTGTTTGTTTGTGTATGTGATGATGTCATTAATGTCCAGAGAGGCTTCAAGAAATCCTTTGGAAACAAAAGGTTAAATGTTTACATTTCCTGTGATAGTTGAGGTCTTAAGATACTAATTAGCTTACTTTTTTTTTTTTTTTTGTCTTTGGCTGATTCTGCTTTGTAGATAAATAGTAACCCTGAAATCTTTAGACATTCAATTAAGAAAAAAACAAATTAGGTCAAACTCAGCCTGATGAGAAAGTGATGACAAGCCGCTTCAGTTTTTAGGTGACTCATACGGGACGAGAAAATGCAGTTAGCTCTGGTTATTACACTTGCTCTCCAGCATGCTGTTCATGAAAGGAATACCCTCAGCAATCATAAGCAGTCCTTGAAGTCATGCATAATGCAGCAGATAGTAATTGGTACTGGTTCACTGTGGCCACAGTAGTTCTTGATGGAAGCAGGCCAGAGAAGGACGCTGTGGTCCGCCTTTATGTATACGGTCCCCTCCCTTCCTCTAAGGGACACTTAGTAGATGCTGGGGAGGCCATCTATTTGTCCACTCTGTGCCGTTTTAATGTCTCTCATATATATTCAGAGGGAACATCGCTGATGCTCGTTTTCATGGAGAAAACTTGATTAGAGAACATAAAGCATTATAAGGAACAGTTTGTAAGCTCCGCAGACACGGAAAGGAGAACCTGAACCTTTTCCAGTTCTTTGTAACTGAAGTTCAGCCTCGAAGCCTTTGAACGGAATGGCTTAGCAAAGGACCACAAGCTAGGACCTCATCAGCTCAAAGAAATAAAAGTCTCTGCAGTCAGATGGCCTGTCCTATGGCGTCTTCACAAGACTAGGTCTTCTCAAGATTGCCAGGAACTGATGGGAGGGGTCGGTTAGCCTAGGATCTATCTGTTCATCTCATCCACCCACATTCCTCTCAGCCTCCTGGAACTCTTGATAAGAAGAAACCAAAATATTGTCACTTATCTGCCATCAACTTCCCAACAGACTTTGGATCAGTGGTTGACCACACTTCTTTTCTCCAACTGATTCCATTTTTCTTAAAAAGTATTGGGCCCACGTAAGCTTGTTTTCCTCCAGAGGCCCATGAAAGCTTGGTTTCCTGTTTTGCTATATGTTGCATGGCCTGGAAACCAGGGACAACAGCTGTTGGTATGATTTCTATGTTAAGTGAAAAATTAGATCTTAGATCATTTTTTTTTCTCTTGGATCTACAGTCATTTTCCTAAACTGTCGTAAAACTGCCTTTAAAAAATTAGAGGCTTTTAAAGATTAGTTGCCAAAGATAAATGAGCTCTATAATAGCAACATTTCTGTGGCAATTCTGGGAGTTTAACTTAGAGACTCATTAAAGATGGAATACCCCCTCCAAGTTTGATTTCCAAAAGTTTCGTAAAGCCTCTAAGCCTATGATTCTCATCAGCTTTTGGTGTGCCCATAGAATCGGTTACCTCCATAGCCATTTGTGGCCAAGCAAGGGGGAGAGGGTTTCTTTGGGGATTTGATTTTTTTTTTTTTCAATTTGCAGTGAGAAATAGGATAGGTGACAAAAGCTTACTTGTTTTCTTAAGACAATTCAGTGCTTGAGCATCTCTGTCAGAAATGGAATGATGTACTGTTAGCCAATTAGAATTATTTTATGTATTGTTACTGTGTTTTGCTGATTTTTATATGAAAATATAATTATTCATTCTTGATCTCTGGAAGCAATCATTATGAGGATCATTTTACTTTGGAAACACTTTTCATAATAAAGATAAGTATTAAGAGTCAAGTGTCAATGACATTTTCTGTAAGCGCTCTTCGTCTGCTGTGGGTAATACGTCTCATCATCCTGGACAGGATTTATTTCAGGGCACACATCATCCCTTGTTTCTTGCAAACTTTCCTTAAATCCCAGTTATCATTATGATTACTGAAAAGATAGTATTATTATATTTATATGTCATATATATGTGTGTATATATATATATATGACTACATATATATAACATACAACATATATATCTCTATCTTGTCAGGAATTTAGCTAAGCTATTCCATAGTATTGCTGCCCAGTATCCATTTTGTTTGCAAGGTGCCCTGCAGGGACCCTAAACTGAGCCTAGCCCCTCAAACAGGTGCACACCCTGCAGAGTAGCCCTGAGACTCACAAGCAAATGCAAGTCCCTGATATGACCTCCCCAGTAGCCCCTGTGATCAACATCTCCCCTTCCAGTGCCTTGAAGGCTTTATGTTGCCCCTAGTAAGACCGCCATGGGGTTTACCAAAACCCCACCCTTTTACATTGACCCATCCAGTCTTAGCCCAGGAAGCCCAAAGCACTCTACTCACAGACCCTAATGAAGGCATGTGCCCCAAGTCCTGTCCCAGTCTTCACCCTGCCATCACCCACCCATGTAGCCCCTTGAGGCAAGCCGTGTGTGTAGCTCCCTGCATGACCTGTGAATAATAAACCTCTCTATTTCAAGTTCTCTTGTGGTCTATTACTGAGCTTCGGTTCACCATCTGACACCATGTGCTCCACTTAATAAATATTAATTTAACATAGTTAACACATTTGTGTGTGATATATATATATCTCATAGGTTGCACTATCTCTTTGGAAATTAAGATATAAAAACTTTAATGTTACATTTGTGTGTAGTGCTTCATTCTGGAAAAATATTAAATATTATTTCTAGAGATAAGAGTTCACATATATCAGACTGCACTGATTTTTCCAAATCATGACAAGAAGCTCTCAGGACAAACCACCCAGAGCACAGCACACCCAGACCCATCGCTGTCAGTGTATGCACAGCTCAAAGGAGCTTGACTGATATGTTCTCTGAGCCCATGCCCTCCTTTGTTAGGGCTTCTTTCCCTCTTTCTATGCATCTCCTGTGTAACACTGTCTTCCCTGGCTGCTCTTCCGCTCTAAGCTTATGTCATCGAATATCTCCAGAGCCATAAAAATAGCACTGACACCCCACCATCCCCCCACCAGTATTATGAAAAATAAAGCAGATGTCCTATTAAAAATCTTACAAATATTACAGCCACCCCCAACCACAATCTGATTGCAAGCATGAGTAGGCCTAATAAACTACCAAACTTTCTCCAAGGCAGAGAAAGACAGGCTACAGGCTACTACGCCACTTTGGAGGGCCATGAACTCTTCCAGTTCTGTAAGCGAAGTGTTACCTCGCAATTAGCCATACCATGGCTCAGCGTCTCCGAGCCCCTGACTCCTGGGGCTGCCACATCCGGCTTCGGCACATGGTATTTCTGCCCCCAGTTCTGTTTCCACCAACCCTGCACTTGCTTCACCAGGAGCAGCAGCCGCAGTACCGACAAGAGTGACAGACGGCACGACAGCCAGCCATGGGGGTCGGACACCTGGATCTACCAGGACCAGGACACCTGGTCAGAACCAATGACCGTCGTGACCAGAGCCTGAGGGCCACACCCTTGATTCTCCCCAAAGCCGCTGTAGCACAAGGAAACAAAGTTTCTGTCATTCCTAAACACTGAAGTTAAAAAATATATAAAGTCTGTATCTGTCAGGATACAAACTATCTAGGCAGGAAACAGAGTCATCGTCAGATGATTCCTTTGGAGAAACTTCAAGAAAAAGACTGCTGTCAGAGGAGTGGGCAAGATTAGGAAAGATAAAGCACCCAGAGGCCAGCAAGCATGGGGAGCCGTTAGCACCCTGGGCTGGGACCAGATGCCAATGAGAGAGAGCATCTTGGAGGAGAGGCTGTGCTGTGGGCTGGGGAACAAAGACGCTGACACCACTCTCCCTGCTTTCTCATGCCTCCGCCCCCATTGGTTGAACTCAGAAAGTTGTCGGTGGGAACCACAGAAGTTGTAGGGGTCAGTCCCTCACTGGATAGAGCAGAGACGTGGTGGGGAGAAAACAGAGGAGCCCGCATCAGGCTGGCGTTCCTGCATTCCCACCTGGAGCCTGGCACAGAATGGCACACAGCAAATATTTGTGGGAGAAACAAATGAACCCACTTCAGAGAGCGTTGGTAAGATGCGAGCTCTTAGCAGTTAACCTGCCCTCTGTTGAGGAAAGAAGAGCGTGAGAAAGCACTTGGTCACTGACTCCGAACTTGGCATTGCTGTTGTGTGTGTTGGGGGATGGGGGATACAGCTTCTCTCAGCACAGCAGCTGAGAGGCATGGTGGCTGTGCTCAAGTTAGAGAAGCCGCCTGTGGTACCAGCCTCCCAGACCCAGGGATAAAGCACATCAGGGGAAGAGGACGGAGGTCTGAGGCTGGAGAAGTGTCTAGAAACAGAAAAGAACTGAGGAGAGGGAGCTGAATTGCCGGAACACTCATAGAACAGAAGTGTGAAAGCTCTAAGCTCTGGTGCTCGTGACTAAGTGTTTTTTGTTTTGGGTTTTGTTTTTGTTTTTTTAAGATTTTATTTATTTATTTGACAGAGAGAGAGATCACAAGTAGGCAGAAAGGCAGGCAGAGAGAGAGAGGGAAGCAGGCTCCCTGCTGAGCAGAGAGCCCGATGCAGGGCTCGATCCCAGGACCCTGAGATCATGATCTAAGCCAAAGGCAGCGGCTTTAACCCACTGAGCCACCCAGGCGCCCTCGTGACTAAGTTTTGAAGCAATTCTTTACCCAAAAGGCTGGGCTGTTTTTTTAACTCAATGAATGATGAAAATATTTGTATGGCCAAAGATAACTTGAACAACAAAGGCTTGGGTTCCTGACTGCATCTTTTGATCACTTAAAAATATTTATAGAGGGCCCACCAGGTGCCAGGAATGGTTATGGCACTAAGGACGGAAGGGTAGAGAATACAGATACGGTCCCTTCTAGGAAGAGAAAGAAAACACAAAGAAGTGCAGAGTGTTAGGTTGCTGGGTTACTTGAACACCAGCAATTTATTTTCCCCAGTTCTGGAGGCTGGAAGTCCAGTCAGCAGGGTTAATTTCTTCTACAGCCTGTCTTCTTAGCTGGCCTTCTCACTGTGCCGTCACACAGTCACTCCTCTGTGCATCTGTCTGTGTCCTAATCCCTTCTTTTAAGGATGGCAGTCATATTGGATTGGGGCTCCCCCTGAAGGCTCCATTTTACCTTAATCACCTCTTTTTCACCATTGATGAAATTTTCATCTTAGTTTCATTTTTCCAACAAAAGGGACAAAACAAAGTTTCAAGGGTATTGTAATTTGGAGAAAGTTAACATCCTCTATCTTCTGCAATAAATATTGATTCATATATGCACTCTATTTCTGGAGCTTTTAGGGATGTGTACACAGAATGCATAAATGGAAAAGTTACCTAATTATCTCTCTAAAAGCCCTGTCTCCCAATACAGTTATCTCCTGGGATACAGGGGCTAGGACTTGAACGTGAATTTTGGGAGACATAAGTCTGCCCATCATACAAGGTAATTTCACACAGTGACCAAGAACAAAAGTCATGAGGAAACAAAGTGATCATATGGTGACTTCCAGGGCTCTTCAGACTGGACGGTCTCTGACACCTCATGGACAGGTGACTCGGGCTGAGACCTGACAGACAGGATGCTAGGGACAGGATCCTAGGTGGTCACAGACCAGGCAGTGGGGGCCAGAAACACAAAGGCTCTAAGACAGGAATAGACTGGAAGTTTCGAGTTGCAGCAGGAAGGCCAATGTGATGAAGCAAAAGAAACAAAGTGGAGAGCGTGAGTGAGGACATTCTAAAGTTTAGGAAGGGGCAGATCACATAGGGCCTGTGTCCCATGGTGAGGAGAGCAAGTGTCAGGGTAAGAGTGATGGGAAGCCCTTCAGGGAGCAAAGCAGGGGGCAGCACAATCTCGTCTGTTGTCCTCTTTGATGAAAGAGAAACCATGCCCATCCCAACCATGATGGAGAAAACCACTCCAACCTCATGTGGGTCAGCGGTGACTTCAGGGCTGTGCTGGGCACCCCATGACCGGGTGGGGTGATGAGCACGTGGCCACTGGAAGAAATAAAGGACAAAGGGCTATTGAGGCTTCAATCCACAGGCAATATATTAGGTCTGGGCAGAGAACGAGAGGTGGAAGCTTTTACCGCAAAGATGTTAAGACCCAGGACAGGAAGAGCCTCCAGGTTTCCTCTGAGGAAAGCAGCTTGAAAAAATATGACCAATGGGCCGGGGTCAGCCAGGGGAGAGCCTTAGGGAGAGCGCAGACTTCCAGACTGAATGGCGTCCTTTGTTGTTGTTACTTACTGTTCGCACCTTTCTTTGTGTGGTTCCAAGGCCGCTCAGGGACAGGGTATTGATGGATGACCGCAATTTCCAGAACACCCCTCTGGGGGAGGCATGCGTCCAGCAACCATCCTTGCTGTTGGTAGGTTTTACAGCTTCTGAGTGAGCCTGCCTGGTTTCGCAGAAGCTACAAATCAGAGTTTTATTCATGGGTTTGTCTATTTGGGTAAGCCACGGCCAGGCCTTCACCAGCACGCCTCCACCACCTGTCTTCGGTAACAGGGATTGTGGCTCGGGAGAGTTAGTGACTTATTTTCTGTCACCCAACTAACAAGCAGTCGAATTGAGATTTGACCCAGACCCGACTGATTTAAAAACTTAGACATACCTTCTCAGTACCTTATGCTTCTTCCAATGTTTGCATTTGTTTCTGAAGACGGGCTGCTTTGAGTCCTACTGCATTTCAACTGTCCTTGGCTTTTTCCTTATCCACCTGCTTTCATTCTCCTTACAGATCTCAGACTTCCACCCCTGTAGGTCTTATCCCTAGACCCCCTCTTTTTGAGATTAGATTTCAGGGCTCTCAACTACATCAGGAACCCTTCTTTGGAAAGATCCTCAATAAATCTTCTATGCCAATGACTGAACTCAATTGTCAAAGTTCACTGTCTTGTTCCAGTTCACAAAGAATGCACCTCCTTCTCCAGCTTCACCCAAGGAGCTTGCAAGCACCAAGGTATAAGCCAGAACACAGGTTTACATCAGTGCAAGCAGTTCAATAATCCAGTGCATTGCAGACTAGAAGAAGAGAAGATATGTAGGTTGTGAAACTAGTTCTTCAGTGGTTTGGATTTTAAGAATGGGCTGGAAATCTCATAGGAAAATACTCCTAGGGGGTGAGTGAGGGATGGGGTACTACAGATGAAGAACATCGAGGAAATAAAATGGCAGCCACCAGCCCTTCTTTTGGGGAGTCATAGCAGTAAGTTAGATTCATCAGGATTAAACTCTCAGTTCCTATTAATTTTGTTCAACCAGGACGCTAGTAACTACCCAGTTAGCCAGCCAGCAAACAATGCATAGGATGGTAGGCCAGTTGGAGCCATATCACCAAAGATGAGCTCAAAAGGGTCCCTAGAGTCTTTAAAAATAGTGTTCTCGCTTTCTGTTGAAGGCACTAGACTGTTCATAGAACAGAACTCTGACATACTATATCCCCACTACCATTTCTTGGTTATTCACTTGTAAGTCATTTCTAAGGAGGTACAAAACAGTGTATACCATGTTAGCTGCAAACACACAGAACCACAGTGCTAATGAATTCATAAAATGCACATCAAAATGAAGTCAATGTGTGACCTGAGCACAACTCTCCATGAGCCATTGTGTGGGGCATTGTGAGAGATACAAATAAGCCAGAGGCAAGGCTGGGAAGAGAAGGGGCTCTCCATCCAGTTAGAGAGGCTGAGCAGGGGTGCCTGGGTGGCTCAGTGGTTTAAGCTGCTGCCTTCGGCTTGGGTCATGATCTCGGGGTCCTGGGATCGAGTCCCACATCGGGCTCTCTGCTCAGCGGTGAGCCTGCTTCCCTCTCACTCTCTCTGTCTGCCTCTCTGCCTACTTATGATCTCTCTCTGTCAAATAAATAAATAAAATCTTTAAAGAAAAAAAAAAAGAGAGGCTGAGCACAAGCAGTGATTATTTTTAATAAATCAAGGGGGCACTGAAAGAAATGATACTTATTCTGTTATGCAGATTAAAGTCTATGATAAAGGCAAAGGTTTTTGAAAATGATAATTACTCTATAGACATGACATTATCATTATCATCTTATCAAATCTATTGTTAGGATAGTAATCACAGAAAAGTTCAGAGGAGGGAGAAGTTGCTGCAGAATCAGATGAGAAAGACTTCACGGTGAAAGCCAAGAATGAATTTGGATGAGTCAAGTGGGAAGAGGAAGGGCATTGGAGACAGAGGGCATGGTGCGAACCAGGGAACAGTCCCTTATCATTGCCTCTGCCTCTTTGTGGCCTGACCACTGATGCCCTTCAGTCTATCTTCATCCCTGCCCATGCCTCTTGGCCAGGTCCCGAGTCCATGGTCTCAGACGGGCTATGTATGCTATGTTACATCTCCAGCACAGTGGCCCCACTCTGCCTCGAAGGCCTTTTACCTCTTTTCTGTAGAGCTAACTCTCATATGGCCTTCAAGATTAACACAGGATTCCTCCGCCCAGAAAGCCTTAGTCGCTTGGAATGTGGTGCTCTTCCTAGAGAAGAAAAGGGCAACCACTGAACTCTATCACAGTACTTATCACACTCCCCCTCTCTGGACTGTAAGCAACCTGGGGGGAAAGAACTTGCTTTTTCTATCTGGATCCTTAGCCAACACATTCGCTACATAGTTAGCACTCAATAAATGCTTGTAGAATGGATGTCTCTATTTACAGAAATAGGAGTTTCAGGAAGATAAAGAAGTTTCGGAAGGAAAAAAAATGAGTTAACATCTACATTTTGAATTTGAGCTGGTGAGCTCGTTCATTTGGAAATATCTACCAAAAATTGGCAAGATGGACTGTAACTAGGTACTATCATTACTTCCATTGTTTCAGATCAAGAGCTGGGTGCACAAAGAGAAGTAGAACTTTGCCTTGGGCTCAGACCCAGTAGGCAGCAATACAGAGCCAGAGCTCTGGGGCATTTCTCCATTGCCTGCTAATCAGAACCTTGGGACATCTCTCCACTAGAGGGGTAGAGGAAAAAGCTAAGTTAGCAAAGAACTCTTTGGTAATAAAGATAGGAAGAAATACAGCGTGTTAATGAGAACTCTCACCCTCCCTTCTGCCTCTTTCTCTCTTCCTTCCCTTCTCTTCCTAAACTGTTCAGTTCCAAAGCTCTTGGACGGGACAAAGCAGGGTGGATGTTTCTGCCAGGTGAGGGACACGGGGTGGCCCAGAGTGGAGTGCTGAAGGCCACACGGGCTTATGGAAGTGTCTGCAGAGGAGGGTAGTACAGCCCGAGAATCAGTGTGGGGTGCAGAGGGGGCCCAACATCAGTTATCAAGCCTAGGTGGGATGACGAGGGCAAGCCTGAGGGGGAGCACCCTGGATAGGAAGTCAGAGCATGGAAAGTGAGAGTGGCTGCAGTAGGAGAACGGCTGTATGCAGAGGAATGGAACAACAATTGAAGCCAACGTCTTACTGGTAGGAAAGGGAATTACATATATGGAGCAGAAGAATATGGAATAAGTATAGTATTGGATTAAAATTATTATAAGCATCCATGTAAAGTCATGGCTTTCAATATGTAGGTAGATATCAATATAAGTGCAAAGGTAAACATATCTCTGGGTGTATGAGAGTGTATCTCAATACGTTCCCAGCTGTCCACCCGTGAATCCCTGGCCAGCTCAGCTGGGACCCCAGGTCTTGGTTTTTAATCCATCCTAAGTCCATTTTCCACTAAAAGGAACCAACCTCCTGAAGAAATGGCTGAATCTTGGGCTGGGCAGGATAGCACAGGCTGAAAGGGAGGATTTTTTGAGCCAGGAAGCAAGAAAGTGCACAAAGAATGTTGGGGAAATGGTTTAAGGATGCAAAACAAGTTGTAGGGCCTCTCACTGGTCAAATCTGAGACACTTTGTGCACCAAAATGAATCATAGTAATTGATTATAATGCATTGAATAAAAAGGGAAACTGAATTCATGTAAATTAACAAATGAATAAACTGAAAGTTTAAACTTCAAACTGAAAGGAACGAGGTATTTGCTTAGTTTCATGGTACCTCCCCACAAAATATTTATTAACTACAAAGGTGAAAGTAGTCATTTCACAGCCAAGAAGCCTGGCAGACAGCATCCTAATCAAGTAAATGTCATCAGTAATGGGACAAATGAAATCCTGAGTCACTTGATTGGATGCAGTAAGAAAGTCCATCACTTCTGTGATACTCCTGCCAAAGATGCATTTATCAGATCCATGCAAATTGAGGGGCATTCTACAAATAATTAATTGGTAATCTTCAAATGTGTCAATGGCATGAAAGTCAACCAAAGACTGAAAACTTCCAGAGCAAAGGAGACACTAAAAAGATGTGACAACTGAATGCAAGCAGGATTCTGAATTGGATCCTGTTGCTATGGAGAATGTAATTAGGACAATTGGTGGAACTGAGGAGTAGATTGTGGTAATCAATCAATGTTAATTTCCTGCCATTGATGGTTGTATTATAGTTTTGTTGAAGAATGTCCTTGCTTGTAGTAAACACATGGTAAATACTAAGATGTAAAAAAAGAAAAAAATTCTGTGTCCTGAACTTGAAATTTGCCTGTAACTTTGAGCTAATTTTTTAAATCAATATCTTTGTTTTCAAAACCCTAATAATATCTCTAGAAATTTTCAAGTATTTAGAGGCAGTAAGGATTCTTTTAAAAAATGAGAATGCCATCTTTGAGTTCCAAGAGTAATAAAGTAATAATACAAAATGCCTCCCTCAGCCTATTAAAGGGAAATTTAGTGAAAGAAGAAAATGCATTAGCTAAAACTTCTCAAGAATTCAAAATTGTTTCAGATACCTGGGTGGCTCATTTGGTTAAGTGGCTGCCTTCAGTTCAGGTCATGATCCTAGGGTCCTGGGATGGAGTCCTGCATCAGGCTCCCTTGCTCAGCAGGGAGTCTGCTTCCCTCTCTACCCTTGTCCCTGCTTGTGATCTCTCTTGTTCTCTCTCTCTCTCTCACACTCTCACTCTCAAATAAATAAACTTTAAAAATATTTTTAAAAAAAAGAATTCTAAACTGTTTGGTGAGTAGTCAAGTTAGTTTTTGCAAGTTTTTGAATTATAGTAGTTGTATTCATCAATGCTTTACATGTATAATAAACAATCATCTTTAATAATGCCTTGTTATGCCAAAATAAATTAAAATGGTAACAGTAATTATAAACAGTCATTGAACATTTATTACGCATACTCTGCTATGAAGCATGTGATTTTTTTTTTTTAAAGATTTTATTTATTTATTTGACAGAGAGAGAGATCACAAGTAGGCAGAGAGGCAGGCAGAGAGAGAGGAGGAAGCAGGCTCCCCGCGGAGCAGAGAGCCCGATGTGGGGCTCGATCCCAGGACCCTGAGATCATGACCTGAGCCGAAGGCAGCGGCTTAATCCACTGAGCCACCCAGGCACCCCCGCATGTGATATTTTTACTTCCAGTTTGCATATCAGAAAACCAAAACTTGAAAGGGTTAGGAAATATCCTCCAGGACACCTGGGTGGCTCAGTCAGTTAAGCATCTGCCTTCAGCTCAGGATCCTGGGATCGAGTCCCACACTGGGCTCCTTGCTTGGCGGGGAGCCTGCTTCTCCCTCTGCCTCTGCCCCTCTCCCTGCTTGTGCTCTCTCTCTCTATCTGACAAATAAATAAAAATCTTTAAAAAAAAATTTCCCCCAAATAAGCATACTAATGTATAGTATAACAAACTTTTGAACCCACATTTTTCACACTCCAAAGCCTATATTATTATTAATTCCTACCCTCTGGCGCCTCCCACAGAGGATTTTAGGGAGGATACCAGAAGCCTGGGCTTTGCTCTAGAGCCTCTCACTCCTTCACTGTTTACTCCCAATCCAATCCATCACTGAATCCTGCTGGTTCCATTTTAAAACTCTACCCCTTTCTCTCTGTGTTAGTTAAGGCCTCGCCATTTTTCCCCTGGTTCCCGGCAACAGGCTCCCTCTCTTCCTGATTCTTAGCTCAGTCTTTTTAAGAGTCTCCATGCTGTTGTCAGAGTGATTAGTCTACAATGCACATCTGAATATCACAATGTCCTTAAAACCCTATATGGGAAAAGACCCTATGTGGCTCTAATTACCTTTGGGTTAAAGTCAAAACATGGCGCCCGAATCTTTCACTGTCTACGCTCTATATCACTTCAGCCTTACTAACTATAAGGTCCCATGGCAAGGTCCCCCATGCTGTCTGCTCAAGGAATTCTTGTGGGATTTATAATACCCCGAATGCACCAACACACACTAACGGACAATTAATACGTGCCCCCCAGCAGGTGTGACCAACTCTCACCTGTGTTTTCTGGCATCTCCCCTTTCCCAGCCGGGATGAGCTGGGTACCTCTTTGGAATTCCCATCACATTTCTGTACAGACTTCTTTTATACAATCTATCACAGTATTATATGTCCTTCCTTCATTGTACTGAGCTCCCTGTAAGAGGGATTCAAATTTATTTGTCGTTGGACACCTCATTATGCCTGGATCAGAGAGGATGCTGCTTGAAAACCCCACTGAATGACTGAGTGAGTGAGCGAGTAATCATCAATGAATTACCAATTGTATAAAATGCGCGAAGATGCAAAAAGACAGAAAGAGTAATTTTCTGGAGAACCATTTCCGGTTGGGGGAGAAGCCGACTAACGGGTGAAATAACTTGAGCACGAAGACAGAAGGGCAAGTGTTTTTAAGCACATACGTGGAACTGGGTGGTTGAACCTAAGTTCTGAGTAAACGTGCTTTAAACCCTATGTGCCCTCAGTCCCAGAGGTATACGGACGGCTTTAACCAATACATCAGTTTCTACGTCCGAATAGGTAATGCAGGCACATCATACGAAATTCCAAATGTGTGAAACTCCCTCTCGTCTCCATGTCCATCTCCAGCCCCTCAGCTCCGGGCACGGAAGGCACCACAATAAATAACCACTTGGAGAGCTTTCGTTTTCTTTCTGAGGTTCTATCTTCATAACCTGGCAGTGATTTATAGGAAATAACTATAAATTGATTATTTATAACGTGGATATATAACCAAGGTGGAAAGGACAAATAAATCCCGCAGGTGACATTTTATTTACATATGCAAGGCTGTCAAACTCCTATTTTGCCCTGGAGACTAAAGCAGGCCTTAACCTGGACATTCCAGCATGCATATTAACTGAAATCTCTAAGACTGGCCCTAGATGAGCTTAGAAAAATGTAAGTAAATGCACATGACTATTGACATAGGTAATCAAATGAAGAGATAACATCATTTGGTTGTAAAATAATCTTCTTGTGCTTTTTTTTTTTTTTAAAGTTAAAGCCATCGATCATGGCTGTAGGATGACTTGATTATTAATTAGTTGTCCATTAGTCTTCATTTCCTAAGGCTTATGAGGGAAAAGTAAATGTATGCTAATTTGTCTGAGGCAATTTAGTTTATTTAATTTCATCTTTATTCTCTATTAATGCCTGGAGATTTTAAATTAATATATATGGAACTGGGACATGCACAGTGACAATTCACCCAAGCACACTGAATGCAAGGCTAGTGTGTGTTTATAAAGTTACTTATGACCCTTTGGACTTCAATTTAAAAAGCAGGTTATTCTTTATGAAGCGGAAAGTGGTAAAAAGGCTTATTTTGTGCAGTTTTAAAAACCACAATATAATTAATATGAACTGAGCATAAGAGTTAGCTCAGATGCTACAGATCAGGCTGGCTGTTGACAATCCCGGTATCCCTGTGTGCCTCCCTGCTCCTGTTACAGCGTAAAACACTCATTAGTGCTTCTAAATGAGATGGATTTTTTTCCCCAACCTGAGGGTTTAGGCAAAGTTACTTTTTTTTTTTTTTTTAATGTATGCATTAAGGAAGGCTTTAGAAATGTATTTTTCAGCTTTGGGAAGATATGGAAATTAGGCACACTAATCACTGTAGCAACCAGAGACTAAAAATAAAAAAGCAATTTAGTCAGAATGAGATTGCTTCTACGCTGCTCCCTGAGGGTGATGGGTGGGAGTGGTGTCATGTCTCGCAAATACTGTCCATGGTTCTCAGGGGCCTGACATGGCCAGAGAGATGGTATCTGTAGTCTGTCAGCTCAGACAAGGCAAGGAGTCGGCTTCGTCCAGGACTCAGAAATGGGATGGCCCCGGCAAGGTATGTCAAGGTGCTTAGATGTGGTGAGCTGCCGGCCAGCCTCTCTGTCCGACCCCCTGAGCCCTAGAACCCAGCAGTGCGGCCCAGTCCTCCTGCTCACTCTGTCACTGAGGACACAGGCCAGCTGCCCCAAGCCCAGGGGCTGTCCCTTTATATCCCTCTTGCTGGGGAAATAGTGGAAAATTCTCTTAGACATGCTCAGCAAAGTTTGCAAAACATCGCTCATTTTAGTCTACAGCTTTCTCAAATGTATTCTAAGCATAAGACCCCTCTTTGATTTTATCTTTGGTCCCAAGACTCTTAACTCATCTCTTTCTACCCTTTTAACCGACAAATCTACAAGCAAGTTCTCTAAGTGGTCCTTGGGGATTCTTTTGATTCCTTTTCAGTTTCCTGTTTGTCACGGCCATTTTTAATAAGAGTGTCAGAGATTCTTAAGTGCATTTGGGCCATTTCCCATTTTAGAGTTCCTGCCCAGAAGGTCACACTTATCTTCACCTTCAATGTTTTGAACTCTGCTTCCTGAGAACTGAAGATAGAGGTCTGCCCAGAAGTAACGTTGCCTGTCTTGTCAATGGAAAGGAACTAGATAATGAGGTCACTTTCTCAGTAAGGAATCCAGTGAAATGAAAACAAGTATTTATTGAACAGTTCCTTGCTCCAGGCACTTTGTTATAAAGAGCAGGAGGGATGTGGGAGGCAGACCATTAAACTAATAATTTCAATACAACGGGATAAACAAATCAAAAGAGGTATGTGCAATGGATAATGGTAGACAAAGGTCAGAGTGTACTGTCTGGGGAAAATGACACTAGCTGGGCTTTGGAGAGAACTCAAAGTCAGCTAGGCCAACATAAAGGTAGAAGGAACCCGCGTTGTGCAAAGTGTGGAGGTATGAACTAACAAGGCTGGCTGACATCATTTCACTGATCAGTTTTTCCTTTTAAAAAATTAAAGTTAGTCTGACTGTTACTCTCTCTTAAGTGTTATTTGTCTTATTTGTTTCTGAAGCCATGTATGCTTGGTTCAGATGTGAATATCATCCAGGAATGTATGCCAAGTAGGAGACTTCCATAGTCTCAGCTGTCAGGGGTATGCTATTGTCTATCTAGTGTATGTGTGTCCAGATCTTTTTTCCTTATATATGTACCAAACTAGAATCATACTTATTCTTTTGCAACCTGTTTCTACATCAAAATGTGTAAGTAAATATTTTATACTCCATCGTCAATTCTTGGGTATTTGGTATCCCACTGTTTGCATTGACCGGCCGTGTAGTGCAGTAACTAAACATGGAAGTGTTAGAGTCAGATGAATCCCAGCTACACCATTACTCACTGCATGACCTTGGGTAAGTCATTTAACCATCCTGTGTAACCAACGTGAGTTCTCTTCTTAGTGAGTCATAGAAACTACACCAGGTGAGTTGTCACATAAGGAAATTTTATTTGCAGCAAATAAGGAGGTCATGGGGCATAACTTCTGAAGCCATGACTCCCCAGGCAAGGGTGAATGGGTTCCTATATAGAGGCAGGCATAGGCTGCATGTGTGCCTTAAGGAAACATTGTATGTTATACAAACGAGGCTTGTGCTCTTCCTTGGTAGAGATTTTAGGGTAATAATGAGATAAAGGCAACTGTTGGTCATCCCAGAGGTCACTCCATGGTCCATCTGCACAGGTGTGAATGGCGGGGTTTACCTCAAACTGGTCTGGGTGGTCTGGGCCAACAGAGCTCTTCCTCTGGGCAGTTGTTATTGCCTAAGGGGTAGTTTCAGTTTCCATTTTGGGATGTCCTGCCTGTTAGGGTCCTTTGCCTGAATTAAGAAATAAGCTGGAAAGAAGAGCTTAAGGAAAAATGTGGGACAAGGTGGGTGGGTACAAGCAAGAGAGCAGTAAGGTTGGGTCTCGGGGTTTAGTGACATCTGTGTCCCAGTGTCCCTATGTGTATTAGAAAGATGAAAACAATACAGATCTATCTTAAATTATTGTCATGGGGCTTAAATAAGTTAGTACTGTAAAGCAGTTAGAATAGCAATGGGCAGATGGTAAGTCCCCTAAATGTGAGCTCATATTACCATAAAGGATTTAACCAGGTTGTGATACTGTTTAATTAATTTTTATTGAAGTGTAGTTGATATACAATGTTACTTAGATGTATGACATAGTGTGATTCAACAAGTTTATATGATGTGCTATGCTCACAGCAAGTATAGATCCCAGCTGTCCCCATACAATGCTATTATAGTACTATTGACATATTCCCTATGCTGTGCCTTTCATTCTTGTGACTCATTCATGTTGTCCCTGGAAGCCTGTACCTCCCACTCCCCTTCTCCCACTTTGCCCATCTCCCCGCACTCTTCTCCTCTGGCCATCATCATCAGCTTGTTCTCTGTATTTATGGGTCTGCTTCAGTCTTTTCCTTGTTCGTTCATTTGTTTTATCTTTTAGATTCCACATATAAGTGAAAGCATATGGTGTTTATCTTTCTCTGCCTGACTTATTTCATTTAGCCTATACCCTCTAGGTCCGTCCATACTACTGCAAATGGCAAGATCTCATTCTTTTTTATGGCTGAGTAATATTCCATTGCATGTGTGTGTGCATGTGTGTGTGTGTGCATATACATTCACACCACATCTTTATCTTTATCCATTCATTGATTGATGGACATGGATTGCTTCCATATCCTGGCCATTGTTGATAAAGCTATAATAAGCAGAGGGGTAACTAACAAGTTTGGGTAAAAAGCTAGTATTTACTGAACCATATGGTATTTCTATTTTTAATTTTTTTGAAATTACTGGATCATATGGTATTTCTATTTTACTGGATCATATGGTATTTCTATTTTTAATTTTTTGAGGAATGCCATACTTTTTATCACAGTGGTTTCATTGGTCCCTAGTGACAGATGTTTGTGCCATTTCCAATTTTTTACATGCTTTGGCGTCTAAAGAAACTTCCAAGGCAAGTTATGAATTGCCCTTAACCTCTATTACATTCAAGCTCCTGTGTCTTTCTGAATTAGCAATACCCAACAACTGCTTACAAGCACTTAACAAATGTTACTATGTCATTGACTCCTCTCAGAGGCAGTGCTGAATGGGTTGAGTGGAATATGGTAAAGTGGCTTCCAGCTAGACCCAAGGGAGTCCACTGCGAGTTTTCTCTCTGCAGGAATGCACTCCAGGAATGCAAATGCTACCCATAGACAGGGAAAGGAAGCAGGAAGATCGACGTCTGAGATGTCAGTCAATGAGTCAAGTTGGGCACCTGGACTGGAAAGAAGCCAGAGAAAGTGTATAAAAGCCAGAGACAAACCTGAAGACAAAGAACTCAAAAGGATGCCTTGGGAACCAAACATTTTAGTGTTCCTTCTGTGAGATGCTCCACTTTATGTAGTTCTCATTTACCTGTAGTTAGAGAATGATGTTATTATCAATGGGAGTCAAGGACAGGCTGCCCCAAGATAAGCCACTTGACGTGAAGATGATTTTGAGTTAAAAAGTAACCAAAACCCCTCAGATTCGGGAAAAGCTCTTTACCTTTCTCCACGACTGCCTAAAAGAATTTAGACAGAGGAGCTGCTCCAGGAAGAGAGCTATCATGATAGATAACTACATTACAACATAAACTAGGGATGGCAGACAGGGAGGAACCTGAGAGGTCCTATTTGTTCAAAGTCTTCTCCTTGTCCCACTGTCTCTGAGTGGCCTAGCAAGCACTGATTTACCAAATACTCTTTTTTTTTTTTTAATTCTTCCTGAAAATTGCATTCCTTCTCTTTGAAGACCCAGAGCCTTGACCTCTTCACCTTAGTTCAGAATGATATGTCTATCTCATTTTGCCTGATTGTCTTTGGAATTTCCTTATGTGGCCTTCCTGTACATATGCTAGTATTAAATTTGATTTTCTCCTGTTAATTTGTCTCATGTCAGTTTGAGTCTTAGTGCGGCTAGAAGGACCTTGAAGAGTGCAGGAGTTCTTTCTTTCTCATAATACGAATTCCAAAACTACAAGGCTCTTCTTACTCATGCTCAGGCAGGAACTCTACTCCCTCCTCCCAGTCTCCCTGGACCATATCTGGGAGTCAGGAGACAGGGGTTCTCAGAGGCACAAGGACAAATGTACTCACACCCAGGTGCCTCACCAGTGATAGCCTCTGGTGATAGCTTAGAGAACCTGCTTGGCTGTTTGCTCCTCCCCCACCGGCCACCCCAGGGTGAGTGTGCTTTGCTGTGTTCTTTGGGTCAAAAGGAAGAATGAATTTCCAAGTCTGTGTCTAAAGTCATTAGAGGATTAATTCTTTATTTCTCTCCATAAACTCAGTCTCTGCCGGAGTTCCAAACATGTCCCCTGAGGCTGAACTGGAGCAAGGTAGAGGATGGCCAGTAGCAGCCATGCCCTCTGTCCTCTTTTCTGCCTTATCTTTTTAATCATTCAAGAACAAATATTGACTGACAATTGTAGTGAATTTAATGTAAAACTAATCCTGATTCCCTGCCTTCTCTGTATCAGGGGTGAAGTTCCCCCACCTCCATGAATCTGGGCTGGTCTGAAAGGCGTTGGTCAGCCGAATGTGGCTGAAGTATGATGTGTCAGTTCCAAGCCTGCACCTCAAGAGGGCTTGGGTGCTTCTACTCACTCTCATCTCCTCACCAGGCCCTTTGAACAGCTCTGGTTTGACTACTGGCTGAAGAGAAATCGCCTTAGCCTGCAGCCAACCATCTGCCCAGCAGAACCCCGAAGAGCTGTGCTGGCAAGCCCAGCCAAGATCAACAGTGTGTGTAGATGACCTGCTTTCACATGAGGGATGCTGGGGAGACCTGAAGTACCACCCAGCTAAACCACACACCTGTGAACCAAGGAAGGTCTGTGCCATTTGAAGCCACTGGGTGTTGTTTGTTACACAGCATCACTGAAAATGGATAACCGATACAACCCTCTTTCTGATCTCCAGAATCAATTTTTTTTTTCTTCAGATTCAAACACCTCTCTGAAAAGCTCAACAAATAGCCAAAGTCTAGTTTCAGGCCAGATTCAGCCCGCATAGCAGTCTGTGAGGAGGATACTGTAGCCACAAGAAGGCATTTTAGTTTAGCAGATGTCAGGAAGCCTAAGGATAAACTAGTCAGCCTGCTGGGAGAGACACACTTGAGGGCGATGGGAGCAGCAACACCCTACCAATCTTTAATAGGGCCACGAAGATCCAGTAAGTGTGGTGTGATGGCATTTCCTGTGCAAACCAGCAAGGGAGGCCGATCTCCCCATTTTGAACAGAGCTGGAGCTGAAATGAGACTAAGAGCCTGGGAAATCAGAAGGAAGGCTCTGAGCTGCCCCAGGCCCTCGAACCAAGGCTCCAGCCAAGTTGATCTATAATCTCTGGTGGCCAGGAAGCCGCCCAGTGGTATCCGAACGACATATTAACTTTAGTTTTTAACCTGTCTGTACACGTCTTTCAGAATGCCGAGTGGCCTGATCTAATTCTCGCCCCTACTTGCTACTGCTCCGTGTTGGAACCTCCAGTGGTAAATGTCCTTGGGAGAAGCTAAGAAGAGAGCACTGTGTGAATGATGATTCTCTGACTATGGAGCACTCTTCTCCATCTGATTGCAAGACAGCATCTCTTCCCCCCGTGACCCCTTCCTCTTCATTCCTTATTTCTAGGGACTTTGAAGAAGTCTGCATACCTAGGGTAGATGAATGGAGTTTGCCCACCCTGGGTAGCTCTGAAATGTGCCACTGGCTTCTCTTGATGGAGCTTCTCTCAGACTGGGGGCCTGCCAGTCATATCAAAGGTGCCCGCAGCCCAGCAAATGGCCACCGAAAGGCAACAGGCCATTAGCTGGAAATCTATGGATTGACGACTGGGTGCAGAGAAAGCAATGAATGATAAGTTGCTGATAGTGGATTTCTAGTTTACTGTTTACTCTTTTGAGTAATAATAAACAAGAAAGTGAGGGTCTTTAAAGGAAAACCCTCCTTAACTTCATAGTTTGGCCTCTTGGAAGGAGAATGAGGGTTCTGAGAATGAGTTCTGAGAATGAGGGTTGAATTGAGTTAGGCCCTGTGAGGTGGTTAATGTGTGTCCTGCTCCCCAGACTTTTCTAGACATTTTCCTACCATAGTCATAGTTCTGTGAGTGTGGTCCTAATTGTTTGGTACCTGGCCCTGCGGTGATTTGGTTCAGGAGAACAGTGACTCCGTGTGTGTGTGTGTGTGTGTGTGTGTGTGTGTGTTAGATAAGGAAGGGGGTTGGGGGCATCAGAGCTCAGGATTGGTCAGTTTGCATATCAAAGTCACTCTCACAGGCAAGTTGTTTGTTATCTCCAGGAATTAGCTAACCCCAGGAGGGGCAGTCCCTCCTGAGGTCTGAAAGGCCCCAACACGTCAAAACGTCATGAAATAGAGAAAATTTTAAAATGTGATAAATACAGCAGGCTGGGAGACTGGGCGTCCTCCGTATCTACCCCGAACACCCGAATTATTGGGACACCTGACGGCTTCTGGGCCTCCTCGCAAAGTCAGGCGGTTTAGGACTCAGTATTCTGCCCTCTAAGTATTTACAGAAGTCATTGTCAACATGTCAGCGCAGCTCTCTTGACCCAGAGCAGCTCTTTGCTTTTTCAGGAAACAAACGGGATGAAAGTGCTGGGCCGGGACTTCCTCCTCAGGGTGTTTGACAGGGACTGACGCACTCTAGGCCCTTTGACTGTGGGAAGTCCAGGACACACCCAGCCTTGATTGTACTTTCTTGAACGAACCCCGGCGCATAAGTAAAAGGACAGAAGGGAAAACATTCCAACATGAGGGACCCGCTGACAGATTGCTCGGTGAGTAGCTCTGTGAGGTTTTGCGCCTGTGGGTGAGAGGGCGGCCTTAGAGGGCTCAGTTTATATATTAATGGGTTTTAACTTAAGGAATTTGAGACATTCTGAGGACAAACGTGTTTAGACATTGGCCGTGATACAAAAGTCTTGTGGCTTTTCTTTGGTTCGACTGCAAACAACCCTTTCTAGCAAATGACAGGGCAGGTTAATAATTGTCATCTTTTATTCTCATATTGTTGGAACAACTTTGAGTGGGTATAGCATCATATTTGCTTGCAGATGGGGTTGTTTGGAAAACATTCTGAAGACAGACGCCCAAGGGGCCAACCTGGTGTGGAACGTGGCTACCCAGATGCTCAGAACCCACAGGCAGCTTAGGGCTCTGTGAATGAAGTCGGGGTGGGAGGTTTTGGCATATTTCTCCATAGCCTGCAGAGTCCAGAATTTTAAGGCCCGCAAGTGGAAGGACAGGCGCTCCCACCCTGCCCGGCCTCCAGTGGTTCTCAGACTGTCTCCCAACATGTGTGTTTAGTTCTGGGAGTGTTATCAAAAACAGAACATGGGTCAAGAGTCCGAAGATGGTGTGAGGTTGTCAACAGCAATAGCAGAGATGAAATTTAGGAAATAAGGAGCAATTAAAATAAGGCACATGGCCAGGGGTGGGGGATGGTGGTCCTATACTGTGGACGTAAAATAATCTAGAATCATCAAGGTGTTAGCTCAGTAAAGGGTGGCAGAAAACCGAGATCGGTCACATCAGAAGCAAGGAGTTGCATTCATCCCTCGAGTATTTTATTTAAAAAAACAAAAACAAAAAACCCTAACAATAACAAACTGTAGAAAAGCAGATAAATGAGGGCTGCAGGAGAGCCATAAAGAAGAAGAGCGGCAGGGGATTACTGGTTACATTTCGTTTCTACAATGGACAAGCGCAGGTTTAAAGAAGGTGGAGCTGTCAAGGCGAGCCCACAAAATGAGTTCATGAATCAGATGGGCTAGATGAGATGAAGGGCATTGGCTGGTACTATTAATAATGACCGTGTGCTAGCAGGTTCTGTCTACTTTCACTTTTTAAATGCAAAAGGAAATATGTGTTTAACATAAAAACGAATTCCAACAATATAGTTGTATATAGATTCTAAGATGGAAAATTCTCCCCCTCCGTTTCCTCCTTCCCAATCTTTTCTCCATTGGTAAGCACAGACAATTAAAAAAAAAAAGTATTTTATTGTTCATGTATTTGCTGTTTATTTTTCTCTCTCTGCATTTGCCCCCTTACCCAATGTTACCTCCTCTCCTTTCTTCCTGCCAATACCCTGATGACATTTTTGCATGGGGGTGGTTGAGCAAGGCAGGAATGGGGTAAGTGGAGGCAAAAGCTTGACAGCAACAGTCACCAAAGAAGAAAGTCATGGCCACATGAAGAGTGAGATAGAAGAGAGAGAAACTAGGACCAAGTTAAGGGAACAACACAAACACAAACTGGTAGCCTGATGTTCTTCTCAAAGGCTGCCTTCAGATCAGGATCTGGGAGACATGTTTCCTTCTGAGCAGCGCCCCAAGAGAACCTGTCACCACATGTGTGGGTCAGCTTCATGCTCCCTCCTTAACATACTGAGGGGTTCTTTTCCTTGAGCCGAACCGTCTCCCCAGGGACTCCCATCCTTGTCCACAACCTGAAGTTATCTCTCTGGGCCCAGTGCCATCAAAGGTAGTCTGGGAGTCAGGAGGAGGCCGATACCCATCCCTTCAGCCAGAGTTCCCAAATCCTCTAAAGTCATGGAATCTTTATTTAAATTTGCACCTGTTTCATTTTCAAGGGTTCACATTGATTTCCCGGTGCAGTTCTAGTTTGTGCTTAGGGAATAATGTTGTAAGAAGATAAAGCTTCAGCTTGGCAGCAGAATACAACAAAGGAATGGACTGCCAATGAAAGCTTCATGAAACACAGGCGTGGTTTCGTGAGGAAACCAAACAGAACCCAAAGATTTAACCACCTACAAAATGTTCCCATTCCATCCCTATGGCTGCATGGAACACAATTAATTCATAAAGCCTTAGCTTAACTATAGTTTTAAGCTGGTCTGCCCCAGGGGGTCCATGTATGAAAATCAGTGGTTACATGAAATTCAATGGGAAAAACATGTCCTTTTTGTTTCTACTAATCTAACTGAAATTTTAGAATTTACTTCAGAGGCACCTGGATGGCTCAGTCGGTTAAGCATCTGCCTTTGGCTCAGGTAATTGTCGCAGGGTCCTGGGATGGAGCCCTGAGCTAGCTGGGTGTCAGCCTCCCTGCTCAGCAGCCCCCCTCGTGCCTCCACCTCATGCCTCCCCATGTTTGCCCTCATGTACCCTCTCTCTCTCTTTCAAATAAAAAGAAAAAATCTTTAGAATTTACTTCAATTCTGAATAGAAGCAACAGACTTCGGTACTACCACAATGTCTGTGATTTGTAACCAAAAAAATCACGGATATTTTTATATAATATCACAGGGGTTGCAATTATCTAGAAATATTGTATATATTCCGTGTGATTTAGAAATTTAAGTTATTCTGAAGACTTGTGATTTAGTATGTTAATTGAAGAGCACATGTAATTTTTAAATTACATTACATTTTATATTACATTTTAAATTACATTAAATTAATGTTTCAATAAATGTATATCAATATAATGTTTCTTTTGTAACCCTATGCTATTTTCTCTAATGCATTTTAAAAATATTCTGAGTAAAGTATAGATTTCACAACACACCCAAAAGCACCATAATACCAAAAAATATTTTTAAAATCTCTTATTAAGTTCATGCTCCAGTGACCAAGATAGGCTAATATCTATCAGTGTCTATGCTCAAATTATTAGTTCCCGGGGTTGCACAAAGGTGGCCTAAATGTTGTGTAGGCTTTTAACTAATCTTAAGCATGTCAGAACTTATTTGAGGAAGATTTTGAAGTTGTTTTCGCAAAGGCACAGAATTGGCTCTGGGCCTTAATGTCTTGATGCCTCTGAGTTTAGCTTCTATACCTACAAAGAAAGGAAGGAAAGAAGAAAAGGAAAAAAGAAAAAAGCTCAGTGAGATAATTTTCAAATCCAGGTGCAAGGCAGTAGACAGGAATCGAACTATCTCCAAATGAAGTGATCCAACCATTTTTCTTCAAAATCAGCCCTTTCTATGAAATAAAACCATGGAAATCCTGGGCAAATAATGGGCTGTAACCAAGTTTAAGCTTTTACTCACTCTATAGTGGCCAGGTAGGAACCTGTCAAAGCAGGCATTTGGGGCTCCACATGGTCTGTCCCTTCCCTTAACACCATCAGCTGCTGAAGCAACACCAGCCAGGCTGTGGGACACCTCCTCTAGCCACCTCACCTGCCAGTATGGGCGGCTCAGTGTGGGTCATGGGATGTTCACTTGCACTAAAACGGAAGATAACCGTTACAATGGTCCATGAGTTCTGAGTGATTCTGGTGCTTTGCACAGATAAGGAGGCAGGTTGGGTCTGACCACATAGATGTCCTATGGCCCACAGCATCCTGAGATAGATGATATGCCCCCCACATCTCACAGGCCTGTTTCCTCCTCTGGAAAGTAAGAAGAGGAGAGATGGAGTAAACCATGTTTTTTAGTGTTCTGTATCTCATAACTTAGGATGGTCTGCCGTGGGGATTCCAGATCTCACCTAGATAGTCCCTTGGTTAGAGGAGTGGTGGTTTGAAATATTATCCCCCTGTGAATCAGGATTCACATGAAATCAGTACCATCGTGCCTGTCATAGGAAAGACATCAAACAAAAGCTTATTTGATTAAATGTAAATGGAATATCACAGTTTAATCTGATACTCTGAGGGTATCACTGTCCAAAAACTTTCCATACTGCCATCTAGAATAGAAATGGACTTTTCTAGAATAACAGAATTTAACCTTCATCATTCAAATTGTGGAAAATCAGAAAGAACAGCTAGTCTGGGGTTCATACATTCTGTATTGTTTAGAAGTTATCTGATTATTCCATGTGCCCATGACTTTGCTCCATTTTTGGTGACGACAATGTTTATACAACAGAATTTGCTTACAAATGCTGGGCAGAAATATCTTTTTAGACTGAATGGGAAATGCTTGTGTATACCAGTTTTCTTGGTGAAGGAGTTTTTCATGGGCTCAGAAATGTCCCAGATATTCCATCACTAGCCTGAACTTCCTTTTTCAGGGAAAAAATACATAACCTTTTTCCTAGTAATTAATGAGCCCAACGAGAGACAGCACGTTAATAAAAATTCCCATGGAGATGTAAGATCAACAGTAGCTTCTTTTCCTGGAATGAGTATTTGGTAAGGGTAGGGTATTTGAAAATTTAGTGGGTGGGGAAAGAACACCAAAAATCCACCTTCCGTATGATTTTGACTAGAGAAAACACTTCTCGTGTAGTTGATAACATTAGGAAGCCATTTGTACTGATCATAACACTTAAAGGTAACTATTACTCTGAATAAACCTAGTGCAATTATACTGATTAGCTATTTATAAATATATTTATTTCTGATAGTTTCTCTAATTGATTGGCTCACTTAATATTTCTAATCACGGCTCTGCCCTTAACTAATGAAGTTACTTTCAGCTCTTTGGTGCTTAACTATAAAATAAAGGGGTTAGACTTTAGTGATTTTCAAGCTGTGCTCCATGGAATCCCTCCAGTTGTCTCTCTGGTGGATGAAGTAGGATGGGAAGGAGAGATGAGGTCCAAAGGGATCCGAAGGTGACATTGATCCAAAGCCAAGGTCAAGAGATTTCATCACCTCAAAGTAGACATGTTCCAAGATTTTCTGATCTCTCTCTCTCTGTCTCTCTCACACACACAACACACACACACACACACACACACACACACACCAAGATGGTCCTGGGTTCTGCTTTGATATTTATGCAAGTCTGCTTTTCACAGATTTTGTCTTTAGGTCTGAGTAGATGGTACACGAAGAAAGGTACACAATGTCTGTTTCTGAAGAAGGGGTTATGCTGCAGGAATGGGAATATTCTTAACAACTCTTTTATGTATGGTTGTCACCTTTATCGCAGGGGAGATCAGGGTTTGTCAGGGAGTGTCAGGTACATTGCATGCGGGGTCAAAGATAAAGATCCTCCCCATTGCTGTGATAACAACAGCCTGCTGCCATCTGATCATGAGGTTAACAACAACAGAATGTATTGAGCGACTTCTGGACTAGCCCGTGCCTGGGCATCCTGGAATTTGGTGAATGGGTTATAGGTATACCGGGGGCAGGGACCTTGGCAATCCTCAAATTGACAGGACATGGCTTGGGGGCGCTGCAGAGATCACAGGCCAGTTTCCTCTGCCTCAAACAACTTTGTCCATTTACCACACACTGTCCCAGTACAACTATAATTTTCTCTTTTTTTATTATTTAGTTTATTAATTTAAAAAAATATTTATTTGCTTGAAAGGGAGTGAGCACATGGGGGGAGCAGAGGAAGAGGAAGAGAGATTCTTAAGCAGACTGCATGCCAAGTGCAGAGTCCAATGGGGGGCTCGATCCTAGGACCCTGAGATCATGACTTGAGCCAAAACCAAGAGTTGGATGCTTAACTGACTGAGCCACCCAGGGACCCCCAGTGATGATTTCCTAGGCGTGCCATGAGTGAGAACGTTAGGAAGTAACATAACAGGAAGTTATCTTGAAAATCTAAAACCGGCAGGCCCAGGGTCAGTTGACGCATAAGCTATGCTTTGAGTGGCCTCTGCTTGAAACCGTTGAGTTTGGATGACTGGGGAAAGACAGGAACTCTCCACTTTCTCACAGGATCTCCAACTCCCCCCAAAACAACTGAGTTTTGAACTGGCCTCCTAGAACTAGCCCACTGGAGAATGTACTTTAAAATAAAATAAGGAGCATTTTGATAGCTTGGTAAATAGAAAAATTCTTAACTGGTTCTGCTCATTTCTGCCTTGGCTAGGGGCAAGATTTCCCCTCCAAGCCCCCATCCTCACACATGAGGTTTGAGGTACCCTGTTCTCTCCTAGGACTGCCGGACACAGACTCCTCAGGTGATGGGGCTAGTGTGGGCCCGTCCCCTAGGGACAGCTCAGCTCACAGTCCCTTCCCTGCTCTCCTGGCTCTGCTGATGGTTCTTCTCCTTCCTGCTCTGAAGCCTCCAAAATCCTCTAATCCGTGGGTCTGCTTTGTCTTCTCCCAGCCCCAGCCCTTGGCCTCATAGGTTTTCAGAGCAGAAGAACTCACTCTGCAAACAGACGTTCCAATCTTTCTCTCTTGCACATGGGCCCCTGGTGTTTGTGTTGGGTCTTTGTTTCTGCTTTGCTGTGGGCTGGAGAGCGAGGCAGATAGAACATTACATAAAAAACTCACAATTTAATACTGTGGGACATTCCTAAATAAATCAAATAGGAAAGCTAAAGGACTTATAAAGGAAATCATAAAATTTTATTGAACATAAAACAAGATTTGAACACATGAAAAGACTTACTATGTCCTTGGATGGGAAGTCTAAATACCATAAAAAAAGCCGATTTCCACAAATTTATATACATATATATATGTATATATGTATGTAATGCAATTCCAATTAGGATCCCAAAAGGGATTAAAAATGTAATTAGATAAATCTTCATATGGAAGAATAGATACCTAAGTATAGCCAAAGAAATTATGAGAAAGAAAAAAACAGTTTTTTAAAGAGAAAGCTGAAGCAAAGTGTTAAATGTCTCTATAACTTAAGTAGTGAGTTCACAATCGGTATCATTTTTATTATCTGCATCATTATTATTTTATGAAACATAAAAATGTTTCATAATTTAAAATAAAAAGTTAAAAGATTGTGTATGAGTTAGAACTATGTTCAGCTGCACATTTCAAAATCCAAAAGTAAGAGTGGCCTTAAAAAATCCTATTATTTTATTTCTCTTACACAGAACATAAGTCCAAAAGTAGAGAGCTAAGGGCTTGTGTAGTGGCCCCCAGGACCATCAATCAGGAACCCAGGATCTTTATCTCTTTCTGCTCTACTATCTTAGCACGGGGCATATATCCTCAAGATTACCTTATGGCATCAGCCATCATTTCTTTCTTTTTTTCAAATTTAAAATTCAATTTAATTAACATACAGTGTATTATTAGTTTCAGAGACATAATTCAGTGATTTAGCAGTTGCATACAACACCCAGAGCTCATTCCTTCAAGTGCCTTCCTTAATGCCCATCACCCAGTTACCCATCCCCACGCCCACCTCCCCTCCGTCAACCCTTAGTTTGTCTCCCTCTGGTTTCATCTTATTTTAATTTTCCTTCCTTTCCCCTCTGTTCGTCTGTTTTGTTTCTTAAATTCCACATATGCATGAAATCGTATGGCGTTTGTCTTTCTCTGACCAACTTACTTCTCTCAGCATAATACCCTCTAGTTCCATCCACATTGTTGCAAACAGCAAGATTTCATTCTTTTTTATGGCTGAGTAGTATTCCATTGTATATAAATACCACATCTTCTTTATCCATTCATCTTGTCAGTGGACACCTGGCTCTTTCCATAGCTTGGCTATTGCGGACATTGCTGCTACGAACATTGTGGCAACCATCATTTCTTGAAAGTTCAGGTGTCAGGAAGGAAACTTCACTGAAACCCCACACAAAACTCTCACCCACGATGGCTTCCGCTAAGGGAGAGTCACTGAGAAATAACTTTATGCCAGGGGCATGAGCCCTACTCAACATACACCTGCTTTCTTCTCATGATACTGCTGTGTGATTTGTGGGATGTTATTTGGTGATGTTGGAAGATAATAAAAGGCTTAGGGGGAGCTTAGTGAAAGTGTTTAATCAACAGAGGAGCAAATAAAAAAGCTAAACGGTCTTAAAATGTGCCCTAAAACTTTCTCATTGTCCTGGTAAGGGGAGGAAGGAGGACTTATAATATCATATCATTCATATGCCAAGTTATTTTTATGGAACTAAAAATGGCTTGATTGCCAAATAGTGATTTTACTCTCATGACTCGGAGGAGAATCATTTCCTCTAGAGAGCCTACACCTAAACCCCACCGTAGGGATGTTTTGCTTGCTCTGCAAAGAGGTTTAAAATCTGTAAATTATTTGCTGCGTTTGTTTTCAGAAAATCATATTTCAGCTGCCAATCCTTATTTCAGCTTTTTGGGACAAATTGGAATATCTGGCCATCGTGGGCCAGATGCCCTGGGTCTAGAGCAGTGGGGGCAGCTGTCTGTCCAGCTTGCTCCCCCCACCCCCCCACTGCTCACTCATTCAGATGCTGACAGGTGCCTGCAGTCCCATGATTTTGCCAACCTTGCTTTAGGAGTTAACAATGTCTTTGTAAAGAGCTTTGCCCCCTGACCACTGTCCTTGAGCCCAAGACGGTTTCAGTGAAATCTCCTGTGTGTCTACCAAATCCTGCCCTGGCTTTCTGTGCTCAGTTCAGAGGGAAGTGAAACCACTGCATGAAGACAAAGGAATTTAGTATCTATAGAATGATTGTTTTCCTATTGCCTAGGTATTGGTTCTTTCCAGCCCTGAAAGTAGGGACCTGGTCAGGTCATTTCTTTTCTTTTTTTTTTTTTTTTAAGATTTTATTTATTTATTTGACAGACAGAGATTTCAAGTAGGCAGAGAGGCAGGCAAAGAGAGAGAAGAGGAAGCAGGCTCCCCGCTGAGCAGAGAACCCGATGCGGGGCTCGATCCCAGGACCCTGGGATCATGACCTGAGCTGAAGGCAGAGGCTTTAACCCACTGAGCCACCCAGGCACCCCGGTCAGGTCATTTCTTTAGGTCTTTTCCTCCTCCATGGCCCCACGTCCTCTGCTGGCTACTCTGCTCGCATCAGACTCCGGGTCCTCCCGTGACAACTGAAAGGTAACCTTGACCCTGAGGATTCATGGATGTGAACCTGCCGGCTGTATAGTAGGTGCTCACTGAATGGGAGCTTTCAATGCAGTGCCCAGCAGAGCGCTCCTGGAACATAGAAGAGGCTGGCTCATCAGATGAGCAGAGCTACAGCACGGCATTTGTTTCGTAGAGAACTTTCATCCTCTTCTGTAAAAATCTCATTTTATTTTTTTAAAGATTTTATTTATTTATTTAAGAGACTGGGAACAGGTGGGGCAGAGGGAGAAGCAGACTCCCCGCTGAGCAGGGGGCCCAACTTGGAACTTGATCCCAGGACCCTGGGATCACGACCTGAGCCGAAGGCAGACGATGAATCAATTTTAAAAATGCAATGAGGTATCATACCTCCCAGATGGAAACTCTGAGGGAGGGCTCTTGGGACCGTTCCACCACCCAGCTGAGCTACTGTGTGTCAGGAAAGCTGCAGAATTCATTCACATTTACTCTGTCCATCCGAACACTTAAAATCTATTGTCATCAGCTTCTACTTTTACAAATACGATTTTCAGGGGGACATTGTGGAGCTCTGAATTAAATGACAAAAGCATTCCCTTGGAAGTCTTATGTCTGGAGGCTAAATTCATATAGAAATGAATTTCTAAAGGTTTATTCCTACATGTATAAAAATTTGGGACAACAAAAATGTTTAACTCCTCGTTCCAACATTCTTATTACTAGAATTAAATGAGATACAGAGGGACTAGGGGACATATTACTAACTTGTTATTCACTTACATCGTCATATCTCAGCCCTCCTACGATATTCACTTTAATGAGTTTGGGTTTTGACACCCAGGGATAGTATTGTGAAGTTTGGGGGGGGGGGGGACACAGAAAATGATGACTCAAGATACGTACTGCAGAATGTACTTTGAACCATCCTGGGAACAAAAGAAGTGACAGGAAGTCAGACTTCAAAGTCACCCCACTGCTGAGTCGTTGCCTGGGGAGAAACAGACAGATCAGCTTTATTTTGGAAAAGTTCTCCAAGATAGTTCACAGCCAGGCGGAAGAGACTTAATCTTTATTTTAGGAACTCACCCAAAAGGTGTGCGTCCCCGTAGCTGCACGATCATTTACAGTGACAGTCATCATTACAGAGCATGCTGAATTCAGAGGAGTTCTATTTTGGACGTGCTCATAACCCGTCTGTGCATCTTTTCTCTTTCAGTATAATAAAGTGTACAAGAACCTAAAGGAGTTTTCTCAAAATGGAGAGAATTTCTGCAAGCAGGTCACATCCATTCTTCAGCAAAGGTACAGAGCGCGCATTTGCAATGAACGGTTCTTCCTCCTTAGTTGGAGCTAGCGATATAACTTTTGGAGTGATTACAAGCTGTCCTACTTTCCAGAACTCGGTGTTATATTTTGGTACTTGAGAGACTGATTTGAAGAGTGATTCTCCTCTGTTGCACATTTATCACTGGGGTACCATAATAATCAAGAAACAACAGGAAGTAATTCTGCGTGGGAAGGCTCAGTCAAGTCTCTTTTGACTCCTCAGACTGAGTTTATCACCCCCTCCTGAGGCACTCCCGGTGCCTGCGTGTCCGCCATTATTGTGCTTCCCACACTGATGGCAATTATGGGCTGATATTTCTGTCTCCCCACTACAGGGGCAGGCTTGCTCATCTTTGTCCTGAGCTTTGAGAGTCTGGGCTTTTGACTTCATCAGTAAATGTCTGGTGAATGAAAAGTGACCATTTTTAGTATCACCTTATCTTTTTTTTTTTTAAGATTTTATTTGTTTATTTGACAGAGATCACAAGTAGGCATAGAGGCAGGCAGAGAGACAGAGGGGGAAGCAGGCTTCCTGCTGAGCAGAGAGGACACTGAGATCACGACCCGAGCAGAAGGCAGAGGCTTAACCCACTGAGCCACCCAGGCACCCAGTATCACCTTGTCTTAAGACTAGATGTGATATGTGTCAAGTTGGTGACTGCTAAAATGAGCACCCTGAACTCAGTCAAGAAAGTTACAGAAGTTCATGTTTTGAGTTGGGCCATTAAGGGTCTTCAAGCCATTTCCCCACATCTAGACAGCTCTATAATAAACAACTCTAAAGAGGCCTCCAGAAGAGACTGCATATTCTTTTAAGGTAACCCTTTCAAATTTAAAATAATTGCAAGTGTAGTAGACAGGGGCCGATGGCCTCCTGCGTTAGTAGGACAACAACAGAGGAGAATATTAGCATCATTGGGAACCATACATGAGGCCAAGGAGAGATACAGGAAAGCTCAAACAGGCATTTATTAAAAGAAAACAACCCCCCCCCAAAAGACCCACAAAACAAAAAAAAGTTTGTCAAACAGAGTTGAAAGAGAAAAAATTAAATTAAGTTGCTTCTGTAGCCAATTGCCTTGATTCTATGAGAGGGACAGGGAGGACCAATCTGAGAGGGAATCTCTTCCGTAAGAAAATTTTTTTTATTTTAAAATTTTTATTTTAAAAATTATTTTATTAATTCCAAAAGAAATTAATAAAATATGGCCAGTTAGCTATTATACAAATTCAACCCATTAGCTGTATGAGAAAGCACTTCCCTCCTGCAGATCTGGAAGCATCTGTAAATATATTAGCCATGCATATGACCTAGATTAGAAACATCTGGGCTTTGATTATTTTGATTATTTTGGTGCACCTGTGTTCAAAATTTGTGCCTAGTAGAGACCTATGAAGACAGAAGGCAGGTGGTAAAAAATGACTGGCAAACTGACTCAACAATGAACAGAATAAATCTGAGCAATCACTGCACCCAAACTGCCTTATTGCTTTTTTCCCTTGTCTAGGTCACACCAACCCCTCCACCCTGCCACAGACATATCCACTTTATATATGATCAGAGCCTGCATTTCTTACCCGTGTCTCTCTTGAAGTTGCTTCCTCGGGCTACCATCTTTCCTAGACTTAGTCACGCACAAAACCTTCCACCCACATTGTTCTAGAGCATCAAACAAGCTCCAATGAAGTAAAAAAACGCTTGGGTAGCTAAGAATATTTCTCTCCATGGTTTTACCTTCTTATGGAGCAGAATTCAGAATCTGAAGATCTTTTTATTTTTTTTAAGATTTTTTATTTATTTGATAGAGAGAGAGAGGGCACAAGCAGGCAGAGCAGCAGAAAGAGGTCGAAGCAGACTCCCCGCTGAGCAGAGAGCGCCACTCAGGACTCAATCCCAGGACCCTGGGATCATGGCCTGAGCCAAAGGCAGATGCTTAACCCACTGAGCTGCCCAGTCGCCACATAGAATTTGGAGATCTAAAGAATACTACTGATTAGCAAAATTACATGCACTTTTCTGGGATAAAAACTAAATAGCATAAATACAAAAGGGGAATCTAATATTTTACTCCGATCAGCAAATTTATGCTAGATATTAGGTCATTTATGCAATAGATGAATTTTGTAAAGCTAATTAATTAATTAACTAATTTTAAATTTTAGGTAGTCAGTATGCAGTACAATATTGGTTTCAGGAGTAGAATTCAGTGATTCATCACTTACATACAACACCCAGTGCTTATCATAAGTGAGCTCCTTAATACCCCTTACCCATCTAGCCCACCCTCTACCCACCTCCCTCTAACAACCCTCAGTTTGTTTTCTGTTGTTAACAGTCTCCTGGATTTTTACCTTGTGACTGGGACCTCTGCCCACCCAATCAAGCCTAATACCTGGAAGCCACCCATGACCCCTTGTTCTATCTCATCTCATGACCAAGTCTTCCTGTTTCTCTCTTAACCACCTTTCATACCTATAGCTTTCTTCTCATTTAATGGCCTCTGTCATTGTTCTGGGGGGGGGGGGCGGGGAATCTCTTAACCTAGTAGGTGAGGATGAGGTCACAGTTTCTGAGCATGTGCCTTTGTCCTTTAAAACCAATCTGTGATTGTGTTAAAGTGAACCCGATGACTTTGACATCAGGCATCTTGGGAGCTGCTGTGTGTTTCTGGCTAAGTCAGAGTTGCTACTACAAACAAAAGGAAACTGAAACCACTAACTGGACAAAAGAAGCTAAGCATGACCATGAATTGCAGAATTTCCAGGCAAAATGATGTTTCAATAACAACTGTACTTTTTCATCATCACCAATTAGAACAAATTGGTAGGCAGCTGAGCTTGGCAGTGCAGCATTTTCTGGACTTAAAGCTTGATTGTGATGCTGTCTCTTGTAGCCACGTGCTAATGTGGACTTGCCATGCAGAACTACATTGCCATGGCTTTGTAAGCAAGATGTCTGGAACAGTTGAGTATCCAAGGACAGTAGAGGCCTTATTCTGGTAATGTAAGTGTAATAATAAGAAAATAAACCCTTAATATCTTTCATTTATTTATTCACTTGATCTACAAGTATTTACTGCATGTATTTTATGGGACAGATACTCTTCAAAGTTCAAAGAAGCCCCATTTGCTCCTTCATGATAACTTTTAGAATGCTGGCCTCTGGATTTGTCTTCAAAATTGTCTATGTCATAAGCTTCAGTGGAAATGCCTACACTCTGCATTCCAAGAGTACCATTGATTTGCCTGATGGGGTTTCTCATTACTTGTCTATACGCTTAGTACAGGATAGTTTTTGTAAAGGGTACCAGCTTTCTAGGTATTTTTCTAATAAAAGGGAAAGGTATCATTGACTTATATGTAATAAGTCTACCCATTTAAGAGGAAAGTATGACTAGCACTCATGTCCAGATGGCTCATGGGAAATGGCTTTTTATTCTTTGTATATCCTTTGCATCTGTTGAGCCACTAGCAGCCACTGTCCCCCTTCATGAGTCCTTGTCATCCCTCCCACCAACTTCACCACCATGGATTTGTGCATGCTGTGTCCTCTATCAGGTAGACCATGGTAACCACCAAGGTAACCACCTTGGTTACCAGGCTCCATTCAACCCATCTTCATGATTTGGTTACCCCTCGTGTGAGCCTTCCTTGACTCCAGTCCCATCTCAAAATGGTACCCGTCAGAGATGCATAGAACCAGTGCTCGTCTCTGCTCTAGACCCTACTGCCCTATACTATTGGAGTCTGTTCACTTGCCTGTCTCCTCCACTGGAGGCCAAACTCCTTGAGAGTCTGTGTATCCCAGGTGACCAGCACAGAGCCTGGGCACAGAGCAGGCATTCAATAGACGTTCACTGAGTGAATCAATGTGTTAACATAAGGATGACTTGAGGCACTCAGAACTTTTAAGAAGTTCAAGATAGGCTATTTCTGAGACGCAATAAATAAGTGTGTCCAAGAAATTTACTTACATGGTATATAGAATATTCTTTTGAACACAAGCTAGAAAAGAATGACAAAACCCTGGGAGACACCATTTATCCAGCACAATCTTCAGATTGGGCACTGCTTTAGATTCGTCTTATACTTCTTCTCCTTTACTTTTTTAAAATTCTCACAACCCAATGCAGTGTGAACGTACTCTGGTCCATTCCTAATATACAGATGGGGATGTGGGAAAGAATATACAGTTTGATTTCTATGCAGCTCATCGCAGTCTTGGCGTAAGGGCTTCCGCCAACTGGGCAGGCAGTTTGAGGCACCACCAACCGTGGGTGTTCCAACATGTTCAAAGGCCCTGGTCCAGCTCCCTTCAGAGTCTTAAGGTCCTCTGTGGGAAGGGACATCAGCAGCCATTAAGTCCAGCAGCTTTTTTTTTTTTAAGATTTTATTTATTTATTTGACAGAGAGCGGGGGGGGGAACAAACAGGGGGAGCTGCAGGCAGAGGGAGAGGGGGAGAGGGAGCAGCAGGCTCCTTGATGAGTAGGGTGCCTGATGCGGGGCTTGATCCCAGGATACTGAGATCATGACCTGAGCTGAAGGCAGATGCTTAACCAACTGAGCCACCCAGGCATCCCAAGCCCAGTAGCTTTCAAACCTGGTAACAGAGGTGTGTGGGAGTCCTGAGGGACCCCTTCAGGGAGTGAGCAGAAGTTAGATGTGGAGGGCTCAGCTCCCTTGTCACAACCACTCCCGTTATATCCAGAATATAGCATTTCTATGAGATGGTGAGATTCTGTATAAAACTTTGTTTTCCAGCTAAAAAGTTTTGCATAGTGCCCTTTTAGCCCGTTTTACCTGCCTTCCCCCATGACAACACTTCCACCTGACTCCATGGCTCTCACTTCGTTCCAGAATGACCAGACAGGCAGAATGTGAAGTCTAGAGCTAGGGCAGCGGTGTGCTGGCTCCCTGGGCCAGAAGTGGGTGGGAACTCATTGCACCCAATGAGTTCTGGTTCTCCCATTTCAGCTTCTCATACTGTTCTTAGCAGGCAGAATTAAGGCAATCAATACTAATGAAGTGGGAGTTGTGGGCCAGCCAAAGAGCCCAGCCGCTTGAATAACAGAGCTTCCATGTAAAAATGTCCTTTAAATGTCCTCTAAATAACTGACTTTTAAAGATAGCCTATTTGTAAGACGGGCTTTTGACTGTCTTTTAAGAGGCAGACTGCTAAGGCTTAGGGGGACAAGGTCAGCACACCAGCCCCCACGCCGGAAGCTGCTGCTGGTGGAAAGTAGGCAACAAGGAACAGGGGTGTTTACGAACAAAGATTTCAGATTACTAAAATGCCTCCTTAACTCCAAATGAAGGGATGGCTCTGTCACCTGCTGTTCTCAACCTTGAGAAAGCTTTGGTTCGAGTTTAATTAGTCCCTCATAGACACAGGGGCCAGCTACAGTCTTTTCTTTTCTTTTTTTAAAAATCACTTTTGATCACCTTAATTTTAATAGAGCAGGATACACTAAAATTGATGACATGATCACTTCTATTCTTAAAGTTTAATTTGTGCTCTAACATATGGAATCTGATGCCATATATTGTTCCTCTCTCCTTTCTTTCAGAACTGTCAATTTATTTTAAAATCTAAGACAAATGTTGGTCTTTGACTTACTGGTTGGTCTTCATTATTACTAATGAAAATTTATTGACCTGCCTCCACATGCTGAGAGGAAATTATGAGAATATAAATGGATTAAAAGTCAATGCATGCCATCTTCTCAGTTCAGGATCTTTGAGGCTCACTGAAAAGTTGTGAGTCTGAGTTACCCATTGAAGTACATATACATACATATACATACATACATACAATTTCATATGTGCCAAGACAACTGCTTGGAGAAGAAATCTCAACTATAGGGCTGGAACATTAAGCACCGTGTTTTTAAAAGCTTGTTTCTGATTATTTTAATAAGGGAATGAAATTCTCTGTCTCAGGTTCACTCTGCCTTTCTTAACTCCCTTTTCATGCCAGAAGCCATGATGAAAGCAGCTCCCTTCAAGGACTGAGAAGAAACCGATGGACACAGGGCTGCACATTGCCATCTCGCCTTGGGAAAGCCCTGCCATCGGTTCATTTCTGTTTAGCAGGAGTTCTTAAAGGAGATACACACACACACACACACACACACACACACACACAATTAGACCATAAGTGCAGACGAGCCCACGGCAGTGTCTGTTTCAATGTATAAATGATCTGTCTTGTAAAAGTAAAAGCTGTCTCTCTGCTTGCCAGTTGGGACATGGCTTCTCAGAGCAATTTTCTCTGGGGAGGAATTTACCCATTAACCCCTGTTAAGATACAGGCCATGGGCTGCCAGAGGTGAGAAACATTTCCTTTAGTAGGCAGGGTCACCAGAAAGAGAGCTCTGAGTGTTACACTCCCCATGTACCCACACCCATCCTCCTGACCCCACTGGCATTGCATTTCCTTCTGACTGGCAGGGTGAGCTGCTGCGGAGTCTGAAATGGTCATTAGGGTTTAAAATGCAAGAGCAGGGGCGCCTGGGTGGCTCAGTGGGTTAAAGCCTCTGCCTTCACCTCAGGTCATGATCCCAGGGTCCTGGGATCGAGCCCCACATTGGGCTCTCTGCTCAGCAGAGAGCCTGCTTCCCTTCCTCTCTCTCTGCTTGCCTCTCTGCCTGCTTGTGATCTCTGTCTGTCAAATAAATAAATAAAATAAAATGCAAGAGCAGATGTTTGCAACCTGCTTTGCTTGATGAATTTAAATGCCGAGTCTAAAATGTTATAGGGTCACCATCGTGCTGCAGGTGGAGAAGTAGGGACACTGTGTAGTGCTGTTCTGAGAGGCCCCGTCCACCTCTGCCTGGTTTCAGAGAGCTACGCTGGGGACAGCTGATATCATAGCTCCCTCCCTCCCGCTCTCCAGATCTAGGAACATAACCTAAGGCAAGGAACTGCCTCCTTCACATCTGGGAACATGACTTAGGACCACACTGCCGCTTTCAGAAGAGGCCAGGCCAAGCTCATTTGTCTGTGCTGAGGCTGCTGGGAATCCTTTCTCTGGCTGCTAAGCCGCCAGGAGCCACGGTGATTCAGAACACTGACGGCAAAGGTGAAGTGAGAGGTGGTGTCAGTTTTTTAACAAGTACTTACCTTTGCCTTCCTCCACAATTCTCCATCTCCAGCCTCTTCCCCACCGTTTCAGAAGCAGGAAACTGGAGTAACCAAGCAGGTGCTTTCTTGAGCCAGACTGCCCGGTTTGTGTCCCAGCTCTGTCCTTCTTCCTGTGTGACCTCAGACAAGTTAACAGACTAGGCTGTGCTTTGGTGTTCCCCTCCGTGAAATGGGTAGAGTACGTGTGCCTACCTGATGGGAGTTACCACGGATTAAGTGAGGAAATACACCTAAAACACTCAGAATGGTGCTTGGCATGTTGTAAGTGCCCAGGAAATGTTGGATGTCATCTTTCGTGTGCAGACAAAGCGCAGGTCGAGCGTCAGCCACGTGTCACAAAGGACGGCAATGCCTTTGCATATGCAGCGTTTCTCTTTACACACAAGTATCTTAGAAATCAATTAATTAATTGAAACTGTGTAGGCTGGTTTCCTACGGCACTCAAGAGAAGGCCCGCAGAAGTACTGGGGCTGTGGAGCAAAGGTGACCGGGCTCAACACAGAAATGAGCGATTGCCTCAAAGCCAGCAGGACCCTCCTCTTTTCTGGACACCAGAGACCAACTTTTTTCCCCAGGTGAATCTGATTAAGTCAACAGTTTAAAGGAAAGCAGCACTTCCTTCTGGCAATTGTCCTCTTTATTTCTGCTTGACCTCTGGGACTTCTTGTACGGCCTCCCCGAACATTCTGAAAGTGAAACTGAATTCTGAGGAAAAGCCTGTGTCTGTCCTGTTAGAAGCCATTCTGAATTGTTCTGGAGCCGATGGATAAGCAAACTGTGGATTCTCCCCCCCGTACCTCCCATCTCTGTATATTTTGGGGGTGTTCTGGATGTTTAGAGATCCTTGAGGTACATAATAATCAGATTAGAAAAATTGCGACTTAGTAAGAATTTGTTTGGTGCCCAGCACTGAGCTGAGCAGTATGCATGCTTCGCTGGATTTCATGCTCTCTGTGCTGCTTCCAAGTCAGAGTGGAATGCTGGAAAAGAAAGTCCTCAAAAGACCTCCAGTTAGCGATAGACTAGGACAGGTTTTGTGTCTAGCTGCCATAAGGGCTAGAAAGCAGTGTACTCTGACGTTAGGGCTGAGCAAGGCATCAGGACAGGAAGGCATCTAAAGAGTTTAAGCTTTTCGAAGGTGGGACACAAGAACAAATATAGTAGAGACCAGTTAAAAATTCTAACCAAGATCTGATGGGAAGTCCAATCGGTGATTTATTCATTCAAGACATATGTACTGAGTGCCTATTACGTGCTTGGCACTGTTCTAGGTCTAGAGCTATAGCAGTGAACAAAGCAAATTCTGTCCCTTGTGGAGCTTACATTCTAGGTGTATTCACAGACTTGTTCCTAGAAATACACAGTAAACACGCGATAAGATAGTGCTACATTCTAGGACACAGATACAGCTGTGGGGGGTAGCTTCTGAGGTAGTGCTGTTTGTACAAGACCTGTTGGGGTTTACATGAAGGAGATGCCATGTGGTTATGTAGCGGAAGAACTACCCAGCCACAGCATGTGCAAAGGCCCTGAGGCAGGATTGCAGTTGGTAACTAAGCAGGAGCATGGGATGACTGGTGGGTAGGGATATCAGAGAGGAGCCAGGTGTCAGATAATGCAGGTCAATCCAGCAATCCATCTCGCTGTCCAGCCCTTCTTAGGCTTGGGTCATTTGTACATTTTAATCACCATTAACACCTCCTGAGGTAGGTCTGATTACTCCCTTTTAGCAGTGCCTAAGGCCGTTCCAGAAGTTGGGGTTTGGGCTCCTAGAGCATCTAGGTTCATCAAGGTGATGGTCACTCCCAGCTTGCTGCTGACCGGCATTCTCTCTCTCCATCAACTGGAACATATTCCTAGAGTGCAGAAATCTATTTTTTTAGTGCAGTGAGATATTTATTTATCAGCTTCGTTATTTTAAAATATTTGCCATTGCCATTCCTTATTCTTGGGCAAGTTCTGATTCCAAATGTTGTTTTCTGCACCTAGGTCTTAACATGCATCCTACAGTGGCCTTCTTTCCTTCAAAAAGTGGCAAAAATAACTTAGAACACAGCTAAACTGGGGCACCTGGGTGGTTCAATGGGTTAAGCCTCTGCCTTCGGCTCAGGTCGTGATCTCAGGGTCCTGGGATGGAGCCCCACATCGGGCTCTCTGCTCAGCGGGGAGCCTGCTTCCTCCTCTCTCTCTGCCTGCCTCTCTGCTTACTCGTGATCTCTCTCTGTCAAATAAATAAATCTTAAAAAAAAAAAAAAGAACACAGCTATACTAAGAGGGAAAGCTGAATAGAAATTTAGCATAGGCCAATAATCTCTGGATTCCATTTCATAAAACAGAGCTGTCGTTCTCTGTTTTGTCCATAACACTGAGTTCAAATTCACTGCTCTGCTCTGAAAAATATACAGGTATGAAGTTTAGTGACTAGGGAGTTCTGGGATTGTTTTTCAAATGAAGTGAGGTCATAAATAATCCTAAATGTGTGTTATAATAAAAATAGAATTCAAAGCCTAAAATCTATGCAACAACAATAAAATAAACAAGCCTGTTCTGGTCCAAATTAAGAAGGAAAACAATACAGATCGAACTTAATTTCCTACACTTTCATTATCTTCAGTGAAAATGTGAAGACGAATAAGAGTATGTCGTTATTTTATCTATAGATGGGCCTGTAAGTAGGACACGGTAAAATCAGTTTAGGATAACAGTGATTCAATCTATTCAAAAGAACCAAGGAGTTTGCTTTTGGAGACATGCCCAGATTCCCTACTGAGTCTTGTCCTGCACGCAAAGTAACAGAAATCCATTTTCTAAATCTGATTTTGTCCACTTCTGTACTTTTCCATTAGGAAGCTCCTTCTTGCTTCTTGCTTCTTGTGTAGGAGTCGCTGGGTTGAGGGGAGCAGGTCTCCTCTCGCTCTCCTCTCCCCGCCATGATGTGTGCTCGTCCAGTGGCATCAGTGTATTCTGAAAAGGGGGAGTCATCTGGCAAAAATGTCAGTTTGTCTGCTGTGGTCAAGTCTCCCATTCCCCCAGATACAATGAATTTAGTTCACGCCAACGTGCGCCAAAACGACAGACGCCCTACGCTGTTAGTGAATGAGTGGGTCATCGAACAAGGACTGAGTCTTGGAGCACTAGCAGAGCTGTGACTTGGGTGCCCAGAGTTGGAGGCAGTGGGACTCACCATTGCAGCCATGGTGCTTTTGGAAATACGCGTCGCAGGGTCCTTCTGTTTGCACCGCCTAAAGCCTGGAGCCCTGGGTACTGCAGAGTGAACAAACCTGGAGGCAATATGCCATCTCCTCTGCGTGGGTGCATTGGTCTTATCAGAATTGCCCATGGCTAAAGGTCACCATCTTGAGGAACTTCCTAAACTCCCTTTGGTGGCTGAAAATAAAGTCTAAGGCTACAAAAAGACCAAGGAGAACTTTTGCTTCTTCAGAAACTTAAGGCCTGGAATGCTATTTAAAAAAAAAATCTGTGTATCTCAACAAATGAAAGCCGGAAATGGCAAAATGAGAAACCATCATCATATTCAACGTGGGGGACCTCCCATCATCTATAATGAGGACAACAGTGTCACCACGACCTTCGGAAACATCCCTGGAATTACTCTACTTAATGTAAGCAAACTGAACATTTTGGAACTTACTCCTGGTGGGCATGTAGGATGTTTCCACATTTGTACTGAAAGTGATTTCCTCGAGCTGGGCGATCTGGATGACACTCGGCATAACGCTGCCACCCTCAAGAGTAACTATCACCTTCCCATGCACAAGATGCTTGATACACAACTTGGCAGAACCTTGAAAAGCCCAGAGATCCAAAAGTCCTCGGAACACCATGGAAGAAGATGTATCACAGAGTCCTGAAGAAGAATCCGCTGAAGAACCTGAAATTCTGTTGGCGCTAAGCCCATATGCAAAGACCATGTGCCCAAACACCATTCTCGCCAGGCCAGGCGCCACAAACTCTGGATGGGTAAGGTGGCAGCGGTGCTAAAAAAGTCAGAATAGAAAGGGGGTCCCAGCCAAGCAGCCTGTGGTAGGGAAGAAAGGAAAGGAGGCTGTTGGTGTTAAGGAGCAGAAGCCTTTGGTGGGGAAAAGGTTGCAAAGATTGCAGTGACAAAGCAAGAGCTGAGAAGCCAACAGAAAAGAAAACCCACCGTGAAGACAGGAAGCTCACCACATAAACCTTCTTGTATTCTGCACAGCAAAGGAAACAGTCAACAAAACAAAGAGGCAACCCACGGAATGGGAGAAGATATTTGCAAATGACAGTACAGACAAGAGGTTGATATCCAGGATCTATAAAGAACTCCTCAAACTCAACACACACAAAACAGATAATCATATCAAAAAATGGGCAGAAAATATGAACAGACACTTCTCCAATGAAGACATACAAATGGCTATCAGACAACATGAAAAATGTTCATCATCACTAGCCATCAGGGAGATTCAAATTAAAACCACATTGAGATACCACCTCACACCAGTTAGAATGGCCAAAATTAGCAAGACAGGAAACAACGTGTGTTGGAGAGGATGTGGATAAAGGGGAACCCTCTTACACTGTTGGTGGGAATGCAAGTTGGTGCAGCCACTTTGGAGAACAGTGTGGAGATTCCTGAAGAAATTAAAAATAGAGCTTCCCTATGACCCTGCAATTGCACTGCTGGGTATTTACCCCAAAGATACAGATGTAGTGAAAAGAAGGGCCATCTGTACCCCAATGTTTATAGCAGCAATGGCCATGGTCGCCAAACTGTGGAAAGAACCAAGATGCCCTTCAACGGACAAATGGATAAGGAAGATGTGGTCCATATACACTATGGAGTATTATGCCTCCATCAGAAAGGATGAATACCCAACTTTTGTAGCAAGATGGATGGGACTGGAAGAGATTATGATGAGCGAAATAAGTCAAGCAGGAGAGTCAAGTATCATATGGTTTCACTTATTTGTGGAGCATAACAAATAACATGGAGGACATGGGGAGATGGAGAGAAGAGAGTTGAGGGAAATTGGAAGGGGAGATGAACCACGAGAGACTATGGACTCCGAAAAACAATCTAAGGGTTTTGAAGGGGTAGGGGGTGGGAGGTTGGAGGAGCCAGGTGGTGGGTATTATGGAGGGCATGTATTGCATGGAGCACTGGGTGTGGTGCATAAAAAATGAATTCTATTACTCTGAAAATAAATAAATAGAACTTTAAAGGCAAAAATAAATTAATTAATTAATTAAATTAAAAAATTAAAAAAAAAAAACCTACTTGTATTTCTTCCATAAATGTTGAGCCATTTTGGACAGCTGATTTTGAATAAAGACCTGATCAAGGGCAGTGAGAAACAAAACAAAACAAAGAAAGCTACTTCTTGACTAACTTCATCATAATTTATCACTTTATCGCCAACTATTTTAATCTAGAGGTAATCTGATGGTGCTAATGTCCCAGAGCAAGCAGGAAATTCTTCTGTTCCTTACTCCATGAATTGGTTTGCTAGGACTGACATTACAAGGTACCACAGACTGGGTGTCTTAAAAAACAGCGATGTAGGGTCTCATGGTTCTGGAGGCCAGACGTCTGAGATCAGGTGTCATCTGGGTCGGTTCCTTCTAAGTGCGTGAGGAGGAATCTGGTCCATGCTGCTCTCTCGCCTCTGGTGGTTTGCTGCCCATCTTTGGGACTCCTTGGCTTGTAGATGCATTTCCTCAGTCTCTTGTCTTCACTTCTACATGGCATTCTCCCTGTCTGTGTGTCTCTCTCTATGTCCAAATTTCCTCTTCTTATAAGGACGTGACCATATTGGATCTGGACCCATTCCGATGACCTCATCTTAGTTTGGTCATCTTAAAAGTCCCTATTTCCAAATAAGGCCACATTCATGGGGTCTGGGGGTTAGGGTTTTATCTTGGCAGGAGGAAGGGCGTACAATTCAGTCCATAACACTGGTATGTAAGAAGTTTAAATGAAAAACTCCCCCATTGTGGGCTCTTCTTGGAGATCCTTAAGGATTTCACCTAAGGACAGAAGGGGATCCTTAGAGTGAACACATCATCTCTTCCTTGTGTAGACATTGCTTTGTCAGCCTGAGCCCTCCTTCATACACGCACGCACGTGTGTGTGTGTGTGTCTGTGCACGCATGTGTTTGATATCTGGTTAGAACATCCAATCTACCAGCTATCCCTTTGCTAACAGGGCAAACTTGGAGATTAACTATGCCAAAGGACTTCAGAAACTGGCAATCAAGTTAAACAAAGCATTACAGAGCACGAAAATAAAGTAAGTATATGAAACAGGTAAGGTAAAATCATTCATAAGAGTTATAATAAGTGACATGTTCGAGGCCAGCTTCCTTTTAGAAATGTGGCAGGTGTACAGCGTTCAGCCTGGTTTATGATTTCTTGGGCACTTACTGTGTGCCAGGCATGGTGTTAAGTACTTTCACAGATACTCCCCTGTAAGCCTCTCAACAACCCCTTAGCAAGTCTTATTATTGTCCCAGTTACAGACCAGGTATTGAGGCTTGGAGAGTTTTAAGAAACTTGCCCCAATGACACAGGTAATAAGTGTCAGAACTGGGCTAATCCGGTGTCCTTATGAATCCTAAGTCCATATGCATAAGAAGCCTCAGTGATGATATGTTACTTTGGAAGGAGTGCGGTTAAGTTGGAAGGTCTTGGAGTCAAGGAATGTGAATCCTGCTTTATCTCGACTCCATGACCTCTAACAAGTAACCTGGCCTCCCTGTGCCTTGATTTCCTCTGTAAGCTAGATGGAGTAGTGATATGAGTTGCCTGGTGCATGGGTGTGCAAGTCTGGATGGGGGAGGTGTAGATTATATGAGATCTTGTATGTGGAGATTAGTCCGTTGGGTTCTGAAAAACTGGTGGTTCACATTTTCCTTAATACATTTTGGAATAAAGTTGAGTTTTTATTTTGGGGGAGAGAGCAAAGATACTGGATATTCTAAAAGAGATTATAAAAATGGTCCATTAATGATAATTGGTTACCAAGATTCTTGACCAGTGCTTGCAGATATCACTCCTAGCTGGCAGGGGCACAGCAAAGACCTCTTGGATGGTGAAAGAGAGAGGGACAGAAAGAAGCCTTCTGGAGCTCACATTCTTACTTCTTAGAAGGCATCGCCTGTAAAAGCAAATAATGGCTTTGTGACTGTTTGACTTTGAGCTTGACTTTTAGGAGAGTATTTTAGTAGATTGTGAAGCAGCCAATATGGCCAAATGGTTGAGTATAGCCTTTATTGACACTGCCTGGATTTAAATTCTACCTCTACTCTTTATCAGGTGGGCGAATCAGGGCAATTTATTTTACCTCTCAGTGTGTATTTAAAATGGAAATAGAACCTATCTCATATAATTGTTGTGAGGATTAAATGAGACATTACAAGAAGTGTGTTTAATACCCGGCATAGAGTTCATTACGACTTGGATTCTAATTACCCCCTAAGGAATGAGAGGTGTAAGGGTGTGGCAGTGTGGGTCTTATGTGTCGCAATCCCAGCGTCTGGCTTGGATGCGCCCAGAGAGTTGGCATGTTCAGAATATTCAGTTAGCCAAGATTAGCACAATGATATTTAATAATAAACATTAACCAGACTATTACCCATACCCCAAATCTGTGTTGTGTAGGTAAACTGAATTATTTCTATTTTAAGAGACTAATTACCTGAGGGTCAGAGAACTCATATGATCTTTCTAAGGTCACACAGGAAACAGACCCCTCTAAGGCCGAAGTTATAGGCTTCTGGCTCTGCTGCTCAGCTCCTCTGAGGAGCAAATGTCAGATTCTCTTCTCCAAAGGGTGTCTGGGTTCCTGTTTAAAAAATCAACTCTGGGACACCTGAGTGGCTCAGTCAGTTAAGCATCTGCCTTCAGCTTGGGTCATGATCCTGGGGTCCTGGGATCGAGCCCCACATGGGGCTCCCCACTTGGTGGGAAGCCTGCTTCTCCCTCTTCCACTCCCCCTGCTTGTGTTCCTTCTCTCACTGTGTCTCTTTTTGTCAACTAACTAAATAAAATCTTAAAAAAAAAAATCAACTCTATGAAAGTTTAATTTGTATGGAACAAAAAGCGCCCTCCTTAAGTATATGGTTGGGTGGATTCTGATAGGTGTATACTATATGTGTATATAGTGTATGTAGCTGTATACTATAGATGTAGCCCCACTAAAATAAAAACATAGACATTTTCATCACATCAAAAGATTCTTCATGCCTATTTGCCGTCCTTTCCCCACCTAAGCCACCACTGATCTACTTATTATTGATATAGATTCATTTGGGGCTTTTTTGCAATTTTCTATAACTGGAGGTCTATACTAAGTAGTCTTTTGTCTCTGGCTTTATGCCTGGCTTTGGATATGCAGAAAATCTGGCATCCTCTGGTCTAGCTATGTAATTCTGACTATAGGGCGCAGCCTAAGTCACTTGGAGGCAAAACCTCACACCATCCTGATTTCAGCAGGGGCACAGATCTGTCCCCACCCCTCCATCAGAGTCTACACTTGCTTCTGTCCCTGAGGTTTATGGATGCAACTGAGCTTATCCTTCTGGCTTCTGAAGGCCAGTGATATGGGCTGCGGTGAGCTCTTCTCCTTCTGTGGGAGAAAATAGCATCACACTTCTTAACCCCCACCGTGTGCCGTTACGGGGAGGGCAGTGCTCTCCTTTTGTTAAATGGAGACACTGCTTACAATACGACAAAATATCTGAGCCGTGGTCTTAAAAACCAGCAGGAACAGTAGCTGGAGCAGCACGCAGGGACATCCCAGGGCTGTTGGGTCCTACGCCACTTAACTTTTCTGAGCCTAGCTTGGTGCACTCACTGGTGAAATGAGGAGCCTGAAAAGGTGGTCTTGAGGCCTCTCTCCCCCTACCCAGCGCACAATCTCCCGCCTGTTCTAAATGCCTGCTCACCCTTGGCTACTTTATGTCCCTGATTTTCTACAGACGTGAAATGGAAGATGAAAATTGAAATGGAAAATGACGGAGATAAGGCTGTCTATGTAATGATTACAGTGCAAATCAATAAATGGGCAGAATTAAATCCCATGGACACACTGAAATAAGATTAGGGAAATGAGAGCAATGGTTGTATGTAGTGAATCGGACATGACGCTGCATTGCTCAGACTTACCGGGAACATGATACCCATTCTTGTGCCCTCCTGTTTTGCCCCCAGCTGTCTCGTCAGTGCCTGGACCTGGGTCTCAGAAGGCATGAAATCGGCGGCAGACCTGCATCAGTGAGTGGTGTCCCCTCTACCCACCCCCCCCCCCACTTACCCCAACCCCAGGGGGAAGCATAAATACTTAAAGCGGGCATGCCATGAATACCCTGCCCTGAATAGGCAGGCTGGAACACACCTTTTTATTTCCCCAGAAAACAATTTGGAAAGTAGATATAAATCCTAATACTATGCTTGTGTGTCTTTTATTTTCTATTTCTAGAAAACTTGGCAAAGCAATTGAGTTGGAAGCAATAAAACCAACTCATCAAGTCCTGAGTGTACATGAAAAGAAGAGAAAATCAGTGAGTCAAATCTCTCTTAAAGCAGGATTTCTGTCTTTGACCCAAGGAATGAAAGATGATCAAAAGTGATGCTAGTTTTCAGGAATTTGTCATTAAAAGAAACAAGAGCTCAAGATTGATGTACAAAGGTGTTTGCCAAAGCATTGTTTGTCATAGTGAAAAACTAGAAACCTCTTCATCATCCAAAAATAAATTATGATAAATTCAAGCAATGGAATATTATGCAACCATTAAAATCTTATTACAGAAGAAATTAATGACATGGAAATTTTTTCACTATATAGTGTGAAATAAAAATGATCTCGATTTTGTAAAGTAAAATATGTTTATATGAATAGAAAAAAAACTGAAGGAACCTCCTGGAATGTTAGTAAGAATTATTTTTAGATAGTGGTGTTTGAGGTTATTTTTATCTCATACTTTTTGTATTTTGATTGTTTTTCAATGACTAGATATTCCTTCTGTAAACAGAAGAATTATAAACACAGTTCTTAAAAAGATTTTTTTTGGGTGCTTAACAGTTTGGGATTGGGTAAAGGCAATAATAGATATAGTTCTCAAATAGTCTTAAAATTGGAAAAAGGAAAAAAAAAACTATGTTCTTTCAGGAACACTTTGTCCTCTTTTCTAGCATATTCTCTGGTCTTCCTGTATCCTTTTCCTTCCAGAACAATTTTATCTGTGCTTCTTTTTCTTTGTGTATCATACAGTCATTAAGCACTTCAAAATCTATTTTCAGGCGACATAAAGGGGTGTTTAATAAACGCTGCTCAACTGTGATAGGGGTGAGGTCATGGTCAGAATTGGTTCAAGGCCAGGTGCAAGTTAGAAGTTCAGAGACAGTCATCGGTGGCCCTTGTGAAGGGAAGGGGTGGTGGCTAGAGGTGGGTTCAAATGACCACAGCCAGATAAAGGAGGTCCTAAAGGTAGTAAGTTAGTAAGATGGGAGATCTATAAAAACCTGATGGAAGAGAAATGATACAAAACATTTTTATTCAAATTCATTAAACTGAGTCAGGAAATGGAATAGATGTTTGTGTGGACATACATGTGTTTTTACCACAATGGATGTTCTACTGAGGGCTGGGGTAATGGGGAAATTTACACAGTAATGATTACTAAGCAATATAATCTTCCACTTTGCAAACCAACTTAATAAAAACCAAACACCAGTCTACATTTCATTAATTACAAAATATTTTCATACCCCATAATAATATGATAATCACTAGCATTTCTTTAGTACTTACCATAAATTAGGCACAGTGACTCGATCATTATCTTAGTGCTTTGGATAATTAACAGCATGATCCCTGGTCCGATTTCGCAGCCTTTATTCAGCATTGCCCCTCCCCACTGCACCCCTACCAACCCAACCCACTCAGTCACAGAAGGTAAAAGATGAGAATTCTTTTCTTCAGGGTGCCTGGCTAGCTTAGTTGGTAGAGCATGTGACTCTTGATCTCATGGCCATAAGTTCAAGCCCCACACTGGGTGTGAAGCCTACTTAAAAAAAAAAGGGAAAAAAAAGGGATGAAAATTATTTTTAAAGTGAACTTTTTCCATATTTCACATAGTCAAAGTGACATCATGCACAAAATTATTTTCATTGTATTTGTTACAATAAATTGTATTCCAAATTTAATCAGCTGGACGAAATAAAAGAACAGCATTGCTAGATCTCAGTGCAGTTGAGTCATGACTGATTTGTGGGCTTGGGAAGAAACATCTATGGTCCAAGAAAAAAAAGTCTTCCCCTTAGTTAAGTCTGCTCTCCTTGGGTTGTTGTCTAGATGCATTTGGATCATTACTGTTACCGTCCCTTTGGCTGTTCAAAGGCAGAAGAAAAGTTAATTATGATTAAGAATTCAATCTCTTTGAAATTACAACAGTGTTCATTTCAGGGGCAATGAGACCTTTGGTAAAATTAGCACTACCAGGACTCTTAGGGATTGTCGACGTGCTAAAGTTTGGGCCACATGGAATGATGCTGAGCTGAAGATGTGCTGGAACAGAAAGGGACACCAAACTATCCAAGACCCCCTCTGTGCAGATCACACGCACTGGTGTTTTTACAAGTTTTTGTGTAGTTACATAGTTTATATGCAGAAATAGTTATTTTACCAAATGCATTCAAGCTAAATCCTGTCAAGAGGTTTTTGACATGGGGAAAAGATAGTTCAGCTGCTCTTCTCAGGATACATGTCCACTGTAGGATTTTGAAATTCCAATGGATTATGATAGTGAATATGTCAGAATTCATAAGCCAGCACCATGACTCAACAGAAAGACCGAAAAAAAAAATCATTTTTCTTTTTTTCTGTTTGCAGCTTGATAACGAAGTTGAAAAGGCAGCAAATCTTGTCATCGACAACTGGAATCAACAAATCAAGGCGAGTATACAAATGAATGTCATTTATGTAAACTCAGTTTTTAGGACTGAAACTTCTGCTTTCGCACACATGTGATCCTGTATTTTAGTGTTAGTATTTCTAGGTGCTAACCGAAGAGAAAAATGTTTCCTCACCTGAATTATTCTATAGATATACCTTTCAACTAAATCAATAGAATAGCAAGGCTCAAAATATGTTTATTAGTTATAGCTAACATAACATTTATTGTGTGCCAAATGCTATATATTTCTATATTCAATCATTGCAACACACACACTCACCCCCCCCTCCCAAAACCGAACCAATGTGGTATGTCCTGTTTAACAGATGGGGGGGGGGGGGACTGAGACACAGGGAGGTAAATAATCTTCGTAAAGCTCGTTAATTGTTGAACCGAGAATTGCTACATCGTTGGGTTCCAGACTCATGGCTCTTACCCATTCCACTACACTGACTGCCTCTCAGTATAATCTGTAGCTTAAGGCAAGTGACAAATACTCTCTGAGGTTTGGGTATATCATTTGTGGAAGGGCATTCATGATCTCTGTTTCACTAGTGAGAGGAGTACTCTGAGGGGTGAGTAGCCATATGTAGGGGGAAATACATATATTGATTCCACAGATGTGTATGGTCCACTTCCTGTATTCCACTCTACTAGGGCATGATTCCTATTTGTAAGTAATTTAAAATGTAGTTGGCTAGATAACATATGTGCAGGAAACAGTAAATGAATTCTAGGGAGAAGAATTACGATCTGGTATGAGAATTTAGAGCACATCAATGCAAGTTCTTACGCAGAGAGAATAACAGATGGAACCCATATATATAGAGAAGATAATTCTAGAACAATCCAGTTTAGGAGGAATTCAAGTTGAAAGAACTAGAAACCAGTGGAGAGGAAATCTGCTAAGAAAACCCAGAGATCCACTTTGAGAGAACTTGTGGTCCAAAAGCTGAACTCCCTTTTCATCTTCAGAGTATCCGTACCCAAAGAGAACTTTCCCTGGTAGATAGCTGCTAGCAGCAAATAACCAGAGAGATCCCTCAAAAATAGGGAGCCCAACTCAGTCCTCACTATTGCCTTTGAAGCCCATGCTGAAATCAAGGATTCCATAAGACCAAAGAAATTAATCAGAAATGTTTGAGGGGCACCTGGGTGGCTCATTCATTGAGCGTCTGCCTAAAGCTCCAGTCATGATCCCAGGGTCCTGGGATCAAGCCCCATATTGGGCTCCCTGCTCAGTGGGAAGTCTGTTTTTCCCTTTCCCACTCTCCCTGCTTGTGTTCCCTCTCTCACTGTCTTTTTCCCTGTCAAATAAGTAAATAAAATCTTAAAAAAAAGGAAGGTTTGAGATAAATGAATTTCTATACCCACTAGTAGTACTGGTAAAAGAATGCTCATGAGAATCACTTTTGTAATAAATGTTTAATCAGTGTCCAGTAATTTGGTTTTAGTTTTGCTCTTGATTTTGTGAGATTTCTTAAACAGAATTTGGTTTTTTATTTTTATTTATTTATTTTTTAAGTTGGTTCCACGCCCAGTGTGGAGCCCAGTGTGGGGCTTGAACTCAAAACCCTGAGATCAAGACCTGAGCTGAGATCAAGAGTCAGGTTCTTAACCGACTGAGCCACCCAGGCACCCCAGGCAGAATTTGTTTTTAAAAATCTATTCTCTAAATATTCAGCTTTCACAGAAATTCCAATATAATGAACCAAAAGAGAAACCATGCCCAGCAACCATAATTGCTTTCAAGAAAAAAAAAAAGCACCTTTTATTCTTTCCCAGTTTCCACCAAATAATTTTTCTAAATAAAATTATTTTATTTTTTTATGAAGAGTGACGGAGAAATTAGAGAACATAAAATTCTTGAGCTCTAATGATTTTTCTCTCCAGTTACAACTGAAGTGTTTCAGCATGTCAGTAATGAAGTGCAGTCTATTTGGGAGACAGAAATGGAAGCCTTAAAGGACCCAAAGCTCTTCCCTCATGCTCTCCTTTCTTCGCGGGCATGGGACTAACTGGAGGCAGAGAAAGAGGGTTAGTGAGCATCCTGTTTCCTGAATTCCCTTTTGCAGGCTTCAGAGATTGAGAGACATTTGGAAGGTTTTGCCTCCAATTCCTAAAGAGAGAGGGAACTGAACTTATTACTACATTACCTGGTTTTGCAGTCCTTGTGACCTTGACGTGCAAAGTTAAAAGTCTTTCAATCAATCCAATTCCTGAACAGGCTGGATCCAACTCAAACCAATTTATGTTTTCTCATTTTATCTCTGGAACATCATTTTTTTTTTTAACATTTTATTAATTTATTTACTTGACAGACAGAGATCACAAGTAGGCAGAAAGGAGGCAGGGCGGGGGTGAGGGAAGCAGGCTCCCTGCTGAGCAGAGAGCCTGATGTGGGGCTCAATCCCAGGACGCTGGGATCATGACCTGAGTCGAAGGCAGAGACTTTAACCCACTGAACCACCCAGGTGCCCCTGGAGCATCATCTTCTTGGTTGGAACTGTGTAGAATAGGAAATGATCAACTCGATCATAACCCACTTTGAGGTTTGAGGGACCAACAGAGTAGGAGGATGTTGAATGCGCTTCTACCTTCTCAGCCCACTCCCACTCCCCACCCCCCACACACCAGTACAGGCCATTTCACAAAATGCCAAGCAAATGCCCACCTCTGAAGCCTTTGCATCAGATGCAAAATCGCCCTTTTGCTGTAAGTTTTAAGAGAGCATCTTAAAACAACCTCAGTTGTGGCCCAGGTTGATTTAAAAGAATGATGCAGGTGGTCTTCCATGTCTGCTGTGGTGTTTTTATTGTGAAGCAATTCCCTTCATGATGCTCGCTAGAACAATGTTTTGGAGACTTGGGGGCCTTTGTGATTTGGAGAAATGTATAACCCTCTTGAGTGTGCTCAATATAATGAAAAATATACAGTGGTTTCAGGGCAAAATGTTAGCCTCTGTGATATTCCAAGCAGATTTTGAGGTGAGGGCAGAAATGAAGAACTAAAATTACACAGTCGTTTAAGCTAGCACCTGAACATGACTTGTTCCAGAACAGAAGAGTTTTTCTCTTGATATCGGTTTCTCATCCCTTTTTGCATGTTTTTGGCTCTAGGCCAAGAAGAAATTAGTGGTTAGTACCAAGAAGCATGAGGCACTTTCCCATCTTGTAGAAAGCTCCAAGCAAACTGTGACTAAGAAGGAGAAGCAGAAGGTAACCTGTCATGACCAGCTGTGTGCATGTGGCTTGGAGAGGGTTGGATATTGAAGCTATGAACATAGCTCTGAGCTATGAACACAAGAGAACTGGCTAACTTCGTGCTCTGTGTGGGGTCTCTGCAGAGCTTTCATGTGGCAGAGCCTGAGAGGGATTCTAAATCATCCCTGGTCCACATATATTTTTAAAATGGTATTATCGACAGATGATAAATTAAACCAAGGATCTCCAGATTTTTCCGTAGGGACCCTAGTAAATATCTCTCAGTGCAAGTAAGTAAAAAATGTATGTATATATATAATGAATTATCATGTACTTTAACAATATTGTGTACCATCTGTAGCAATTTATATTAGTATAAATATATATAGTATATATATTATATACGTAATATATAGTATATATAGTATAAATATATATTAGTATAATGTGCTATGAACATTATAAAACATAAAAAATACTTGAGGCATGAAATAATATTTTAAAAGATTAGCTAATCATGATGCCTTCACGTGATCACTGAGTGACACTTCCGGGCAAAATTTACACCTGGGCAAGGTTCAGCCTTCACCGTAGTAAATGTAAATTCATATTTCTTGATAATTTTCAACTTTCTGGTTAACTCCTTTTCAGATTTCATCAGATCATCCCAGTTTTTGCCTTTTCCTGTGGGTGATGGCACACTCATAACCAGTGGCAGGGGAAGGCGTCAGCTCTGACATTTTCTTGTGGCTTTTTCTTGTGCTTACATCAGCAGTACTAATGTCAATCTACATCTCAGAAGTCTTTTTGAGACACTTGTTAATTTTGTGTGTTAACCAAATTAAAGCTAGATGATAAATCTGCAAATCCCCGCTCCCCAAACACACACGGATGGCCATGCATCTCAGGACACTGAAAGGGAAGACATTTGTGAGGGCCCGTGTCAGCTTCTTACCTTCTAAGATCCCCACTGTCCCTCCAGAGCCCATAACTGTCCATGGGTGGGCACCAGAGTCGACTCAGGATGTTAAATCAGAGTAAGCTTGCTAACAGTGTCTAGGCAGAAAGGAACACAAATAATGTTGGAGATATGCTGGATTATCTCGCACACCTCATAGGGTATGGACTTCAAATTGGAAAGCTCTGAAATAGTCAGTCTCTTCCCCAAAAGATGAAGCCTCCCTATGGAAATGCAGGCCGCACCCCCACAACCCAAACCTTCTTAAAAGAAAAAGAAAATTGTCATTGCCAGTAAGGCTGTCTTTCCATCTGAAGAAACTATTAGATGTATAACTCAAACTCATTGTTAGCAAGATTTGACAATGTTCTTATTTCTTCACCTGTCAATCTTCCCAGTTTGAAACGATCATTAACAAGTATTGAATAATGAAGCAGGCTTTTGAGGAGGCCAAACCACAGTGTGCCACAATGCTGAGCACTGGGGCCTGGCGCAGGCATGGGGAGCCCTCATTAGAAGCTATTCTTTATTGGTGTCAAGCAATAACAAAGAGATAAGCGCTGGGCAGCTAAATGGTAGATTTCCTCTTCCTTCCCTCATTAGCAACTTCCGTGGGAGGTGGAAGCCTGTGGTCTTTCTCTGCCCTCCTCCGCCTGATCCTGTTACCATGGGACCTTGACTCTCATGATATCAAGACCCCTAGCATCTTCATTCTTTATCTGGTAGCTTTTTTTTTCCTTTTCAGTCCTAAGGCTAAACACCTAAGGCAGCATTCATTCATTGCATTTCACCGAGAACTGCCCATCATCTCCAACCTGAACAGAGCGGGCTCTGACCTGCTCAGCAGTTCTTCCTGTTCTCCCTCTCAGCAGTCCTTGTTCTCAGCAGAGCTGATCTAATCTTCATTCTTCTCACATCTCTATCCTCACTACGCACTCTCAGTGACTGACTATCTTGCCTCCTTCCTAACAGAGTAAATCGAAGTCAGCTAAGCCACCTGCCTACTGAAGTCAAATGTGTGGTGGGACAGACCAACTCTTCATCATGTGTTTGGATTCCCAGGCAGTCCTGCCTCTCAGAGATGCTTCTCTTGATTGTTTTCCTTTTGCCTGTATTTTGGACATACCCCTCTCTAATAATTGCTTCTCATTCATCAACATATCCTTCCCCACCCCATCTTGGGAGAGTAGGAAGAGTCAAGGAGACACCTTTCCATGCCTCTATTTTTGTTTCTCTCCAGATTTTATCTTCTTTCCTTCTTTTTATGATAAGATTTATTGAAAGGGTCGTCTGTGCTCTATCTCCGTTTCCTCACCTCCTGTTCAGTCCTCAATCCATACCAATCAAGCTTTCCCCATCATTCTATGAAGAGTGTCCCTGCTTGGAAAACATGTCATCCTTGTTGCTAAAGCCAATGTGTACTTTCCAGCTCTTATCTTACTTAACTTCTTGGAAGCATTAAGCATTATTGACGTCCTCCTTCTAGAAAATTCTCTTAACTTCAGTGACACCTTACTCTTTTGGTTTTTCTTTCTGGCAACTTTTTTTTTTTTTTAATTTTATTTATTTGACAGAGAGAGAGAGATCACAAGTAGGCAGAGAGGCAGGCAGAGAGAGAGGAGGAAGCAGGCTCCCTGTGGAGCAGAGAGCCCAACGCGGGGCTCAATCCCAGGACCCTGAGATCATGACCTGAGCCGAAGGCAGTGGCTTAATCCACTGAGCCACCCAGGCGCCCCTCTGGCAACTTTTTCTTAAACTCCTTTATGGACTTCTCTCTTTCTGCCTGATCTTTTTATATTGCTTTTCCTGATGATTTCTCTCTTGGGACTCATTCTGTTTTATTCGGCATTGTATTTCCAGTGCCCAACATAGTAGTCTCAAAATCGGGTACTCACTAAATAACCAGTACTCAGTAGATATGCCCTCAAGGCTTCTTCTACCATATCCAGGCTGATAATACCCCAATTTATGTCTCCAGTCCAACCAGTCTCTGAACTGCCTTTTAGTACCTCAAACTCAACATCCAAGATTGGAACCATCACTTCCTTCTACCAAAAATGTTGTGTTATTCCTGTTTTCTATATCTTTGAATATTACCATGTAACATATCATCATGGTTCTACCTCCTAACCCAAATACTTCTTGAATTTTGCTACTCGTGCTTCCCCGCAACCCCAACTGCTCTCTCCCAGACCGCCATCATCACTACTTGCAGCTCTCTGACAGACTGGTCTCTTGGCTTTCTGTGTTGCCTCCTTCTTCCTCCTCTTCCTCATCTGCAAGCCCATTTGACTTTTCTGAAACTCGAATACGAATATATCATTCTCCTTTTAAAGGCCATCAGAGGCTTCCTGGTGACCTCACCTAAAGTCTGAACTCCTTTATGTCGCCCTGAAGACCCTCCCTGACTTGACCTTTGCCTAGCTTTTCAGTGTCATTGTTGTTCTCTCTCAAACAGCATGCTCCAACCTCTCCAAAAATTTTATCGGTATCATGTTAATGCTCTTTTACCTCGCTAATTATGACTCCCATTTTAGCTTCTTTCACACAGCATTATTTCTGTGAGTACCCATTGTACGCCAAGGCTCAGCTTACACGTCATTTTAATTCCAAGATTAGTTTAGGTGCCCCTCTTGGTGCCCCAGTGATACCTAATACTTGTATCATTCTGGGATCCATCACATGGGATAGTGTTGGCCCTGTGGGTCTCTGACAGCAGGGGAAGACTGTCTAACTTACTTTCTAGTCCCAGAGCCTAGCACATGGCACACTGTGGCACTCAATAGATGTTTGATGAATAAATGAGTGAGATGTTTGTTCCAAGAGAAAGAAAAGAAAAAGAATTCAGTATTTGACAAATTTTATTAAGTTTTCTGAGAATTTCCTTAAATAAGAATATAAAAGTCTACCATTCTTCTTTTATATCTATTTGGGGTTATTTGTTATAAATTTGCTTAACGGAAACTTCTAGTTGGTATAGCTCGATAGTGTTAGCTGGTGAATGTGAGCAGTCATCTCAAAAGTGACTGCCTTCTTGTTGCTGGGGGACATGAGCATTTTCAGTAAGAATCCAAGGATGATGATTTAGCAAAGTATAGCCAAGGCACACTTTCAGCTTTTTCACTATACTGTTATCGGGTTAAAATTCACAAGCTCATGTTTCTACAGATAAATGCGGTTCATTACACTTGATATACAAAACCACATGTGTCCTGTGTAAGTCATATATCAGAGCGAGGGACAGCTGAATGGCTAGTATATCAATCGGAATAATTAAGTGAGTGGTGTTAATATTCACCACTTTGGATGAATGTTCTTCATTACTAAAACGTTAGTCAAAATGTCCTTAAGCATAAAGAAAGTCATTTATAAGAGCCTTTGTCTCTGTCCTTGAAACTCCTAGATTGCTTAAGCCAGAGGGATCTTTGGTGCTCCTTGACCTGTGCGCTGAGGACCATTTGTATCAGAATGGCCCTGACGGTAGCGAACTTCAGATTTCCTAGTCCCGTTCTAGAGTGGCTGGATCAATATTGCCACCTGTGGGACCCTGAAAATCTGCAATTTTACAAGCACTCAGGTCCTTCCTAAACATATTCAAGTTGGAGAACCATTCATATAATACAACTTCCTTTGTTCCCCAAGATGTGAAATTACTTGTCTGAGCATTTTGAGAATCAATTTCAGGGACCCTGGTGCAGAGCATTTTGTTATCACTTTGATTTTCCAGAAACCTTCACAATCAGAATGGCCAATTTTGGTGGCTGGCAGGAGGGGGCTGTTTGTGAACTACAAATCACTGAGGAGCAGCATGAGCGGAAAGCACCTGGCAAGCAAGCAGTCCACAGTTTGTAGTAGAGGTTGGCCCGCGACTCAGGCTTTTCACAATGAGCCAGTTCTAAACTTCTGGGCTTACACAATCTCTATCTGTCCTTGAAAGAAATGCTGGGGCACGAGAGATGCCTGGGTGGCTCAGTCGGTTAAACGTCGGCCATCAGCTCAGGTCATGATCTCAAGGTCCTGGGATCAAGTCCTACGTTGGCTCCCTGCTCAACCAGGAATCTGCTTCTCCCTCTGCCTGCTGCTCCCCCCTTGTGTGCTCGCTCTTTTTCTCTCTCTCTCTCTGTCTGACAAGTAAATAAATAAAATCTTAAAAAAAAAAGAAAAGAAAAGAAATGCTGAGACACAGAGGATTTACCAAATGAGAGTACAGGACTCGTTAGCAGATGACAGTCAAGCTGCGCTTGCTTCCCCCCACCTGTCACTTGGCCTCCTCCTTGATTTGACCAATATGAGCACGTCACGTCACATTGAAGGACCTCAGTTACCTTATGTGAACAATGGAAGGAATCATATTGACAGACCCTTAAGTTTCCTTGCAGCTCTGATATGCCTTTTCTCTGAGAAAGAGCTTGATTTTGTCATCTCTAGTCACTGTGGCTGACTTTAGCTGGGAGATGAGAACCGGATCGTTGGGTTGCATGTAATCCTTTACCTGGGGTCACCAAGGGCTTTGATAAATGCGTTAAGGAATATGTGGCCCTGACGTTTTCCTTTAGCTCCTCAGTAAACTGAAAAAATCGGCGGAGAAGTTGGCAAAAGAAGATGAAAACTACTACCAAAAAAACCTGGCTGGCTGTGCTACCAGACTCAAGTGGGAAAACACACTGGAAAGCTGCTACCAGGTGAGTCCTGTGCTGGCATTTTTCTCCTCTTCTGTGGAGCGTTGTGAGGCCTTGAAAAGGAAGGTCAGATCTACAGTTACATGACCCGATGAGCTCCGTCCTTGGCGATGACCCTCACTCCTACTGTGACATTAGGCAAACCACGTGACCTCCGGTCGTTTCCATTTCCCCATGGATCCATTAACCAGCGCTTATTTACTTAGGATCGGTGGCCAGCTTGTAATTCTCAGTGGACACGATAGCACTCAGCTAACTTCAGAAAGTGCTGTTGGAGTGCAGTGTAAATTAAGTGCAGTGCTTGGTGCTCAGAAGTGAGCTTTAGGCCTGAGAGCTGATTTGTACAGTAATCACTTACAGAGTTCTTTGTATGTGGGGCTTTGTGTTGGGCCCTGGAGCAATGATTAAAGAGAACCATCTAGCCTGGGAGGTGTAAGTTTAGCAGCAAAGAAGACGTATAAGGAAAGGACTGTGGCAAATCATCTGATGAAACTTAAAAAGTATGAACAAGCAGATCACAAAAGAGAAAATCAAAATCACCAATAAACATATGAAAAGATGCTCAATCGTTTGGCAAAGATGAGAAAGTGACAATATTGTGTGTTGCCAAACGAGAATTGCTGGGACACAAGAATTCTTACACCTCTCCAGTGAGAATGACTTGATAGTATCTAGTAAAACTGAGATGTGCATGTAGTTACAGCACGGCAGTTCCCCTCCTAGGCATATATCTGGTATACACCTGTATACCAAGGGTGATGTGTAACAGTGTTTACTGCAGAATTGTTTATAACTGCATGATGAGAAAAAATGTACAGAATCCTCATACCTATCAGGAGAGGAATTACTCTTAAAATGTGCTCTAATTTAGAAAGTAGACTAATATCTAGTAATAAATATTAATTAAAACTATATTTAAACACAAATTAGGGGCACTTGGGTGGCTCAGTTGGTTAAGTGTCTGCCTTTGGCTCAGGTCATGATCCCAGGGTCCTAGGATCGTGCCCTCCTGCTTCTCCCTCTGCCTCTGCCCCTCCCCTCCTCTCGAGCTTTCTCTCTAGATCTCTCCCTCTCTCAAATAAATAAATAAAATCTTAAACACACACACACGCACACACCAGTTAACCTCAAAAGCATGATGTTGAAGGAAAGAAACATGCTATTTATACATTGTGTGTAAATTAAAGGATTTAAAAAACCCACGCCCCAACCTACAGTTAGTTTTTATGTGTGTGTTTGTAGACTTACACATAGAGACTGCATCTGTGTTGTATGAGGGAGATGGTGGGAACTGAACTGAGCTGCCGCGTACAGTGACACAGCTTGTGGACAGCCTGGCAGAGGACAAAACAAACCAAAGTTACCAAAGGCTCCAAAGTTACTCCAACTACAGTCTGTCTGAACAGCCCAGCTCTCTATTTTTTTAAATCAACATAAATCTGACCCAGTGAAACAATGTTCACCTCTGGGCGCTAAGAACACGGATGTTTTGGTTTCTTTTTTCCCCACATTTTAAGTTTAAGAAAATGTTTAAAGTGAGACACAGTTGCAAAAAGAGGTCATCAAGACGCGCTTTGATTAAGCACAGTGATGTGGGAACGATACAGGCGCTGTTAGGGACAGGCACGGCCCGGAGGACATTCACTGCATTATATTTTGCGTTCATCACAATCATGAAGAGGCTGCCATTTCTTTCCCAATTTATAGTGAAGGAGTGGAGACGTGAAGGTACTCGCCCAGGATGGCAACAGGGTTCAACTTCGAATCTGATGCCACGGGCTTGACCTCTGCTCTCTGCTTCTGCACAGGCAAAATTCGAAGGGCCGTATTTAATCTCTTGCTGTTCCACTTTCAAGGTAGGAGAGATGCAGAGTTAGGGAAGAGCAGGGAAATTAAAGGAGAGAAGAAAACTAGGCCAAAGAGTAGAGGAAAAGAGGATAAACCCTTCTTTAATTTACGCCTTCAAACATAGGGTCCTGGTACTTCCCTTGCTTCTGCTCAATAGGTTTTAGATGAAGATGACGAGAAAGGGCCAAGGACTTAATTTCAACTTTGTCCATCTGAAACCTGACTCTCCAACCTGGCCTCTGGTGTTGCCTCACCCCCTGGAATTTCTCAGTGGACCTGTGGCTTTTCCACAGAGGCTGGCTTCCTTGGAAGCCCTGTAAGGTTATGGGAAAGAAATCGCCGTTCCCATTCCATCTTCCAGATGCCCTTCAAGGGCTAGGAGAAAAATACTGCACTCTTCTCACCTCTCTACGTCACAGGAATGGGGGATAATTATGGTTCCCTCCTCGTACGGCTGCCAACATGTCTGGTGTAGCCGACATCCAGCTGGCCTTCAAAATGTCTATCACCAGCTCCCTTCTCAAAGGCTCTTACCAGCTCTCTTTCCTTTTTCTCAGTTTTCTTTTTTTCCTGTTAGGGTCCTCCTCTACCTCTCTTCCCGACCCACCCCCTTTCACCAGCCCCAACTTTTATATGAAGACATCATAGAAATTATCTTTTTTGTTTATAAAGTCTCCCTGACGGTGACAAGATACACACTTATCTCTATTTCAAAAGATGACTTTGCAGGCAAACAAAAGCACAGACTTAACTATAGAGAACAAATTGGTGTTGCCAGAGGGGAGGTGAGTGGGGGTGGGGGGCATGGATGTAATAGCCAAAGGGGATTAAGAGGACATTGGTCTTGATGAGCACTGAGGAGCACAGAGAATCATTGAATCATAATATTGTACACCTGATTCTAGGATAACACTGTATGTTAATTATACTTGAACTTTTTTTTTAAATCTCTTTTAACTGGGCTTTAAAAATATTTAAAACTAGGTTTTTAAAATTAGAATCAAGTCCTGTGGAGAATCTGCTCAAAATGAGAATCTCCGTAAGGAAAAGAAAGATTTCCTTTCACCCTTCTTGTATCTTGGTTTATTGTTCCCACCATGCCAGAGGCCAGTATCGTGCCCCCACCCCCTTGCTTTCAGTTCTCACACTTCCCTCTTACTTCAGCTCCCTTACAGCTACCTTCTCCCTGGTGCCAGCTCAGCCCTGTAAACTCACTGGAGACTACTTCCGCCAAGTCAGCCTTGCCTGGCCCTACTTTCTTGTTCCCTTGGCTTGTATACACTTCGTCTGCACCACCAAGTCACTAACTCACATGTTACACTGTGTGTTCTAGATCTTCTGTTGTTCACGAACTCAGGAGGAGAATGTTACATTCATGAAGACACATAGCAAAAGTGGGCTGAACTGCATTAAAGGGGGATTTTTTAATAAGTGTGTGAGGTGGAAATGTGACAAGCTTTGTTCAGTTTCCTTTTTCCCCTCCCTTCTCCCAAGACCATTCTTCCGTAGAAATGGGGTATAAGAATTCATTTAAACGTCCTATAATGTATCCTCTTACCCCTTCTTACTCTCCAAATTGGATTTACAAATTCTTTCAGGGAGCCTTCATTGAACTGTGCTCAAGGCAGTGTACCAGACACTAAGAAATGCAAGTTTCAAGTGAGGTTAGGAAGTACTAAAACCAGTTCCACAAACCATATGCCAATTAGTCTTACTATTCATATTCATACCATGCTCAAGGCATATTGCCTACCTTCCAAGAACAAACAATTCAGTTGGTAGAAATAATCTACAATATATTTTGAAAAATAATAGCCATGCTACTAAGAATTACCAAGAGCCAAATATTTGTTTCCAACAATAAGTACTCAAGGAATTCTTTTAGAGAGGCATTTGTAATAAGTGTCAAGAGCATTAAAAATGTTCACCTTCTCAATAGTGTTCCTCATCTGAACCACAGAACACAGAAAATAATCTGAGTGATTATTTTCACAGTTCCCCCAAGGGTGGTAGTGACTGCCTCTCTAGATGCGGGAGGCCAGAGGTGGGGGCAGTGGGTGCCTCATATGGCATACAATGGATGCCTCAGAACAGTAGGGCTTGGCTCTCTCCCAGAACCCCTGGTAAAAAACACAATTTTCTTTCTATAAATTCATCTTGAGGAAATAGCTGGAAAAATAAACCAATTTCTTTTCAAAATACATTAAAAGCAAAAGGGCGGAAACCATTCAAATGGCTAGCCTTAAGGGGATGACTAAATGAATCAACTACGCTGTATGCAGTCCCACACAGCAGACTCTATTAGATGGTGTTTCTGGAGACAAACAACAGGAGAAACCACTCTTGTACAATGTTAAGTGAAAAAAACGGGATACAAACTTGAATAATTTCCTAGGTAACTAGAAGAATATAATCGTACATACAGGCACACCTAGATGGACCGAAATACATCAAAATGCTAATGGGTTAGCTCTGGGTAGAAGAATCATAAATAATTTTGAAATTAGATTTTTTTTTTGTGGCCACTTATAGTCCCAGGACAAGATCTCCAAGCAGCTAGCATGCTTGTTAAAATTCTGACTCCTGAGCACCTCCCTAAATGAAATGAATCCGATGCTCTGAATGATTTTAGGAAGGGGTCTAGGTGATGAATAAACGTGCTAAAATTTGAGAGTTCTTGCTCTGGAGAGAATCTGGTATTTCTTGGATCAGTTTTATTTAAGCAATTTAGATGAAAATGAAATCCTTCCAAACTCCTTGAGTAGTACAGACCAGAAGACCAGGACGACAGGACTGAGGAGAATGAATAAAGGATGTGAGTTAGCGTGGGGCCTGGGCCCCAGCCTGCCTCCAGATCTGCGGTTCCCTGCTAGCTCTGACCACACTTTCATATAGGTGCTATTGTAAAGGCACAGGAGGACAGTTCGAGATCCTCCTGAGTATTTTGCTTCCCTACAGTCTATTTTATACCAAAAGAATAAGATCATAGCAGTAATTCACTGAGATATGGATTCCATCTTTGCACGGTGGAGTTTATTGCTGCCTCTTTTCATGAGGAGACATAGATCATTTTAATGATTTCCCTGAAATGTAATTAAAATCTCTTAACCATTACCATCTCCACCAAGAGATACTGGTGATTCTAGTCTCAGGTTGATGCGGGGGGCTCAGCCCGTGTCAAAATAAGGAAACAGTGGCCCACCAGGATACAATGTGTTCCTAAAACCTGGCCTAAAATTTCATAATTTCGAAGTTGATCAGACTTTGGGGTTCTGCTCTTGTCAAATAGTCTGAATGCATTTCCAAGGTATGGATAAAGGTTTTACTGGGCTTCCCATTCCTTCTCTAGAACTCACAGATGCTGGGATGCCTGGGTGGTTCAGTCAGTTAATCTTTTTGGCTCAGGTTGTGATCCCAGGGTCCTGGAATCGAGTCCCAGTGGGGACTCCTTGCTCAGCGGGGAGCCTCCCGCCTGCCACTCCCCCTACCCCTTTGTTCTCTCTCTGACAAATAAGTAAAATCTTAAAGTAAAAAAAGAAAAAAAGAACTCACAGGTGCTTTTCAAATGACTTCTTTTCTATACTATCAATATACTATAATGAATGCCAATTAATGCATAACATCAGCCTATATGCCTTTGGGGCCAAAACAGCCTGTGGAAACTATGTGAGTTAAACCAATCCTAAATGAGGATAAACAGGACACACACCAAATCATATTCCTGTCCTGGGAACCTCCCCCACGGCAGCCTGGAAATGACATCATCAAAAGGCACTAACATGACGGTTACCGCAGGCTTTCTTGGGGTGCCAGTGCCTGGCTGGGTGCCTTTAGCTTTGCACAGCAACTGGCTCATCTTCTGTCATTCTCCATCCTTTTCAGAGCATCCTGGAGCTGGAGAAGGAAAGAATTAAGCTTTTATACAATAACTTGAACCAGTACACCCAACATATTTCTGTTTTTGGCCAAACCCTGACCACAGTGAGTAGTCAAGATTTCTCTGTTTCTGATGCACATTGCAAGAACCGGCAGCAAACATCGTTCAGCAACCTTATTCTGCTTTCTTGGCATCGTAGTGCCACACGCAAATTCACTGTGCCGTCAGCAAGATAGATGTGGAAAAAGATACCCAGGCTCTCATGGAAGAAACTGCAGTTTCATCCACAGAAAATAAATCCGAGTTCCTATTAACCGATTACCTTGTAAGTATGGAATGGAAGGAAGTTCCCTTGATGGGGAACCTTGTTCATAGGCTGAGGAATGCATTTGGAAAAACACTGGGTGCAGTCGTCAAGGAAATATCTTGTTTTGTAAATGAAAATATTGATATTTTTCATAGTCGATATATATAAAACAAAACAAAACAAAAAAACGAGGACGTGGTTTACAAGCCGGGCAGTAGAAATATGTCTTTGGTGTCCTCTGGAAGGGAAGAAAGTCAAATGGGATTCTAGACTGAATCTTTATGCTCGGTCTCCTAGAGTAATGCCAGGCAGACGTGTTTTGGGACCTATAAATAATCTGTAACTGTATAGCCTGTCAGTTGTCTGTTGCTGCATAACAATTACCCCCAAACTTAGCAGGTTAAAACAAGCATTTATTATCTCACAGTCTCTGTGGGCCAGGAATCCAAGTGTGACTTCCCTGGGTGCCTCTAAGTCCCTCACAAGGCTGCCATCAAAGTGCCTGCCAGGACTGCAGCCGTGCCAAGGCTCTCCTGGGAAATGACCTGCTTCTGAACTCACCCACATGGCAGATGGCAGGCCTCTGCCCCCCCGCCCCCACCTGGTAGCTGCAGATACCAGCTCCTTGCCATGTGGGCTCTCTCCACCTGTGGGGCGTTCAGAAGAGGCCAGCCTGCTTCGCCTAGAAGCTAGTGATCCAAAAGAGACAGAGCTAGAGTGTCCAAGAAGGAATGCAGTCTTCATAAGCTAATCTCAGAGGTGACATCTTTTCTTATTCTATTTGTCAGAAACCAGTCGATAAGTGCAGCCCAATAGTGCAAGGGCAAGTCAGTAAGTGTGCGTGGAGGGAATCAAACAAGGGCAGGACTTCTGGAAGGTGGGGGTCATGGTCAACATTCTTCATGGTCCCTGCCTTTGAAAACTTCACACCATATTACAGAAGCCTATTTTGAGGGCATTTGGGTGATTCTGTTATTATATGAAACTTACTAAAAACTGATCAGTGTGCCTGGTCTTTGTTATCTGGGGGAAAATTCTTTGTCTTCTTGGGTCACACCTCAAGGATTTTGTCCTCCACTCCCCTCTTGTTAGTCTTAATTGTAGTGTTCTAGGAGCTGATCGTTAATTACCACCGTCGGCAGAAAGAACTCCTCTGCTGCATTTCTTCCAGACTTTCAACGTACAGATTGAGAAGGTTCATTTCCACCATATGGAGAACTAGTCTACTGGTCATGGCCTCCTATAGGCTTAAAAGTGCAGCTGAATTCAACAACCCAGGAGTCCTGTTCAGGGAATAAGAGGTGAAGGAGGAGGGAAGGCAGTTAGCTTAGGCACAGCAGTGGCTCTGACCAGCTTCCCCTGACCCCAAACAGCTGTAAGTGGCCACCCATTTCTTTTTTTTTTTTAAATTTCTTTTCAGCCTAACAGTATTCATTGTTTTTGCACCACACCCAGTGCTCCATGCGATACGTGCCCTCCCTATTACCCACCACCAGGTTCCCCAACCTCCCACCCCCCCCGCCCCTTCAAAACCCTCAGATTGTTTTTCAGAGTCCATAGTCTCTCATGGTTCATCTCCCCTTCCAATTTCCCTCAACTCCCTTCTCCTCTCCATCTCCCCATGTCCTCCATGTTATTTGTTATGCTCCACAAATAAGTGAGACCATATGATACTTGACTCTCTCTGCTTGACTTATTTCGCTCAGCATAATTTCTTCCAGACCCGTCCACGTTGCTACAAAAGTTGGGTATTCGTCCTTTCTGATGGAGGCATAATACTCCATAGTGTATATGGACCACATCTTCCTTATCCATTCGTCTGTTGAAGGGCATCTTGGTTCTTTCCACAGTTTGGCGACCGTGGCCACCCATTTCTTAAGTTAAATCTTGTTTTTCCTACGCTTGCAAAAATGAAGTGAATTAGCAATAGCAATGTCTGTTCCAACCAGAAACAGATGTAGCGATGGGAGTAGAAAGGAAGTTAAAATCGCTCTTCTAGCGCCCGGCTAGCACAGTCGGTAGAGCATGAGACTCTTAAAAGTGCTCTTTCTTTTTTTTTTTTCTCTTGCCAATAGTGTAGGCAATCCCTGAGATGGGAAAATGTACAATAAAATACATGAGTCACTTTCTTATAAAAATGCCCCTATTGACTAAGCTGTCAGTAAAATAGGGGTCTTCTTCTTAAGACTTAAGAAGAAGAAGACTTAAGGCTTCTAGTGAGATGTAGGGAGGGAGCCATGACAGTTTATCCATAACTGACATGCCCATGGGAATTTTTGGTTTCTATGGTATGTCAGTGCACCAGAGTTAATGACTATATATCTCTTGTCTAAGAGAATGGACTGTATCTCCAAATGGGTAAATGGGATTTCCTTATTATCCTCAAAGTAAAACATGCCCAGAATTTGCCTTTATAGACATTGGCAATAAGCCTAGACTGGTTTATATCTAGTTGCCAAGAAATGTACAGGGACTAAGGTAAGACAGGAGAACAGTCCAAGTGCAGATAAGGGGATGACCAGTGTGAAAATACTTGTAAGGTTATTATAAAGGCCGTGCTCAGAAGGTTGCACCTGAAGTTTCATATTCCACCTTCAATATTGATCTTTCTAAAGTCTTTGGAAGAGAAGGACGAATTCAAGATAGTTCAAGGATAGCAGTGTACTCTCTCCTTGAGCTGTGCCAGCAGCGATCCACTTCTGGAAATATATTTGTAAACAACAGGCATCCCCAACCGCCCAAATGGAGTCTTGGCCTGCCGGGGAGCTGGAGCCAGAGCCAGAGTATAATGTGCATTTCTCCAGCGAGGAGGGCCTGACGTGTGGAGTTAGGCACCCTGGTTTGGGGGCTGTTGGGCCGCAGGGTGGGGTGGCGGTGGGGCGGGGTGGGCATTCACAGGAGCAGATGGGAAGGAACACTGGGATTCAGAGATCCTGGGTTCCAAACTGTTCCGTTTGTGTCTTCATTTATTTCTCTGTCAGAGGGAAAATAAGACCAATCTCACAGGGTTGTTGGAAGGATCACATGTAATAATGATATCAACTTTTATAATATACCATTCACAATATGTAAATAAAAGATGTCTATCTCTGCCTTATTGTTCCTATAAAGGCTATTCTCTGTGCTATAAATCCTCAAGCTTTGTACCGTCTCTCTAAAGCTAATCTGCCCACCAACAGTCAGGATGCTCCTTTTTCTCCTTCCGTGTCAGCAAAGGCCTGACTCCTTTGCTTCTGTCTAAGGATGTTAGTGTCCCCTCATTCATTCTCCATGGGGTCCTGTCCGTCTGCTACCCTCCACTTCAGCCACCTCTCCACCCATCCCTGACATCCTCATTTTTTTTCATTCGACCCTTGAAATAATAGACATGAAAGCTCAAATATTGATAACAGTTTCTCACATTTTAGATGACAAAATCCCCTCTTTAGCCCATAAATCTGGCCTAAACTGCCAAGACAACTTTTCCTTCCACTGTGTTTGTTCAAGCAACTGGTCTGTGTATTGTTCCTGATCTGTCTCCTGCAGCCCTTTCTTTGTGCCATTTCTCCTGCCCCGAGTACCCTTTGTCCTTCTTCCCCTTGACTGAGAAATCCTGATTAAGTCTTCTTAGCCTCCTTGAAACTTTTATGTCCTGGTACTCGCTGAATCACTCATTCCTGTCTGCACCACTCATGAGTGAATGTGGCATTGAATTGCTAGGTCTCTTAGTGTTATGTTTCAGGCCTGATTGAATTATAGACCCATCTGGGAAGAGCTCATAATATCCCCAATAGCCAGTCAGTACAGAGCAGAGCACAACAAACATTGGTTCCACTCCTGACACTGTCCTGGCTCCCAGCAAACGCATCATGCTACATTTGGACCTTTAAAGAACTCTAACTTGAATCAAGATTAATAGGGAGCAGGTGCCTGGGTGGCTCAGTAGTTAAGCATCTGTCTTTGACTCAGGTCATGACCCCAGGGTCTGGGATAGAGTCCTGCATCGGGCTCCCTGCTCAGTGGGCAGTCTGCTTCTCCCTCTCCCTCTGCTCCTCTCCCCAGTTGTGCTATCTTCTCTTTCTCTCAAATAAATGAATAAAATCTTTTTTAGAAAATAAGATTAACAGGGAGCCATAAAATATCCAACAAATAGATTTACTTACCAAGAAACTATGAAATAACTATAGTAAGGCTCTTTCTCCAACGATAATGTGTTCTATTATAGAAAGTGCTCAGCTGTGTACATACAAGTTGTGGATGAAGAAGTTTTCTTATTAAGCAGGTCGAGAACCGATGGAACAATCTAGAAAACCAAAGGTTATCCTGACTTTATTTTTTTTTACTCTTTTTCTTCTGTCAAGTTAATATTAAATACAGTTGTCGGTGAAATTCTCAGTGCAACTGGGAGTAGCAAACCTTACTTTTTCTCCTTCAATTGTTAAGCATCTTTTTTTTTCCCAAAGGAAGAAGATCTTAACAGTGCAATGAATAAAGAGCGACAAGAGTCTTCATTAAAATCAAAACTGTTGAGACTGCAAAAAGATATTGAAAAAGCCTCAAGAGACCAGGAAGGTGTGTAATTATATCTGTGAATGGCCCGATTAGGGAAATTGTTCTTTCTACTCAGGGGTTTCATTCAGAGGTAGGGCGAGTCCACCTTTGCTAACTGGGGCAGGGATCACCTCATTTAAAGATTCATATGTCAGGCCTAATTTGTGTGAATCAAGAAAAATGGGAAAGAAGACAGGAGAGTGCAAACAGATTGAAAATGACATTTGGGTCTATTTAAGAGCGCTATCCAAGCACTGTGTCTCCAGAAATAATAGCATTTTGCCGTGTTTCTGAAATTGGCTGGAATGAGGGACAGCTTGCTTGGTTTAAAACACGGTAAACCTCCTTGAGCACCCGGGTTTAGTTTCCTTGTTTATTTCTTTGTAAACGATCCTTCTGAATGAGCTAGGGATGTCAGAATGGGAAGCAGCTCTAAAGCGATGCGGATAATAAAAACAGCCCCACGCCCGTGATTCTGATGTGTGGAGTTCATTTGATGTGGATCAGAACAACACACTGAAATGTAATCCCTGAATCCCTGAATCCAAGAGGATAAAAAGTTAGAAACTACCACAGTGAGGGAGAGCCCCACACTGTGATAGTTTTAGGAACCGACCACGGACCTGGTCCCCAAGGAGGATTCAAAAAGCTCATCTTGCAAAATAACAATCAAGATTCTTTTTAAACACCAGAATTTCTCAACTGTCATTAAATGAGGGCACAGGCCACCCATTCAGTCAAACTTAGTCACAGCTACAAAGAGAAGAGCCTCGGCCACTGGGAAATCGCCCTGGTGTCACTTCGGGGCTCAGGCTCCCCCTGCACGTGCCTCCTGTCAGCTGTGTCCCCCCCAGGACAGGATGGACAGTGATGACTGAGGGGATGGTTTCATTGTCAGGCCTGGAACGCATGCTGAAATCCTACTCCAGGGACGCCGCCTTCTCAGACCCAGAGAGCCAAAAAATCACAGCAGCCTTGATGGACGAGGTAAATATTTGCCCCCTCCACTTTCCTAGATTTAATGATGAAAGAGATATTTTTAGAATGCTTGTTCTCTGGGCCAGGTTGACCTCTGCTTGCCTTTCTTTTCTCATGACAGAGAAAAATCTAGTCCGAGAGCCTCCCTGACGAGCTGTTTGAGGGATCTGGAAAAATTCAACTACTTAGACATGTTTGCTTTAGTGTCCTTCCAGGAAACCAATTGTGCCTAAAATAGAATTCCCCAAAATAGAATAATTCCATCAAGGTCTGGAAACCACGTGTACTTTAACCCGGTTAAGAGAAGTGATTAAAAACACAGCATCTGCATTCAAAAAGGCCTGTATTGGGGTCTTACTCTGCCCTTTCCAGGGACTTAGGGTAACTTTACTTTTCTTGGTACCTACCTCAAAGGGTTATTGTGAAGATAAAGTGTGAGCTAGAAAGTGCCAGCACCGTGCACAGAGGAGAGCCGAAATCCTGGTAACTACAAAGAGTTCATTTTCTACTTACCCGTCAGCTAACATCAGGAGCTTCTGAAAATAACAGGAGAACGGAAAGCTTGGCCACAGAGAAGGAAGAGGGGAATCTGGATTGTGCGGCAAAAACTTCTGAGGAAAAGGGAAAAAAAGTTTAGAGACCGAGGTGGTTTTGAGGGACGGGGAGGTACTGTCAGGAGAGGACAGGGAGAGACATCTCTGGGCCTTTTTGCTGAGGGCCTGGCCCACAGCAGCTCCCGGGTGTTTGTGGGAGGTCATAGACAATGCGGCCGCTTCAGAGGCACCCACAGTGAAAGGGAGGCCAGCAATGGCCTGTGGATGTTATGTAGGAGTGAAAATGAACAGATACTATGAGCTATGTGTGCTAGATCCAGGTTTTCTGCTGTGACGAGAGAGAGAAAGTTGACTGGGATTCGTCTGAGAAAAACTCAGGAAGAGATACAAAATCGTTAGCAATGTTTTGAAGGAAACAGGCAGCTGGTATGTTGTACATAGCCTGACTGACTCTTATGTAAGTCAGGTACCTCATCCCTCTGTTCAAACAGGCAATTTGGGTCGTTCTCTGGGGAAAGGAGACAGATACACCCAGGTACAGTTTAATCTGTTTTTTAGCAGAGGCTTCCTTTAGTGGGGAGCTGTTGTAAAAACAGGCCTCACGCTCTCAGTGAAGAGAAAGGCCCTGAATTCTGTTCACTTGGGAGCAGAGGTCTAACACACTTGCTGCGACACATGGCTGCCGGTCCTATGAGATTAGAAAGCAGTCCATAGGACATTTTCTGTGACAGTGCAAAATGTCTGGTTTACGAATTCTATGCAAACCCTGTTTACTGAAATAAAGTCCTATGGAACATTTTGTGACAGTGTGAAGTTGTAAGTTTATTTCTTTGGTGGTTCTTGCATAGAATTTTGTTGTCATCATTACCAGCCTAGGACATGCACTGAGATATCTGGGTACACGCTGGCCTGATTCACGCAGTGGAGGGCGCAAGATTGGAGAGGGTCCGCCCCCTGAATTCACAGTGTTTATGATGGAGCCAGTACAAACCTTCAAGTATTTGGATGCCAAATACCTTTGTAACTTGGTTACATACCGCTGCATTGGGTGCAGGGAAATTGGGGATATTGGTAGACTCTGTGGTCCCCAGGCAAGGTTTCCTACAGGAGGAAACTCTGTTTCATTTAAATTCTTCCCAATTCATTGTCTCTTGGTCCTTCAAGTGCCATATTTGAAGCAAGAATGTTGGCAAGGCATGTTCTATGAGAAATTTTTGCAGAAACTGAATGTAGAGTAGACATTGCCTTCAGAGGTGGGAAGGAGCACTGCATAGAGGAGGAAGGAGGCTTGCCCTATGGTGTTCTCAGATGCAGACTCGGTCTAATGGTAGAAGGTATGTGATGGGTTTCGATTTCACTTTAGGTTAGCCTCCCCCACAATGCAGTGGATCATTCCCCACCGATCAGAAGTGTTCAGTCCATGGTTGTGGTCCCCTGGCAAGGAATGCAGGGTTAGGAATCCCCATGCTGGAGGTGTGGAAAAGGGAGGAAATGATGGTGAGGAGGAGAGTAAGCGGGGTAAGCGGGGGTAAGCGGGCTCCTTCCATTGTTTAGTTTCCAGTTATCCTGACTGAACACAGCTTGACAGAGAAGCTATTATGAAGTTTCTAGTTCAAGGTCAAATGAAGAACTAGGAGTGTATCTTTAGCTTCACTTATTTTTACACTCAAATACTCCCGAATATTTTTTCCAGTTTCCAGAAATGTTACTGTAAACTTTTTGGGTAATATAAGACCTCACCTCGGTAAGAAAAACAGTAACAGCAGCAGCAACAACAAAACCCATTTCACACCATTTTAGTTGGATCCTATTTGATGCAAGTTCAGTTGTGCTCACAGTACCGAGCACTACGTTCAACTGCCTTTCTTCAAAGCCCTCCAAAGGTCTGCCTTCTGCAGTCAACACTTACTATTCCCTTTCTCGCTCCTCAACAGTAAATTGAGTACAGCTATCTGTTGCCACAGAACCCTCATCTATCTAGGTTTCCAGTTTATCCTGTTCATAAGAGTCCAGGATAAGGTGCACTCAACAACCACGGGTTTCCTTTAAAGTACTTAAAGGTCCACTTTTTGCTCTCTTTAGCATTTTCTGTGCCTGTCTGCATGAGTTGAACGTGTACTTTCCTAGACCTCTCTGTCGTCTTGGGAGTTGTCCTGATATCCCTCTACCCATGCAGCTGTGCCTCATTTTCTAGAAATTTACTCACATGGCCAAATGATGTATCCACAGACCAATTTGAAACTAGACCTTTTGCAAGCAAATGCCTACAAACTGTCATCGGTGTTAGCAGAACTTGAGCAAAGACCTCAACCCAGCCATCCCTGTAGTAACTCCATCTTCAAGTGGAAAGAAAAGGTAAAAAGTTAAGAGATGGATTGTAATTTCCTGACAGGGCTTACTGTATGGAGTGGCTTCAAGTAGTACCAGGGCAGAAAAGGCTATTATGAATTCTATGTGGCATAGATCTCAAATCCCAATTGTGGATTTTTAAGATAAATTTATTTTTTTTCTTTTTTAGTGAAGTAACAAGAGCTCATCACAAATGAATACTTCCTTTGCAGATCAAATATGAGGAGCTAATAACACTTTGGATTCCTTCTTCTTCCTCCTCATATCTTAACTTTATTCTCTGAACAGGCTTTTAAAGTAAAATTTCATATGGACCTAAACTCTGAGATAGAGGAATTGATGATGAGCGCGTGAATACACAGGAGTTGCTCCTCCTTGAAGCTGTTTTCCATTTCCTGTCAGAAGGGGGAGCTGTAACCATCTTGTGATAAAGGGCTTGTCTTTCTGTGAGACTCGGGACTCCAAATTGGTCTCAATCACTTGGAGTCCTGGCAATTTCACTTGCGTTAAAGCCGATTAAAGTTGAATGTGAGGAAGTAAAGCTCTGAATGTTACTATTTGACCTGGAGCTGCAGGTCAGAATTGGAAACACGGGCTATAAAACGCTGTAATGGTCTAATTCTGAAAATATTATGGCTTCAGAAACAATTAAGGTTTATAGGAGAGTTTAGAAATGTATTGAATAGCTTATTTATACTCTCCTCCCCAAAATTCAAGAACAAATTCCTGGGGTAAAAAACAGTGGAAGAGTTAAACTTGTCAAAAATATTTTAGATGAATGTGTTGTTAAAATGACTTTTTTTTTTTCTTTTTACTATCTAAACAGCAACAGACACATAGTTATGTAAAAATATCTCGGCCTTTTCTGATGAAGAGATTAGAGAATGTTGTGAGCAGGACATGTTCTGGTGGGCAGAGAATCCTAATTTCCTCATCTACAGGTAATCCCATGCCCACAATAATTTGGGCCTGGGTTCTGTTGGTAAAGCACATTGTGACATTTACATTTTATTTTCAGGGTCACGTGGGCATATATCAGCACACACAAAATTGCATTTCAGTTAGGACTGATTGATTTGTTAGCATTTGTAGCTCTCTGTGCAGATGTAATCCAAACATGTGGGAAGGAGTCTAAAAGTGGAGCGTTGGGGGGAAAAGTGTATGCAATAAGAAAGGTCCCTTAGATGACTGGCAACCATGTTATTCAGTCTGCAATTTGATGTCCATACATTCATCCACTGTGAGAAACTCTGTCTCCACAGTCTCCTCCAAACGTCCATAGAAATCCTGTCCTTTCTGTGAGAAACATGGGGATCCCAAGATCTACCTCCTCCCTTTATTCAGCTGCCTGACCTTAGCTATTTGCCAGCCCACACCCCCCACCTTTCACCTTTCAACACCCAAACTCGCGCGCGCGCGCGCGCACACACACACACGTGCACACACACACACACACATGTCATTGTCCCTCGTATAACTATAGTTTCCAAACTCAATTCTCGAGTTTCTTGATGAGAAGTTGGCAAAAAAATTCCAGGAAAACACAGGATGTAATGTTTCACATGGTGTAGTAAAGACTCCCCATCACTTTAAGAGTCAGTTCTGTCAGAACCTCGGGATGATGGAAGCAAGCACGTGCTCCAAAGCCCCTATCTCTACCTCAATGGCAAAACTGGTGTGTGTTTTCCAAAACATGCATCAGTTACCATATGTATTAGCTAACTGATGTTGATAAAGAAGTTCATGTGGGAAACAATTTTAAATTATCATCTTTATTATTTTTTTCTCCAGACTTATTATGTTCTAAATTATCATACAGTTTTTGATTATATCATATACCTAGTCCATACACGTAGTAGTGTGTCATAAATGGTTACTCTACCAAGGAATGAATACTATGTGAAATTATAAACTTTCCTCTTGAGACAATTTCAGCAGATTTCGGCTCTGCACCACACCATTCAGCCACTCAAGAGCTTCCCATTATGTCCATCTTGCCTACTGACACAGCATTAGTAATTATAACTGAATCCAACTTTTAGCCTCCGGTGTGGCCCCGCTCGGCAGCGGTCTTTGCAAGGCTTTATATTCTTTTCAAGCCAGACAAGATGATGAATTAAATTTGGAAAAAGGTAAGAATCATTTTCAAATAGTTTGATTGCCTTACCATGTTGAGATCTTTTACTTGAATAAAATTCCTGTTTTGTTACAACAGCCTTACAAGTTACTACAACATCAAATCATCTCAGGTTTATAATCACCCTTTTTGAGAAATAAAGATAAGGCATACCAGAAATAAAAGTCACATAATGAAAATAGCTAACATTTAGTCTGCGTTTACTCAGTGCTAGACATCACTGTAAGCACATTGTCCCATTTAATGTTCTTGATAGCCCTTTGAGGTAGGTATTATTGTTTATTCCCATTTTCTTGTTAAGAGACTGAGGCATGGAAAGGTCAAGTACTTTGGCTGAAGTTACAGGAAGTGATAGCATAGGCTTTGAACTTAGGTACCCAGAGTCATGCTTCTTATGACAGCACTAACTGGGATAGAGTGGAAAAGTTATTACAGTAATACATTTTATTGGTAATGGAAAGTTATTACAAAGGTAGCCCCACCTTTTTCTTTTCAGAAAGGTAAACACACAGTAATGTGAAATGATTTCGTCTCATGGCTTAGGGTAAGCATGAGTTCTAGAAGCCGGGTCAGAGAACTTTCAGCTTAATGTTTCTCCCACTTGCCTCTCAGAAAAGTGGTTTATGGCCAGTCTAGGAAATGACCCCCTTCTCTGTGTCACAGATTTTTGTTGAACATGGAAAGGTGTGCTGTCATGGGTTACCCTCAACATTAAATAAGAAAAAGTCACTAGCCTCAACTTTTTAAAAAAATATATTTATTTATTTATTTGACAGAGAGATCACAAGTAGGCAGAGAGGCAGGCAGAGAAAGGGGGGAAGCAGGCTCCCCGCTGAGCAGAGAGCCCGATGTGGGGTTCCATCTCGGGACCCCAAGATCACGACCTGAGCCGAAGGCAGAGGCTTTAACCCACTGAGCCACCCAGACACCCCTAGCCTCAACTTTCTTTGTGTGTCCAATTAGCAACCATATTTGGATGTTAAAGCCAAGACAGAGATCCAGAAATGAAAAGGTGAGTGAGAAAGAGTTGTGTTGTAGTAGAGAGTTTATTACCTACAAGCAGGAAATGACACCCAGAACCAACAGGAAGTCATGATGGATTTTGCAGTCACGCAACAGGGACACCACATACTTGCTATTGGTTAATGGGTGCTTCCTTTTCAGATTGCCAGCCAGATTTCTTCCAGCAACTACTTTTCCTTCTAGGTCAGAAATTTTAAAAATGATAAGAAAAAGGGAAATAAAGAGCAGACCTCTCCTCCTTTCATCTTTTTTTTTTAAATATTTTATTTATTTGACAGAAAGAAATCACAACTAGGCAGAGAGGCAGGCAGAGAGAGAGGAGGAAGCAGGCTCCCCGCAGAGCAGAGAGCCCGATGTGGGGCTCAATCCCAGGACCCTGGGATCATGACCCGAGCCGAAGGCAGAGGCTTTAACCCACTGAGCCACCCAGGCGCCCCTCCTCCCTTCATCTTAAATCAATATTGCCTTTATGTAAAGGTTGAAAGTGTTCTGGAAGTCACTTTGTTCCTCACCATGTCATCCTAGGGTTACCTACAGCAGTAGGAAATGCTGTATTCCCACTCCCTATGTGAATAAAAAACACATTTCCCAGATGCCACCTAGACTCCAGGGCCTGGGTTTGAGTTACATAGTCACACAATAAATTGATTCTCTTCTTTGCCTTCAGTTCTGTTGGCAGCAAAGTCTACTTATACTTTATATCATAAGTGGGTTCCTTAAGTAAACAAAACCATTGGAGACTTGGGGAAACTGGCAAGAAAATTTTAAATTATTTGTTTGAATGTCTGTTAGTAGACTGTGTCGGTATGCTGACCCGAGATCTGCTGGCCTGACCGAACTCAGTGGAGGTAGAGGGTTGTAATGTTGACAGGCTGAGAATGATCTCCTATAAGAAAAGTGATTTATGAGTGAGCTGGGAAGGAAGGGGGGTGGACAGTCCTTTGCCTAAGAAAGAAAATGACTGGGGAAGATAATGAATGAAAGATAGACTGAAAAGTTACCTCAGAAGGATGCTCAAGGTAAAGGAGCTCTTAGCTCCTGAAGGAAAATGGTGTTTCAGCTTTGATGTATAGTCAGCAGCCAGAGGGGAAGGACTCTTTCTCCCAAGGACTTTCTCCCAAGTCTTTCTCTGGCTAAGACCCTCCTAAGAGAGGGTCTTAGCCAGAGGATTTGAGGCACCATGTTAAGCTTTAGGGTTACTAAGATCAGAATAGTGTTTTTTTTAAAAGAAAGAGAATTAGAGAAGGGCCATAAAGTAATCTACATTGCTGAATGAGGGGGTGTTATGTTTCTATGCAAAGCTGTGAGTTGGAACTTTGGACTATAAAACTGACTCATGTAGTGGAGAGAAGCTGTAGTGATCTAAAGAAAAGTCTGGTAGCTGAGACAAACCTTATAGTCACCATACCAGACTCTCTCAGTCACCAACATGAGAAACCCCTAAAACACAGACATGGAGAAAGAGTTTGATGACAGGCCAGGGCCGTATCCAGAGTAAGCCATCCAGCACAAGAAGGATGTAGGACCCAACGTGATTCTGTTCTTAATGAAACTATCTTATGGCATAATTTGGTTGCCCATTACCTTATTCTTTTTAATATTCTCTGCATTATGCCTGCTTCCTACAGAGGTGTTCCATAAATTTTGCTTCATCTGAATCACGTGCAGAGAATGATGCTCCCAAGTAACTCCTTGAAAGCAGAATCTCCTTCCAACTGTCTTACCCACGGGGTCTGCGTGTGTGCTTAAATGGCAGAGCACTGTTTGTCTAACTAAATGTGCATTTTCACAGGTGACATTGTAACTATATACAGGAAACAAGAAGAAGGATGGTGGTTTGGTTCTCTGAATGGAAAAAAAGGCCATTTTCCTGCCGCTTACGTGGAGGAGCTCCCTTGAAACACTGGGAACCCCGCTACCCAGGCATAAGACACGATTCTGACCACACTGCCTTCCTCTGTCAGCCGTCCAGGGCCGTGCAAATAAAGACAAATGCTGTCATCTTTACAAATGGGAGAACGGAGTCTTACCTGTGTGTCACCGTATGTTGTACTCTTGCTTATTTGCTTGAAATGGAGTCAGAAGATGGAGAGCAGAGGGAGGCAGGAAGGAGCTTGGCAGCAACTAGAGTTTTCAAATCCTCTAGAGATGCCCCAACAGAGGGAGAGAGACAGAGCTCAGATGGTTCAGCCACTTGCCTGAACTCATGCAGTTTTCTGGTAGCACCATAGAGATTAGGACTCAGGTGTCCTTTTTGTCTGGGTTATGTGGCAACAGGCCAGAGTAAGCCTGTGAGGGGTCAAGCAGAGCCTGGGGGGCAAGGAAGAGCAGATTAAGAAGGAGATGAAGAGCTCGGCAGAGCCTGGCAGGTCAGACCCCAGGGAGGGAGACCCAGGTTAGGAGAGGGTAGAATAGAGAATTGGGAGCTGAGGCCAAGAGGGAGGATGATAGAGAAGAGAGGTCTGGCTCCTAGGCAGAGGAATTCAGTGTAGACAGAATGGAGTTCCATCCTCAGCCAGCAAGTGTCTGAGGCAGTGGCTTCTTAGATACCCTCTGTGCACACCCAGAACTGCTCTTAGAAGCGAGGTCAGGGGTGAGCCAGAGATGGCTCGGGATCTGAGAGCAAGAGCGAAGTGGATAGGAAACAGGAAGGAGACAGTGCCCGAAATCTCTTGCCTCCTTGTCCCTTTGGAAACTTCATATACCAATTTAGAGATAAGAAATTTGCACTTCCCAAGTAGGTCATTATGAAAGGAACACCCTAGGTAGCTCCTTAGTGAAAGGAATCTTAAATGCTAATGAGTCTCTCTGGATAGAAAGTTCTAGAAACCAACATTTACTGTTGAAATGGAATATTTGCTGCTTTCCCAGATGCCCTTTAATGGGAAAAGATTGGGGCTGAGAGAGGGTAGGCCACAAATTTTTCCCAAGGGGAACATTTTAGAATAAAGAGAAGTGGTATAGCAGCATCTTTTAGAAAATGACCTAAATCAGCCTGGAGATCACACTCTCCTGAATGGAGGGTTGTAGTGTTGATAGAAGCATCCAGACGTGTTTACTCTTGCTCCCAATAGCGTGACATTAGAGTAATTAAAATCCATTTCATTACTCTAGTGCCACCTACCTCTTCTTCTTAAATTTATTAAATTTCACACTTTCAAAAAGGAATTTTCCAAACCAAGGTACGTATATTTTTCATACTCTGCGCCATTTCACTCCTACAGCAGGATATAACGAACAGATAGAAATATTTATAGATGTGGATACCAGACCTGAAGGAGCTCCAGTAAAATTTGTTATGTGAGACATAACTTACAACCTCGAAGAACAGATCAGAAGTTTTAATGTCATCCTTAATGGCGTACTAATGAAGGCTTTCTACATGTAGAAAGTTGGCTGAATAATAGGCCATTAGACCATGAACAGAAAATTGGAATTTATATTTCCTCTTCATCTTCCTTCTTTCCATTAAGCCCTGATGTATAAAAAATTGCGTAGCAATTGACTGCAGCCTACAACGGATCATTTGTGTAGAAAAAGTGATGATAATGGTGGCTGGGCCCAGAAACTCACTGGAAGTAATTTTCAAAGAAAGATGCTCCTCTACCTTTGTGAATCTGTTTTACTTTGTGAAAACATAAATGATTTTCCTGTTTCGTAACATTGCTGCAAATTCCTTTTGCATCTGTGACATATAAATTATAACGTTCAAGAAAATACTATCATCAAATTATACATATAAATATAGTTGGGTAGCACAGACTTGTTGAATATCTTTTTATTATGGCAAGAATTTTCTGATTGGACGGGTAGGAATGGTATCCCTTACATTCAGATGAAAATTAAATGTATATTGCAAAGATTATTGATGTATATAAGTCTTCCATACAGAATAAAATAATTTTGAATATTAATACTTTTAAACTCTTAATTAGGCTTTCATAATGACATTCCACTGTGCAGTTTCATATGTCAGGAAGTTTTTGGGCAACATCAACAGCCTGAAATATAAGCAGTCTCTACTGCTTTGATTCTAACGTACTTTTCTTGTTCTAATTCAGGCTGATTACCCACCAGAGCCAGATTTTCACTGAAGACATCAGAAGATATTATTCTACTTTATCTTCTCTCTAATAGAATACAAGCTCATATATCTATCATACTATCAACCAGAAAGATCTATTCATTTCATTCTTTTTGCATTTTCAATTACCCATAATAATTAACATTTATAATGACAAAAAGCACTTTAATCACTTAAAGTGTCTTCTGATCTATCAAAAAGTAATATAATACCCAGTTTGGGGTAAAGTCAATTTTATTGCATAGCATTATAAGGCTTTAATTTGAAAGCCTTTGATAAGTAATTTGAGTATAGTGTAACTTTGTTCTTCCCTCCAAAAAGCCCCCACTTCCCCCAAAGTCTTGATGGCCTTGGTGGGTAATCAGCCTGAACTAGAACAAGAAAAGTTCATTAGAATCAAATAACATGTCCTATTGTCCTTTGCAATGTTACACAGGAAGTGTGGATAACCCAAGGAAGATAGGTTTCGAGGCGGGGCAGAGGGCAAGATAGGTGGTACTGGGACTTGGACCAGGGTTGGGGACAGGGCGGAGAAGAGCGGGAACCTTCTGCAGAGGGAGTGCGGCTACAAGGATAGAGCTCCACGGATAGTGTCAGGGATTCGGTTATGCTGTGATCCAGAGTGAGAGCCTCCCACTAGGCAGCACTAGGGGGTGAGAAATCAGCAAGTCAGAGAATCCAGGCTGTGCTTATGCAAATGCAAGCTCAGTTTGGGGAAACTAAGGGAGGATGTGTGGGTGCCTGCTGCTGGGAAAATCTGCCCAAGGGGGAGCAAGTCAGAGAATCCAGGCTGTGCTTATGCAAATGCAAGCTCAGTTTGGGGAAACTAAGGGAGGATGTGTGGGTGCCTGCTGCTGGGAAAATCTGCCCAAGGGGGCAGTGGAAACTGCCACTCACCTGCAGGGTCATGGGAATGGGAGGAGAGCAGCTTTGGCCTCACTTGGAGTAAGTACACCCGCCCAGAATTAAACAGTCAAACACCCCGAGGAAGTGTGGGATGAGGAGAAGCCAACCTGGGAGAGGAAGCAAACTAAACTGACTAGAGTTTAGTTAAACTTGGCTCCACAGCTGAGGACTAATGATGGAGATCTGGGGACACAAAGGGAGTCACACCCGAGAGTGCCTAGAAGGGACTGCGGCCTGCATTGCCAAGTATTTGCCATTTGCCCTGGCAAATGTGTTGCTGATCTCGGTTTCAGCTGGCTTGTACTTGAGTTTTTTGGTCGCTGGGGCAAACGGCTCAGTGCTCACCCCAGAGATTCTCCAAGGGTGGTGCTGGAACCAGCAGCACTGATGGAAACTTGGATCGAGTTAGAAACGCACATTTTCAGCTTCCACTTCACACTGGTCAAAACTCCAGCCATCTGTGGTTTAGCAGGCGCTCCTGGTGGTTCTAATGCAAGTTTAAGTTTGAGAACAACTGCTTACTTGAATGAATCCTAAGACTGGTGTCTAAACTACAGCAGAAACTCCAGGGAAGGAGCATGGTTGAAGGAGAAATATATACAAGGAGTCAGCTCTGAAAAAGAAATACCCCCTCCTTTGATCCAGCAAGTTTTTTAAAGATGAGTGGTATGGGAGACGTTGTTGAAGAAGTCTTTCTCCCTTGTAGGGGCTGCTCTATCCAGGGGCCCCCTTTCCTCTTCTTTCTCATATTCACCCTTGGCCCAGAGAAGAAGGAACCCTGGACTACATTATACTCTCTCAAAAGAGACTCTTCTCTTTCTCAGCCACTTACTTGATAATCTCATTGGCAAGGAAAACATGGGATGGATCATCTCTTGATACTAGAGAACGAGAAGGAAACACCTTTCCCCTCTCAGTCCGTTCCTCTGTGCTCCCTACTCCATCAACCAGGGTGTGGAAGTGGACAATCCTCCTTCTAACTTGTGATGGGAAGGTCAGTGGTAGCCTCACATGACGCCATCGATGCCTATGTCTTTCACCTCATTTCCTCTCATCATGCAGGCATTTTATCATCTCACATCATCGCGAGAAGGTGTACAATACAGTAAGATATTTTCAGAGAGAAAGACCATAACTTTTATTCACATACCTTTTATTATGGTATGTTGTTAAAATTGTTTGATTTTATTATTAATTATTTTGTTAATCTCTTACTGTGCCTAATTTATAAATGGATCTTTCTTATAGGTGTGGTGTACATCGAGCTCAGTACTAGCTACAGTTTCAGCATCCACTGGGGGTCTTGGAGCAGATCCCCGTAGATAAGGGGGTGACTACTATATTCTGTCGGTCATAATGAATAATATTGTTACAGACATTCATGAACAAATTTGGGAAAGGGGAATGCATTTCTTTTGGGTAGATACCTAGAAGTAGAATTGTTAACTGTGTATTTAACTTCTATCCCCCTGTGTATTTAACTTTAAAAACAATCCTGCAAGTTTTCCAAGGTAGCGATGTTATTTTGCATTTCCACCCGGAATGTATGAGAATTCCAGACGCTGCATAGCCTTGTCTGTACTTGATATTATCAGTCTTTTACATTGTAGCCATTCTAGCAGGTGTATTTTAATTTCACTACAGTTCTAATTCATATTTCCCTAGTGACTAATGATGCTGATCATCTTCCCTTGTGCTTGTTGACTATAAATTCACCATTCTCATCCAATTCACTAGCAGATCTTCATGAATAAACATTTCCCAGGTTGTTGCTTGCCTTTGGAATGGTTGTTGCTTACCCATATATAAACTTGCCAGTTTATATATGGTTTCTGTGAGGCAGAATAGCCTAGGTTTCTCACATCACCCTCGTCAAGGGGAGGGTCTTTCAACTAGATTTGGAAGGGTAAATAGAACTTACTATACAGAGTGGTTGGAACATTAAAGATCTAGCACTTAAATACTATGTCTTAAAGACAACAAGTCCTTTTCCTCAAAGAGCCCTCAGTCTCACTTTTGTAAGGGCAACAGACCAGTTAGCAAACACCATACACTGTGATAGATTCTATAATAGGGCTACATCAAAAGGAGTATGAGAACACTGAGGAGAGCATTAATCAGGATGAGGAGGTTAGGGAAAGCCAACTGAGGAGCACTCAGGCAAAGGAGGAAGGTGGGGTGAGCCACCGGAAGCTGAGAAAGAAGGCGCTGTACGTCACCACTGGAAAATACACATGTACGATATTTATCATGCACTAGGCCACAGAGCAAGCCTCTAGAATTGTCTGGAAATTATTAAGAAAAGGATAATTTAAAAGCCATCTGCATTTAGGGAGCACATACATAGGTGTGCCTGCATACACTTAAGCACATGGATGTGTGTGCGCACACATGCACGCATGAACATCTAAATAGCCCATGGTCCACGAAGAAATCTTAATGGAAATTAGAAAATATTAGAAATAAAAAATAAGAAAGCTACTACATATTAAAACCTGTAGTTCTAGGAAAGCAGCTTAAAAATGCTATAGGGAAAAGTAGAAAGGCCAAAATTAATGAACTAAACATCCCAATTATGGATTTATAAAAACAACAGCAGAATCAACCCAAAGAAAGAAAAGAAATAACAAGGAAAAAAAGAGCAAAAGTTCATGAAACATAAAGCAAAATAAAATATTGAACAAAGCTACCTGTTAGTCCTTTGAAAGGATTTTTAAGTTGAGCAAACCTCTGCAAGAGTAAGAGAAAAAAGCATAATTAAAGGTTTTTTATAAGGAAAAAGTGGACATACTCCAACTGCAGCAGATATCTAAAAGCTGAAATTATATACTATTAACAACTTTACACCAATTAATTTGCAAACAAAGTCAGCCCAAAAGACAAATTTCTCAAAACACATGCATTATCAAAACTCACTCAAAAAATAGAATAATTCAATAATTTAATTATCATTAAAGAAATTCAATGAGTAGTTTAAAAACTTCCTTCAAAGAAAACACAAGCCCAGAGAGTTTTATAGGTGAGTTCAAAAATAGTTAATCCCATTGAAAATTTTTAAGGAAATAGAAAAAAAAGAACATACCCGAACTATTTTCAAGGGTCTAGGACCTAGGATAAGCTTGATGCCAAAACCAAGGTTAATATACAAAGAAAAATTATAAGCCAATCTTATTTATGACTATAAATATAAAAATTTAAAATAGAATATTCACCAAATCCAACACTATTAAAAAAAAAGATTACATCATGGCTAAGCTGGATTTATTCCAGGAAGACAGTGTTGATTCAACATTTTTTCAACAATCTATTTATATAAATCACCATGTTGACAGATTAAAGATAAAAATCTATATGGATGCAGAAAAAACATGACAACATTAACAAACATTCATGGTAATTACTTTTGATTAACTGAGAATAGAAGCAGAACTTCTTGGCCTGATCAACAGAAAAGAAACTGGCAATATTGGGAAACTACACATGGTACAGTATGGCTGATGTTCAAAGACTTTACATGGCATGCTTAAGATCATGTACCATAGATGAGACCACATCTTAATTCTCGGATTTTTCTACAATACCATTCTGATGCTTGAAAACAAAACTTTTCACAAAACAATTTAGAGTATTCAAGATTTACCATTATAGAGATCACATTCATTTGAATCTCAAATATTTCCTCTTTCCAATTAAAGACCTTATCCTCAGCTGCTTCCAGCCAGCTGCTGAGAGAAAGGGATAACATGTCTAAACTCTAAACATTGTTCATGTCATACCACATCGTACATTTTTATACTTCTCACCAGGATATATTTACCATACCAAGAAAGGAACTGATTTTAAATATCTTATATTTCCTCTAGTTTACTTAAAAAGTGGACCCTATTTCTACTTAGACCAAACCCTTATCTTTATTCAGAAAGAATCTTATTCTTTATTAGCTCGTCATTAAGTCCAGAATTGACTGCAGTGGGGTGCCTGGGTGGTTTGGTCAGTTAAGTGACTGACTTTTGATTTTGGCCCAGGTCATGATCCCAGGATCCTGGGATACAGCCCTACATCAGGCTCCCTGCTCAGCAAGGACCCTGCTTCTCCCTCTCCTGCTCCCCCTGTTTGTGCTCTGTCTCTCTGTCAAATAAATAAATAAAATCTTAAAAAAAAAAAAAAGAAATATTAAAGGGGACTCTGAGTATAAAGGAGAGACCAAAAATGATGAAGACAAGATAAAGGACATGAAAAACATATGCATGAGTAGTTCACAAGCTGAGCCGAAGGCAGGCACTTAACCAACCCAGCCACCCAGGTGCCTCATCTCTCTCTCCTTCCCTCTGGCGCTCTCCACACTTGCCCACTTTCTCTCTCTCTCTCAAATAAGTAAATAAATCTTAAATTGAAAAAACAAAACAAAACAAAACAATTCCCAGTAGGGCCATCTTTACCATCTAAAAATGGCTGAACATAGTGGCAACACGTGCAGATACTGTTGAACACAACAGAACTAAATGTCCTTGTACAGAAATTTTCTGAGTTGGAAGAGAAGCAACACTTTGTAATCTTTCTTAGCTGGGAAATTGAAAATTTCAATCCATTAGAACATTTTAACATATTTTGTGCCAATTCTTTTTTTTTTTTTTTAACTTAAACAATTTAGTGATTGAGTTTAATTTTTAAAGATCTTATTGTTCATTTGATTACAAAGTGTGGACTAGATTAGTCTACTGCATTTGGGTTCCATTCTAATCAACGTAGCTACTCATGCTTATATTTTTCATTAAGGAAAATCTTAAAAAAAATAAAAAGAAATATTAAAGGGGACTCTGAGTATAAAGGAGAGAACAAAAATGGTGAAGACAAGAAAGAATCAGGGAGGGGCGCCTGGGTGGCTCAGTGGGTTAAGCCTCTGCCTTCAGCTCAGGTCATGATCTCAGGGTCCTGGGATCGAGCCCCGTATCGGGCTCTCTGCTTGGCAGGGAGCCTGCTTCCTCCCCTCTCTGGCTGCTGCTCTGCCTACTTGTAATCTCTCTCTCTCTCTCTCTCTCTCTGTAAAAAAGAAAAAAAAAAAAAAAAAAAAAAAAAGAAAGAATCAGGGAAAATCTCCAGAAATAAAATGGCAATAAATACGTATCTATCAATAATTACTTTGTGGGGCGCCTGGGTGGCTCAGTGGTTTAAGCCTCTGCCTTCGGCTGGGGTCGTGATCCCAGGGTCCTGGGATCGAGCCCCGCATGGGGCTCTCTGCTCAGCGGGGGGCCTGCTTCCTTCCTCCCCCTGCTTCTCGGCCTGTTGTGATCTCTCTCTCTGTCAAATAAACAAATAAAAATCTTAAAAAAAAAAAATTACTTTGTAATGGACTAAATGCCCCAATCAAAAGACATAGGGTGTCAGAATGGATTAAAAAAAAAAAAAGCTATCTATACACTGCCCTATAAGAGACTTATTTTAGACCAACAGATACCTGCAGACTGAAAGTGAAGGGATGGAGAAACATTTATCATGCAAATAAATATCAAAAGGAAGTTGCATTAGCAATACTTATATGGTACAAACTAGACTTTTTTTTGTTCTTGTACTGTTTTTAATTCTGCTTTGTATTAGGGTAATACTGTCTTCATAGAATGACTTTGAATGTGTTCCCCCTATTCTATTAAATAATAAAAATCTATTAAATAAGATTTTAATAAAGATTTTCTTCTTCCTTTTTTTAATATTTGATAAAATTCACCAATGGAACCATGTAGTCTTGGACTTTTCTGCATTGGGAGATTTTTGCTCCCTACTTCAACTTTCATTCTTGTTATTGGTCTAAGATTTCTTATTTCTTGGATTCAAGATTCATGATTCAACTCGGTAACTTCTACATTTTTAAGAATTACCTTAAATTTTAAGAATTACCTTTTTTCCCCTCTAAGTTATCTGATTTGTTAGTATATAACTGTTTATAGTAATCTGTTATCACATTATGTATTTCTGTGGTATCTGCTGCATTGTTTTGTAGTTTTCATTTTGGTTTTTGAATCTTTTTTTTCCTTAGTGTAAAGCATTGCCAATTTTATTTTTTTTGAAAAACTGGTCATTACTCCCAGTGTTATGTCTTGCTTATTCTGATCTCTATTTATTTCTGATTTTTATTATTTGGTTCCTCTACTATAGTTGTTTCTTCTCATTCTAGTTCCTTGGGGTGTAATGTTGTTTATTTCAACTTTTTTTCTTAACATAAGCATGTATAGCATAAATTTCACTCTGCTGTCTTATTTTGCTGTACCCCATAGGTTTAGGAAATACTGTTTTCTTTCTCATTTGTTTTGACATATTTTGATTTGCTCTTTATTTGGCCCATTGCTTGTGCATTAGTGTGTTCTTTAATATTTACACATTCTTTAATATTAAAAATATAAAATGTAGGTTGTATACACTCTAATTTCTAGGGTAGTTTATTAGCCTTTATCTCTGCAGAAATAATATCAATCAATGATTCCTAAAAGTGGTCTGCACAATGGGATGGGTCAGTGTTAACATTCCCACCAACCCATAGTATTCTTCTCAGATAAATTCTATTGCTACATGATAGTGAGCAGAGCTCTGAGCTAAGTCCTAGACAGGAGAAGCAGCTGAGGGGAAGTGCTCTGAAACTCTCTTCCTACTCTAACTAGATAACTGGCTGGAAAAATACCCCTAGACTTCAGGGAGCGGCAGGAGGAACTGGAGGCATGGAGGCCATTGTTCCATGGCTTTTAGTTGTGCCCAAAATATCCTGAACCAGTATTATGTTACGTCCATTACAGACAGCATACCTAAATACAACCAACTTCACAAGGAAAGTAGAGTGACAAAAACAGAATCTTACAACAAATTGACTTTTGAACTCTAGTCTCTACTGAAGACTCCAAGATGTTGAACTTATATCCAGACCACAATTAAACAGTATGTTATAAAATGGAAATACATTTTAAATTTTCTACATTTGGATTTTCAAAAATGTATGCTTTTTGAGTATCTTAGCAGAATCCTGCTGGCTTTCTGAGATGAAGGTTTGCCCTTCATTTTTTTTTTTTTTAAAGATTTTATTTTATTTATTTGACAGAGAGAGAGATCACAAGCAGGCAGAGAGGCAGGCAGAGAGAGAGGGAAGCAGGCTCCCCGCCAAGCAGAGAGCCCAATGCGGGGCTCGATCCCAGGACCCTGGGACCACCACCTGAGCCGAAGGCAGAGGCCCCAACCCACTGAGCCATCCAGGTGCCCCTGCCCTTCATTTTAACTATAGATTCCTTTTGGTGTGAGAGAAAAGTATTCTTTCCTTTATGATGTTAGATTGGTAGTAGATAGTAGTATTTATTTTGCCAAGCACATTTCAAAATTTGCAACCCTTAGGTTGGACCCACATTTCTAATTTTTTATTACTAGTCTGTGGCTTTAAAAAGCTTGAGGGGTACTTGGGTGGCTCAGTTGGTTAAGTACCTGCCTTCGGCTCAGGTCATGATCCTAAGGTCTAATCAAGACCCACATCAGGCTCCCTGCTGCTCTCCCTGCTTGTGCTCTCTTGCTCTCTCTGGTGAATAAATAAATAAAATCTTTAAAAAAAAAAAAAAATAGGGGCGCCTGGGTGGCTCAGTGGGTTAAAGCCTCTGCTTCGGCTCAGGTCATGATCCCAGGATCCTGGATCGAGCCCCGCATCAGGCTCTCTACTCAGCGGGGAGCCTGCATCCCTTCCTCTATCTCTGCTTGCCTCTCTGCCTACTTGTGATCTCTGTCAAATAAATAAATAAAATCTTTAAAAAAAATAAAAAATAAAAAGCTTGGGAACCAATGAGACACAATGTCAGTTGTAGGAATTCCCATTCCCAGGCTAGCCTTAAATTACCCATGCCTGCCATTTAAAAAATATGTATATATATACACACACACACACATACATATACATAGTATACTATCTCTCACTTTAGAAAGGACACATTTGACTTTATAAATTTTATTTCTTAAGATTTTATTTAAAATAATTTAAAGAAATATATCACATAGAAATGTTAGAGAAATACAAAAGAATTATAGGCAAACAATGGATAATGAGAATTCTTTTTAAAAGAGATACACAATGATAAGAAAAAAAGAGAGAGATACACAACAGGGAAGAAGAATAAACAGTTTTTATATACTATTCATACATCAATTATAAACCATAGCAGTAAAAGCTTTCCGAACATTGGCAAGAAAAGCCGAGAAATTGTTGGTCTTCCTTACATTCTCTTGGAATTCTGTCAGGCACTCAAGATGAGGAGAACTATCTGACACTAGGAAAAAAAAAAAAAAAGATAATTTGAATGAGATTTTTTTATGGAAGAGAAGTGTTTCTAATTTAGATGCTTTCATCTGATTCAAATCATTTCAATTCCATTTTACTGAGATGCTTTGAGCACAGAACAATGGATACACTTGATTTTCATATCCTAAACTATCTTTTGGACCTGCTCTTTGTTTAATCTCTAAATATTAAAATCTTAAGTACTACAACCTTACTTTAAATGTAAACAGATGGTAGTCAAGGGACTGAGGAGCTTAGCAATAAAGAACAGAATGCCATTTCCATTCATCTTTCTATACATTTTGCTTTGACTAAACTATTTTACCGGTGTGTGTGTTGTTTTTTTAAATGGTTAAGTCAGTTTTCTCTATAAACCTTTGGCTTGGCTTTTAGTTTCTGGTCACTACATCAAAAAAGAACAACTTTCAATGCCAGCTTTTAATAATTTATAATTATGGGGAAAATCTAAGCTTTTTAAGTTTTCATTAGAAAATGTGACTGCTATTCTAAAAGTGGTAATTACATGGTTTACTAATCACATGAGACACAAGTCACAAGTAATAGTATGGTTCTCACATGTAGTTGTACAAAATGGTACATCTTGGGACCAAGTCTCCAGTGAGGGTGGTCAAAGGAAAGGAATGATCCAGCTTTCTCTCCCAACAATTTGGGAGGGATTTTTCCAAGAAGAAATTTGACCATGCCAGATTTCCAGCTCTTTGGTTGAGATTGCTTAGGAAACAAGGACCATGACCATGAGGGAAAGATTAGCAAAGAACACTTGGGTCAAAATCACACTGTAGATTCTATTTTAGTACACTATTAAATACTGTGATACCATGTAGCAAGAGAATATACAATTTGGAGAACACTAAAAACCTAGGTATGTGGCTTTTTTGGTTTCCTTTTCAAAATTTAGCTTTCATTGAAAGATATTCACTGAGAGAGAAAAAAACATTTGTACATGAATTAGATTCCTAAAATAAAGAATTCCATGAGAATGAAGACCGAGTCACCAGGGTACATCAGGGAGACAACTCAGCAGTTCTCCTGAGTGCTTATCTGCTGTAAGTGCTCTAAGATGAGAACACAGGTCTAATGAGCTGAGAACCATTTTCCTGAATTCCAATAAATGAAAAATTACTTTAAAGGGGGCATTAGAAGAAAAAAAAAGGAGATAAATATATTTCCATTCTCTTCTTGTTCCCCCTACTATCAATCATATATATTCCCTATAAATCGATGACCTTCTTTCTGGTCTGCTGGAGAATCAGTAAATGAGCTAAATTATCAATGTGTGGAATTTTTCAGGAGATGGTAATATTTCTTAAATGGATTTTTGGGAAATAAATGATCACATTCTGATGACTTAGCATTTGCTTTTAATATAAAAAGCTACTTATATAAATTATAATATTCACATTTACATGGTTATATCCTTTACAGCTTTAGCTTTAAGTTCTTTAAAGGCTAATTCATACTTGTGTATGAAATGCAGTGATCTGTGGTCTTTCAGACTTTCCTGCCACCGAGGCACTGTGCCATCCTGAAGAGAAGGTACATATTAAGGATCCTACATAATAACTATAAATCACAACTATACTCACAGCCTTTAGAAGATAGTATCCCATGAAGCAAGACGCAAAAAAGCACCACCTTGTGGGAATTACTTTCCATCATATGGACGTATGTGGAGTCAGATAACATTTGAGGATGCCAACCTTAAATGCCAGTTAAGAGATAGGAATACATACCTTCATACTCCCTGGCTTCATTTAGGTGGAGGGAAAACATAAATGGGTTCTCAGGATGCTTAGGGTCAATATTAGTGAATATAAACTGCAATTTATCACCTGAAAAGAGAGATTAGATTATTTGGTATGAGAATATTTTATCATGCCAAAGCTTTCCATGGAGAAGAGCCTTCTCACCTCTGTCCTTAGTATCTATAGGCTAAATACACACACACACACACACACACACACACACAAGCCTCCAAATGTACAAGTTACAAGTTAGTTTTAAAAGAACTATAGTTTAAATATGATTTTAAAAAGCATGAGTGACAAAAGAAAACAACTGATAAACTGGACTTCATCAAAATTAAAAACTTTTGTCCTTCAAAGTGTACTACCAAGAGAGTGAAAAGATAATCTACAGAATGGGAGAAAATATTTGTAAATCATATCTTTGACATGGATTTAATATATAGGATATAGTTTTAAAAACCACAACTAAACAACTAAAAGAAAAGCAACCCAATTAAAAAATGGACAAAAGGACTTAAACAGATATTTCTCCAAAGAAGAGATACAAACGGTCAATAAGCACACGGAAGGATGCTCACCACCACTAATCACTGGGGAAATGCAAACCAAAACTACAGTGAGCTATCATTTCACCTACCATTATCACCTACCATTAGAGTTGTAACAAAACAAGAAAAGAAGAGTATGGATAAAGACATGGAGAAATTAGAACCCTGCTGGTGGGAATAGAAAATGGTGCTCAAGCTGTAGAAAAGTTTGGCAGTTTCTCAAAAAGTTTAAATCGAGAATTACAATAGGACCCAGGGACTCCATTCCAAGGGGTATACTCAAAAGAACTGAAAATAGGGACTCAGGTAACTTTGCCAATGTTTATAGCAGCAGTATTCACAGCAGCCAAAAGGTGATAATAACCATGTGTTCACTGTTACATGACTAGATAAACAAAATACAGTGTTACATGACTAGATAAACAAAATACATACAACAGGTCATAGAAAAAGTGATGAACTTCTGATATGCATACAACATGAATGAACCTTAAAAAAAAGCTAAGTAAAACAATCCAGATGGAAAAGAACAAATACTATATGATTCCACCTATATGAAATACTTAGAATAGGTAAATTTATGGAGACAGGAAATAGATTAGAGGTTATCAGGGGCTGGGGGAAGAGGAATAAGAACTTATTGCTTAATGAGTACACAATGTCTGTCGGCAGTGATGAAACATTCTGGAAATGTGGTGATGATTACACAGCACTGTGAATATAATTAATGTCAACAAACTGTAAGATAAAAAGAGTTAAAATGCCAAATTCTAGGTCATATAGTTTTACCACCATAAAAAATGTATTACTGAACAGATTTAATCTGACCTTTTCTACATAGTAATCCAGTCTTACTGTGTTTTCCAAAAGACCTCCAAATGCTCCCAAAAGAGTAAATGCCCATTAGAAATTAAAAATGGCAACCACAAAGTAGAAACTCACATGCATTTTAATTTTGCTCTACAGCATAATTAGGAAATCTCATTTTAAAAAATGGTTTTAATTACAAAAAGTAATATTCAGAAACTTCGAAAAACATCTTACATTTTTATTCAAAATGAAATAATTACATGAGTACACCAGATTTCCTAAAAAATACTTATTTACTTATTTAAGAGAGGGGTGGGGAAGGGAAGAGGGAGAGAGAATCTTAAGCAGACTGCACTGAGCAGGGAGCACGACACCCTTCACGGGGTTTGAGCTCACAACCCTGAGATCATGACCTGAGCCGTAACCAAGAGTCCGTCGCTTAGCTGACTATGCCACCGAGATGCCCCTCAGTACACCAGATTTTTAAAAGTGTTAGTAGTAATGGGAGGGACACATGCCAAAGAGAAAAAAGACTTCCTAAGATAATGAGGGGTTTAATTTGGGTTCTCTTCTTTATTTCCTGACTTTGAGGGCTTTGAGAAAGTTCTATTTTTAAATCTAAAATAATTTTAAAGCCTTCTTGTTCAAAAAGCACCTCAGGATGACAGTAAGTCCAATGAATCAAAAATTCAGAGTTGGACTTTATATTTACCTCTAATCAAAAGGTTCATATTTTTTATTAAAAGCTTATTCCAACAGGTGGTGGGCCAGAGACAAGACTAATAGATATATGAATGAAAAGCCCAGACAATCAAAGAAACATAATTAAGTATACAGAAAAAAGGTTTACCTTTCCAGTAATAATCAAAGAAATGAATTTAAAAATAAATGCTCCAATTATATCTAGTCAACTGCCAAAAAATCAGACTTAAAAAACTACAATTCTGACAAGAAGACAATGAAGTGGGTACTCTTTACACTGTAGAGAGTTGTGCACAAAAGAATTAATATGGCTCTATTAATATGCTCTATCATTAAGACTCTTAAAAAGGCCTGCTTGCAAGATGGTCGTTGGCTGGTGTGTTGCCCACTGCCCCCCAACCACCCCAGGTTTGAAGAGTCACTAGGAGGACTCATAGGACTCTCCACAGGGTCATACTGAGGGCTATGATTTATTACAGTGAAAGGCTAAGGCAAAATCAGCAAAGGGAAAAACATGGGGTGAAGTCCAGGGAAAACCAGCACAAGCTACATGAGTCTCTGATGGGCTTCCCTGGTAGACAACACTTTACAGGTACTATCACATTCAGTGCTAAAGGGATTAAGCACAGTGACTCTGTACTTAATTAATCTTAACTCTGCTGGGTTAAGATTCTTAAAAAATTATGCCTGAAAAAGTGTTTCTTTTAGACTTTGCCCCAGTGCCTTTTGGGGGCTGATTTTGTTTTGTATCCTCTCGGCAATAAATCTGAGCCATGAACAGGACTATATGTAGAGCCGGGTAAGTCCTTCTAGGGAATCACCAAACCGGACAGTGATCTTGGGGACTGCTAACACAATGAACAGTGCTATAAACTGGCATGTATACTATATACAACAGCTATTAAAATATTTACATGCTTTAACCTAATAATGCTTCTCTGGGAATTCCATGGAAGTTATACAAAAGAAATGGAGGAGTCTGTAGTCACTGTGGTACTTCTAAAACTGAAACACAGGTAGAATCCAAATATTAAGTTAGAAACAAACCTGTATTAAATGACAGATAAAAAATTGGCTAAATTAAGATACATTAGTGGAATAAATTATTACACCACCATTTTAAAATTACAATAGGGGCTATAGCAACTAGAAAAATGTTGATCATACAATACCAGTAAAAACATGGAACAAAATAATTTGTGTTGGCAATCATGCCAAATATACATTTATTAAAATACCGGATGATAAATAACCAAGGCATCAGTAATGATGTTAAGATGATGAAAAATTTTTTAATTCTTTCCTTTTTTCTAAAAAGTTAATAATGCTGTCATTATTTTCTTTGACAGCATTTTTGAAATTCTCTACTTAAGATATACCTTTCTAATTTCTTACGTTTTACTTACATTAATATACGTACCATAAATTTTACGAATTTCTAGTCCAAGTCGATCTTTATATAAATCTGCAGATTTCTGTAGTCTTTTCAACCTCTCTTCATTAGCTTTGTTAGCAGCAGAAATAGCTAGGATTTTTTAAAAAATACATATATTTGAATATGAAATTCTTTTAGACAAAGAGACTTTACAGCATAAAGAATGTGCTTAATGGTTCCTGGCAGAGAATGTGTGATCAATAACTCTGTTACATGAATTATACTATGGCTTCTCCAGACAAATCTTATTTAGTGAAACTGTCTCCCACTCTGCTTAATTAAGCTCCCATATCAATTGCATTATGGTTCTAGTTTTATTAGAAATCAAAAGGACCTTTAAGTAAAACAAGAGAAAAGAAAGCCCACTTAGCTAACTTCACACGGCTTCCTTGCAGAAATGAGTAGCTGGCTATGCCCCCAAAGTATGTTACCCATTTTTAGTAATGAACTGGAGAGAAGGCAAGAGATACAGAACTGTGAGCCATCACCACTCTGAAATTTAGGTTAATGTTTTAAATATGAGTATAATTGGAAACTTACTTTCCTTCTTCTTAGCATATTCCTCCTTAAGATCCTGAATGTTTGAGGTCAGTACTTCCAGTTCCTGCTTTTTGTCTTTTATTCCAGCAATCAACCTTAACAAGTTATCTTTTTTTTCCTGAATGACGTTATTCTGCCTACAGATCTCTGTAAGAAGCACAAAGTGTTAGTCAGAATATATATAGTTTGCTCTCCAACATCTATCACAGATAAGGAATACCGACTTTATCATAAGATCAATAGTGTTTTAATTGATAAGGTCTTCCTAAAGGTTCAAAAATTATAAAAACGAAAGAAAAAAAAATCCTATTCTTTTCTATTTGCATTTGAAAATAAAAGACCCTTGCAGCTTTGCTCTTCAATTAAGTATATAAAGCTCACCACCAAAAACAACCAAAATCTGGACAATGTTTTTATACAGTGCTTTAAAGAAACAGTTCATTCTAATGCTATATTAATGATTCTGGAAGATACCAAAAAACAGAAAGAAGTGTAGGAGGAGAGGGAGGGAGACAGAGAGGAAGGAAGGACAAAACCTCATTTACATTGGTAATAAACAAAACATCCAGGAATAATCTAGATCAAGAAATATGTAGGCCCCATAAGAAAAAAAGGGCAAAACCTTTCTGAGACACGTATTTGATTTGACTTGGATGTATGGAAAGACATTTTATGCTACTAAATATTATAAAGATGTCAATATTTCCCAAATTCATTTCTTCTTTTTTAGGATTTTCATTTATTTACTTGACAGACAGAGATCACAAGTAGGCAGAGAAGCAGGCAGAGAGGAAGGGAAGCAGGCTCCCCGCTGAGCAGAAAGCCCGATGTGGGGCTCAATCCCAGGACCCTGGAATCATGACCCAAGCCAAAGGCAGAGGCTTTAACCCACTGAGCCACCCAGGTGTCCCCCAAATTCATTTCTATATTTAATGCAGTCCCAATGGAATTTGGAGGGAAGGGAATGGGAAGATCTAGAAAAGTATTATAAAATTTATCTGATGAATACACAGGTGAGGATAGTTAAGGAAATATGGTAAGAAAAATAACGAGGATAGGGACTTGTCCTATTAAACTTAACATCTGTGATTGTGGCACTTTTAACATAATAATGGGGTACCAGCTAAAGAAATGACATATAGTTTAAACAAAAACAGCATTCCCAAACAAACACTGGTAGATTTAGGAAATTAATATAAAAAATGAAATATAAAATCAGGTGGTAGATGGTTCCCCAAACTGCTGAAATTCAAAATAAATTCCATATTTATTAAATATTTAAATATAAAATGAAATCTTGCAAAACCTAAGAGGTGGTATCTGAATATAAAATTAGTTCTATGGGGAAAAAGATCTTTTTGGGGCGCCTGGGTGGCTCAGCTGTTAAGCATCTGCCTTTGGCTAAGGTCATAATCCCAGGGTCTTGAGATCGAGCCCCACATTCAGCTCCCTGCTCCGTAGGAAGCCTGTTCTCGCTCTCCCACTCCCCTACTTGTGTTTCCTTTCTCGCTGTGTCTCTCTCTGTCAAATAAATTTTTAAAAATCTAAAAAAAAAGAAAAAAAAAAAGGAAGAAAGAAAGATCTTTTTACTCAAAGGCAAAAAGAAATCAAAGAGAAAGACTTACACCAGCTACATAAAAGTTAATAAATGGGCAAAAAACCTTATATTTGATTCAAATAAGCATAAAACTCTACTATATGCTAGGATCTTTGTTCAACACCTTTATTTCTATAAATTTACTTCAATTTCACTGTAATACATTTTGTAGGTCTAATTTAAAAGAGGAAAAAGCAGTTGACTGACTTGCTTAAACATTTATGTGCTAGGATACAATAAATAGTAAGACAAAGATTCAAACTCAGGACTTGATTTCAAAGACCATGCTTTGAGAACTAAATATTCTTCCCCAATTGTTCTTAATCTAAAGAAGACACAAATATAAATTCCTAAGACAAAAACAGACAAAGGGATAAACAGAGGAAATGTAGACTGCAGATGGTTAATAAATATGAAAGACAATTTAATCTAAGTAGTAATCCCAGAAATGCAAATAAAGCAATGACATACCAATTTTCATTTATTACGTTTAGAAAAATAACAGCTAGTGTTGAGAAGAATGCAAAATACTAGAGTCCTTGTGGCATATTTTTGACATTGCAAAATGAGTCTTAAGAATATTCATGTCCTGGGGCGCCTGGGTGGCTCAGTGGGTTGGGCCGCTGCCTTCAGCTTGGGTCATGATCTCAGGGTCCTGGGATCGAGTCCCGCATCGGGCTCTCTGCTCAGCAGGGAGCCTGCTTCCCTCTCTCTCTCTCTCTCTCTCTGCCTACTTGTGATCTCTCTCTGCCAAATAAATAAATAAAATCTTTAAAAAAAAAAAAGGGGAGCGCCTGGGTGGCTCAGTGGGTTAAAGCCTCTGCCTTCGGCTCAGGTCATGATCCCAGCGTCCTGGGATCGAGCCCCGCATCGGGCTCTCTGCTCCGCGGGGAGCCTGCTTCCTCCTCTCTCTCTCTGCCTACTTGTAATTTCTGTCTTTCAAATAAATGAATAAAATCTTTAAAAATAATAATAATAATAATAATAAAAAAAGAATATTCATGTCCTTTCTGCAAAGAAGACATCCAGATGGCCAATAGACACATGAAAAAGTGCTCCACATCACTCGGCATCAGGGAAATACAAATCAAAACCACAATGAGATATCACCTCACACCAGTCAGAATGGCTAAAATTAACAAGTCAGGAAATGACAGATGTTGGCGAGGATGCGGAGAAAGGGGAACCCTCCTACACTGTTGGTGGGAATGCAAGCTGGTGCAACCACTCTGGAAAACAGCAAGGAGGTTCCTCAAAATGTTGAAAATAGAGCTACCCTATGACCCAGCAATGGCACTACTGGGTATTTACCCTAAAGATACAAACGTAGTGATCCGAAGGGGCACGTGCACCCGAATGCTTATAGCAGCAATGTCTACAATAGCCAAACTATGGAAAGAACCTAGATGTCCATCAACAGATGAATGGATAAAGAAGATGTGGTATATATACACAATGGAATACTATGCAGCCATCAAAAGAAATGAAATCTTGCCATTTGCGACGACGTGGATGGAACTAGAGGGTATCATGCTTAGTGAAATAAGTCAATCAGAGAAAGACAACTATCGTATGATCTCCCTGATATGAGGACGTGGAGATGCAACATGGGGGGTTAGGGGGATAGGAGAAGAATAAATGAAACGAGATGGGATTGGGAGGGAGACAAACCATAAATGACTCTTAATCTCACAAAACAAACTGGGGGTTGCTGGGGAGAGGTGGGGTTGGGAGAGGGGGAGGGGGTTATGGACATTGGGGAGGGTATGTGCTATGGTGAGGGCTGTGAAGTGTGTAAACCTGGTGATTCACAGACCTGTACCCCTGGGGATAAAAATACATCATATGTTTATAAAAAAAAATCATATGTTTATAAAAAAAAAAGAAATAAATAAAAAAATTTTTTAAAAAAAGAATATTCATGTCCTTTGATTAGTTATTTCATTTTTACAAGAAAACAAGACATATGAAAGTATTTAAATACAAAAAATTGTTTTCAGTATTATTTATAATGGTGAAAAACTGAAAACATCCTAAATGGCTAATAGATAAGGCAGCTTAGAAAGTAAACACAGGTAAAAGGCTAGCATATAGCCTACCACGGCAAGAACAACAGGAAAAATATGGAGAAAAACAGTCAAGAGTACTAACCCTACCTCCAAAAAACTGAGGAACTCCAGCTTTTCAACCCCTGGCCTATGATTTCCAATAGGAAAACAAATTCATTTTTCAAATAACTGGCATTTACACATCAGCACAGATGAATCTCACAAGCATACTGCTGAATTAAAAAAAGGAACAAAATACACACAAAAATGCCATTTATATAACATTCAAAAACACAATACTAAATAACAATAGGTTAGTTCTGGAAGGTGTGAGAAAAGTAGATGTGGAAAGTTCTGTTTCTTAAGCTGAGTTGTAGGTACACAAATGTTTATTAGTTTTATATATATGTGTGTATATATACACACACACACACACACAATACATTGTTTTACTTGTATGTGGGATTGTATAAAGAAGTTCAATCTAAAAAAACTCTGTTATCTATAGCTTACGATTTTGATACTCCAAAAACATCTCAACCATTCGTTCTTCTTCCTTTAATTTCACAGACAGCTTTTCTGAAAGAGAAGTTGGAACTGAAGTTTTAATTCAGCTGAAATAAGTAAAAAGCAACAACAACAAAACAGCATGTTACAAGTTAACCTCAGTTACCTGCACATGCTTTGATGGAGTCTTTGTAGGTATCTCTTAGTCCCACCATCTGACAGGAAGTGTCATTGACAGTGCTTTTGAATTTATTCCAAAACTCATTTATGCTTTTATCAAACAGTGCGAGTTCGTCCTCTATCATTTTGGGAGAAAAAGCTACAAAACAAATAGAACATCATATTTCTTATGAGTTACTGAAATCAAATCAGGCTCATCTTCTCATCAATCATATTTTGGTAGTGTGACCTTTGCTAGAAAATAGTTAGCAGCTTACTTTTAACTCTAGATATTCCCGGGCAGATCAAGCCACCTGGACTTAACCACGGTTAAAATTCAAGATTCCAGGAAGGACATCTTTACCTCCTAGGGATCTGCCAGTAGTGTAACTGCACAAGACACTCTCACAGCTCTATGACCTTGGGAAAATGATTCTGACTCCGTTTTCTCACAAGTAAAATTGGTAACTTATAAGGCGTCCCCAACTCTGACCATTTGAACTACGGCCTGCATTGCCAGGTCCCACATGGACCCTGCCTCTCCCTCCCACTAAGGACAGGAAAGGTAGTACTAAACAGGCGACTGGAATGGGAGTTTAGTGGGCTTGGTCCAGGAAAGGTACAAGTCACCTGCACTCCCTGGGCCTTAGTGTCCTCTTTTGTAAAACAATGTCCGGTTAGACTGCAAGCTCCAGCAGTTTTCTGTATCGCTAAAACTATCCCCAAAACATAAAACCTTGCCAGAAGGGGCCACAAATCTCTCGTTCGCTAAAACCCGGAACCTTTCAGCCTCACCGCCGGGCCACCCCGAGTAAACAAACCGTGCATTTCACAGACCTCGTTCCCGAAAATAAATCCCGTCCAGAAACCCACTTTCCCTTATAGCGACAGGCGGATCCGGAAGCCTTAGATCCCACCTCCCTCGTCTTCTCCAGGATGTCTGAGCCTCGCCACCTACCCACAAAAGACCTGAACCAATTCGAGAAAAAACGAGTTTCCGGAACCAAGCCCTGCCGCCGCGCTGACTTTTGTATTTCAAATCTTAGGGCGCCTTGCCCCTCCCACCCCCGGGCGTCCATTCGCCTTTGGATTGGCTGATAGCTACACTTTTCTTTGAAGGGATTGGTTGAGCTAGACCTCCGGTATTCTCGCGAAAGGATAGGGGAGAGTGCATTCTGGGATTTGTAGTTTTTTTCTGAGACACAGCGGACTCTCCGCTCTGCTTTGTAAAATACTGATTAATAGCTCCCGGAGGGACTTGCCCCAGCACAAGGCATTCATCAGTTTCAAATAAAGCCTTCTGCAACAAATAGAAGTATTGAACTTTAATCGCAGTCTGTTGCCAAATATATTCCCTTTTCTTTAATATTCCCTGTAGCTTAGAGTTAATTAAAAAAAAAAGCTAATAAAAATACCATTGCTTAATCTGACTCATCATTTAATAACTTTTCATTGAGAAGTGGTTGGAACATTACTGTTTGTTGGCTTCTAATATGAACATTTCCAAAATTTCTTAAGTCTCTGATTTTGATCATGTGAAACAGAAACAAAGCGCTGTACCTAGTACTGGTATTACTTGCCCCAGTAGAAACTCAATGACGCAAAACTTTTTATTGACAAGTTTCTTGGTATCTACCCTCTCTGATAGTCTGTGTTGCAGATAAAAGTGAAAAGAAGCAGGGAAGCCAGAAGTAATTCAAGATTTTTAAACTGTGATATTTGTAAGAATGGTGATGCTGTTGGCAGAATGGAAATCATCTTCGTGATTGTTTTGGTGTGCTGGGGGAGGGGTGATGCAGGGAAGCAGAGGCAGGAGAGGATATTGTTGGGAGATCCAAGTGTTACTATCCCTTAGGCATGTTACTTCTTTAGTTAATTCAACAGTGGCTAACTGCCCCAACTCTCCAGTAAGACTGCCTGAGTTTGAAATCCAGGCTCCATCATTTACTAAGTTTGATGTTGGGTAAGTTACTTGGCCTATAGGACCTTAGTTTCCTCATCTGTAGAGTGAAAGTAACAATAATAATAACACTTTCTTCCTTCATATACCAAATCTGAAGACTAAAAGAGGTAATAAATGTAAATACCTTAGAAGAGGTCCCTCTAAGTACTCAAAATGGTTTCTTGTTTTTATGATTTTATATCCCACCTATTTCCTATGCAATAGACTGTCATATTAAAACACATATTCTTTCTTAGAACAAAATCCAAGTTGGTAAAGAAATAAGAGAAATTCTTGCAATTGAATACTCACTTTAGCTAAGGAATGCATATATCTCCCATTACAAGACAATCACACTACTTGTTGAATTCTGACCTTAAGGAAACATGCATTCTGCTATGTCTGGAAAAGTATAGAATATATTCCTTCCACTCAATTCAAGTTGAATTAGCTTAGTTAGGTGTGGTTATTTAGCATTATCCATTTAATAATTTGCCAATATTGCACAAATATAACAACTTTAGTTTCAATATAATGGATACTAAATTTCAAACAGTAGTCTGAAAACATTTCCAGTAATTTCTTCAAGCCATTACTAGTTCAAGATAATAAATTATTTCCCAAGCTTGGAATAATGCTTGGGCCATCTCTCTAATGCATTCCTGATAGAATCTGGCAAAGCACAACTGATCTATGAGCAAAATGGAAGAAAAGTTTATTAGCAAGACTGTGAGATATTCACCACTGACACAAGGCTACAACTATACCTCTTAGACAAAGATGAACATTTTTCAGCTGATTCATTTTTTTGCCTTCTTTAGCAGATTACTCCTGCTAAGTTGACTCCAATTATTACTGGGTGGAAACATCCAGATAAGCCTCAGAATAGATTCTTATGGTTTACAGAAGATCTCTTCTTTTCTACTCTTCCAGCTTCTCTAACAATATTTTGGGGGTCCTACTAGAATGATACATTGCCATCTTGCAGAACTTCAAACTGGAAGGAGCTAGAACTCTAATAAATCATCTACTATGTTCCTTGAAGACCAGAAAGAGGCACAAATGATTCAACTTGAACTTTCTAAAGAGGATGGACAAGATGTAGGGAGGATGTACTGGTCATGAACTCCAAGTAAATGAAATTGATTCACTATTTGCATCCTTCTTGATAAAGCTGAGGATGAAAGAAAAAAATAGGAAAAGAACACAGAGGAAATACACTTTAAAGAATGAAAATATAAATGTCTCATACTATGGAATAAAAATTATTATTTTCATCTCTGACCATGGTGTGTTTGTGAAAATACACAAATGATTATAGGCTGAAAGGTCTTTACTACTATTTTCTTTCATTACCATTAAGGATTCAAACACCAACAATAAAACATAGGTGTAAATAACATGCTCAGGGGTATCTGATATTGGACACTTTATCCCTAGAGCTAATTTAAACCAACAAAATCAGGACAAATCATTATCAACATTTAATACATCACAACATAAGTCAATTTCCATCCTAGGGACTATTATTACTAATCTAAAACATACAGTTTTCTGTAATAGCTCCTTTCATTTCACAGATACTTATCCAAGGACTTCTAATTTCTCATCATATTTATCTTAAACCAAAATTGTATCTATTGGCATCTCAGAACTTGAGCTGAATGAATAATGGTACTCATTTCTAGGGTTTTCATTGATCCAGATTAGTGAATACAGCACTTAACAAGATTCATGGAGGGGTGCTGACTGGACCATCAGCTTGATGAATTATGTACGGACCTTGGACTGGGGCAGTGGTTTTCCCACTGATGTGCAGACTTTAAGGTAGTCCCTGGGTGTCCATTGTCTTTTATTCTTTCTCAGGGCTTTCTTTATTCTTTCTCATCCCCAACCAAGAAATGAAGGAGAAACTTCTGTGTCATTTGTCAAAATGCTCCTCTCTAGAAGAAAAGGTGAATGGTTTCTCTCTATTCCACCAATCATAGCTAGAAACAACCAATTTTTCTTTCTGCTCAGCACAGCTTCCTTGGCTTTAAAAAGAGAAAAGCAGAGCTTCCCCCATCACAACTCCATACAACAAAACCATCATCACTATCATCATACATACCTGCTTTTCATTTCAACCCAACCAGGAACTTTGGGATGTCTATTATGTGCCATGTATTGAGAGGGCCACTATAATCCCTGGGATATATGGTCTGCAACCTACGGTGAAGGGTCAGGGGGTGGGGGTGTAGGAAGTAAGAAGTAGGCATATTTCCTGTCTGGGTGTTTCTGGGTCATGGTTACAGGAGCCTTGGTCAGACTGACTGAAAACTACATTGCTCCTTCCCTGAAAGCTTGATTCTCTCTCCAATGGATGAAGGATCAAGGGGTACAAGAAGAAAAGTAAGTGCCCTCTATGGCACATACCTTTGCTGAGTAGATACTTTCCATCTTGGGGGCAAAACTCAAGAACTCCAAGTAAATGAAATTGATTCACTATTCACTATATCGATTCATTATTAAAATGATACCAAGCAATGTTATGGTTAAGATTAAAAATTTTGCACTTTCCTGGATATAAGGATCCCTTTATGACATATGCATTTATACTGAACTCCTCAAATCTAGCTAGTACTTGTACTTGCAATATCTGTTCATTGAGAAAATTAAAAACGATAAAAAGTTCTGATGAGTTCTTTGGAAGAGGAAAGTTCTTTGGGCAGATTCCAGGCTAAGAACAGGTAATAGAAAATGCTTAAATTCGAAAGACTCTTGAACAAAAACTTTAAATTCTCTAGATCTCTGAATGGCCTATGTCAGGAGTGATGGGAAAAGATGATTCAAGAAAATGTCCCTTAGGATAATTGCTATGATCAAGCACAGTATATCCAAAGTGGAGTCAACATTTAGTGTCAGATTTTACCTGGAGGCTTTCGTTTCCTCCCTAAAATTTAAAAAGGGGCTAGGACCTTCAGCGTGGTGGAGTGAAGAAGTCACCAAATCCTTTCCCCAAAAAGCAACTATAGAACTGGACAAAAATATCAAAAACAACCATTTCAATGTCCTGGAAATAACTCAAAAGCTTACAAGGAACCAAGAAGCATTTATTCCTGAAAAAATACTCAAAACATAATTATTTTGAGTATTAAAAATACTCAAGAACATTATTAAGTCAGAGACAAAAGGCTACATATTATATAACTCCCATTGCATAAAATATCCTTTGCATAAAGTAGCCAAATAAGAAAAATCCACAGAGACAGTTCAGTCTTTGCTTGGAGCTGGGAGTGGAAGCAAATATTAACTGCATGAGGGCACAAGGGAACATCCCACAGGGATGGAGACATTCTAAACTGGTTTGTGGTGATGGTTGCACAACTCTATAAATTTACTAGAAATAACTGAATTGTACATTTACAATGGTGAATTTTATGATATATAAATTATCCCTGACATTGCTCATTTATACCTCAAAATCGTTAAAATAAAAACTATGAAGGACATCAGCACTTCAAAGAAAAGAAAGTGCACATTTTCCAAATACACAAAAGACATTCTATATAGTAATAAAGATTCCAATGTACAGTAAAATTTGGGAATACATACAGTAGGTATTCTTTGGGCCATCTATAAATAGGAACCCAGGTGCAAAGTGTCTTAACTGTAGTATGAAGAAAATGAATAGTACTGCCCAATGGGCCGCTCTGTTGGGTCCTTTGGTGATCCAAGGAAAAGTTTATGAATGTATAGTTCATGATCATTTCTAGAGAAGAATGAATAATGAGACAAGTGGAGGGGTACCTAGGAGATCAACAACCGGGTCACTTCAAATACTGTCATCATGGAATGCCAGTATTCCCAGAATCCTAGCTGGAACGGAAGTAATTATTTTCTAAAAGTCACTAAGGTCTCAACTCAGTCTGAAGTAAATCCATTTTACATTACACAGTGACATTGGAGAGATTCAAATACAATACAAGTTATTTTACAGATACAAGTTATTTTACAGCAGGCAGATAAGCTTGTTGTGAAAGGATAATGACCATGCACAAAGACATAAAGGTCAATACCTTCAAAATATGGTTTTGTTTACTACCACTGCACCAGCAACACAAGCTAAAGTCATATACCTCTGAATGATGTTGAGTTGCAGAGAGCACTATACCTCAGAGATGAATGGTTCAGCTTATGATAAGAATATATCTTGCGGTTATATATTTGGCATGTGGAGCATATTAAAAAAATTCTAGCCTCTGTCCTACAGGTTGCAATCTAAGTAAAACAGGCAGGATTTACTGCCAATCAAAACCCCAGGAAAAACCTAAATGAATCAGAGTGAGAAAGTTTTGGAAAGAACTGAAATTATTCAACTATTGGAATTAACTGAAAAGAGGGCAAGAGTACACAGTTTTGAGACTGGCTATAGTATGAAAAGAGTTTTAAAAAGTCATTAAGAGGAAGGAAGTCATTCAGACAAGCAAATCATCCTAGGCAGATTGGAGTACTCTGAAGAAACAGGAAATGAAAAGATCCAGGGTGTAGGCACCACGGAAATTAGATAGGATTCCAGTGAACCTTAGGCTGTACTTACCTCACTTGGGTCAGAGATTCCAGTAAGAATCTTGTGAAAGCTGTGGCCTTCTTCCAAGGAATGTGCACTAATATTTTGCATACGATTACAGAAAGTTTGATGATGTCCATTTTGGGTCTTGGCCTAGTGGTCAAAGAGATTCAGCTAATATTAGAACCAAATCACACACTCTTAAAGATTTCTTCCACTCAAAAGTGCTTTACCTGGCATGGCAGAGTTCTAGTCCTTGAACAGAACTTGGAGGAATTAAATGGAGAGTCCGACCACAGTGGGAAGAAAAAGTCTTGATCCTGAAGAGCATGGGGCTTGTGCCATTTTCTGAAGACTCTCATTATGAGGTGGACATCTGGCTTGATTCTCGGAAGCAGCGGTGAAACGTTCAGATTTGGCTCTGCTGTCTTGAAGTTATCTTTGCTCTTAGGGTACTAGGGAAGGTTGAAGTTTGTGACCAATTCAAAGACTGAACTCGGGTAAGTGTTTAGCGTAAAAAAGAGAGAGGATGGATTTAGCAAGACAAAGGTGGATAGAGGGAAGGGGGGAGAAAGGAAGGAGAAAGAAAAGGAAGGAAGAGAAGAAGGGGCAGAGATGTCAGAGTTCAGAGGAGAAGTAACAATATTGGAGTGTGAAGACTAAAATGTTACCACTTTGCCCTACTTCTACTCTGTTCAAGAATCTCATGACAAGAGGGCAACTCCGCTTTTACAAACTATTTGGCAAAGTAAGAATAACGAATGTTAATTAGAGCTACTATTTTGAGTGTTTACTTTGGGCCTTAATAAAGGGGAGTGGGGAGAATGGAAAGGAGATTCCAAAGAAGGGAAACAAAAACACACCAAATCTGCATCCGTGGGGAAGAAGGGGCAATAGTACAGACCTCAAATAAGGGAGCTAAGAAAAAATGCCCTAGGGTAGAAGTTGTGAAAGTAGTATAACAAAGGGTCAGCTAAAAACAGGATACACAGGAGGGGTATGACACCCTGTATCATCACTTATCTTTCATTCAGAGACAAATTAAGATGGAGTTTCTATAATTTGATGTGTGTAAGAACCCCATAGAAAGCTTACTAAAATGTACGTTTCCGGACCTCCATCCCAAAGAGTCTGTTTCCATAGTCTGGAGTGGGCCTGGGAATCTATATGCTGTGGCAGGAAACAGGTGGTCCACAGACCACACTTTGAGAAAGACAACCTCAAAGGTGAAGAATAGAGGTAGATAGATCTACCCTTTTTTGGATCTTGGGCTGCATAGCTTAGAGAAAGGTTTGTTCCATCATTTGGTGAACTGATTTGGGACAGACCTTAATCCTAACAACTTTGACTTTGAAATAACTCAGTGATTGAGGCAGACTCTGTTAAAAACTCTATGTGAAGATTATTAGTACCAAAAAAGAACCAATTCCCTTTCTCTCTTGCTGTGACCCACATGGGATAAGTAAGTACTAGAGAGCATCCTTACCCCAAACCATAGCAACTCTGATGGCAGCTGAGTTTTATATTATTTTTTATAGTTTTATATTAAAATTTTATATTAAATGCTCTTTAAATTTAATTTAGTTTTATAATTATGTAAAATATTTACATGGTTTCAAAGTCAAGTCTAGAAAACAAGTATATTTAACGAAGTCTGGCTTTTCTCATTCTCTTCACTCTATCCCCTTCTTTTCTTTGTGGAGAACATTTTATGATTATTTATTCTTCTATTCTCTTCAAACATAAGCATATTACTTTTTTCTTAGATAAACATTATATATACTTTTCTCCATCTTAACCCACTGAGCCACCCAGGTGCCCCAAATTTTCTCCATCTTAAAGAAGCATCCTTGACCCAGCCATTTTATAGCATCTTTGTGGGAAAAATGCATCTGAGTTTCAACTAACTGAATAAAAAACCTTTTTAAAGTCTCTCTATATAAGTTAGCACTCATATAAAGTTCTGTTTGATAATTCATTCATTAATTCAAGAGATATTTATTGAATAATGAGAAAAGGCCCAGGTGCAGGTCCAGGTTTTGTGAGAGGTAAAGCTCTTTTAATATCAGGGCCTCTCTTTAATAAAAAAAGAATATAAAATTATTAATACGCTGTACAACTCCCAGCAGCTCCCAGCAATAACCTGCCAGAGGAGGGGTGCATGTAAGCTTCCTGGGAAATCAACCCCAGCATGGGCTTGTCCTGGGGTCTATGCGGTAGCTAGTACACAAAGCAAAACATGATCCCTTATTTTATGGAGCTTGTGCTATGTGCTGGAAAGAGAGACTCAACACATAAGCTCAAATCAAATATACAATTACAAATTGTAAGTCAACCCCTGGTATGGGCTGAATTTCATCCCCCAACACTTGTATATTGAAGTCCTAACCCCTAGTACTTCATAATGTGACTATAGAGATAGTTAAAGAGTTAACGAAAGTAAAATGAGGTCATTAGAATGGGACCTAACCCAGTATGACTGGTGGACATCCCAACACAAGGATGACCATGTGAAGACACAGAAAGAAAATGGTCACCTACAACCCAAGGAGAGAGACTTCAGAAGAAGCGATTCCTGTGGACACCTGTTTAAGACTTGCAGCTTCCAGAACTGTGATAAAATAAATTTCTGTTGTTTAAACCATCCAGTCGTGTGCTTTCTGTGTCCGTTCCAACGGACTAATATAATCCCTTACAAGAAAAGAATGTTTGAGAGAAAGCACTGTCCAAGGAATGGCAAGGATACTGGCAAGAGATCTCTAAGGAAGTACATATAAGCTGAGCTATGAAAAGACTGAAAATGATGAACTCCAGGGAATAAAAAGACTGAACAGATCCTGTTAAAAGGCAAAAGAAATCAAGGTGCTTTTACTTCAGTTAATTATACCACAGTCTATAGAACTAGATAATCCTCAGGAGAGGATCGGTCTCTCTAACTATCCTAGATGAAAAATTAACGTGCAGCTAAATTCATCATGATCCACAGACTCTGAGGCACTGAATGAGCATGAAGTTGAATTTTTAATTCAAATACAAAATGTATTTGAAATCATTCACACTCTGGTTTAGGGACAAGACATTTCAGAAGAAAATGAATATGATGAAATATGAAATATGTAGCTTAAACACTTCTCAGAAAAAGAATAAAGAGGAGTTATGTCCTTCCTCATGGCTCATTAAAGAGATTATGGGAATTATAGAACCTGAATATGCAAAACAAAAAAAAAAAAAACCAGAAGCATAGACTCTGATTAGTCAAGGCTAATGCCTCGTACAGAGTAGAGCATACCTGAAAAATTCATTTATCTTTGGTAAGCAAGTCTATGCTTTTTTTGACTCAATGAATAAAAAGAATTCTAGGGGCGCCTGGCTGGCTCAGTGGGTTAAAGCCTCTGTCTTCAGCTCGGGTCATGATCCCAGTGTCCTGGGATCAAGCCCCACATCGGGCTCTCTGCTCAGCAGGGAGCCTGCTTCCTCCTCTCTCTCAGCCTGCCTCTCTGCCTACTTGTGATCTCCGTCTGTCAAATAAATAAATAAATCTTTAAAAAAAAAGAATTATAGAATTATAGGATAGACAAGGGATTCCCTTATTTCTTCTTGGGATGCCACAGCAACTACTTCTGATGCATATTTATTCAGTTTGTTTTGTGACAGACTGAATTTTCAAATGGACAATGGCCAGCCCAAATATGACAAGAGAATTCTGACCCAAAACCTCTGAAGCAATCTGCCCAGAAAGGTCAGGATTTGGTCAATGACTGCCAGCTTCCCTGTTTTTTGCCCCAGCTTCTTATTTAGGACCAACCAGTAAAAGCTAAGTAGGCTCCCCAAACCAATCACATGAAGTGTGCAGCTTCTGGTTAACTCATCTCCAGCTTGCCTGTGCCAACAACCTCTAATCAGAGCATACCTGAGGCCTTCTTTGGTCCCACTATACAGTAAAGCTTTTCTACTCCCTGCCTGCTTCTGAATCTTTGTCAGATGCAAGTGATGGTAGCTGACTCTTGCAAACTCAGAATAAATAGTCCCTGTCTGTTCTCATTTGAGTGGCTTTCCTTATTTGCATACTTGTCTGTCCCAGAGAAGAAGATGTCTGCTGGGTTGCCAGGCTATCAGCAGAGGATGGCAATAAGCTGTGAGGTGTGCATCTGAGTGCTACTTGATACTTCCTTCAGAGAAGATGTCAGAGACTGGGAAGGTAACAGTAGCCCCTGAATCCCCATAACAACAGTGTCTCTCCTGTCCAATGACGGGATACGCCATCCAAGAGAAGTTCAAAGTGGTGATTGTATCTATGAAGTTCTCCTCGTGCTCTGGCAGCTGGCCAGATGTGCTTCTGTGTCAACCAATTTTCTCTCAGGACTACACAGAAAAGCTTCACAGTTAGAACGGCGATACCAGTGAATTATGAGTCTGGGTAGTTGAAAACATTTAAAACAAACTGGTCATAACATTAGTTTTTATTCATTTTACCACTGTTTAAAATCTCACCAATGACTTTGAACAACCAAGACACAGCCTAGACTAAGAAGCAGCATTGGTCTGGAAATAAAATTTAGTCTCTAAACAGAGATCTTACATGAAAGAAATGCCCCACGCCTGGTTGCTAACACATTTCTCCATCACTAAAATGAGGATTACTGAACTACTGTAACGTTAAAAGTGGATAATGGGAGGGAGTATTTTTGAAGGCAAATAATTGGAAGAGCACGAATGCAAGGCTTCTAAACCAAAACAGAGTTTTCAGCACATTTGATTTTATCCCAACATATAAATCATTCAGATCAGATGAGCACACTAGTGGGAGAACCAAGGGTGTAATTCTGGGCCACCTGGGGGAAAAGCAAAACCCTGCCTGTGCAGAGACCCAGTGCTGGCTGACTTCTTCCTGGTTCTCCTCCCACTGAAATGATCAGAATGATAAAGGAGACTGGTAAGTTTCTCACTGTGAATAGAGATCAATATTCATTTCCTGGTAGCCATTTAAAGTCACTTTCTGGGGGGCGCCTGGGTGGCTCAGTTGGTTAAGTGGCTGCCTCTGGCTCAGGTCATGATCTCAGTGTCCTTGGATGGAGTCTTAAGTCAGGCTCCACACTCAACAGGGAGTCTACCTCTCCCTCTCCTCTGCCTTTTGTCCCTCCGCCCCCCCCCCCCCCCGCTCATGCTCCCTTGTCCTCTCTCTCTCATATAAATAAAATAAAATAACAAAATAAAAATAAGAAAATAAAGTCACTTTCTGAAAAATGACCTGGTGCCACTTGCCATCCCACTTCGACTGTCAAACCAGAGTTCTCACCACAGAAACCATTTTATTTTAACTTCCTTCCAGATGAGTACCCAAAAAAACTAGGTGAGGGAGGTTGCCCTCAGTATGCCCTTCTTTACGAGACACGCATTTCAGAAAGTTGTCACCATTGTTTCACCTCTTCTTGACCGCAGTATCAAGATTGTATACAACTGTTACCAGTTGTATAATAATCTCTCAGTAGATTAGGGTTCTTTCATTCTAGATTCTCCGAAGTCTTGAGAAGATACATCAGCCGGTGTGAAAACTGAGTGGAACAGGAAAATCCTGTTACATATAGTAATTTACATATTCAACGTCATTGAAGCTTCTTTCAGGTTGACTTTGGGCAGGGGGAGGAGCTTAAGGCTGAAAGGAGAACAGATAATGTACACATTTCTTTATAATAATGATTCTCAACCCCAGCTGCACACTGGAATCACTTGGAAAGTATTTTTTAAATTACCAATGCTTTGGGTCCCATCACCAGAAACTGATTTTGTCTGGGGTAGGACAAAGATATGGCATTAAAAAAAAAAAAATCCAAAAAGATTTTAATGGGCAGTCAAAGCATTTTCTCCAGGGGTGGCAGCAGAGACTAGGAAAGTGCTTATGGACATTGGATTCCCATGACTATGGTGCTGTTAAATGATAGGGCAGGACACCAAGAGAAATCCAAGGGGCCGTTTGTAGCCTGTGAAGAAAGTTCCTCATGGAGAGGCCACGATGAGAGAAGACAGGGATGTGAATGGCAGGAGAACAAACACTTGACCTACCTTCCCCCTCTGCTACTGCGTGGGACTTCATTGCTTTTCAGGGACCCTTGAAGCGTTGCACACTTGGTCCTCTAACTCCAGCACCTCACTGCTGACTTGGACCCTGGGTCTCTCTGAGCTGCCCTTCTGTTTATTCCCAATCTACAGGTTTGTTTGGGTGCTTCTCTCATATTTCTGCTGAACGCTCTGTTTTCAACAAAACATTTTCCCGATCGGGGAAAAGCCTTTTAAAGCTGATTTTTGTCTTCCTGTCACGTGAGTGATTCCCTGGTGTTCTCAATTGTATTCTCTTGTCCATAAAAATATGACTCATTCCTAACACAGTTCTATTACCCAAGTGACCTCTGTGTCTTCATTCCTGCCTTTCAGTCAAAAAAATAGATTTCCTGGCAGATTTCATATATTTCACGTATTTCCTTCTCTGTTCCATATGTCATATCATTCTCTCTGCTAATAAAGAAATATCAAAATATTTTTATTTGAAAGTCTGCATTCAGAAAATAACCTGTCATATCACATAAATTTTTCATGCCCAGATGTTTACTCATCCATTTTCCTCAAAGACCCAATAAAATAGTCAAAAAGCCACAGTCTATTTTAATGCATGGCTTTAAGGGCTATTTGACATGCAGTAATTATTTGTGTAGTCTTCTAGCCAAGCATAGAAATTGCCAATGTCTCTGCCCTTGAAGGAAATGAAGTGTGCAAAAAATTTCAAGCAAACATGAGCCAACTGTGAACACAAAAGGGAGGCTGCATAAGAAATTCACTGTGTCTCTACCCAAATTTCCCCTTGACTTGCCACAGATCAGCATGTACTTCACCTCTTTGGCACCAGTTAAAATCATCAACAGATGAGCTTTCCGGCAGAGGAGGGCTGACGTGCCTTCTCACAGATGGTCAGCATCACATGTTGTGGTAATGGCCAGACCTGTCATGACCGTAGTATATAAAAACAGCGGCACTCAGGGCAGTTCAGCTTCAATTGCTCTGTGTTTAGAACTGACTCTCTTTCAAGATGGATTTCCTTCATAAGAATGGAGTGCTCGCTATTCAGCATTTGCAGAAAGACTATCGAGCTTACTACAATTTTCTAAATTTTATGTCCAACGTTGGCGATCCCCGTAATATCTTTTCTATTTATTTTCCACTTTGGTTTCAACTTAATCAGACAGTTGGAACCAAGATGATATGGGTGGCAGTCATTGGGGATTGGTTCAACCTCATTTTTAAATGGTAAGCCTTCTATTTGTTTTATTTTGCATAAAGTTTGTTCTTAAATGTGTAGCTTTGGCTTAATGATCATATTTCAGATGTGTGTAGTTTTACTTGGAAAATCTTTCAAATATGTCAGTTAACTTGAAACACCTATTCATAAATCGAACTTACAGAAAGCATAGAAATGTATACTTTATCTGGCTTATCAGTAAATTCCAAACCCTGTAAAACATATGCTGTGATTAAATAAGAAGTTAATTAAATGAGCAGCACCATAATTAAAGGATTGATAATTCTAGGAACCATTTGGATATCCCTAGTCTAAAAATAAAAAGCACCCACAGAAGTTTCCCTACAAGGAAAAAAGTCCCTCTTTTTATTGGAGACTAGGATGCCAAAAACGCCAAGTGACTATGTCATCCTCTTTAATAATAGACATACCAGAACCCAAAGTTTCTTTTTTTTTTTTAAGATTTATTTATTTGTCATAGAGAGAGGGGGGGAGAACACAAGCAGGCAGAGGCAAAGAGAGAAGCAGACTCCCGCTGAGCAAGGAGCCCGATGTGGGACTCGATCCTAGGACCCTGGGATCATTACCTGAGCTGAAGGCAGTGGCTTAACCCACTGAGCCACCCAGGCGTCCCAGAACCCAAAGTTTCTTAATCATGAGCTTTCCCTGTCAACCCTGTGCTTGACTCATATAGGAGAGATCACTAACAATATTTGTGTGTTTAAATGTGTATGCATATTTATATTTCTTTAAATACAGGATATTGTTTGGTCATCGGCCTTACTGGTGGGTCCAAGAAACTCAGATTTACCCAAACCACTCGAGTCCGTGCCTTGAACAGTTCCCCACTACATGTGAAACAGGTCCAGGTAAGCAATTACAGCAGCCTCGAGTTACTAAAGATATTCCAACAGAGAGTCATAATGTGTGGTTATTACCTACCTGCTATATGATATTATATAGGGTATTAAAGAAAATGTCATGAGTGAGGATGCTAAAAGTTCATAAGCATAAAAATTGCTAATGAAAAGACGAGAAGTTTTATGAATGACCATTCTGTTATATGTAAAAAGGTAAATCAGGGACTACTTTCCAAATGATTTTATATTTTGCATTTATTTCTTGAAAGAATATAATGGTTTGATTCTAAAACAAACAAAAAACAGTTAGCTAGAAGAAATTCCCAAACTGCATTAAAATCCTAGAAATGTTGGTTTATCTGTGGCTGAGCAACTTTCAAAGTTATTATGGCTCTTCTGAGAGTCTCATGAATGAGGTAAGAACTTCCTGGTTTTACTATTGCCAGTAGACATTGTTCCTAATCTTAGAATTTTTTTCTTTCAAACATCTTTTTTTTTTCTTGCTTATATAACGTATAAGTAGACTTCTTGGGACTTCCTTTTATAGGTTAAGATTCTGTATGAGTGTAAAATCTATACTATGAAAGTTGATAAGATTATGAAAATGTTTTTAAATACATATATATGTATGAAAATTACATGTTACTTTAATTTATGAGAATGTGTGATATTGTACCTTAGCACAGTTTGTTACATAGCAAAAAATTCTTGCCATTTGACATCTTGAAACTAATACTTAATATACTGAATATGTAAGTTCCTAATGAGTTCTCTGAATTTCTTTCTTACTCCCATAAAACTATACACCCATCTGTTATATTATTTATCTCACCATACTATAATTAATTCTTCACATATATATGGCTCCCCTAATAGGCTGTCCCATCAGGACAGGGGTGCTGTGTGTTTTATCTTTGTGAAACCACTGTGGGATGGATGGATGGATGGATGCATAACCTTTGAGACAACTGAAATGCTACTTTGGTTTATCTCAGCACTTCCCAGGGTGTTCTACCTCATAAGACATTTTCTGGAGAGAAAAAAAAAAAAGAGAGAGAGAGATTATATTCTATCTTCACTCCCTAAAGTTTTACAACTCATGTAAGGATGTAATAGGCTCTGAAAAATCCTGTATAAGATATAACTTTAAAAGAACTTGGTCTATAAGGAATAGGTTGTCTTTGTTTAATGTAGTGTTTTTCAAAAACAGAATGGTGCTTAATCTGAATAGATCTCCACTTGGTAAAAACTCATGGCGAGCATCAAAGCAAATGATTTTTTTTTTTAATCAAGCAGCATGGGAAAGACATTCTGGAAATAGAAAGGCTGCCAGGCTTCTGTCAGGATTGATGCCCTTTACAGCTTCCCTCATCCATTTAATGACAAAGACACCTGTCGCAGTGGCCAGGCACAAGGTAGGCCCAGAGGTAGCCGCTAGAACATGGCAGTCCTTTGTAAGTCAGCTGGTAAAGCAGAACATAGTAATGATAACTTTCAGATGTCTAACTTTCCAGCCCGAGGAAAATGAACTGATTCAGGGTCCAATGCAAGTACTTTAACTTTCTCATCAATCAAAAATAGGCATGAAAGACATGGAGGGCTGGGGCAGATTTCGGTGCAACAGCCCATGTTCTTAATTAGCCTTGAACATTTTGATTTCTGGCATTGTGATGAACTTGAAAAAATCTGAAAAAATGTGTCTTGAAAGTGTTTCGAGGCTCCGTTTGACTCGATTTCTTTTATTTCTACCTATTTCTACACATTACATGTAGCCTGTGGTTTTTCCCCTGAGTTATGTGTCACTTTCATGGCTAATATTCTACTATTTCTGATACCAATACTCTATTAACCACCTTTCAAATGAATCAGCACTTTATTGTTGCAGGAAGCCCATCTGGCCATGCCATGGGCTCATCGTGTGTCTGGTACGTCATGATAACAGCTGCCCTGAGCTACACTGTCAGTCGGATGGACAAGTCATTGACCATGTACCTGTACAGGTCAGCTTTGCTCAAGTTTCTGCACCACTGGAATGTGCAAACAGAAAGTCTTGTATACAGAAAGCCTTTTAAAAATTTACTTTGACATATTTTTAGTTGTTGAAATGTGCTTATTCTCTTCAATCATAGCCACAAAGCAAAATGAATAGAAAGTTAATAGTTTGCTTTAAGATAATGCCCTCATTAGCTCAGAGCTGTTGCCACATTATAAGGTTGGAAATGTTTAATTGATTAATGATTCGCCGGAAGTGCCTTTAGATTTCCATAACACAATAATCATTTTGGTAGCTCATAAATAAGTCATCTAAAATTATATAAGGAAGTATTTTTGCATGCATATTCCCTTTTCTAAGATTAACGAGAAGTTTGGGACTCATAATTCCCCTTGAATGTATCGGCTTAGAAAAATTATATTTCCTTCTTTGAATAGCCTATGTTTTTGACATCGATAACATATATTCTAGCTTTAAAGACTATACAGCCTTTTTAATTAAAAGTATTCTAAAGGCAAACTTAAATGTGAATCTTAGTAGACTTAATGTTAGTAGAATCATAGTGTTTAAGACACCCGGAATTTTAATATTAGATTATTCATAATTCTTATAGGAATTGGGATATTTCCTTCTCTTTTCTCTTGAAGTACTTAACTATCATTAAAACAATTCTGAGCACCACTTTAATCATACATTATTAGGCTACCAAGATAAGATTTGTCAGTTAATTTCTTAAAAAATACTATAACATATACCATTACATAAAAGTTCTTCTAAAATTAAAAAAAAAAATTCCAAGATCCATCACATATTCTACTTTTTAGAGTAGTATTGGACAATATAAGAAACCACCAAAGAAATTTGTATATTTTCTAAGTTTATTCTAATGAGATCACAACCTGTACACCTTAATGTGTTTGTTATCCAACCCCAAACAGCAAGTCAGAAGCTATAATTTAAAGAAATTAACATTGTCTATCTATGGACAGGTTTTCAAAAGAGAGTCTAAATAAGCCTCACCTTTTCCCTGTAGTGCCTTTCTTCCTCAATCTTCCAGACCTTGAGAAATGTTTGTTTCTTTTTTTAAAAAAATTCTATAATTCCCTTTTGGTTTTATAACTGCAACATTTCCTTTGTCCATCAATATTTATTGAGTGCCTACTCCTTATCTTAATATAACCAAATCTTTGTTTATTCTTCTTCCATAAGGATAACTTCTGTTTACTTCCTCTTGGAAAGTCTCATTTCTTTCTATTTCTTAGTTTTTCAATAACCAATTTGGTCCAATTATCAGGAACAAACATTCAGCAGCAGAACTCCAAGCATTCTTATAACTGAATATTGTTAAATCTCTATTACAATTATGAGCTTGGACTACACTATTTTTGTAAGCTTTTTGAAAATTGCTGCTTCTAATCAAAAGTATATAATGTCTAAGTCAATTTCCTAGTCTCATTTTCTATATGTCAAAAAAACAAAGAATCGGGACTCTTGAGCGTCTGTGAAATTAAACCCAATGAAAATTTGCCCTTGATGAAACGCTTGTGTTATTTTCATCAGAGTAGTAGCTGCCTCTCCAGTGAGTTTTCTTGAGACAGAAAAGAGGAAATACAACAGAGAGTAAAAATGTATATGATCCATTCTAGGTCATTCTAGATATTAGTAATTCCCCAAAATTTGAATTGCCCCATACTCCATTAAAATAATGATCAAGATGTCAAATTAGCTTCCTTTTATAGCACTTATTAAAATCTCGGGATATTGCACTGGTTAAGCTTAAGGCATTGCTATATGTAGAAACCTCTGTTAAAGCTTTTCAAATCCTATGGAGCACATGAAAACATTCTGGGGGAAAAAAACCAACTCTAGAATCATAACGTTATGTCCCAGTTAGATGGATTCCTCTGAGAAAGATCATCCGGTGTTACCCCCTTAATTTTACCAGTGATACAATTTCTTTGCTTTTTACGTTTATATGTATTCTTTCATCGTAGACTGACCTGGTCGTTTCTTTGGAGTCTTTTTTGGTTGATTCAAATCAGTGTCTGCATCTCCAGAGTATTCATAGCAACACATTTTCCTCATCAAGTTATTCTTGGAGTATTTGGTGGTAAATATGATCACTTACTTTGAGTTGTGTCATTGGAAAGCGTTAGTGTCATTTGTTTTATGTCGTCAGATTCTCCCTGGTAGTCAGTACCCTGGTCTCAGGTAACTCTGTCAAACCACTGATATCAAACGCTGCCCTGGGAGCATAAACAGTTCAGTACACCTCTCCATGTACACGATGTGCACGGACTCATTCGATGGCATGAATACATAACATCTCGGTGATATGGAGTTTCTCTGAAGTGTGGCTAGCACTATGTCCAACTCCCAAGCTATCAGCCCAGACAGGGGGCTTGTGTCTTTGTTTGGGGTCTTCATCATGGCCCTCCAGGCTGTACGCCATGTCACTCTCTTCGATACTCTGGAAGTGATTATTACATGACCATGGACTTCATTGAGCAGCTGCTTTGTATTCTTGAAGCAGCAGCGTTCTCCATGATTGAGTTTCCACCATTCAACCCCACACACCTTTCACAGGTTCTCTAGTTAATTGGCTTTGGCAATTGAAATATTAATTTCAAGCACCTAGATCAGTGCTCTGCCTATCAAGTGTTTGCCACCGAGTGCCGCAGACTCCTGAAAAGATTCCCTTGTGCTTACATGGGTGGTATAAAGAGCATGGGGCAGGTATTTTAGCTATTGCCTAGGGAAAGGGCTTTGGAAAATGAATAGGGTCTAGATGTCTAAAAGCCTTTGATCATGAACATGACGGCGAATTCTTTAATACAGAGAGGAATGATTCCCGAGGGGCTCAAGGGCACATGGTGGTCTTCAGTGTCTCTTTCTAATCCCCAGGCATGCTTGTGGCGGAGGCCTTTGAACACACCCCAGGCATCCAAACCGCCAGCCTGAGCACCTATCTGAAGACCAACCTCTTCCTTTTTCTGTTTGCCCTCGGCTTTTACCTGCTTCTCAGACTGCTTGACATTGACCTGCTGTGGTCTCTGCCCATAGCCAAGAAATGGTGTGCCAACCCTGACTGGATCCACATTGACACCACACCTTTCGCTGGACTCGTGAGGAATCTTGGGGTGCTCTTTGGCTTGGGCTTTGCGATCAACTCAGAGATGTTCCTTAGGAGCTGCCGAGGGGAAAACAGCTACAAGCTGAGCTTCCGGCTGCTCTGTGCCGTGGCCTCGTTGGTCACACTGCAGCTCTACCATTTCGTCAAGATCCCCACTCATGCAGAGCATTTATTTTACATCCTGTCTTTCTGTAAAAGTGCATCAATCCCACTGACTGTGGTCGCTCTGATTCCCTACTGTATTCATGTGTTAATGAAACCGAGTGAAAAGAAGATTAATTAGAGCTGTGCAGGGGCTTAGTGCTCTGTGGTCCCAGCATGACACTCCACCTCCATCCTACAGCAGAACCACAGAGCAGTGGCAGGCAGGAGGCTTCCAAACAGAGGTCACAAAATGGTGGACACAGGCCCCATGGCCCATCCCATAGTACCTATGCTTAGTTTGGCCTTCATTGTGGTCTCCCCCACACCCCCATTTTAAATTAGTTGCCAACCAGAATATTTGACATAAATATTGTCTGGTTTGAAAACCAGAATATTTGACATAAAATTCTGAATTTCTGTATTTTTTTTGACACATCAGACAATATGACACCTCAGGGTCTGCATTCCCACCTAGAAACAATCTACTATTGTTGACCAATTGCTCCAGTAAGAAGCAACATTCTCCATTTTCTCACAGTCCCAACAAGAGCCTCAGTGTCAGTTACCTTCATCATAGGAAGTCAGGCCACTTATGGCTCCTGTGGGCATTTTAGTGGGAGCCCCCATCAAATCCAATCCCCTCAGATAAGGGGATTTCAGATAAGGAGAGGGAGTTTCATTCCGTTGTGAAAACACTGGCTGTTGTCACACCATTGTCAGAACAGGAAGTAGAACCCGAGTTTTCTCATGTGTATTTCTATCATGTGTTTTTGTTTCTTCATTTTTAAAAAGTAAAAATCTGTTAAGAGTGAACCCTTCTGTGATGATTGCCATGTAAGTCAGCTGTTTTTCCAGAAATGTCATTAAAATCCCACATCCTGTTTGACTTACCCCGTGCAAGGTGCTGATGGGGCCAGTAATGGCTCTAGATATGGCTACATATCCAGGGGAAACAGGTCAGGTTACTGTCTGGACTTGAGCTTCTGCTTAAGTTCCGGTATCTGTTTTACAGTAGCACTTTCTAATATTTCAATAAATGTTGCTGAAGACTCTCTGCTTAGAACATTGTTTACGAGGGGCGCCTGGGTGGCTCAGTGGGTTAAGCTGCTGCTTTCGGCTCAGGTCATGATCTCAGGGTCCTGGGATCGAGTCCCGCATTGGACTCTCTGCTCAGCGGGGAGCCTGCTTCCCTCTCTCTCTCTCTCTCTCTCTGCCTGCCTCTCTGCCTACTTGTGATCTCTCTCTGCCAAATAAATGAATAAAATCTTAAAAAAAAAAAAAAAAGAACATTGTTTACCAATCTTTCAAAGCCAAGGAAATCAAGTGCTTTCCTCAAGGTCATGCTCCAACCCAAGAAAACCGTTATTGGGTTAATCTTTATGTATACTGAACTGTGATGAAAATCTATAACTTTACTTAAAAAAATTATTATTGAAAGAATATTAATATTATACTAGAATTTCTCAAAAAGAGTTTTTCTTTGCTTCTTTCTCCTCATTGGCTCTCATAATCTGGGCTTTAAGTCAATAATTATGTCATTTCAGGGGCGCCTGGGTGGCTCAGTGGGTTAAAGCCTCTGCCTTCGGCTCAGGTCATGATCCCAGGGTCCTGGGATCGAGCCCCACATCGGGCTCTCTGCTCCACAGGGAGCCTGCTTCCTCCTCTCTCTCTGCCTGCCTCTCTGCCTACTTGTCGTTTCTCTCTGTCAAATAAATAAAATATAAAAAAAAAATAATAATTATGTCATTTCAATCAAGTACATTTTGAGTCAGATTTTGCTACAGATCCTAGTTACCTATAGTCCACCACAATGTTTCATGTAACTCTTCTCAAGAATATCAGTACAGCTGATGATATATTAAATCACCCGTAAATATATGAAAACATAACAGCTGAAGCAAGTATTTTTTGGCAAAATATTCATTGAGGATAACAAAACCTCTAAATATCAAAGTAATTATTGTTTCTTTTCTAAATGTGTTTTTAAAGGATATGCTGTTGCTTTTATAAAATACACATAGCAGCTTTATCATTAAAGGTAATCGAACTTGGTTTCAGTGGTCAGGTGATTCCTAAGCAAGAAGCTGAGGGATGACAAAAAATTATCTTAAGAATGAATTGTCTTGTGTTGATGGGGCATTTGGGGAAAGGAGAAAAGAACATTCTTAAGGTGGTGACTCTTGGTCATTGGTTCAAGTCTGCTCCAATTGTCCTCAGAAGTTCACTTCAATCCTTTAACACTTTACGGTGCATTTGTCTCATCTCATATTCTTCTGCGCTTATCAGAGAGCTCATTCCTATCTGGGATCCCTTTTTCAAAGCTTTATTTGAGATTAGTAATGTTAGTTTGGAGGAATCCTCCATCTCAACACAGACTCAGACTGCTGTCACCAAGCATGAAAAAAACTGTGGCATTAACAGTCAAGGGATTTGCACCAATGTTGACACCACTGTGTAGCTCTCCTCGGTTCCCAGAGAGAAGTTCTCTTCAGCCACACATAGTGAGTGCTATCGGTTGGGTCACACGTGATCCTCGGAAGGGGAATAGGATGAGATGTGGATTTATTTTCTATAATTAATCACCAACAATTCCACCCCTATCTGCCATAAAGCCTGAAAGTCCCCCATGTGATTAGATTTCCCTTTTTACTCTAGTTGAAGTCTCCTGGAGGGATCCATATGGTGGCAAATTGCTTTTGCAATGGAAACTGCTTAGGCAGCAAGAGGAACAGCTTCTCACAGGCTTACAGAAAATGCTTCCCTTTAATCATGATGGAAAAAACTCTTCTGCATCCAATTTATTTGCCAAGCATAAGTGGAACTGAGCTTGTGTGACTCACTGTTAATATATCCATATATTCAAAACGTCTACACACCTACATATTCAGGAGAAAAATGTCAATATCACGAGCTTTCAGGATAAGAACATCAAGACAAGTGACTTGAGAAACTGTCTAATCAAACATATATTTGAAAAGAAAAGCAAAGAAATTTATTATTGCCAAAACAAGCTCTCACGATGAGTGTTGAATCCCTTTCCTCTGACAACCTATTGATTGGACATCTGCCTTAGAAGGTTAAATTGGTGACTTCTCTAAACCTATTTCAGTATAACAGAAGGAAGATTTTTAAAATTACATTATAAGATGCCCTTGAAAGTTGTATGACTGAATGTTTTACATGTATTTACAATCTATAAATAAATTCAAGATCATATTGGTACATACGCATACCAAAAACCTTGACATAAGAGAAAGTCTAAGACTTGGTTTTAAAATGTGCCTCATCTCCTAAGTATTACAAAACTGTGTATTCTAGCACTCTTTAACAAAATTTACAATGATGGAAATGTTCTATCCTGTGCTGTCTAACACGGTGGCCACTAGCCACATTGCTCTTGAGTTCCTGAAATGCCGCTAATGCAATTGAGGAACTGAATTTTAAAATTTTATTTACCTTAAATCACTTTGAATCTAAATAGTCATGTATGTCTAGTGGTTCCTGAATTGGATAGCACAGATCAAGTTGCGAAGTGCTTCTTCCTGAGGAAAAAAAAAAGAAAAGTATTTTTTATATTGTCACCTGTCCACAATCCTGTGTGTGAGACAACATGAATGGTACTAACTCCTTTCTTTTATTGCTCATATAACATGGACAAGGTATGTTCCCCCCAGCCCTGAGATCTTTAACCCCTGGATGTTTATTTTCCAGATGAAATGAATAATAGTTACTGTTAACAAGGTATGTACGGTGATAGAAAAAGCCCATTGTGAACTTTACATATTTTTTAAAAAGTCAGCCTGTGTGGTAACTGAACATTTCCGGGGCTGGAAGGACTAGAGTGTGCCTACAGAAAGTGAACAGTAGACTCCGCTGCACTTCTCTGGGAGACCCCTGCAGATCTAAGATGCTCTCTGTGCACAGCCTTCTTCTCTCTCCCTCTGGTCTGCAAGCTCGGACCACCGGGTCTTTCTGGACCCTTAGCTCTCTGTTGCCTTAGATCCAGGGCTCTAGGCTCCCTCTCCCCGTACTGCGTCCTAGAACCCTTGAAAGGCCACAAAGTTGGGCAGAGTTTTCCCCTCATGACCACATTCTGGAAGTTTGGATGACCTTCTGACCAAGTTTTCCTGCTTGGCTGGGGCTCCTGCACCTGTACGCTGCACACCAGTACCTCCATGCATATTCAGAAACTGGTCAAGAAAGCATCCCTAGCTTCTAGTTGTCCCTGCAGATTTTGCCCTACTTAAATGACTGTTTTGGCCACACTGGGAATTGCAAACAGTCTTCTGGATGAATATGTGGACCTAAGAGCTGCCAAGAAACCAAGGTGGTGTTTTAAATTTTTCCTCCTTCCCTACCTTTAATGCTTTCTGATGGCCATTTCACACTGAAACTAGTGTGGGGCTACATGTTAATTAAAAAAAAAAAAAGACTTCTCTTTACTTGAAAAGAATTGTTAGCAGCAGGAGAGGTGTACAAGAAGCAACAACCCCAGAAACTTCTGCCAAATGACAGCGACTTATGGGAAAATAAGAATTAGAAGTGTTTCACTTTAGCTGTGCAAAGGACGAGAGCAGTCTCCGTCAAATTTGGGGGTGGTTTGGGGTAGTACGAGCTACTGTCTTTGCTAGTCTTTGATGGAGATCATAGTAATGACTTGGGAAGAATTACATCTCATTTCTTTGGCAGCAAGAAAGTGATTGCTCTCCGGGAGGGAGAAAATTCAAAGATTGAGGTTATAAAGGTTAGCGTAAAGCTGATTAATTATTTTCTGTTTTGAATTTTTAAATTTCTTAGGACTTTTTTTTCTTCTAACATTTTGCCATGTGATACTGAAAAGGAATCTGTCTTCAGCTCAGAAACCATGGTATTTCCCCAAAGAGATGCCAGGACTGGGAAAGGTAGAGAAGGGTGGCAGCTGTCATCCTCCAGGGTGGGGTTTGGGGCACAGATCAGGGCCCATCAAGAGGAGCGTTCGCTCAAGGAGCAGCACCTCAACCTGTGTCTGGGGCTGGCTCAGGTGAAGCAGAACCCATTTCCCTGGGACAGTCTGTATATTCTGCAGGAGCCCCAGGCCATATGTGTGTGTGGAAAAGAAAGCCAGAACTCATTAAGATGAAGAGCTTCTTTCCTCTGCTAGCTGTCACCTGCCTGTGCACATCACTGGGCCAATCACACTCCAGCTTCTGTTCAAAGAACTGACTTCTTCCTGGATTCACTGTGTGTCTTACGAACAGCCGTGGCCAGATTGCCATCCTTGCTCACACATTCTGCCATTAATGGGGGGTTTTCTAAAGATGGCCACTGTATTTACATGTCACTGCCTTTCCTAGACACCACCCTTGCCTTCCAGCTCCATAATTCCATGTTAAAACATCTGGTCCTTGAGATTTCTTTTTCTACAGAATCGTTTCAAACTCTACCTTTTTTAGATTTTTTGAATGAAAGAAATGGTAGAGATGTTGCTATCTTTCTAATGAAGCTTTCATTGACTTAAGAAGGGAAAATAAGTATTCCTGTCTGACTTTGTGAGACGTTATTGTGCATCTTATTCTCTTAGCATTGAAATGTTGATGCCTTCCCTGCTCAGGCTGGCCAATCAAGAGGCAGTGTCACATATCCCTGTGTGGATCCCAAAGGGGATCAGAACATAGAGGGGGAGGGGCTAGAAAATGCTAGGACAGATAGATGTATGAAAGACTTTGAGGAGCTTGACAGCAAGCTCCCTGGACTGGAGTCATTAGGCCTGCATTCTAGTCTAGTCTAGTGGGTTTCTAGATCTAACCACTGTGATGCTGGACGGTCAGTGAATGTTGGAGGTCTCGGTTGAGTAATTTCTCAAGTGAGTAAAATGGGCTTAGAATGAAAGGTTCATGCATTCCAGCTCTGACATTTGGCACCCCTGAGGGTCTCATTCAATCAAATTGGAAGAAGAGCCGGAGCATATTAAATTTTACTTTTATGCAGTGAAAAAGACTGTAAATTCTGGAAATTAGTCCATGTTTAATTTGCTACTTTAATAAACAATTTTAGATTTATATAATACATTTCAATCTTTAAAACATTCTATTCCAATTATAATCTGATTTTTATAGCTATGAAAAGAGATGCATGGAATAATTTAATTGATGTTACTGGGCAAAATTAACATGAGAATATTCAGACTGCCCACTCACCTATCTTACAAAAGAGATCCTATAATTTAATTACCAGCTCCATTTCCCCTTCCTGACTATCCTAATGAGGACATTTTTCTTGCACATAGAGATACTAAAGGGTTATACATAATAACAGGCATACATAATAACATAATAACATATATATAAATAACATTCTCCAACTCAAACAGGACCCCTCCTGTCCATGCTTATATTTTCTCCTGAATCTCCCTGGGGGCCTAACTGACAAATACTTTATGTGCTAGAGATTCAAGAATGAGCATAACATGGGCCTGAGGGATTGGAAGAAATGGGTTGAGACTACATACAGATTAGATGGTAACATTATTCGCCATCTCTTCCAACCCATCCTGTTTCAAATTCATCCTCTTTGTGAATCACTTTCTTTTCAGCTCTGGCTATATTGTGCCAGTAGAATCTAGATCATTCCCAGACTAACAACAATTTCTTATGTGAGGAGACAAGAAAGCATGACCACAAAACACAAGTCTCTAAGTAAAAGCCTGCTTCACTAGAAGTATAATAAAGCGGGATACCTAGAATGTTCCTGGAAAATCACTAGAAGGAGCCGCAAGGATTTCCATCCAGTGATACCTTCTTTTCATAGCATTGACATTTGAAAAAGACTGTGATTAGTTCTTTCTTTCAACCGATATTTTTGATCTACCTTTAGATATCAAGGTCATATTTTAAATTTTTTTTTTAATTTTATTTATTTGTCAGAGAGAAGGAGAGAGAGAGAGAGCACACAGGCAGGCAGAGGTGGAGAGAGAAGCAGGCTCCCTGCCGAGCAAGGAGACCATGCGGGACTCGATCCCAGGACCCTGGGATCATGACCCGAGCCGAAGGCAGCGGCTTAACCCACTGAGCCACCCAGGCGTCCCTCAAGGTCATATTTTAAGGTTATTTGAGCAAGGTCATAGTTTAAGGTTATTTAAGCACACGTCAGTACCTCAGCATGGCGTTATTTATACTTACATTTCAGTATGTTTATTAACAAAACTAAAAGTATTAAGATTGTGTTCATCCATAATTAACGGCAACATCTACAGCTACACTTCAGTGGCTGAAACAAATGAGGGGTGTTTCCTTCCCATGCAGCAGGACGGCTCCCAGGTAGGCTGGAGTAACTGCTCAAGGATGTCCAGGAATCAGGCTCAGCCCGTCTCCTTGCTCTGCCAGTCACAGTGTGTGGCTTCTAACCAGATGACCACAGCATGCCTGCTGTGCCTCCAGGAGAGAAGAAATGAGGAAGGAAAACAGCCTTTCTTCAACCCAGGCTTTGTTCCAAAAGGAAGAGCCTCCAAAGAGACTTGAGTCTGTATTTTTTCTTTTAATTCATGAGCTACAGAGAGAGAGAGAGAGGGAGAGAGAGAGAGAGGGAGAGAGAGGCAAACTCCCTAGGGAGCTGGGAGCCCGCGCAGGAGTCGGTCCAAGGACCCAGGGATCATGACCAGAGTGGAAGGCAGACACTTAACTGACTGAGCCACACAGGCAGCTGAGCTTGTATTTCACTAATCATAATAGTATCATCCCGCCTCCCCTAACCTCGGGGGAGGGAGTCTTGGTAGGTAAAGACTTTACTTTCCAACCTCTATAGCAGAGGCTAGCAAGGGAAAGGGATGTAGTAGTGGGTGTAGATAAGCCAGCCTATGAGTCCCATCATAGTGATTTCTCACATATTTAACAGTAAATGCAACGAATGGCTGCATTCCTTACCTACAGCCTGCTAACTGATTTCATAGTAACATCCAAAAATTATAAGGACAAAAGATCTTCTAAATTATAAAATGCTTTGTGAATGTTATCACGAGGTAGATGTAAACAATTAACTGAATTTTTCATCTTCCGAGAAATTTTATTAAAACATCACTCATTTCTTCGTTTGATTCCGTGCTTGGTGTATTAGGGATACGTACTCCCGACAAATAAATGCAGAGTAGCTTCTTTCTTTTCTGTAATCACTCATAATAATTTTAGGCACTTGTTCTGTGTCACCTTGGGTGAACATTTCCCTTTCTACCTCTAGCCATTCTGTTGTTCTCGAATTTATCCTTTTGTATCTGAGAGTAGGAGCTGTACCTGAATCATACAAAGGAGGGAACTGCCAATTTACCAGCTGTGCATTTTTCCTTTTCCTCCTGCACATTCTGTCTTCTCACTGATTTATTGGATTGAGTTGTTGCACCCAGACAGCTACATGCCAATCATGTGTACCCTGATTACTCATTATGAGCCTTAGGATACCAGACAACTCACTAATGAGCACATTATAATGCTGGCCAGTGCTAATTAGATGATAATCATGTGCACTGCTTTATTTACAGTCTATCCATTTAAATTAATTGGGCATTTAATTGAACTCAGTGTGAAAGAAATTGGAATTGGGTTTCAAGTTTATTTAAGTTATTTTCACTTCTCATCTCTTATAGGCAGGTGAAATTATTCCCTTGACCTGGACATTTAGAGCAAATATGAATGGAATAAATGCCTATTTTATAATGATACACACATATATGTAAATTTATCTCAAGATGTGTTTGGAAACAGCAACCAAATTTGCAAATTTTTTTTATCTCCACTATCATGCTTATGTGACCTGATTACAGAAAGATTCTGCATGCATAAGAGATATTAATCAATCCAACACTTAGCTGGAAATATGAGGTGAGATCCTAAACCAACCCAATGGGAATGTTCTGGTATTTTCTTAGGATAGGACATTTACATTTACATGAATAAATATGTGGCAAATGGTACCTAATTGTGATCCTACGTATTTTCCCTTTTTCATGACACAGTATCCAAATATCCTGGGGTATACATTTTTAAATGAGTGTATAATTGCTCAAAACTGCACGCATGAATGCATTACTGAATTCAAAGTGACCTTTCATTGAAATAATTTCCTAAGAGCATATGTAGAGTAGACCCAGAGTAACTATATGGAAAAAGGTTTCTAGACAAAATAATCCAGAGGCCAATTCTACTTTTTCTCTCAAATAATAGCATATCTGGTTTGTGGTCATCTGCTCTCATGCAGTTTGGAGAAGTATCAAATGACTCAGGATCTCTTCTCTAAATAAGCTGGGAAACGTGCTGCTCCAATTGTTTATAAGAACTGTTTATAGAAAAAAACCCATAAACGTTTCTTCTAAAATAATTGGAAGAAAACATGTCTTGGGAAGAGAACTCAAGGGGATTAGATCAAATGGCAGTTTTTCCAGTTATATTGTGTTTCATTAAACAATCTTAAGTTTTCTCTCTTTGTTGACTCCAACGGGTGAATCAAGTAAAATAAATGAGGTATAGAATTTTATTCACTCTGATAAGGGCCAATATGATTCTGTTTGTAACTTTTGGCATCAGAATGTTTGATTCTTCCAGGTCTTACGATGCTGCTTGTTCGTCCAAATGAGTCCAAATCTTTAGCCGAAACAAGTTTTACCAAGTTTCCATGTATGGTATAAGAACATGTTCCAAGGGAGAAGCTGGGCTCTTGTTTTTATAAGACCCAAATTGTGTAAAAACAATGGAGGCCCAGACTAGGAAATTCATGGAACTGGATATTCTAACCCTGTCTTTCCAATATGGTAGCTTCTAGTCACGTGTAGCTAGGAGGAACATGACAAAGGGCTAGTCAGAGTTGTGTTGTGTTTTAAGTATAAATACACATCCGATTTTGAATATTTAATATGATGAAGGAAATGATCTTATTAATAATTTGTGTATTGATTACATGTGATAACAATGCTTTGTATATATTGGGTTAAATGAAATATGTTATTTAACATTCATTGCACCTGTTTCTTTTTTCCTTGCTGTGACTAGAAAATTTAAAATTAAAGATGTAATTTGCATTAACGATTCACATTTTTATTGGAAGACACTGCTCTAACTTAATGGGTTAGTTGTCTTGGGGCTGACAAATTACTGACTACTTGTATAAATTTAAAATGATTATTCAACCAAGATGCATTGAGCTATCACTTTATACCAAGTTACTGAGTAAAGTACTGGGAATGTATTTCCTTTCATGTAGATACTGAAACTGGATTTGAAAAACAAATCACAGGAATAGGAGAGTCTAGAAATAGATTCACCAGGAATCCGACTTCTTATAGTGTATTCTAAATTTCTAATCACAAAAGTGAGCATGGTTGTCTCTTCCTGCATTATTCAGAATAGCTTGGAAACAATCTTAAAGTTCAAAAAAAGGGGATGGGGAAAAGAAAATTTGTCGAGACCTAATGTTTACCATGAAGCCAATGAAATGATAATATGGACCTATGTTTAGTCTTTTCGTGGAATGATGTTCATTGTATGTTGTGTAGAAGTGAGTTTCTGATCATTATGGGTGGTATGATGCCATCTGTCCGTGTGTGTGTGTGTGTGTGTGTGTGTGTGTGTGTGTGTGTGTCCAGCAGATCGGTTTCCTGAGATTTCCTTTCCTAATCATTCTGGAGACTCCCATCATCTCATTCCTTTTTTTTTTTTTTTAAGATTTTATCTATTTATTCAAGAAAGAGAGTGAGTGAGTGAGGAGCAGAGGCAGAGGGAGAAGCAGGCTCCCCAATCAGCAGGGAGTCTGATGTAGGACTCAATCCCAGGACTCTGAGATCATGACCTGAGCTGAAGGCAAATGCTTAACCAATTGAGCCACCCAGGTGCCCCCCATCACCTAATTCTTGATGTTTCCTAGGTCCCATCTCTTCCTCTTTCTTCATTTACTTTTATTTTAGGGAAAGCCTCCTGTGGCTTCCTGAGAAAATATGTGTGGGGAGGGAAAGTTTTGAAACCTTACATGACTGAGAGTTTCTTTAGGCTTCTCTCATTCCTGAGAACAGCTTTCTGGATATGGAATTCTAGGATGGAAATAATTTCCCCTCAGAATTTCGAAAGCAAATCTTTATGTCTTCAGACTTCGTGTTATTGTCAAGAGATTCTGTGTTATTATAATTCTTTAGTATATATAACATGTTTTGCCCTTTCCTTGGGGAAAGGAGACACTTTCCTTTGAGTGTCTTCTTTCCCCAGTTTTCTAAGATTACATAATAGTGTGCCCACAGAGGATCTTTACTTATTTATTACATTTGACATTAGTTGAACCCTTTCAGGTTGAAAGTTTATATTCTCCAGTTACAGGAAATATCTTCAGACCATATAATAATTTACTCCCCTTTAATCTTTCTTTCTAGAACTGCAATTAGCTAATTATTATACCTCCTAGGTTGTTCTTCTAAAATTTTTCTTTTTCTTTTCTTTCTACTTTTTGGCTCTATATTTTTGTCCCACTTTCAGGGAAATTTCCCCAATTTTATCTTCTAATCCTTCTACTTTTTTTTTCTCCTATAAAAATTAATTACTTGGGGTTATGGGATTAGTTTGATCATAGTATGAACCCATCTGAAAACATTAGAAATCACAGAAAGACTTGAGGTAAATGTCAGATAGAACAGAGAAAGCAAGTACCCCTATTATCTGAGAAACATTAATAATGTAAAATTGCAGAGATCAAATCCTTGCCAGTAGTAATATAAGATATGGGATAGATATGGAAACACTGGCGCTCCCTGGTGTTGTAAAATAAATTTGCAACTTTATTTATTTCTGTATTTTTAAGGTTATAATCCTTTACCTTGTCACTGAGCCTCAAAAACAACTGCTTTCCCACAAACCCTCTGCTGTCAACATTTTCCCACTCATCAATAACTTTCAAGTACCTTATTTGAAAAATGACTCTTACTCATTCATTTTTCACACCCCACACATTCCACTCCAGGAAACTGGCAACCTCCCAGCACAGAGCTTATGTCCTTCTTTGAAATGCACACTTAAACAAATGGATTTTGGTTTTCTTTCTTCTGTATTACAGGATGAGCACATGCATACTGAAAAATTTAATTCCTTCTTGCAGGCATCTTCATTCTGCAATGTTCTTGTTCCTGCCATTTTTCATGACTTAACTAGACGGCTGTCCTCCACCCCCTCCCTCCCTGACTTGGCAACCATCAATTCTAATGACCTAACTAATTAACTTACTAAACCTCCTTTATGGTTATTTACCAGGAAATATGGGACAGACACATAAATAATATACCTCAATATACAACAGCTCAGGCTTAATTTGTAGGCAAATTTTCACTTGTTGTCCATGGGAAGAAAAAAATGTGTACATCGAGTACATTTGGGAAAGAGATAGGGTAGGAAGACATCTTGATGGCAGGACAACTTGACAGGAACCGCTACTGAATTTTTCACTTCTGTTGTCAAGAGCTCTTTTTTGTTTTAGTGGTTTTTATTTTTATTTTTATTTTGGATGTTCATTTTAATGAACTCTTGCTTTTATTTAAATAGATGGAAATATCTCCTCATCTCATTATGTAAATTTATAGGCATTCTTAATGTTTTCCAAACCTTTGCTTTGGCTCTGTTACCTCTAATATCCTTGTTCTGGGCATTCTATTGCTGTCATTTTGCTTTTTGTGTTAAAATATTTTCTCAGTGCCTGGTGATTCTCAACAATCTATTCCTATGGAAGAGTGAGACACTGAAAAGCCAATGGGTACGTGTTGTTGGCAGGTGGGCTTCACAGTAGAGTAATCTGATTGGGGAGTTTCGTTGGAGGATCTCTGCCCCTGATAGTCTCTTTTCTTGGAGTTACCCAAAGGGTAACTCCTAAAAACTCCTGCCAGAAGAGGAGGGAGCTGGAATTTTTTTTTTCTGTCCATATATAGCTTCATATTCAATCCCTTTGTCTTCAGCTGCCCGTTCAAATGTGACTTGTGTCTCTAAGTGCAAGTGAGCTTCCCCATCCATCCCCAGTTCCTTTGCTAGAATTACAGAAGGGCAGCCATCCTGCTGCAGGAGGAGTGTGTACTTCTGTTTCCATACAGGGGCAACCAATGTGGAGGGTGGCGACAAGGATTAAAAACCTGGGTTAGAGTCTTTATCCCAGGCTGCTGTCCTTTATCTCTTTAAATGAAAACAGTGCATTTTACCTTGCTGCAGCTTCATATAGTGTTGAACAAAACAAAACCAAAAAAAGCCACACTGGCAGATTCTAGTGCAGTAAATGTTGACGTCATCACCCACCTACTACACCCTGAATCTATAAATCCACACTCCTAACTGGTAAGTCCCTGCAAATACTTGCTCCTTTCTTCCTCTCCCAGCCTGAGAGTATCCAGAGTATTAAAGCCCTCTTTTACCTATCCTCATTCTTAGAGATGAATGAGTTTGCTTTCACTTTAGTTCATCTTAGAGATGAATGAGTCTGCTTTCACTTGCAAGAAAACTTTAGCGAAGAAATAGTTGGTTGTCAGTCCTCCTGTTCTCTTCACACAGGATCCTGGTCCTCACTGACTGCCTATTATAAGTGCACTAGGCTCTGTGTACACTGAATTTTTAAAAATGCAAAGTATAGTGCTCTGCCCTTGAGGAATCCAAAGTCTCATTTGCTCTATGACTTCTCGTTAATTCCCATGTAGTTAGGACTGGCTTCTGCATGGAGAAAGCCACTGGGTAGTGGCCGAGCACCTGCTTGACATTGGATTTTCACTCATACTAACCCTAGTTTCTTTCATTTTCTATATACACATGTTAAAAACTAAGATAGTATTGAAGGTCATTAGAAATTAACCTGGATCCCAACATATGACAATGTCTGTAAAAGTAAAATATAATCATTTCTCCTTGAAGAAAAAAGAGAAAACTTGGCCCTCCTGTCATTGGTGCATGATCTGTACATGAAGTTCCTGAATCAGGTCAGCTGATGGGGGCTCCTGTGGTGACGAGTTTGTAATAGGCTCCTTTCTGGGCCATCAGTTCTTCATGGGTCCCCTTTTCAATCACTCTCCCCTGTGACATGACAGCAATGATATCTGAATTTTGGATGGTAGACAAACGATGAGCGATGACAATGCAGGTTCGACCTTCTCTGGCTTTGTCCAGGGCGACCTGCACTGTCTGCAAAGAGAAGGTGAAAAGTGATGCAAAGACACATGTTTGTTGCCTGGCCCAACATCGCAAGAATTCTGCTGAACATTAACATTGCAGTTCTCCGGAGTTAAACCGGAGTTAAACCCAAAGGCTTGACAGGTGGGAAAAGATGGCACACGTATTTGCCGACTGCAAGGCATCAATGATTTCATTGCATTCTACAGGCTGAGAAATTTCAGTGAAGCAAGAATGAAGCAAACTAGAGGTCACTGGAGTTTTAAAACACTTGATGGTCTCGTTGGCCAAAAATGAAACAAAGGAAACCATGTAAGGTAGCAGTTCGGTGGTCGCTCTGGATACTGATCTTCATTGAGGGCATTTTAATTCTCTCCAAAATGAACCGTCCACTATAAATGATAAATTTTGTAATTTTGCTTTGCCTGGTTTCATTTGCTTTCATGCACGCTGCACATTGGACACCACCTCTTACTTTGTGTCGTACACTGTCTACCTGCTCTGCCATGTAACTTTGAAATTATAAAATATGACGTGCCCATCCGATGACCTAGATTATTGTATTTCACTTAAGACAGCTAACTACTTACCCTTGGAAAAGTGCCACCTAGCCTAGACAGTCTTAAAAACAATTCTTATTTTAAAATTCAAATGCATTTTTTTAATTTGAAACAATTTCATTTTGCCTCACTTCCCCTCGACTATCGTCTTTTTGTTCCACCTGGTAGTGCCATTTATACCGTCAACGAATCAGAAAATTGAAAAGCGTGCCTTTTTATAAGGGCATATATTACAGCAAAAGACTCATTTATAATGATCTAAGACTTTAGAAAATCAATACATACCTTTTCGCTTTCTGTGTCTAAGGCAGAAGTAGCTTCATCTAGCAGCAAGATTTTAGGATCTCGTACAATGGCCCGAGCAATAGCAATACGTTGTTTCTCTCCTCGAGATAGTTGAGACCCTTGGGCCCCAACATTAGTTTCATATTTCTGGAAAAGGTATGGTAAGTTTGAGACCCAGAAACAGTCATTGTTCCTATGCTGGATGGAGCCTACATCAATGACCTCGCCGTGAATTTAAACAATTTTTTTTTTTAAATTGGGAATAACAAATGAGTCCTTTTCTAAAGGATGTCAAGTCCATTTAGGGTTATAAGAAAAATATAGCATTTGTTGGGAAACTAGGGGATTTTATATCCCTTTCTCTGCATTTATTTTAGGTTTGTATATTTTTTTCTTTCTCCCTGTCTATGAGATCTCTGTGATTTAAGATTCCTGATTTCCAAACCCTTATCTGGAAGATCTTTCCAAGGTGGAGTGATCCTACCAATGCAAGGGCCCTTTGAGAGATCTTTCGGTCCATCCTCTTACTGGGAAGGCATCATTCTGGATCACAAGCTTATGTGCACATCCCTGCTCTGCTGCTTACTAACTCTGTGAGCATGAACACATTATTTAAATTTCTTTGAGCATCCAACTTGTCTGCATCCAAATGCAGACATTAATAACTAATTCATATATTTGTTGTTTTAGGTGAAGTTATGAAGGAAAATCCCTAGCTAGATGCCTGGCATGGCTACATAAAAAATAGTTAACATTCATGGAATATTTACCATGCATTGGGGATTGTGTTAACTAGTCCAGGCAGATGATCCTTTAACATTCACAGAAATAATTTTCTCCCTACTTTACAGATTACAGACTTAGGCACAGACAGGTAAGAAGATTGTGTAAAGACAAACAAATACAAAGCAGTGAAGGTGAACTCTAAATTCAGGTGTGTCTTACTTCCGAGACTTTGCCCTTGAGCACTACTCTCCCTTGCCTTCCACAACAAGCATGTTTCCTCCCCATCTTCCCTGCCTCCTGAAAAATGCTAACCGGCCAAGAGAGATTCCTGATAGCCTGCTTTGTCCTAGTAGAGAAACAGTGCTCAGTGAAGGGCATGATGGGTAAGTCCGTATGAGAAAGAGACCATAAACCGCCTCCAAGACACTGTCTCCCACAAAATGAGGACGTGTTCAGCAAAGATTCATGGAATAAAGGAATCTCTCAGGAACACAGGAGCTTTGCTCTTTGTTCAGGATGCAACAACCAGTAATTTCCACATGCTTGTGGCTTACATTACCCAGGGTAGAGCCAGGCTAAGACTTAAGAGCCCTTGTGAAAAAGAACAAAGGAAAGAACCCACCATAAGAGCACAAATTTTAGAAACATAATCACTTACAAAGAAAAGCAATTTTCCAGTGATATTTAAAAAGAGGGGAGAACGGTTAAAAGTTTGGTTCCTAAAATTTTGTTTCCATGTGTTAGTTTTCTTTGTGAGAAACCCCCAAGAGGCTCTTGGTGGATGGGAAAATGCAAAGTCAATATTGTACTAAGTTCAAACTCGGCTCTGCAAAAGTGAGCAGCACGAAGGCAGGTGCAACTCCCCTCAGCACGCACAGAGTATGCTGCTAATTAATGCCATCATGATCATGACTATAATCATAGCAGCAGCTCTCTTTGGATGGCTATTACGTGTATTCTTCCATTTTAATGTTGTTTTGCCAATGGCCGAGTCTCAGAAAAGATAAGAAATTGTGCCACAGTTACACAGCTAGTGAGTGGCAGAGTTTGAGTTCAAACCTATGCCTGTGCCAAATCTCAGGATTGTTTCCCACCTTGCTCCTTGGAGGCTCAGTGTAGTTGTGCTTTATGTACAATAAGTTTCATGGCATCTTTTGCGCTGGATAATATAATACTAAACACTAAACACTAAAAAGTAGGTTGATGACGGACATTTTTTGCTTAAAAGACAGAGGCTTGGGAGGGAGACAAACCATAAATGACTCTTAATCTCACAAAACAAACTGGGGGTTCCTGGGGGGAGATGGGATTGGGAGAGAGGGAGCGGGCTATGGACATTGGGGAGGGGAGGCGAACCATAAGAGACTATGGACTCTGAAAAACAACCTGAGGGTTTTGAAGGGTCAGGGGTGGGAGGTTGGGGCAACCTGAGGGTTTTGAAGGGTCAAGGGTGGGAGGTTGGGGGAAAGGTGGTGGGTAATGGGGAGGGCACGTTTTGCATGGAGCACTGGGTGTTGTGCAAAAAGAATGAATACTGTTACGCTAAAAAAATAAATAAAATGGAAAAAAAAAAAAAAAAAGACAGAGGCAATCCCAGGGCCAGGGCACCAGGAAAAGACCTGTGTTGACTTTGACCCTCTCCTTGAGCCACAGTCATAACACTTTTTGGTCGCTCTACCTCTGCCCATCCCGATCTCCCACAGGGACAGACTCTGACCTAGTCCTCACCTCTGGGAGTGACATGACAAAGTCATGCAGCTGCGCCTGCTTTGCGGCTTCTATGACTTTTTCCATGGGGATTTCTTTGGTGGTGTCCCCATACTTGATATTGTCCATGATGCTACAGGCAAACAACACTGGCTCCTGGGAAACAATCCCAATGTTCGATCGGAGAAACTGGACATTGACCCTTTTGCTGTCATGCCCATCTATCATCTGCCAATAGAGGGGACAAGCAGAGCATTAAGTTTTAGAATCCCAGCAGTGAGGAAGGTTCATATTCTAGAGGTAGCATTACACAAGACATTTGCTTTGCTTAAGAGAGAAAAAATCCCTGGAGTCTCACAAGTAAGTTATGTTTCCTTTGACCTCTGGAGGTAATGTGTTTCAGGAGTGGTGTTAGAGTTAGGATCGTATTATGGTTGGTTTCTTTGTTTTCCAAAGTCTAGCTTTACAGGCAGTGCAAATGAGAAAGGCACTCAGAACGGTTATTTTGTCAAGAAAAATTTCCCCTTAAACACTGGTGCAGTACATCCCCTACAAGTATGAAGAATTGCTCCATTTTGAGACTCCACAGGTTATGAAAGGGGCTTTTCTATGTAAAGCTTTGGACTATATAAGAATTAAATCTGTTTCCTTTATTTTACTGATACTAACATGAGATAATAGACCCAATTAAGAAAGTACATTTATTCACTTAGTCAACAAACATATATTGAATTTCCTGTTGCAAGGACACCATGCTAGGCAGTCTTTTGGCTGCTAGGTGAAGAAAAAATAATCTGTGTTCTAGTTATTCGTGGGCTAGACACTCAAATACAGGAAAGCAAATATCTACCAGTTGAGCTGTTTCACTTAAAAACCTTAAAACAGTAAAGGTATGATATGTCTAACACTACCATAAATTGTTTAGCCTTATGATTTCAGAAAAAGATTATGTTAAATGTTGTGAACATGCTATATTTTCAATAAATTCTCAGCAATGGAAAAAGCAAACATTCGTTGGAAAACAATGTAGGGCATTCTTCAGCAATTAGCCCTCGTTCATCTTCCTCTACTCATTTTCCATAGTACTTATAGTTTGCAAAGCACAATTTAATTACCTAATTACATACTGGAGCTCTTTGCTAATTATTGTACATGAGTTAGTATTGTAAGCCCCCAAAAGGCAGAAGACATGCTTCATGCTCCTTAGAATCTTCCAGAGGGCCTAAGACAGTACTCTATATCACAAGAATTTAATGTTGAAAATGTTGAAAGCTGCATTTGGTAGCTTTCTTAAGAGCAAAGACAATTTTTACAAATTGCATAAAAGGTGGTATCTTTCCACTTGAAAAAGGTTCGCAGAATTGTTTTACAATGATACAACAAAGTGTATTGTGTTTATGAGATGCAAGGAATCATGCTGATTTCGTCACGGGCATTGCTTCCTACCTATGACCAGAACAGGCACTGAGCACATTGAAAGAAACACATTTAAAGTATACGTTAATGCTGGAAAGCTCAAATGTGAAGGATTTGGGTCCCTGTATGTCTCATAGTTCACAGTCAACCTGGGGTGATAGGGTGATCTGACATTTTGGGAAATTAGACCCTCTCCTTTGCAGAGATCAGACACCAGTGTGATGTGCTTTCTAGGTTCATCGATCACTACTTACTTTTAAGCAAATTAAAATCTTTATACCAAAAATTAATAATAACATGATTATAAATTATATATAATCAACTCTTTCTCCTTATTTGCACAATTTCCTCAATTCTACCAATATCTGTTCACTTGTTTCTTTGTTTTGCTTTATGCAGGGGACTCTTTAGTTGCCTTCTTTGAGCTTCATCATTTATTTTCTTAATGTGAATGGCAATGAAGATTATCCTACCCACAGAACTCAAAACAGCTTTTTTTTTTTTAAATATTAGGATTAAGCAACCAATCAAGTGTGAAGCAGAATAAAACATTTTCAGACCTATACCTCTGAATCATTTCGTAGAAAACTACTGGTGGATGCACTCCAACAAAGGGAAAAGGAAACCCAGGAAAGAAGATATGGAATTAGGAAATAATGGATCTAATCCAAGGAAACTTGGCAGGAACCTCAGAGGGTGACAACTGTTCAGCAGCCACAAGTTGTAATTAATCCAGACAGTGATAGACATGAGAGAAAAAAGAAGTTCCCTCAGAAAAGGCAGCAGGATAGAGACATTGGAAGAGTATAAAAATCTTATATAAAGGCAGAGGATGCAAGAAAAAAGAAAGCCTTTCAGAAAAGGATCAAGAAAGAAAATGTACTGCTGACCTACCTCACCACTTGACTAGGGGATGAATAATATTTGCATAGTCATAACAAAAGTTGTTAGTAGATTTTTAACTTTTAGAGTTAGCCTAGAGTGAAAGCTGAAAGATAGTAAATGTTATAAACAGAATATTACTGTTTTGCATTTTGATAATATAAAAGTACAGTTATTAGGACTGGAGAAATAAAAGGAGGAAGGAAGAGGTGAAAACAAACAGAACTTCTACTAACCTCATATCAGAAAATGAGAATTCAAGAGATACTATCTGTAGGTGGTGGAAAAGAAGCAGAATTACATTCATTAAATGTACAAAGAGAGGAACTGTCTAAAGTGATATATCTATGTTGGGAGGACGTGCATAAGGGGAAGGGGAGTGGGAAGGATAAGCTAAATTTCCATCTCTTGAGAATAAATCAACAGAGAGTCTAAATTTGTTAAATTGGGAAATAGCAGCATAATCATATTATGTAGAGACACTGAGGTAATCATTGAAAGATCTAAAAACATCATGTAGTTAAAAATAGTCTTTGAGGGGCGCCTGGGTGGCTCAGTGGATTAAGCCGCTGCCTTCAGCTCAGGTCATGATCTCAGGGTCCTGGGATCGAGTCCCACATCGGGCTCCCTGCTCAGCAGAGAGCCTGCTTCCCTTCCTCTCTCTCTGCCTGCCTCTCTTGTGATTTCTCTCTGTCAAATAAATAAATAAAATCTTAAAAAAAAAATAGTCTTTGAGCAGAGAAATGGGGAGCGGCAGAAAAGGGTAGAATAACAGGATGTTTTTTATCACAAATCTTTCCTATTTTATTTTGTATCCCTCTGTATATATCATTTGGAAAGAAAGAAAATGAAAAGGGTAGAAAAGAGAAGAAATGCTCTGGAAAATGAGCAACAAAGCAGTTCACCAATTTTTCCAAATCTCCTTGCCAAAGTTTTATGGCACAGAACTACCAATTTGAGTTCTTTATGTCATTTAGACGTAAGTTTCTCAAACCAGGATTGTCAGATTTTTCGTACTACACGCCCCTCCCCCCTTGCTTATTTATCATTCCATTCCTTATCGCCCCCGTCAGTTTTTCCCTTCATGGTCATTAGTTTCCTGATTAGTTTGCACTTTCTGCTCCATTTACAGGTAAGTGAACACTTCTGTTAAACACACTCATCTCTAGCTTTGCCGTACGCCCAGTTTGCTTTGTCTAACTGGTCAGCAGGACATCTGGAACTGGAAAGAATATGGTGTTAGAAAGTGTGAGGTAGAATCAGGTCACCCAGCAAATGACTGAAACTGGAAAATATCCATAGGGGTAAGAGTCCAAAGCAAGCATTTTAGAGTGAGTCTGGCAAGGTGTGATCTGGAAACCACGTTGAAGCAGTTGGAGACGCTCCGCAGAAAGCAAAATTCTCCGAGGCATTTGCATTGCTTACCAGCTTTCCTTGGTCAGGATCATAGAAACGTTCCAACAGCTGAATAGTGGTGCTTTTGCCACAACCACTGCTTCCAACAAAGGCCAACGTTTGACCTGGACGAACCGATACTGAGAGACCATTCAGAACTTGAATATCAGGTCGAGAAGGATATGTAAATTTACAGTCAACAAAGTCAATCTGGCCCTGAAAGTTGTCCTGTGGATGGGAAGATAGGTTTTATATAGGTTCCTACTAGAACCTAGAGTACTGAAAATGCAGCTAACTCTGAGTTTTAAGTCCTTGTTTCAGATACCTTCAACAGCCTGCAACCACAGTGCAAAGTCTGAAGACGGCCACGTGATGAAACGGCATCCTGTTCCCTATTCTGGCAGGTAGAGGCTAAAGGGAGGTTTGAGCAGTGAAATGAAAGATGCGAGACCTCTCATTCCCATTTTAACCTAAAGGGATTTCCTCGTCATCCATTCCTTGACATTCTGAATGGAAAAGAACGACTAGAAGATACGATTCCATTGCAGAGGCCAGGAACTGTCCAAACCCCTACAGTTGTGCTCCCCTGAAGATTTCGAATAATAGCATTATGCTTCAAATGACTCAGAAAGTTACTTGCACCCATCCAAAGGTGGACGCCTTTATCTGAATCATGAATTATAGAAAGATATAGACATTTAATAACAACAGGAGGAATGGGTCACTTGACCAATTCACAAAGATTTCTGAATTTTGTTCAGCTTTACTAGGGTTTGGTTTGGTGTTGCTCTCTTGAACATACTGAAATATAAACAAAAATAGGCAGGGGGGCACCTGGGTGGCTCAGTGGGTTAAAGCCTCTGCTTTCGGCTCAGGTCATGGTCCCAGGGTCCTGGGATCGAGCCCCACATCGGGCTCTCTGCTCAGCCGGAGACCCGCTTCTCTTCCTCTCTCTCTCTGCCTGCCTCTCTGCCTACTTGTGATCTCTGTCTGTCAAATAAATAAAATCTTTAAAAAAAAAAAAAAAAAAAAAAAAAAAATAGGCAGGGAGGATTAAAAAACACCTGTGAGGACTATCAGAAGAAAAGATACTTTGTTGAGATCAATTTAGTGTTCTGGGGTTCCATATGAGCTAAAACTTGAACCTAGATAAACATTAAATCAATGTTATTGGACAGGAAGAACTGGTTTTTCTACATCCCGTGCCAGAACATTGGTAGAAAACACGGTGGTTGGGTAGGTTTCAAAAGACATCCAGCTTCATTCATTCTGGAACTAAGTGTGTTTTACATTACACAGAATTTAGCATTCACTGGATATCATTGCCTTATTCAAATGCCAGCTTTATGAATAATTTTAATGCTAATTTACTTCATTCCTTTACATTTATAAATCTACTGTCTGTGCATTCTGAGTGCATATGAATGAATCCATAAACTGCAGGAATTGAAAAGCTAAGTGGTATCATCTGACCAGCCCCAACGGCCCTTCTGCGCACATGTACACACTCATAAGCACAGTCCTCCCACTCCCCCTGTACCCCCCTCAGTACTCACCCACTTTTCACCTGCACTGCTATACACCTTGATTGGGGGTTGTCGGTCCAGCAGTTGAAAAAAGCGTGCAGCTGATATCTTAGCTTTGGCATAACTAGGGGTGTAAGAGGAGGCTCTTCCAAGGGCTGTCGCGCTGAGTACAACCGAAGAGATCACCCTGCAGTAGGGCAGACACCCGGTAGAGAAAGAGTGTGGGGCGGTTGGTAGGACAGCCTAAGAGGCACACATGGCGGGAGGCAGCCCTGGTTCTGCTAGGAAAGAATGGAGCAGCCTTGAACAGGTCTCCCTTGACTTGTCTGGGAATGGGGGCTCAGTTTGCAAATGAGTTCTATGTAAAAATGGTGAGTTGAATTGAACAAGGGGTGTTCACACCTCCAAACCCTGCTTTAAGGATGATAACCTCTTTTTCAAAAACTTTTTTTGGGGAAAAAAAAGACTCCTTAAAAAAAAAAAAAAAGAAGGGAGGGGCTTGAAAGATCACCAGATTGGGTTGAGTTCTTCCAAAGCTAACATTCTTTGAGTCTCTGTGTAAAACACAAGGATTAGTGATTTAAGCATCCTTTTGTACCAAGCATGCATGTCATTCATGCTCAGACACCATGGGAAAGATACAATTGTCTGCTTGCTTCTCCAGCCTTTAACTATATTCACGGGGTGCATAATTAGTGAGTGAATGGGTGTGTGAATACAGGAGTGATTAATATGGTGAGAGAGAGCTCCGACTGAAGGGATGCACAGAGGACCTGCCTCAGTGGTGGTGGAGGGTGATGTACACAGTGTTTACAGCTGAGTTAATGAACAGGGATTCTTTTAGGCTAGACTTGCAAACCCAAACATCTCTAGGAGCCCAGCCCAAAGCTTAAAGCAATAGAAAGCACCTGGAACAAAATGGGAAATGGTGGAAGGTGATGTTTCAGTTTTTAAAGAGAAGCCAGAAGTTGGGAATTTTCCACACTTTCCCAATTTTTACATATGCACAAATAATTCTTCAAATATCTCACATAAACTAACAAGTCAACAGTATGTGATATCTGATTTGGGGGTTCACAGCTCTGAACAGGCCAAAATTCAGAAAAGAGGCTTTCCTGATCGGGGTGGGTCGAGTGGGGCAGGAGAAGAAACTTCTTCTATATTTTTAGAAGAAATATAGAAGGCAAGAAGACAGAACTCATAGCTTGAGAAGGACCCCAAAAGAACAGATTTCTACCGGGACCACTTTTCCTAAGGTCTTCCCAAGGCCTTCTTAGACCATTCCCCCTCATCGCTCTAACATCCCCCCACACCCCCCACACTACAGCCATATACATGCACCCCTCGTCCCTTTGTACCCTGACACCGTTTGGCTCTCACCTCCAGAAATGTGAAAAAATGGATTCAAAGCTAATCTTATCAGAAGAGCAGGCACAGATTATAAGAAAAGAACATAATTCCCCTGTCCTGGCCTTTGCTGTCTCCACCTGGCAGGATTCAGCTGGAAACATGCCCTTCTTGCAAGAAGTAGAGTTCAGGTAAGATGGTTCAAAGAACCCTCTGGTCCAAGGCCTCTAGATTTTCTCAGTGTTCACCAGTATGGCCGACTGTAAATGGTTCGTTCATCCTATTACTCTGCACACATCCCTTTGCAATATGACTTTTTTTACTCCTCTGTGATATTGTGAATTACAGTGAGAAATATCTATTTGGTCTTTGGCTCCCGTCCTGGCACAGAGCTCTCAAGTCCTTGGAAGTTCCTAAATTTGGAGAGCGATCAAGGTGTCTTTGGTTATGTTAATGAGGTGCCTTTGAAAGGCCCCTACTAACCTAGAGCTGGGGCAGGTTGCCAGGGGAAGCAAGCACACAAGTAGAGGGGTGGAAATTTCAGTCCTATACCTGCTAGGGTGTCTGAAGGGTCTAAGGAAAGTGATATGCCCAGTCTTGTAGGACAGAGCCCTTAACCTGTGAGATCCGATCCGACACGATTTCCTGATAAATGGTGTCAGAATTAAGTTGAACTGTAGGACAGCCACTGGAGGTCAGAAGTGTCTGTGTGACAGCAGTGTGACAATAAAAGAGAAACACAATCGGGTCCTCTCCTTGAAAGGTAGATTTTCATTCTCTTAAGTCTGGGCTCGGTTGTATGACTTTACTCTGCTAAAGAGATATTTGAAAATGTGGTGCCTTTAGGGACTCGAAAAGTGGTTTCACAAAGCACAACAGGGCTTGCTCTCTTCTGCTGTGCTGATGCTGAGACGGTGTCAGGAAGAAAACAAGCTCACCGGCTAGAGACGCCACGAGGAGACAGAAGACACGCAAAAGCTTGACTGAATCAGTCCAGTCCAGAAGAACCACCCTGACAACCCACAGAATCTTGAGAACTCATAAACCCCAACGGTTGAAGACACCGAGGTTGGTATGGTTCATTAAAGCAGCGAAGGCTACCTTACAGAGCCAGGCTCTTCCTCCCTAGACTGCTGATCTTTTTCGACCTTGGCCTGATAATCCTCACCTGAACACATAGCTGAAATGGAGCCCCTCGTTGGGGATTAAGTAACCCCCGTATCTGTAGGAAGCAGAATTAGCAACAAACACCATGCACTGGGAAAACCCAAAGCAGAATCCATAAACGTTCGCTTTTCGAAAGGCGGTCTTGAACGGCTTCTCCAGCTCAGTCTCAAATGCTTCAATAAACTGCCTCTCCTTTCCAATCCCAGCGACAGTGCGGATATTACCCAGAGCTTCACTTGTAATCTGAAAAGTGGAAAAGAGTGTTGGGAATAAAAGAGCAGAAGTAACTACCCTCGTGATGTTTCAGCGGCTACGTGGACTCGATCTGGTGTAAATGGCAGAAGGCGGTATGTGTCTGCGACAGAGGCATCATCTGGGAACACAAAGACCCTGAGTCAGTTAAACTCAAGTTCTACTTAACACTAACATGGACTTATTGCCACTTCCCCTAGAAGAAAGAAGGCGGAAAATGCACCCACGCTGATCCTTGAAAGCTTTTTAGCTCTTTTGTGAATTTATTTGAAATGTCTAAAACGATATCTTTAGATGTCTCCCAACACAAAAGATACTTAACAATGTGAGTTCAAAATGTGATTATATTTTCTTAAAAAAATTAATCTGACCAAATATTATATAAAGTCGATTTTTAGTCTATACTATGAATCTGTATTTGTTTTAACCTGTACGTTAGGGTAGATCAGCACTGTTTTGGAATTGGCATATCCTACCCTAAAAGAGTCCAAAGGTGGGCTACACTTCTTGGCTTGTCTACTTGGGCAATGTTCACATTCCCTCTCTTAAGAAACAAAACCTAGATAACTGTAAATTTGTTAAAAGAGTAAAGGTGTGTGCGTGTGTATGTATGATTCCTTATACCTGATAAATGTCTATGCCGCCATCTCCCCATTTACCTGATAACCAGATACTCATTAGAACACACTTTTAAAAGCGCATCCCTGAAAACTAAGAGTATTCAAGACCTAAACTGTATGTCATAGTTCTATTTGGGAAAGACATTTGTTAAAAGTCTAGCAGACACTAAAGTGTGAAAATCCCAAAGTGTGTGCCATTCAAAAAATGGTAGGTCCTCTCTGTGGGGGCAGCGTGACCTGGGGAAAACATTTAGCTCAAAAACCAAGCAGACAGAAAACTGAAGTCTCCACTCCTGCAAATAAGAATATACTGAATTGCAGGGGGGGGGGGGGGCGCGCCTGGGTGGCTCAGTGGGTTAAAGCCTCTGCCTTCAGCTCAGGTCATGATCTCAGGGTCCTGGGATCGAACCTCCCATTGGGCTCTCTGCTCAGTGGGGAGCCTGCTTCCCTTCCTCTCTCTCCGCCTGCCAAATGAATAAATAAAATCTTAAAAAAAAAAAAAAAGAATATACCGAATTGGGATGTGGAGAAAACAACCACCGGAGAAGGCGTTGAATATGGAGCCCTCGCTGTTTGCCCCGCTGTTTCTGTACACCTGCTCGCACTCATCGGAGCTTCATTGTCACAGCCTTCAGGCCAAGGCACACATAAAAAAGGCCAGTGGGAGGCTTCTGGGGATGAACGTTTGTAGGCTAACAGCTTCCTTAAATCTCTCTGTACTGCTCATTCTTAACAGTTTGACAGCCACTGAGCTGTAAGCAGTTGGAAAATTGGGTCTGCGAGATTACCTGGCCGGCGGTCTCCAGAGCCTCCTTGTCTTGAGAAGCAAAGCCTGTCAGCATTCTGGTCTGTATGGCTCCCGATAAAGCCAAGAAGGGGAAGAAGCACAGTATGACCAGGCTTAGCTTCCAGCTAAAGAAGAAGGCAATGATCATGGCCACAGTGATGTTAGTGAAGGAATTGACCATCATTCCAATTTGAGAGCCGGTTGCCTGCAAACCAAAAGCAATGAACCGATCTCAGACACGCAGTCTCTCTTACCAAATTCCACTATGTGAAAAGGCAATCTTATACAAAAAAGAAAGTATCCTGATAAAATATGCATAACATGATGTTTATACTTACACTTAGCCCTTCATAAGTATACAATTCCGTGGCATTAAATACATTCAGGCTTGTGGAACCATCACCACCACCAATGCCCAAAATCTTTTTATCATCTACAATAAGAACTCTGAATCCATTAAATAATAACCCCTCTTCCTCCCTCTCCCCAGCCCCTGACAACCTCTATTCTACTTTCTGTCTCTATAAATTTGCCTCTTCTGAGTACCTAACCACTTAGGTAGCTTCTGTGTCACACAATAGCCTTCTGTGTCCAGCTTATTTTACTAAGCATATCATTTTCAAGGTCCATCCACGTTGTAGCACATATGAGAATTCCTATTCCTTTCAAAGCTGAATAGTATTTCATTATATGTATGTACCACATTGTGTTTATCCATTCATCTGTTGATGGACGCTCACATTCTTTCAACTTTGGGCCATATGAATAATGCTGCTATGAACATTGATGTACAAATATCTACTTGTGTCCCTGTTTTTCTTCTTTTGGATATATGCCTAGGAGTGAAATTACTGGGTCATTTGGTAGTTCCATGCTTAAAAAGATGTTTTAAAATAATGAGCTCCCTAATGCATTCGAAGACTGGATTAATAAAAGTCCATATTATTCACAGCTTTGTGGAAGCTCATCCATTGACTGATCTCATTTCACGGGTGTCAGAGCCATAGCAGTCCGTATGAGATTAATTCAGCCCTAAGCAAGGGCTGCTTGTATGTCAGGTGACTATGCATTTGGTCTGCTTGAAACTACCCAGGACTTGGTCTTATGATAATCTTTTCGATTATTCAGCGAAGACTGATGCTTGTTCTGTAATTATAGTTTTGAAATCTGTACAAGACTATTCTAAGAGCCCACGTTGATTCTCATTGAAGTTAAACTGCTCATTGGTACAAAATCACATGTTGACTTAATAACTAGCTGTTCCATCAATATAAAATGGACAAAAAGGATTCAGTCTCAATATAGGTTGAGAAGAGACACTCGTGGTAATTACTATTCATAATAAAAATTATTTCATGGTGGGGCGCCTGGGTGGCTCAGTGGATTAAGCCTCTGCCTTCGGCTCAGGTCATGATCCCAGGGTCCTGGGATCGAGCCCCACAATGGGCTCTCTGCTCAGCGGGGAGCCTGCCTCCCCCTCTCTCTCTGTCTGTTGCTCTGCCTACTTGTGGTCTCTCTCTGTCAAATGACTAAATAAAATATTAAAACAAAATTATTTCATGGTTTCAAATCTTCTTTCAGTTGCAACTATGCAGATGTGACCAAAGGTTGGTGTCTTCTGTGTAGAAAAGACTTGCATGGGTACAATTGCAAGATTTTTGTCAGGATTTTAGAGACTTTAGTGTTATTTAAAAAATAAAGAATTCGAAACAATCACAGGTAAACCCTTAGGTAACCATAGGTACTAAGGAAGTGGTAGACAAGACTAATTTACATCTTCATACTGTATTAAAGACTCACATGGAATATGAGCTCTCTGCTCCCAAGAATTCCTATATATTGCTTATAATTTCCTTGAAGATAGGAATGAAAAGCTAAATTAAAAATTTATATGTACACCTATATTTATAGCAGCATTATCCATAATAGCCAAAAGGTGGAAGCAGGTCAAGTGCTCGCTGACAGATGAATGAATAAACAAAATGTGGCCTATACAAACAATGGGTTATTATACAAGCCTTTAAAAAGAAATGAAATTCTGACTCATGCTACAACATGGATGAACCTTGACCACATCAAGTCAGGTGAAATACACCAGTCATGAAAGGACAAATATTATATGGTTCTGCTTATATGAGGTTCCTGGAATAGTCAAATTCATTAAGCCAGCATGGGATGGTGGTTATCGGGGATTGAAGGGTTGGCGGGGAGAGGGGAAATTAATATTTAATGGGTACAGAGCTTCTATTTGGGATGATAGAAGTTCTAGATATGGAGAGTGGTGGTGGTTGAATAACAGTATGAATATACTTAATGTCACCGAATTGTACACGTAAAAATGGTTACCAATGATAAATTTTATGTTTTGTATATTTTACGACAGTTAAAAGGAACAAATGAATTTCTGGTTGGCAAGGACACTCAGGCATTATAGAGAATTTGGAAAATAGCTGCTAAGTTCTTTGGGATGTTATCATTTTGTTTTACATTCTACTCATTCAATATTTTTTAAAAATTTAGAAAGTAATACAGCTCAAGGTATGCAAAATAGATTACATATACAACAATAAACATTTTCACAGGGGCGCCTGGGTGGCTCAGTGGGTTAAAACCTCTGCCTTCGGCTCAGGTCATGATCTCAGGGTCCTGGGATCGAGTCCTGCATCGGGCTCTCTGCTCAGGCAGGGAGCCTGCTTCCCCTTCTCTCTCTGCCTGCCTCTCGCCTACTTGTGATCTCTGTCTGTCAAATAAATAAATTAAAAATCTTAAAAAAATTTTTTTTCACAAAAAAGGGACCAGTCTTGATATTACTTTGTACTTCAATTTTTTTCACTTGGTATAACATAACCATCCCCCAAGATCATTACATTAATACCTTGAAAAATAGCTGCCTAATTTTCCTTCGTATGGATGTATTCACTCAACTATTTTCTTATTGGTGGATATTCAGGTAGTTTCCAGGGGATTTTAGTAATTTTTGATCAATATAAACATACATTTGAATGCACATTGTCACAAAATAGGAGAGAATTTACTCATATGAATTTTAGTCAGAGAATTTGCAGACTTGATTATTCTCTAAAAAATGTTGGCAATTCAAACTGTAACCAATATTTTTTTTTTATTTGACAGAGAGAGAGATCACAAGTAGGCAGAAAGGCAGGCAGAGAGAGAGAGGAGGAAGCAGGCTCCCTGCTGAGCAGAGAGCCTGATGCAGGGCTCGATCCCACGACCCTGGGATCATGACCTGAGCCGAAGGCAGAGGCTTTAACCCACTGAGCCACCCAGGCACCCCCTGTAACCAATATTTTATGACAGTGTCAGTTTCTCCTCATCCTCACAAGTATAGGAAGTTGTCATTCATGATAGTTTTTATTGGGTTGATAGGTGGAAAATGGTGTTTCATTGTTTAATTAGTATTTTTCTATTAATAAGGTTATACAATTCTTCATTTGTTCATTATCTCATTGCACTTCTTTTGTTGTTGCTTGTCCGTATGCCTTTTTAAAAAATCTTTATTACCTATTTTTTTAATTCTCCGACCAATTTTAGGAGCACTACAATTGTTAGGCTTACTAGGTATATTAATCCTTGTTACAAATATTTTCATAATCATTTGTTTATACAAAAGTTTTAAGTTTTTATGTAGTCTGACAAGTCTACTTTATGTATTTTTGTCTTGTTTATGAAAATCTCCTCTTCCTCCTCTTAGCACTCTACTCAAGTGTTTGAAAGTTCTAGTAATGAAATAAAACAAGAAAATAAAATAGTTGGTATAAGTATTGAAAAAGAAAAAATAGAGAAATAATTATCTTTCTTTGCATATAGTTTGATTATATGCCTAGAAATTCAAAAGACTATATTAAATTTTTAAAAAATTAGTTAATAAAACCTGAAAAAGTGGATGGCAATAAGATAAATATACAACTAAAATCTCAATCTATGACATTCATTCAGAATTGTGAAAAAATATGTAAGAAAAAATGAACAAGATAGTGATATATTAAGGTATCTGTGTATTATATATACTAGACATAGCATATAGTATATTGTGTAGTTATAAATCTTACTAAAAACTAAAGATTCTAGTTTATGTGTTTCTCTTGGGAACTTTTAGTATCCTCACAACAACAACCTTTGTGCATGGGAGTGGGGGAAGGGTTGTGGCTGCATAGATGTATTCGGTGGGAATCAAAATAAATTTTTTGAAGAAGCCAAGATGATTTTAAATACATTAGAACAGTTAATGTCCAGGAATAAATAAAACAATTTTGAGGGGGAAAAACTATTGTGCAAGGATCTAACTTACCAGATAATAAACACTTATCATAAAGTTACATAACTAAAACAGGAAGGTCCTGGCACAGAATAAATCAAACTGATCAATGAAAGAGAAGAGAGAATCCCCATAGCTCCAAGCATCCATAGGAAGTTGATATTCACAATGCGCAGGAGGATTTCAAATAGCTGGAAAACGAAATCTACATTAAATTTTGGTGGAAGAGTATTTTCTATACAGCTTGGAGGGGAAAAAAGGCAAGATTTCTACCTTACACGAATATTAAAATAAATTTGATCCTGGTTAGCAATCACATTTAAAAAAATGTTTAACCGGGGTCCCTGGGTGGCTCAGTGGGTTAAGCTCAGGTCATGATCTCAGGGTCCTGGGATTGAGTCCTGCATCAGGCTCTCTGCTCAGTGGGGAGCCTGCTTCCCCCTCTCTCTCTCTGCCTGCCTCTCTGCCTACTTGTGATCTTCCTCTATCTGTCAAATAAATAAATAAAATCTTTGAAAATAGATAAATAAAACTAAAAAATAAAAAATGTTTAACAAAACATGAGAGAAACTCTTAGAAACTTTTCATTTTTTTAAAAGAATAAGAAAATTTTTGGAAGATGATCAGATGCTACTCTCTGAATTCAAGTGAGAGTGAATAACCTTAAAAAGCCCCTTGCAGATTGAAGGATGCAAAAATAGAAGAAATAAGCTGATTGCTTATTTATTTGATCTAAGCTTGAGAGTCAGGTAAACTGGACACTAGAATACTCAGATGGTAAACGTGAGATTGCTACAGACTTTCTTCAAGCAGTAAGACAATGCACATTAAAACCCTTCAAAATGATTATACACTCTGAGCCAGTGATTTTATTTTGAGAACAAAAAAATGATAAGGATATGCCAAGCTTGATATAAAATGCTTAAGTTGCTTATAAAGAAGGAAAGCAGAAATATGTTTAGATAAGGAATTCTTAAATGATGACACCTTAAAATAATGGATTATAAAACCATCAAAATCTACTCTAGAAGAATATATAATTACCAAAATATGTTCACATCAGATTGTTGTAGGGGAAAAACAGAAAGATTACAAAACAATATGTTCAGTGTGACCCAAAGTCTATGAGAAACACATTTATATCTAGAAAAAAAGCTCTGAGGAAGAAGATCTCATGCTCCTCTGAAAGTCTCTCATACCATTGCCCATATTTTTGGTTGAACTGGCTACGAGTCAAAACATACAGTACTCAGTTTTCCAATCCCGAGGGTTTTTCTTCCAAGAACCTCACAAATTGTGGTTTGCCTTTTTCATCTTCCTTCCCTCCTTCCTTCCTTCTTTCCTTTCCTCCTTCCCTCCTTCTGTCTTTCCTTCCTCTCCCTTTCTTTCTTTTTATGCCCACAGAAAGTGAGCAGAGGTGCTGGACGGCACATTTGACTCTCATCACTTTAATACAAATCCCTGGTTTTCTAAAAGCATCGCCTCACCTTACACATGGATGAGTCACCTGAACAAGGAAGGCTGCAGGTTTTGGGGTCCAGAAATCACAGCTTTGTCTCTATGAATGCCTCAGGATTCTTTTCTTCAGTTTCTGGATTGGCGTTTACAGAGGCAACTAAGATCTCTTTTTCTAAGATTACCTGTCCACTGGGCACCTGTCTAAGGAGGCTTTACTTCCACTTCTGGGGGGCGCCATTAAGTCTCATGGAATCTGAACCTCTGGGCCTGAAAACGATTTGAGGAATGAGTCTTAGGAAATTTCTCAGTTGCTAGACTCCCAGAAAATCTAAAACCCTGACAGATTTGACTCATGGCACTGATCTGCACATTGCCTGAGAGAGACTGCTGTCCGTCAAGATGGTGGGAAATGTGGCTCTGGGACATCTCAATCCCATGAGTTCTTATTTCATAGGAAACATACAGGTGATTATCAGAATGCTCAAAGAAAAAATGTTACTCCAGTTAATAACACACCTTGTCTCCCCCACTTCCCAAAGCTTACCCCTTGAACTTGGGAGGCATCCGTAGCAAGCCTTGTTGTTAGTGCCCCAGGACTATTTCTGAGGTCATCAAACCAGCCAATGTCTTGCCCTAACATTGCTCTGAAGCCATATTTACGTAGCCTTTTTGTAAGGAGTTCTCCAGATTTAGCAAAAGCATATCCCTGAAACATAAAGGAGTCTTTAGTGATATTTTAACATTAAAAGGGAAGAAATAGCTAAATCACTTACTAAAAAATAAAATTCCTTACCTGCAGAAACTGAGTACAAAGGGATACACAGCCCACTACTACAAATAGCAGGCACACACCATTGATCTGTGACCTTTGTTCTTCTTTATCAGGAAGTGAAAACGTCTTCATAAGACAGTAAGCAAAAATATTACTTTATTATTACAAACAAGAGCAAAAGAAATAAAATACATTTAAAAGAAGTTTCTCTTAAGCATTGAGTTAAGAGAACATACTAGTAATTAAACCAAAGTTAGCTATGAGCATGTCTACTTTAATTCCCGTGGGAAAGAAAACTTGGCAAATGAAAACCAACAGCAATAGTTTGCAGAATTTTGGTCTGATTTTTTTAGCCTGATGTAGGCAATTATGTTGGCTTTTCACTGATACAGATGAAAAATATGATTCAATATCTCAAATCCTTTATGTAATAAGGCAAAGAAAAAAAGGAAGGAAAGATGGAAGGAGGGAAGATTAGAATGTTATCTGGAACAAAGAGTGTTATCATGATTTCTGTCCTTCTCAAATAGTAGAGGCGATAAGATGATTTTCCCATTCGGGTACCATACCTATATGTATGTATATATATATAGACATATATATGTATGTATACCAATATATATATATGTGAATCATAGCATCATGAAAGTAACTAGCTATCAAGGCATTAACTGGAACTAGTTTTCTATCCATCTGAGGTTGTTCTTTGTAAATCAGGAGAGTTGAAAACATCCTCCCACCCCACCCCCCAAAACACTCTGGAAGTTGTGAATGGAGTGTTTTGAGTGTTTAATTAGGAGCAGACTATACTTTATGAGCATACTCTGAACTTGCAGACGTATGCTCAAGCAAATGATGGGGACTCAACTGTTGCAATAAGACAAGGGGAGAACAGCTGCATGTTCTAATGACATTGCTCTATAGGGAAATGGATTTCAGGTACAACAAAACTTCCTAACGTGAGCTAAGTGAGGGGGAACTCTGAGTTCAGAAAAAGTATGCACTAGACAGCCTTATTTATTGTTCTAAGTTAATTAAAGTAACCAGAACAATCCTAACAAGCAGTTGCTCAAAAGAATCCATTTATTCAATAAATACGTATTGAGTGCCTGCCACATACCAGATAAATCTCTTGAAAACAATGTATACCACTCCATGAACAAATCCTTTTTTGTAAAGCAAAGTATCCCATTCAACTCATCACAAATTCCAAAGTGGAGGGAGGGGTTCTAGATTAAAGATTTACTGTTTCTAGGGTCTTCATGGTTCTTAATACTGGTGGAAGTGGGATCAGAAGATTTCATGGTCATTCTTCCCAGCACAGAAGAGTTTACTAATTTAGGGATTTAAAGACCTGTTTTGTTTGGTTTTAAAAGTCACTATACAGGGGCGCCTGGGTGGCTCAGTGGGTTAAAGCCTCTGCCTTCAGCTCAGGTCATGATCCCAGGGTCCTGAGATCAAGCCCTGCATTGGGCTCTCTGCTCAGCGGGGAGCCTGCTTCCTCTCCTCTCTCTCTCTCTGCCTGCCTCTCTGCCTACTTGTGATCTCTGTCAAATAAATAAATAAAATCTTAAAAAAAATAAGTATACAAATCCCCCAAACCCCAAACTGTGATTCCACAATTCCCATTGCTCCCTCATGTCACCTATTATAATCATGGACTATAGGTCCATAGAAGTGCAGATTAGTCAGCTTAACTCGTATTTTATAGAAGGAAAACTAGAGCCCAAAATATCAAACCTTCTATCCAAGTTCATTTAGCTAGTGGTTATTAGATAAGGAAATGTCTATTTTTCTGATTCCAGTGGTTTTCTTCCTGGCAGGCTCTCTTGGCTCCTGACATTACTCATCTTCTCAGTATCAAACAAGTATTTGGATAATATTAGATCCACACGACTGTCCAGTTCAAGACTGGGCATCTGTCTTTCTATAACCTTTTTCACAAAATTCTACCCTGTGAGTCCTTTGTATATTCTTGTTGAAACGCAACCCAAAAGGCCACCTATCCATAGATTCCCCTATGATACATTTGCCATTTTTGTAATGGTAAGTTTGTTTAAGGAGAAAAGAAACATTCACTACACTCGTGATATTTACCAGATGCCAATATGTTACTTAGCCAACTTTAACTTAAATGAAGATTTCCTTAAGTTAGGCTTCTTAAAACAACCCAGTAAGGTAGATTTTCTTGCCCCTCATTCCAGATGAGGAAACTAAGACTCATCAAGGAAAAGCCACTTGTTCACATGCTCACAGAGAATACAGAGCAGAGATCCAGGGCTGGCTGGCTCCAAAGTTCAAGTTTTCTCCCAGCAGGCTACATCGACATTGCTGTGCTCAGAACACTTGTACACTTTCCAAGTCAACTAGACCCATGAAAAGTGAATCAGATAAATTATGTCTTATGTGTGCATCGATGCCTCGCTCGATTAACAACCAGGCTCCTCATTCGCTGGGTCTACATTCCAAACTGTGGTCTCAATACACCAAATGTGAATATTGTGCCCTTTAGGTATGTCAGGATGAAAATAGCGTAATTACAAACAGACTATTATCTGACTCATGATTATACCCTGTGAGTTGAAAGTATCATGAATCTGCTGATGAATATGGGGTAATTATGCTAAGAGACAAACAGAAATGATCTTCTTTATCAGAGAGGGAAAATAGTACTTCGTTTAGCATCATTCGCTTAGCAAATATAACCCTGTGAGAACATTAACCGTGAGCTGACTTTGGATTTTGCCAACTAGATCCTGTTACTCTGGTACTGCAGCCCTTAACCTAATGGCTTAAGTTGAGTTTTTCCTAGGATTTCTGGTTGTGACCCGAAGAATCACAGAGACTATTCTCACTACCAACAACACGGGGGATGCTCTAGAAGAGCAGGGGTTAAAATTTTGAAAAATCAAATTTTTTTCTAACTTGGCCACTTCGTAGACTAATAATAGGGCTGGAAGGTAGCTTAGAAACCATTTTTGTCAATCCTTCCTTTTACCGTTGAGGAAGTCAGGGCCCAAAGAAATGGCATGGTGCGACCCCAGGGCATATGGTGCTTGATAAGCATCTAGAAGACCTAGTTTCAGAAGAAAGGATCTCCTGGCTGGGAATCCAGCACTCTTTCCACAATAGCTCACATAAGAGTTTGCCTAAGGCTGAGTAAATGTATTCTTTGCTCTGTTTTTCTAAGAAAGTGATGATCAGGAAAGAAGATAGTATCCCAGATTTATTTTTTTATTTTTTAAGATTTTATTTATTTATTTGACAGACAGAGAGATCGTAAGTAGGCAGAGAGGCAGGCAGAGAGAGAGGGGGGGAAGCAGCTGAGCAGAGAGCCCGATGCGGGGTTTGATCCCAGGACCCTGAGATCATGACCCGAGCCGAAGGCAGAGGCTCACCCCCCTGTGCCACCCAGGCACCCCCCAGATTTATTTTTAAAAGCAACATCTAGAACATAGTTGGGTCTTTAGAGAATTCAACCCTATCCACCACCCTTTCTACATCTCATCACTGCTCAGTGAGATGCACTTCCAGAACCTTTCCCTACTAGAATGTCAGCATAATGAGAGCAAGGAGGGGCTTTGGTTTTCTTGTCCCTCCCTCTATCCTCAATCCCAGCAACGATGTCTGTCTGACAAATAAGTAATTCATAAATATTTGCTGAATTATGGGTAGATTTCTGTTTAATGTCTGTCTTCCTCATAGACTAGAAACTCCATTAGAGCTAGCATGATTGAATGCAATCCCAAGTCCCTAGCACAGTGTCCATGGGAAACAACCAACAACCATCTGTTGAGTAAATAAAAGAACATTTCCATTATATTTAGGATATTGTACTTACCAGAAATTAAGGAATGTAATTTAATTATTTAAAAGATTGTCATCATAAAGGCTTTCACACAACCAGAAGTTCAATTTACCTGGGTTGAAGGGTCCAGTTCCCAATTTCCTAGCTCTCCGAAATTACCATGATTTCCTCACTTACCACAAGGGGGCAGTATGGAAATTAAAGCAGCGGCAGGGGCCCTCCTGACACAATTGACTTGATTTTGTTAGTAGACTATCCAAGTCTTTCTTTCTGATTCGTGCCCATGGGGACATTTTTCAGGTCAGGACTTCTTCCAGAGAGGCCACCAAAGAAAGAGAAGTAGAAGGGAAACTAACGCTGAGGACTCTTGGTAAGCTCTGACAGTCCAGCGTGCCGGCAAATTCTTCAGCCTTGGCTTCAGAAAAGCCCAGTTCTAAGTCCTGGCCCTACCACCTAATCACTATGAACAAATTAACAAAGTTACCTAGATTCTAAGTTTTTCTCCTTGTTAATCTTATGGGATCTGTGTATGTGGGTAAATTTCAACTACAAAACTTGGCAGCATTTCAATAACTAATTTTACAATGAGAGTTTTATTAGAACCTGACTCTCCAGTCATGTTGGATTTGAATCCCAGATCCATTATTTGCTATCCGAAGGTCTGTATACCTTGGTTCACTTTTTTGTAAAACAGGAACAATAAGAATGTCTACCTGAGGTGGTTACTAGGAAAATTTAGTGACCTAGTATATAGAAAGTGCTTAGATAGTGTGAATATATGCTCATAGTTATTATTTTTTATCGTAGCAATGAAGTCAGATGGAGGCTATCAAAATGCCTAGGAAGTGAACAATTGAAATAAGCTTATTCTTTATCCATGCCTTGTTTTACTTCTCTCTTCCTTTTCCTGTTTCCTCCCCCACCTGCCATTTCAATGGTGCAATCAGCAGAGCAGACAATTCTGCAACGTGCACTCACACCTGCTTTTATAAGCCAACTTTGCACCTCAGCTGTTTCAGCAAGATCAAAACGACCCTAAAATCCTTCTGTATTATTCAACGAACCTGCTTTGCATTCTGATTTTGTTTGCATCTAGGGAAATTGCCCTCTCCTAACACTATATTCTCAGCCATGGTGCAGCTTTTTACAGACACGATGACTGGATGAGTATCCTGCCAGCCCAAATGAGAGTGCCTAGCTTCGTCTTCTTATCTTCTGTGTATGGAGACTCGGGGCACTTTGAATCCTTTAGAGATGAGGAAAAGAAAGCTAAATCCATTAAAATACTGAGCCAAACTATCAAAAATGACAATATCCACTGATGGAAAAACAAAAAAATATCAGAAGACTAAAGCTAATCCATCTGTTCACTTACCCCAAGAATCTGGCTGAATAAAAAGGCATAGAGTGGTGTGACCGACCCATTGACAGCAGCCCCCGCGGCCCCTACCAGCATGTAGGGCCACTCTGGAGCATTGAATTTTAGAATCCTCCTAACCGGGGCAGGTTCAATTTCTTCTTCCACAGGAATGTCCTTGTCCTTGAGGGGAAAAAAGGGTAGTCACTCAAGGTACATGCAGATATTTTTGCATATGTTCTTTTCTTATACGGCAGACCCTCTGGTATTCACAGATTTAAAAGTCATGGTTTGATTGGTTATGAGTGATCTCTATGTTCTATGAGACGCTGTGATTCATTGTTTTGTAAGAAATGGTTTTGAATTGCTTGAGACCACGCTGTGACTTGGAAGGGATGTGCTGGGTGGGTACTCAACTGAAGGCGAAATTGTGGTTTTCATTTTGCAATTAGATATTTATTTATCTACTTCACAATTAGGTATTTATTTATCTATTATTTATTTCATTTCATAATTATGTATTTATTACCTCCAGAGGAGTAATAAATATGTTGGATCTTTGAAAAAAGTAACCCCTCCGATTTATAAAATTTGGAGGTCTATGGTGGTGCTGTTTACATAATTGAGGACTCATAAAAATTTCAAGGTGAATCCTTCATAAATGGTAAAGTTTTCCAATCTAGTAACTGACTAAAGCGCTAGGGCAGGGCAGTGTATCTGAAACAAGGCAGAGTAATTATTAAAATGTATTAAATGGTGTCAACAGTTACCATTTACATGCTTTCTATAAGATTTCCCTTAATTAGTGCCCAGAAGTAAATGGTAATCCAAAAAAAAAAAAAAGAAAGAAAATGGTAATCCATTCAGGATTTCTAAATTCTACATATTCTTTGCAAGGTGTGAAAACTGTTTTAATATTTCCCTATTCTGATCTCTTTAGTTGTTGTCATTGAACTGTCAGAGCTAACAAATTTTTGTCCTCTTGAAAGTAAATATTATACTCAGAATCCCATCATTTTTACTATCATTTTTCCTCACTATAGATATTACTCAGTGCATGATTTGTAGGATTAATCAATCATTTGTTAAATTTATTACTGACTTCACTTAAGAAAGGATTTTAGGTGGCTTGTATAGATTTGCATTGATTTTTTTTTACTCTTTCTATTAAAATATACAAAAATACAATAAATTGACTATAAAACTATTAATTAGTGTTCTGTTTCATTAATACATGATAATTTACCCTTTGGGTAGTTGAATGTCAGGAACAGGCAACAGTAAGGAAATTCAAATACTCTCCTTTTGCTTCCAAAGTCAAAGACCACATTACCAATTTAGTTTAAATAAAACCTTCTGTCATGTTATGTCATTATCACTGCATGCCAACTAGGGTGGAAGACAGCTTGGCAGGTGATGGATTTCTTACTGCCTCCATTGCAAATTCTCTTTTGGCCTGCTCTCAACATTTGCACTTGTCACTATACATTCATGCAGCAAACCCTTCTGTTCAATAATTTCATCTCTGACAATCTATTAACTCTACAAATCAATTCCAGGGAGGAAGAAGAGGGACTAGAAAAGCATGAGTAGAACAAGTATAGAAAGAACAAGGTTCTTGGATGAGCCGGGTATAGCCACCTATGGAATATATTTAGCTCTCTGGGGCTCAGTTACCTCATCCTCAAAATGAGAGAGTTGGATTAAGTTGTTTGGGGAAGACAACTCTCTATCTTGTGTTTCTTCACATCTTATGCAGATGCGCTGACTACCTCTATCCAGACTATTTTTTCAAGGACAGTTTCATGGCAAATAGCCTTGGAGGACAGATGATATCTCCAACCCAAGAAAAGAGCAGATGTGTTTACTGTGCATTATAAAACAATCAAGCTCCTCCAGCTCAGGATTCCCCCCCGTAGCACCTCCCCTTAGTTTGCTGGTTATCAACTGGCCCTCTTTAAATCTGGGGTTTGGGCTGGGGAACCAGTGCAAATGATAAACTCTGGATACTATTCTTGCTGTGAGTAATAAAGTTTTTTGTCTCTGGTTCAGGACCCTTGCATATTCTGCCAGCACCCATGAAATTGTGTCAGGCTAACTTGGAAGCTTGCAATTGAGCAAAATGTAGACCCTTTACCATTCTAGATGGTGGTTAGTGTACAGACGAGGATGCTTGCTGGACTTACAGTGGATCAATGATTAAAAATACAGAATCCTGGGGGCGCCTGGGTGGCTCAGTGGGTTAAAGCCTCTGCCTTCGGCTCAGGTCATGATCCCAGGGTCCTGGAATCGAGCCCCACATCAGGCTCTCTGCCCAGCAGGGAGCCTGCTTCCTCCTCTCTCTCTGCCTGCCTCTCTGCCTACTTGTGATCTCTGTCTGTCAAATAAATAAATAAAATCTTTAAAAAAATACAGAATCCTGGGTCCCCATCACCAGAAATTCAAATTTAGTAAGCCTGAGTATGAATCTGTGTTTTAAAAATACTCCTTGGGTAATTCTAACAATAAAGCCCAGTCTGCGAGATTCCCGGCAGTATGTAATCTCTAAGACTCCTTCTGGAGCAGAATGCCCAGGATTCCATGATTATAGACTTGGGAAGTATCAGCTGTGTTGTACATCCAGGCACATCAAATTCCGACATTTTCCGGAACCAGGGCCCTATGAGACAGCCCACTCACAGCCCAACATGACAGAAATTTCCCTGGCTTTCTGATTCTTGAAGGTATCTGTAACCCTAAGCAATAATAGCTGAGACATGTAAAAATAATACAAAGTGATTTTTTTCCAGTAGTTATCATTCCAAGATAAACTAACAGGAGACAAAATTTAATTGATTTGAATAATTATCTTTTCTCCTCCTTCACTAGATATTGGACTTTATGGGAAACTGTCCCCTGACCCACCCCCAAAGAGATGCACCATCAAGCCTGAATGATGCAAAAACTAGAAAACGTGCCCCTGGGTAACTGACTTCTGATTGACTTATATGATAAAGCTAAAAAAAAAAAAAGTAAGAGAATTAAAAAAAAAATAGTGGAAGAATAGAAGAACACAAAATATAAAGTCATTGTGTATAGATTTTTTCCTTTTATTTTTGCAAAGCTAAAGACAAATTTAGTCTTCTAAAAAAGCTAAAGATGATTTATTCATCTGCCCTGCATCTATGGCAAAGCAGTAACTCACAGAGAGAGATGAAATTATAAAAGTTGATAGGGCTCCTTTATTGTAGCAAGGGCAAGTTGCACCATGCATATGTGTTTATTGCATGTAAAGAAGTATCCTGCTAGCACCTCCAGTGCAGGGAGAGGGATGGTGGCTCTTGTTCATCTTTGCATCCTTAACACAATCCTTGGCACACAGCAGATGTACGATCAATATTTATTGGATGAAAGAATGAATGAAACTTTTATGCCCGTGGTGCATACATGCAATGAGACATTTATTTTTAAAAAAAGACTGAGCTCTCCTACTATGCACATGGTTCAGTGATGGATATTCCTTCCTTCCATCTCCTCTTACAGGTCAGGTGAAAATATAACTTCCTACTTAAATCCTAGGTCCTACTTTCTATACATTGTTATGCCGGTTTCTGTGTGCCAATCCATCTGGACCTCCTGCCTTAATAATGACTTTAAGATTTGATGATAAGAAATGGTGACTATGACAAAGGAGCAGAGGTTCTCCCAATGGACACATACTGAAAGTCATTTGTTGAGTGGCCCGTCTCTGTCCTCTTACGGAATGCTTAAACCCTATCTTCTAAGTTGGCTGTGATGGGTTTCAAATGTGTGACCTTGGCTTGAACTCCCATAGATTCTACTTCATTAGTTTCCCTGAGAGACATGCCTTGATATCAAAGACTGGCACCTTTGGTCTGTAGGTTCCCCCTAATCCTCCATTTAATTTTATCAGCATCATAGCTAAGATCTAAATCCAGTTATAGGAGCCCAAAGCACAGCTTGGAGAGTGGGAAGAAACAGGCTGCAGTCTTAGCTCTGTTACCAGTTAACTAGGAGACCTTGGTCTCACGTAACCCCACTGAGTGTCTGGAAATACAAGCTTCCATGCAACCATCTATTCTAAATGCCCAGAGTCAAAACTCTAAGAGACCACAAGGTGGAGATAATTCCTTTATGTAGGTAAACTTTTTGCATTGCAACAGAAGATAGAACACTTCCCAGTCAACAGATAAGGTTAGAACTCCTCCATAAAATGAGAAAAAGAAAGGATTTTGCCAGTATTGGGCTTTCTGGAATTCAGTTAACTTTTAAAATGCTTTAAAATCTACTTGGGATTAGAATATCCCACATATTTAAAGTACTTTAAAGTATTACTTGGGATTAAAAATTCCATAAATTAAATGGTATTTATTCCACTGTTTCTTTTTAAAAAATTGGTGGGGGCACCTGGTTGGCTCTGTTGGTTAAACGTCCGACTCTTGATTTTGGCTCAGGTCATGATATCAGGGTCCTGGGATCGAGCCCTGCATGGGTCTTTGCATTCAACATGGATTCTGCTTGAGGATTCTCTTTCCCTCTCTCTCTACCCCTCTCTGCCCCAAATAAATAAATAAAATCTTTTAAAAAATGTTTTAATTTAAATCTAAAAACTAAAATTTAAATCTAAAAAACTCTAATATCATCATACAAATGAGTACATTAATATAAACATAAGATCTTATTTTCTCAGAGCTTCAGCAAAATCACAGTGGCTTTCCTTTTTTCCCCTTCTTCCTTCTCTCTTCACTGGAGAGAGAATATAAAGTGACATCTTTTAAACATGACATTGATTTACATTCACTTGAGTTTATTATTCCATTCTAATTTACAACACTGAGACATAGACTATTATATAGAGCATTTTTACTTCTCTAAAACTGGTCTGTATATTTGATTTAGGTTTCCTCTTATTTAAATGGTTCCTTTCTAAGTTTCCTCCATATCATGAGAACCCTGTGGCAATCTGATCTCCAGATCTCTGAGAATCTGTCTGTGTAGCTGTGCTGGGCCACCTGCCAGTTTCAACAGCAAGAGCAGAATCAGATTTTCTTCTTCTCCTTCCTCCCTTCCTTCCATTCTTCCTTCCTTTCTTTTTCCCTTCTATTCTTCCCCTCCCTCCCTCACTCCTTCCCTCCTTCCTTCTTGCCTTCCCTCCTTCCTTCCTTTCTGTCTTGTTTTTGTTGTCAAATAGTTACAGAAACTAGAAAAAAAAAACCGTAATGCAAGATTCAAATATGATTGGTACTCTTACATTTGAAATCTCAATGTAGTGTTTGTTTCTTTGTCCCATGGAGCTTTACTAGACTACTTATATAAGGCGTCTTGTCGTTGTTAATGGCAGCACCATGCAAATAAATGAAATATCTATCTCTAGATCTAGAAAAAGAGTTGAGTCCTTAATGGCAAGAGGCAGTAAACAACCATGTTTGCTAAATGTGTTTTCTCTCTCTGCTGTTCCTGAGAAAAAGTGTTTCTCTATGAAATTTGACTAAACCAATTCTATTGGATATTGAGACATCTATGTATTCATTCCTAATGATTAGAACCAAGAAAGCCTTGATAATCCTTCTGTCATAGTCATAACATCATAAGGAAGACTGTACTTTATTCCACATTTGTCACTGTGAACAAAGGTTTATAATTATTTCCAAAACAGATTCTCCATTTTAAATTTTTTAAAGACAGTTTGAGATGACATCATGCATAATGGATGTGCTTGTAATTGAAATATTCCCTGACTTACTTGCTTTCATAAATCTTGTGGTTTCAGCTTTACTGAACTGTAGAAATTCAATTTTTCATCCTAGTTTTAGAATCTCCTGATATCCTAATAGGGCATCGGCCTAAGTGCCCAAGGGGATACAAACACAAATAATATATAGTCACTAATTTTAAGAAGCTGTAATTAAGTAAAGGAATAAGACCCTAAATGAGACTCAATAAGAAAACTGTCATGAGGAGGTTCAAATGAAGAATAGTGGGAGAATGAAGTGCAGACATTAGGAAAGGTTTTGGGAGGGGGATGAGGGGCACCTGCTGTGAAGGTAAGATGCCCAAGACAGCTTTGAGGACCTGCATCCTTAGGGAGAAATATTGCTGTGTCTGTTGATTCCTCTATTTCTTTCAATTTTTGGTGTTGTTTTGAACTATATTAACATTAATAGTGTTAATTTTAGATGTATCCTAAAAAAGCTATGGTAAAACTATGAGAGGTAAACAACTGTCCATAAAACGTAATTAGCCTCTGTTTATTCAAAAATTGCGATACCTTGTGGAAGGGCTAACGTTCTCAAATACCTTCGGGGAATAAGCACTTCTGCCAAGGTTGTTATAATTTAAGAAGGAGATTTAAAATTTGAGAAAAATTGTTTTTCAAGTATTCTTAAAAACTTTTAAAATTATGCATATAGGATCAAATAATCTAAACACATGTAATTTGTCTGTGTCTGTTTCAATGGTTCATCTAAAAACTATCGATTAACCGTTATAGTCCAGTTTCAGTTACCAGGTGTCCTTACAGTAATTAATCACTCTGCATTTCTTTTAATACATTGTGAGAATTTAGAGTTTTCATCACATCCTCATGGGTTCTCCCATTTAATCTGACTTAGTGAAATTACTGGATCTGTGCCTTGAAAACTCATATTCTCAGGTTTAAAGGTCATGCGGTAGTCCCCAGGAAAGACTGCCTCCGCTCCCCAGAGCAACTGGTGCCTGACCTTTCTGTCTTCTTCGTAAGTAGACTTGTGATCTACAACAGCTAATGGAGGTTCGTGCACCAAGTAAGAAAGCTGAGACTTGGAGCGTTCTCGGATGGAAGCTCTGCAAATAAACAGAAATATGAAAGAGTCTGTAGGTTATGGGCAAGTTGGAACAGGACTTACTTACGTCACAGGTGTCAAATAAACAGAAAAGTTTGCAGGTCACATTGCAACCAGGCTTCCTAGTTAGATTTCGCGGAACTCTTCCGCAGTGTAGCTGTTTAAATCTGACCCCGACCTAGACTCTGATTCAGAGTGTGCTCAAGAAGGGAGGGAGAGAAGGAGAGGGAAGCTGCCCCACCCGTCTACCCACAAAAAGTCCAAGATTCAAATCCATTCGGAATCCACGTGGTCGGCTGATTGCTACCATGGCAACAGACCAGCCCCTTTACCTTCCTTTTGGTTGTAGGTTGTAGTTTTGGAAACCTCTTTCTCTCTCTAGTTACACCTGATGTTTACTGTTGTGTAAGGCCACCTGGCTACAAGTGAGCTAGTAGGAGGAAAATGGGGCCTCCTGAGATTTTCTTCTTCTTCTTTTTAAAGATATTGTTTATTTGGCAAGAGTTGGGGGATGCGGAGAGAGCACAAGCAGGGGGAGCAGCAGAGGGAGAGGGAGAAAGTGAGAGCGGCAAGCTGAAGATGAGTGGAGGTCGTTAAGTTACCAAAACAATGAACACTGTTATGCTGTAAATAAACAAATAAAAAAAATAATTAAAAAAAAAAAAACACCTCATCTGCTGTAAGAAGGTGTAAACAGAGAGCCAGAGCAGAGGAGCTAGATGGACCCACCCACAAATCCCTCTCCCTCATTTGTATCCAAGTGAAGTTAGACGAAGACCAACAGGTCAGGTGGCGCTTGCTTATTATACCTGCTCAACTCGGCCCCTGACGCAGCACCAACACATGCCTTCATTCCTCCGCTTCGTTCCCACAGCCTGCTAGTGGCACGCCACCCTTTTAGTCACCCAGGTTCAGCGGGTGTGTGTGTCTTGAGTCCTTCCTCTTCCTTGCTCTTGCACATTCACACTCTTGCCTATTCTCATAATGACTGGGCCTGAACCCACTCCTCACCCCACCTCCCTGCTATCAAACTGCCGTCTGGGACACCTCAACTACCTCCCGCCTGGCCTGAGACTCTCCAGCGATAGAGTTGCTTCTTTGAGTTAGTTCCCTCAGGTCCAGAAGTCTTCAGCATGCACGAGGAATGGGCATGTGTCAACTGGACAGAGTGCGGGGTCGGGCCGAGACATAAGGTCATGGGCCTAGAGAGATGCTCAGAGCATGAAGCCATAGTAGAGTGTGTAGAAAAGGAAACATGGCTGACGTCCTCCCAGTTATGAGCATGGCAAAACACATCCTTGTCCCTTCTGATTTCTACTACCTGACTCTTATATTTCTTAAGTCTCTCTCTCTTTCCCTATTTGGCAGACCTTTCCACCTCTCTAGCATAGGCTGTCCCACTGAAACCCTGGGCCCACCCGCCAGCTCCCTCTGGTCCACCATAAGGACCAGAGTTAGAATTCTATCACACGCCTGGGTGGCTCAGTCAGTTAAGTGTCTGCCTTCAGCTCAGGTTGTGATCCCAGGGTCCTGGGATGGAGCCCCACATTGGGCTCCCTGCTCGGTGGGGAACCTGCTTCTCCCTCTCCCTATGCTACTCTCCCTGCTTGTGCTCTCTCTCTTTCTCTCTCTCTGTGTCAAATAAATAAATAAATAAATAATGTCTTAAAAAAAAAAAGGAAAGAAACTGACCACGTGGGCCAGTCCCCTTCTCAAAGCTGTGTACCACTTCTCTCTTCAAATAAAAACAGCTGATTTGGGGACTAAATAACTCTCCCACATTCTCTCTCTCTTTCATCATTATTATTCAGGAAATTAGTTACTCTTATCCATTAAATTGTTCTTGAACCTAAAATATATTACTAAAGAGAGACCGAGCTGTCAGAAAGACCAAAGCCAAGGAAATAAGATATAAATTAACATTTAATTTAGTCCTCTTTTAGGAAAAAAAATCTGTCAGCGTACACAATGAGATATTTTTAACAGACCTTCTTACTCAAACTTATAAATCTTTCTCTGCAGGAGGTTAATAGCTACTTTCTGGGTGTAGATTGTATTTCTGGATTTCTCATCCTAGTCACCAAAAATGTATAATGTGTGAGAATTAATAGCCATATAGGAAATATTTATATTAAAAATGGTTATTTGGTCCTAATAATAAACTGTAAGTAAACTATGTAGAACAAGTAGAATTTTATTCATCTGAAAAGTTAAGAAAATATTTATTTTCGGGGCGCCTGGATGGCTCAGTGGGTTAAAGCCTCTGTCTTAAGATCAGTTCATGATCTTGGGGTTCTGGGATCGAGCCCCGCTTTGGGCCTCTGCTCAGCAGGGAGCTTGCTTCCCTTCCTCTCTCTCTCTGCCTGCCTCTCTGCCTACATGTGATCTCTGTCTGTCAAATGAATAAATTAAAAAAAAAAAGAAAATATTTATTTTCTTGCTGACATGACCATGAATAAATCGATCACTTCCTCTTTGCAACCTTTAGCCCAGTGATCAAAAGAGGTGCCTAGCCATTTCCTGTGTTTAAGAAGATAGTATTTTCAGGTTGTGATTCTAATGACCCTTATAATTTTCTTTCTTCCAATGAGAGAAGCATAGTTAAACATAATGCCTAATATCTATAAAAATCACCTAATAATTTTGGCAAATTTTTTAGTTTTTACTTTCCAAAGTAACTTGAAGCTATTGCTTTATTGTTTTCCAAATTCAATAAATTTGATAAAACCAGCATTTCTTGAAATTTTTATGAATAAACTTATTCTCAAAAAGGAAAAGAAAAACCCTAGGCATAAGCTCCATGAACTATTCTTTTATTTTTTTTTTTAGTATAGTTGATACATAATGTTACATTAGTTTCAGGTGTGCACCATAGTGATTGAACAACACTATACATTATTCTTTGAAAATTAAAAATAAATCTGTGTTTGAATTACTTGGAGTTGTTACCTAAATGTTTTATTTTAAGCCTCTTTAAACCAGTTTTCAATAAGCAATATACTACCTTGAAAGGGCAAGTCTTATAAGTGAGCCTTTACCCGGAGTACAGCCTTGAATTAAATATCCTAGAAATTGTAAGTGCAAGAGTAAGGAAATCTGCCATCACCCATTATTTACAAACAGCCTCCTAACTTGGGGAAAAAATACTAAGTAATGTTTTCATGAAGAGAGACAGATACTCTTGAGCAGAATCCTTCTTAATATGCACACATTTAACATTAAAGAACTATTTTACTGAAACTCTTAAGTCAGGATGAAAGACTAAATACTCCAAAAATATGTTTGAAAATCAATACTTCTATATTCAGCCACAAGAAAATAAATAGTTGGGGTCTAAGGCAATTGTTTTCAAATGCTAAAAAATATATTTCTTATTTCATCTAGTTAAGGAATGATTTGAATTCAGATGGGTCGCTCTGGAAGCAGGAATATTTGTAATTCAATTGCAGCTCAGCAGGTGAAAGAATGGACCTATGACCGTGAACTTCACCTCCATGTAAACCAGTGCTTTATACCATGGTTAGATGGAGGGGCCAAGACCCAACAGATTTTTTAAACACCCTTTCTAAGCTCAATTAACAACATTCTAATTATAAAGCATCTCTGTCATGACCCTACCCATAATAAGAAGCCAAAGTTAAACAAAAATTCCCCTTAAACTGGAAACAGAAATGTCATTATAGCATTCAAGGGTTCATTTGCATGTTCATATTACATGAAACCTGGGGCTACGCTCAAGGATCTCCTGGTTGTACCTGAGATATTGCCTGAGGACCATAGGTTCAGAGGGCTCCTAAGAATATTTTAAAAGCTTAAAATTTGTCCATGGCTTCAGCTTACCTTAAACTAGCTTGGTAGCTCCCTCTGCAAAAGGTCTGTTTGCTGTCAAGTGAGGCCCCATCAGTTTCATCTTCTCCTATTCAACACAACATAAACCATTCCTTAGTGCATATAATAAGGAGAACCATATCAAAAGAAAACTTACTATGCTTGCTTAGTCTATCATTACTATGTCTGATGCTAAAACATTCTATTAACTTTATTGTGGCAAAAAAAAACTTAGCACTTATCCAACACATTCTAACAACAACAACAACAAAGTCAAGATACTCAGCAGGGGGTGCCTGGCTGACTCAGTTAAGAGAGCATGCAACTCTTAGGCATGGGGTCTTGAGTTCCAGCCCCACACTGGGCATAGAGATTACTTAAATAAATAAATAAACAAACAAACAGACTTAAGAAAATACTCAGCAGGATTAAATCATTGGAACTGTGTGATACGCCATGTATTATCTCCAACAAATAAATATCTGATAGCATGGCTGATTAAAAAAAAAAATGAAGGGGAAACCCTTCATTCACCCTTTGGTGAACTTAGATTCAACAAATAAAAAAAAATCTTTTCAGAAGAAATCACATGTGTTAAATATACACAATAGTTGTACCCAGTGGAGTTCATAAATCGGTATGTGGTGTGGTAGAGAATGTTTGGAGTGGTCGGTTGATGTAGGCTGGGATAAGTTATCAAATCTGAAAATTCAGACTGAAAAAAAAAAGATGCACTAGGGCCTGATGTATCTATCTGCTTTAGTGAAAATAGGTATTCCAGTATTTAGTCATTGGTTAGTTTACTCAATCATTAAGAATAGAGGTCCTACTGTGCACAGGGTGCTCTAAGAAAGCTTTCCTATTTGCAAAGTGGGGAGGGGGGAACAAGGGGGATGGAATCGAGATCGTCTTCCCCACAAAACCTGGGTTTTAGCTCTCTGACTTGATCAAGTAACTGAACCTCCTGAGCTTTTGTTCTTTCTCTTATCATCTGTATAATATGCCTCGAGGGCTTTAGGGAGAACAAATAAGACAGTGTATATAAAAATATATAGAAATCCATGAAACCATGAGAGCTAACAAACATAGTGCTTTCGAGACTGTACATGTGTAATAAAAGACACTTGCCCTTTGTGCCTTCGACATCAGCAGCCTGATCGCCTTGACTCTGCAAAGTCACTAGAGTGAAGTACACTCCTTTCCTTTCCAACAGCTCCTCATGGGTGCCTCTTTCCACTGCTGTACCATGTTCAAAACCAATAATGACATCTGCAGCTCTGACTGTGGACAGGCGATGAGCCACTGAAATGATCGTATGTCCCTGCTGGATCTGCAGGAATGTACAGTGCACTGTTAACCAAACAGTAAGACAGAGCGGACATTGACATTTGGATGGTCTCAGAATCCACAAGTGATCAGATCCTGGGTCCTTGGGAAAATCCTCAAACAGGTCCTCTGCAGATATTAGAAAAGGCCACCACACTTTATCAAAGCCATGAACACCCCACATGTTAGTCCAGTTGCTGCTATCAATCAACAGCTAAAATCAAAATGGAGGGGCGCCTGGGTGGCTCAGTGGGTTAAAGCCTCTGCCTTCGGCTCAGGTCATGATCTCAGGGTCCTGGGATCGAGCCCCACATCGGGCTCTCTGCTCCGCGGGGAGCCTGCTTCCTCCTCTCTCTCTGCCTGCCTCTCTGCCTAGTTGTGATTTCTCTCTGTCAAATAAATAAAATATTTAAAAAAAAATAAAATCAAATCAAAATGGAAATTTTTGAAATCACGTAAGTTAGATTTAATAAGATTTAACATTTGCATTGGTAGCTTTTGGAAGTAGGCCATACTGACTTCTATTCAACTGTGAGGAACATTCTCGTCAGTCAGTAGTTTCTAAATAGACTGGAGACACTGACCCATGTAGTCCTTCTCTTTCCCTCCCCATCTCCATTCTGTTCTTCCCACTCTACCACCCCACCCCCAAGCCTTCTCTTAGCGAGCTGCCTTTCCTACAGCACATTTCCACATGGTTTTGAAAAATGAATTCAGACTTCCAACAAACCTTACTGAGTGCCTCTTGCACCATGGCTTCACTCTCGTTGTCCAGTGCCGAGGTGGCCATGTCCAAAAGCAGGATCTTGGGGTTCCGGACAAGGGCTCTGGCAATGGCTACTCTTTGCTTCTGGCCACCACTCATCTGGCCTCCTCCTTCTCCAACAAGAGTGTCAAATTGCTAGGAAGAAGGTGACACCGGTAATGAAGAGGAACAATTTGATGGCTTTTGGCAGGGATTATTACAAGATCCTTTCTAGCTTCCTTCTCAAACATGAGTTTTCACAGGACCAAATTTCACTGAAAGAAATACCGTTTCCTGAAACAGGTTACTATCTAATCAATATTTGTGTGTAAGATAAAGAAATTGATTCATTTTGGGGGCACCTGGGTGGCTCAGTCACTTAAGTATACGCCTTCAGCTCAGGTCAGGATCCCAGGGTCTTGGGTTGGAGTCCCACTCAGGCTCTCTGCTCCTTAGGGAACCTGCTTCTCCCTTTCCCTCTGCTGCTCCCTCTGCTTGTGCTCTCTCTCTCTGCCAAATAAACAAATAAAATATTTGAAAGAAAAAAAAAAGAAATTGATTCATTCTTTCATTCCCGTCTTCACTGGGTTGTATAAACGCTTCTCTCTAGCTCAACTTGAAATAAAATGTTTTCACCAATGTAGGGGAGCCTGGTTGGCTCAGCTAGTTAAGCATCTGACTCTTGATCTCAGCTCAGGTCTTTATCTCAGGGTCCTGAGTTCAAGATCTGTGTTGGGTTCCACACTGGGTGTGGAGCCTACTTAAAAAAAAAAAAAAAAGTTTCCACCAAAGAAAAAGTTGATCAGGGTCCTGAAAACCCATTTTAAAGGGTTAAAGCACTTTCCAAATTCTTCCTTCTTTTCTCTAGCTAAGCAACACAGAAAAACACCACATTAACACTATCTCTGTATTGCAAATGAAAGATCAAACTAGCTGTATAATCATTACCACTGACAGCAAAAAGTTGCTGAGTATCTTTCATGTCTAGCATTATATTGGAATGCCACAATGATGTCAGACTCTTGTCTTGTTTATTATTAGCCAACATGAGTTGAGCACTTACCATGTGCAACACATGAAGTTAAGCTCTTCACACATATTACTTCGCTAGTCCTCCCAGATGCCCCCTGAGGCAGGTAATGCTGTTCTCCTCAATCAATGGGTAAGGAAATGCTGGGGTATAAGGGTTAGAGTAACTTGCCCGAGTTCATAGAGCTTGCAAATGGAGAAGCTGGGAGTTTCATGGAGGCAGTCTGATTCCAAAGCTTTATACTCTTTACCACTGGACTCTCTCATACTCACAGCTGCCATCCTATTCACACAGGTAATCCAAAAGACTAGATAGGCAATGATCTAGAGTGCAGACTCTGGAGCCAGACCACGTGGGTGTGAACCTTGACTCTCCTGCCTTGAGCAAGTTATTTGGCCTCTCGGAAACTTGGTTCTCTCTTTACAGATGAAAATAGTAATAGTAGCTGCCAACAGGATGGTTGTGAGTGTTAAATGAGATGTAAAGTGCTCAGAACAGTGTCTGGTAGGTAGTAAGCACTACATAAATGTTAACTGGTTATAACAGCTCTTCTTTGACCTAGCAGACCATTGGCCACAAAATACGTATAATAATATTGAGTTGGTTTTTGTTGTCGTTGTTTAAAATGAAGACAAATGAGGAGCTTTTGAATATGCAAGATACAATACTGAGGCCACAGTATTAGCTGTTCAAGCACAAGGCAATGAAAGAACAATGACATTGGTAGGCATCAACGAGCATTGTGTAAGTCATCGCCACATAACGAATTTATCAACTGCTTGGACAAATGCTTAACAGATGGAGAAAGAAGACTATGCCCTTGTCAAAGGGAGCGTTTAAAAGAAAGTTTCCTCTTTAGTAGATTTTTAATATATCGACAACAATATGCTTTCAGGCAAAGGGGAAAGCTCATGATACATTTCCAGGAATGAAACCTAAAGTGGCATTAAGAATTTAATGATTTGGGATTTGGGACTTTTTCTTTCCTTTTTCAACTTCTGGATTCCCCCCCCCCCCATGGAACGAGAGGCTGGGGGTACCTGTGGCAGGTCCATGATGAAGTTGTAGGCATTGGCTGCCTTGGCAGCTCGAACGATATCGTCCACCGTTGCATCCTCTCTGCCATAGCGAATGTTCTCTGCGATGGTGGTAGAGAACAGAACAGGCTCTTGCTCCACTATCCCGATCTGAGCTCTAAGCCATTGAACATTAAGAGAGCGAATGTCATGGCCATCCAAAGTCACCTAGAGAACATGAGCACAACGTCACATCTCTTGGAATCCTTCAGGGTTCTGAATCAAAATGTTACGTTCACTTGTCCTATGAGGAGAAAAAAATAGAGACCCGCAAGATTTTAACAGATGATTCCTCCTATAATGAGGTTATTTACATAGGAATGACGATAATAGAGTTGAAATCAAGTCTAGCTGTAGAACAATTCATTGTAAAAACACAAATGATGTAAAGGTCATTTAGTGTAACAGGATTGGCCCAGGAATGGGAAGATTTTTAATTTTTCAATGGAGTCAAGTCAGTTATTCACTGTATTTTTTATGTTTTTATTATCTTTTGACTTATGACCGAAAGTGGACTTTAAGAGCTACCAAGAAAATAAGAAATGGTCCCTATCTTGTAGGCATGCTTTGCAGTAACTCTTACTTTCTGGACAGATTCATCAAATAACACTTTGGTGTTCAAACGTAATTGAAACTATAAGTGGGATAAGCAAAAACCACTATTAGCAAAAAAGTAAAAATCTTACACCAAGAGACCATCATTTCTATGTATTCAGAGTATAGTTATGCTGGTATGTACAAAGAATACCTGTAGGATGAATGGTCCATCGAAAAGAATTCCATTGTGTTAGTCATGTCAGTGTAACAGAGCACCCATGTCGGGGAAGGCCTTGCGTTGAAGCCACTGGATATAGACTCAAATGAATCTCTCTCAAGGCATCAAGGAGATGTTGACAAGAACAACTTTGAGAGTGTAGAAAGAGGAGAGCCTTTGACATTTAAGGGACCTGGGTTCAAATCGGGGGCAAGTGTCGATCTCTCTTGACGCTGCTTCCTTTATTTACAAAATGAGCATATATACCTTGGGGCTCATTTTGAAAATGAGCAATCATTTTCGTAAAGTATTTGACATATGTAATCAACAAATGACAATGATGGATATTTTTGCTTAGTTTGGGTCTATGTCTACAGGCAAATAAACACAAGGAGAAAAGAAACGAAGTAGTTTGTGAAATTATATGATTGATCTTTAACATCTAAATTCTCAAAGCAGCCAACAATCAATCTGTTCATTCTAGCCATGCAACCTCTCCTATACTTAGGGTTTGGAAAGCTTGAAGACACAGTAACGATTTTGTTACAATACAGAGAAGGAAATGGAAATGTGAGTTCACTGGGGAGGCAGCAACACCATTTTGAACGTGCACATTTTGAACGTGTGTGCACATCACTGAGCGAACGGGCTGGTTGTTTACGGAACGTGACCACCATGCCGGGAATTAGTCCATTCAATTCAGTCAAGGACTCAGTAAGTCAACTCTGCATGTGTCTGGATGGTCTCAGTGTATGCTAGGCATATCCCCATTTGCACTCTCCCATTCCCCTGTATTGAGAGATTGCTGGAAGACACACACCATGCCTTCACTGGGGTCATAGAAACGCTGAATAAGCTGCAGGGCTGTGCTTTTCCCAGATCCGCTGGGTCCTACCACAGCAGTCATTTCCCCTGATTTAACGACCATGCTGAGATTATTTAAAATCTGTAGAGAAAAGAAAAGAGCAATGGTCAGATTGTCAGCAATTAGACTTGTAAGTTAGGATGCTTTGTGAGGATACTCTGTACGTGTTTACTTATGCCCTCAAAACAATATCAATATCCATCAATAACCAGGAAATCAGTAGATAGTGCCTATGATGAGGTTTTAGCATTTAGCACATTACTCATTAATAAACTGAGCGTGGCACCCGCCCCCCCAAGGAAGCAAATGATGTGTGGTAACACTGTTGTAGTAAATAAACTATGCCAACTTTTAAAAGTATGCTCCAGAACCCACATTTAAAACACTTCTGATAGGGACACTTGGGTGGCTCAGTCGGTTAAGCATCTGCCTTGGGCTCAGATCATGATCCCAGGGTCCTGGGATTGAGGCCTGCATCAGCCTCATTCTCCCTCTGCCTACTGTACCCTCTGCATGTGCTCTTTCTGACAAATAAATAAGTAAAATCTTTAAAAACAAACAAACACTTCTGATATACTAGGATGCCTCGAAGAGACTGTCCCAATTAGCTAAGGAAAGAAAACCATTAAGTTCGAAATATAATACTAATTTACTGATCACAGACTAACAACAAATTAATTCACAAATTTTAAGCTGTCCTACGCTTGTATTGTGTGCGAACGTATTATCTGGAAAACTTTCCCTAACAAATGTTTGTGGTGCATTTGTTAAGTTTAAAGCACTGTTAAATGTTGAGACTGAACATTGTTAAGTCTAGAAAGGGAAGAATAGGAAGCTAATTCATAAGCATCTGTTGGATATTTTCACCAAGTCAGTGGTGATTTTTATACTTATTAGGTAAAGGTGTTTTAGGGTCCTCTGTGTGACAAAATCCCACACGTATTTCATTTCACACTGAACAGTCAGGCTTGCAAATAGACTTTCACTTACTGGACTGTAACCTCCCCCAGGGCAGGCAGGCACTGCTTTCCCTCATTATAGCCCAGTGTGGTACGCCCCCCCCAGCAGGGCTAAGTACATATAGGTGTAAGTTAAGAAGATTTTATTAAAACAAACTACTGGTGTGGGGAATAGAGGATAAAAGAGAAATGAAACAAATGTGTTTTAATTCAACTGGTATTTATGAAACAGCTATTATGAGCTGGTTCTGAACAGATATTATAAAGCAAGCTTTTAGCCATCCATTAGAAAATCTTTACTGAGCACTGCCTTGTGGCTTATCTTTCACAAGGTACTTTGACACATGTTATGACATTAAATGTTTCCATATCTATGTGATATGTAACAGCAATGGAAAATATACTTGAGCAATGTAATCAGAATATATAGGTACCTATGTTTTATACATACGTCTAATGTATGTGTGTATGTTTGTGTGTGCGTATGTATGTGTTTACCTATATTTTAGGTAATATAGATACAGATTCTGATAGAGTATCAGAATTAAGTTGCATGGGATTTAGCTCCTATAACAGAAATATTAAGAAAGGGTGGCTAAAGGTATTCTGTTAAAAATTAGGAGAAATTCTCATTTCAAAGTCAACCTACGCAAGGAGAGTAGATGCTAATTTTCCTATAGAGCAAATCGCCTTTAAACACACTCGCTCTGTAGGTGCAGTAAAACTAAATGTTCTTCCTCACTGCCCTGGGCAATCGCCCAGCCCAAGACACAGCCCAAGAGCAGGGGGCCCCAAGATTACCTTTCCTCCAAAGACTGATCTAGTGACCCTTTTGAACTTACCGATAGGAAGTGAAAAACTACAAAGGCAGCAGCTTTTCTTTGCCAGAAATGCCCTACCCACGCAGTGTCCCGCCTTCCACATCTGTACTTCTGGATTGTTCTGATTGCCTGGCAGTTTATTCAGCTCATTACGGGTCCTTCCATTCATTTCAACAGAGGCTCATACCTAACCTGACCTAACCGGAACGGGCTGCCGGACTGTGTCCTCCCCGGAGGGACTGGCAGGTTTTCGTTATTACAAAGGAATGGAACTTGTTGCCTGAGAAATGACATGATGCCTAAGGGAACTTCTAGAGAAACGTGCTTCTGTTCCTTCTTCCTGAAAACTGCCATGCTTCAGAAAAACAAGTAACTTGTGGCCTGGATATGAATCATCGAAGAAAGGTGCTGTTGTTCCCGGAGAAACACATACCTTCACCTCCGGTCTGGAAGGATAGTGGAAGGTCACATTATGGAATTCAATTTCACCTTTAATTCGATCCAACTTGTAACCGTCCTCTGACATGCAGTCAATGATGGGTTTCTGGAGTAGAATATAAAGGAATATAGCAGCAACAAATACATATGCATTTATTGTCCAACTTGGTTTGAATTTACTGATAAGACAGAACAATCACCAGGTAAAACATTGCAACAAAGTTACTTCCACATTAAATATTTATTAATAATATTAGTAATTCTAACAATTACTGAGATATTAATATGAGATATTACATTGCTAGATAAGAATAGTATTCGTATATTATATTACATACAATATATTAATAGAGAACATACACAAAGAATTAATATATAATTAATTATAATCAATATGAAAAGAATGCAGATAAATAATTGATATATAACTTCACATTAATTAAATGTAATTAGTTTAATTATTACTATTTGTTGATATGTTACTATGACATTATATTGTATAACAATAATATAATAATATAATATGCAGTATTGATCTATAATTATATTAGTATATAATATGTTAACATTATTATATATTGTTATATTATTGAGATACCATGGAAGACAATTTACAAGGTATTTGTTTTTTCACTTATGTAATTGTCACTAAACCTAACTAGACAGGCGCTATGCTCAGTTGTTCGCTTGAGGAAGTAGAGAACTCTCAGAGAGGTTAAGTATCTTTCCTAAGGCCACACAACTAGTCAGTTAAGCCAAGGTCTAGTTGTACTCTATATCTGAGTACTATTGTAGATGATGATTAAAACTAACTGTATGAGCTTAAGTGGTATCCTCAGATACTACCAACTTTCAGTTGTTAGGCTGAATTTCACCTCTGTTGTTGTTAGTAGTGAGCCTAATCTAGAATTTAACCATTCTAGTTAACCAGACAAGAATGAGGGCCATCTCCAAAGCCAGGTTCCCCCTTCTACACTTGTGAGAAACTCATCATCATATATCTATCTAGGACAACGGTGTAATCTACTTTCTTCCTCTTGGGTCTGTAGTAAAGATAATGAAGCAATTTTTAAATGCCTTCATTTTTTGTAATAGTTTCAAAGGTCTTTTAGACTCATCATCTTATCTGAACATATATCAGCCCTAAGAATGAGGTAGAATTTTGATATCTCAATGTGCCTGTTCGGTTTTCAAGAATGCGTTTTATACTGCAATATGTGAAGCCTCCAAATATAAAACAGATGAAGTGATGAAGTTTCCTCAGGCAGGTTTTATGCTTCATAAATACTGAATATTTAAGGGACCAAAGAAATACTTCTGGCTTTCCAAGGCTGCCACAGAGGAAGAACAACATCTTGCCGTCTTCCCCTTCTATTCTAGGATTTTGACTTTCTAGCTGGACGTCCAGTGTGCTTCAGGGAAATCCTAGCTAGGCTACCAGAATCCTCTACAAGCTTGTAGAAGCTTTCTGTCACAGTTAGAAGATAATCCAAACTTATGAACTTGGCCTTAAAGCTTTGCATGATCTGGCCCCTTCCTCTCTCTTCAGCCTCTGTGCTCTTGCTCACTCTGCTCTGACACACTGACCTTGTTTTTGGTCCCTGCACTCACCAATCTTTCACCAACCGGAAGGGCTCTCTTCCAGGAATCGCGGCCTGGTTCTCACTTCCCATGCACCGCTCCTCCCCTAAACTTTGCTTTGCATGGCTGATTCTCCTGGGGTTCTCAGTGCAAATACTATCCCCTCAGAGATGAGGTTCCCCTCACTTAACGACTCCTCTCCTCACCCCAACCATTACCATGCTATTTTATTTCCTTTATTGCACTGATATTATCTTATCTTTGAATGTACTTACTTCTTTTTCCAACTTTTATTTTTCACTGAAGCAAGATTGGTGTCAGGTGTACAACATAGTGATTCAATAATTACACTACCAAATAAATGCTCACCAAGATATGTGTAGCTACCTTCTGTCATCATACAAAGTTATTAGGTTATCACTGGCTACTATTAGGATATCATTGGTTTTTCATCCTGGTGACTTATTTATTTTACAACTGGCAGTTTATCCCCTTCACCCCATCCCCCAAGCCCCCTCCTCTCTGGCAAACACCAGTTTGTTGTTTGTATTTATGAGTCTGTTTCTGTTTTTTTCATTTGTCCATTTGCTTTGCAAATAGGGATTCTCCATATAAGTGAAATCATATGGTATTGTCTTTCTTTGTCTGACTTACTTCACTCAGCATAATATCCTCTCAATCCATAAATGCACTTACTTCTTTATTGCCTGTTTTCCAATATGGCAGGAGAGCAAGAGCCTTATTTGTTCTATTTCACTCTTGCAGTCCCAACTAAGTATGGGGTCTGGCTCATGACAGTCCCAGTTAAGTACTGCTGAATTAAGGGCATTGTAATAGTCCCACATTTTTCTTAACATGGAAGGTAAATTCCTCAGAACTTCATTTTTCTCCCCACGCTCAATCTGCTCATGGCCTTTACTTCGGCTTTCACATACCCGGTCTATTGTCTGAAAAATGCTGGTGGCCGCTGCACGCCCAGTTGCAAAGGCTTCCAGACAAGAAGAAGCATTGCCAAGATTTAAAGCTCCTAGTAGAATACTGAGAAAAATCTGAAATGAAAAGAGATAAACATGGTTTTCATGTGTTTTGTCAATGTGTAAATAGTGCCATCATTTGGGCTATCCATGTGAGCTCAGATATTTCTCAGAAATATTCTTCCATGGGAATCTGAAAGCTAAATAGCTCTTTAGAAACACCTGGAATAGTTTTTTTTTCCCCCAGCAAAGTAGCTCCAATTTTTCTATTGTTATGGTTTAAAAGACTACTTTATATTTAACTGAACATCTATGTATGGAACCTTACACTACAAGACTGTAGAACACTATTCTACAAAGAAGAACATATTTTGAAATGAGCAAGAGGTCTAAGCAAGACAGCATATAGACACAAAGTGAGTTAGAATAGTGATAGGATAATTCAGTTTGTAAGATAAGCAGGCTTATATGATCTTCTGGTTAAAGGGCCACTGAAGCAATGAAGATAGTATAATCAGCTTGATTGTCCTAGAGATAGGTACATGCAATACAGGTTTGCTACTACTGCTCTATTGTTGCTACTAGTAGAACATTACTAGGATAACTACTGCTATTACTACTACTACTACTTCTGCTTTTACTCATGTATATTTCTAAGTGCTTTACCTGTATTACTTTGCTTAATTCATACAACAGAAGAGAAAACCAAGGTGTATAGATGTTCCCTAACTTACCCTACATTAAAACTTGTATTAAGTGGTAGAGCAGCATTTGAACTTAGGCTCTTGACTGACATTCTGTCTTGCAAACAGGCTTGGCTTCTGCTGGTGGCATGCAGTTGGTATGGCCAGGTTCCTGAGCACTACTGAAGAAGCTGTCCTTTAACTCACCAACCCAGCCCTTTCACTGGTTTAGGGGAAGGCGACTTAAGGAGCAGATATTCCTACCAAATAGTGCTTTGTGTTTATCAGTGCTGTTGATAAAGGAAGAAGCAATGGGGCAATTTGTCATGTGCCCCTAGGAGGAGCACAAGACTTCTCTTGACCAAATGGGTGCTAGTCACATGATTCTCATGGAGGATGTTTCATTGGCCACCATCCATCAGGGACAGGAGTTACTTGCTGAGCTGAAGACTGGCTGCTGTCTGATGGTAGTCTTCTTCGGGCAGTCAAATGAACTTAGTCTGTGATGGTTTCCCTGCTTTCTTTTGGTTTTCTGTCTGGATCATGAGACTCCTCAGAGCCTCCCAGTTACCTCCCTCCCTCCAGTAACCTCCATTCCACAAACCATGATGATGTGCCCAGTTCCCTCTTGCCTTCTCCCTGAATTCCCCACTCGGTGTGTGGGACAACCATTCTCTCTTCATCTTTTTTGTTCCTTTTCCTTAGTTACAGAAAACTTAGTTACAGTTCCTCCTATGAGCAGATTACTTCATCTTTCAAGCTCCAATTCCTTTATCTGTAATACAGGGATACTAATAGCTTACACCTCATGGGACTTGTATGAACATTAAATGAAATAATTAGTCTAAGAGTGATTAATCCAGTGTTAGCCACATAAATAATTGTAATGATTTTGACAGAAGCAAGATTCCACACAAAGAAAGTGATACAGTGAATAGACAGAATGGTACTTTTCTAAATTGAGTTAAGACCACCTTTATAGGAGGTCTTCCTAGCTGAGCAAAGGAAGCCTTCCGCATGTCCTAGATCAGGGGTCAGCAAACATTTTCTACAATGTGCCAGATAGTATATATTTTAGGCTTTTAGGCCATATGGGCTCTGATGCAATTACACAATTCTGCTATGTACTACGAAGGCAGCAATAGACAATAGTGAACAAATAATTATGGCTGTGTTCCAATAAAACCTTATTTACAAAAAACAGGCATCAGGTTGGATTTGTCTGGTGGGCCATAGTTTGCTGACTCCTGCTCTAGATTCTAGATTGAATCACTAGGGGCCTAAGCTGAGGTTTGCAATCAAACCCTGCTCAGCCTGGCTTTGCAAACGTCTTCCTCGGGCTACTTAGGGAAAGAGTGGGTGGGGACTGGCCAGAGACCTGTACCCAGTATCATCACAATGGCTAGCACCTACCCCAACTGACCATCAATTCCTACCCCAAACATTTCACTCTAGCCCCAAGGATGGCAGTGTGGGAAGAGGAAATGCAAGGGAGACCACAGGGGAACAATCTATCTGTGGGTGTGCTGTGCTAGGGAAAAGTGGATCACTGACTCCTTGGAAGTCAGATCCAGACTCCATGCCCCCCAACACATATTTTTCAATCTCATGGCTCCGTTTCATTTTTAAGTGGTAGTAGAATGGCATCAATATAGAAGGAAGTTTTGATATGACATATGGTATTTATATGAAATATGTCACTTAGTGCTTGATACCTTATACACACTGAATAATGTTACTCTCGATTCCTGCTGTTACTTTTTATTGCTGAATCCTGAAACCTGGGAAGCACAAAGAGCAGCCTTCTGCATTCTTCAATTCCTTTCATCTTCTCTCCTAATAGCTCACAGAGTTTGTTTTTCGTCTGTGTACAAGTGATACCAATCAGTCATTTATGTGAACCACTTACCATGTATGCTCAATTACCATGCAGCCAATAATGATTTAGTTCATCAAAAAATATATTCAATTAGCCTAATTGTTAATTACTTTAGTGGGTTAAGAACACTCAACCCAGCTCATACATACTCAGACTTCATAGTTTGCTACTCAGAAGTGTGGCCAAAAATGTGCCTGCACACATGAGTGAGAGAAAGAGAGAGTTGGAGGGACAGAGGAAGGAAGGAACGAAGGAAGGGAGAGAAAGATCAATGATTATACTGTTAATGGAGGTCTCTTATTTTCCCAAAGAGATATTTCTTAAGGTGCAAGCAGAAGCTTGCAGGAAGGCATTTAGGAGTAAGAGGTAAGGCTAATAATTGATGATTAAAACACAATGGAATACTATGCAGCCATCAAAAGAAATGAAATCTTGCCATTTGCGACAATGTGGATGGAACTAGAGCGTATCATGCTTAGTGAAATAAGTCAATCGGAGAAAGACAACTATCATATGATCTCCCTGATATGAGGACATGGAGAAGCAACATGGGGGGTTAGGGGGATAGGAGAAGAATAAATGAAACAAGATGGGATTGGGAGGGAGACAAACCATAAATGACTCTTAATCTCACAAAACAAACTGGGGGTTGCTGGGGGGAGGTGGGATTGGGAGAGGGGGAGGGGGTTATGGACATTGGGGAGGGTAAGTGCTATCGTGAGTGCTGTGAAGTGTGTAAACCTGGCGATTCACAGACCTGTACCCCTGGGGATAAAAATACATTATATGTTTATTAAAAAAAAAAATTTGGAAGGGGAGGCGAACCATAAGAGACTATGGACTCTGAAAAACAACCTGAGGGTTTTGAAGGGTCAGGGGTGGGAGGTTGGGGGAACAGGTGGTGGATAATAGGGAGGGCACATTTTGCATGGAGCACTGGGTATTGTGCAAAAAGAATGAATACTGTTACGCTGAAAAAATAAATAAAATGGAAAAAAAAATGTTAGAGACACATAGTATGTCACATCTGCACAAAGTAAGTACTCTCTCAGCCCAGTTATTTACAAAAGGTATGCACAAGATAAGGCATTAATTGCCATTAATGGCTTAAAAAATCCTTTTAAATATGTAAAAGGGTACTCATAGTATTGGTAGTCTTTTACATTAGGGTTATGATACTCCAGGTCTTCTGGAAACAATCAGGTGTTCTGGTCCTAAAGGTAAAATATTCTTTGTTGGATAAAAAATGTGTAACTGAATATTTGTCATGTCCTGAATCTCTTGGCCTTTATCAGAAAAAGAAAAGGCAGGAAAGAACTTTAAAACACGGATTTATTAAGTTTTTACACTGGATCTTTTTGTTTTGTTTTGTTTTTGGGTTATGCCTATCTGTGTTTAATATGGGCGTTTCATTACCATGTTAAAAAAAAAACAACAACAAAACTTTTGCTATGCCAATTACTCTTGTTCTGAAATATGGTAGCTTGCCCTAAAAAGCAGACAGTAGCAAAGTACTACAGTAAAATTCATACTTTTTATTCATTGCCTTAGAGCTTGTTCCTTCATTGTTAACTTCAAATTAAGCACTTTCTACATGTCCAGATTATTTCCAGGAAGGCTTTGTGTTTGTAACTCAAATATCAACTCTTTGAGGGCAGGAAAGATTCTCTATTTTTTAACATTCTTCACACAATATAATATATAGTAGGTATTTGTGAATGTTACTTGAATAAAAAATAATTGAAATCCTTGAAAAAAAAAAGGTATGCACAAGAGTGGACACTTGAAGCTGAGGAGCATCAAATTAGTTAAACAAGGAGGCCATTAGGCTGAGGTTGATTTGATGCCTTAGTAACCTACATGAGCAACCTAAAACCTAAGCACAAATGTCTCAAGCTCAAGACATCAAAAGCCCAAGGTCAACCAATCACATATGTCAATTCAGATTCCCCAGGCAAGGCAGCTGCTTAAGCCAGAGCCCATCAAATAATTGTTTTGCTTTGTTTCTGCCTCTTCTCTGTAAGAGTCCCTCCCCCTGGTCCTGTGGGTAGAGAGTGGCTTCTCATCACTTCTGATTTGGTGCTGCTCAGCTGGAATTATTTTTGCTTAAAGAATCTTCTAAAAATTTTAGTATGCCTCAATTTCTCTTTAAGCAGAAACATAATATTGGATTCCTGCTAGAGAGTAACCAAGGGGTTTTTTTAAATTCGGTGTTTCCAGCTGGAATTGTGTATTATTTAATTTTCAATTAACCAATTCTTTCCTCCCTCTGAACTATTATTTGGGCACACCTCTGTCCTCTCCTTGTTGGCATGGAATGAAAGGAAGGATGTCTTTTCTCAATGCATGTTTTTCTGCAGAATGAGCAGATATAAGCTTCTGGGATGGAAGTCAACTGGTAAATGTTGAAAGTTCTTAAGGGCCATTAGACCAATAAAGACGAGGGCCTTCATAGTCAGGTTTCCAACCTGCAGTACTTTCACTGGATTTGCAAATGCGTAAAGCTATATTAGAGTTTTATGAAAGTGCTTAAATTACAATAAAAGCAACATTTTCCTTCTATACTATCCCTTTAAGGTCCAAAAGACACTTCAATATGTCTTATCATTTTTGATTTTTTTTATTTATTTGACAGAGAGAGATCATAAGTAGGCAGAGAGGCAGGCAGAGAGAGTGAGAGGGAAGCAGGCTCCCTGCCGAGCAGAGAGCCCGATGTGGGGCTCGATCCCAGACCCTGAGATCATGACCTGAGCCGAAGGCAGCGGCTTAAACCACTGAGCCACCCAGGAGCCCCTATCATTTTTAATTTTTTAAATTTTAAAATTTTTAATTTTTAAAAAATTAAAGTTCAAGTGATGCCAGTAGTTCATCTTGCAAAGAAGGACTGAATTTTAAAAAGTTGTTCTTAGTGCATCATCAAGCTGTTAATGAAATAAAGTAGTAACTTAGATAGACTATGGCTTGACCTCTGATAATCATTCCTATCTGTAAAATTCCATTCAACTTTCCCTAGAAATGTATTTATACTAAAGCAGTAGACCTCAAATTATAAGGTATCAGCTAGGAAATTTCTAGTATAGAAGATTTTTTAGCATTTTTCACTGGTTTTTTGGGGGGGGGTTGTGGTTTTTTTTAAATATTTTATTTATTTATTTGACAGAGAGAGAGGTCACAAGTAGGCAGAGAGGCAGGCAGAGAGAGAGGGAGAAACAGGCTCCCCACCGAGCAGAGAGCCCGATGCGGGGCTTGATCCCAGGACCCCGAGATCATGACCTGAGCGGAAGGCAGAGACTTAAACCACTGAGCCACCCAGGTGCCCCTAGCATTTTTCATTGTTTAATTGGTGCCTGTGTCACCCAGAATCTTGAGCCTAAATATTTTTATTTAAGAATCTTATATGAAACTGCTTCTCATCTCGATGCCTTTCAAATTAATTATTAATTAATTAACTAATTAACTATGGGGCACCTGGGTGGCTCAGTCAGCTAAGCGTCCGACTCCTGATTTCAGCTCAGGTCATGCATGACCTCAGGGCTGTGAGACGGAGCCCCACATCAGTCTCTGCCCTCAGTGGAGAGTCTGCTTGAGATTCTCTCTCTCCCTCTGCCCCTCTCACCCCTCGTGCGTGCATGTTTTCTCTCCTCTCAAATAAATAAATAAATAAAATCTAAAATAAAAAAGATTACTATATTTAATTAAGAAATTAATAGGCCAAATTAAACAGTTATTTCATGTTTTATCTCCCTGGCCTCCTGTGTGAGGGTAGAAAGGGATGGAAACAAATGTAAACAAATTCAAGTGTTCAGTTTCACTCAAGGGCTCTGAAGGGAAAGTTCAGCAAGGCATACAAGAGAATACAAGATTGGATGAGCATGGAAGGCCTTACTGGGGAGGTGCCATTCAGCTGAGAACCAGAACGATGACAAGAGTCCAGCTGTAATGAGAGGAGCTATAAGCTAAGGAGGAAAGACATGGGTTCATGAGCAGGAGGAAGAGATTTCTCTGACCCTAGCAACACCCGATTACCCTGTTCTTTGCTTCTGATGTCCTTGTTTTCCATAGCATGTGTTTTCATCTGTCATTAGACACTGATGGGGTGTTTAATTATTGCTTCTCTTCCCCACTGATGTACATGTTACATCAGGAAGAGATCACATTTTTTTTTCATTTTATTTTATTTTATTTCTTTTCAGTGAACATCACATTTCTTTGGTTCACTGTTGACTCTTCTGGGCTTTCTATGGGTCTGGCATATAGTAGTTTCTCAATAATTCTTGAAAGAACAATGGAAAAAATATTGAAAATTAGAGTAGTGATGGCATTGGGGATAGCATGACTATAGCACAAATGAACAATAAAATATGGTTGTATCACCTGTTCAGTTGAGAATATTATTGGCTTGATATTCTAGTAACTCATTATGTTCCACAAATATGCCCATTAGCACATAGCTTGTACTATTATTAAGCTTAACTACATGAGCTGTTAATTTTTAGCTGAGAGACCACTGACTTCCCATTTTCATGGCATATTATCTTTGGACTCAGTCAGAAAATCATTGTTTTACAGCTACAAAATCTTCAGTTAAGTGGAAATCATTAAATCGCTGGTCTCGTCAATTCCAATGCTTAGTGTTCCTTTACTATAAAATGTGTAGGTATTGCTTGTTTCTGCAGACGGACTCCATCAAATCCTTGCTGCTCTCCTCTCTCAGACACTAAAGGAGCAAACAAAATGCCTTAACTCTAGGTTTTTCTGAAATTCCAACAGGAAATGTGATGTCTAGGTCATTAAGACCAAAGTACCTGGACGAGGGTTCCTGCTGAGTATTCTCCATCATCTAGGACAAGTTTGGAGCCATACCAGAAGGCCAGTGCATAACAGAAGAAGATGAGACACCACATGAATCCAGTAAAGAATCCCATCACGATCCCTTTTCTAATTCCCCAACGCTGGGCAAACACAAGATTTTTCTCATACCTGTGAAGAGAAAGCATTTGTGTCTATGTCAGCAGCAGCAGCAGTTTAAGTTAGAATGTCTAAAACAGCTACAGTACTGTGCTTTTTCTCAATGGTCATCAAATCACCCCAGACACACAGCAGCTTTCGGGAAAGAAAATAACAAATTTCCATGGAGTTATTTAGCTTATTTCCACCAGCCAATGAAATATGTTGAAGGAAGGATGCCTAACCAGACCTCATGGCTGATTACTTCTTGGATAAGAACAGTGTGAAAAAAGTGGGAACTTTACCCCAAGAGAAAAGAATTTTCAACACAAATGTTTGGACATGAGGGACCTAGTACTATTTGTGCTTGAATTGTTTTTACCAAGTCACATGGCATGATTTCCATCAGAAAATGATGCAACTCTTTTCCCCAGGTTCAAAGCCAATGTTTGCACCAACTCATCTCCATACACTCACCCATCTGCCCTGTGACCAAGAATGCTATGTTGTAACCTGACCCGTCAGGTTCACAGCCATGGGATATGGATAACTATCCAGAAATTCAATCCAAGCACTAGGCTGCAGTGATTCTATGATCTCTAGACATTAATAACTGGCATTGTCTTAAAGCTCAGACATTCTGTAACTGCCTTCCTTCTCAAAAAAAGAAAATCATGGAGAATATTTAATATTTCTACGGACAAAGTGAAGGTCTATCCTGTGTTTGTTACCATTTTTGTAACATTTATAAAACTGCTATTAATAGCAATAATGAATATCTTTTATGGTGGAGGAAGTATGGTACTGAAATTTTTGTGTAAGAAACTAAGTAACTTCACTCTATAAACCAAAAGGAGCAAAAGGAGAAAAAAAAAGGAAAAGAGAATAATTAGAGATTGTAAATTCTATTCTCTTTTTTATTTGGTAACAATTGAGAATGACATCATCATACTAGATCTACAACTCATGAAATAAGAGTTGAATTCATTTGGTGACTCTTTTATAAAATCAGTACTTGGCACATGGTAAGCACTTAATAAATACTAGACAAAAGGAAAAATAAACAAAATCAAATTCTCGACAACTGTGTTATATGGGTCATTTAGGGTTTTTATTTTCATTAAGAATTAATCTCCTAGAATGATTAAATAATAAACCCAATGCTAAATTTTGTTTGATTATGTGGAAGTTTTATCAGACTTTATAAAGAGCATGTAGTACAGTAGCTGAGTAAAAGATGCTGAATAAAAAATATTGAGCAGCATTTCAGATCATGCAGCTATGTTACAGGCCTCCTGGAGGTAATATGTGCATACATATACACCACCAGGGTTGAAATAAATACCTAACCCAAGATAACGTTCTAAAAATCTCCACCTACATTTTCAAAAACACACAGCTAAAGGCTTGGGGTCCTTATAATGCTTTGCCCAACTGATTACTCTCAGCTACTTCTTTTTTTTTTAAGATTTTATTTATTTGACAGAGATCACAAGCAGGCAGAGAGGCAGGCAGAGAGAGAGAGAGGCGGAAGCAGGCTCCCTGCCGAGCAGAGAGCCTGATGCGGGGCTCGATCCCAGGACCCCGAGATCATGACCTGAGCGGAAGGCAGAGGCTTTAGCCCACTGAGCCACCCAGGCATCGTTACTCTCAGCTACTTCTTGAAGAAAAAGCTCTATCAGGGTAAACAGACCAAGGTAAATCTGCCACTTTGTACAGAATAGGGAAGATTCAGGGTAGTATGCCAAATAATGAAATTCAGGAAAGTGGCAGACATTTCAATAAACCAACCTTTCAACCTCTTTTTTCTCACCACCAAAAGCAGCCACTGTTCGCATAGATGAAATGACTTCATCAGCCACTGACCCAGCTTTGGCATAGGCCTTCAATTCATAGTCAGTAAATTTGGACACACTCTAAAATCCAAAAGAAGAAAACAAAACATGAAGACCAGAGAATTAGGTAAGTCAGCCTGTCATTCAGTGATTCATTTAGCAGAGTTAAGTATGTGGTTGGTTTCATACAAGACTAGATCCTTGCTATAACAGTGTTCACCAAGGAAAGAATCTAGTCCAAGTTTGAGCCGTGTTAAGCCCTATCCATGAATGTTTGGTTGTTAGCATACCAAAATGACTTCTTTGGAAGTCAGCCTCTAACAATGTCTCACAGAGTAAGCCCCAAATAGGGCATTCTGTGAGACCACAGTGTTTCACTCATTATAGTAATGAATACCATACCACACTTCTTTGCTATTGACCACAGGCCTTTTGCACAATGTATGGACAAACACCAGAGACAGAGACTGGAGGTTAGTGAGAGTATATAATGGGGAGAGAGGTCCTGACCACACAGAGGCTCATGATGCTGCAATGGTAATTGCACAGGAGAAAGCTCCAGATAAATATTATCCATTTTGACTCAACTGTAGGTGCTCAACTAACTAGTTTTGCTCTTTACAAAAGGAACTAAAATGATATTGCATTTAATACATAACCAGTTATTTTTCTTAAAATTGGACTTGGATTAAGTTGTAATAAGAATTAATCACCAAAGAAATCCCTGGCACAGATGAAGATACCAGAATGAACACAAGCAAATATTGTGGAAATTTGACTACTCAGAAATCTAAAATGTATATAGTACCCAGACTGAAGGAATTTATCTTCCAAGTTTTTCCAAACTTTTAGCAGCAGAACTCTTCTCAAACTAAATCTTAAATGGAATTTAATACAAAATAGATACAAAATAAGTAAATGTAGCATTTTGTTACAACGTATTTATGTCACAAGAACACACTTTACAAAAGTTGTGACTTGAAAGGGCAACCATAGGGAAATTAGGGCTATTTTCATCAACATGAAAATCTGAATTTAGGTGTTACGAATGACATTGCAGTTTTTACCACAATCCTCTTCTAATTTATTTCTAAATTATGTACTGAGGAAATGAAGTAGTTGTGAATATTAATAACCTTATTGTAATTTAATGCACATTAAACAATCTCAGTTTACTTCTGTTAAAGTGATACAGGAATTTAAAGATGTAAATTGGAAAATATGTAATGATTGCACATGTTTCTCTTGGTAAATATAAAAGTCAGACAAAGACATATAAAACCCACAGTAACATGTAACATGTCATATATTGCCTGCCTTCTACTTTTGGTCCTGCTTTTGAATTGGGCTTAGGGAGGTTGCTTGTATCATTTTACACAAACATGCATAGACTTGAGTTCAAGAAGAAACCAGTGCAGAACTACAACATTCCAAATCAGTGACACATTTACATTACAATTTGAAATATGGGCATTGAGATAGCAAGAGAAACCATGCCCTAAACCTGTCAAAATCAAGTTACCCAGGCTACATCTCCCCTGTGTTGAAATGTGACATTGACCCATCTGAGTATGAATATTTATCACAGGTTTGAGGAAAGAGATTAAGTATATTTAGGGGGAAAAAGCCGAATCAAATGTTTACAAAATCCCCAAAGTTTCCCCGTGGATAGTGAGGCTCCCCTGGAGTGAAGCTAAGAAGTGTTTGGTAGGAAAGACTGTCATAGTGGATTGGAAAAAATAAAACAATATCTCTTGAACAATTAATTCTGTGCCAGATGCCATCCTAAGTGCATAACATGGATGATGCCTTAAGTCATCACAATGACCTTTGGGAAGTATTATCCTTATCTTTAAGATGAGGAAGCTCAAGTTTTGACATGCTAAATGTATCTTTCTTGAGCCAGATTGTAGAGTCGGGGGGGATCAGTGGAGAGGAATGAGCTCTTTGCCATTGTCACTCCGTACTACCTGGGAAATGTTTGAGTCATAGAGCCAGCAGATTGTCAAGAATATTTTGCTAGAAAATATTATGGAGATTGGTTTCCTGTTGCTCAGTGATAGGAGTGTATGCAGCTTTTCACATAAATTCTATTCTCATTTACAGCAAATTATTAGTGTGCCTGATCCCATGACCTGCTATCTGATGTGACTACTCTGAAAGTAAGATATAAGCATTTATTAATCCTTGGGAGTGTTTTCTAACTGGGATGACCCAAAATTCCTACTCCTACACTTTTTCTTGGCCTGCATGCCTGGGGAATGGAGATACTGCTCAGAATGGGTCAGGTGACCTCTTTCTGAAACTGATCAGACTGCATGGAGAACAAAGCTGTGAATGCAGAAATCTCCTTTATGTTTTTGTTACTGAGCTGGGTACATTTGTTGGGACTTTTTGGAGAAAACATCTGATTGGGAGACCATGGGAAGCAACAGGCATATGAGAGAGTGGATGGGATTTGGAATCAGACTCCCTTGTATTTGAATCCAGTTTTGTCACTCACTAGCTGTACAGTCCCAGACAAGTCTCTTTACTCTCTGAGCCTCCATTTCTTATGGCTAAAATGGCATTAATACTTTTGAAGATTGTTGTAAAGATTAGAGATAATATATATGAAGTTCCTTATAGTGCCTGGCAAAATAGTAAATGCTCAACAAATGTAGTTGTTACTGTTATTAATACAATAATATTTATGTTATTAAAACAGCATCAACCCCTGGATTGATGGAATGTTATTTGATACTGAGGATAACCAAACAAAATGAACTGAAACAGTGATAAATAATGTTGACTAAACATACATAGGACAAAGGAATCGAATTTCACATTTCTGGCTGTTTCTTAGTGCAGATGTCTTGGGGAGAAGTGAGAAGACATTCTTACCAGACCAATGATGGCTGCTCCAATCCCGATAAGAGGGCTCACAGAGATAATGACCAAGGTCAGTTTCCAACCCTGGTAAAATCCCAACAGGAACCCACAGATGCTCGTGGTCATGCGCTGAATGAAAATGCCCATTTGGTCGGCAATGGCATCATTGACTTTGTTAATATCGCTAGAAATGAGAGGCTTCGATCACTAAAACTGATTTTGGTCAATTCAAATTCTCGTTGAGAAATCCCAGGCTTTCCCTTCTACTGCCATCTCTGTACCCACTGCCTGTGGAAAACAGCCTTTCACATTTGAAAAAACTTGCTATAGCCTGTGAGGACATCAAGCCTCTTCCTCCCATACAGCCCAGTAAGGTTGTCCTCAACCCAGTTTTCCCAACTGGTGTCCATTCAATGTTGACAAAGACTTTCAGAAATAATCTTATTTGTTTCTTTCTTGCTTATAACTCATATTCTTGGTCTGTCCTGAAGAGTCCTTCTTTCCTTCTTTATAACTGCTAAACTCTTTTAGTCTCGAGGTGCAACCCACACACCACCTAATTCATAAAAATGCCCAAGGGAAAACTAGTATCTTGTCCCTGTTCTTGCACGGCAATGTGATGAATCTGTGTATGTATGTGTACACGTATATAATTATTGCATTCTGCTTATAGACAGTATAGAATAGTGGTTAAGATCACAGACTCTGTGGTTAAGAACACAAACTTTTCCTAGGCTAATTACTTAACCTTTCTGTACCTTAGTTTCCTCATCTGTGAAATGGGGATAATGACAGAACCTACCTCAATAAGTTGTAATGAGGATTAGTTAGTATATGTTAAGTATATAGAACAGTGCTTAGAGTACAGTAAGCCATCAATGTGTCAACTTTATTTGTTTCCTTGCACCTTTATCCCTCCCACTAGGCTGTAAGTTCCCTGAGACCAGGACTTGTGTGGCTTATCTTTATGGCTTGCGTATAGTGAAGTCATCTAGAATATTGGTTGAATATAATTACTTTAAATTCATATTCCTAGGAACATTCTCATCATCTCTTGTTTAGATGGAATAAACAGGGTTCAGGACTTAACAGCAAAAAAAGTATCAAAATACTACCCAGAGATTTGACAATTGTATTCTAGCAAGGTTAAGTATCTGTTCAATGTCACAGTAAATAAGGGTCAGAAAGAGTGCTAGAATCTAAGTATCCCAACATTCAGTCTTTGATCTTCACTGTAATACACACTCTCTCATGGGACCTCATGGGACCCCAGAGTTCAATTCAGTAGGGCTCAATTGCTTCTAATTACTCAGGGCTCATTCAGAATACCTGGAGGAAGAGGGGAAGGGGGGGCTATCAATGACCCCAACTTTGGGTCTTTGGGTATTAACCAGATTTAAATCCAGTTGTTTAGTTTGAATCTTTCTCAAACACTTTGGACTTTTTTTTTTTTTGGTCTTTGTTTTTATGTACAGAAATGCCCTCAACAACCAAGGCAAGATAATTCATTGCAAGTGCATTGTTTTTTCCCTATAGATAAATGGACTGTGACATCCCTCCGTCTCTCTTTTAGAGGCCACACAGCCCTATTTCTTTTAACTCCATTCTGTAATCCTCCATTTCTAGTATTTTGATCAAGGACCTACAAACAAAACTGTAGTATCCTAGCTTTCAATTGTTAATGACCATATCAGATAAAGCATGGCCTATGAAAAAATGATGCTACCCATAAAAGCTCAATTTAAGAGATAAAATTTATCCAAAATGACTGAAAACGTGTTTCTAATTGTTATTTAATTTAGAAACAAGGGTTCTATGATGAAAAATACACACGTATATTTAAACCTCCTACCAGCTACTTACTCAGAGAATCTTGTATTCAGCTCTCCCACGGAATTGCAGTCAAACCATCCTATTTCCATTCGCATTACTTTCCTAAAGGAAATTTTTCTCATTTTCTGTATCTGACGAGCTGCAGCAATCACCCAAAAGCATATCTGAAAATGGAGCAAGAAATGGGCATTGTGATGTTAAAAATATTCCTTTGTTCCTTCACTTTTCAGAAGAAAATACTTTCAGTATAAGCCCTGGGGAAGAGAGGAAAGTGAGTCACAGAATGCCGAGTCATGGGAAGTGCAGTGAGCTCAGCACCTGCTGCTGAGAGGAGGATGAGCAGAACAGCTGTGGCCAGGGAAGCAGGAAGGGTTGGGTGCGAATTTGGCTTTGCCACTTGTTGATTTAACCTTACCAAACTTCACTTTCCACATGCGGAAAGAAGGGTCACAGCGCCAAAAAGAAATTCTTGCGCTTTTTTTTTTTTTTTTTAAGATTTTATTTATTCATTCGACAGAGAGAAATCACAAGTAGACAGAGAGGCAGGCAGGCAGAGAGAGAGAGAGAGAGAGGGGGAAGCAGGCTCACCGCCGAGTAGAGAGCCCGATGCGGGACCCGATCCCAGGACCCCGAGACCACGACCCGAGCGGAAGGCAGCGGCCCAACCCACTGAGCCACCCAGGCGCCCCAAGAAATTCTTGCTCTTATATCCCTGTTTTTGCATGGCACTTCTGAGTGTAGTTTTCCCCCCTGCGAGGCCTGCCAACAAGCGTGTATGCATAGGTTTCAGACTGTGGGACAATGATTTTCAGAGAAAGGAAGACAAAAATTATGACATAAGCAGGGAATCTTCTGATAGCTATCCCCAACCAAGCAAAGTCAGGCTGTCATTAAAACTCTCAGTACCAGAATGGGGAAAATGGATTCATTTCTCTTTATAATGAACATGAACTTCTTGAAATTCTTGAATGAATGGAGGTTGAGGAGAGTCATTATTTTTTCTACAGAAGAAGGTAAAAGATGAAATATTTTTCTTCTTTAATAAGGGTTAAGTAACTCCAGGCCTTCCATGGCTTAAATATAGACTACATTAAGATTCAGTTTACAGATTTGGGGTTGGAACACAGGTTGGTGAGATTTTGGCAGTGAAAGAAAAAAAGAAAGTAAAGTTTGCTTTTCTCCAACTCCTCATGTCTGGCTTTCTCTGGGGGACCCACACTCCCTCTACAAACACACCCACAACCGCCTATTTTTGAGTTTAGAAGATGAAATAGAGGAGACATTGAAATTCAGTCTATTCTCAGTCTCTCTAGACAATTGTCTGTATTTTCTCCCAGTCTGAGAAGAATTCTTCCTCTCACCGCCCCCTGCACCTCCAAATAAAATTGTAGTCCTTAGGGCTTCTGAACAACTTAAAGTTAGAGTGCACTTTGCATTTCATTATAATGTCTCTGAGCCCAGATATTGACCTAAAAATAAAATGTTGGCACCACTCACTTGAATATATCCTGTGATAAGTACTACCAAAGCGATTCCAGCATAGTAACTGGCAAATTTGATCATTTCACTTTCAATGTCCAGCAACCTTCAAAAGAGGGGGAAAAATGTTAAGATTCAGAAGTAGGGTCAAGTTTACCAAAGATTACATTTGTGGGTAATGTAATAATATATTACAGAGGAAAATGGTATATGAAATACGGGTAAGACATCTTATCTATGTAGAATTATCATCCATCCAACAACTCACTCCCTAGACCTCATGGTACCAACCCCAGCAAAGATGCCTACTCCCTTTGTTTTCATTTTATTTTTACTTTTTTTAAAAATTTTATTTATTTATTTGACAGACAGGGATCACTAGTAGGCAGAGAGGCAGGTAGAGAGAGAAGGGGAAGCAGGCTCCCCGCTGAGCAGAGAGCCTGACGCAGGGCCCGATCCCAGGACCCCGGTACCATGACCCGAGCCCAAGGCAGAGGCTTCAACCCACTGAGCCACCCAGGTGCCCCTTATTTTTACTTTTGAAAAAATCTTACTTATTTGTTTGAGAGAGAGCGAGAGAGAGAGAGAGAGAGAGCATGAGTGGGGGGAAGGGCAGAAAGAGGGAGAAGCAGACTCCCTGCTGAGCAGGGAACCTGATGTAGGGCTCCATCCCAGGACCCCTGGCTGAAGGTAGACGCTTGACCCATCAAGCCACCCAGGCGCCCCTACCCCCTTCATGTTTATGGGCAGAAATAACTCACTGGCAGTTGTTAGAAACCAGGGGCAGTAGATGGCAGCTCAGTGCTCTGTCTACCAGGGCCCTTCCCTCATGCTCATTATGCAGCGATGGAGCAATCACTGCGAGGGAGAGGTTATTTTTTTTAATTAGCATAAACTGTATTATTTGTTTCAGGGGTACAGGTCTGGGATCATCAGTCTTACACAGTTCACAACGCTCGCCATAGCACATGTCCTCTTATGAAACTCAACACCCAAAGAACAAATTAATCCAATCAAGAAATGGGCAGAAGACATGAACAGACATTTCTGCAAAGAAGATATCCAAATGGCCAACACACATAAAAAAGTGCTCAATACCGCTCAGCATCAGGGAAATATAAATCCAGACCACAGTCAGATACCACCTCATGTAAGTCAGAATGGCTAAAATTAACAAGTCAGGAAATGACAGATGTTGGTGAGGATTCGGAGAAAGGGGAACCCTCCTACACTGTTGGTGGGAATGCAAGCTGGTGCAGCCACTCCAGAAAATAATATGGAGATTATTCAAAAAGTTGAAAATAGAGCTACCCTACGACCCAGCAATTTCTCTACTGGGTATTTATCCCATTTGTAAAGATACAAATGTAGTGATCCAAAGGGGCACATGCACCCCAATGTTTATAGCAGCAATGTCCACAATAGCCAAACTATGGAAAGAGCCAAGATGTCCATTGACAGATGAATGGATAAAGAAGATGTTGTATATATATATATATAAATGGAATACTATGCAGCCATCAAAAACTGAAGTCTTGACATTTGCAATGATGTGGATGGAACTAGAGGGTATCATGCTAAGCGAAATAAGTCCATCAGAGAAAGACAATTATCATATGATCTCCCCGATATGAGGAATTAGAGAAACAAGACAGAATTCTGATCATAGAGGAAGGAAGGGAAAAATGAAACAATATGAAACTAGAGAGAGAGACAAACCATAACATACTCTTAATCTCAGGAAACAAACTGAGGGTTGCTAGGGAAAGGTTTAAAAAGCTAGACTGATGTCTGCAAAGACACCGGTAGAGAGGTGCGGGCTGTAAGTCAGGAGCTTTACCTCTACCTCTTCCAGGACCAAATCAGCTTTTCAACAGCTTATCTCAAAGTAACACTGAAAAATGTATGTGTCATCATCCCAGAGAAGGAGAAAAATAGTTTATCAGCCTAATCCTTCTGTCAACTGCAGCCCAGGTGCCCCTCTGGGACAATTTCTAAGGTGAGAATTTGTGGGGAACAGCAAGAAAACTCTACAGTGTTTTTTCAGTGCAACTACCACACTTTGGCACAGGGTTTGGAGATTGGCAGGCGTAGGGAGGGGAGGCACAAATTAGTCTGAAATTGTTTTCAGAAAATAAAGAATTGTGTACTTAGGAAATTAACATATTGGTTACTAACAGTTCTAACCCTTGAGGATGCTCTAAATGATAGCGAGTCCATTTCTTTTTTTTTTAAGATTTTATTTATTTATTTGACAGAGAGAGAGAGAGAGACCACACACAAGTAGGCAGAGAGGCAGGCAGAGAGAGCGGGGAAGCAGGCTCCCTGCTGAGACTGGATCCCAGGACACTGGGATCATGTGGAGCTCGATCCCAGGACTCTGGGTTCATGACCTGAGCTAAAGGCAGAGGCTTTAACATACTGAGCCACCCAGACGCCCCGCAAATCCATTTCTTTAGAAAACCGGAAACCGGCGTCTTGGGCATAGATGTTCCCATCTGATGTGCTCTCTGCTTCCTGTCAGGGCTTCCTTCTGTGACTCAAGCTTGAATTGTTCTCTTCCTCTACTGAACTAGACCAAATGTTTAAGTATAATTTCTTTAATTCAGAACAAACCGTTATTCCACGCCAGATTTTATTGACATCTTGCACTATTATTTGATATCTTCATTGATTATATCTATACTGAATAGATTTATGCTTGTTTTGCAAGATTGTAGGCCACTTGAGGACAAGGGCTTGGTTTTAGCTGCTTGCTCACACTGCCTGAATCCTTGTATAATACCTTACACATAGCAGACAAAATACCTCCATAAATGTTTCTTGATTTTGCTTTGACTTTCAAAATACTTATCAAGAAGGGAAATAATTACCTTGGTCAACCCCTCTTTGGAGGGATCATCTCTAAAGCTAATATGTCTGTTCAACACATTTCTGGTCTTTTATGATGGTTTAAGGGAACCCAAGAATGAACAAGACCTAGAAAACTTAAATATATAAGTATCCACAATCAGAGGTTCTCACAAATGTTAAGTATCTCCATATAAAATGCATAATGGAGAACAAGACTTCTAATGTGTAAATGAGGCCATACTCTTTGTTTTCTGTGAAATTTTTCATTGTGAAATGAAATTTGGGCGTCCCAAAACAGAGAACTGGGAGTATTTGTCAGTAAGTTTTACTTAGATATCCTGTGGTGTGTTCCTCCTACACACACAGAGGCAATAAAATGGCTGCTGTGAAAGAAGCAGCTGCCAGGAATAAACAGACCTACTCAGATTAAAAGTACTGAGCACTGACCCAGCTCCAGAATTTATTAGGGCAAACTTCAGGAGAATTATATCATTGCTGGATGGTGTGGATAAGGACATGTGTAGTTTATGATTCTGTTCACTCCTGAGGCACCCCAGAGATGAATGGTTAACTTATTTTTATTTTATTCCTGGAGATAAGAAGTTATTAGGGTTTTAGAAACTACTTGAGAATATTTCTGGAACAACAGGACAAACCTATCAGAAAAACTGATAGGAAGGAAAGGAGCAGGCTGGCTTGGCTCGTTTGACTGCACATCAAATTTTTTTTATCATCAGGTGGAAAGTTTTCTTGCGGTTATAAAATCCTGGGAAGGAGTTTTTAAAGTGTGCAGGCGTTTTGGCTCACCAAATGGGTGCCTTTCTTTTTTAACAGCAAAATTGACAAACATCTATTTGACTACATTAAGGTTCATTTGTTAATGAGTGTTAAGAGAGAAGGAGGCAGAAATATGACAATTAGGGGGAAAGGTAAGATATATTTTACAAATTATTAAGATATGTGGATTCTTACCTTGCTTTTAATGAAAAATAAATGCACCATAAGATCAAAGTACTCAATCTATACCTCAAGATTTCAGATTTACTAAAGCCATAGGGCTTTCATTTTAAATACCTAGGAGGTCTTTACAACAAGGTGCATTGCTTAACAGGGAGTTTCATAAATTATTTGTTCCTGTTTATTGTTAAGTCATATTCGGTGGTATAGATGTATCACAGTTTGCTGAACCACTCGCCCACTGAAGGGTTTCCAGTTTTTTTTCTGTTACAAATAAAGTGTCTGTAACCTTTATGTACAGTTTTTTATGTAAACATAGGTTTTCACTTCTCTGGGATAAATCCCCAACAATAGAATTTCTGGGTTATAGTATTTGCACATTTAACTCCTTTTTAATGGCCAAACTATTTTCCAGAGTGGCTGCACCATTTTACATTCCCACCAGCAAGGTGTAAGTGATCCGGTTCCTCCACAACCCCACCAGCTCTGGTGTTACTATTATTTTTATTTTACCCATTCTAACAGATTTGTGCTGATACCTCATTTTGATTTTAATTTGCATTCCCTAACCACTAATGTGGCTAAATATCTTCTCATGTGCTCATTTGCTGTCTTTATATCCCTAGTGAAATGCTTGATCATGTGTTTTTACCATATTCAAATTGGAGTTTTCTGAACCATTGAATTTGGAGAGTTCTTCGAATTTTATAGATCCTAGTCCTTTTTTAGATATGTAATTCACAAATATGCTCTCCCAGTCTGTAGCTTTTTTTTTTCATCCTCTTCCCTGGGTCTTCCAGAGCACAAGTTCTCCATTTTGATGAAATTCAATTCACCAATTTTTCTTTTTATGGATTGTTCTTTTAGTGTCAAGTCTAAAAGCTCTTTGTCTGGCCTTAGACACAAAAATGGTCACCTACATATTTTTCTAAAAGTTCACAGTTTATTTTTTACATTTAAGTCCAAAATCCATTTTGAGCTATTTTTTGTATGGGCTCATTTTTTGCCCATGGATGTCCAACTAGTCATGCACCATTTGATAAATAGTTTATATTTTCTCCATTGAATTTCTTTTCTACCTTTGCCAACAACCAATTGGACATGTTTGCATGGGTCTATGTTTGAGTTCTCTGTTCTGTTCTTCTGTTAATACCACACAACCTTGATTGCTGTAGCTATATAACATGTCTTGAAATCAGGTAGATTGTTTCCTCACATTTTATTCTTCTTTTTCAAAGTTGTTTTAGATATTCTAGTTCTTTTGCCTTTTAATATAAATTTTAGAGTTATCTTGTCTATATCTATAAAATATCTTGCTGAGATTTTGATAGGAATTTTATTAAAGCTATATGTCAGCTTGAGGGAATTAACATCTTTATTATATTGAATTTTCCAATTCATGAGCAAGTATGTCTCTCCGTCTATTTAGGCCTTTGATTTCTTTCATCAGCATTTTGCATTTTTCAGCATGTAAGTCCTATACATGTTTTGTTAGATTTGCACCTAAATAAAATTTTTGAGCAATTATAAATGGCATGATGTTTATTTTCTTTTCTTTTGTTTTATTTTATTTTTTGGCACTATATTTTGAATTTTGGTGTCCACGTGTTCATTGTTAGTATGTAGAAATACCACTAATTTTGTTTATTTATTTGGTATTTGGTATTTTATGACTTTGCCAAACTCATTTATTGGTTCTAGGATATTTTTGTATATCCTTTCAGCTTTTCTATGTTGACGATATCATCTCCAAAATGAACAGTTATATTTCTTCCTTTTAGATCTGTATTTTTTTCATTACAAATGTTTTGATTGTAATAAAGAACACATAACATAAAATTTACCAACTTAACCATTTTTAAGTGTACAGTTCAGTAGCATTCAGTATTAAATCAGTATTCCTTTCCTTCCTTATTGTATAAGCTAGAACTTTGAGTAATGTGTTGAATAATAGTAGCAAAAGCCTCTATCCTTGCCTTGTTTCCAGTCTTAGGGAGAAAATATTCAGTCTTCCACTTTTGAGTATAATGTTAGCCATAGGACTTTTTTTTAGATGTCCTTTCTTAAGTTAAAGAAGTTCCTTTCCGTTCCTAGTTTTCTGAGAGTTTTTATTATGGATGGATATTGAAATTTTAAATGCTTTTTCTATGTTGATGGAGAGCATTGTGTAGTTTTTCTATATTAGCCCATTAACATGGTGGATTACATTGACTTTTCCTAATACTGAACAATGTATGCTTCTCTAGAATACACTCTACTTGGTCATGGTGTATTTCATTGATTTTCTATATTTGTTTGTTTTATCTTTATTATTTCTTCTCATACATTTTCAGTGGACTTATTTTGCTCTTTTTCTAGGTTTTTGAGTTGGAAGCTTAGATGTTTAATTTTCAATGTTTCCTCTTTTGTAATGTATGCATTTAGTGATATAAATTTTCCTCTCAGCCCTGTATGAGCTGTGTCCTACAGATTTTCACATTTTCTTTTTCCCTGTCACTCAGTTTAATTTTTAAAACTTTTCCCTTGAGACTTCATCTTTGATCTATGGAGTATTTAGATGTCTATAGTCTGATTCCCAAGTATCTGGGGGGATTTCCATTACCTCTAGTTTTGATTTCTACTTTGATTCCATTGTAGTCAGAGAATGCACTCTATAATTTCAAGTATTTTGCATTTGTTGAGGTTTGTTTCATGGCTCAGGGTATGGTCGGTCTTGGCATATGCCCCATAGGCTCTTGAAAAGAATGTGTATTATGTGGTTGTTGAGTGGAATGTTCTATAGATGTCAATTAGATCCCGTTGGTTGCTGGTGTTGAGTTCTTCTATATCCGTGATAATTTAATGTCTACCTGTTCTACAAATTGGTGAGAGATGGATATTTAAGGGGTTTACTGTAATTTTGATTTGTCTCTTTTTCCTTTCCATTCTATCAGTTGTTGCTTCACATGTTTTGCAATTCTGTTGTTTGGTGAGTACACATTTAAGATTGCTATGTCTTGGGGAGGGGGCTATGGACATTGGGGAGGGTAAGTGCTATCGTGAGTGCTGTGAAGTGTGTAAACCTGGCGATTCACAGACCTGTACCCCTGGGGATAAAAATACATTATATGTTTATTAAAAAAAAAATTGGAAGGGGAGGTGAACCATAAGAGACTATGGACTCTGAAAAACAACCTGAGGGTTTTGAAGGGTCAGGGGTGGGATGTTGGGGGAACAGGTGGTGGGTAATGGGGAGGGCACGTTTTGCATGGAGCACTGGGTGTTGTGCAAAAAGAATGAATACTGTTACGCTGAAAAAATAAAAAAATGGAAAAAAAAAAGATTGCTATGTCTTTATGGCAGATTGACCCATTTATCATTGTACAATTTCTCTCTTTGTCTCTGTAATTTTCTTTGTTCCAAAGTCTATTTTATTTCATATCAGTATAGCCATTTCTTCTTCTTTTGATTAGTGTTTGCATGATAAATCTTTTTCCATTCTTTAGAGAGAGAAAGTGTGAGCAGGAAGAGGGGCAGAGGGAGAGAAAGAAGAATCTCAAGTAGACTCTCAGCTGAACACAGAGCCCAACATGGGGCTCCATCTCATAACCCTGGGATCACGACCTGAGCCAAAACCAAGAGTCAGATGCTTAACTAACTCAGCCACCCAGGCACCCCTCGACTTGCCTCTATTTTTTAGTTAAAGTGATTTCCTCATAAATAGCATGTAGTTGGGTTATTTTAAAATCCATTCTGCCAATCCCTGTCTTATTTAGTAGATTTAAATCACTTAAATTTGGGGTGCCTGGGTGGCTCAGAGGGTTAAGACTCTGCCTTTGGCTCAGGTCATAATCTCAGGGTCCTGGGCTCAAGCCCCACATTGCGCTCTCTGCTCAGCAAGGAGCCTGCTTCCCCCTCTCTCTCTGCCTGCCTCTCTGCCTACTTGTGATCTCTCTCTCTGTCAAATACATAAATAAAATCTTTTTAAAAAATAAAATAAATCACAAATTTAATATAATTATTGATATGTTAGGGCTCAAATGTAACATTTTTTTTCTTTTCTGTTTGTTCTCTCTGTTTTATATTTTTCTGTTTTCTTCCCCCTGCTTTCTTATGTGCTACTCAAACTTTTTTTTAAAATTTTAATTTAATTTTATTTAATTTTCTTATTTTATTTTAAGTAGGCTCCACACCTAGCATGGAGCTCTATGTTGGGCTTGAACTCACAACCCTGAGATCAAGACATGAGCTGAGATCAAGAGTCAAATGCTTAACAGACTGCTCCAGCCAGGTGCCCCTCAAACATTTTTTAGAATTCAGTTTTAATTTATCTGTAGTGGTTTTGACTGTATCTCTTTGAATAGCTTTTTTAGTGGTTGCTCTAGGAATTCCATTATAGATATATCACTTATTATAGTCAGCTAGTGTTGTCATTTTACCAGTTTGCGCAGGGTATAAAAACACTGCCTCCCTTTATATACATTTATTCTCCCCTGTTAATGATTTAATTGTCTTTAATATTTCCAAATCACACTCACCTCAGATAGTATTACAATAGAACTATATCAGACAATGTTAGCATTTTTGCTTCCACCCTCAAACATAATTTAGAAAACTCAGGAAAAGAAGGGAAGTTTTGCTTACCATGTTCTTCCTACTTAATATCCAAGGTTTCTTTTATTGTTTCCTTTCTGTTCAAAGAACTTCCTTTAGCCATTCTTTTAAGTAAGTCAGCTGACAATAAATTCTCTTCATTTCCCTCATCTGAAAATGTCTTGATTTTCTCTTCCATGGGGGTGGTGATGAATGTCCTGACTCTCTGATCCTACCCAAGCAGGTAGGGGAGAGGTTTTTCATTACAATGGGGATGGTTCAGGCCTCCACATATTCTTCACTGACACCACAGGAGTTGGGTAGGGGAGAGACAGGGCAGTGGCTCATTGATACCTGGCAAAGATGAAAGTCTAGGTCCCCAATTCAATGTTGCTGCCATGGATAAGAGTAAGGTTATGTGTGTTTTGTTTTGTTCTGTGGTGTTGGCTTGAGTAGAACAGTAACTGCCTGAAATTCTTTTGCCAGGCTGCCTCTTTATGGTCTATTGTCTAGAGAGAGCAGAATTTTATTGAGTCCTTTGTGGTCTGTACATAATTGTATTTCTAGGTTACAGCTTCCCAACACCCAATCTAGTATATATGAAGCCTAAAGAAAATCCATGAAATACACAACCATGTCATTATTTGGGTCCTGAGATCTCTAACCTTCTCCTACCCACTTTTTTAGACTCTTAGGTAGATTGGTTTTACATGTAATGGATTAAATAATCCAATCAAAAGGCAGAGATTGTGAGACTGGATAAATTATAAAAAATTGAAATACAAGCTCCAACTGTAGGCTGTCTGAAGGAGACATATTTAAATTCAAAGATATGAGCAAGTTGAAAGTAGTATGGAAAAAAGATATGTCATGGTAAAAAGCAAGACACAAAAATGTGTCTTGGTAAAAACAAACCAAGAGTGGCTATACTAATATAAGACAAACTTTAAAAAATTGTTACTAGAAATAAAAACCATTTTGTAATTATAAAGGGTCAATCTATAGAAAGATTATAGATAATTTAAATATATATGCATCTAAAAACGGAGCCCCCAAATACATGAAGCAAAGGGTGACAGATTCAAGGGTAGAAATAATTCATTGATAATAGTCAGAGATTACAACTCTATATTTTCAGTATTGGATAGAACAACTAGGAATAGAAGACTTGAGTAACACCAAAAACCAATTAGTGCTGACAGACATCTTTTGAACATTCCATTCAATAACAGCATAATACATATTCCCCACAAGTGCACATGGAACACTCTCCAGGATAGACACATGCTAGGCTGTGCTAATTCATGCTATGATATGATGAACCTTGAAAACATTATGTTCAGTTGAAGAAGCCAATCACAAAGGACCCCATATTGTGGGATTCCATTTGTATGAAATGGCCAGAATAGGTAAATCTACAGAGCCAGAAGGTAGATTTGTGGTTGTCTAGGACTGAGGGGGGGAATGAGGGAATCAGAGAATGATAGTTAAGGGATATGGGGTTTCTTTTTGTAGTAATAAAAATGTTCTAAAATTGATTATAGTGGTGGAGGCACAACTCTGCAAAAGACTAAAAACCATCGAGTTGTACACTTTAAGTTGGTAAATTTCATGGCATGTAAATTATGTCTTAATAAAACTATTTTAAAAAGTGTATGGTTTTACAGTGTCTAACTTCAGTATAGTGCTTGAATGCATACACTATCTGTACATTGCTAAGAAAGCAGACTGAAATCCAAGAGAAAATACAGGCTGATTTCTACTTTAATGCATTCACATGTGGGGGAAATGAGGAATCGGACTTCTCAATGGCTGCAGAGAATGGCAGAAAGTATGGTATGTTACTTCCACAATTAAGTCACAAGGCTTTGTGGCTTCCATTTGAATTTTTACACTTCAGTTGGTTAAAAGAAAGTAGAGGGGCGCCTGGGTGGCTCAGTGGGTTAAAGCCTCTGCCTTTGGCTCAGGTCATGATCCCAGGGTCCTGGGATCGAGCCCCACATCGGGCTCTCTGCTCGCTGGGGAGTCTGCTTCCTCCTCTCTCTCTGCCTGCCTCTCTGCCTACTTGTGATCTCTGTCTGTCAAATAAATAAAATCTTTAAAAAAAAAAAGAAAGTAGAAAGAAGCTGCACTGTGGTATTTGGACTCTTTGAACTTCCCTTTCAGTCATTTTTCATTCTTTTGTCTTACTATTTGATTATTCTGAACAAATAAATTCTGATAAACTAATCAGGAGGCCTGATGTTCTATCATACTTTTCAGCATTATGCACTGAGAATCATTTGGAAGGCTTGCCTAAAAATTCCATCCAATGGATTATAACTGATATGTGGAAAACAACCAGTGAAATGAAAGAGCAAAACCAGTTCCTACTATTACACATGCCTGCTAATGTTGATAAAATCATGGAGTAGCCTTGCCCAAGACTAATATACTTATTATAATAGGTGGAGAAATTACACTTTTAATGATATACTTTTTCCAAAGAAAAAGGTGCAAAACAGCTGAGTAATTCTGAAGGCATGTAAACTACTTACAGGTAGGAAAATGTCCAGTCCCTTCTCTTCTGTTCCACCCAAGTCCATTTTCACAGTGATCTTAACTACATAAAAGCTAAACAAATATTTACCCAGAAGTAAAGCAGGAGTCATGTCAGGGACCATAATAATTCACAATTAAAGTATTTAACTCATCAAAGGAGATCCTCATAAAGAAAAAACCTGAGAAAGACAAGGTTTACACAATTCCAGAAATTCATATGAAATTTTTTAAAAAGGACAAATATCCATTTACATGTTCTGTATCCTATAAATTCAGCCAAAGCCAATGAGCTTCTGAAAGCCCCCATTTGCTTTGCACTATTTGCTCACTTTCAAGTATATGACCTAGTAAGAATAACTAAAGTGTGAGTGATGGGTAGCCACGGAAAATTCCTTTCTACTGGATGTTAGTGATATAGATGTTAATGGTAGATTCACTCTTTAAATTATCTAATAAATATTTATGGACACTTGTTATCAGGGACATGTCTCAAATTTTAGCCTAACATTTATTACCAAATTTTAGGGCATAACATCCTATACTTTCAGGAATTTTCCCTCGAAAATTTACCTTCATAAATGTTATTAATAGATTTGGGTCAATTTACATCATACATAAGTCTGAATGCACTTTTTTCAAAGGGGGAGGTAATTAACCTTACATTTTTGTAGTCGAACTACTCTGTAAAAAGCAATTCATTTTTGTCTTCCAACATAAAAGACTTAAAATTAAAAGACTGTCATTGACAACAGTAACTATTTTATACAAACTGTCCTGAATCTTACTTCCATATTTAGAAAAGAAACATTTATATTTAGACATTAGGAAATTTGTTTCTAATGAGTAAGCTTATTATTTTTAAAAACATAATTCTACACATTGTATATTTTCTTGTATTTTTCTGTCAAGTACTAACCAGCTGTAACCACATATTTATTTGAATGGTCTCTGATTTAATGATGATTTTACTGACTAGATCTAAACACCATGAAGAAAAGGACCATGACTCAAAATAACCACTATATCCTTGAGGTTTACACAATTTCCTGGTATGAAGTTGGTGTTCAAAAATTTTAGTTGAATGAGTAAATGAATGAAAGACCCTAACAGTAGATAATATTATGGAACAGTATCAGTGGTTTAATAGGATTTGCTCATAATCTAAATGAAATATGTGGAAATATTTTTTAAATGAAGGTGAAAAATATAAATTTGCCTAGGGGAGCTATTCCAAGTGTCTTTCTAGTCAGGATGTGCCGGGCCCTTGGCTCTTGAACCTGAGCGTGTGGGTTCATACATGCCAATGAGCTTGTTCTGGCCCTGAGGCAGTGTGAGGCAGGCTGCAAAGTTCATTCTATGACAATGAGTCAACACCATGAAACACTATAGACTCACTGTTGGGCTTATCACAAAATGAATAGTAGCACAGTGGGTTCTGGCTAATACTGCATGGCCCCCCTTCTGTTTATAGCGCCACACCACTCTTCCGCAGAGACTCAACTACTGAGACCAAGCAGCCCCTACTCCAAGTGCTGTAGCACACTAATGAGTTTCCCATTATAGAAAGAAGACTGAAGATCATGTGGGCCATTTGCCATAGCCACAGAAGCTAAGAAACAGAAAGCAGTTAAGGAACTAAAAGAAGTCTTGCATATAAGACATAAGACATGACAAAGACTCAAGTAAAATTCAAGGCTTACCTTCCTACTGTACTGGTAGTGTTCATCCTCAAGCCTATAGTCTACAAAGTGCTTAAATTTGGGCGACCCATTTAATGGGTAATTTCTAATTCTGTTTTTTTGTTAGGATTAAAACCTTGGGGTGCCTGTGTGACTCAGTGGGTCAGCTCGGGTCATGATCTCGGGGTCCTGGGATCGAGTCCCACATCGGGCTCTCTGCTCAGCAGGGAGACTGTTTCCCCCTCTCTCTCTGCCTGCCTCTCTGCCTACTTGTGATCTACCTCTCTGTGTCAAATAAATAGATAAAATCTTTTAAAAATATAAATAAGTAAATAAAAATTAAAAATATAAAAACCTGGTTAAATAGGAAGAACCTCAGGGCAGAGTCATTTTCAGAAATATGGGTTAAATTTTGTTTCTGTTTGCTCTCTGTTAGATATCACTCCAGTTCAGCTAATAAAATTCCATTTACACATTTTGAATTACAATTTAATATATGAGCAAAAAAAAGGAGAAAAAAATAGCAGCCTACCCACACCGCGTTCCATTGGTCACATTCTGGTTAAGGGAGCTGTTGATCCATATTATAGTGTTGTTTACACATGCTCTGCCAGGGATCTTGAGTTCTTGTAATTCAGTGTCGTAGTCAATAAAAACATCTGTCATTGTGCCAAAAATGAGCAGCACGCCTGGATGGGATAGTCCATGGAGAAATGCACATAAACTTCCCACAAACATCAGCCAAATGTCAGTCGTTGAAGAAAATCGAAACTTGAAAAACAAAGGATTCAGAGATCATCTATGGGTGAAAAGCAGGAAAAGTAGGAGGACTATTTAATTTTAGTTACTAGATTCTGATAAATACCATTTAGCACCAAATTTTATGGGAATCGTCTTAATTGAACAGTAGAGTTTTCACTAATTATATAAAAATAAGTGGTATATTGGGGCACCTGGGTGGCCCAGTCGGTTAAGCGTCTGCCTTCAGCTCAGGTCATGATCCCAGAGTCCTGGGGTCAAACCCCGCATCAGTCTCTCTGCTCAGTGGGGAATCTGTTTCTCCCTCTGCCTATCCCTCTGTGATTTCTCTCACTTTCACTCTCTCAAATAAATAAATAAAATCTTAAGAAGATATAAGTGGTATATTAATTATCTAAAACACTGGACTCTTACATTGTTATTTCTTTCCTAGTCTCTGAATTCATTCTCTTTACCTCAAGAACTGATTTTGTTTCTTAGCTGTTGATTCACAACTTCAGTGGGAAGTGGTCACGGCATTGATGCCATTGCCATGTAGAAATACTGTGTGAAGGATTCAGCAATAGCATAAATTGTATCCCAGAACTGATACTGACAAACAAGAGTGCCTATTAGTGTCTAGAAATGCCTCAGCATTGTGAAAATTAGGGGAAAATACCACACTATGGAATTTCCAAGTTCCAAATTATCCATAAGGATAAATATATGTCATATGATTACTGTGATGATTTTCTTTACTAAAATAATTATGGACTTAGTGATTATTTTCCAGGACACTTTTCTGATCTACCAGAGAGGATTATGTGTTTAATATTACCAGATAGGATTTATTTATTTATTTATTTATTTATTTATTTATTTATTTATAATGGGGGAGGGGAGAGAGAGAGAGAATGAGGTGGGACATAGGGAGAGAGAGAATCTTAAGCAGACTCCACACCCAGCGTGGAGCCCAACACGGGGCTTGATCTCACAAACCTGAGATCACAACCTGAGCTGAAATCAAGATCTGGATGCTTAACTGACTGAGACACCCAGGCACCCAGGATTTAAGTTTAATTACCAATATATTTCTAACTGCCATTTAGGATGTTATTACATAGACAAAGTTTGTGACTGAAAAAGTGAACATTGTTCTTAAAAACCTGCCAGTGACTTAAGATTTAACACTCCCTCCATGATCTGAACAATTTGTGGTTGCAAAATTTATGTCAAAAATCATCACACACACAAAAAAATCAGCACAGTTTTATTACCAATTGAAAGAAGCCAACTTGACTGCTGTCACCTTTCCTCTCATCTTGTAACCTGAGGAAAAACACATAATGGATTTATAGACCATTCTTTCCAAAACAAAGAGAAATTCTCCCTAGATAATGATTTTATGAGTCATCCTTTAGTAAGAAATAAAGTCCCCATTGACTGAGAAATTCTGCCAAACCTGGCATCTTGAAAACAAGCTCTTATTTTTCAGATTTACCTTTTTCAGAGATTTCAGTATAGCTATATCTCATGTTTAGCAGAGAGTCAGGACAGTTTTTCTGAGAGGTATTGAAAGGAAATAAAAGGTGCTCTGTATTCCCGGTTATACTAACATGAAACTATTGGACCTCAACCTTGACCCTCAACCCGTTTCTGTTTATAGTCCCTTGTAATGTAAGTTCAGGTGGTTGGATTAGCTGATTTAAAGCTTCCTTCCAGCACTTAAAAATTTAACAACTACATTAAACAGTGTTGATATGATGGAAACGTTTTAAAGAACTCTCATACTCCCCATAATATTGTATTTCCTCACTATTTCTTACTCATTTCATTTCTCATAAAGTTGTGTGTAACCATGTAACCCATCTTTGACCTTCTCAACTCCAGGGATCTCTACTTCACCTGAGTCATCCTTTCATGGATACACCCTGGACCTTTCTTTCACCAGAAACTACTCTGCTCCAATGGCATTCTGGGACTGTCTATGCATCCTGTTTTGTCACTTCCTTCCTCCTTCTCCACCTATTTGTCATCTCAGTTGAGACCTACAGTCCCTTAAACCCTCCTTAATTTATAATTTGTAAAACCCCATCAAGATTCCCCGTGTGTCCCAGATCCCACATCAGCCATTTGAACTACATTCTTACCATCAACCTTAATCCTTTTCCCCACCTCCATCTTTGGAAACTCCATCTCTACATCCATGCATCTGTTTGCCCCCCTTCTCCCGAAGCCAGGCTGTGGGGCCTGCTGGAGACACATGTGAACTGATGCCAACACATGCCACTCCTGGCAGTCAGCTGCCCTAAACTTCCCCTCCAGCTCAGAGTTGAAGCCCAAGTCCTTGCTGAGATGCCCAAGGCCCTCCACGGTCTGGACATTTGGCTTTCTGACCTTGTCTCCTCCTACTGCACTCTAATTCTCAGCACCCAAGCCTCTTGGCCTCTTTGCTGACTTTGTTCATGTCAAATTTGTTCTCACTTTTGACCATTTGCACTTGTTATTTCTTCTCACCAGAATGTTCTTTCTTCAGATACCGGCATGGCCAAACCCCTCATCTCCTTCAGATTTTCCTTCTTAAGTCACCTTCTCAATGAGACCTTCCCTGGCCAAAACCTTTAGAAATTTCAACTTTCTCCCCACATCATTCCATACCTCCATTCCATGTTTGCTTTTTTTTTCTTAGAAAAAAAAGTGATAGATTATTACTAGCTACCATGCTATATATACTCTTCAAGAACAGATATTTTGACCCATTTTGTTCTTTTCTTTATACTAAGCATTTATAATAGTGCCTGATACCTGGTAGGCACTTAATTAATATTTGTGAACTGAATGGATGAAAGAATGAATGAATGATTAGGGTCTCTAGTCATAGCTCAATCTATAGCTCTGTACTTCATCTGTCTACAGATTGTCCCATTTTCCTCCACAGCTTTCTCAAACTTTTACCATGACCTTCTCGTTCTACATTACCTCATGTATCAGAAGATAGATTCATCTCCTCTAAAAATTGAATTCACTTAACCTTCCTATTCATTCTCTCATTGCCATTCATCTACATCCACACCCATTTTCATCTTTTTTCTACCCAGTGAGAAAAGCGTGGTTCTTCTAGGTCCAGGCTGACCCTAGTACTCCTAGTCTAAAACTTATGTCACCACATCCAACACCCCCTCTACTGTGACTTACTTAGAATTTCCTATACCACTTGAATCTTGGCCTTTCCACCACTTCTCTCTAGAAAATTGCCTGATGCTTACCTTCTGTATTCTCAGATTAGACTCTGTCTAGTCCTGCCTTTTTACTAATGTATGAGTAACTGACATTTTTATGTGAGTATTTAAATTCTCAAACTAAAGAGAAATATCTAATAATTAAATTTTAGGGTTCCACTATTTGCCTGTGGGAAGAATTTGAGGTTTAGGGGTCTCCGCTATGCTCATGAAATCATACTTGTTCACCTTTTCCTCCACCCATTTAGGTTAGAAATTCTGTAGTGTTGCTGAATATTCCTAATCCAGAAAGGATATGTCAAAAGATTTTTGAAATCAAATTACAGCAATGTTTTAAAGAGAAAAGGAATACCTATGTCATTTCATGGGAAATACAAGAGGCATGAAAGTACTATCTCTGCTTTGTGCCTTTAAAAGGAATATTAGGGAGTTATTCTAGAACAGATGATATATTGTTGAAATAGTCACTTACCTTGAATTCTTATCATTGTTATCTGTCAGGATAAAAACAATGCACAAAGCAGTTAATAATAATGACACAACAACACAGTCATTAAAAATTTTGCTCTGGAAAAACATTCCCATAAGTTAGCTTTACTCATGGAACACAGAAAAATGACTATTTGCCTTTCTTTCTTCTCTCTTTTTTTTCATTTTCTCTCTCTCCTTCCCTCTCTGTCTCTCATATTACATAAGAAGACACCCTGTCACGTACAGGACTGCTAGCTTAACTACTTATTTTGGATATTTCTACAGGATATGAGGTATTTATATTTCATGAATGTCAACTGGAGACCAACATTTTTAAATGTTTAAATTTTAAAATTTAGTTCTTTGAACTATCAAGTAAAATGAATATTTATTGTTTTGTTCCTTGGAAACATCAGAATTTATCTATTTAAAATTGAGACTACAAATTAATTAGACAATAAGATGATGTTGACACTCACATGCCAGGAGAAACCACCAAATTAAGCTGGATATGATTTTCCCCAGCCTAGGTAGGTGAGAGCAAATAGAGCGTAGGAAGTGAAAGTGGGGGTGCTGGGACATGGGTGTAGGGAAGTAACAGGAAAAGGCATTTCAGGGTGCTAATGTCAACCCCTGCCATGGGACAACACATCCTGAATCCCTGGCATTTTAGTTAATTTAATTGAAGTAAGAGTAAAGAGGCATTGTAGTATAGATAGAGATTAAACATCTTGGCTTTAGAAATCAGAACTGGAGCAGGCTGAGATGAAATCAGGTCCCAGGAGTTCAATTAGTTAGTTATCAAACCATTCCAAACACCTACAAATCCAACAGGAGATCGAAGAGAAGAAGAGCAGCAATTCTAGAAACATAAAGTCAACCACTTTCTGAAAGGTAGGACCTGCAGAGAAGTGAATCTGAAGTGAAGAAAAGATAGGCCATTGAGGGAGGGGCCAGCTCCCCGCAAGTGGCGGAGCACAAAATCAGAACTTTTAAAAGTCTGCTCCACTGAGGGACATCCCTCCAGAAGCTAAGCGGGGGGTGGAGCCTTCATGGGGACAGCGTGGTCTCAGGTCCCATGGGGTCACGGAAGGATCAGGGTGTCTGAGTGTAGCACAGCTCATGGGCAATAGAGCAGGGAAGCTGGCTACAGAGACGGAGCCGAGGAGTGAGCTCTCAGCTCGGGGTTACCTTAAACTGTGATCCATGACATAGTCAAGACACTGCTCTTTGAGCAGGGACCCCACAAGTGGCAGATCCAGGGAAACCTCCACCCCCAACCCCAAGAAGAGCAGAGTGGCAGGAATCAGCTGGGTTTGGAGACTCCAAATGGGGCTGTGTGCCAGAGACAGAAATGTTGAGTCACATGCCGGGTGAGCTCGGAGCGCGGCCAGAGACCAGGGAGATGGGAGTGATTGAGCGCTTTTCTCCCAGAGTGCACTGAGGAGTGTGGCCCTGAGCTCTCGGCCCCCCGCCAGCCAGGGATTGAGAGGCCATCATTTTCATTCCCATCTTCCAGAGCTCTGGGGAAAGGAAAAAGTTCAGGGAACAAAAGCTCCCAAGAGTGAACTGGGTTAGCCTGGCCCCTGGCAAGAGCAGTGCAATTCCGCCTGGGGCAAAGACACTTGAGAATCACTACAACAGGCTGCTCCTCCAGAAGATCAGCAAGAACATACAGCCAAGACCAAACTCATTGATCAAGGAGAATAGCAGAATACCAGAGGAGGGGAAAGCAAAGCATGGAATTCGTGGCTTTTGCTCTATGATTCTTTAGTCTTGCAAAGTTAAATAAATTTTTTTTTAATCTGTTACTCTTTTTTTTTTTTAAGATTTTTATTTATTTGAGAGAGAGCGATCACAAGTAGGCAGAGAGAGAGGAGGAAGCAGGCTCCCTGCTGAGTGGAGAGCCCGATGCGGAGCTCTATCCCAGGGCCCTGGGACCATGACCCGAGCCGAAGGCAGAGGCTTTAACCCACTGAGCCACGCAGGCGCCCCATAAATAAATGTTTTAATTTTTTTTTCTTATTCTAATTTTTTTTAACTTTTACTCCTTCCTCTTTTAACGTATTTTAACTAGTTTATATTAACAATACCTTTTTTAAAAAAGTCTTTTTGAACCTTCATTATTATAATCATATTTTATCCTTCATTGTAACTAACTTTATTTTTGTATACATATAAGGTTTTTTCTTCTAAAAAAATTTGGATATAACTTATTCTAATAGATCAAAATATACCCCAAATCTAGCACAGGACTTTGTTCTAGTCTCCAGCCTAATCAAATTCTCTCCACTTTCTTTTTCTTTCTTTTCCCAACCAACTTATCAACTCCTTTTTTAGAATTTTTTTAAATTTTCATCTTTACAGTCACATTTCATCCCTTCATCATGTTTACCCTGATTTTTTTGTGTGTATATATATATACTTTTTTTTTTCTTCTTCTTCCTTTAAAATTTTGGGAGGTAGTTTCTTCTAAGAGACCAAAATATATCCAAAATCAAGTGGGTGGCTCTGTTCTATTCACTGGTCTAATATATATATTTTTTTTTCAAAAATTTTTAACTTCTTTTTACTGCCTTTCTTCTCCCCACAATTTTGAGTCTCTTCTGATTTGGTTAATGCACATTTTTCTAGGGTCTTTGCCACCCTTTTAGTATTTTATTCTCTTGTTCATATATTCTTATCTGGATAAAATGACAAGGCAGAAAACTCACTAAAAAAAAAAAAAGAACAAGAGGCAGTACCAAAGGCTAGGGACCTAATCAATACAGACATGAGTAATATGTCAGATCTAGAGTTCACTATGATGATTCTCAAGATGCTAGCTGGGCTTGAAAAAGGCATGGAAGATATTAGAGAAACCCTGTCTGGAGAAATAAAAGCCCTTTCTGGAGAAATAAAAGAACTAAAATCTAACCAAGCTGAAATTAAAAAAGCCATTAATGGGGTGCAATAAAAAAAGAGAGGCTCTTACTGATAGGGTAAATGAGGTAGAAGAGAGAATCACTGAGATAGAACCCCAAATGACAGAGAATAATGAAGCTGAACAAAAGAGAGACAAACAACTACTAGACCATGAGGGGAGAATTTGAGAGATAAGTGATACCATAAGATGAAACAATATTAGAATAATTGGGATTCTGGAAGAAGAAGAAAGAAAGAGGAGGGCAGAAGGTATATGGGAGTGAATTATTGTAGAGAATTTCCCTAATATGGCAAAGGGAATAAACATCAAAATCCAGGAGGCACAGAGAACCCTCCTCAAAATCAATAAAAATAGATCCATACCCTATCATCTAAGAGTAAAACTTACAAGTCTTAGTGACAAAGGGAAAATCCTGAAAGCATCCTGGTTGCTGCTTTCAGTGGTAACATACAATGGTAAAAATATTAGACTGGCAGCAGACTTATTCACAGAGACCTGGCAGGCCAGAAAGAACTGGCATGATATTTTCAGAGCACTAAAAGAGAAAAACATGCAGCCAAGAATACCATATATAGCTAGGCTATCATTGAAAATAGAAGAGATAAAAAGTTTCCAGGACAAACAAAAACTAAAAGAATTTGTAAACACCAAACCAGCTCTACAGGAAATATTGAAAGGGGTCTTCTAAGCAAAGAGAGAGCCTAAAAATAGTAGACCAGAAAAGAACAGAGACAATATACACTAGCAGTCACCTTACAGGCAATACAATGGCACTAAATTCATATCTCTCAATAGTTACCCTGAATGTTAATGGGCTAATGCCCCAATCAAAAGACACAGGGTATCAAAATGGATAAAAAAACAAAACCCATCAGTATGTTGCCTACAAGAAATTCATTTTGGACCCAAAGACACCTCCAGATTTAAAGTGAGGGGGTGGAAAACAATTTACCATGCTAATGGGCATCAGAAGAAAGCTGGGGTGGCAATCCTTATATCAGATCAATTAGATTTTAAGCCAAAGACTATAATAAGAGATGAGGAAGGACACTATATCATACTCAAAGGATCTGTCCAAAAGAAGATCTAACAGTTTTAAATATCTATGCCCCTAACATGGGAGCAGCCAACTATATCAACCAATTAATAACAAAATCAAAGAAACACATCAACAATAATACAATAATAGTAGGGGACGTTAACACTCCCCTCACTGAAATGGACAGATCATCCAAGCAAAAGATCAACAAGGAAATAAAGGCCTTAAATGACACACTGGACCAGATGGACATCACAGATATATTCAGAATATTCCACCCCAAAGCAAAAAAATACACATTCTTCTCTAGTGCACATGGAACATTCTCCAGAACAGATCACATCCTAAGTCATAAATCAGGTCTCAACTGGTATCACAAGATTGGGATCATTCCCTGCATATTTTCAGACCAAAATGTTCTGAAGCTAGAACTCAATCACAAGAGGAAATTTGGAAAGAACCCAAATACATGGAGACGAAACAGTATCCTTCTAAAGAATGAATGCATCAACCAGGAAATTAAAGAAGAATTGAAAAAATTCATGGAAACAGATGATAATGAAAACACAACTGTCCCAAATCTGTGGGACACAACAAAGGCAGTCCTGAGAGAAAAATATATAGCGACACAAGGCTTTCTCAAGAAACAAGAAATGTCTCAAATACACAACCTAACCCTACACCTAAAGGAACTGGAGAAAGAACAACAAAGAAAGCTTGAACCCAGCAGGAGAAGAGAAATAATAAAGATCAGAGCAGAAATCAATGAAATAGAAACCAAAAAAACAGTAGAACAAATCAACTAAACGAGGACCTGGTTCTCTGAAAGACTTAAGAAGATTGATAAACCTCTGGCCAGACTTACCAAAAAGAAAAGAGAAAGGACCCAAATAAATGAAATCATGAATGAAAGAGGAGAGATCACAACCAACACTAAAGAAATACAAAAAATTATAAGAACATATTATGAGCAACTATACGCTAGCAAATTTGACAATCTGGAAGAAATTGATGCATTCTTAGAGATGTATGAACTACCAAAACTGAAAAAGTAGGAAAAAGTAGAAAACCTGAATAGACCCATAACCAGTAAGGAGATTGAATCAGGCATCAAAAGTCTCCCAGCAAACAAGACCCCAGGGCCAGACGGCTTCCTAGGGGAATTCTCTGAAACATTTAAAGAATAATTCCTATTCTTCTGAAACTGTTCCAAAAAATAGAAATGGAGGGAAAATTTCCAAACTCATTTTATGAGGCCAGCATTACCTTGATCCCAAAACCAAAGACCCCACCAAAAAAGAGAATTATAGACCAATATCCTTGATGAACATGGATGCAAAAATTCTCACCAAAATACTAGCCAATAGGACCCAACAGTACATTAAAAGGATTATTCACCACAACCAAGTGGGATTTATTCCTGGACTGCAAGGTTGGTTCAACATCTGCAAATCAATCGATGTGATGCAATACATTAATAAAAGAAAGAACAAGAACCATATGATACTCTCAATAGATGCTGAAAAAGCATTTGACAAAGTACAGCATCCTTTCTTGATCAAAACTCTGCAAAGTGTAGGCATAGAGGGTACATACCTCAATATCATCAAAGTCATCTATGAAAAACCCAAAGCGAATATCCTTAACCGAGAAAAACTGAGAGCTTTTCTGCTAAGGTCAGGAACATGGCAGGGATGTCCATTATGACCACTGCTATTCAACATAGTACTAGAAGTCCAAGCCTCAGCAACCAGTCAACAAAAAGAAATTAAAGGCAGAAGGAAGTTGGGGGAAATTGGAAGGGGAGGCGAACCATGAGAGACTATGGACTCTGAGAAACAACCTGGGGGTTTTGAAGGGGCGGGGGTAGGAGGCTGGGGGAACCTGGTGGTGGGTAATAGGGAGGGCACGTGTTGCATGGAGCACTGGGTGTTGTGCAAAAACAATGAATACTGTTACGCTGAAAAAATAAATTAATTAATTTTAAAAAATTTAAAAAAAAAAGAAATGAAAGGCATCCAAATTGGCAAAGAAGAAGTCGAACTATCTCTCTTTACAGATAATATGATAGTTTATGTGGAAAACCCAAAAGACTCCACTCCAAATCTGCTAGAACTTGTACAGGAATTCAGTAAAGTGGCAGGATATAAAATCAATGCACAGAAATCAGTTGCATTTCTATACACCAACAACAAGACAGAAGAAAGAGAAATTAAGGAGTCAATCCCATTTACAATTGCAACCAAAACCATAAGATACCTAGGAATAAACTTAACCAATAAGGAAAAGAATCTGTACTCAGAAAACTTTAAAGTACTCATGAAAGAAATTGAGGAAGACACAAAGAAATGGAAAAACATCTCATGCTCATGGATTGGAAGAACAAATATTGTGAAAATGTCTATGCTACCTAAAGCAATCTACACATTTAATGCAGCCCTTATCAAAATACCATCCGTTTTTTCAAAGAAATGGAACAAATAATCCTAAAATTTATATGGAACCAGAAAAGACCTCAAATAGCCAGAGGAATGTTGAAAAAGAAAACCAAAGTTGGTGGCATCACAATTCCAGACTTCAAGCTCTATTACAAAGCTGTCATCATCTAGACAGTATGGTATTGGAACAAAAACAGACACATAGATCAATGGAACAGGATAGAGAGCCCAGAAATAGACCCTCAACTCTGTGGTCAACTAATCTTCGACAAAGCAGGACAGAATGTCCAATGGAAAAAAAAGAAATCTCTTCAAAAAATGGTGTTGGGAAAATTGGACAGCCACATGGAAAAAAATGAATCTGGACCATTTCCTTACACCACACACAAAAACAGACTCAAAATGGATGAAGGACCTCAATGTGAGAAAGGAATCCATCAAAATCCTTGAGGAGAACACAGGCAGCAACCTCTTTGACCTCAGCCACAGCAACTTCTTCCTAAGAACATCGCCGAAGGCAAGGAAAGCAAGGGCAAAAATGAACTATTGGGACTTCATCAAGATCAAAAGCTTTTGCACAGCAAAGGAAACAGTCAACAAAACCAAAGACAACTGACAGAATGGGAGAAGATATTTGCAAAGGACATATAGATAAAGGGCTAGTATCCAAAGTCTATAAAAAGTTATCAAACTCAACACCCAAAGAACGAATAATCCAATCAAGAAATGGGCAGAGGACATGAACAGACATTTCTGCAAAGAAGACATCCAGATGGCCAACAGACACATGAAAAAGTGCTCCACATCACTCGGCATCAGGAAAATACAAGTCAAAACCACAATGAGATACCATCTCACACCAGTCAGAATGGCTAAAATTAACAAGTCAGGAAATGACAGATGCTGGCGAGGATGAGGAGAAAGGGGAACCCTCCTACACTGTTGGTGGGAATGCAAGCTGGTGCAATCACTCTGGAAAAGAGCATGGAGATTCCTCAAAAAGTTGAAAATAAAGCTACCCTATGACCTAGCAATCGCACTACTGGGTATTTACCCTAAAGATACAAATGTAGTGATCCGAAGGGGCATATGCACCCAAATGTTTATAGCAGCAATGTCCACAATAGCCAAACTATGGAAAGAACCTAGATGTCCATCAACAGATGAATGGATAAAGAAGATGTGGTATATATATATATACAATGGAATACTATGCAGCCATCAAAAGAAATGAAAACTTGCCTTTTGCAACAACATGGATGGAACTAGAAGGTGTTATGCTGACTGAAATAAGTCAATCAGAGAAAGACAATTATCATATAATCTCCCTGATATGAAGAATTAGATAGACGATGTGGGGGGACTTGGGGGGTAGGGAAGGAAAAAATGAAACAAGATGGGATCTGGAGGGAGACAAAACTTAACAGACTCTTAATCTCACAAAACAAACTGAGGGTTGCTGAGGGGAGGGGGGAAGGGAGAGGGTGGTTGGGTTATGGACATTGGGGAGGGTATGTGCTATGGTGAGTGCTGTGAAATGTGTAAACCTGGCGATTCAAAGACCTGTATCCCAGGAGCTAATAATACATTATATATTAATAAAAAAATTAAAAATTAAAAAAATAAAGAAATCAGAACTGGATTGGGATGATGGCTCCATAATCACTGGTCATGAAATCTTTATCAAAGTTTAAACAATTTATTCAAGTCTCATTTTCTTCCACTGTAAGTCGTAAAATCATAGAATTTGTTTAAAAAACTAATAATTGTGGGGTACCTGGGTCGCTCAAAAGGTTAAGTGTCCGGTCAGTTCAAGTCATGATCTCAGGGTCCTGAGATGGAGCCCCCTCAGTTAGGCTCCCCTCAGCACTCAGTGGAGTCTGCTTCCCCTGTGATTTCCCTCTGCCTCTCCCTCTACCCCTCCCCCTGTTTGGGCACTCTCTCTCTCTCCCTCAAATAAGTAAATAAATATTTTTTAAAATAACAATAATAATAATTGCTTGGAATCACCTGTGCTCACTAGATGTTAGGTATTAATGCTATGGGCCCTCTTTCCCATTATCTCATTCTGGCCAGCATAGTCTTGGTTGTTTCTCACTAAATAATTACTACTGTAATCAATTTTAACAATAGATGGATAAAGGCAATAATAATAACCAGTGCTGGATTTTGTAGATGAGATAGTTTCATTCACCTACACTTTGTGCAGTTTTTTTCCCCCAGGTTCTTAATTTATTGTATGGGTTGAGTATTACATGATGCGTTGACATGAGCTTCCCTAGGCATGGGAAATTTGCAGAGGAGGTACAGTTTAAAATCCATTTATGCTGCTTTCACAGCTGGTGCTTTTGAAAAATGTTTTGATATCAGTGAAATGGAATTGGGCATCAATTTCTGGACCTGCCATGATTTCAGTCTTGCAAAACGTACCAATTCCACTGGTTGTGTCCTTCAGTGTATGCAGCCACCCCACATTCTCCCACACTTTATATGTTTTTACCCAGCATTTTCAAACATTCCATTACATGGATTCTGGAGAGAACCACCCATTAGTCAGTAAGAAATACATCCAGTAATGTTCTTCATATTATTGTTGGTCTTCTCTGCCCCTTGGAAGTTCACCAGCTTGCCCACTTTTGCTCTAACCTCTTTTTGTTTAAGAGGCAGTAAAAGAAAAAGACCACTTACAGAATCTGTCTGACTCAAAACCATAATTGTCCTCTCCAAATTTCTTCACACTGCGAAGAATTACTGAGTCAGACATTGCAATCTGCAACCAATGGCCCTATAAAATAAAATAAGCATTGCAATTATTTCTTTTCTCTTCTTTAAACAAAGTAGTCAAATGAAAAAACAGTTGGTACAATCACTAACAATTTCAATTTTCACTAAAAAGCAGATTTTTTTAGTTGGTCAATAGCTCCATGAAAGACTCTAATTATTAGGAAAGATAAAGTCAAACCATTGATTATGGCTTTCTCTAGTTGATGAATGGATGGTTATTTTTTACTTCTTTGTCCTTTCTGATTATCTGTCCTTCCATCCTTTCTTTTTCTTTCTTTCTTTCTTTTCTTCCTTCCTTCCTTCCTTTCTTCCTTTCTTCCTTCCTTCTTTCCCTCCTTCCATAAGTAAAAATAAAAACCACTAGAGCTGCACAAGCAACTGGTGACATTATTGGATCAATGTCTGGAAGGACAACACCTATCACTGGTGGGTAGCCTGCAGTGCTCCTTTGTAAATACAGCTCCTATATCGAGAATATGGTGAGTCCAGGGAAGAGCTACCTACTCACTTTAGAAAACAAGTATAACCTTGACATCAAAACAAACAAGAATGCTATAAGAAAAAATAGAATTATAATGACTTTTTGAAAATAGATCCAAAATTTCTGTATACATTAGGTATAATTCAGCAGTTCATGAACAAAATATAATGAGCAATGTTGGTCCCAGGAATGCAGTCATCATTTAATGAAAAACTTTGATCATTTTGATAGATGCAGAAAAGGTATCGATAAAAATCAATATCCATTACTGATTTCTAAAACCTCATAAAATTAGAGAAATCATTATCTGGCACTCTGATGAATAGGTTTTGGGTAACGATCAGCAATGAATACTAAAACCATTAACTGAAATACTGGCAAAGATTCAATATCTAATAGTACAAAGTACTGCAAAGATGTAGAGGAAAAACTTTATATTAAGTCATTCTATCTCCTTAAGTTCCTCTTGGCTCTCACCATTTCTCACACTTTCCTTATTTTTGATGACCTTGACAGTTTTGAGGAGTGCAGTTATTTTGTAGAATGTCCCCTAAAATGGAACTTACCTGATACTTTTCTCTGGATTTTTCTCAGGATTAGACAGGGACTGTGTATTTTAGGAAGGAAAACCACAGAGATAAAGTACCCTTCTCATTACATTTTATCAAGCATCATTATCAACATAATAGTGCCAATCAACATGATTTATGAAAAATAAATTTTACAAAATAAACTCATTATTCAGAAGCAGAGTGAGAAACATTATTTCATTAAGCAATTTAGGAAGTCAGTAAAATAAAAAAAAGCACATGAGCTAGATTCAAAATTCTTATTCAACAACAAATTTTTTTCACTATAGCAGTATTACATTCAGAGAATGCAACATTCATGGGTTATATCATTTTTGAAATTTTAACCAAAAATTTGTTTTTCAAAGGGAAAAGAAATACTTCCATAATGAGAAAATAAAACTTTAACAATAGTTGTAATATTACATCTCCTAATTTTTAGATAAGATTTTTTTTTAAATTCAGTATTCAATGTTTTGTTTTGTTTTTTTCCTGGCTTGGTTCTTCATTTAAAATGCTTCTTTCTGGGACACCTGGGAGGCTCAGTGGGTTAAAGCCTCTGCCTTCAGCTCAGGTCCTGGTCCCAGGGTCCTGGGATTGAGCCCCACATCGGGCTCTCTGCTCAGCGGGGAGCCTGCTTCCTCCTCTCTCTCCACCTGCCTCTCTGCCTACTTGTGATCTCTCTCTGTGTCAAATAAATAAATAAAATCTTTTTAAAAAATGTTTCTTTCCATTGGTGTGTAAATATTTGGCAGCCCTTAGAAACCAGTTGTGTAGTGTCTTGTCCATGAACTTCAGAGTTTCACAGATCCTGTGACTTCACTCCATGTTGTTGTATGTTTTTTAACCTCTCTCCAGGCCCTGAATTCTCCATCGTTCAAGTCAATGATGGTGATAAAATCTGCCCTGGAGGACTAGTGTGAAAATGACATGAAACTGTGTTTTCACATCAGCTGACACAAAAGGAGAAGATGGCTAACACTCCTTTTGGCCTTCAAGCCCAGAAACTCTCTCCCTACCCCTCCCACTGGGGTCACTTGCAGTAATCCACTCTCTTTTAAGGAGGAGGATGATGATCAAGCAACCTACTCTCTTCATTTTCCCTCTCTGTGCCCTCAGCAATTCTGTACAGTTGTTTTCACACTGGATTTGCTTACATTTCACTTCTTTCTGAATGCAATGATTGTTGGGATCTCTATTCTACTATTTAAGAGTAATATTCTCAAACACCAAAATTCAGGCATAGCATGGATTTCCACCCTTGTGGTACTGACAGTGCCCTTCAGCCAAAGACCACAGGGAACACAACTGTAGTGGAACAATCTGGATTTATTACTCAATTGCAGTAGGGGAGAACACCCAGTGGGGACCATGGGGGTCTCAGTTAGAGGGTGTTAGGAAGAAACTATTGCAGAACGTGGGCTTCAGTTGTGTGTTTTGCGAGAGAATCCAAGAGAGCTGGGGTTTGCTCCAGATTGGATGCTGTCAGAAAGCCAGAGCAATTTCATGATTGCATGCAGAAATAGTCATTCATAGCAAGAGAAAGGGGTGTTTGATATTTTTGAAGGCTGCACAATGACCTTGTTTTTGCCTGTGTTTGGGCAAAATTATGGACTCGCCTTTGTTTCATTGTTTTCCTGGTTTCAAAGCGAGTTTGTCTGAGGTTGATGGGATGGTTAATTTTATGTATCAATTTGAGTAAACTAAGGGATGCCCAGATAGCTGGTAAAGCATTATTTCTGGGTCTGTGATGGTATTTCCAGAAGAGATTAGCATCTGAATCTGTAGAAGACTGCCCTGACCAGTGCAGATGGGCATTATTCATTCAGTCCTTTGAAGGCCTGAATGGAGCAAAGAGGCAGAGAAACTAAATAGACATTTTTTCTAAAGAAGACATCCAAATGGCCAACAGGTACATGAAAAGATGCTCAACATCACTAATCATCAGGAAAATGCATATCCAAACCATAATGACATATCACCTCACATCTGTTAGAAGGGCTATCATTAAAAAGACACGAAATAACCAGTACTGATAACCGTTTGGAGAGAAGGGAACCCTCGTGCCCTGTTGATGGGAATATAAACTGGTTTAGCCACTATGGAAACCAGTGTGCTGGGGCGCCTGGGTGGCTCAGTGGATTAAGCCACTGCCTTCAGCTCAGGTCATGATCTCAGGGTCCTGGGATCGAGCCCCGCATCGGGCTCTCTGCTCAGCAGGGAGCCTGCTTCCTCCTCTCTCTGTGCCTGCCTCTCTGCCTACTTGTGATCTCTCTCTCTCTGTCAAATAAATAAATAAAATCTTTCAAAAAAAAAAAAGAAAGAAAGAAACCAGTGTGCAGGGTCCTTAAGAAATAAAATACAAGGGTGCCTGGGTGGCTCAGCCAGTTAAGTGCTGGCTCAGGTCATGATCTCAGGATCCTGGGATTGAGTCCACATCAGGACTCCACACATGAGTCCCTGCTCAGCGGGGAGTCGGCTTCTCCTCTCTTTCTCCTCTGCCCCTGTTTGTTCATTCTCTCTCTCTTTCCTTCTCTTTCTCTCTCAAATAAATAAATAAAATCTTTTTTAAAAAAAGAAATAAAAATACAGTTATAATATGATCCAGCAATTGCACTTCTGAGTATATACTCAAAGGAAATTAAAACAGGATTTTGAAGAAATACCTGTACTCCTGTGTTTATTGCAGCATTATTCACGATAGCCAAGATAGAGAAACAATGTAAGTGCCCATCAATGGATGAATGGATAAAAAAGATGTGGCATAGTGTGCCTGGGTGGCTCAGTTGACTGAGTGACTGCCTTTATTCAGCTCAGGTCATGATCCTGGGGTCCCAGGATGAAGTCCCACATCTGGCTCCCTGCTCAAGGGGAGTCTGCTTCTCTCTCTGACCCTCCCCGCTCTCACTCTCTCTCTCTCTCATTCTTTCTCTCAAATAAATAAAATCTTAAAAAAAAAAAACAAAAAAAAACAAAAAAAAAGATGTGGCATATATATACACACACATATATAGAATATATAAAAACTACATATGTGTATGTGTGTACAAACAATGGAATATTATTCAGCCATAAGAAAGAAGGAAATCCTGCCGCTTGTGACAACATGGATGGACCTTGAGGACATTATTTTTAATGAGATAAGCTGGACAGAGAAAGACAAACATTATATGATGTTGCCTATACGTGGAATCTTTTTGTGTGTGTGTGTGTGCTTTTCTTTTTTTTTTTTTATTTGTTTATTTTCAGCCTAACAGTGCTCATTGTTTTTGCACCACACCCAGTGCTCCATGCAGTACGTGCCCTCCCTATTAGCCACCACCTGGTTCCTCAAACTCCCACCCCTCTGCCCCTTCAAAACCCTCTGGTTGTAAAAAGCTGAACTCAGAGAAACAGTAGAATGGTGGTTACCAGAGGTTGAGGGGTGGAGGGATTGGGGAGACATTGAAGGATACAGACTTGCAACTAGAAGATGAGTAAGTTCTGGAGATCTAATGCACAACAGAGTGATTATAGTCAACAATACCATATTGCATACTTCAAAATTGCTGAGAGGTTGTATCTTAAATGTTCTTACCACAAAAAAGAAATGATAATTATGTGACATGATCGAGGTGTTAGCTAAAGCTCTGGTGGTGAGCATACTGCCATATATGAGCGTATCAGAGCAACAAGTTGTATGCCTTCCACTTCCACGGTGTCATATGTCAAACATACCTGAGTAAAAAATTAATTTTTTTGAAGTCAGGAAAGGATGAATTTGTTCCTTTACTTTAGCGAGGAAATGCATCCTTTCCTGCCCTCGGACATCAGAGCTACTGGTTCTAGGCCCTTCGGTTGGTTGCTCAGTCAGAAACTGAAGCTAGTTCCCTTATCTCTGCCCACTCAGAAATGGCAGTGATGACTTTTGAAGGCCATGGTGTTGGAAAAGTTCATGACTTGCATGCATCCACAAAGATAGTGGCAATTTTATAATGTTGAGTCTGGGAAAGGACAACGAGATACCAAAATTACTAGAACGAATAAGCAAAAGCCTTGCCTATGATGTTGTTCAGGAAAGGCGATATTTCCAGAATTGGATGTTAGATAGATTACCTCATATCATTTTAAGCATAGAATGAAACTCTGGCATATTACTAGACCATGTTTTCTTCCACATGTTAGTTCCCTTTTTATTAGATGAGATTCTGGGAAACATAGCAGATGCTGGAGAGTACCTCTGATAGTTTCTGAAACCCTGGGAACATAGTGGGAATCTAGTTTTCAGTGGTAAACAGGTTTGTTTCACAGGGTCACAAGAGTGTGTCTCCTCTTCACCTGGTGCATTCCACGATTTAAGCGTACTCTGGTGTGTTGTCACATTTTTTCCCCGTCAATATCAGCAGATGTAATGTCGTCTAATTCTACTCTCTCAGCTGTTATCTATAGTACCCAAGCTAACAATTTTACTTTTGAGCTTCCTAAAGTGTGTGAAGGTTTCTTGGATATCACACATTGCAGGAAGCTTTAATTAAGGTTTCATAACAATTTACAATAACAAAATTTTACTTTCACCACACAAAATAACTCAGAATTGAAAATGAGGTACCATGCTATTTCCTTTTCACTCTGCCTTTTCATAAAATAAATGATTTTAATCTCCTAAAATTCTCTTTCGACACAAATTGAGAATTTTCCGAATTTTCAGAATCTTCCAGGAAGATGGTCTTCCAATAAACTTAGAAAATCTAAGAGTCAAAAGTCAGAAATCAAGATTCCTAAGCACTGGCTGGCAGACTTTGGTCACCTAATTGTGGAACCCCCAAGAATTTTTAATTGGCCATCCCTCTCTGCTAAATGGCATGTGGTCTGTGTGCAGACTATCTGTACTTCTGTTTCACTATCCAGGGTTGAAGTTTTCTTTTCTTTGATAAGATGTGTAATCTTATCAACACAGAGGAGAGTCTCCTGACCTTTACTGGTAGACACATCACAGATAATTCTACTTTAGAACACTAGCAACAATATTCTGGAAGACCACTGCTGGGGAGGAGAGAGAGAAGACAGAAAGTAACACCTGGATGGGTTGCCTGACAGAACCTAGGACAATGACAAACCTCAGAAAGGAAATAAATAAGCAGTGCCATGAGGGGTTGAGGCTGTCAAAACTAGATGAGACAAAGTTCTGTAAGCTATGTCAGGGACAACCCAAAAATCCAAAGAATATCAAATGTCAGTGCCCACCATGGATCATAGCATCAAGGCTGCTAAGTGTGACTTCAAGATTCCAGTCTGACTCTTGATGCTTCAGGAGAACTGAAAAAGAGAAAGGGAAAGAATGACAGAAAGGCAGGCAGGCAGGCAACCCGAAAGGAAGGAGGGAAGGGGAAGGGAGGGTGGGAGGTAGAGCAGAAAAGAGGAAGGGAGGGGAGAGAAAGAAAGAAGAGAGAAAAGAAACAGGTCGGGGTGAAAATAGTTCTCCTAGAAGCTGGAATCCTTCCAGGATGAAGATACAACTATAATAGGAGCATTCAGCCCACTGTCTGTTTTTGTAAATAAAGCTTTATTGGAACACAATTATATCCATTAGTTTTAATTTTGTCCTTGGCCGTTCTTGTGCTACACTGGAGGAATTGAGGAGTTGTGACAGACTATACTTAACAACCCCCCATCCACCCACCAGTGCTTAAACCATTTACTTTCTAGCCTTCTGCAGAAAATGTTTGCTGACTCCTGTATTATGAGGTCAGTTCAGGAGAGCCTGGTGCCTGGGGAGAAATACTGCCTGATTTACCCAACCTAAAAATCATATGGAGCCCCAGCCCTCCAACCTGCCCTATCCTCATGGAACTTACAGTGTGGCAGGGAAAGCAGGTGCCACATAAGAGATGACAAGTGTGTGACTGTGAGTGAAGAGGAAGCATGGGCATCTCCTAGACCCTCCAGCAGAGGCCCTGTCCTGGTCTAGAGAGTGCAGAGAGGCCTTGGAGCCAGAGCATTTTCAGCGTGGGACACAGGAGATGAGAGTGAGTTAGCCAAGGAAACAGGAGACCAAAAAGCATCCCTGGCGGGGAAGAGCACATGAAAAGGCTTCAGATCCAAGAGAGAGCACATAGGCTCAAGGACAGAAGAATGTCCAGTGAGTGTGAAGGAAAGTGGATGGACATCTCTGAAGGACATGGCTGCTGGATTCTTCTGGGCCTCATCTTTAACACTGAGGTCTTGGGACCTTATCCCAATGGCAAGGGAACTAAGAAAGAATTTTAGGCAAGATAAAGATATGGTCATTTTTATACTTTTAAAAAAATGCCAACGCTCTGATAAGGCTTGGAGAGCCCACACCCAGAAGGACTAGGAAATTCGGTTGGGAAGGACAAATATTCTGCCAGGCCAGGCAGCGGGCACCCTCATTTAGCAGGGCACAGACCACACAGTTCATCCCCAGACAGATAGGCCATTGGTGCCCAGGCTCCTGTGGCTTTTGGCTCTTGTCCCTTCTCTACTCATCAGGTTTTCAATTGTTTCTGGGGAGATTTGTTCTGCTTTCCATTTCATTTTCTCCCAAATACTACCCTTGAAACATGTTGGACCTTGCTTCAGCTGAATTTAGGAGGAAGAGGCTGAGGTTTTCCTACATCCAGGCCAAGGTGATAAGGAGGATCTAAATGCCCTGACAGTCAATGAGGAGCTGGAGGGACAGTGAGGGCTACAAGGCCAGGCTCAGGAGTGCAATGGTCTTCATCCCACCAACTGTGAATATTCTCCTTGGCATTTCTCTTATGAGGCCTTTCCTTTCATAGAAGCTCTCCAGCCTCCAGGACCACACGCTCCCCTTCCCTGGGCTGCTCAGGGAGAAACGCAGAATGGCTCCTGGTCTTCTGGAATTTGAAAGTCACCTCCTCAGCCACAAATTCTGTTGTTATTTTTTTTTTAAGCCCTGAAAATGCCTTTCAACTGCTGACATGCATAAATGTAGATAGTGCACTTTTGATATTATTAAACCCAGCAAATGATTTGTTTTTCCCAAGGATCATGAAAAGGAAGAAAGATTAGTTTACACTAAGAAACAAGAAAAATAGAAAAATACTGCCTTATAGATAAGCAGGTTGTGGCGTGATGGTGTGAGTCAACAATGTGGAAGATAGGCTAGGATAAAAATGAGGCCCCTTTAGCCTGAGGGCTGCAGCTGATGGACAAGGGAATGAAATGAAATGGAGGACTAAAGAATTGTTCTCAAACAAGAGTTTATGGTCAACATTACTCCCAGCCTATCTTGGCCTCTACACGCACAGCTCTCCCATCTGCTCAAAGCAACACACAAACCCTAACACTTGATTCTTGCAATGGAACTTGGGCATTTTTTTCTTTTTCTTTTTTTAGCAATTTCAGTGTCCTTTAAAACTATGAAATGAGCAGGGTTTGGGGTTTTTCCCCCTACATTACTTCCTAATTGATTTCCAGCAACCATCAGCAAATATTTGTCACCTTTACTGTTAGTAGGACACACAAATTATTCAAGGGGCTTAATGATCAAGTAGGGGGTAAGGCATGTAAACAGTAACTCCCAGGCAGGGAAATGGAATCTCCAGAGAAAATACCAGAAGGTTACAGAGCAGAGGAAGAGGGTACCCAAGTCTGGAGGGGTAGTGGGTGTGTGGGGGGTGTTGTGGGGCTGAGGTGGGGGGTGTTGCTGCATAGAGAAAGAACTTGTATTAAACAAGACCCTGTAAATAAGTTGATGCTTTACAAGTTTAATGATAACCGCAATTAGATCCCAATATTAAGAGTTTGGAGTGCAGTCATTATAATTTGTCTCTAATATGTCTAGTAAGCTAGTGTTTCCTCAAAACACTTGGAAATACCACACTTTATTCCCAGACATCATTCGATTTTTGACCAATGTGTTCAAATTATCAGCAACATGTGATTTCTACTAGCTAGGGAAACCTAAAAAGGGAAATTAGATTCTAGAAACCAACCTTTCTCCTTCTAGCCATGCATCCAGAGCTCATATTTTTTAGTATCTTAATTACTGAAAACTGGGAGTATGAGGAAATGAGCATGGTGTTGGAGAAAAGAGAAAGCTGGTATAGTTCTCTAATAAACCAGCACCAGGTTTCTGGGATGGGATTTGTGGTGATCTGTGCAAATAGCATTGCACTTTCATAAAGCCAAGATTTAAAAGTTCACTAGCATTTTTACTTTGGGCAGATTATTCGATCCATTCACCCATTCGCACTACACACCTCATACACCACACAAACACACACACACACACATTCTCAAGAGAGCTGATGCATAAAGTTATAAGTGAAACAGTGACCAAGAGCCATCTGTATTGTACATCCTGTTATGAAATTATCAATGTATTCTGCAAGTTCCTATCCAAGTATTACAGTATTGCTTATCGCATGACAAGAGGAGCCTTTAGTAAATCAGAAACATAACACCCCCCAGAGTAGAAGCCAGAGGCCACGGACTTGAAGAACGTAGTCTCAAATGCTCTAGACAGTAGAAGTCACTTACCTGTGAGCGTGAATTTGAGGAAGCCAGAGAACAAGAGACTCTACTGTGGAGAGTCAAAGCGTTTTACCACCTTTTCCAACTTCAGTTTTCATCATTATAAAACACTGAACAGAATTCAAGCTTTTTTGAAAACATTATCTATTTGCTGACGGGTCAATGCCCCGAAGGCCAGGCGAAGCACAGTTCAGTGACATCTGCGGAAAGGTTGAGCACACTGGAAACAATAACCTCAGACCCAGAGTGTGCTGGGGAAGGCGTCTGAGGGCGCCACCAGGCATCGGAAAGTGAGGATTCCCTTGAAAGGAGACACAGACAGTGGGGCCACCCCCGCCCCACAAGAGCGCTCTGATTGTGGCTCGGTCCTCCTCTTCTGTTCATAGGTCCTTGGTCTGAAGAAGTTATTTTAAAACCTAACAAGCCAAGACCAAAAAACCTTGAAACTTTTCCCCTCAACCTGAAAGATTATTCTTGGAAACTCCTTACGTGGCAGGCCCCTGATATTCCTGCCCCAGCCCCGGAGTTGTGTGGAGATAGATAACTTGGAAGAACTCCTGAACCAGCCTTTTGCTCAAAACTCTGTGCGCTCACATGACCTTTGCACCCTGGCCTCCACAGTCAACGACCTCAGGCTCTACCCACCAGAGGAAGCCTTGTGTCAGGAGAGATAAATGATTTTTAAATGAACAAAAATCCAAGTCAAATAAAAACATAGAGCTGCTCTAATGCCTTTGTGTGGTCTGGATCTGTTCCTCTCCCTTCTTGTGAATTCTTCCCATTTTCTCAGATGCTCTTATTTTTTCTCTTTCTCTGCCTGAGTTAATCCTTTGCTAAGTGTGTCTCACTCTGGCCTTCAGCGATGGATAATGATAGCCAGTGTTGGTCAAGCCCTTGTTGGGTAACCTGACTCAGTTGAAGAGTTTTATTTGTACCCCCTTATTTGGATTTCTCAAAAAGCATAGGGGTTAGACGCTCTCTTCATCATCCCCATTGTATCCTGGAGGGGACGGAAGCACAGAGGGGATAAATAACCCATCCCAGGTCTTACAATTAAGGGTAGAGCTTATGTTCCTAACCACTCTCTGCTAACCTTTCACCCACGCTCTAAAATGCAGGTGGGCCAGTGCTTTTCCATTTACAGAAAGGAAGATCAAACATAAGATCAAGTTTTCTCAACTTAAAGTTTCTCAGTCATGAACTTTTTTTAAAATTCAGCAATCACAGGGCTCCTGGGTGGCTCTGTTGGTTAAGTGTCTGCCTTCGGCTCAGATCATGGTCCCAGGATCCTGGGATCCAACCAGGCATCAGGCTCCCTGCTCATGTGGAGTCTGCTTCTCCCTCTCCCTCTGCCCCTCCTCCCTGCTTGTGCTCTCTCTCATTCTCTCACTTTCTCTCAAATAAATTAATTAAAAATCTTTTTAAAAAAATTCAGCGGGGCACCTGGGTGGCTCAGTTGGTTGAGCAGCTGCCTTCAGCTCAGTTCATGATCCCAGGCTCCTGGGATCAAGCCCCGTATTGGGCTCCCTGTTCAGCGGGGAGTCTGCTTCTCCCTCTCCTGCTTCCCCTGCATGTTCTCTCTCTCACTGCCTTTCTGTCAAATAAATAAATAAAATCTTTTTTAAAAAAATTCAGCATCCACTACTGTTTGTCTCTACTGGAATCCATATATATGATGATTTATAATTTAGCCCCAAATTTTTTATGTTATTATATGTATATGTTAAATTTTCCATATATCAAAGTCAGCAAACATAAGGAAGATTTGTAAGATGTTCCCCTCTCCGAGCTAGTTTGCAAAGCCCTGGGACAGGTTGACTTCTGAGGCAATGCAAATGTAGTAATACTGAGTTTGGCACTGGTTAGGACCCAGGAAAAAGAAATTTGCTCTACACAAAACCAAAAAGACAGCACAGCTGTGGGATTGAACCTTGATAGGGAAAAGAGCCTCTGTAGAATTTTGTGACCTTCGTTCTAGTGAAATTGTTGATAACAGTCACAGGATGGAAAGGAGCTGCTCACTGGTCCTAGCGTCCTAAGTTTTCCCTTTGTGTGACATGGAGATGTACTGGAAGATTAAAAAAAAAAAAAAAAAAGAAAGAGAGTTCTAGAGCTAGAAACAATATTGCAGATACCACCTCATCTTGTAGATGCAAAAACTGAGGACAGAGAAATGACCTGACCTGAGCCCCTTCCAGGTTTGATAACATCTTCCTCTGCTCCTTCAACTCTGTTCCCTTGAGCAGCCAGGACAGGATGAATACCAAGTTAACCATTCCTATTGTGTTTCAGCTGTAGGTGAGCTTTCTTTATGGTCTAGAGTCTAAAACCAGGTAGAGCTGTGGTGCCTGCTGTCCTCCAGTTAAAACATCAACTGAAACAGTTTTGAGAGCTTCCCGTGTGCCAAATACTGTTCTAACCTCTGGGAAACAGTGTGAGCAAAACTGATGAGAATTCCTGCCCTCAGGAGTCCTATATTCTGGTGGGAGTCGGGGCAGAGAGATAGTAAACGACAAGCACAACATATGTGCAGATGGTGAGAGATGATACGGAGAGAGACATTAGAGGAAAGGAATATGATAGGGAGTATATGCATGTGTCAAGGTGTGTTTGTGAGGTGAGCAGAAGTGTCGCCATCTTAAGTCAGGTGGTTGGAGAAGGTGACGTAGGAGGAATGATCCGAGGTGAGGGAGCAGGTACATGAGGATCTGGAAGAACAGTCAGTGCGAAGGCTCTGGGGCAGGGGAGCACCTGCTATGTTTAAGGAATCACAAGGAAGTCAGTAGAGCTGGAGGAGAGTAAGAGAGAGAGCGGTAGTAAATGGTATCATTGTAATGGCAGTAGAACGGTGGTTCCCAAAATGCGATTACTAGACAGCAGCATCAGCATTAGCTGTTAGAAATATAAATTCTGGGGTCTACACTAGATGTCCTGATTAAAAACTCTTGGGGTGGGACTCAGCATGCTGAAGTTTGAGAACCACTATCATAAAATCTTAAGGGGTCACTTCAGACCAATTTGGACCATGGTTCAAACTCATACCGAAAAATGCCTCAAGGAAGGCCCAAATGATGAAGATAGAATTCAGCCAACAATTAATTGTTCCCAAAATTATACTGGGGGAAAAAAAGTCTATTGAGGACCATTCTGGGCACTGTGGAAGAAACAAAATAAATCAGTATTATTTTCAATACGTGAATCATTCAAACACAAATCATTGAGCATCTTCTATTTGCAAGATGCCCTGTCAGATGTTATGCTGGTTGCCCACTTGTACACTTTAGAGTTAGTGTCCTCGAGAAGTATAAATCTTAAAGGGAAGATAAAGCTCCACATAAAAAGCAATTAAGAAAAAAAAAAGCAATTAAGAAGGGCTCCTGAGTGGCTCAGTGGGTTAAACCTCTGCCTTTGACTCAGGTCATGATCTTAGGGTCCTGGGATCGAGCCCCACATCAGCGGGGAGCCTGCTTCCCCACCACCCCGCCTGCCTCCCTGCCTACTTGTGATCTCTCTCTGTCAAATAAATAAATAACATCTTTTTAAAAATTTTTTAAATAAAATAAAAATTTAAAAAAGCAATTAAGAATAAAATAAGGCAGAACAACAACAATTGGCAAAACATTCAACGCATGTCTTACATATTTTTTAAAAAATGACACATCAGTGGGGACAGGAATCACTAGGGAAAGAGTCTCCGAGGAGAGGGAATTGGAGTTACATCTTGGAGTATGAGGAGGACCCAGTCAGGAATACAGCATGAACAAGTTCATAGAACACACACAGACAACATTAGGAAGAACCAGATGAGAGAAGAGGCTTGAAAATAGTGGGGGGTTTTTTGTTTGTTGGCCCACAGTGGCATCTAAGTTTGCTGGGGTAGGTGAAGACAAGCAAAGAAAGATTTTTCAATGCCAGTAAGGTGAGTTATAGATAGTGTAAAATAGGAGCTTCAGTCCAGAAGAAGTCTTACCCGTGTACACCCATGACAGGCTCTTTTGCTTCATTATCCCCACCCCAAAGAATTAATATAAATTGTGAAAATCCAGCTTGAAACAATATAATTAGTCGTGTTTTGTGGCATAAAGATGAGTAGAGAGAAAAATGTCGGAATTAGAGCTTCCTTGGGTAGCTTTCTGTTTCTAAAGCAAGCCACGTGGAAGGATACAGTCTCCATAGTTGAGTTCACTGCAAAGGGAGGGGGAATAGATGGTACAGTGAAAAGAGCATTGGTTTATGGAGTCATGAGAACTGGGCTCATGTCCTGCTTCTGTCACTTACTTGTGATGTGATTTTAGTTAAGGTACTGATACTTACTAATTATTTCCACCTCACATAAAGTTCAACAGTTTTTAATTAAAGAGAAGTTGCTGGCCAGAGAAGGTGCTTGGTTTCACAAGTCACTCAGGGACCCAAGGTGACGGAGCCTCTGCTATCCTCAACATGTGACTTTCTAGGTCTGGGACATTGGCATCTAGTCATCCCACAACAGAAGAGAAAATATGGAGTACTGCATACATACAGTGCCCACAAGCCAAACCCAGAAGCAGCAGCCATATGCCATTGGCCAGGACTCTGTTTCTTGGCCTCACCTCACTGTTAAAGAGACTAGGAGATGAAGTTTAGCTGTGCACCCAGGAGGTGTGGTCAAAAGCAAGTCAGTCTCAAGAGATGGGCTTTGGAATCACAATGATTTGAATTCACTTCCCAAATATGTGACATTGGACAGGTTACTTATTCTCCATGAGCCTCAGTTTCTTCATCAGTAAAATGGAAGTACTAGTAGCATCGTTACACGGTGATGAAGTCGGCCTGAACTTTCCTGTGCCATAGAGCCTGGGCAAACATGCTGCATGTGGAAAAGAAAGTATTTTGAATGCGGGGGCATCCTTTCACCTAATCCTCAAAGGAATCCTCCAGAAGGAGTGCCCACCACTAGTTAATCTGAAACACCCCCACCAAGGATTATGCCCTAAAATGGATAAGTTTTAATTTTGAGTCTGAGATGTCAGTCTATCTGGATGGCTTGTGGATACTCACCCCAGACCCAACATGCCTCAAGCTAATGATTAGGTACCCTCCTTAATCATACAGCACTGTGAGTCTGGCTGGCTCTGCCTTGAAAAATTCAAGCTTAAGATTTTTTAAATGAACTTTCTCAGTCTCATTCCGTCTAGTCAAAGGTGTCCACAATTGATATCCACAATAAGATATTAATAGCACATATTTTCCCAGAACACTTCCAAATAAGTCAATGATATCCAAAAAGGAGATGGGCCCTCTGATTGTGCCCATCAAGGAGTGATTTAGTGTTAGTGTAGTAGGAACACTGTGAACCAATGACCTGTGCATTTTTCTCTTCCCCTTTCCTTACCCTGTGATTCTTCTCCAGGTAGGCAGTTAGGTGAATTTTGTACAGTTTTTGCCTACCAAAATCTGTATATTCCTAATTTTGTTTCATAGACATGTAAAAAAGGCTAGAAGAAAGATACAAATGTGATTATCTCTAAGTTATAACAATGTGAGTGTGGATGAGTTTTATCTTCTTTGTGCTTTCCTGCATCTTCTAAACTGTATACAATGAAAGCAAACTGTTTTTAATGTCTGATTTATTAAATGAAAAGAATAAAGTATATGACAAAAGTAATGTCTATAAGGATGCTTAATAAAATGTATGCTACTAATACTTTTTTTAAGTATATCTGGAGGTTTTGAATGCTCTCCAAATATTAGCTGTGGTTCAGTTGATGCTTTTCTTCCTGAAGGCTCTAGCATCTGCAAAAAATATGGACCCCCTCATTTGGATATCACAGGCAAAATTTCTGTGGATTTGAAGGCTCTGTGTGCACTGCAATCCTGGTTTATCCTAACGCAGAAAAGTTCCATGTGGGGGTACGTGAGGCTCGTACTTGTGTGTATAGCCCAGTGGTCTTAAATCTAGAATCCATCCTACTCCAGACCTGTGCCCTGGGCCCGCTTCTCCCAAAGCTGGCTCTAATCTGAACAGCCTTTGGGGTCCCCTTTGGCTCCTCATACAGTCTGTCCCAACCACACCTCGTGGCTGGCTCTGGCTCCTGGGACTCCTCCGGACTCCCACTTGTGTGGCCATTTAGAATACAGTGTTTGGCACATAAAACACTTCATGATGGTCTTCAAATCATGCTTCCTTCAAGACGGTTATGGAGATAAAAGTTTAAAATGGTGAATTGGGCCACCTCAGTATATTTTTAGATGTTTTATGCTCCCCCTATAGAACTAACACCACCAAATGAGACTTTCTCCTCACATTCTCAGCAAGTTGTAGCTTACAATTATCTGATGAAATACATTGAAATACACAGCTATTTATCTTCTTCAGCTCCCAGTACTTGGTCAGAATTTCTATTTTTGATTCCTTCCCTAATGAGGAAAACTGACCAAAAAAATGTAAACTTTATTCATGAGCAGTTCTTTTCATACCTTCAAGTGGGCTAGTTCTCATCTTCCCTGAAGACTCATCAAAATAACGAGGGAACATTAGTACATGGAGAAGGGAGAAGAATAGGTGAAAAAAAAAAAACTAAAGAGGAAGAAAATTAGAGACAATACACTGCTACGGAACATTTGTTACCCAGTGATTGTGCCTATGGCATCAAGTAGTCATTTAAACTGTAAAATGAATTCATTTCTCACTGGAAAGGCACAAGCCTGCTGAGGCTCTGGTAAGACTGGGTTTTCATGTCTCAGCTTCACCGGGAACAGCTTCCTTCTTAAAGTCATGTATCAGTCTTGGAAACTATAGTCAAGCATAGGTCATAATGATCTATGCCAAGTGGTTACAAATAATGCGTGTGTGGGAGGGTGTATCTACTACTCCCTAGCTTAACGCAAGGCAATTCATTCTTAAATGCAACATGCCTTGGCAACAAGGAACCAGTTTTACCAAATTAGCCCCTCATATCTTTGGACAGCAATCTAATAGCCTCATAAAACCAAAACCCACTTCTCTTTTCAGTACGTTTTTCAATCCAGTTGGATGTGGGTAAACTAATACTTTTAGCTTTGAGGAGAAAAATTGAAGATATTTTATTTTTATTGCTCTCTTGCCAGTGGCCGTTCAGAGCTCCCCAGTTCTACTCTTACTAACTCCGGGTGACTCCTGACTACACCAGGAAACTTAGTTTGTGAAATGCTGCTTTAAAGCAGGAGCTTTCAAGACCTGATTCGCTGATTCATTACTTCTCACTGACACTTGTCTGGGCACACATTCGAAAATGTCAAATTTTAAAAAACAATGATTAAAAGTGATGAATTAAGGGACCCTGGTCATAAGCATCAAACCTCAAACTAAAGTAGGATAAGATTAAGGACATGAAGCCAAATTACACCTGCATCTGACTCTCCTGGAAATGTTGAGGTTGATGCCATACTACTAAGGGATCTTCCAGTTCAGGTCAGACTTTCCAGCAGCCCTCATGTCAGAGTCCAGACTTATCTCTCCCAGGATGTAGACAGTCATGTTTACCTTCAGACCACAGTCCATCCCACGTTCGCTGATTTGGCATATCTTCACTTCCTTATTGAGTATGGAAGCCTGGCTGCCTGAGTTCTCAGAAATTTATTTTGGGATTTCCCCTGTCATTTATGGGCATGTACAAATGATAGTCGCTAGTTCCTTTCTTTTCTGGACTGTTGCATATGTCTTGATTTTTAGTATAAATGAGTGTGTACAGAATGTTGTGTGTGTGTGTAAGTGTGCTAAGCAGAACACAACTCATAACACCTCATAGACAAAGTTATAGTATTTCCCTCCAAGTCAGACCTCAAGGAATTATGTCTGGTGACCGTGAGGCGATATATCAAAAAATGAAGAGCAACATGCTGAGAATATTGGGACAAAAAGAAAGAAAGAGGCTGGGCCTTGATGATAGGATAGGGCCACTGAACTAACCCTGAAATCCAATGTCTCCAGATTTCACATCATGTGAAATAATGGTTCTTATTACTAACATCACCATTACTAGGATATGCAGCTAGACACGTGCTAACTGATACTCCTTACATTCTTAGGTAGCTCCAGAAACTACATCGCATCATTATAGGACAGACATACGCGTGTGTACGTGCACGTGCGTGTGTGCATACACACACACACTCACATGCACACAATTCTATGCATTCTGCAGATTTTATCAAGGAAAATTCAGAAAATGCCACAGAAATTAAGTAAGAAGAGTAAGTAAAGGAAAAAACAGTCTAACTAAATGGCTCCTTGATGGTTCATCTCAAATCTTCATTCCAATCACTATCATGGCTTCTCCCTGTGATTCCCCCACCTCAGTGATTGTTGACTTTCTCCTCATCCCTCACCTTTATTCCTGATGTGTCACTGGAAATTCAAGTTTACTGTTGAAGCATTAAGCTTTTCTCTCCTTCACACCTCTGCTTCCTGGAGCCCTTTCTTATTATCAGTCTTGTAAAAGATCAAATCTTGAAAATATCTAGACCTAACTCAGCCAGACACTCAGGGTGACAAACTTTCCATCCTACCACCGTGGTGCTATTTGTCCATAACCTCACTGAGAAGGCTCCGGTCCTGATAGATGCTGCTGTGACTCACTCAAAGCCTGGATTAGCCAACTTTGGGCACAACTTCAAGGTTGAGCTTGTTCTTCCAAACCCTGCTGAAATGCCTGTAAGTACTTAGAACCTGAAAAATAATCATCAGTAGTGCTCAACCTGGTAGCTACAAACAGCTCACAGGTAAGGAAGCTGTGCTGAGTAGTTTGGTGGCCATTGATATATGGGTGAGGTTTCATATCAGTGAGACCACGGGCAAGCACAGCACCATTGGCAATGATGTCTGCGGACCAATCTTTACATCTGATCATATGTCATGTACTATTTGAGTGTTCTTGGACCATGTGTGATCACACTGGTATCTAAATAAAAGACCTTCTTCAGGCATGAAACCCCATTTTTAACTTCTAATATCTCCTACTATATCCTAAATTCCAAAATATTCCCATTAAATGTAAGAGGGATAAAATTCACAGCAATGCTGTTTGCATAACCTTCCTTATGATTTCCAGTGTTGCTTCTCAATTGTGGCATTTAAATCCCTATGCCCCAAAACTCTTGATAACTTCAACTCTAAGAAACCACTTCTTTTCTTCACACTCCCTTGGATTCTTTTTTTTTTTTTTTCTTTCCCTTTGTAAGGATCTGAAGCTGTGTTTTTGGACACCGTTATTAAAGTTTATCTTAACCCCAGAATCCTTTTCTCTCATTCGGTTTTATTTATATTAGTAAAACATTTCTGATAAATCATTTGTATAAATGCATGGCTTTGTGAACTTCCTGAACAATCCAATGGCTTTTTCTCCTTCTTCATTGCCAATTACCAGTTCATCATGAGCATCTTAAGCCTTCTCTCACCCTTGGCTCATCTTGGTGTTCATTTCCTCCATCCCAGAGCAAAGTCTTTGAACAAAGCAAACCACATTCCTGACACCTATGAGGGGGGAGGGAAACAAGGGAAGTTAGGGATTTACTCTCATTACTGGAAGGGAGGCAGGTGCACAGGAAATATTTAATGCTTGTTACTCCTTGGGAACAACCAGACTAGGACAGCTTCTGACCCAAGATCCACCCATTCTTTCATTTATTTATGCAATAAATATTTATCAGTGACTACTAACTTGGCACTATGGATAGAGATGATGAGAAAACAGATATGGTCTCATGAAGTTATAGTCCTAATAATAAGTAATAACCAATAATAAGTAATAATCATACAAGTAACCATAGACAAGGTCATAAGATCTATGAGGGCAGAGTTCGAGAGGCTGTGCAAGAGTCAGGCAGAGCATTATAAATTAGATTGAGAATTTGGAGAAGGCTGGCCTGAGGAAGAGAGGCCAGAGGGATTGGCCAGCAAAAGGGTGGGAAGAAGAGGACAAGAGCTGAGGGAAAATAGCTCATACAAAATCCTAAAGCAGGAGAGAATTTGTAGATTAAAGTAACTAAAAGAAGGCCACTATGGCTGAAGAGTGATGACAAAAGGAGAGGGTGGCATAGCCTATGGCGGGATAGGTATGTGGAAGGCTGGTATATAAGGACCCTATAAGCCACATTAATGACTTATGATTGAACAGAAGAGTGATGTGATCCAACTTGTGCTCTTAAACATTCACTGTGATTGCAGGTTGAGTCGTGGGTGGCAAGCTTGGAAGCAGAGACATAGGTCGAAGGCTATTGGAGAAATACAAACAAAAATATGATATGGCAGCTTATCTTATTATACTGATAGTAGAGTTCTCAAAAATTGGCCACTTTCAAGAAATATGTATGTATATGATTGATTTTATTTATTAAGTATTAAATTTAACAGTTTTGGGGAGTCAGGAGTGTTAAGTTAAGGATGACTCCAAAATCCCTGGAAAAAATGACTAGATGGGTAGAAGTGTCACTTTGTGACATGGAGAAGAACCAAGGAGAAAAATTGTTGCAAGAGTTAGAACTAAGTGTTTGGTTTTTAATATGTTTATTCTGAGATATTGTGAGATATTAAGAGAAAGATTGAGTAACAACTGGGACTGGAATTCAACATGTAACAGGACTGGAGATGTTGATTTTGGAATAATTGGAATTTCCATGATAATTATGGACTTGGAAGGATCTAAAACCCCCAGAAGAGCATAAAATGAAAAAAAAAAAAAATTTCTGCAATTGGTCCCTGAAGGACTCCATCATTTAAGAAGGGGGAATCAGCAAAAGAGATTAAAAGCTGACTACCAGAAATATAGATTAAAAACCACAAGGATCTCTAGTAGCAGATTCTGGAAACTAAGCTTTTCATTGAGCCAAGAATAAAAAATCTGCCATTGTCTTCCACAATCATCAAAGAAGAAAGTATGCTAGACAGTAGAAGTTAAATTCGTAGTATTTGGGTCAATCTGCCATCCAGGGCTTCAAACATCATCCAAGTGGATTGATAACATCAATGAAGATCAAGGAGTAGGGATTTCAAGGGACTTGTGCTTCCCCAGGCACCCCAAATAATCTAGCAAAAACTATAAAAACTAACCTTATTGGAATTCTGCAAGATGGAAGTGTTTATAGCAATCAAGTGAGCAGTTAACCGGAGAAAGGCTCCTAGAATACAGTAAGAGAATTCCGTGGCATTTTGACTTAGCCTCAACCCATTCCCTTCCCAGTGTGGTGGCAGTCTTCAAGATGGCAGCTTGAATCCTCAGTATGAATACATGGTACTGGAGGGAAGAGAGAAAACCTTGTTCCCAAGGAGTTACATTTGTTTTAACCTGCCCGTGTCCGTGGTTTCCCTGAAGAACTAACACAAGGAGTGGGCCTTTGTTTCACCTAACTTGTAACCCTCTTACGATAGAGGAAGTTCCTCAAAAATATTGACAGCTTAGTACTGCCACCGGGCACCAAAATTAACAATTGAAGCAAACAGTAGACAAGACTAAAGCCAGGAAGGAATAGTGGGGGAGTAGAGTGAGATTCTTTGGGGAATAAGAGCCTTGAAAATCTCCTGAGTATACTAGCTCGTCTAGAAAACTATGTGCATGTCCACGGCAGCAAACATGCTCGGAGAAGACTAGGAAAGACAATAAGTTTTCACTTCTAGTTGATCTTTTTTTTTTTTTTTTAAGATTTTATTTGAGATAGAGAGAGAGAGTGTGAGCACAAGTGAAGGAAGGAGCAGAGGCAGAGGCAAAAGCTGAGGGAGAAGCAGACTCCCTGATGAGCAGGGAGCCTGATGTGGGGCTTGATCCCAGGACTCTGGGATCATGACCTGAGCCAAAGGCAGACGTTTAACCACAGAGCCACCCAGGTGCCCCACTTCTAGTTGATCTTTAAGCAGGAAGTGAAGGTCAATTCTGAATTATAAATTGCCTGGCTAAACATTGAGGAAAAAGGAAGAACATTTTTACAACTGAGGTACTATTATGGGTTGAATTGTGTACCCCCAGAACTCATATGTTGAAACTGTCATCTCCAGTACCTCAGAATGGAGATAAGGCCTTTAAAAAAGTATTGTGTTAAAATGAGGCTGTTAGGGTAGATTGTCACCAATCCAATTTGACTGATGTCCTTATTAAAAAGAAGAAATTTGGACACTCAGAGACATCATGTCCAAGCAAGTGCAGAGGAAAGGCCATAGGAGGATATAAAAGGTGACCACCTGCAAGGCAATGAGAGATGCCTCAGAAGAAATGAACACTGTCAACACCTTGAACTTGGACTTCCAGCCTCCTGAATGGTGAAAAAATAAATTTTTGTTGTTGAAGTCACCCAGTTTGCAGTACTTTTGTCATGGCAGCCCTAGCAAACGAATACAGGTATGCAGATCTGAAAGTGACTTTCTATAGAATCTACACACACAAAATTTTAGAAAACTGTTTAGCAATTTGAATAGAAAGAAAAGAAACAAGAAGACACTGTTTAAGCGAAATGGAAGTGAAATATATGAGGAGACAAAATAACGACATGGAAAGATAATAGAGTTAGATAAGGAAGAAAAACAAGAAACTAAGGAACTAAAAATGTATTATCAGAATTAAAATCTTCATTGCAAACAGTAAACAAAGAACCAACACTGTAGGAAATGGAATCAGTGACATATTACATAAATGTGGGAATTATTCCAGACTATAGAGAAAGAAGGCAAAAATATGAAAATGATAAAATAGATATTATAAATAAAATGATAGGAAATGGAGACAAGATAAGAATTGTAAGGCTCTCCATGGAAGAAACAAAGCAAAAACAACAACAACAACAACACTGAGGACATCATCATTGAAATAAATTAACATCCGGAGTTGAAAATTTTTGAAGTGTAAAGACTGAAGGTCAATAAAAGCAGAACTATATCTGGTTAGTTCCTGGAAAAAAAAAAAAAAACAACAAAACTATCAAATTACAAGGACAGAGGGGAAAAGACCTGAAAGCTTCCAGGCCGAAAAAAAGATTAAGCCTTAAGATGATCATTGAGTGGGATTGTTTTCCATGGCTGATGATCATTTTTAAAATTATTGGTGCTGTTGTAGTAATGATTAAATAATTTTTCAACTCTTCGCAAATATAGGACATTGCCTTTGTCCAGAGAACCACAAATAATTTGCTTTTCAAATAGGTAAGCATATAAACTGTTGCTTCCCACAAAGTTAATGGAAATGCAGAGGAAATTAAAAGATGTTTTGCGTATTTAAAATCCATATTAAATGACCTGATAATTAGAAAAGACTAAGAAAGCACTTACTGCCAGGTATAATGTTATCAAGCCCTCCTAGTGTCACGTTCCCTCTTGGACTTGCAGATGACGTTGCGTAAAAATAAGTACCTGCTATTCAAAGGTGTATCAGTTAGCTTTTGCTATATAATATACCATCCCAAAACTTAGTGGCTTAAAACACCATTTTATTTACCGACAATTCTGTGAGGGAAGCATTGCAATGGGCTCTGCTGACTTGGGCGTGGTTGGGGTGGGGAAGGAGGGAGGTCTCACTGGGGGTCGTGCACCAAGCTGCTGTCATCTGGTAACCCACGGTCTCATGTACCAACGGACTGATGGTCTGAGGTGGTGTGCTCACAGGTTTGGTGGTTTGGTGTCAGCAGACAGCTATTTCACAGGATTCTAGCAACCTAGCCCAGATTTTATATGGTGACAGCATTACAAATAGGCGGGCTCCAATGTGCCAGTTTTAAACCTGTCCTTGTATCGCTTACGCTGATGCCCCACTGTCCAAAATAATTCACACAGCCAAGCCCAGAGTCAGTATGGGAAGGGATTGCACACATGTACATGGATATGGAAAGGCTTGTCCGTTACTGCGATGGTCTACCATACGGTTCAACCATATAAACATGCCTAACAGTCCACATTTAGGAATTTATTCTAAGTAACATCAGATGTATGCGAAGATGTTTGTTTAAAGATGTTGTTAAAGGGTGGCTGGATGGTCCAGTCGGTAAAGCACCTGACTCTTGATTTCGACTCAGGTCATGCTCTCAGAGTTGTGATGTGAAGCCCCTCACTGGGGTCTGCGCTCAGCTCAGAATCTGCTGATCACTCCCCCTCCTCCCACTTCTGCATTTCTCAAATGCTCTCTCTTTCGTTCTCTCTCTAAAATAAATAAATAAATAAATAAAATCTTTTAAAAAAATGTTCTTCAAAGGAATATTCATAGTAATGTAAAATCAGAAATGTTCTAAACACACAATTATGGAGGTTAGGAAGCAAACCCCTATGATGGGATACAATACAACTTCTTGTTTTTTGTTTTTTTTTTTTTTAAGATTTTATTTATTTATTTGACAGACAGAGATCACAAGTAGGCAGAGAGGCAGGCAGAGAGAGGGGAAGGGAAACGGGCTCCCGCTGAGCAGAGAGCCAGATGTGGGACTTGATCCCAGAACCCTGGGATCATGACCTGAGCTGATGGCAGAGGCTTTAGCCCACTGAGCCACCCAGGCACCCCAACTTCTTGTTTTTTTAATCACTGAACAGAAGAATATTTATTGATAGCAGAAAGTGTTCTGGATAAGTTTAGGGTAAATTTTCTAGAAAGCCACCAACAGGGGCACCTGGGTTAGTTAAGCAGCTGCCTTTGTTTCAGGTCATGATCCTGGAGTGCTGGGATCGAGCCCTGCATGGGGCTCCCTGCTCAGCCAGGAGTCTACTTCTTTCTTTCTGCGGCTCCCCAACAGCCACACTGCCCCTCCCACCCCCCCGCCACCACCCAGCAATGGCTGGTGCTCTCTCTCCTTCTCTCTCAAAGGAAAAAAAAAAAAAAAAAAGCAGCCAACAATACATATAATACTGTTTTGGTAAAACACATGGAGACACACATACATCATACAAGAAAAAGACTAAATAAATGTACTCTAAATTATAACCATGATTTTGAGTATGCTGATACAGACTCTAAAGTGAGACAGATCTGGGTCTGAATAACAAGGTAAGTACATTGGATCAATTATTTAACCTCTCTGGGTCTCAGTTTTCTCAACTACAAATTAGTGTATAGTCTAACAACTGATCGGGTTGTTACGAGGATTAAAGAAGCTAATGTTTGTAGCGTTGTGCTTGGCCAACTAAACTGAAGTTTGTTAGTATTACTCGGAGTCGCTAAATAAGGAAAGATTTTTCTGTTGATTTTTCTCTGATGAGATTAAGTTACTTTTATTTAATAACAAAACTAAAGGAATAGTAAAAAAAATTCTTGGAATTATTGGGATTTTGTTTAAATGTTAAACAAGCCTCCATACAGATGGAACAGAGCCAAAACCCAAGTTCTGTAGCCGCAGTTCAGCAAAGGAAAGGCTCTCTCTCGTTCAGGGAAAAGCTAGAGAAACCAGGCCCCCGTGCTTTGAGAAGCTCTCAGGCAGTAGTCCCTATAAAGGTAAGAAACAGTTCACCTGGGACATTTGCTTAACAATGTTGGTGATGCACGAAAGGGCCACCGGAAGCTAGCCTATATTAGGCCAGATGGACATCACTGCGGGTCATTTTCTGTGTCTACAGCCCATCAACTTCAGCTATTAAAACAAGGGACATGTCCTTTATTTTTGGTAGATTTCATTAATAACAACATTTCCATTCCCAGGATGGGAGGCTTTGCACACAAATCAGCTTACAGGTAGTTTGCTTTCAAACACAGTGAAACTAATAATTCACATTGCAAAAGAAGTAACCACCAAAAAGCCAAGTTTACATAACTGTATTCAAGCAAGAAAAGAACATTATATTGGGAAAATCAGAAAAGCTAATAGCGTTTCACAAATTTCAGTCACCCTAATAGTGCCCATAAATCTTGCAAACTAAATGAATCCATTGCGTCTAGATGATAAAGATATTTAGGTTTAAAAGCAATGATTGTTCCAGACATTGTAAGCTTGTTGCTGGCTAAGTAAGCTTGTTGCTGGCTAAGTTTGTTCCCTATTACTCGTATTTCCCATAACACCTGGCAAAGTATTTTGCACAAGAAATACGTGGGGCCTGCCTGGGTTGGTTGATTAATAGCCAAAGCACTTGAATTGACATTTGGGTGCTTGTGAATGCAGGCTCAACTCCATGACCATGAGAGAAGACTCTGATGTACTTTATAAAATAGCAGTGAGGGATGTTACCGTTTAAATATCATTATGACAAAGAAGTAGGGAAAATTTAAAAGCATATTTAGAAGCATAAAAAACCTACAGCAAACCTATATCTTCCATTAAGGGACCAGTCTGTTCTTAATAAGGTATTCATTCCAAGCACAGATTATGAAGGCTGAAGCTAATCTCAGTGTGCCTCTCTCCTCCCCAATAATAATTTAATCCAATTTTGAACTTCAGTGCAGAAGAACATTGATTATATATACGTGTATTCATGCATACATAAAATCAGTCTAACACTACACACATTTGTAAAAAAAAGTTACAAAAATAAAAAAGTATGTTATATCACGTTTGAAACTTTTTTATAATAGACTATTTCAAATCTACATAAAAGTAGACATGTTGGTGTCCTGAACTCCTAGATACCCATCACCAACCCCAGCTTAAACCCATGGCTAATCCTGGCCCAACCACACCCATAGCCATTCCTCCCACTACTGTAGTATTTTGAAACAATTCCCAGACATCCTATTATTTCCTCCATTAATATTTCGGTAATTAACCTAAACAGCAAAGGCTCTTTTTTGGATAACCCTAATACCGTCATCACATTTAGAAAATTAACAATAATTACTTAATAGAATCAACTATCCATTATTTAAATTGTCAATTGTGTCATAAAAATTGCTATAAGTGGATTTATTATTGTTTTAAAGTATGTCCCTTTGAATCAGGATCCAAATAATTCCTGTATATGGCACACGGTTATTACGTCTAATTTAAGCCTCCTTTAATCAACAGATTTCCTCTCCATTTGTGTGTGTGTGCAGTTTATTTCTATGGAATAAATAAAGTTGTTTGTCCTTCGAATTCCCTCCATTGGTTTGCTGATGGGAACTCCAGCGTATAATTTATTCTGTTTCCTCCTTTCTCTGTATTTCCTGTACACTAGTGTTGGGATGTAAAGGCTCCATTAGATTCAAGTATTGTAGGTTTTGGTGATTTTCTGGGGGGCGATGGGGGTGGGCAGGACTTTTCCCTAGTTGCCACTGTGTTGGGTCATTTCATTCTCAGTGTAGTCTTTAAAAAAAAAATCCTTTCCTTTTTGTATTGCCTTGTCCTCTCGTTTCACCTACACCACCTAACTACCATGCCCCATATTTACAATCCAATGCATATCCCTCCATATTTTCTCCATGTTCACTTAAATATCTTCATGCATGTGTGGAGATTCTCTGTTTGCTTTACAAAAAGACATCTCAAAAAGCTTTCCAAACCAAGTAGTAGAGCTCCCATTTAACGGCTCCAAAATAATATTCTCTGGGTGTATTTGCCACAATTTATTCAGCCATCCTAATGCAGGTGGCACATACTTTGTTCTTAGATCTCGTTGCCACATCTTGTTCATATACACATATATACTGGTCTTTGTTTTTATAGGATGAATTTCCCGAGAGTGAGATTGCGGGGTCCAAAAGTATTCTGTATATTTTATTCTAATGGATCTATCCAAATCGCTTTCAAGAAAGATTGTAGCAGTTCACATATCCACCAGCAGAAGAGGAGGTCACCCTTTCCTCTACAATCTAAAACAGTCTCAAGGAATGGGGGGAAAAAATAGTCACAAGTGAGGGGCACCTGGGTGGCTCAGTGGGTTAAAGCCTCTGCCTTTGGCTTGAGTCATGATCTCAGGGTCCTGGGATCGAGCCCCACATCGGGCTATCTGCTCAGCAGGGGGCCTGCTTCCTCCTCTCTCTTTGTCTGCCTCTCTGCGTACTTGTGATCTCTCTCTCTCTCTCTGTCAAATAAATAAAATCTTTAAAAAAAAAATAGTCACAAGTGAGAATCACATGTTGGGAGCCAGCAAGGAGCAGGGGTCATTCAAGGCCAGGAAAAGCTCCATGGGATTCCCTCATCAGCAATGAGTGAGCTAATGGTAAGTGGTTCTTCAATAAAAATGACCCTATTCATCTTTGTATCTCATCATCCTAGCACAGGCCTGGCACAGAATAAAAAATTCTGAGTACCCTCAAACAGGGTCTGAAAATAGTTACCTCTAACTGCTAAGAGCTGCCTCTAACTCTTCTCCATTTCATGGATCCCAGGGAGTTCTTTCCTACTAGGTGGTACTTGCATATTACATGATGGAATGTATCTAGTATCTGCCCTTAATCTCATTTGAGTCTCTCCATCTCATCTAAAATTCTGGGGAAAAGAATTTGTCTTGGATTGGAAGAAGCCAGGAAACTTGGCAAGCGAATCATTCCTATGTCATGGAACGTTCTGTTGTGTTTTGTTTTTTTTTTAATGTTCTGCATGTGATGGTCACACCAAAAGGAACACCCATCTCCCTTCCTCTGTGAGAGTCACATTTCTCTTATTAAGCTTTCATTCATCTCTCTTGCTTCTTTTGCCTTTCCAGGTCAATGTTCCCTAATACAATACTCCTTACCTCACCTTTCCAGCCAAGACCTTTTATTTGAATAAGCTAAAAGGCTGTGCCTTCTGCAAATAAGAAAGATCTTCTTCAAAGAATCTACCAAATGTTCTCACAATTCAGTCCGTAACTATTAGTTTAGCTAAGGACTTTACAGTGAAGGGGAACAAAAGATTAGCCCAGCTTCATCTTACAATTGGGAGAACCGGGAAATGCCAAATGAGTAGCAAAGCTCCTAGTTTTGACCAAGCCTAGCCATGCATTTATGGGAAGCATTAAGCTGCTCGGATGAAAAGTCATTGTTGGTGTCATAAGGGGGATCTTTATGCTGGAAATAAGAAAGCTATCTGTTGACAAAGAGAAGAAGTACAAATTGCAATGTACACTTGTAAAAATGCAAAGTCATAATACCAATTCATCATTATGACACACTGCACTGAGAGTGACCTTGGAAACAGGATTCCGTTACTCCAGGAAGGAGAAGGCCAGCATCCACCCTCCCTAAACAGCCTTGCCCCCAATGGCCCCCTTACAAGAGTGACACCAGCCATGCTCCAGGAGCTGGATCCATTAGCTTGCAGTGCTGGCCTACGTGCTGTTCTTCATCTGATCTCCTTTCAAGACTATCTCTGCCTTGGAACCTAGCACAGTGCAATTGCAAGAAACCCGAGACATGTCGCCTGAGATAGCCTTGAATCTGGACGTTCTTGTGTTTTGGTGTCTGAAAGGGTGGAAAAAAAGCACCCTTGGGCAGAAATTGGGGGAAATATGGGCGACATAGAGATTTTTTTATTATTATTATTAATATATAATGTATTATTTGTTTCAGGGGTATAGGTCTGTGATTCATCAGTCTTACACAACACACAGCACTCACCATAGCACATACCCTCCCCAAGGTCCATCACTCAGCCACCCCATCACTCCCACCCCCCCTCCACTCCAGCAACCCTCAGTTTGTTTCCTGAGATTAAGAGCCTCTTAGGGTTTGTCTCCCTTTCTGGTTTCATCTTGTTCCATTTTTCCCGCCCTTACCCTATGATCCTCTGCCTTGTTTCTCAAATTCCACATATCAGTGAGATCATATGATAATTGTCTTTCTCTGATCGACTTACTTCGCTTAGCATAATACCCTCTAGTTCCATCCATGTCATTACAAATGGCAAGATTTCATTTTCTGGTGGTTGCATAATATTCCATTGTGTATATATATTCCACATCTTCTTTATCCATTCATCTGTCAGTGGACATCTGGGCTCTTCCCATAGTTTGGCTATTGTGGACAGTGCTGCTATAAACATTGGGGTGCAGCTGCCCCCTCAGACCCCTACATTTGTATCTTTGGGATAAATACCCAGTAGTGCAATCGCTGGGTCATAGGATAACTCTATTTTTACATTTTTGAGGAACTTCCATACTGTCTCCAAACTGGCTGCTCCAGCTTGCATTCCCATCAACAGTGTAGGAGGGTTCCCCTTTCCCCACATCCTCGTCAACATCTGTCGTTTCCTGACTTGTTAATTTTAGCCATTCTGACTGATGTGGGGTAGTATCTCACTGTGGTTTTGATTTGTATTTCCTTGATGCCGAGTGATGTTGAGCACTTTTTCATGTGTCTGTTGGCCATTTAAATGTCTTCTCTGCAGAAATGTCTGCTCATGACATAGAGATTTAAAAGAAAAAGGACAGTCATATGCTTAGTGTTTTGTTTTCTATAGCTTAATGAAATCCACAGTGCAATCTTCCAATTTTAAAAGGAACTAGGAAAAAATAGAATGGCAAATTGGTTCTGTAATTTTTACATTAGCTTTGATGACCAGAAATCTGATATAGGGAAAGTTCTGAACAAGAAGCCCTTCAGGGGCACCTGGGTGGCTCAGTGGGTTAAAGCCTCTGCCTTCGGGTCAGGTCATGATCCCAGGGTCCTGGGATCGAGCCCCACATCGGGCTCTCTGCTCCGCAGGGAGCCTGCTTCCTCCTCTCTCTCTGCTTGCCTCTCTGCCTAGCTGTGATTTCTCTCTGTCGAATAAATAAAAAAAAAAAAAGAAGCCCTTCATAGGTTGCCTTGTTAAAGAAAATAATGAAAGAAAATTTAGCTCTTGAGATGTAAATTTGAATGTAGTCCAGACAAGGCACCGCTGACAAATGATTCCATTAACCGAACCTCTATATGGGACCACCTGAAAAGGACAGAAATGACCTATGTGATAGCTTTGTCTTTGTTCCTTTCCCTTCTCTCCTCCAGACCACCCAGATTCTTATGGCTCTCTATGTCCCTCGGTGACAATAACTTGCACACAGGAAGGGTCTGATATCAATCATTCATACCTTTCTTCATGTGGATGGGAGTCAATGTATTACTTCCCTAAGAGGTTTCTCTATCTAAGCTTTACTTTGACTTGCAGAAGATAATGGAGAAGTATATCTGGCATGTTTTTGGCACCTTGCATCCTTACCTCTGTAAATTTCAGTCTTGGTTTTTTTGTTCTTTTGGAGAAAAAAGATCCCCATTTGATTTACAGGATGAAAGCAGTGTCTAAACCCTACCTAGACAGATACAGCCTTTCTTTCACTCATCCCAGCTAAACTATAATAAATTGCATTTTCAAGGAGGGAAGAGAGAAGCCTGGGAAGCCTGAGACCTACAGCAATAAACTGACATATAGGGAAACTGAAAGTAAGCAATCCATGGAGTTTGTACCTGGCTGTGTGCTTAAGGGGAAGGTGGTAGCCTTGGGGGAGGGGGGGTTACAGATTAGCACAGTCTCATCCTCCTCTTCACCTGTGGTCCCAGGATATGGCAGGTCAATCGTGACAAGCTCTGAAGCAGACCAGCTCTGGGCGGGGATCTCCATTCGCAGGAATCTCCATTCCAGGCACCACTTCAGTAAGCGCTCCTTGTCATGCCTTCAAACACCAATCAAAACTCATAAATAAGTACAGAACCTCATTGCATTAAATCACTTTCATCTCCTTGCTCATCGATGCTGAAAAACTGAGAGAAAAAGAATCCTCCAAGATTGGTGTCCCCTACCTACTCTCTTAGCAGGCAAAGAGTACTAAATCAGAACAGACAAGTTAATAGGAAGAAAAAACAAACAAACAAAAGAGACTATGAACAGTAATCATAATTCAAAATTAATTGATTAGGGGTGCCTGGGTGGCTCAGTGGGTTAAAGCCTCTGCCTTCTGCTCAGGTCATGATCTCAGGGTCTTGGGATCGAGCCCCGCATTGGGCTCTCTGCTCGGCTGGGAGCCTGCTTCCCTTCCTCTCTCTCTGCCTGCCTCTCCGCCTGCTTGTGATCTCTGTCAAATAAATAAATAAAATCTTTTTAAAAAATTAATTGATTAAAACAATGTGCATGGGACAGTTTACAAAACGCTTCCACGTTACATTATTTCAACTGCTGAATCTGGTCAAGAGATTGCACTCAGAGATACAGGAATGTTATTCATCCTTTTTAAGTCCCTCCTGAAAGTTGTTAAATTTAAGTTACTGAAGGTTCTACCAATTCCTCCAAAAACACATGACCCACAGCTGTTTGGCTTCCTCCAGCCACTGGAGAAAGACTTAGTTATCAGTCGGTGTCACAAAAGAATGACTCAGAGTGAGGAGGGAACCTGAGGGCTCTTCACACATGTGTGTGCTCAGAGCTGGACGGAAGCCCGGGGAATCTCCTCCTCCAGAGGACTGGTGTGGTCAGGTGGCTCAATCCTTCCTTCCTCAGCACAGCGGGCAGAACCACCCTCCACCCAGCCGGTCCCCAACAGCTTCTCTACTCCAGTTCATCTCCAGTAAGGTAACCAGTGACTGAATTCTGTCATTTATCCCTCCCTTTCTCGTGTCCGTCTTCAAACTGCCTTTGATTTTCCTCACTCTTACAGAACTAATCAAGTTGTTTTTCATGTTATGAAGTAACAATAGTAATAATAATATTACTATTAGAAGGCTGTGATGGACACTGAGTCCATCTTACCATAGACGTGATCCCAGTGTCACCCGGGTCCTTGCCTGGAACTGCCCCCCAGGTCTCTCTTTGAATGTTCTTTGGCACCTTAGAGTTACAACCAAATTTATATCTAGTTATTCCCTCTGTAAAATCTTATATCTCATCTGTAAATCTTACAATTCACTGGAAACTGGATTGGGGAGGGGCTCTGAAAGGAGTAGGAATCTTAGTTGAGTTTCTTACTGGAACCACAGATGTGCTACTGGGGTTCTGTACAAACTATGGGTCTGATCTGTCTGTCTACCTGCTTTGCCAGTGTTACCAGACGTCCCTTGAGGCGAATGCACACAGGCATGCTCAGTGAGTGAGAAAAATTCCTTTTGGGTCAGAAGGAATCAGGGAACTTCCTCACAATGCGTATGATGCACAATATTGGATTCCTGGATACTAAGATGACAGCAGTAAGCCTGCTTCCGATGTATGATCCTCTGGTTGGCATTTTGCCAAGAAGATATTGAGCTTTCCCCCAAGTCCAAGTCTGTCTTCACTTTGACTCCCAAAATACAGTGGGTAGTTTAGTGGTTTTGCTGCCACTTAATCCCAGCATCCCCTGTTAAAGGCTTTAGGATTTAAATGGTGTATGGTGCACTCCCTCAGTAGGTTGATTTTTAGCAGTTGCAGAAAAAGTTTAAATAAAACATATTTTTAAATTAAAAATCAACTTGGGTTGTACAAATAGCTCTGAAATGTCCCCCTACACTACTAGCTCAAGGGTAATGATTATGCTTTATTTATCTTAGAATCCTTTGGCATATGTTAGATGCTCTAAGAATGTCCTTGGTTAGATGCTGCATAAAATGAAATTTAAATGTCATATCATCTTTGTATTGAGTTTTTGAGATTTGAAAAGTGTGTCCAATTTTTAGAACAAATCCCAGTGCTTAAATACAAGAAAAAAAATAGTTATCTCCTACATTTTAAATGAGGAGAGGGGGAATTGGTCGTAAAATCCTTATAACAAATGTCACTTTCTTAAGGTACAGACTAAAACCTCAGAGCTTTCCTTCTGCTCAAATTTAAGTGCAGAAAAAAGAAACACACTAAAGTTTTGAACACACTTTCAGCATCTATATGTAACATTGTCTCCATATTCTAAATGTAAGGACCTACTTAGCCAGAGAAAGTCATTTTGTTGTTTATGCAGTAAACTTAGATTGACCCTGCCCCCCCAGAGGAACGTATTTAGAACCAATTCTGGGAAACCAGTAAAGTATGACTGACCAGCCCCTGATAACAGAGCCCATATACCAGGACGTGTCAGGTCAGGAGGAGGTAACAGAGCCCAAAATACAAGGATGAGTCAAGCCAGGTGGAGACATCCAATCAGGAAAACACCTCCCTAACCACCCAAGAATGTGGGCCCTGCCTTTTGGGCACCAATTCTGACCAGAGTGATAGGCTAGTTCAAATAGCTACTATAGGGTGAATTGACCTGTGTGTGGCCAGGCTCAACCACATGGCCTTTACTCTATAAAAGTTAGTCTGTGAGGCTGGGAGGGGTCGCCTCTTTGCAAGAGACGGCCCTGGCCCATCAGTTTGAGTCTCGATGCTTGGTGCAAAATAAAGCTTTGCTTGACCTTCACTTTTTATCAGTCTTGCTCCTTTGACCATGGACCCAACACTAAGTTTTCTGGTTTTTTTAAGTTTGTTGTTGTTGTTGTTATTGTTACTATTGTTGTTGTCATTGTTAAGTAATCTCTATAGCCGGCAGAAAGCTTGAATTCATGACGCCAAGACCAAGAGTCACGTGCTCTTCTGACTGAGCCAGCCGGGCACCCGTCTAAGCTTTCTTTGAAGCCTTGTAAGACAAGCTATAACCATATACAATATATCATCTCTTAAGTAAAGCACCCATGGCTTTAACAATAATTCTTAACCTGCCAATACCATCAGGAAGCCTATTGGCAAAGTCATGAACCTGAGGAGAATGGGGAATAATTTATTAACTGATAATTGTGGCTATTATGATGAATTATAACTTAAAATGTTTGAGAGAAGGCAAAAGAAAATTAGAGATAGTTTTATCCTTAGAACTAAAAATACCAGTGTAAGCCCATCAGGCCTTCCCTCCGTTAGGAGTGGCTGCCCTCCCTCTCCTAGGAGACTTTCTGAATGAATGAATCTGCAGAGGAAACACACTCTTCCACACCTCACTGGTCCCACCAGACAAATAACACTCTGGGTATCACACACTAACTCCCTCCTGAAGGAAGCAGGATTCAAGGGAATGTAACTGGTGGAGGAACTTCTTTATTCCATAGAGCGAGAGAACTTACTGTTTCCATGACGATGAAGACCACCTCAATTGTATCAGCAAGCAGCATCATAACCATTATTATTATTATTACTATTATTTTAATCAGACCCTCAGAGAAGCCTTTGCTGCTTCATGTAGCATATTTCATATAGGATCCCTTGGCTCTGCTGAAAAAAATTTCCTTAGATTTCTGGGTGCCCAACTTGAACATTTTTTTTTCACAGAAATGTTATTTATTCATCATATAAATTAGTTTTGCATTAGGTCGAGTTATTTATTTTTCTTAGAGGTGTGGCAGAAATCTGTGAAAGCTCACTTGGGTTAAAAAACAAACAGAACTTCTTACTTCAAGGAAAATGTCAAAATAAAAAGGAATTTGGTATAACATAGATAGGTTAACAAAATTTAAGTGTCCTAAGGACATTCATGTCCTAAATGCCATGGTTATTAAGAAAGTTGTGAAAGAGAACTTCAAAAGGAAAACATTGGAGAAAGCTGCTGCTTAATGATCTTTGATTTTCTTTAAGAAACTGTTTAGTTGTTGATTCAGCTTGCATTGTGATTATAACAAATTGAAAGTAAATAAAAATTCTACATATTCCAATCAGTCAGTGTAACTGACTAGTTGTAGTATCGCCTTCTAAAACAAAGCCCCTCATGGAATTATGCAGAAATAAAATCAAGTCACATGGAAGGGAGTATTAAGAAAGAATTCTGTATTTCTTATGAAGAGTGGGGCTCACCATGACATTGAGACATGGAGACATTATTCTCAGTTCTTTTTGTTTGTCTGTAACTGCCATTTATTTTTAAAGGGCGAGGAATGTGAATAAGAGAAGTGAAATCAGAGGATCTTTATTTTTTAATTTTTTACGGGGAAAAGACACCCAGGTATAAAAAGTTTAAAAAAAGCGGAAGTGAGAAAGGGCAGCAATCAAGTTGCAATAGTTTCCTACAGCTGGAAACACGTGCTTACACTTAAGCATTTTGCATGGCAAATGAAAGAGACAATTAGTTCTCCTTTCTTGGTTCCTTTTCCATCTTTGTGGTATGATCAAGACTTTTGATAAGGTGTGTTTATTCCTCCTATTAACTGATACTGCATTAATTTCTTTGCACTTCTTCCTGCTCCTTCTACACAGTTCGGGAGTTGAGAGATCAGAATTTTAGCTCTAGCCACTCTCTGGATAATGCCTTTCTGTTATGATACCTGCTCTACTTAGCTCACAGAAATATTTTGACAATCAAATGAGATAAATATTCCTCGAACACTTTTCAAAAACTCTTAAAGTTCTCTAAATTGGAAGTGTGAATATTATGTTGCTATTACTACCCTTCTGTCTGATGGTTCAGAGGGCTCGAAGACTAATCCAGTTACCACCAAAACCCTGGGCTTAGAGTTGAAAGTTTTTCCTTCTTCTCTTCCTTCTTTCCTTCGACAGCATTTATTTTACCTAATGCCAAGGATCATGCGAGTACTGGTGGTTGTAGAGAAGTGTGCGCATAGCCTAGATCCTGGGGTTGAGCTGGAAGCCAGGTGGCAGTGTAGCAGAGGCAGAAAGGGTGAATGACCAAATGTGAGTGGCCCCTGGTCTCCGTCTTCAAAACAGTGCTACAATTCTATCTTGAGACAATTAGCCTGCATTTCTTTTTGTTTTGTTTTGTTTCTAAAAATTTTTAATTACTTTTCAGTGTACTAGAGTTCATTGTTTATGCACCAAACCCAGTGCTCAATGCAATACGTGCCCCCCACAATACCCACCATCAGGCTGGCCCAACTTCCCACCCCTTGTCCCTTGAAAACCCTCAGATTGTTTTTTTCAGAGTCCATAGTCTCTCATGGTTCATCTCCCCTTCCAGTTTCCCTCAACTCCAACCATGTGATAATTGACTCTCTCTGCTTGACTTACTTCACTCAGCATAATCTCTTCCAGTCCCGTCCATGTTGATACAAAAGTTGAGTTTTCACCCTTTAGGATGGAGGCATAATACTCCATAGTGTAGCCTGCATTTCTAAATTTGTTCTTACTCTATGTAATGGAGATAATTTTACTGTAAGTCTTGTTTTTTATTTATTTTATTTATTTGAGAGAGAGAGATTGAGAGAATAAGTTGGGGGAGGGGCAGAGAGAGAAGCAGACTCACTGCAGAGCAGGGAGGCTGACCTAGGACTCTTGGGATCACGACCTGAGCCGAAGGCAGATGCTTAAACCCTGAGCTACCTGGGCATCCCGAAAAAGACACTTTTTTAAAATCATAGAAACTAACGCTTAGAGTAGCAGCCTAGAAGTAATATTTATAAGTAATAAACTTTTCTGGTAAGGCCATAAAAGATAACTCTCATCAATGTGGCCCTACCAAGGAACTAATGACAGAGTTTCCAGAAAAGTGGTTCTGGACCCCCAACACAAGGAAGCTCTAGACCAGTGGTTCTCACCTGGGAGCTGTTTTGTCCCCCAGGGGACATCTGGCAATGGTTGGAGACATTGTTTGTTGTCACAACTGGGGAGGGGGTGCTCCTGGCATCTCGGGGATAGAGGCCAGGGGGTGCTGCTAAACATCCTGCAATACTCAGAACAGACCCCACAACAAATAATTGTTTCACCCCAAATAGCAAAAAGTACCCATTGCGGAGGTCTGAGCAGCACACAGAGCAGGCCCCTCACCAGTGAACACGACTGATCCCGCCCTAAAGATGAGGTTCTTCCTGTGCAGCAGGCATTGGTCCCTTTACTTTACCAGGTACTCTCCACCAGAGAAGTGATTATTTCCATTTTGCAGCTAGGAAAATGGAGGCTAAGAAAATATAAATAATTTCCCCCAAAGACCTCTGATGATGGAGAAGAGGGCACTGGACCTCTATCTGCCTGATTCTGAGACCTGGGTTCCGAACCCCTGCCCTGCCGGGGTGTGTGTGTGCGTGTGTGTTTGTGTGTGTGTGTGTGCGCGCGCGCGCGGCCTCAGTCCTCGCTTTCCAGGTTTATTTTTACTAGCTTAGGGAAAATCTCCAGGCCAGTTCAGAGGATGCATATTTAGAATTGCGCCAGTCCTCGTGCCCCATGTGGGGCTGCAGATCTGCTTCCTCTCACTCTGTCCTCAGCTTTGACTAGCCCACGGGCTCACAGCCCCTGGGTCCTAAGAAGAATGTTACAGATGAGGGGCTCTTGCCTTCAGCCAAGTGGTGTGTACCCCTGCTAAGCGCTTTGTTGTGAGATAAACTGGAAGACAAAGCTGATAAGCAAACAGCCCAAGCAACTAGGGTCAGTGCCCCCAGTCTGAATTATCGGAGGCAGCCAGGCTGGCAGAATATGGTTGAGGCGACCATAGTAGTCACAGTCATTCACTTACTTCTCTGTGGTCGACGAACCAATCGGCCTTCAATCAGCTTCTGCGTCCACGTCGCGTTCCCAATGACTCAGACCGAGGGCTGCTGCTAGCAAACACGACCGCACGTGGAATCCTGGCTAAGATAGAGGTCAAAGGTTTGTGTGTGTTGGTTTGTGATTGACTCAATCCAATGACCTAGAGGAATGTGAACCTTAGGAATTGAAGAAGAACCGCTATTTCCTGGACAATAATATTTGAGGTAAGAACAGGCTATACAAAACTCAGGTCAGAGTTGGTAGTCCCCTGGATTCAGGCTGCAGGCTGGGACACCAGCGCCTGAAATGACTCTCAGCCCAGAGGGGTACATAATGAAGATCACACATTTTAATGTGAGCCCATCCTTAACAACTGAAAAGCTCTTCTCTGTTGCCTGTCACCAAGGAAAAAATGAGTTCTAATGAAAGAGGAAGTAAGGAGGAAATGGAGAGCATGAGGAGGGAAGAGGGAGCCTAACGGTTTTGGTTTGAGTTTTTGCTTTTCTCTAGTGGTTGTGAAGGTGAACTTACCACAGAGTAGAAGTCCAAGGTCACTAGATCTTGGAGTGCTGGAGTTCTTGATTCGTGCGTGAAACTCCTTTGGATTAAAAGAAGCCTTTTCTTAGAAAAAAAAATGCTTTATTTTCCCCTGTCAGATTTTTACTTTTTTATTTTGCAATAATGTCAAACTTACGGAAAAGTGGAAAGAATAGTACAACCCAGAATCCCCAAATATTAACATTTACCACATCTGCATTGTCATTCTCTCTTTATATCCTATGTATGGGGGGTTTTTGTTGCTGTTGTTCTATTTTTAATTGCAGTATCATTGGTATACAATATTATATTAATTTCACGTGTACAATATAGTAACTTGACATTTGTATACATTACAAAATGCTCACTACCTATCACCATACAAGTTATTATGTTATTATTGATTATTTTTCCCATGCTCTACCTCTTATCCCTGGGACTTACTTATTTTCTAACTGGAAGTTTGTAACTCTTACTTCCTTTCACCTGTTTCACCCATTCCCCACCCCCACCCACCGACCACCACTGCCCCAGCAACTGCCTGTTGTGGCTTGGCAACCACATCTTCCTTATCCATTCATCTATCGATGAACACTTAGACTGCTTCCTTAACATGTTTACTTATTTATATAAATATACTTATTATTTTCTTAACTTTGAGAGTAAGTTGCAGACACGGTGCTACTTAAATCTTTAAATACTTCCGTGTGTGTTTCCCAAAAGCAAGGCACTTTCTACATAATCATAGTAAATTATAAAAATTGAGAATGCAATATTATTTATCAAATCGACAAATCTTACTCAAATTCCACTAGCTGAGCAAATAATGTTCTTTCTGGCAAAAGAAAAAAAAATAGTTTTCTGATCCATATCACATATTGCATGAGTTATCACATCTCTTCAGTTCCCATTTATCTGGAGGCAGCCTTCACTCTTTCTTTTCCTTCGTGACTTTGACATTTTTAAAGAGTACAGGCCATACATTGTGCAGAATTGGGAGATATGTCTTCATGCAGGATTAGCTTCCATTTATGCAGGAAAGTGCTGCTGTGTCCTTCCCGGTGCACAGTACCAGGAGGCCCATGATATTGGTTTGTCCCACAACTAGTGGTGTGAGTTTTTCTTACTTGATTAAGGTGGTATCTGTCAGATTTCTATACTGTGAAATTATTATTTCTCTCTTTTTAATTAGTACATTTCTCACAGGGAGATATTTTGAGATTCTATAATTATTGTTTCTTATCAGAATTTCACCTAATAATTTTAGCATCCATTGATCATTCTTGCCTGATGTAGTTGTTACTATTACAGTTGCCAAATGGTGATTTTTCTAACTCTATCATTTCTTTTACGCTTATTAGTTGTCATATTAATTCTTCTATAAAATGAGGCAAGTAACGTGCCCCCTTTAACTCAAAAGGTTGTTAGGTGGGGCACCTGGGTGGCTCGGTGGTTTAAGCCTCTGCCTTCGGCTCAGGTCATGATCTCAGGGTCCTGGGATCGAGCTCCGCATCGGGCTCTCTGCTCAGTGGGGAGCCTGTTTCTCCCTCTCTCTCTGCCTGCCTCTCTGCCTACTTGTGGTCTCTGTCTGTCAAATAAATAAATAAAATAAAATTTAAAAAAAAAAGGTTGTTGGGAGAATCAAATGAGATGTATATTTAAAAGTGTAGTGTAGAATGCTTCACAAATGCAAACCATTCTTTCACTATTCCTCCCCTTCTACTTGCCCAGCAAAACACGATGACATAGAAAGTTTCCACTCTCTGATCTAGGGCACGTTAAACTCCATGAACATTTGCCTTCTTCAAATAACTCCATGAAATTTGGATTGCAATGAAGTCTACAGAATCCATTTAGAAAACAATTCAACATTTAGTTATTCGATTATTCAATTTATTGAGGCTAGAGTTGAACAACACACTATGCTAATTGAATTTATAAATAGAAAATTTCCTTAAAATTTCTAAAAATGAAATTTCCCAAGAGATAGTTACACCAGCACCTTACCTCAAAATTATACACTTTTTAATGTATTTATATATTTAAGAAGGGAAAATTCTACTAGTTGGGCATTAATTTTCCATAAATAAGTAACTCTTACACAGGAAAGATTTGGGAAACCAACCCAAATTATTAAGGCATGATCATCTAAAAACTTGACGCCTTAAAAATAGACACAGCCATATCAAAAGAATCGGCCAGTTTGCTTAAACCCACTATATTTTAATATTCACCTCTGACTTAGTTTTATCAAAGGACAGTCCCTTACCTCTTCTTTCTTTAGCTAAAGATTTTTTGCCGGGAAGAAAGATGAAAGCAGAGACCAAAATTTCCTTGAGAAGTGAAGATGATATATTATAGCAAGTGATTTTTTTTTATCTGAAGTAATCTGTTCCTTATAAAGCAGTAGAAACAAAGTTGCATGAATGTGAGTAGGTGAGTATATGTGTATAATTCTATCTGTGTGTATGTTTCTATTCCTTATTAGAGAAAGAAATATTTACATATACAGGAAAAAAACTGGAAGAAATATGTACCAAAAATATTAAGAGTCAAATGTGATAATGATTACTCCATTCTTTATTTTTTTTCTGTATCTGCCAATTTTTTTTTACCATGAGCATAAGTTACTTTTACAAACAGAAAATAGATGAACAATTTTTTTAAATGGTTCAAATGAAAAACCAGGAAATATCTGTAAAAAAGAAAAAAGAAAGCCCACGTTTATAAAATTGCTTGGCCTTGCAAGCATTTTGAACATAAGGTCCATGAACAGTCATGATTCCCAAAGCATCTGTGAGGTCTAAACTTCAACTCCAGACTTATCCATTGTCTCTATGAAGCACTCAAAGCCCTTCTTGATTTTAAGGGTGGATCCAGATCAAGGGCAGAGATATGTGTGAACATAGGGCAAAGCAAGGAAACTTCCTGCATCGAAAGGGAAGGAAATAAGGTCTCTCCTGCAGGTGATATTCTCTGTGATTCCTCTTGCTTCCAAAGGCAGAGAGAGCCAATGCAGACCCAGTGCTGCTCCTATGTGGGGTGGGACCTAATGATCTCCTTCCTTTGGTTTGCCTATGACTGAGCTAGGAAGTCTGAGCTGTCATGATGCTCAGACCTGAGGCAAACAGGCAAATGCCACCCCGCGCGCCCCGCCTCCCCACCCCCATCTCTGCCTGGTTCTTGTTCACTTCCTGCTACGGGATAGCTTTCTCTTCCCAAGCAATCAGTACCCACAATAAAAGTGATAGTATAGATTGTCTTTGTAAATGACAAACATTGCAATATATATGGGATTTTATATCCCAAATAGTTTGAAGTCTCACTCCATGATACTTTTGATATTATGCTTCCAAATTAGTATCACACTTGTTTTCAATAATACAATTGCTTGATTTATTCACAAATGTTATTTTGCAGCCAAACATTGTATAATAATTAGTACAATTTTTAAGATGGCATATGCATTTAAATGGTCAAGACTATAAAATTAATAAGCGTACCTGGGTGTCTCAGTTGGTTAGCATCCGGCTTAGGTGTTGATCTCAAGGTCATGAAATCAAGTCCTACTTAAAAAAAAAAAAACAAAAACTATAAATTTAACATAGTTGTCTTTCTTTAACATTTCCAAAACAAATGTGATATTTCTAAATTGGTACAGTCAGCCTACATGAAATAGTAATTTTTTTTTATGTAGGAAAAGATAAAAAGGTAATACATGCTGAGGGAAAATGCAAGTGGTAGTCTTCTGAGGAAAGGAGAAAGGAAACCCTCCACCAGTTTGATTTTTTGCCCCTAGGTCACCTCTAGCCTGTACTAATTAGTTTTCTAGGTCATTCTGCTGCACTTATGGTCAAAACCTCATGATTTTCCAGAAAGAATTTGCATTCCTTTATCCTATGTCATGTGATTCTTTTTCTCACAGAAACTAGTGTGCAAAGAGAACAGAATCTGAGGTTTCTTGATTCTGTTTGGGATGCTGTGCCTTTGGCCATCATCCCTCAGTCTCTTCCCATCCATCTCACCCTCTCTCCAGGCGCTCCCTGGTGACCATGCACTTGCATACTCTCAGCATGGAGATGGGATGATCTCAGAGTTGGGTTGAAGAATGACAATAACCCACTGAACATAAGAAAATGAAAACCAACTTGGAAATATTTTCATAGTGGCAACTACATTGCCTGACAGTATAAAAATAATTAAGACTCTAATCAATCAATTGGAACCGAACATTTTCTAATAGATTCGCCTATTCTACTCTTGAATTTCACGAGGTTGCAAGCGTTAAGATTGTACCGTGACAGTCTCTGTTTCAGATGGATGAATTCATACATCCATTCACATCGACACAAGAGTTGCGTCAGCTTTGCCATGGAACCCCTCTCCTGTTCACTTTTTCTGGCTTTTTTTGCATTACTTTAGAGGAATGGTTGAGCACTTAAAAGGCCATCTTCCTAGCCAAATCATAGTTACTCTTCTTTTTTTTAACTATTCACTCAAATGCATTAAAATATCTGAAGTCGTCAGTGTTGGGTTATCGCACCTTGATGGTTCTAATTTGAGTTTTCTTTCTAATTTTGAACTCTCAGGTCAACGTCTTCTTTTATTGTTCCAGAAAGGAGAGTCCCTATCCTATACAGAGGGGAAAAAAATGTTCTTCTGGGTGTTAGTCCTCCTAATCCTTTGTGGTTTTCTATGGAACTATAAAAGACAACTAAAGATTGCAGACATCACAGATAAGTATATTTTCATAACTGGTTGTGACAGTGGCTTTGGAAACTTGGCAGCCAGAACTTTTGATAAAAAAGGATTTCGTGTAATTGCTGCCTGTCTGACTGAATCACAGTCAAGAGCTTTAAAGGCAGAAACCTCAGAAAGGCTTCACACTGTGCTTCTGGATGTAACTGACCCGGAGAATGTCAAGAGGACTGCCCAGTGGGTGAAAAATCAAGTTGGGGAGAAAGGTGAGTGATGTGGGGGTGGGAAGAATGGAGGGGGTGTTGTAAATTAGCTACAGCTAAATAAAAAGTGTTCGGATCTTAAATGACCTTTCAAGAAAATGTCTCCTAAATACCAGCTATGGTACTGGAGAACCTTGGGGAAATCTTAGGATAAAGCCCTCAGTAGTTTTGAGCGGCAAGCTCACTGTTTGCATGAGAGACACAGCTCACATCATCCTCAGTCTTAAGTCCCAGTGGGTGAATTTAGAACTGAGTTTGAGGTATTGACTTTTCCTGCACTTCTCTCATAAAATTCTAGTTTAGCTACATAAAATTCTACATTTAGCTACATTAGCTACATTTTAGCTACATTCACAGTGAAGGAACTTGGGGCTGAAGCTACAGGAGATCATGCAAGCAATCAATGTATGTGAATTTTCTCTATCATATCTTCATCATTTAGTTGAGACTCCAAACCACAAAAGCAATGGCTTAATAATGCTCCTGATAATTTTTAATGCTTGAATTCCAAATAACTTTAACAATATTAAATGTTTTCAGTCATAAAATAATTGATGACTGGATTTTTTTTTTTTTTACTGAAAATAGATATAAAGTAGATTGTATTGCTCTTTGTAAAAAGCAGTTTATAATGAAATAATCTCTGGCTTTGCGATCTAGCAAATGGAAAAAGTAGACCAATTTACTCTGCATCTAAGATGAAAAAGCAATAGGGAAATAAGTCAATCAGAGAAAGACAATTATCATATGATCTCCCTGATATGAGGAATTTGAGAGGCAACGTGGGGGGGGAGTTAGGAGAGGAATAAATGAAACAAGATGGGATCCGGAGGGAGACATACCATAAGAGACTCTTGATCTCACAAAACAGGGGGTTGCTGAGGGGAGGAGGATAGGGATAGGGTGGCTGGGTTATGGACACTGGGGAGGGTATGTGCTATGGTGAGTGCTGTGAAGTGTGTAAACCTGGCAATTCACAGACCTGTATCCTGGGGCTAATAATATATTATATGTTAATAAAAAAATAAAAAATTATTTTAAAAAAAGACGAAAAAGCAAAAGGCTCATTCAGACGGTGTCAGTATTTTACATACAGAACCAGAACTAGAGTTACTGTGAGACTGGCTTCCAGTAACAGAGCTCCAACTGTTTTAATTTCGCCTCCCTGCCCTCTCGGAGAGTAGTTCCTTCCCAAAACTGTAAAGCATTTCAGAGCAGGAAGGTGTCTACAAGGAGGAAATGGCAGAGTTGAGTAAAGCAGGGGCTGTATTTCCATCAAGGATGCCCATATGAGTGCCATCTTCCATCACACCTGCTTCCTTTCCACTCTGATCTAGGTCTCTGGGGGCTGATCAATAATGCCGGTGTCCTGGGCGTGCTGGCTCCCACCGACTGGCTGACAGTGGAGGACTACAGAGAACCTATTGAAGTGAACTTGTTTGGCCTCATCAGTGTGACTCTAAATTTGCTTCCCTTGGTCAAAAAAGCTCAAGGAAGGATTATCAATATCTCCAGCATTGGAGGTCGGCTGGCGTTCAGCGGAGGGGGCTATAATCCATCCAAATATGCAGTAGAAGGCTTCAATGACAGCTTAAGGTAAAGCAAACATTGACATATTAGGAAATAATATCTGTAATGTTTACTGAATGTTAATTATGTACTAGACACTCTATTTAGTGCTTTAAATTATTCCCACTTTGTAGGCAATACCACTGAAACAAAGAGATTAAGTAACTTGCCCAAGGTCACCCAGCTGGTAAGTGGAATTGAGATTTGAACCTAAGTCTATCTAAGTCTTTTTTACTTTTTTGCATTAATGTATGATGCTGACGGTGATGGTAAATTTATATTTTGCAGGTCGGTGTGTTATACAGTCAGGGAATCATATAGAAAACCTAAGGCAGGGTAGAACTCTCCATTGGTATAACTGTCAGTTGCAGAAACAATAGTACCATCTTATTTACACCCTCAGTAGAAAATTATCTTATAAGGTAAATGTAATTATCACAAAATAATAACTCAGCTATGCAACTTTTGTCCCCCTCTTGTTGCAAGTCTGGATCCAGATTTCCGTACATTTCAGACACTACAGCTAAATGGACGATAACTTTCCCATCCCCACCCCACCCCACAAAGACAAGAAAGACAGTTTTCCTCGGATGCTTCCATTTACCACAAAAGGGGGAATTTACTAATCAGAGGTGAAGATTTTGCTCCCACAGGAAAGCACTGACCACATCTTTTTGCTGTGTGTTATCAGAGAACCCCAGAGCTCAAAACAAAGAATCTATTTAGCAAATAAAGACCCCCAACTCAGTGCCCTCAGGCATGGATTTCTCTGGATTTATAACATTTGATATTCACTGGGTTTCCTGAATCTGTCGCTTTATGTCTTTGGTCAAATTTGATGAGTTTTCAGCTATTGCCTCTTCAAACATTATTTTCTGCAATGCAGTCTTTCTCTTCTCCTTCTGAGACTCTATAACACAAATGTTAGACCTTTGACTTTGTCCCACAAATCCTTAAGGTTCTGTTCACTTTCTCTTTTTTTTTCTTTCTCTGCTGTACAGATTGGGTAATTCCTAATGGTCCACCTTCAACTTCACTGACTTTCCTCCATCATCACTGTGCTATTGAGTCCAACCAAAAAAATTTTATTTTGATTATTGTGTTTTTCAAGTATAAAATTTTCATTTGGTTCTTCTTTGTCTTTTCTTTTCTTTGGGAAACATTCTAACTTTCCATTCACTTCAAGAGTATTTTCCTTTGTATTTGGAGCATTTTTATAATAGCTGCATTAAGGACTTTGATAATTCCTACATCTGTGTCCTTCACCATTAGCATCTGCCATTGTCTTTTCCCATGTGAGTTGAGATTTTCCAGTTCTTTTTATGCTGAACATTTGGAATGTGCCAGTTTTATGCTGAGTATTTGGAATGATATGAGACTATGGGTCTTATTTAAGTCCTATGGAGAATGTTGATATTTTTGTTTCATTTTATTTATTTGAGAGAGAGAGAGAGAGAGAGAGCACACACGCATGAGTGGGGTGGGAGGGGCAGAGGGAGGGACGGTGCTCGCCTGAGCTGAAGGCAGCTGCCTAAATGACTGAGCCACCGAGGTGCACCAGTATTTTTGTTTTAGCAGACAGCTGATGAGGTTGCATTCAGGTCACAATCGCTAACCATCATTCTGTACTTTGAGATTTCAATGTTTGCTTGATTTTTAAAGACTTTGCTGTGCTATTCAGATCTGTTCTGCAGATGTACTACACAGTAGCCATCTGGGATATGGAAGAAGCTTGTCCCAGAGTTCGCTTCTCTAAGTCAGACCCACACATGCACGTGTGCAGTGCATAAACAATGTTAGAAGCTCACTTTCCTGAGCTCTTCTCTCTGTCGTCTTTCCAGTTCTCTCTCGTTTCCTGGGACTGCCCTCCTGCTGGAAGTTACTCCATTCTGCCAACTACTTCACACATGTATGCTGGGCATGGGGCCACATGATGGGAGGAAAGAGAGAGAGACAAAAAGCACCAGGGTTTCTTCCCACCCTCTTGGAGACTAATAACCACTTTTAAAAAGGGATTTCAACTAAAGGACTTGTGTGTTTGCAATGCACTATACCATACCTGAAATTACCCAGTAAAGAATGGTTTCATTTTGTTGTTGTTCTTTTCTAAATCATGGAGCTCGTACTGGAAATGGTATTGTGCATGCAGGTCCCAATCCAGTGGTGGCCCCAGAATTTCTGTATATAGGAGGATTTAGGGGCAGTGGTCCAACTGGGAGAAGGCTGGGGCTCTTCAAAGCTGTATTTGCCCAACACAGCACACATAACTGAGTTCATACTGGTTTGACTTACCTGGTAAACTTAGTTGGGTGACTTAAAGCCATTTGTCCATAGATTGTATGTTATTTCATTAGTAGATGGGGTGACAAATCTTTCCAAATACTTCCCAAAACCCAAACGAGCACAGAAGATAGGTGAGTAATGTAAATTAAGTTAGCAAATAACTTTTTAATAATTATGATGCAAGCAACATACTTTTCAAAATCTTTCAAGATCAAGTTAATTTGCATTTTTAGTAAACTACATTGCAAACGAAACAATAGGCATGTTGCTGAAAGCAGAACCTAAGATAATTCACATTTTAAGTTCATTGGTAGAGTTCCTTAAAAATCATGTGGAAAAGACTTGTATAAAATGAGTAATTACTTCCTCATAGATCCTTGGTGGAAATATACGTTAAACTTAGGAAATAATTGTTCATATAACAGTTTGCAATTCTTTGTTTTGCTTTTAAAAGGGGAAAGTGCATCATGATTCCCCTAAAACCTTGTTGCCCAGTAAATCAGTAGACTTTCGGTTTTCTGAGGCCACATAATGAAAGATCTCACTGAGAAGCTTAGGGAGCAGGTGAGCCACATCAGAGACTGTCACACTTGAGTCCCCAGCCTGTCCTCATTTGTGTTGCAATGTCCTCACATTTCTAAAATGGAAGTAGACTTGTCCATCCAGGCCAATCGTTATTCCATTTCCCCATCAGGTATTTTGCATACTGAGAAGAAACCTGTCCTTAACCCAACTGCTTGTCAATTTGATGAGAGAGTGTGACTTAGTGGAGAGCACTAGTCCAGGAGGAGGTCTGCCCAGATCCCTTTCCCATTCTGCCATTAAACCAGCCTTCACCACACAAACTTCAGCTTCCTCGCTGCAAACTGAGAGTGTAGAACTAAATACTCCTTTCCAACCCATGCAATTCTGTGATCCCATGAAAAAATTCATTCGAAAATAATCACCCAAATAGCAAACATTCTCCAAACAAACCTGGATTAAACATCACCAATGTGTTCTTTTCACAGACGGGACATGAAAGCTTTTGGTGTACATGTTTCCTGTATTGAACCAGGATTTTTCAAAACAGGATTATCAGATCCAATAAAAGCCACTGAAAAAAAACTCGCAATTTGGAAGCATCTGTCTCCAGATATCAAACAACAGTATGGAGAAGGTTACATTCAAAAAAGTAAGTTTCTGGGTGGACCCAGTGTTCCTCTGGAGTTCATTGTCCTAGGCAACATGAAGGATACTCAAATACAAATGAGAAAACAAGGTTTCCTTAATGATCTACCAATAGGTAGATAACATATGGATTTAAGATCCCTATTAGTTCCACTGCCGTCTCCTACTTCAACTGTTTACAAACATTTACTGAGCATTTACCCAGTGCCAAATCCTACCTTATGAATTCTATCATTTACTCCTCAAAAGAATCATAGGAGTAGTGAACAGAGGCTTGGAAAGTTGAATGTTCTATACACAGCTGTACAACTCCTCCCGGTCATGCTTAGACTGGAGCCCACAGTCTTCACTTCTACACAAGCTTCCTCTTTTTGGTAAACACCAACCACTCACTAAACATTGGTCAAGGATTTATAGAGTTTACAAAATATCAAGACTCAGACTCTGACCCTTAACCAGCTTAGTTTAGTGGAGGAGAAAAAGTAACCAGTGAGATTGTAAAACAATGAGACTGTACAGAATGGAAGAAAATTGATCCTGTAATTCTTAGACAGACCCCAGAAGCCCGGAATGGGTGCTAGACAGTACAGTTTCTAATTGCCCAAAGGAATTCAGAACTGGATGAAAGCATTGCTGGCCAGTGGCCTTTATGAGACAGGTCAGGTTTGAGTAAGGCCTAAAGGTCAGGAAGGAATTATCTGGGTGGAAGCCTTCCAGAGCAGGAATGTACAGGGGGTGGAGATGGAAGGTGAAACAGCATAAGTCAGATTGAGTCAGGGATGGAAATAATAGATTAGTGTATGATGACTAACATATAGTGAACATTTGGTACTTGCCACCATTCTAAGTGGTTACATGGACTGCCTCATTTTAAATGCCTAAATAAACCCTGTGAAGTAGATATTCCCTGAATTGTCTAGAAACAGAGGCACAGAGAAGCTGCTTGCCCAGGGCTGCACAGTTAGTAAGTGGAAGGGCTGGCTTTGAACTCAGACAGCCTGACTTTGCCATTTAGTCTCGGGCCCTGCGCGATCATGGGAACGAGGCATTAAGGAGCTGGTGGAACTTCCTGTACCAGGTCTCCACCTCCACCTCAAACTTCCTGGTCATGTTTAAAGCTTAGTCGACATTCCTCAGACACTTACTGGGCTCCTGCTTTAAGCCACACAGGGCCCCACCTAACTTTGTGTCACTGTAACCTCAAAACTCTGGTCCTGCTCCTTCACCTGGTGGGTTTGGCGAGACAGCCAACTGTGGCAAGGTTCAAGGCCAGAAGTTTTCAAGAGGGAGCCAAGAGCCAAGTCAGATCCACCTGGGAGGTTTTTAGAATGATGGACTCCCCCAGCCACCTAACCCGACTACACACGCACACACACACACACGGACGGAGAATGTCTGGTTTCACAAACCTCCCAGTGCTATCATGTCACTAGATGCTGAGAACCTCTGCTGTTAAATACTCGTGTTTCTCACTCATTATCAACTCTGAAAATTCTAAGTAGGTTCAGAAATAAGGGCACCTGCGTGGTCCAGTCGGTTAAGCATCTGCCTTTGGCTCAAGTCATGATCCCACCTGGGATCGAGCCCTACATAGGGCTCTGTGCTTAGCAGGGAGCCTGCTTCTCCCTCTCCTCCCTAATCATGCTGTCTCCATCTCTCAAATGAATAAATAAAATCTTTTTAAAAATACCTTATTTAAAAGAGCTTTCTCTATAAGATATTAACACTGATACTTTCTAAATGCCTATGAATAGGTCATCAACTTCCATCTCAAAATTATTTTTGACTTGGCCGCTGGCTCAGGTGTCCCCTCTCAGAAATACCAAAAGGCTTTGAGCACAGTTTTGCACAGGTTGTGTGTGTGTGTTTTTAAGATTTTATTTATTTATTTGACAGAGAGAGGGATCACAAGCAGGCAGAGAGGCAGACAGAGAGAGAGGAAGAAGCAGGCTCCCCGCTGAGCAGAGAGCCCAACGCGGGGCTCGATCCCAGGACCCGAGACCATAAACTGAGCTGGAGGCAGAGGCTCCAACCCACTGAGCCACCCAGGCACCCCTGCACTGGTTGTTTTTATTAGTTTTTCAAACTAGGACTTGAACATCAGCCAGACTCGTAATTCCCAAGCAGACCACGAATTTAAGCTCATCCTTCTTCATTTCCTAGACTATAGTTGTGAAAGTTTAAAATAGCCACTAAGACTTGTTAGGTAAATCTCAGGTTCTTTGAACAACTTGTGGCTATAGGGGCCTTAACTTGAAAAAAGATTTAAAATCATGGATTTTTCTCTTAGGAAGACATAACTCAGGTATGTTTTAAGAATACTGCAGGAATGCTCCGAGCCATTGCCAATCTTCTGATAAAATACCTGCTTCTTTAAAATGACCCTAGAACGTTACTCAAGCATTTCAGCTGCCTGATCACCAGGATATGTTTAGCTTTCTGAGTCAAGACTTTTGGGGATGATTCTCTCTTTATTCACCGAATTATAGAGACACGTGGTATGTGAGAGCACGTGCACACACGTGCACACTCACACAGCCCCTCCCCATTTCCTAAACATATAGTAGTCCCTTAAAACAAATTTAGGATCAAACCCATAACTTCTTGGGCTCAGGGGCCTCATGGACTTTATAAAGTATCTTTCTCTCATTGCTTTAAGGTAGTGGTTCTCAAAGTCTGCTCCCTCGACCAGCACCATCAGCATCACCTGAAAACTTGATAGAAATGCAAATTATTGGGTCCCACTTCACACCTATTGAGTCAGAAGCTGGTGGTGGGACCCAGCAACTGGGTTTTAACAAGCCCTCTAGGAGATTGTACTGCCTACTCAAGTTTGAGAGCCAGCAGTCCAATGAAAACATTGCTGCATCCTTTTCTAAGGAATAGATAGAAACCCACCACAGGGACCTCAATTTATCACAGCAAATTCAAAAGAAATTTTCACACACATACATCCTCCCCTTTACACCCTGGCCTCATACACTCCTTTCCCCCTTCTTCCAAAGAGTACATGTACTTTTGTCTCTCTCTACAGGTCTAGACAAGCTGAAAGTCACTTCCTTTGTGAACGTGGACCTCTCCCTGGTGGTGGAGTGCATGGACCATGCGCTCACAAGTCTCTTCCCAAAGACCCATTATGTTGCTGGGAGAGATGCCAAGACCTTCTGGATACCTCTGTCTCACATGCCAGCAGTTTTGCAAGACTTTTTATTGTTGAAACAGAAAGTAGAGCTGGCTAATCCCAAGGCAGTGTGACCGGTGTGACTCAGCAGACAACAAATGCCTACCCCAGGCTATGAGATTGGCTGCTTTCAAGGGCATATCTCCTTTTTGGTCTCATTCCTTACCTAATCCAACCCAGACTCATTTAGATCATTTAGATGTGCTTCTTTTGATAAACGAGAGAGTCCTACCCACACTGGGAAGGTCGCAGGGTCCCTTCTTAAGCCTTCTTTGAGAAGAAGGGCAGCAATGACCTATCCCATAAAGGGCCATGATAGCACCTGCCCAATATTTAGGTTTTGTCTGCTTAATACGATGTAAGGGAAATTGAAAGCCTTTCCCATCCAAAATGATCTCTGCCACTGCCAGCCCCATTGCCTCTAGCCCCCACGCCTTGAACTCCAGAATGTTAATTATTTGTCCTGAATCAAAATGTTTAGAGAGAAGTAGAATACTTTCATGAGTGGGTTGGATGTCTTATTTGCTGAGAAGAAGACTCAGAAAGACTGGAACTCAGTTTTGTAACCTGTGGTGGGTCAGGGGAAGGAGGGGTGAGGAAGCATCACGTGACTCATACAAACTAAAGGGAACAGAGAAACACTAGAGAGGATTGCAAGTAGGAGGATAGGGGAGGAGCAGAAGGACAAGAGGACTGAAAAGAAGAAACAAGTATGGAAGTGGAGGGAGGGAGAGTCCAAGACAAGCCTGCCTGTTCTAGAGGGAGCTGTGGAGGCTGAACAGTCGTTTCCATGCGGCTGTGAACACGGATGCCCACACAGCTGTCTGTGGAAAGCTGGTAACAAAAGTAACCACTCGTTCCAAAGGAGAAAAACAGAAGGTATTCATGTAATTATGATGACTGTAAATATAACAAGACCCAGAATATCTGCAACAACTTATACCCGAGATGGTTGGAAAGCCTGTATTTGAGGTGTCTCTGAAGGCCTGTGAAGACATAGAGCTAAATTAAGACTCTAGCCTACAGTTACAGTGACAGCTGTAACTTTCTCCTTGCTCATATTCATGGTCCTGATTGGACTGACCCTGGCCCCACACCTCATCCAAAAACAAGTTCTCTACACGGTTGCTTCTCCAGATAGCAGCACCCAGTATCACTCATGTAGGTTGGTTGACGATTCACATGAAAAGCCTGAAGTGTCAAAATTCAATATTTGTGGCTAAATTATATAGGGTGGAAAAGCCAGAAAAATTGTATCATGTACACACACACACACACACACACACACACACACTTATTGTGAAGAAAATATTTAATATCTGCTGCATGAAACCATAACCATTTGAAGAGATTAGTAATGCTATTCATTTTTATTCTCCTTTCTGGAAACATCTGCTCATGAGGTAGTCTCCTCTTCTCACATTTACAATGTATTAATGACTTTGAAAAAACAAATTTTCAATGATGTCAGTCCACCTGGACATATATGTCATTATTTTAAGGAAAAATACACTCATCCTTTTTTTGCATGAAAATGAAGAAAATCACGGCAGAAATCAGAGGAATTGTCAGCCAAAGTTATCTAAGCTGTTGTCACTACCAACCAGGGAAGTCATCTCCATCTTAGTCGGGGTTCCATTGACAGCTCACCTTTATGATCTCTGATTTCTTCTTGTTGCCAGTAACCGCCCACGGGTTAGGGAACCCTTGCACAGCTTGTCCTTTGAGCTGACGTTCATCAGCATTGTTTGCTGAGGCTCTTCTTCTCACCTTGAATTCCCAGTTCCTGGCTTTGTCACACTGTTTTAAAAATGTTGGGCCTGCTGCTCCCTGATCTTCCTGGCCTCCGCTGCTTCCAGGACTTTTAAAATCTGCAGGAACCTGCCTTGCTGAACGTCCAACCATTCCAGTTGTGTTGTTGGGTCTACCTAATGGTGTTATTTCCTTTGTTTCACCTGGACCTGGGTTCTTTGCTCATTTCTCCAAGTCACTACAATTGGCAAATCCCTGTTTCATTCAATCCAAAAAGTGTTCTGCTTACATGAATGCTCCCAAATACGGTATCATCTCAAAACAAAATCAAATATATTCACCCAAGCAACCTTGAAAGCTTTTAAAACTAAATGAGAAGATGGCAGTATTTGGAATATAAAGTTATAGTCTCAACAAAAGCACACGACCTGGAAGAAAGGGTAGGAGAGAGGAAGGGAGGGGCGTAAGAAGGTCATTGCACCAGGAGTCCGAGGTATGACTTCCTCGACTCTCTCCATCTCACCATCACTTCTGATATTCTCTGTGCTCTTAGGAAAATAATATATTTTTTATCTATACTATTTGGGAGGACATATACTGGGCATCCTGCTAAGTCCTGGCCAGTAAGGAACGACATGGTCCCTTCCTTCATAGAGCTTATTATAATCCAAAAGCTGAGACTACCACTCGGGATGCCTTAGAGGAGCTTCTCCAGGAATCTGTGGTCAAGCTAAAGTGAGATGTTGTCTTTCAACCACCTCTCGTTTAGGGGACCCTTTCCTCACTTAGTTTGGAGGCACAAGGAGAACCTCCCAGACTTTTCCTCTGATCTGACCTAAAAAATCCCACTATGTCCTCTGTAGATACCTTATATCTGTGAATATAAGGTATTCCCATCTGGAGTTCCTACCCCTCTCACCCCACCTACCCTTTCCCAGGCAAGCACCAACTACTATCACTTTGATCTCCTAAGGAGATCTACTACTTTTGTTCTCCAAGGGAATCATCTGTTCAAGCTTTCATCATCCCTTATCTCAATGGCAGCATATTTACCCTTGTATTCTTTCAATGATTTCTCCTCACTGCAGTCCGAATTATTCGGAATCCAAATCTGATTATTCTACTCTTTTCCCCACCACCACTTTCTTAAACCCTTCAATGGGTTTCCATTGCATTTTGGCTAAGGACGAAAATGCATTACATAAATGACGTTGCCCCAGCACTTCTCATTAGCCTCTTTTGAGGCTCTTCTCCGCCTCAGCTAGCCCCCTCAGACACTTTGCCCATGCTCTTGCCTAGGAAGTTTCCATTTTTCTTGCTTGTCTAGTTTCCTCATCCTGTAGATCTCAGACCCTTCCTCAGGGAAGCCTGTACAGTTCCAAACTCTGACCACAGTCTTTGTATCCCAAATTGGTTTCTGTCCTGTACAGGACACTTATCACAATCTCTCATTACATATTTGTGTAATAAGCTCATTACTATGAGTCTCCCCAACCAGACTTTAAGTTTCATGAAATCAGGAACCATGACCCTTCGCTTATCTTTGTATTCCCTTGCCTAGCACAGTGCTGGCACACAGACCTCTGTTCAAAAATATTTATTGAATGAATTTAGAAATCAGCCTCTATGAGCCTTCCTGACTAGGGGGCAATCTATCACTTAAGATAGGGCTTTCCAATCCCATTGATTGTGCTATTAAAGAATCAGTTTGATTAAAATCCTATAACTTCCTTAAGTCTTTGACTCCTTCCGCAAGAGCTCCGTTCCTCCTGTTTTTTTGTAAGCCTCACTTTGGAAGCTAGTTGTCAATGGTCTGTTGGTCCCAAGACACTGTGAAGGAACCTCCGTCCATGTTGAGCCATTCTGGGCTCAGTGGTCACAAAACAGGGAGCATCAGGAATCATTTCATCCACTTCTCTGCCTATAGGATGATATGGCCAAGCCAGCCAGGCTAAAGAGAACCACTTCAATTTAAAATCTCTCTGGGGGTGCTTGGGTGTCTCAATTGGTTAAGTGTCTGACTCTTGATTTTGGCCCAGGTCAGGATCTCAGGGTTATGAGGTGGGGCTCTGTGCTAGACGTTGAGTCTACTTATGATTCTCTCTCTGACCCTCCCCTCCTCTAAAAAAAAAAAATAATAATAAAATAAAATATTATAATATACTAAATTAAATCTTTTCAGAAAGCCCATAACTTCTTTGGGCAACCCAGCCAATTTTTAATAAAGAAAATAGCCAGGAGCTTCTAAGAAAAATGATGAATTTTGGCTTTATTCTCTATTAATCCCAATAATTCTCAGGAATGTGAGAGATCAGAGTCCCATCAGAATGGAGGAAATAGTTAAACAGTCTCAAACCGGAAAGCTGTGTAATGTATAGAAATTATTTGTAACAATCTAAACTAAGCCACAGTTTATAAGGACAATGCTGGTCGACAATTTCATGGATTTTGCCTGTAAAAAAATAAGACAATTCTGTTGATATTCATAATACTGACATTCTTCCTCAACCCTGTGACTCATTTTCAAAAAGAAAATATGAATAATTTCCATCCTACTATATATATGAGGCACTAAAATAGTCAGGGCTCTGGTGCAGATTCTAGTTTAGCTGAATCTCCGAACTCTTTTTGCACACAGCACCTGCCCGAGAAAGAACCAGATCACAGCTCTTGGCTGATTAGTCCCTAGGAATAAATAGCACTCTGGCCTGAAATGGGTCAGGCAAGGCAACGTAGCATTCTGTCACACTCTACAACCAGCAACTGCCCCCGAACAGTTCCATTTCAGTCCCTTTTGAGAAACTGGACATGGAAAGGGTTCCACTATAGACACATAGCATAAGCCCTGGGCAAAAACCATTCAGTCCTATACTGAAGCAGGGGTGGGGGGTTGCTAATTACTCTCAGCCATCTGGGTCTGTTTTTGCCCTTAGATATGGCAGCTGGAACTTGAGTACGATGCCACCCAATGAATGGTGGTCTGGGTTTGGGATAAGTAATCCAAGCAAACTAGCTTCCCACAGGTATAATAAGAAAATATTATCAATGGTTATTTAATACTTAGTATGTGTTAGGTTCTTAATGCATTTGGATATCGTACAAATGATTTCATCTAATCCTAACCATATCTCAGGTATGTTTTGTTGTTGTTACTGTTGTTTCATTTATTTGTTGTTAATATGGTAAGAACATTTAATATGGGATCCATTCTCTCTTTTTTTTTAAACATTTCATTTATTCATTTGACAGAAAGAGATCACAAGCAGGCAGAGAGGCAGGCAGAGAGAGAGGAAGAGAAGCAGGCTCCCCGCTGAGCAGACAGCCCGATCTGGGGCTTGATCCCAGGACCCTGAGATCACCTGAGCTGAAGGCAGAGGCTTTAACCCACTGAGCCACCCAGGTGCCCCTGGGATCCATTCCCTTAAGTGAAGTGTATAACAGGATTGTAAGTAAGTGTAGTCACAAAGTTGTACAGCAGGTCTCTAGAACCTAGTCATTTAGCATAAATGAAATTTTGTACTGGTTGAACAGCAATTTCCCCATTTCCCTTACCCTCAGTCCCTAGAAACCACCATTCTACTCTCTGCTTCTATGAGTTTGAATATTATATATACCTCATGTAAATGGAATAATGCAGTATTTGTCCTTCTGTGACTGGCTTACTTGACTTAGCATACTCTCCCCCAGGTTCTTCCATGTCATCACATATGGAAGAAATATCTTCTTTTTAAGGCTAAGTGATCTTTCATTGTCATTATATACCACCTTTTCTTTGTTGGTTTATCTGTTGGTAGACATTTACGTTGTTTCCATATGTGGGCTATTATGGATAATGCTACAATGAATATGGGAGTACATATACCTCTTTGAGATCCTGATTTTAACTCTTTTGGATAAAAGCCCAGAAGTGAGATTGTTGGATGATATGATATTTCTTTTTTAAATTTTTTGAGGACCCTCCATGTTGTTTTCCATAGCAGCTGATCCATTTTGCTTTCCTGCCAACAGTGCACAAGGGTTTCAATTTCTCCACATCTTCACCAACACTTACCTCTTGCTTTCTTGATAATCACCATCCTAACAAGTGTTAAGTTGATACGTCGCTTGCATTATTTGATCATCAGTGATTAGTGATATTGAGCATCTTTTCATTTACCTGTTGGCTATTTGAGTATCTTCTTTGAAGAAACATCTATTCAAGACCTTTACCCATTTTTAAATCAGGTTACTTGTTTTTTTATTATTGAGGTGAAGAAGTTTTTATCTTTTTGGATATTAGATATGTTTTTTACAGTTGGAGAAATGAAGCCACAGAGAGATGGACAATTTGCACAAGCTCATACTCCTTGTAAGTGTGGGCCAAGGTTCAAACCTGGACTGTCTGATGCCAGAGCTCACACTCAGAACCACTGAGCTTCACTATATAGAAGCAGGGTAGTTTTCTAAACCTCAATTCTGGGCCTGTTTAAAAAAAAAAAAAAACTTTGCTAATCTAACATAAGTCTTGCCTAGGCAATAATATTATGCATAAGGGGGCGCCTGGGTGGCTCAGTGGGTTAAAGCCTCTGCCTTCGGCTCAGGTCATGATCCCAGGATCCTGGGATCTGAGCCCCGCATCGGGCTCTCCGCTCAGCAGGGAGCCTGCTTCCTCCTCTCTCTCTGCCTGCCTCTCTGCCTACTTGAGATCTCTGTCTGTCAAATAAATAAATAAAATCTTAAAAAAAAAAAAAAGAGAGTCAACAGTGTGATGTAATGGTATGATATAAACTGCTTGCCCTCACCTGCCACTCACGCAGGGGAAAAATAAGTAAATGATGCTTTGATCTTGATTTAAATTTTAAATTTGCAACATAAAGAGGAAGGTTGGTGATAGCTGTGTACTCTCAACTGCTCAGAGCTGTGGGAAAATGTTGCTTTCATTGTTGGGAACCCCAGCTCCTATAGTCACAGACATTCCAAAGAGGGTGGCCAGGAGATCCAGGTTATCTGAAGACCAGCTTAGCAGAAGGAGAGCCGAAGACTCTGGAGTTACTTGAAAGGAGACTGTGAAATAGGGAACAGGGCAGCCACTTGAAGGATCCTCTCTGTGAAGCAGAAATTAACCTCATTCCAGGAAGTATAGAATGGTAGGGCCAGGGTCATTATGTATGTGGAAATTATGTAGAGTTCAAGTTCATTGCCAAGGAGTGCTTAACTGAAGAGCAAGCGTGGCTGGTAGACAATCACAGGAAGGACAGACGTTGGGATGGAGATGCTGGAAAAGGGATTCAAGTGGGGCCAGGGTGGCTAACTTGCTTGACATCTCAAGATTCTCACAAACTTAAGATTCTATGCCTGGTCTAAGGGGTTTTCCCCAGATATGACACATACAAGTGCATGGACAGCTAAGAACTTCCAGTCCCTAAAGTCTGACAGAGCAACAAGCCTAATGCTTCTCACCCCCACTTCATAGAAGGCCTGAAACTTCATTTCTTCAAGCCTTGAAAGTTCAACTTGACCTCACAAGGACGAAGGAGACAGGCGTTCAAAGCCACGTTCATAGACTTCCAGATGAACTTAGACTACACTCCAGATGGTGCCCAGAGGCAGCCCCAGAGCCAGCACAGGGAAGGGCAGGCCAGAAGGAGCTTGGAACCTGTGTGTCCTTGACTAGTTTAGCTGTGCATGTGCAGTTATCTGAAACATGGACTGATTTTTAGAAATGGATATAGCTTAAATAAATAAAGCTCTGCAAAGACTACATAGTGAAAACCTCGTTTTCCTCCCACCAGACCTCTAGTCCCTAGCTAGGACCTTCTTGTGTATCTTTCCTAGGACCTGTAGATAAATATTAATACATAGATATCCTCCTTGCCCTCATTCTTAAACGAATGATAGCAGTGTTAGACTCTACAGATTTTTTTCTACTTTTCTCTATAATATGATCAAATTTCAGTGAACAAGAGAGTAGCAATATTTAAAACAAATGCATACAGTTTCCTTTTTATATCTGGCCCAGCCTGAGGCAATAGACAGCTGTGATTGCATCATTTTACTTCATCATCCCTTGACTTAACTAGTGTATAATGTCATTAAATCATGGTGCTATTATTCTTTCATTAAATATATCTTAAAATTTGTATTTCCTACACCCTTGTTTCTTCTCTAATTTAATGCAGGATTGATCCTTGCCCTGGATAAAAGAAGAAAGAAGATGATTATATTGATTATAAGCAGTTCTTAAGAGTATAATGTTATTTATCAATACTAGTAGTTACAAGTGGAATCTCCAATGCATTAGTAAGTGATTCTGAAGGTAAGTTGCTCCTCTATGAGAGGTTAATTAACTTTTAGGAAACCAATTAGAAAACACTGCAGCCTCTTTTGGGGGGATAACTGATTCCTGAATGGTCTTTGATTTACTGAGAGTCTTTTACACGTCATCAACAGTCAAGGGCTTCTAAAATTTAGCCACTGACTGAAATTCTCTTCCTTTATTTCTTTATTTCTTAAACCAGTCCTTTCTGGTTTTTGTGGATGAGTACCCAGAGATCTATTTACTTGACTATTGGCTAAAAGTAGCAAATGAGGCATTAACAAAGTTGCCCTGTTGGATTCCAAAACTAACCCTCCTGGAGAGTTCTCTGTTAAGCAAGCCACTTCCCTGCATGTTGGGAAATGGAGTCACAATGCTGATCATCACTTTGGAATGACAGAGGGTGGATGTCATGGATTAAATTTTGTTCCCCCACAAAAATAGATATGCTGGAGCCCCAGGACCTCAGAATGTGACCTTTTCTGGAGATAGGGTCTTTACAGAGGTGACCAAGCTAAAGTGAGGTCACTAGGTGAGGTCCTAATCCAATACGACTGGTGTACTTATAAAAAGGAAAATTTGGACACAGAGACCAGTACACCTTGAGGGAAGACAATGTGAAGAGACATGGGAAGAAGATAGCTATCTACAAGCCAAGGAAAGAAGCCTGGACCAGAGCCTTCCCTCACAGCCTTCCGGGAGATGCAAACTTGATTTCAGAATTCTAGCCTTCAGAAGTAGAAGACAATAAATTTCTGTTGTTTAAAGCCAAAGTTTGTGCTACTTTGTTACAGAACTGTATGATGGAACTAACATGGTATTGTCTGGGCAAAATCATGGAGTAAAGCAATCCTTACAAACTCATCTAGTCCGCCTTCTTTCTTGTAAGCATCTTTCCCAGATGAATACCTTTTAAAAACTGTAATAAATCTGCCTAGACGTACTTCACCAGTGGTTAAGAGCAAAGACTCTTGGATCAAACTGCTGGAGTCAAAAGCTCTGCCCATAGCACTGGCTTTACCACTGGCAGGTACTTAACTCCTCTAAACCCTAGTTTCCCCATCTGTAGACTGGGGATAACAAGAGTACCTGCCTCAGATAGTTACAAGAATTAAATTAGTGAATACATATCAAAGCGTAGCACAGGGCTCAATAAATGTTAGCTGTTGTTATCGTTTACTTCGTTGGCACCTTCTCAAATGAGCTGAGGCTCGTGGCAGATCCTAGCTGTAGGTCAGCCCCATCTTGGCCTGTGATTTGAATGGACTGGCCAAAAACAAGAGCAAGAGCAATATTCTGATTTTTCTTCTTCCCAGTTTTATAAGTTAAGTGTGATAAGAAGGGATTGAACTCACAGCAGAGCACTCAGAATGATGAAAGGGAGAAGAATCAAGACCTGTGGGGGAGAAAAACAGTCACACAAAACATCCTTTGGTCACCATCTTCTTCCTACCTACTCTGCCTGCCTGAGGCACTGAGACAAAGATGGAGGACTGGCCTGACAACGTCCCAGTTACCCAACATGTGTTAGAACTGGAGTAGCAGAGTTGCAAGACCCTTCATCTCTCTGACACATCTTCTAATTTTTTTTTTTAAAGGACCAGAAGCCCTGAAAGACAGGGAGACTGCAACAAGATTATCTGTCATTTGCCCCATAGAGCAAGGCTCAGATAAAACATGGGTTTCTTCTCTTGTGAGAAAGATAAGAGAAGGAAGACTGACCCTGGAGAGTGAGCTATAGAGATCTAAGAATTCCACCATCATCATCCCTGAAGAGTTGCAGAAATGAGATGATGATAGTGATATTACCAAATATTGAGCAACCACTACACACATGGCACCATGTTAATTATTCTGCATGAGTATTAGTATTAAGTGAGCATGAGTAGCTCACTTAATCCTCACATAACAAGCTTGCACCATGGTTATGAAGAAGAATAGGACTCAGGTTGGATACTTCAGAGCTAGGGGCCAGCAGTCAGGACAATCTGCTCCCATTTTGGACAGCCCCTCCTAGAGGCAGCCACCAGCCACAGACGCTGCTCCGGGTCCATCTTGTTCTCTGCGTATACATTTTTAGAACATCTAAGCCACAGTAGTGAGAAGTCTTACCTTTCATGGGTGAAGTAGATTCCCTTGGTCTTCCATACCGAGTTTTGAACTATTGAAAGCTATCATCAAAATCAACCACCACAATCATCTTGATGCGAGAGCAGGTTCTTAGACAAAAATCTTTGGTGAATTTAGGTCTGATATCCTTTGTGCTACCATAAATTAGCTGAGATCGTTGCTTTTCTCCTAGGTAATGACACAGCATTTCCCCCGTGAACTTTTTTAGCACTGTGTAATGAAATCAGTGGAAACCACAGGAAATATTGTGGTTGGGTTTTGAACTTGAGCCATCACACTCAACCCAAACACTGTGACAAAGGTACTGTGGAATAAAAAAGAGAAAGAGGGGGTGACATCATTGGGAGGTCCCCATCCTTCTTTAGGTGACAAAACAGCCTGGGGACGACCAGAAACACCATTTGGGGGACCAGACTTTGGTACAAGTGTCTCCATTTAAACTCAAAACTAAGAACAACCCGGGGGGTGGGGCCTTCACTTGGGCTGCCCCTTAGCTCCCAGACAAGAGGCTACATCTGAGGATGGCTGGGGTGTCTAAGTACCAGCCTATTTCCTAGTGGCTAGCACTGTATTTGGCTCTAAGGTGACGAACATTTCCTCCATGTCTTCTATTTTCAGAGCCAGGTCAAGGGCTGCAAAATGTCCTGTTGCAGGATTGCATAAGCTCTCCCTCCGCATTTCATCCCTAGATGGTTAAAGTAGCATCTTCCATTTCAGCAGGAAGTGAAGTAAGACCACCTGTTCCTTCTGCAAATTGCCAAAGAAGCTTGCAAAAGGTATATTATGAACCCAAAATGAGTTAGTGCAGAGAGAAAGTGAGTGAGTAATTGTAGAAAGTCCTACCAGTTATTGAACACTTTTTTTTAAAGATTTTTGTTTATTTATTTGACAGACGAAGATCACAAGTAGGCAGAGAGGCAGGTAGAGAGAGAGGAGGAAGCAGGTTCCCTGCTGAGCAGAGAGCCCGATGTGGGGCTCGATCCCAGACCTGAGCGGAAGGCAGAAGCTCAACCCACCCAGGGGCCCCTTGAACACTTTTTATATGAATGTGTGTTACAATGTATTATCGGATATAATCTTCTCAAAAACCTTATAGCAGGTGCTATTATGATGAATCATTTTACAGATGAGAAAAACAAAGATTTGAATCTTATGCCCAAGGACACACACACACACACACATACACACACACACACATTCCCCCCTGTCCCCACCCCTGGACAGACGTGGAACTCGATCCTGGTTCATTAGACATTTATGGATGACTTATGGATGTCTCCATTCCTCCTGCCCCTTCCTCTCGCACACAAGGCAAGTTTTCAAAATGACTTATTCATATGTTCGAATTTATTCCCCTTTCTTCTAGGGGAGTAAGACTTAAAACTTAAGACTACGGTAAGAGAAGTTAGCCTGTAAAATATTTTCACGTTTTCCTATGCTATCTAGACTAGGGTAGGTAGCCTAGGTACCCTTCTTTTCTTCCTCCATAGTAAAAATAGAAAGCAGTAGAGTGTTTTCTAATTAATCTAAACTCTTCTGCGATGATAGTAATAATAAAGTTCCCCAAACCAAGATAAAAGAAAGTTAGAACCTAAGAAGATTCAAGATTTATTAGGAAAATATTTTTATATTACACTGGAGTGGATCGCTAGGTAAATGTATTTCCAACTTCTAATGAAACCAGAAGCTCTCTATCAGGAAGAGAATTCTGCCTGGAGGTCCCTGGCCCGCCACTGCAGGGCAGCCCATTAGTGGATCACCTCATTTGGCCAGCAGGTGGCGCAAGCTCGAATGCTCAGCAGTTTCTTAAAATTGCGGAAGAGCAAATGGCTACATCTCACCTAGAAATGGTTGCTTGAGCTCTTTTAGGGCCAAGTTTAAGGAAGATTTATTTTTCAAAATCAGTTAAAACTGCAAAAAAAAAAAAAAAAACAAAACAAAACAAAAACAAAACCCACAAACCATTCTAGTATTTTTATAGATAGAAACAGCGTATTCATGAGGCCTGCCCATGTACCTGTGTGTCAAGTGAGTTGGACCTGGGAAGCTGTTTCAGACTGGGGAGGAGGGACAGGCAAGACGCAAAGGGAGCCAGAAGTTTCTGAGAGGCAGTACTTGCTTTGCATACTGGTCTCATTCTCCTCCTAATCTTGAAATACGCTTATTCCTGCCACCACGAAGAAGGCGTCACCATCAAAACCAAAAGCGCTTAGGGGCGCCTGGGTGGCTCAGTGGGTTAAGCCTCTGCCTTCAGCTCAGGTCATGATCTCAGGGTCCTCGGATCGAGTCCCGCATTGGGCTCTCTGCTTGGCAGGGGGCTTGCTTCCTCCTCCTTTCTCTCTGCCTGCCTCTCTGCCTACTTGTGATCTCTTTCTGTCCAAAAAAAAAAAAAAAAATCATTAAAAAAAAAAAGGCACTTAGTCCAAGGTCGCGCTGTTGGTTGGTGGCTACATTAGGAGTTGAGCTCTAGTGTGTTCGATTCCCAGATCCAGCGTCTTTCCACTGCATGGACCGGTTCTTCTCATGATACTTGGTGAGGAAGCCCTAGACGTGGTCGGCCCTTTCTCCAAGTGGTTTCGGGGCAAGACACTGCAGCTTCCTGAAGCCGGTCCCCTCCCTTCCTCTCCTCCTCCCCTGCAACACCCCAGGCCCCAGTGAACAAATGGAAAAGGAGTGAGATTCCCCCTCCTCTCTCCACTTTTGTCAAGGTTGAAGCCTGCAAACCCAGTGGTGCCATTTGGGCGCTAGGGGGCACTGGATGCTCGTAAAACCCCTGAGACTCCAGGCAGGGTCCCGCTGTTCTGTTTGCTAGGACTGGCAAGGACCATCTGTCCCTCCGTCCCTAAGAAGTTTCACTCCTAATGGATCGAAATCTACCATGCTTCGAAACAGACTCATTTATTTGGTAGCTTTCTCTTGTTCTAGAATTCTTCTTTTCAGACCGTCTCAATGACTCATTGCTCTAGTCGTGGCTATGAGAACGCGAAGAGCAGGTCCCCTGGGTCTGAGGGCAAACCATCCTGCTCCCCGCTATTGCTAGCCTCTAGCCTGACCCAGAAGAACACCGAACACAATCAATCAGTGAATAAATTTTTTTCAAACAAGCAGGTGATTAAAAACACAAGCATAAAAGAAAAATCACCCCATCTCCAAAATCAGCTCACTGTGCTTAAATGCCTTCATGGAGAAAGGAGCATGGATGGGTGAAGCCAGCCACTTGAAGAAGCTGCCGTCCATTCCACGGGGGGAAGCCCAGAGCGCCACGGAAAGAAGAGCATATTCTCCTTTGGAGAACAGGTGTCCCCCTACAGGCAGAGGCCCTTCTAAGCTGGGCCCTTGGCAACAGCCTTTGAAATAACTGAGTGTTGGTGACACAGGTTGGACATGAATATGCAAATGAGAATCCTCAAGTTGCCCACTTCATGCTTTTGGCTCTTTTTTTAATCAGCCACTAACCATGACTAACAAAAAATAAAGGAGAAAGAAAAAGGTTGACCTTCACTTGGTTTCTCCCACTGACCTCCCTGTGCCAGAGCCAAAGCACTTTTCAGAGGAGGGAGAAAGATGGTGGGGGTCTCCGCGAGGAGCGGAGACCATGGAGCGCTAAAGACATTTTCACCTCCCCTCTCGACAAAAGCTCGGGAATGGATAAATAGGGTCTACTCAGTTCCGTCAATCAACTGCACTTGCTCTATTTTCATTGCCACTAAGATGTAGAAAAAGCTAACGTTTGCTACAAAGCCCCCATCAGTGCATTCAGGGAACTCATGGGGGGACTTACTGAGTAATGTCTGTAAACTTGCCAGCCCACTAATTGTGCGTATCATTTCCTTACAGTCTCTCCATCCTGTCACTCTGGTCCCAATAATCACTTTGGCTTCCATACTTCTTTCTTTGTTCACCCCGCTCCCAGGAGGTGGGCCCAGAGGGAGGCACCTCAGAGGCAGGCATGTCTTTATAACTAAATGTGACAACGGGTTTGGGGAATTTGCTGGCATGATTATAAAGAAGAGTTTTTGCATCGTTATCCATCACTTCCTGAGACAGGAACAGGAGCGGTGAGGCTCTCGGGTCCCTCCCCCTCTGAGGACTGGTGGCAGGGCGCAGCAGCTGTTGACTGACCCACCCACCCTGCCTGGGGGGAGATTTCAATAAAGCCTGAAAAGACTGTCAAATCAAACCTAATACAAAAAGCTGAATGGCAATGAAACACAAAACAAAACAAAACAAACAAACAAACAAAAACCTACTCAGTCTTTAGAAGATGAATTACACCCAAGTTCCAAATTCCTGGCCCCCTTGGAGAGGAATCCGCTTGTGGACATCTCTTTTGAAAGAGTTCTCCCAGGCTCACCCCTGCAGAGTGGCAGAAGACGGCCAGCACCCCACACCTCCATGCCCAATAACAGTTTCCAGCCCCCGAGCTCCTAATTCCCCTCCATTTGTGACGACTGTCCTTGCCTGTGGCCTAAAACACAAACGCTCATGAGCCTGCCCCTTCTGTGGAAATCTGCTTGAAGCCTTCAACACCTTTTAGCGTTTCTTGGAATATATCTTCTTACTGAGATGGAAATAGGTACTAGGAAGCACGTTTTTAAGACGGGGAAGTTCACTGCTGGGACCACAGATGCCCTCCCTGCCTCACCCCAGGGCACAGAGTGTCAGAGCAGCCCTGAAGCATAACCATCTCCTCCACCAGTCCCTTATGTTTCCCACCCTTGGTCCTTTCCCCCTCCCCTTGCAGATCCTTTGAGTCCTCTCAGGGCCTGGAAGCTTCTCCTGGGGAGTGGAAACTTTGGGTCCTCTCTGGCAACTCTCCGGGATGGGATGTTGGCAAGGGTGTGGGTGAGGATTAGGTTTAGGGATCCCCTTTTAACTTCCCTTAGGCATATTTCCCCCCCCCCTCAGCCTCCTTGCTGAGTGTAATTTGGACATACCATCCTATTTTATAAGCTGTGAAAGCAACAGCAGTGTTCCAGAGAAACACAGCATCTGGATGGCACGTGATGCAATGGACCAGCCCCTAATGTCCTATTTCTTTTTTTCCCAGTCCTTTGGCAACAGTTCCCAGCACTCTTCTTGTGGGCAGAAAGAGGGGAAGGAGGCAGCAGGAAGTGATCTGCATGCCCTTTGGGTGAAGCTTTGTCAAATCAATTTGCTGTAGCTAGTAAAGGGTGTCAGGGAACTAACCGGAAACAAGTTAGGTAATCTGTTCGGTCCATTACCATTTGCACCAGTCTGCTCATCTCCTCATAGTCCTCCTTCCACTTACTCGTTACAGGGAAGATGGGAGGAGACCCCAAGCTGAAATCCATAGGTTGAATCCCCTAATTTCAAATCTTGTTTATAGAAGTGTCTATAAATGTAATTCTGGTCCTGATCGTAGCTAAGAAGGGTGCATTCGGGCGGGGTGGGGCCTGGGGCACTTGTAGGAGCCGGGAGGCTGTGGGCACCAAGAGTCCTGCCGGCTACCCATGGACTCCTCTCACAGCACCCCTTGTCCCTTTGGGTGACAAGTCAGTCCTTGGCTGCCAAAGAGTGATCTGGTCATCTCCCCCGACCCCCAACCCCGGCATGGTCTCAGTCATGGCTCTCTCACCAGCACGATAAATCCTTGATGAGGTGCCTCCAGAAGGACTCCCCTCTCTGGGTTTCCATCCCACTCCTGGTGGTGCACATTTTTTCATGGCTTTCTCTGCTCATTCACTAAGTTTCTTACCCCAGAAACGGGCCCGCCAGGCTCCCTTCAGGAATCTGGCTGGGAGAGACTTTGAACAACACTTAGATGGCCATGGTCAAGATGTTCCTTGCTGTGGAAACTCAGCTGCCCTCCTGACCAGTGGATGCATCTGGGCTCTCTCTTCAAGTTGAGCTCTTACCCTACTAGAGCACTTTCTAGTATGTGAAGCCTCCAGTTTGACCATTTCAGTTTATCCAAGAATTATCTGTCTGGAGCTGATAGCCCCCCCACCCAGTCTGCCTTCACCCCCATGCCCAGGGCCCTGCAAAGTCTTTATTATGTAAACACAAACCCCCCACCCCAGGGCCTGCCACCAGAATGAAGCCCTGATTTGACAGGATTCCAGGATAGAGTATAGAAGGGGTTTCATTCTGAGACCTACACCATTAATCATCTGTGTGCAACTGGGAATGAATTTCTCATGGAAACAATGGGTCAATGGGTGGTTCAGGTTTCTCTCCTAAGAGAAGGAATCAGGCAATCAACCGACGCTCAGCTGTAGCGCGAAGGGTGCTAGGCTTGCTTAAGTGTTTGGACGACAGAATTCACACAATCAGGAGGGAGGAGAATACAGAAAAGCAGAAAAGAAAAAAGTCTTTCTGCTTTTCTGGGTACAGGACTGGTCCTGGGAAAGTTCTTAAAACATACCAGAGACATCGTGCCTGTGGCTTCCTGCAACTCCCCCCTTGGACCCCTTTCTCAGCCCCTAATAGCCTGGCCTCGAGCATTCCAGGACTCCTGCTATTCGAAAGGCCGCAACTTGGCACCCTTCCTAGGCCTGGCCCTGTCCTCACAGGCCGAAGGCACCAGCGATAGACCAGCCGCCCCAAGCCCACAGGCCCTGCTGCGTGGATCTGCTGTCTTGCTGAGTCATACAAGGGAACCTGCAAACCGACTCAGGCTGGAGTGGGAGGGCTGAGTAAGTGAGTGTGGGGGCCCCAGGAGCCCGCACAAGAACTCCTGGTAGATGTTCCGACCAGGAAGCAGCATCCCCAGGAGAGTCACAGTGGCTGTGATGCCCCAGGCGGAGTGCTTTGCCTCCTTCCTTTAGCCAGGGAATACTGGAGCACCGAGACCAATGGTGTGAGCCTGAGCATTCAGGTGACAGCTCAGATGTAACAAATGTCTTTGTCCTCATGGAGCTTACAGTCTCATCCGTTATCTCATGTCATTTTCATAATAACCTAGAAGCCTGAAACTGTCATATCCTCATGTTATTCAGTTAAAAAAAAAACCCTGAGATGCCTGGAGATTTGATTTGCTCCACAAGAACATGCTGGTTTAGGCAATGAAACTAGGCCTGCAAGCCAGGTTCTCTGTGACGCCTGTGTCTATGTCTTCACTGCTGGGCCCAGCCATCTAGAAGCCAGAGCTCCCAGTTCCTCACCCACTGCAGATAGGGCCAAGAACTGGGCTCAGGGGCCCCAGGCTGTTGCTTTGGTCAACCTCTCCCTTTTCTTGTCTTCTGAACCCACATACTCTCAAGAGGCTGCACATTTCCCCCAAGCTGAGGGAAGGGGACAGGAGATGAAGGCCAGGAGCCATGGGTCATCTGTGAATTGGGGGTCGTCTTTATGACCACAGCCTCCATGGGTCTGGTTAGAGGTGTTCTCAAGCCTCCTTGAGGCCTCAAGAACAGGTCATTTTCAAAGGAATGAGTCATTGTCTAGATATTTTCTTCTTGAATTAAAACATAAACAATAACAGGTTCATTCAAAAGCTGTTACCTGGGATCTAAAGGATTGGTGTATTTTATCACCAAAAAAAATTTAGAAACATAAACTGTCTTTGCAATCCAGTGTGAGATATGCACACTCACTCGTCAATGAGTTAAAGAAACAAATTAAGGGCTCTAGAGGGGCCGGGGTTCCCATGAGGTCTGAGGGTAGGTGCATTAATTCAAGGCGAGCAGTCTTGACCACGCCTGACTTTTCTAAAATTGAATATCTGTTTAGTGCTTTAGGGTCACTAGAGACAGAACCCTGGGACACACTTCCTCTGCTAACATTTAATCTCCAAGAAATGCCTTTCCTGTCTGTAAGCTCAAAACAAAACAAAACACGTCTCTTGCGCAATACAGAACTTTGGTTCCACCTGGCTCAGTTTTAGCTGCATATTCTCAGAAAACTGTTGGCCATCTCCTTCCATTTAGAACAGCTATGACGTGTGTAGTTCTGGTCAGCGAAAGGAGGGCTTCTACTCTCTTCCCTTCACCCCTGCCATGCTCCTCCTTCCCGCATGGAGGTGAGTCCCTTCCTTTCCCATCCCCTAAGTCTCCTTCTCCAGGCCAAGGCCAAGAAGACTAACTTCATGCCCTTCAAAGGCTGCCTCTGTCAGCTTAGTGGGAAAATAAAGTGAAGAGAGAAGAGGGAAAGGGGAAGCAAACAGGTGAGGAGAGGGGAGGGTTAGGAAACTTCCTTTAGTGCTTACTGGGGATGATTGCTCTGTCTAGAAATCTGGCAAATAAAAGATTGGGCCATTTTTGTATTTAGGTTGATTCATCCTTTGCTAAATACCACAGAGTCCTGGCTGAGCACATTTTTCTGTTCCATTCCATTCTGGTAATCAAGTATGCTAAGTAATGGTGACAGCATCAGATAGAAGTTAAAGACTTACCTGGGATGGCTTCCAGATCCCTCTTTGAGGCCTATGTACCCATCCCCCAGCTGCTAAGTTCTCACAGCCATGCCCTTTGACAGACTTACCCTCAGCTAGCATGCTGCCCCACCCAAGGTCATAGGGTGTGATATAGACTGAATGTTCATGTCCCCTAAAATTTGTGTGTGGAAACCTAATCCCCGATGTAATGGTCTTTGGAGATATGGTCTTTGGGAGGTAATTTTGTCACAAGTGTGGAGACTTCATGAATGAGATTAATGTCCTTCTAAAACAAGCTCCAGAGAACTTCCTTATCCCTTTGGCCACATGAGGACACAGCAAGAAGATAGCCAACAGTCTGAGAAACAGGAAGTAGGTTCTCACCAAACACCAACATTCCAAGCCCCTTGATTTGGACTTCCAAACCTCCAGAACTGTGAGAAATAAATTTCTATTGTTATAAACCACCCTATGATGTGGTATGGTCTCTGGTATTCTTAGAGCAGCCCGAACAGACTAGCACAGGAGGCTGGTGGCCCATGCCCGGCTCCGCAAAGGCTTGGCCCAACCTCGATTAGGGACAACTTAGAAGGACCATTCCCAGCTCCAGAGCATCCTGTGGGATTGACTGAGGCCTTCATGCCCATTGCATCAGAGTTCATCTTCTCTCTTTGCCCCATCCCGCTTTTGTCCCACCCCTCCTTATTGCTACATGAATAGCTTTCCAGAACATTCTTGAGGTCCCATATTAATATTTAGTTTCCTAAAGGGATGGATCCAAGTATGTTTCATAGATGTAGAGATAGATAAAGAGAGTCTTTTCTTCAACTCCTTCAACCTGTCTAGTAACTAGGTAGAAGGGGTATCGGGAATCTTTAGAGAAGTTCTGCTCCACAGAAATCTCTACCCCATGAACACAGGTCTGCCGTATTACCTAGCCTTGAGGGTCACCCTGCCTGCAGCAGGTGGCTCCAGAGGTAAACAAACAGATGAACCATGGGCCCACACAGAAGTTTACCTTCGGGAGGGAGAGAGACAAAATCAGTAAAAAGACTTAGTACATAAAATACAGTGGCCGGGACTAAGAAATAAAAACTGGTGAGGTGACACAGAAAAACAGAAGGTAGAAGCCAGGTAAGTGGGACGGATGGGCCCTCACTGAAACCAATTGCTCTGATGGGACCTAATTAATAAAAACTAGAAAACAAAGTAATTGTTTGTAAAATATAATTCTTTTAATAAAGGATACTTTTCAAAGCATAAGCTTCATGGAGTTAATAAAAGAGAGTCTTCCTTTATGCAAGATTTTTATTTTTAAAATTTTTTTAAAAGATTTTATTTATTTGACAGAGAGCACAGCAGGGGGAGCAGCCGGCAGAGGGAGAAGCAGGCTCCCCGCTGAGCAGGGAGCTAAAAGACACAGGGCTCCATCCCAGGACCCTGGGCATGACCCCAGCCAAAGGCAGACACTTAACAACTGAGCCACCCAGGTGCACCCATGAAAGATTTTTTTAAAACTGATCTTCAGGGGGTTCCTGGGTGGCTCAGTCAGTTAAGCCTCTGCCTTCAGCTCAGGTCATGATCTCAGAGTCCTGGGACTGAGCCCCGAATCAGGCTCTTGACTCAGCAGGGAGCCTGCTTCCCCTCCTCCCCGCCTGCCTGTGATCTCTGTCTGTCAAATAAACAAAAACCTTAAAAAAGAAAAAACAGAAACAACTGATCCTCAATCCTCCATTTAAGAAATACAAAAAGCAGGCAACTAGATCACATTAATAATTTCCAGCCAACCTGGTCAAGACCGAGTCTTCTGCTACCGAGAACAGAGATCTTTCCATTAACATCATGTCTCAAATCACAGAGAGGGCCCGGAGATGTGGCTGGCCCTGGTTAGAGATGTGGCTCTGGACTGAACCCTCCTGGTTCGAAGCCCGGCTCTGCTACTTATTCCTTGTGTAGTTTTGAGCAGCCTGTTTTAATTCTGGGCCTGTTTCCTCCTTGGGAAAATGAGGATGTTATCAATAGTACCTCCCTCCCACTGTGAGACTCTTTAAATGAGATGCTAGGTATAAAAACCAGGGACAGAAGAGCATAGGCTAACCGCTCCGTAGGCACCAGCTGTGGACCCAAGTTCCTCCCGAGCCTGGTCTCGAAAGGCCAGAAAGCCAGGGTGGTTTATGACTGGTCCTCCAACACCTGTCTTGTAGGAGGGCACTGTTAAGTTTTAGGAATCTGGGGACCCAGGCGGGACTGAGCTTCTCTCCCTCTGTCAGGTGAACCTGTAGTAACAGCCTGTTTCCTTTCCTGTAAACCTGCCGCAGTCGCGTAAACTCCCCAGATGTCTTTCAAACAACATTTGGCCTTCTATTCAGTTAAAAACCTTTACCAGGACATTAGAAGAAAAAAGTCAAGATGTTAATTTAAAGAGGCATGTTATCGTGACCAGAGTGCCCTCACAGGCTTGAAGTCCTCTGAAGCAGCCTATGAGGTAGGCAAGATAAGTATGTACCGTGAAGTGATTTATCTTTCACTGGGGGTACGGAATTCAGCAGATTTCTCTCTTGCCTTCACCTTTAACTTTTCTCACGTATTTACTTAGCTTACATTTATACTAAGTGCCAGGCTCAATGTGAAGGGTTATGGATGGAGTGAAAGCTAGCCGTCGTCCCTAAGATACTCACACAGAGTAGGAGTGAGACGCAGAAAGGACCGATTATAAGAAAGTATACTGTAATGTACTGCCACAAGAGCAGAATGGAGGCAAGCTGGGAAGGCCGTGACCGTCCAGGTAAAGGCTGTGTATCCCACTTGATTAGCGAGAGACCCACCAGGAAATTACAGATAGAATTTAGTCTAGCGTTAGGGGTCTGAGCTGTGGGACTCCGCCATCTGTTTGTGGAGATAGAGCTCAGAAAAATCACTGCAGCTGCTTTTCACACTTTCCTGTGTGTTCCCTGGGAACCACCACCTTGCATGGTGGGACACAGAAGAAGTCACACCATGAATGTTCAGCCTGTCCTCCGCAGAATAAATCATGGCATTGGTTCATTATATATTTAAACGCTAGTGACTTGCACGAGGAAAGGATTAATGCTGCTTGGCACAGCTAGTCAGGGCTGGCTTGGCCCTTCATAGGGAGAGAAGCCAGCACCTGCCTGGGGAAGGAGCACCCCGAGAGATCGTCCAGCATAAGGAGTTCCCTTGTGTGACTGAAGCCCTCTCTTCCAAGGGCTTTTATTAAATCACATTAGTGTTAACTGAAGACAAGATAGTAACATACAGGGGCCAGAATGGATTTCTCTGTCCTCAGTAGAACCCAAGTCCCCGAAGGCTTCCTTGCAACAGGAAGTTTGACTAGGAGCTAGGGAAGCTGTAAGGGAGCGGAAATGGAGACGAATCAGGTCTAAGGGGCTTAGTGGCTTAGGACGAGGTATTTCCCCACCAACCTATGTTAGAACTCAGTGAGGCAAAATGGTTCAGAGTGCAGACCGAGGGGCCAGACCGAGCTAGGGTCCTAGATCCAACATTTAGTAGCTGTAAGATCTTGTGCAAGCTACTTAATCCTTTCTGACTTCAGTTTCCTCCTCTATAAACTGGAGATGACAGTAACAATCCACTTCATAGTGTCGTTGGGAGAATTAAATGAGTTCATGCTTGGAAAGTGCCTAGAAGTAGTCTTGGCACCTAGAAAACCTGCTGTTACTACTGTTGTTGCTAGACGGTATAGAGTACAAGAATCCACATGATTCCAGTAGGGGAAGTCAAGGAAAATTGTTCCTGGGTCACAGTCTTGTGCCGAAGCACGCTGTGTCATGTTATCATCCAGAAAGCATCTTCCTATCTGTAGGCTCTCCGTTTTCTGATCTGTAAGATGGTACCAATAGTAGTTCCCGTGTAAGGCTCTCAGGAGAACTCAGTGAGATCCTTCGCTTGAAGTGGTCAGGACATGTGAGCTGCTCCTATTTGATGCCCTGGAAACTACTAGAGGCTCACTCAGTATCTGTCGAGTGAATGAGTCAGTATTAGCCTGAGAGTCCTGTGGAGTTTATCATCTCCATGATTTTTGCTTGTGTGTGTGTTTTCGGTCAGAAACTGAGGTATAGTGAAGCTCAGTAGTTTGCACAAGCGAGTTAGGGAAAGAGCCGTGTCTCCAGCTCTACTTTCTGAGATGCCAAAGCTCACTCCTACACTGCAGCCATTTGCTCAAGTTATTAACATCGGTGGCTTTATACTCCAAACACCACAGCTCGACCCATCCTGAGTGTTAACCCAGGTGGCCATCATAGCTGACTAGAGCATTTCCTCCTGGGCTGAACTGGGCTGAGCTATGTCTCTTGACATCTTTTCATGGGTTCTGAAACAGAACAGTAGAAGGATGGATCATGACTCTGGGATTTTCAGACATTATAGACAGCCTTCTAAGGCCATCAAGGCCCCAGATACCAAGCTGATGATTACAAATTCAAGTTTAAATTTTTATCATGTGTATTTTACCACAATTCAGAAATAAATTCAAGTTTGACTTTCAAAGAATGGAAACCACGTGATTAATTGCATTCCCAGGTTCATCTGTTCCTTAACTCAGAGACAACCCATGGTCCTCGAATCTCCTCAGAAGTCGGCTGGATGCCATTGGTTCTTCACAGATGCCTGCCTGCTCCACCAGCAGCTTCATTCTGGCTCGGGTCCCTTCGTGTGCCCTAGGAAACTTGGCCTGGACCCGGGGTCCCATGAAAGGGCCCCGCAGCTTTGGATGCATAAAGGATTGCAGGAGTTTCCTACAGAAAGGAACCCCTCGTGGCAACTTTCAGCTCTGAAACTGACAGGCAGGCTTTCAGATACTTAAAAAAAAAAAAAAGTGTTCCACAATGCATCTCTTTGATAGCTCACCTAGAGAGAGAGACAGCATTTGAGGGTAAAAATTAAGACACTGTTATTTAATCTGCCTTCTTTGAAGTTGTTGTAACAAGCTTAGAACTTACTATAACAGCTGCAGTGAATTTAAAATGAACTCCCACATGAAGGCTCAAGTTCAGATAAATCATTGAAACCATGGCCTTTGAAAGCTAGAGGAGAATTTAGAAAACTGTCCAACCTCTTCACTTTCCAGAGATAGCCACTAATCGGCTGGGAGGTGAAAAGACTTACCCACGGTCGCATGGCCAGTTAGAGCTTCCCTCTCTCCAGTGTGACTGAGGTCTGCGTCAGCCCTACACGTGAGGCCCTCAACAAGGGTCAAGAACAGATAAACAGACACCACCCCCCACAAAGCCCAAGTGCTACCTTCAAAATGGGAGTTTCTACTGCAAATTAAGTCTCCACTGCCCTCTACCGAACGCATTTGGTCACTTTCAGATTCAGAAAACGGCAGCAAAGCTCCATGCCAAGAACACGAGGTCGCTTCCCTTAAAAAAAACGGAAATATCGCTCTGAAATGCTTTATTCTTAGAAGTTGTCCAAAAATAGGACCACGGAAACCTAGAAGCAGTAAACACACACTTCACTCTTGGAAATAGACCACGTCCTACCTGACTTGAGGTAGAAGTGTTGTTCATGTCAAGAAGGCTCAGGGATTTCTGAAGTGTCCTGTTCCCTAGTCCCTAAAAGGCCTCCTGTGGAAATCAAAGCCACCCTAGGGCTGAGGAAAACTAACAAATAGAACACAGTGAAAGGTCCCTCAGAGGGATTCTTGTGGGGCTCAGTCATTTAAGCATCGGCTTAAGTCATAATCGCAGTGTCCTGGGATCGAGTCCCACATGGAGCTCTCTGCTCAGCAGGGTGCCTTCTTCTCCCACTCCCTGCCTGCTCCTCCCCCTGCTTGCGTGTGTGCGCTCTCTTTCTTCTGTCAAATAAATAAAATGTTTTTAAAAAATAAAGTCTATTTAAAAAAAGAAAGAAAAGTCCCTTGAAGCTAAGCCTGGAAACATGGAAAGGGATAAAAGAATAAACTTCTGTGTCAACTTGCTCTTTAATCTGGTGAAGTTCTGGGTGCTAGACACAGGAATTTTGTGGAAGGCCCTACCCCTGCCTTGTTGGAACAAGAAATGTGGCTCTGAACATTGCAATGTGAATATGCACTTTACCTTTCTCAGTCTTGGTTTTCCCAGTCTTTCATGACCAAGGGTATTAACTGCCTTCTCATTACACCTAAATAACAATAAAATCAGATCCCAAATTTTATCATCTCCATTGCAGCCTCATTAAAGACAAGGTATGTGAATTCTTCCAGAGGCCCAGATAAAATTTTGAACACCCCCTAACATCCTTTATTAAAAACAAAACAAAAACAAGTTGGGGACACCTAGGTGGTTCAGTTAGTTAAGCATCCAGCCCTTGAATTCAGCTCAGGTCATGTCTCAGGGTTGTGAGATCGAGCCCCCTGTTGGGCTCTGCTTAAGATTTTCTCTCTCTGCCCCTCCCCACACTCACTCTTTAAAGAGATTATATATATATACATATACACATAAAATTTATTTATATATTTATATAATTTATTTATATAAATATAATCTTTTAAAAGAAAAAAAGAAATTATCAGCTACTTCTATTTAGATCAGTAGTTCTAAGGCCAGCTGCACGTTAAAATCCCCCATCGAGCTTTTAAAAATATATTTCCTTTCTAAGAAAAAGTCCTTCCCCTCTCCTCACTCAATAAACAACCATAAGCATGTCTACTGTGGACAGAGGACTGACTCTGTGCCAACCAGTGGGCTTAACACCTTCTCTACACACATTACATGTTGGACTCTCTTGGTTTTCTAGAAGCAGGCTCTGGGGCTGAGATTTACAGCAGGAGGATACCCCCGCGCTGAAAGCATTGGTTGGGAACTCGTCCTCCTGGCAAACAATGATCATTAGGGGGCACTAGTTACCAAAGCAACAGAAATCTGTGCCCCTCGTCTCTGGTTGGCATAAGTAGAGAAGGCACTCCGTGACTGGCAGTATCATTATCTAGGTGGGACTCAATGACATCTAGTAGTTTCTAGCGACCAGTTTGCTTTGTTTCTTATCACTAATTCCAGAATGTCATGGACACAACGTGAACACAGACACCTGAGAGAAGTGGCCACAGCAGCGTCTTGAAGAGGACAAGCTCTGGAGACAGAGCAGGGTTTGAATTCTAGTCCTGTCACTTACTGGCTGTGTGACTTTGAGAAAGGGTTGTTCAACCACTCTATGCCTCATCTGAAAAATGGGCATAATAATATATCTACCTCATAGGACTGTTATGAGGATGCAATGAGATAAAACACATAAGGTACTCACACCTGAACCTGCCACATTAATGTTCTACGAGCTATTAGTACAGTTCTAGTGTCTGGAACACTGGGTACTATGGGGACAATTCATGAATGTGTATTATTTGGAGAAGACATCAAGTACAGCAAAAGGACTGAGTTCTTAGCTCATTCAGAAAAGTTTGAGACATACACAGGAATAGAGAGGACAGTATGATAATCATCATGGACCCCATGACCAGATTCAACAAGAATCGTCTCACTGCCGATTTCTTTGCATCTCTGTCCCATTCCTCCCTCTCTCCGCGGCACACACACCAGTTTATCTCAAAGCAAATTGCAGATGTGAAGAGAGCAATTTTATGCTTTATGCTCTTAAGGGAGCTTTCCAAAAGGAAACACATGATTTTATACTATCCCCATCAGGCTTGTGACCACAATGAGTGCAGGGGAAAGACAGAACAGAGGATGACAGGCCAAGGGCAGTCAAGGGCTCCAGGCCGAAGTTCAAGGCTCTTTCCAGGACCCCTGGGAAAGCTTGTACATCTCCAGCCGGCTTCCTCAGAACCCTCCCTCACCCCAGGGCCTACCTAGTTCTTCACAGTTTTTGAGCCACCCTGAGATACACTGCTTCAAAAATCAAATAATGGTCTTTTCCATTCCAGAGGGGGGAAAAAAAAAAAAACAATTTAAATGGATAGAGTTCTCAATTTAAAGTTCTCCTCTCCCCTATTTTCCTGAAACCCACGGTCTCTGCATCAAACTGAATGCTGGAAGAACCCACGGTGAGTGAGTGAGCGAGCGAATAAAAAACTTACTGGGGTGAGGCGCCTGGGTGGCTCAGTGGGTTAAGCCTCTGCCTTCGGCTCAGGTCATGATCCCGGGGTCCTGGGATCGAGCCCCACATCGGGCTCTCTGCTCGGCAAGGGAGCCTGCTTCCTCCTCCTCTCTCTGTGCCTGCCTCTCTGCCTACTTGTGATTCCTGTCTGTCAAATAAATAAAATCTTAAAAAAAAAAAAAAAAAACAAAAAAAAACTTACTGGGAAACCCTAAAAATGGGTGACCAGTATGACCTGACAGCTTTCTGTGAACACACCTGCTACGGTTGCAATCTCGTGTTGCGCAGTGTAAGTACACGCCTGCTAGTAAAATGACCCCTGCTTCACGTGATGAAATGATGAGTAACACCAACTTCAGTCCCGTAAGTAAGACCCTGTCCCCCCGGGGACTCCCACCCTGGCCCAACTTCTGAACAGCTGCCCGGGCTGGAGACAGAGGCAGGGTCAGAACTGGCACCGAAGAGAGTCATGGCCCAAGATGGGCAATGGGAGGGCCAAAGTAGGCTGGCTTCCCGAAGGCACTGGCAGGCTTTCTGATGCCCTTTTGCGGTACACTCAGAAATAAAGGTGAGCAGAACACGAATTTTCATAAAAGAAATGCCCAAGACTCATTTCATATTGAGCTTAATGCCCAAGACAAAAACCAAAGCTGGAAATCCAAGCGCAGGTTCTCGAGGCTTCCTTTCACTCTTGTATTCGTGCTTTTCTGCATCCAAATACACCCCACTGAAGCTTGAATTCCAATTTGGAACAAAACCCTCTCCAGCTGTGACCATCCTCACTGCTCTTCTGTCCGTCTCAGCGTGAGGAGCTCTGAGACCCCTCAGCAGTGGGTACTTTCACTGAGCTCGGGAGCACAATTAGATCTGAAAAGGGGGACCTGGCTCAGAGCCTAGAATGTAAGGAAGGAAAAGAAGAGGTGGAAATTGACTTTGAAAGGCAATTAAGGGGGCTGCCCACCCAGAGTTCAGGTGGGAACTTAAGAAGCTTACTCTTCTCTGAGATTAATTACCCCACCAGGCCTGTTAGGGCTGGATGTGCTGTGAATTCCTCCCCTCCCTCCTTCCCCCTGAACTCTGGCACCCCTAGTTCTCAGGTCGCCTAGCACTCAAAGCCCCAAGTTCTCTGCGCAGAAAAATACAATGGACTTGTGAGCTGGTCTTAAGAAGCACACCAAAGAAGTCTGATAAAATACAAATTTATTAGAAATTTCTCAGCAGCATCATTTCCATTTGCTTTTCTAATCAAAGTACATTTCAAAAAAATTGTAATAAGCTCCCAAAATATGAGCCATGAATATTTTGAGAACTCAGTAATAAAATAATCAGTAGTACATGTTTCATCCATTCATCCATCCATCCATTCATTCATGGTTTTAAAAATGTGCAATATTAGCACAGAGTCAGGAATGCTACGTAGTACGGAAACTGTATATTCCTGCCATGGTTCCCATTGTGGATTCTATACCCACTACCCAAGAGAAAAATCTAGGCTCTGCAGTACATTCCAAAATACAAATGTACGATTAAGCCAAAAGGACCCCCCCCCCCCCCACAAAAGGCTCAAGAACAGTTTCCCTTTCTATTCACGTTCAACTGAGGAAATAAATAGTCATTATAATGATATTTTCACACACAGAAACGAAAACCCAGCTGAGGCTTTGCTTAACTGGTATCTGTTTTGCACCATACTTGATAAAGACAGGGATTTGGTTTTAGTAATTCAGCGGCTAAGCTCCAGCATCTGGGTAGGTAACCGCCTGAGAGGCACGGGAAGGACGGAAATCACCCTAGGATCCGTCCGGCAAAAGGGTTCATTCAATCTGATAACAAACTCTTTGCGGGACACTTGTCCCTCAGGACACGCGACTTTCTCACAGATGTCGCAGGTAAGAATGTTGACTTGGCAGCTAGCGAGGTAACAACATGTGAGAGCGTTCTGGCTGGACAGCACAGATGTGCAGAAGGGGAGCACCAAGCTGGTTTTCTTTCTACTTTCTGTGCAACTGGAGGCAGCGAGAGGCAGATCCAGATGTCCGCACAGCACACCGCACCCCCTGTCCATACGCCTACTGATCAGGTTACAGGTAATGTTGAACAAATGCAGAACATTCATTAAATGCCAAGGTGTAAAAATGGACCCAGGAATGGGGCCTGGATCTCTTTCCTGGATAATCCTATAGAGAACGGGAGTGGTACCCCTTCTTCAGACATGGCTAAACCACCCCACCCCTTGTCAATTCCTTTCCTTGTTGGATCATTTACTGTAATGATCACCAACCAATTCAGCAGATACTTTTATCAGCAAATTTAATGATGTGATAATCTTTCTGAAATTTACAAATGTACAATATATTTATAGAATTACCTTCGGAGAGCTTCAGTGCAAAGATATACATATAGTACATTGTGATAATTATCTATAAAAATAGGAGACAGCATTAAGTAAAAAAAAAAAGGACACTCAAGGCAGAGTTTCCATGGACACTTCCAACTATAGGCGAACTGGGAAAAAATATATATTTTTTTAATAAAGTACTGAATGTTAACTTTCTCTTCATCTGTTTGTAAAAAATATACGTGCAAAAGTGTGTTTCTAATTATTCCCTAGAGAGCTGGCATGGCTATACCTCAGAGTCTTCTCTAACAAGGCTCGCGGTGTCTATAAAAGTGTCTTCGGTTGCAGTATAGGTTGGCACTGGGCCTCTCGGGGAACTTTTAGCAGGGATGGAAGGCGTTGGAGGTGGAGTCACAGCCGCGCTGTCCTTCTGTTCATTCTCCATCTAAGGCCACAATGAAACACGATCAGCCATTTATTCCCCCAACAGGACTAGAAACAGTTTTTGTGTGAAGAAAACAAATCGTTGCCAGTTTGCTCAAGATAATCTGGGCATACATCCCAGTGAGCCAAGCAAGGGATTGCAAAGGAAGAATGCTGAATGCTTGTGCTAAGACAAATTGTCAACAATTACCTCTGCGTAGATCGGATTTTCAAAATTTGTGGCCGGTTTCGGTTTTCGTTTGAAGATATTCCATTTTGTTGCCTAAATGAAAAAGGGGAAAATGAAAACCTTCAGTAACGGAATTCTCTGGTGTGGATTTGGTCCCCTCACGTAAGCTTTAAAATGTCTTCTTAGTAAAGGACAAAGCAAATTTGGACCTGGGACCATGTGACCTGCCCCTTGAGTAAACTGTTCTGTTCCTCCTCAGATGGTCCCCAAACTGAAACTGAGAAGTCTCTGGATCTTTTCATCTAATAAATTTCGAAACATTTCCTTGATCTGACATGTAGAGTTGACAGAATCTGTGCCTCTAGAATCTAGAAGCCCTGAGAGAGCCTAGAGATTTCTTCAGGGCTGCCGGAAATGTAAAGAGAAAGCCAGATGTAACTCCCATTTCCTAAAATGGGGTCTTGATCCTTGGTCAACGCAAGCTCATCCCTTTTCCCTTCATCATCTCTTCCTGTAATCAAAATAGCCATAGTGATACCAAAAATGAGTCTTTACTGAGAGTTCACTAGGTATCAAGGGTTAGCCTACAAGTTTCCCAATTTACCTTCCCAGCAGCTTTGTGAGGTGGGTGCTCTTACGTTCCAGATGAGGAAACAGTCACAGAAAGCTCATATAACTGAATTGCAGGTGGAAGAGTAGGCAGTGATTACAGGACTCCGAGGCCCATAGACCCAAGAAACCAAAGAGGAATCACCATCGATGATGGCGGGTAGCCGGGGGCCTGCGGAAAAGCTGTCCGTGGCGCCACTGCTGGACACAGCTCCGGCTGCCCAATGGAGGCCGACAGGGAAGAGAAAGCAAGGGAGCAGATGCCCAACTCCAGCAGGTAGCTAAGGTAGCCCATCTGTTTTAGGGGTGTCTCTTGTTCTGTGAAAGTAGGGGGCCAATACGTGAAGGAGTCAGGGGGGCACATGACCACAGAAGACCATTCACTGTAACCTGCATGTAAGCGAGCACCTGCTCCATACATGACCGCCACCAAGAGAAAGCTGAACTCGTTCAGGTCAAGAGCCTGGCCTTGGGAAACTTACACCTGTGGAATGGGCTACCTGGGGTTAAGCAATTACTAACCAGAGGAACCATGGTGATTTCCACTGCTATCTCCTTGGGAAACCCAATGCATATCAACGTGACTTTTGGAAAATGACAGAACGGAGTCACAGGAATTCATGTTCCTAAATTTGAGTCCTTTGAGCCAATTTACTGATGATGAGTGACAGATTTGTGAGCCTCTCTGGCACATGAGTGCTAACCTAGGGAGATCCTAACCAAGTGCCTCTACGGCTTCAAGCCACACTGGCTGCTCCTTCCAGTGCCCGGGGCACAAATGATACGGGGAGATTACTAGGTATACCCGGCAGAAGAGACCTTAGAGAGTCTCAGCCTCAACCGATAAAAGAAAGAAAAAAGGAAGTAAGAGGAAGAGCCGACATAGGGCAAAGAGGAAGATGAGAAAGAAGGGACCATAATGGGTGAAGATCTCCTCTCATTTGAAGTCTTTCCGTGTTCATTTTGGTTCTGATGACAGGTGTGCAGGTCAGAGGCTGCAGCACGCCCCCCACCCCACACTCCCTTCCTGCTCAGGCTGGGAGAGAGCTTGGCGTGGTGAAGAGATCACTAGACTTGAAATGGACTGGAAAGAAAAAAATAAGTGGAGAATATAAAATAAATCTGGCACTGCCTTGGGGTTGAGTCAGGCCCAGGGAACATTCAAGATACATGCCATTGTGACATTCAAGTATTTTGGTGTCTGTGGAAAATTAATCTCCAAAATCCACTTTTAAATGTAGCCTGAAGAAAGAAATTCAGTCCCTTGAAAAATATGAAACTGGAAGTTCCTTTTTAAGACAACATTTGTATGTGTCTCGTGTGTGTGTGTGTGTGTGTGTGTGTGTGTCAGGAGAAGAAGGAATTAGTACATGAAATATAAAAAGGTAGACAGAGAGGGGTACCTGGGTGGCTCAGTGGGTTAAAGCCTCTGCCTTCAGCTTGGGTTATGATCTCAGGGTCCTGGGATCAAGCCCCGCATCAGGCTCTCTGCTCAGCAGGGAGCCTGCTTCCCTGCCTCTTTCTCTGCCTGCTTGTGATCTCTCTCTCTGTCAGATAAATAAATAAAATCTTAAAAAAAAAAAAAGGCAGACAGAGAGCTATGTTATAAGCTCTTCATTAGCATCCATTTTTTTTTTTTTTTTTTTTGAGAGAGAGAATGGGAGGCATGAAGGGAGGACGGGAAAGGATCTTAAGCAGGTTCCATGCCCACACAGGAGTCCAATGCAAGGCTTGATCTCAAGACCCTGAGATCATGTCCTGAGCCAAAAACAAAAGTCAGGGAGGTTTAACCGACTGAGCCACCCAGGTGCCCCTTATGAGCATGAATTAAGTTCAATTTCTATTTTGATCCAAACAAGCTGAACAGGAACCAATATCTGAGGTGCTGGAAATCCAACACGACTTCCAAGTTAACTTGGCAGATACCAATTATGCACAGACATGGTGCAATTTGAGAAGTAAGGATGATATAAGTGGCCAGATTTCTAACTACCCTTGGATTTGATTTTTTACATTACTTCACAGAAGAAGTCACAGAACCTTAAAAGAGACATGCCAGATCCTTCTGTCCTCAACTGGGAATAACAGGGGAGGGAGAGTGGAAGAGGATCTGTGGGACCACAGTGTACTCGGGGAGCCACTACTGATGCTCCGTGGACAGGGCCCAGAAGAGGAAAATGTCCTGGAACGCAGAGACAAACTTTTGTACCACAAGTATCTCACCTCATATGCCAACAGTGGCCCTAAGGAGAAGCTTGAAGACTCTAGAACCCAGAGGTAAAATAGTTTGCCCAGGATCAGAGAGCTAAATCTTATCTGGCTTCATATGGAGCCATTAAAACTAGGGATCGATTATACATTAACACAAAATTTTCTATCAGATTTATTTATTGACTTTCTCTCTGTAGACCAAATAGTCTAAAAATCTGAAACTGCCTGAAGGCATGATTAGCAGTCTTTTTTCTTTTACTTTTGGTTGTTATACACTGTGCTTGGCACACTGAGGGTGAAAACACTGGTTGGTCGGACAGACACATGGATAGATGGAGAGTATAAACTAGTGCCATCTCGTGGTGAATACAGGTAACAGCAGAGGAGCTAAGAACAGCACATTTTTCAGGGAACAAAGATGTACACTGTAGAAAAATTCCACTACGTTAAAAAAAAGGAAGGGAACAAAGATGTACACTGTAGAAAAATTCCACTACGTAAAAAAAAGGAAGGGTCTTCTACATGTATCCTTGTATCCTTCTACATGTATCCTTGACACAGTGACACAATGACATAGTGAAGTTATTCTCTAAAATCAAGCACCTCTGGTCTGAAAAGACTAGATCCGGAAGTCTGTTGCCCTTCTTTTCTATATGGTCTCTCATGTCACCGGGAATATCATTCCTATTTCAGAAATGTGGCTTTAGCTGTGGAAAGTTTTTCAATTTGCTATTTTTTAAAAATTATCTTTCTTACCTGCCTACATATCTTGGTTCCATGAGCCTATCAGGGTCTCCCTAGTTTCCCCTAGCATTAGTAAACCCAGGAATTTTGAAGCCCTTTGCAAATCCCATGTCATTTCAGTAGCCAGCCACTGTTACCTGAGTTCTATCAGCACCGGGGGAGGTCGGCTTTGGGTCTGGAACTATTTCAGAAGGGTTGATGGGACTTCCATAGTTCTGGTTATCCACATTTCCAGATACAATCACCTGTGTGCACATTAAAGCACATTATCCAGTTTTGAAACAATTTTGGCTGTGAAGTTTCTTAATCAACTCTTTGGTTCTCTTCATAGCCTTGCTTTCCCACAGACATGGTCAAGCACTCTTTTTCTTACATGAAACTAACCCCATTGCCCAGGACTAAACACTGTTCCCATGTCCCCCAAATCAGGAGCACCAACACTATGTCATCCATGTCATGCCTTAATCCTGGGAGGCAAACGCATATATCACAGCTTACACTCTCAGTAATGACAATTTTATTGTGTTGTCTATGCTTCCGTATTCCCATTCTGACCATACTTCTCAATAAACAACTCTGGCTGTGCATTGGCAACCAAATCTAGAGGAACAGCATGAATTATTCCCAAACTCATCAGAACTGAGAATCTTATCTTTGGATATTTACAGTAAAATTAATAATCTTGGAGGACTGCTTATAAGAAGTTGAATATTTGAAACAAAAGGTATAATAGAATTAATAACCCTCTAGACATTTTTCTGTAACATTCATATGATTCCAAGGTTCCCTCTTTTTTTTTTTTTAAAGATTTTATTTATTTATTTGACAGACAGAGACCACAAGTAGGCAGAGAGGCAGGCAGAGAGAGAGAGAGGAGGAAGCAGGCTGTCTGCAGAGCAGAGAGCCCGATGCGGGGCTCGATCCCAGAACCCTGGGATCATGACCTGAGCCGAAGGCAGAGGCTTTAACCCACTGAGCCACCCAGGCGCCCCCCAAGGTTCCCTCTTAAGCCCAAATTACTATGAATATATAATTAACAAATTATAAGGCAAAAAATCCATTTTTTTTCTGTATTTTTACATTCACTGTTTCATTTCTTTTCAAATGTCGGTATGTTTGTAAACATGGCCTTATTTTATTTCAAGTGAAAATGCCAAATGAGATGTCACATCTGTTTTATCATGTGATTAGATTTTTGCTATCTGGATATCAAAGGATCAGACAAAATGCTTTCAAGATGCAACTATTTCTGATCTTAGGAAAGCTATTCATAAAATAAACACTTCTATATTTAAAAGGTACAATATCTTACGATTTCAAAAGAAGTTTAGGTATTAACAATGAAACCGTATTTCACCAAGGCTCTAGCTTTCTTGACAAAGGAATGACAGATTAAAAGTTGACAGGCACTAGAAATGATATGGGAGCTACTGATCGAAAGCCCGTGAAAACTTCCTTCCCTTCATCTATACACCCATGTCGTCTCCCTGCCTCTCTTAAAGGGGAGTGAGTAATAGGGCTGCACCAAAGAAAATTGAGAGAGCTGCCTATCTATTCTGGAGACTTTTGTACTTTTCAGAGAAGTATGGGGAAGGCAAGTATAGGGAAGTCACCTCAAATAACACCCTGGTGCTATCAGTAAGAACCCAGAGAGTATATCCAGTCCCCCAAATCTCTACATAATGACCTGACAATCATTCACTTGTCCATTTCACAAATACTTACAGAGAGCCTGTTTCTGCTGGCACTGCTTGCCAAGCCCCTGAATGAACTCCTAATTCTTGCCTTGACCACTCAGAATGAAAGGGCTCTTGGTCAGCATCCCAAGAAGGTCCACTAAACCCCAGCAACTATGCAACAAGTTGGTGTCGTATCCTTGGGTTCGCCCTGTGACTGCATATAGTCAAGCGGAAGAATGAACACTGTTTCCTTCCATTCGAAGGTAAGTTGGGAGAACCCTAAGAGGGTATTATTCAATAGAACAAGATCCAACAACAGCAGCACCTCAAAGATAGGGCTGATTTCTCACCTGCGCTGGCTGAACCACTTTGACATCACTGTCCCTGGATGCATACATCGGGTTTTCAAATATTATGGGCTGCTTCCCCATCTCCATGGCAAAGTTTTCACTCTGATGGAGGAGGAAAAAAAATTTTATATATATATATATACACACCTGGTTTACACACAAAGGAAGGTGCCCTCCTCATACCTGAAGAAATAATAGGTACTATGCCAAACATACCCAAAAAGAACTTAGCCCACCCCAAAAAAGGGAGGGGGCAGGTGACACAGGGCTTCCATATGGCAAACCATTACACAAAGTTAACAAAAGCACTCGTTTATCAGATCAAGAAAACAAACATTCTCCCTATATCCACATTGTCTTTGGCTCCTTAATACAAATAACTCACTTGGGGATTGGGTTTGTACAATAGAGAAAAGAGTGGGTGACGGAAGAAGAGCTAAGAGAAGAGGGAGATGGGAAAGAGGAAAGAATGGATCACTCTGTACTGTTATGCAGGGGCAAACATGGAAGATTTGGGGGAAAGGCAGAATACTGAAAATGATTTTCCAGTACTGATTATAAAGACTGTACTAGTCCACTCATAAAGTAGCCATTTGATCCTCGCAAGAGGTATTACTGTAACCATTTTACAGATGAGGACAATGAGGGTCAGAGTGATCAAGTTTGTGCCTACTGTAACATCCTTAGAAAGTGGCAGAATTACGATTTGAACCAACCACTGACTCTAAAAATCACTGCTTGTTCTGTCAATATTTTACATTGGTGGGAAAATATATGAGACTAGGAGACATTATTTCCCGACTCCTTCCTCTCACATACAAAGAGTCACCAAATAAAAACAACACCATGCTCTCTTTCTCCCCCTCCCAAAAAACACAAGACAGCCTCCTAAGATTCCCATTAAACTCAACACTGTTCAGGATTCAACTGTGAGTTAGAGCAGGGGTAGAGTTCAATTTTATTACTAGTATTTTTAGAGAACTTACTGCAACAAACAATGTTTCCTAATTTTGGAAAGACTATTTTGAGAGGCATACTGCTTCATCTTTTTTTACTAGGTTAATTTTATTCTCTATAAAAGTGTTTCTTTTATAAAAAACAGTAAAAATGACAACCTTCAATCTGTCATTTGCAACCACACTCACCATAACCATCGAGCGGTCAATAGCAGACTCGGGCCCAAAACCAGATACTCCGATATCCATGTTAACATCTGCTCCCGATCTGAAGGTCACCCCATTTCCATTTTCAGAGGACTTTACTAGACTACTTAAGCTAAAAAGAAGTAATTGAAACAATGTGCAATTTTTTAAACAACCTTTGGCAACAGTGCACTCTACTCCATACTGCAAACTCTTCCTTAAATGAAGGGCTCGATTCCCACTATGAATTTGCACCTCAAATATGGTAGGACGTTGCTTCAGCTACGTGGAAATGTTAAAGCACATTCCCGAATGGTGGAGATCTGAGAAAGAGCCAACCGGGCACTTGCAGGAATAAAGCCTGGTCCATCCCACAGAGAGAGTTCCAGTCTGACCCGAACGTCCAGTCTGACCCAACGTGCCAGTGGGCACAACCATTTAAACTCTAAAATAGGATCTGCACCCAGGCTTCCAAAGAAGCACTTGATTCAGAAGTTGTGATCTGAAATTACAGCTTTAAGTTCACTACTTTTTGTTTCTGCAGAAAAAGCAAGCTGCACACTGTGCTTATATATATATATATATATATATATATATAAAAAACACCTAACTTATTCACATGGTCCCATCACCCAGGCTTCTAACATCAATATTCCCATACTGAAACTGACCTTGGTAGCTTGGGCAGAGAAGGCAAAAGGGAACCCGTTCTCCGGTAGTGGAAAAATCCTAATGCCGCCAAAGCGGCGATGATGATGATCAGGATGATGGTCAAGAGCACAGCCACCGCTGCTGTCAAAGAGGGGAGAAGGGACCGTATCAGCAGGTGGAAAGGGAAAGGCGCCAGAAGACGTCATGGTGGAAGCAGGGGGTAGAACCACTCATTCTCCCAAGACGGAGTTAAACAGAATCTAGACAGCACTCAAAACTTAGGAGCAGTGCGGCCTTTCCAGGCTGCTCGTGTTCTTAAACTTACTTGTTCCTGGAGGGACACCTTTGGAAAGCCCTATTTCACAGTGCTTTCCCATGTAACCACTGGGACACCTGGAAGTAAAAAGAAGAATGGCTCACAAGCTGTGGCCTTCCTAGGCTTCCATAGCTCTTTACAAGCCCGTCTTCGGGTAGAGAGAGGTTGGACCGAGCAAATTACGTGCAGAAGAGTCAATGTGTCCTGCACGACTTTCCTGTGCTCTGCCAGTGGGTGATGAGCAGAAAGAACAGCAATCAGTCTTTGAAATTCACTTTTGGTGTTGTGACCCTGACATCAAATAAACCTCATGGTGTCACCTTTACTCTATGGAATTCTTCCTTCAAGAGAAAACTAAAAACCACGATTGTATTCTGTCCTCTGACACATATTCATTAAGTATTTTCAGAGACCTCCATTTATCTTGTTCCGTGTTAGAGCTTTCTCCATAATTCTCTTTTTTCCACATCTCTGACCCAGTCTCTGCTCATCACGAGGGCTTGGGCTGGAGCACCACTGCTGACATCCTGTATCCCACAATCCTAGTGTCTTTACCACCTCCAGACGAGTAGGGAAAAAATGGGGACTGCCACTTCTCTAAGCCCTTGTTAGAGCTGGCCCACACTCCTGCAGCATCTCCTGGGGAGGGGGGATGGGAAATGCAGAATCCCTGTGAAGGAGGTGGGCATTTGATCCAGAAGATTCTTATGAACAGTATACAGTTGGAGCAACACTGCCTTAGTTCTCTGTGGAATCTCCCAAGGGAGGGCAGGCTGGCAAAGACGAGAAAATTAGTGAAGTGGCAAGGTTCCTGTACTTGTTTTTCTGGCCACTTGGTCTAAAATTCCCCCAGGACACACAAGGCCTACAGCTCGGACCTCAAGATTCAGACTTACTTGCATTTGGGGAGGTCGTTCTCATCAAAATAGCAACTTCCTCCATACATACACCGGCATGGGGGGGGCATGCTGATGGGACTCTCAATGGCTGCAGAAAGGGAAAGCCATGCATGTGTTAGTCAGCCACACTCGGCAGAGCACCCAAACCATGCACATCTGTTCAGGCCCAGGGTTGGGGTGGGGAGTGTGAGGGGGAGGGCAGCTACTTAGCCTCCCTCTCAAAACATTACCTTCCCCTGGAGGCAGATAAATTTCCTTAATAAGGTTTTTGAAAGGAATGCACATTTGGTGGAAGAAAAGAAGCAATTTACAGCATCTTCCCTCCAAACAGTGGAGAGACACTACACTCCAAAACATACATTAATGTTTAAAAGAAGCTTATGGTAAAGAGATCTCTTAGGACAGTCACGTTCTCATTGGAAATTTTCAGAATTCTCCTCTGCAAACCCAGTTTAACACAAGAGCTCAGTCTGGGGACACCTGGACTTGAACTGAAGGCTCCAAAGCATCACGGACCCATCGAGCAACTGACAGACACACAATGCAGGGACACAGATGTCTGATAAGACAGCTGGCCAGAGCTGTCCTATTTCTTTTAAGTCCTCCAAAACTGTCCTCGCTCTGGGCCCCTGTTCCAGCTCAGCACTCACATACTTCCTGGATGTGCCTGATGGGCTTGTTAGCATTCCCATGTCTCATTCTTAGAAGATGCTCAGTGAGTATTTACTACTTGTGCCTTTACTTAAGGAGTTCAGAGGCCTTCCTGGCTCAGTCCTCAACCTGAAACTCTACTCAAAATTCACTTTATCAGAGAGGCCTTCTTGGAACTCTAGCTAAAGGTAACCCAACTCCCACCCCATCCTCATCCCTCTTACCTTGGCTTTGGTTTTCTCCTTTTGCTTTTACTACCTGACATTATATACTAGGGGTGGGTGAGTCTCTATTTACTGTCCTACTAGAATATAAACCCAACAAGAGCAAATATTCTGCTTTTTCACTTCCATTACCTCCAGAACTAATGCCTAGCATGTAGTAGGCACTCAAATACTTATCAAATTAACTAATTAATATACCAAACCAAGACCCTATAACTACCTGGAATAACTACCGCCATTAGCGTGCTTGCTTTGGTTAAGTTCTTTTAGACAAGAATCTTTCTATAATGCACTTGGCAAAAAATGTAAGTGAAGAAAGTAGTCGACGGGGTGACAATTTGGACAACACCACTCCCAAGTGTGAAATCGCAATATATGTCAGAACCGTCCATCTACCGCAGAGAACAAAGGTCAAAAGCCTGAAATCATTTGTTTCAAAATATTGCTAAATATTGTAAGCTTGCCAATATTTCTCCAGTAGCCTTGGGATGAGAGTGGGGATTCGGGAAGGGAACCAGGGGAAGCAGTTTTCTCTCCATCAGTTCATTCTCTAAACCTGCCAACTTTTCAGCCTGACTGGGAAGAGCCAAAAGGTGGTGCATTGTTTGACCACTTGCTCCCCCTGGTGGCCAAAGGTGGTTAAGCATCTCCCCATCAGCTAAAACTGAGGGATGGGAACCATAAAATGGTCACTAAAACATAAAAACAAGGATGTGAGCCACAAAATGGGCCACTGGTGAACTGCATGATGATTTTTTAAATGTGTGTATTAAGAACTGGACACTAGTTAGGATCACTAGTGGACACCCATGGTTGATATGCTTCTTAATTTGAGAGTCATTGAAGAAAGGTCTTGCCAGGCACAGGTCACCCGCAGTATTTTGGATGAGGAAAAAAACCACTGCATCCTTATTCTGAACTCCGTCTCCCAACAGTGTACAGTGCCTTTTACAATGTGGCCCTTTTCCACTTGCAAAACTCTGGAATGAGCATGCGAGGAAAACAGTGACCCTCTTCTTGCCCTCCCATCTGTACTGGGTGAGGCCCCCCCACCACAGAAACCTAGTTCCCCACTTGAACTCCAGTTACGGCTGAATGGATTCCGGAGCAACTGACATCTGGTATGGAGTAGAGAAAGGATGTGGAAGCCTTATAGAAAACCCACTCTTCCAAATACCTACAAAACACCACAATCGTAGATATGGGGGCACTGGACCTATTCAGATTCTAGCAAGTAATTCTCAGCAATCATTGGAACACCAGTTCTGTTGGGCTTCCTAAGTTCCACTCAGCTCTGTTTGTATTTCCCTGATCTCCTCCCTCCTTCAAGCCACACCTACTCTATCCTGCAAAGGACCCAGCACAGGGATTTTTCAGATTCCCGAAGAAGGTGAAACGCTGGCAGGGAACCTACTGAGGAAAGCAGGGGAGTGTTCCCAAGCCCCCGTGGCTGCCCAGGCAGTGGCGTTACCTGCATTACAATCAGTGCTGCTCCCCGTGATGAAGGCGGACCCTTGGGGGCAGGCACAGCTATACCCTCCAGGTCTCAGGAGGCAGAGGTGACTGCAGACATTTTTACAGCGGTTGGGCACTGGAAAGCACGTGAAAACAGTGGTTAGGGTCCGAGGAGGAAATGAGAACGTCAACCAAGGATCCGCTCATCAACTGAGTTGGGGCCCTTCCATCCTACTCCTGTACCACTCACATTTCTCCTGGCATTACCTAGCTCTGCCCTTGCCCTGGCAGGTGTGGAAGGTAGGTGTCTAGTCCGCTGCATGACCTCAAAAACAAGTCAATGCAAAGTAATCTGAGATAGTTCAAAAGACCAGTAAGACCCTATTATTATGTCAAGATTTCTCATTACCATAGATCATAATGTACCCAGATCCAAAGTTAGATATGATTTCCACCCCACCCTCATAGAAGGACTTTCTTCTGGACTTCTTTGGTTCTCCTACTTGCAAGACAAGGGAACTTAAAGCTGTGATTATCAGAATCACCTGAGAGCTATTTCACCACTATTGATGCCCAGTCACAGAAATTCAGATTTTAATTGGTCTAGGATACAACACAAGTGTTACCATTAAAAGCTTCTCAAGTAATTCTGGAGTCTTCTGAACTCTATCCTAGCCTATATTATGAGGTCTCCAAGATATAGATGATCTCTAAATTCCTTCACAGACTAGTATTCTGTGATCCTGATTCACTATCATCTAATATGGAATCACACACAAGGCATGGCTATAAAATCGTAAACCACTTCCCAAAGACTCACACAAAATCTGCCCATTTCTTCGGCTCTCTAGAGCAGAACTTTTCCAAGTTGAATGTAATACAAATCACCTAGGAAATTGGACTCCAAAAGGTTGGGTGAGGCCTGACTGTCTTGCACTTCTCACCAACTCCTGTAAGATACCAGTGCAACCGGTCCATGCCCACTCTTGTGTAGGGCCTGGAACAGGACTTTTCCAAATGTGGTTCCTTTACCAGCAACATCACCATCAGTTGAGAACTTATTTGAAATGTAAATTTTTGGCCATCTCAGGTCTATTAAATCAAGAAACCCGTCAGGTGGGGCCCAACAAGCTCTCTAGATGATTCTGATACATGCTCAAATGTGAGAACTACTGGTGCTGAGTAAATGCTAATCTGACACAGCTGGGCTACATCTCCGGCCTACACAGTAATCAGGGCTCTCTTAAGGGGGCCCAGCTGACTCCAGATTTTCCTCTAACTCCTAGGTAGCCTTCTCTACAAAGGCAGAGAGAGGGCTCACCATGTGTACTGTGCTCTCCCCTCCTGTCTTCAAAACTGCCCAGGATGAGAGCCCCAGCCACATGGAAGACATAAGGGCTATTGTATCAGTGGGGTTCCTTATAAGTGAGAGGAAAATAAAACCTCTTTATACAGTTTTGGAGACTAACTGATGTAACCATCTGTCAGAATTAACACTTGAAGAGAGAATCTTATAGATTCTTATAGAGCTTAATAAAAGTTGATTTCCTTTCCTCTCTTCAAGAATTTCCCTTCCAGGGCACGTGGGTGGCTCAGTCGGTTACACATCTGCTTTCAGCTCAGATCATGATCCCAGAGTCCAGGGATCAAGCCCCAGGTTGGGCTCCCTGCTCAGCAGGGAGTCCGATTCTCCCTCGGACCTTCCTGTTCTCGTGCTCTCTCTCTCTCTCTCTCAAATAAATAAATAAATCTTAAAAAAAAGAAGAAGGAGAAGAATAATTTCCCTTCCCTTTCACCTTACTCCATTCAGCAATGAAGGATGAATTAGAACATCGCTAATCTGATGAAACAGGACCCACAACTAAGAAAATGGGGAAGACGGGAGGCGGTAGCATATGACTAACAATTTTAAACTAGGCTCCCATAGCTCAGGATAACATGACTCACCTAGCCTTGGAATTTTAAGGGTATGTAACACCGACCATATCCAGGAAACCTGTTGTAACCCACCTGACCCCAAGCAGGATTTTGATGCCTGCTGGATTCTGTGGCCTAGAAGTATAAACCTGCAATTCCAATGAGGACTGAAATATTTTTACTTCATGTCTGCTGGTGAGGTACATAATTGCATCTGACCTCCAATTTTATCTTTCTTTGGTCAAAATGGTTAACACACACACAACCCTTTCATGTACATAGATCAGACTATTATAATCCACTACCACTTTCCAACAATAAAGCCATTAATTTGAAATAAGGTTTCCAGATAATAAGGAACATCTTATTCCAAGGTTGGTGTTACCTGACCGATCATATCTGTGTTGATGGAAGATTCGAACTTGAGTGAGCCACGGGTTCACAATCAGCATTTTCTCTTTCTCATCTCGCCCAAATTTATCTTGCTTCCACACTTCTCCCTTATGCTTAGATATCCAGTAAAACTGGCCTTCAAAGATGTCCAGACTATATGGGTTCATTGCTATTTACCCACAGAGGAAAGCCAAAGCAAAACAAGGTTATTGAATAGAAAATACCCTACCCCTCTTTTATATCAGATGTCATTATGCTTGAATTAATCCCTAATACAACATTCAGGCAGACTTTCTGTACTGTGACCACAGAAGTGTGCAAAGTTGGCAGATCAAGATGACAGATGTTGAACTAGATTAATGCCTACTGGTTGATGGCAATTACAGAGAACCTGCCCACTTTCAAGCTTCTGATTTAATTTTATGTTTGGACAACAATTTGGATGGCAAGGATTCTATTTTTTTTTCCTTTGAACATAAGACACCGCTTATCACACAGAGCTAACAGGTACTGGATTGTTGCAGTTCTTCAGAAATCTGGAGAAGAAAACAAAATGCTTCTCTCCTTCTAGATGTTTCTAGTTGTACAGAATAAGCAACTGAGCATAATAAAAACAAATGGGTCTGGAAGTGGTTAGACATGGGTTTCCATTGGTACACCGGAAATGCTACTCTATCAGGCCAACTTAAGAGGGAATTCAGTCATTTCACTATCTGTTGCTAAAAACACCTCTTAAAAATTATGTTAAAAGGAAAAAAACCTTAATCATTGCTAATGGATTCATTTGCATTTAAATGAGCAGCTGGGGAATTGGAAGGAGTGTGATAGCTAAGAAACTAGATAAACCTAGATCAGGGCAGACACTAGAAATGTATTTCTTGATTACAGAACATATTAAAATCTAACCCATTTCTAACCTGCATTTACAACGATTCTCCTATCAGTCCCATCATGTTTTATAGTTTCAATATTGTTCTCCTTGAAGTCACACCAGTAGATCCGGTCATCATTCAAATAATCAATAGCAAGGCCTGTTGGCCAGCCAAGGTCCTCCTGCACCAGGGTTTTCCGATGTTGTCCATCCATCCAGGCAGACTCGATTTTAGGTTCTCTGCCCCAATCAGTCCAGTACATAAGCCTGTAACAGAAGGTTTTCTCTTTTTAATATTTCATCTAGTGAGACTTCTCCACCAAAGCAGAGCATGACCTTCCAGCAGGGAAATCTGCTGTGTGTCATAGAGATCTGGGTGCTAAGTGATGCGGTTTTTGCACTTTACTCTAGAAGACAGGGTGAGAAAAGGAGGAGCCAGTGCATCTGTGGTCTATCCTTCTTGAAAACTTCCTCCATAGTGATTGCCCAGCCCTGTTTGAGTATATATATTCAGACACTTTAAAATGTATGATCACAAAAGCTGTTCATTCTTCATAAAATATTTATTGAATGCCTTCTGTGTTAGCAGCACTATTCTGTGTTTGACATGTATCAGAGAATAAGGATTCCAATTTTAAAATGCATTATTTTGCATCCAATTAATAATTATAGAACTGCACAGACCAGGGATGGCACTATTTCAAATACCTGGAAGGACCAGACAGGAGACATAAATGAGTGGAGCACTGCAGTTACAAACATCAAGTGATGGTGAGAACAAAGTCCTGTCTAGAAGTTCCAGGCAATGCTACAGCAAGAAAGGCATCCCTACTGGGGTACCCGGGTGGCTCAGTTGGTTAGGAGTCCACGTCTAGACTTTGGCTGAGGTCATGATCTCAGGGTTATGAGACAGAGCCCTGCATCAGGCTCTGCACTGGGCATAAAACCTCTCCCTTTCCCTCTCTAGGTAAAGAAGTCATTACCTACATAGTGTTATCAGTTGTTCTGATTTTTCAAGCCAAAAACATAGCCTAAACATTTTTTTTAAATGTTAGTAACTAAATTTTAAAAACCCTAAAACTCTGCTTAGTTCAAGTCCAATCTGTCTATAGGCCATATTTAGGCGACCAGCCACCACTCTGCAGTCTCTAGTCTCAATCAATCATCAGGTCAAGACCGACCCTTAAATTGAGAAATGTGTGAATTTTAGACAAACTGGGCTATGGAAAAAATGTGACCAGAGGCCCTCCCCTTATGCAGTATCAGTCTGAGGCTTGGGTGGTTCTAAAAGATCTTTAGGGAATACTGTAATTCTTTAAGTTAGTAATAGATGCCACTCCAAATAGTCCAAGGACAATTTCAGTCCAATTAGGAAAAAATAACTAAGACAGAAATTTTTGACAATCCACTGGAAAACATCTAGAACATGAAGGACCCCTCCGAGTACTTACCCTAATTTAGGATTCACAACCACTGCAGCTGGTTGATCCAGTCCAGTGGAAATCAGCCACTTTCTGTACCTCCCATCAAGTTTAGCCACCTGGATCCGTTTGGTCTTGGCATCTGACCAGTAAATATGCCTGAATTTAAAGGAACAAAGTTAAACATCTAAAAAAGTCTCAACGGATCACTTCTGGGGGAAGAGGTTTAAAGATGAGAGCCTTCAGTTTGGAAGATGGGGCCAACAAGACAACTACTTAGATAACCAGTGGTCAGAGCAGAGTTTTCTTCTCTGGGGAATGCTCCGATATCTTCCACCAAGGGTCTTTGGAAAGTTACGAGTGGAAGCGTAAGGAGTAGAGGGGGGACTCCTGCCTAATCAGCCAGCGTCAGCGATGATGATGAACTCACATCTGACATTGCTATGAGACATGCACTGCCAGGTGGAAGTCATAAGGCACAGCTGAGCTGGCCAATTCCGACTGCCCTGGGAGCCTGCTTCTGCTAAGCGAAGAGCGCCACTGGCATCAACAGCAGTCCAGCATCAGCTCCAAGAATAAGTGGAAATAGCTTTTCCAAAGTAACATTCAGCAAGGCCATCCTGCCCTGTTGCACTATCCTGCAGGTCTCAGTCCCGTACGAACAGAGAGATCTCCATCAGTTTCTTCACGCACTCGCTCATGAAGGCTAAGAAAGAAGTGAAACTTCAAACATGAATTGCCTGGTTGATTTTCAGAAGGAAGTGCTAAAGTCTAGAGTTTTAAGTTACTGACTCTCCAAGGCCCTGATTCCTGACAGAAAACGCTGAAATGAGTGCCCTGATAGCCTGTGGGCATAGCAGGGACCTAATTAACTTCTTCAGAGACGCTCAAGTCTTCCAGAAGCACCAGACAAGTTTGTTAAAAGGTGAAAATTAATTTATGCTGTAAATGACTCTCCATTATCCCAGAGGGCAACAAGCCCCTGAGCCTTTCCTCTCAAACATTTTTTCATTATTCCTTCATTTTCAAGGACATGGGGAATTCAGTGAATGTTTGCGCTCAGATCCTAATGCAATCCGTATCCCATAAATGTCACTCCTGATGCAAGGCTCTTTCTTGAAGAAGGAGCTTTTGAACTTTTCCACATCAGTTCAAATCTCCTGTATCCTACTTAAGATTCATATTTAGGGATCACATAAAATGTCTGGCTCTGGTCTCTGGAGTTCTAGAAGATCTGAAAGAGCAGAACAAAGCTGACACCACTATGAACTCAAAATCAAAACATTTAACAGGAAAGGCAAATTTCCAATCTGCTCAGACAAAACAGCCCTGCTGAAAACACAAGATGTGGATTGCTGCCCCTCAAAATAATTACCACAGAGAAAAATGTTTCATCTCAACTGCCTTGCTGGTAGGACTGGAGGCTGTTCCACTTCCTCGCAAAATGAATAGTGCTGCCATACTGAGAGTTCTGATCTGGGAATCCAAAACTCTGTTGCCAAGAACGCTCTCCTGGATGTAATATGAGATCTTGACCTTGGTGCTCTCCCAAACCTTTTCATGGCATCCACAGAATATAGGAAATGATAATGTTTATTTGACACCTTGGGATAAGCAGAGGTGACTGAGGGAGCTAGATACGGCAAGCCCAGGCATCACACAGTTGCACCAGCGCTGAGGGCTACCCTTATCTGGACCAGCTTAACTCACTGCCATGACAAGCTGTAGGGGGTCTGGCCAGGATAACAGAAGAGACAAGAGGAGAATGCCGCTAAACTTACCTTCCAACCCAGTCCACTGCTAATCCATCCGGTTGCATTATGGATTTCAGGTTCAGGTTAACTTTTGACACAAGATTATTAGTACCAGATTCAAAGTTGGGGATGTAGGCACGTTTGATAGCTCCAAAATCAGAGCCATGCCCTAGCACAGTATAATATATGACACCTGCAAGACACACAGTTGAGTTTCATGTTAAGAACATCAGGGAAGGGAGGAAACTGGGGTCTAAGCAGGTCAACTATTGTTCATTTACTGACATCTCTACTTCCTCATTGTTCCTATAAGACAAATAATTCAATTATACCGATCTGATCAAACCTCAGAACATCATACTTGAGCTACTACTAGCTACAAATACTTCAACTGATAGCTTACTGATACTGACTTGGGTCTACTTCAAAGGTAACTTACTAAAATACATTTCAGCCAAGAGCCTGTATTTATTCTCATTAGAATCAAGTTCTAGTTTCCAAAATGAAATGTATAAATAAGCCAGAGGAAGGCTAGTCAATAACTTGCAGTAAAGGAGCTATGTAGATGAGAAGTCCTATTTTGTGTAGAGAACAAAGGACAGTGGACAGCAGGCATCTTAAAATGCACAGGAAGACTGCAACTTTTAAGATGGACTTTTTAAGGAAAGATATATTTTCCTAGGTGTTTGCCATTCTTGAAAAGTTTACTGTACCGTGTAAATGAGTGTGAAAACACAGCCATAATAAATCTTACATAGCATAGTTACTGATAGTTTGCAAAACATTTTCACACCTGTTATCTCATTTGATCTTCAAAGAACTCTCCAGGGAGGCAGGCAGACAAGATTACTGTTCTTATTTTACAGTTAAGAAATGGAGAACCAGAGAACTGTTATGATCGTTACAATTAGTTAGTTATAAAGCTCAGTACGTGAGGGAAACAGGCATCGAAAATGAGTTTTCTGATTCCTGCCCCATTACCATCTCCCACACACGCCAGAGAGCCATGAGAGACTCAATGATAAACATTTTCGTATTTTCATTCACTGAACTAAAGTCCTAAAGCAACCAGCACACACACTGTTGGGTCAGATGCTGGGTGAGATGTTGGGTCAGATGGTAGCCCTGCAGAGTCAAATTAGATGCAATCCTATCTTCAAAGAGCTCATGGTTAAGGTACAGGGAGAAAATGATGTGGATGGCTATAACTCAATGTAACATGTGCTTTAGTAAAAGCATGTATAAAACCCTACAGGCTCACCCAGTGAGCAATTATGGAACTGTGCCCAGGAAGGGTTATAGAAGGTATCAGAGGAGGGGGACATTTGAACTTAGTCTTTGAAGTCTGAGTAGAAATTCTGAAGGGTACAGGGATAGGGGAGAACAATCCCTTCATGAGCAGAGACGAAGAGATATTAAAGAAAGGGATATGAGGTGGTCCTAAAAGGATAGTCCTCATAGATGGGAGAAGGTTTGGTTGAAAGTTGAGAAAGTTCCACTGGGACACATGGCCAAATTAAGGCATCCTGAGCACGCTGGATAGGAGGAGTTCTATCCTCCACTCATGCAACAAAATTCACTCACTAAAAAACAGATGCCCCAAAGTTTAACACCTTATAATTCAATTAATTCAATTAATATCAGTGGCAGCTGCCAAAGTTCATACTCACTGAGACCTATGCCTTCAGGGTCCCAATCATAATCAAGAGCCTGAATACGTTCTTCGCCTTCAAGATAATCTGAGAACCTCTCAGATGAGAGATTGTATTTTCGAATTCGTACGTTTTCAGGCAGTAGCAACAAAGGAGGGTTACCTGTAAAAAAAAAAAAGACAAGGGCTGTTATATTTCTTTGAATTCTATCTGAACTCGTTTTTAAAATGAAGCAGATATAAAATAGTAAGTATCCTCCCACCTTTAAAAAAACACAAGTTTTTATAGGAATCTGACTACCTCTGCTAATCAACAGAACTAACGACTACCAACTGGGGTGTGCAAAATCTGTGACTGAACATTCTTGTCTCCATTTTCAGGTGGAAAGCTAGTATTTCTGTTAGGGATGTTATCACTTCTTTATTCTTTGTCCTCTGTAGGTAATGGTTTAGAATAAGACAGGACTGAGACCCCCAGACAGTGTCCTCTTTTCCCCTGATTTTTTGCCCTTATTCACTGACAATAAAACAGACAAGATAGCAGACAATTTCATGGAAGAAACACAGTATGTATAGTGATCTAAAAGTTTAGTAGGATGTCCTCATTCCTTACTCTTTACTGACAGATTTTATGATTCTTTTAGCAGGTAATTGGCTCCACGACTCAATTTATCTCTCAGCTAATGACAAAAACAGCTTGTTCTTTTCTCACGCAAAGCATCTATTTCAATGGTGACTCATCCTGAGGTGCACGGTCTATAATTTTAAAATTTAATTTACTAGCATAATGTCAATCGAATCTCATTTAAGTAACTTTTGAAAGTTCACTTTATGTATTTCTTCTGTCTTGGTGTTGTGTTTTATATGACCATGAACATTTATTTCAGTCATCTCCTTAGTTAAAAGGAGTTAGTTAACTAGTTTTTAATTTGCTGCCTAATTACCAGACCAACTGCTCAAATGCCTTTACCCGAGTTTTCATTCACTGTCAAAATGTTTCCGGGGGGGAGGGGGTAAAACAATTTAAGGATGCCAGTCAGATGTATGCTTTAAAACCCAATTTGTATGAAGAAATTGGACAGCCATTTTACCCTTAATTTGCGAAGTAAAATGTTATTTCCGTATCTTCCATATCATGTTTTTTAAACTCTAGCACAAACTTCAAATATCTAAGACTCTTAAAGACCTATACCCCTTGACGGGGATATCCTGATTTAGATCAGACCTCTGGAAATTTGGACTATATAATACTTCTGCCACGTAGTCTTTCTCTTTTGTCATTTCTATCTAGTACTTACTACTGCCTTCTATCTGGCCTGACTCTCAGATACCAGCACTAACCTAAAATGCAGAACTAGTGATTGAAGTTATAAATGAGCCGGACTCCCTCGGACTCCCTCCATCTGTGATCGGCAGCCCATGAACAATAAAAAAGATTTATCAACAGAATGTCCTTGATTTGCCCTGACTGAATGTGACTGTTTTTTGTGATCCATCCTGAATCACAGAGCCTCAAACCTTGATCTTGGAGTGGGAGCTGGAGGGCTTCATTAATTTCCTTCTGTTGACCACCACCCTCTAGGCAAGCTTTTGTTGTCTGAATATTCTGGAAGGCGACATCTTGTTCACTTTTTGAAGTTTTATCAAGGCGGACAAGAGCCTAAGCCCAGAATAATAAACAATACTGACTTCTATTTTAATTCCTACATATCTGTTGTGGTATTGCAGTTATTGTTTTAATCTGGCAGGAGAGGAGAGAGAAGTGCCTGGATGGGCATTGGAAGAGAAGTAGCTGGTGAATTAAAAATAAGACTCTTCGGAGTCTGAAGTTCACTTTCTGGTATATTGTACTCATCAGCATTTAGTTCTCTGAGAGTCAACTGATTAATCCCAACATGAACCCATCATACCATCAGCTGCGCATCGTTTTCCATACTGGTCACTCACAGACCTGAAGCCTTCGGCACAGGAGCACTCATAACTTCCTTTGGTATTCTGGCAGTTCTGGGGACAAACCCCAAATTGCTCACATTCGTTGATGTCTGCAGATAAAATAAAAGCAAATATGCAACATCTGCTCCCAACCATTACTTTGAGGCCCTGCTTCTATTTAAATCCAAAGTCATAAGCAACGAAGCCAGAGAAGGCTGCAGATGAAGACAGGCAATGGTGCGATCATTTGTGGAGCACTTCCTAGGCTTCAGACATTGTTTCACATGCTTTTCATTTTTGTGCCTCATTTAATTCTCCAAAATGACTCTGCAATATGGACTATGCCTAAACACAAAGTCCCAAAGCTAATAAGCAATGAAGACAGGGTTCAACTACAATAGAGTGACTCTGTGCAATAGCAAAGCAAAACATTCACTTTTGGAAAGCAGCTGGATGTTGGTGTTGTTCGGTATACCACTTCCTTGGCCTAACTAGCTTCAGGAAAGGGATTTGTTCATTCGGTTTCTTCACTGAGTTCTTAAGCTTCAGCTTCCGAAAGAACTCTCTCAGTCATCTGAGCATGACACATCATGAGTTAGAAAGAGCAAATTCCAATAATGAAATCCTACTCATTCCTTACCATCTTGATAAGCTACCTTCCAACTCCATACCTTAGATCTCACTTATGTCTGGCCTAAGTAGGTGTGTAATATATATGTGCTATTGGACTTTGATGAAGAAAGTAAAACTTATAAAAATCTGATCTCTCACACTGATAAAATAAGCAGGCATCACTTCTTAACGCTTGTGAATCTTATCAATTCCGCAGACATTACTGCCTAGCCATCTGCTAGGGACTGGCAAGAGAGCATGGAAAAAGGTAACTGGCATCCCTGAGCATTGCTTTCTGTTTCTTTTCCATGACCCAAGAAATTAACGAGCAAAATCTTTACATCGGTCATCACAGGTTATATACATCTTGAATTACAGCTTATACTCTCATTCAGAACTGATCATCACCCTCTAACAGTAGTAATTATTTGTGCACTTAAGTATTTTAATGAACTAGAACTAAGAGTTTAGCCCCATTAAAGGAATTAAACAGTGGTTTAAGAAAAGGGAATGAGTAGAGAGCCTGACATATGAGCATCTCCTAATGGGAACTGGAGGAAATATACTTACCGTCACAGGAGTTTCTGTCCGACATACTGGCTTTGAACCCGGGTCTACAGGAGCAGATAAAGCCTCCTTCACTTAACTGTGTACAGTTTTGTTCACACAGATTCTCTGCACATGATCTTTCTTTTCCTGTATCTGGAAAAACAATCTTAGCATTACAAATGAAAGGTATAAATCTACCTACAGTCTACTGTAAGACATCTCAAGATAATCCTTTCCATAAGTCTTTGTAGAAGATTGAAAGCTTCTGTATATTCAGGTATCTGGTAATGGGGTGAATGTCATTTATATAATTGTATATAATGTTAGATCCTTGAGGCAATCTTCCCATTATACTCAGCACTGCCAGACTTCCCAGAGCATCCAATTCCAGAGTCCGGAACTATGAAGTCTGGGGCTCTTTACAATTGTAACCATCTGCTCCATAAATATTTTATATATATATATATATATATATATATATATATATATATATATACACACACACACACACACGAAATAGGGATTAAGATATATGTAATATATATATTATATATATCCTGTTATGTGTGTAATAAAGAACAATGGTACAGTTTAGAGTAACATAACAAACAGGAGGAAATTATAATGTTATAAGAAGACTGACTGAGATATGTGTACACATATCAAGTGTTGGCCAGGGCACAGTAAAATGCATATAGTTATCAGTCATCCAACTGCTGTAAGAACCATAAAGTGGCACACATGGAAAGGAATTTTGCAACAATGTGTACGAATCAAGGACTTTAAAAATACTCACTTTATTATACGGTTATTCTACATTTTCCCTCAAAAAGGAATTAAAAAATGTGTACTATGATTTATGTTTAAGGATTATAAATTGTTGATAAAATTCTGAAAACAACTTGAACAATTACAGTTTACTGTGTTTTATCAAACCCAAGTAAGACACCATTGATGCCCTATTTTATATAATGCTAAAATAGAAAAACTCTGGACTTACACTCTGGCATGTTATCAATTGAAGAACTATTCTTGTTTCAGAGATGTTTAAATGTGAAAATAAACATGCATCTTACAATCAATGAGTTATGATTTGAAATGATACTATGACATGGAAAATATAACAAAAATGGAGGGAAAGATAGTAATACTAAATATAGAATATATCTTTAAATTTTTTAATATTAAGAAATGATTTTTGCATATATATGTGCAAAAAAAGACAATGAAGTACACTGAACTTAAGATTAGTTCTCTCTTAGTTATGGGATCAAGTGATTTTTTACTTTTGATCATTAATATATTTTGTGGATTTTATAGCTTTCATAATACAAATAAAAAATTTAACAATGGTTCATTTTTATAGGGCTTATGTGAATGACCCTTGTTATCTGTACTATTCTGGGGTCCAGAAACCCCAGGGCAGACTTTTAACATTTCAGACTCCATCCTCACACGTCACTGCTCTTCACTGCCCTGAGTTCTTATCTCTGCCAATATCTGTCAAAGCCATCTGGCTTTCATTTTTGTTATTACTGTAAGTTTGCTTCTTCTATCCTGAGTCTCCATCTACCCTCAAACCTAGATCTTACAAGGAAGCAGACAAAGATGAACATACCTAATGAGTGATAATGGAGGCCAAGGAGTGGGAAGGGTGGTGATTATCCCCATAAAGGATTTAAGCTTTATCTGCGTTTCAAATGAAATATCTCTTGGTCACGGGCTTCTGAATATTTTAGCCAATGAGACTGTTGTATCTCCTGCTCATTTCTTCCAAAGCAAAATACTTATATCTATCTGTCTCCTACAGTAGGAAATGAGGATCCTTAAAGGATATGATGACTATTTAAGTATATATGGTTTGAATAGACTAAAAACATTGAGTTTCAAAAAAGAAAAATAATCACAAAATAAAGCACAAGAGCATTCAATAGAATGCTGCCCTTGGAGCTCAAATTTCAAAGCCATAAACATGAAAACCTTAGTTTAGCTCTTAAGAACTACACATTGCTAAATAAATCTATCCAGATTTTTTATTTCTTCCAGAGTCAGTTTCACTGTTTTCTGGCTTTCTAAGAATTTGGTCATTTGTCTAATTTATTGACATAAAGTTTCTCATACTATTCCCTTATTATCTCCTAAATTTCTGTAAGGTTGGTAGTGATGTCTCCTCTATAATGTTAATAAATATGACCTGTTTTATTAACTTGGATAGCCTTTAGAAAGTTACATAACCTCTTTGGGTCTCATTTGTATAATTAGACTCTATAATCTTCTCCCAGCTCTAAAATCTACAACATGACTAAAGATCCCAGGAAATAAACATTTCTGGACTAAGTGCCCCCCTCACAGAGTTATACTCTTATGAAGAAAGAGTCCTTCAAACAAGAGCAGAAACCATACAACACTGTAAGATTCTTCCTCAAATATGAGGAACTTTTAACTTATTTCAATAACAATCACCATCTTAATCCACAAACAACAGATCATATCCAAACCCAAACATATGACACTCTAAAAATATTAGTATCTTTCCTTTCCTGATTTTAAAATACTTTTTAAAAAGCAAACGTATGCACTGAATATCAGAGATCCTGTTTAAATAGAAGAAAGAAGAGAAAGGGAAAAGAAAAGAAAGGCAAGGGGATTTTATTTTATTTTATTTTATTTTTATTTATTTATTTATTTGACAGAGAGAGAGAGAGATCACAAGCAGGCGGGGGGGGGGGGGGGGGGAACAGGCTCCAAGCAGAGAGCCCGATGCAGGACTTGATCCCAGGACCCTGAGATCATGACCTGAGCAAAAGGCAGAGGCTTAACTCACTGAGCCACCCAGGTGCCCCAAGAACTGGTATTATTAAATAAGAATTCTATGTTTCAAATTATCGACCCACAGCAGTTAAGACTGATACACTATCACATATTCACTTAATACCTAAAAACATGCTATTTCTGTACCTTAAATTAATATCTATGCTACTTATTTCTGTAAATAAGTCCTGCTTTTAATCAAATGTTATTTGAATTAAAAGGACTATAGTCAACTGTAAGCTTTTTAAATGGCTAACTAAAAGAGGAACTAAGGTTTGACCCAATCCCAACTAGAAAATACTCCAAACTCTTGGAACAGCTTACTTATCCGTCTCAACACCAGAACTCAAATCTAACACCCAGTTTTGCAAATCCTGTCATGATGATGCTTTTTAAAATATTTAATCAGTCACATTGCTATGTCAAAAATTCCAAGCCCCACTAGGCAAGTGCGTAAAATAAAGAACAAATCAATGCATTAATGATCAATTATTTACCCTCCTTTGCAATTCACACAGGAGAAAAGTTGCCTGGAAATCACTGGGAAGCCTCAGGAAAAAAAACCACTAAAGCCCAAGAAGTTAAAAAATATGTGGACCTAAGATGACTAAGTCATGGGCTCCTAGAGTCTGAAGAACTTTTTTTTTCCTATGAAGCAAGTGAGGCCAGGAGAGGTCAGTTGATGCCCAAAGGGGCACAGGTAGTGGCCAAGGAAACTAGAGGCCAGCTCTCATCATCTGGAGTCACAGGACTATTCAAATTCAGCCTCTACCACTCTGTATGACCTCAAGCAACTTCTTAAGCTCTCTGAGATTTATTTATTTATTTATTTATTTATTTATTTTTTAAGATTTTATTTATTTATTTGACAGAGAGAAATCACAAGAGAGGCAGGCAGAGAGAGAGGAAGGGAAGCAGGCTCTCCGCTAAGCAGAGAGCCCGATGTGGGACTCGATCCCAGGACCCTGAGATCATGACCTGAGCCGAAGGCAGCGGCTTAACCCACTGAGCCACCCAGGCGCCCCTCTCTGAGATTTATTATACGGATAAGACGTAATAGTAGCAACCCAGTGGGGTTTGTTTGAGTGACAAATTAGATAATGTATGTGCAAGAATTTCGTAACAGCTCTAAAGGACTAAAAAGGTGTGAATTATTAACATGCCATTCCAACATTTCCATCACAATACTGAACTAGAACCACTCCTCGATTGTGTTCCTTATCTTTTTCCTACACAAAGTAGTCCCTCTACTTTAAAAATAAATGTTCCTCCTGAGGTCCCCTGTGACAACCCCATCTTTATCGACTCCCCTTAGAAGCTTTTCCCCTTAGTGCCAAAGGATACTGCATTTGGCTTAAGGTGAAAAAAATATGCAGACTAGTAAACAAAATACATAGTTTTAAGGTGCTGGGAGGCACCTAGTTAACTGGGAGGAGATGCTCTGGAGTTACGTAGATCAGAGTTTAAATCCTCAGCCTCCTGATGGCAAAAAGACATGCAGGTTTTTCGTACCTGCAAGCCAGTTCCCTCATACCTGGCTAGCACAGCTGGTGAAGCATCTAACTCTTGGTTTTAGCTCACGTCATGATCTCAGGGTCGTAAGATGGAGCCCCACGTCATGCTCTGCACCTAGCATGGAGTCGGCTTGGGTTTCTCTCTTCCTCTTCCTCTGCCCCTCCCCACCCCCATTCTCTCTCCCTCCCATATTGTTTTAAAAATTCGGTAAACATGGGGCGCCTGGGTGGCTCAGTGGATTGGGCCGCTGCCTTCGGCTCAGGTCATGATCTCGGGGTCCTGGGATCGAGCCCCGCATTGGGCTCTCTGCTCCTCAGGGAGCCTGCTTCCTCCTCTCTCTGCCTGCCTCTCTGCCTACTTGTGATCTCTCTGTCAAATAAATAAATAAAATCTTTAAAAAAAAAAATTCGGTAAACATACCCAGCTCATAGGTTGTTACAAGGATAAAATGAGATACAATGAAATACAATAATAAATATTTACTTACTGCAGCCCGTTTCATCAAAATGGTCACCGCAGTCATCAACATCATCGCATACAAGATACTGTGAAATGCAATGTCCATTGCTACACTTAAATTCGTTTTCTGTACAAGGTCTAGAGGTTGAAGCTAAACCTGTAATTTAAGAACAAAAGTTCAAGTCAAAGTCAAAACTTTCTCTCTTCTTTGGAACAAGATGCTTCCCTGTGTGGCAGACAGTTATTGCTCACAGGTAAGCCTGTGCTTCCCTACATTTCCCAGTCTCCCTTGCAGTTGTGTTGGGACCATGTGACTAGTTCTGGCCAATGGCCTATGAGTAGGAAGTGATATGTGTCACTTCCGGACTGAAGCAATTAAAGCTCCTGTGTCTCCTGCTTTGGTAACCTTGGAAGCCATGGGTTTCAGGTGGCACAGCTACAAGTCGGAGGGGCTGGGCAACCTGCACTGGCCTTTTACTTGGGTGAGAAGTCAGTCTTCATAAGGTACCACCACTGAGAGTTGCAAATCTGTTGGGTGCAGAGGTGGTATGAGATACCCTGAAGAGTATATATGTAAGGTACTTTCGTAATAAAAATCTAAATTATGGGGCACTGTCTTCACGGTCAGGAGGTAAGCAATGAGGAAAGAAATATTAGAGATAGGAAAGATGGAGACCCATATTATGCAAAGGCAAAGCCTTTGGTGAGTATCACTTTGGAAAAATTAGAAAGCAGATCACCTGCTTGTTGAACCTGTCAATCTAGGGAAAGAGGTGAGAAAACGGGATGTTAGTAGTGTGCATTGCTTGCCATTACCTGAGTTTGGCAGGGGAGTATCAATCAGAGAAAAGTTCAGGAAGAGCCGGCTGATTTATGAGCAGAAATGAAATAAAGCCCAGCAATTTGATGTGTGGGAAAAGCTGACTCCATTTAGATCCTGAACAGTGAGATGCTGAATTTAGAAGGCTTTGAGACACAAATAACCAGTAAAACCTCTGAGTTGGATGAAATAACGGCCCATCTATTTTTCTAGATGGGCTGAACGTAACCGACGATCAGTTGAGACAAAGGTGCGTGAGAAAAACAAAGATATAAAAAGCAGATTTGAAAGCTATGTCTCAGAAGAAACACCAGAGCCCACTGGTCCTCTAGAACTGTTATAGGCTGGAGAATGCGATGAGTCTCTCATTCTTTCTTGCCCAATGGGAATCTATTTCTATTACGCTTCCCCTGATCTACCACTATCTCTTAGGGGCAGAGGGGCATAAATAAAACTTATTTATTAGTTTATATTTCTTCAAACCAAGAGGAACTTTGTATGCAACTGACAGCAGGACTGAAGCCTATCACACAGGACTCCTGGATTTCAGTTACTGAATAGGATTATGAGTCATGCCCCTTGGGGAGAGGTTCGGGGTATTCTATGCATGGGAAGAAAAGTATAAACGGATTCTTAGTGACACAAGGGCAAACTGTGGTAAAACCACTGGTATTCATTGAAAACCCATGCACTTCCCTGCAGTTAGATTGTGACCAGTTCCAACCAAAGGACCACAAGCACAAGCAAGACCTAACTTCCATGACCAGGAAAATACAAATCTGTGTGCCTCCTTCATTTCTCTCTTCTCCTGCTTCGGCAAGCTTGAAGACTATGTGTCGCAGGTGGCATACTTACAGGACAGAGAACTACCTGACCTTCATCAAACTTTACATCAACCTCTGCTCCCGGGGCGCCTGGCTGGTGCAGATGGTTGGGCATCCAAGTCTTGGTTTCAGCTCAGGTCATGATCTCAAGAGTTGTGGGATCTAGCCCTGCAGTGGGCTCTGTGCTGAGCGCAGAGTCTGCTGGGGTTTCCCTGCCCCTCTGTCCTTCTGCCTCACGGTCTCTCTCAAATAAATCCATCTTAAGAAAAAAAATTCAACTTCTGCTACTTTAAGCCACTGAAATGTTGTGGTTTGTCTATTTTGATGGCAAGCAGTGATACCTCTAACTCACATCCAATTCTTTGGGAAGAGTAAGCTTACTGCCTCTTTTATCCACTCTCAAATTTGACCACATGCTCCAATTGTCTTGCTCCATTAAAGAAAAAAAGAAAGAAAGAAAAGGCAATAGCAGTAAGGGAAATGGAAACAGAAGGGGAGAAGGCAAAACCTGCTCAAAATTTTTAAAATGTCCTACTTCTTGGTTTTCATCCTTTTGTGCCAGGACCCAAATAAACCTAGTAACAATGGTACAACCATAGGGTTACCTCTGCCAAAAAAACACAAAAAAACCCTAAGTACATAAGTACAAGCTAGAGCGCCGCCATAGTGTCCTTGTCCTCTCTGACACAGAGCTGGCAGTGAGCATTCTAAGGCCACAGTAATACAAAGGATGGAACATAGAAAAAAATGAGCCATTTATCTAAATTTTCCCAAAGAGCATCCTTTTCGGAAGAAAAAGTAATTGGAGTCAGGGGAAATCATTCCTCTTGCTGACTTTTCTCTAGCTAAATTACCCCTAAAATTAATCAACTCTCCCCTTCAATGGACAGATTTTAAAACATTCTCACAAGGGGAAAGCACAGATTTTTTTTTCAGTATCTATAACATTTAACACCACTGGTTTGAAACTTCTATCTTAAAATAATCCATAATTTTTCTCTTCTGGGAAATGAATTTCCACTTTACAGATGCACATACGACCAGCTCTGTTAACACTGGTGCTGCCTTTTTGAGCGTGATTGTTTCAGCTGAGCATTCAACAGTTCACGTGCCTAGATTAACAATTAGTAACTCGAGGCTGAAGAGTGACCAAAACTCATTTTTGAAAATAAATAAACCATTAATTTGTGAAGAGTGAGTCAACTAGCATTTAGTGTTTGTTCTCAATGTCTCAAAAAAAACCTTATTGACTATTTAAATGAAGACTAAAAAATTAGACAACTTGCTCCAACAAGACAGGAATAAGCAGGGGAGGGATATATCTGAGTAGCGAGTGTGTTTATGTGATCTGGAGACAACTGTCAAAGGGGATCTGCAGCCGTAGGTCCAGCGCAGCCTCTACCAAACAAACTGAAATCCCAGAGGTACATTCTGCAAACTGCAGACGACTTGGGGCCCTTAGTTTTTCCCTCTTTTTCACTTTGCTTACACTGCTCCTCCTTCTCATCACTCCCATCTCCACAGTCATCCACATGGTTGCACAGCTCATGCTTATAAATACAGCGATTGTTATCACATCGGAACCGGTACGGTGACTCGCAGGAAACATCCACTGGAAGGCAAGATGGACAAACAAAAAGTGCAAGCTGAGAGTAGAACATAGTATTTAAAATGATCTCGTGCCTGCACCAGGCTCGCCCCATTCATCCATTTATCTGTTCATTCAACGAACCAATCCACAAATACACTTTGAGGATCCAGCACACACCATGTCTCTGTGCTAGGAGCCAGAAACGATGCAGAACAAGAAAGACATAGTCCTGGGACTCACAGAACTTTCATTCTAACAGGAAAACAGATTTTGCCAATTAACCATTCAATTATAACTTTGAGAAGAGCCACAAACCAGACCTGCTATCATGGCATCTATGGTGGTGGGGGGGGGGGGCGGTGCTGATACAGATCAGAAGAGGCTGGGGGAAGGTTTGGAGTCAGAAAGGAGCACAGCACGTGTTTGGACCTGAATTACAGTCCCTGCAGCCAGAGCACAGAACGAGGGGGACAATGACAAGCCATGAGGCTGGAGAGGCTGGCAGGACCATACATGAACACTTATCCTGAAATTAAGGAGGCTGCTGCTGTTTTTCTGACTGCAGTTGTCACTGACCCTCCAGAGCATGAAATTTCACACGGTGACAGACTTTCCTTCCTGAACGTCCTCACCTCTTACATGTAAAGCTGCTATTTCACAACTGACCTCTGACTCATCTTGTTGTCCAGAGTCAGACTTCTAGCTGATACTTATGCACCTGTGAGGAACCCAAAGGTAGAACCCAGGTCCCTTACTTGTTTGGTAAAGGGGCATCGCCCTCTGTGCACGCCCCAGAGATTGGGTAATCTCAACACACACGTGTGTTTTTCTTCCACATGGAAGGGTTTGGCTGTCTGATTTCTCCTTCTGCCTTTGCTTCACACACAGGAACAAAAGCAGAAACTCATGAGAAGGTTGGCTGGGGGTAAAAAAGTCAGACCCAAGAGCTGATTCTTAGAAGTACTGTTAACAGAGCTGTTGCAGAAATTCTTTGTAGTGAAAGATGTACAACATTATAAAACAGTGCTGGTCGCTTTTTAATGGGGCTGCGGGTACTTTATCTCATTGAGGGAGCGACTTCCTAAGTACTTACTTGAAAGTTCCACAGGGTTAAGGTATTTTTCAAGATCCATCAAGTTAAAAGCAAAACAAACTGGTTAGTTCTTAATAAGAAAAGATGTGGCAAGAAAATGCAGAGATGCCACTGTGAAAATATAATGTACCCTAATTAAAGTGCCCTGAAGGGAAGGCAATACTGACATGGCATTTTTGTCCAATCCCTGGGCTAAAAAGGAACAGGGATGAAAGTCTGTCTAACATTCCCATGTTCCAAACAACGAACTGGGAAAGACGACCAAGTAAAATGCATCCAGTTTTCAAACATGGTCCAACTGGCCTCCGGCATCACACGCCCCACGGATAAAGCGCCCTTCATCTCCCTCTTACGGCATAGGTGAAGTTCTTCATCAGAACCATCGCCACAGTCGTCATCACCATCACATTTCCAAGATGACCGGATGCACACGTGATTCTTACATTCGAACATAGTGGCCGAGCAATACGCACCATTGGGGAAGCGAGTGGCTGTTGGTGGAGAGAAGACAGATTCCAACTGTTAGAAAAAGGTACGAGTTTTGAAAAGGTAGGCTGTTATTTGTCCTGTAGCTCTTCCCATGACAGCCTGTCTTCCTTATTCAAGATGGACTGTCACCTTCCACTGCCCGAAATTGTGATGGACTACCTCTTCAGGACCGTTGTCCCACCCCAGTTTTCAAAGACATGAGTCATTCTGTGGATGGCACTGGACTTTCTCTTCACAGGCAAGGGCCACTCTTCAGCTGTGTCAGCACTGGCCCTACCCATCATCCATTTATATCGTTTCTCTGAAACCAGGTTTTAAGATGTGGCAACTACATCATTAACAATACCCCTCACAGATAATCAGAAACAGTCCATATTTATTCAATGATTCATAAAGACTAAACTGTGAATGATCACACTGACCTTCATTTTTAAACTTTTTGTATGCCATCACGCAATCCAGAAAGATGTTAATGCTGTGAATTCAGTACGTTCTAATACCCAATCCAAGTTTTTTATACCCATCTATTCACTGCTCAAATGTTCTCCTTTACCTGAGGTGTTTTTTTCAATTAATGAATTTGTATTGCAGGTGATAATATTTTTATAAGCACCGATATTTACTATATTCCCTATTTAAAATATGGTTAATGAAATGCCCTTCAATGACTACTAGGAACTATTTGGGTATGATGACTCAGACCCCTAAGTGAACTGGTAATTACCAATGAGCGCCAAAGAGAAAATCCCTGCATCCTAGCCATCTAAGAAATGGTGACTGCTGGAGAGGTGGGGTCTAAAAGGCCATCTGCTGCATTTCAGATGAGCAGGGCCACCATGGCCCAGACACTTACGACAAGCAGCTTCATCGGAGGCATCTAGACAGTCAGCCATTCCATCACAAGTCGACTGCTCAGGCACACAGTGTCCACTCTGACACTGAAAATACCCAGGTTGGCACGTCTTCATCTCTGAAGAGAAAAGACTGTCATTCCACAAGGTCTTGTTCTTCTCAGCCAGGTCCGGGGAACAGACTAAGGACTTCATTCCATTCCTATCCAAACCCTATGACTAGCGCACGGCTATGCACAAATGCGCCAAAAACACATTCTCCTCATTCAACATATGGAAATGGAAGTACCGCTCTCTCCCCTATTACATAATCTCTAGCATTTTCTCGGCAGTCTGAATTCCCAGACCCACCCCTTAATGAGTAAAGAGCTGTAAAAGTCACTTGGGGGTTATGATTCCTGGTGTAATACCCCTGACCTCTACACCAGGGAGCTACAGAAATATATCCCTCATGGACACTTTCCGGGGAACAGTAGGAAAAATGAATGTTTTTGTTGTTGTTGCTTATAAGAACAATGCAGATTAAAGTCTGCTCCTAGGAATTATTTAAATTAAAATGAGGTTTTCAACAATCTCTTGCCCTTTTCGCCTATTACAAATTAAGACTACTATAAGAATAAAGCACAGAAAATATAGATCAAAAGGTACTGTGCTATGCTAAGGCTTATGTATTACATAAAGTATACAAAAATTGTTTTACTCTAAAAAACCATATGGACTCTCACTTGAAGTCCCTTCTTCTGTCAAATATGCTGACTCTGGTACTACACCCCATGGTAAGCCTCTGAAAGACCCCTGAGAGTTACCGCAGTCCCGCTCATCTGAGTGGTCTCCACAGTCGTTGTTATGGTCACAGACCCATCGAGAGGGAATGCAGCTGCCATCATCACATCGAAACTCACTCTCTGAGCACTCCCGGGGGACTGCAAATGAAAGCCACCCAGCCATCAGTGGGAACCAGGAATCATACACAGAACACAAACTTGTGAGGGCCTGAGTATCCTCAGCATGCCTGGCACTCCCATGTCCCAAGTCCTAGCCATCTGCTTGGGCAGGCAGACTGCCTGTCCTCCAAAACTAGACCTTCTACCTCAATTTTTTTTTTTTTTTTTTTTAAAGATTTTATTTATTTATTTGACAGAGAGAGATCACAAGTAGGCAGAGAGGCAAGCAGAGAGAGTGAGAGGGAAGCAGGCTCCCTGCCGAGCAGAGAGCCTGACGTGGGACTCGATCCCAGGACCCTGAGATCATGACCTGAGCCGAAGGCAGTGGCCCAAACCACTGAGCCACCCAGGCGCCCCTCTACCTCAATTTTAAGAATGTGTGAAGAAGGGCCTTTATTAAGAGTTTTCTCCAAAGGTGATTTACTTGTAAGATAATTGTTGCTTTCATGATAGTCTACATCACCTCCTATAGGACTAAACATGAACTTCCTCAAATTTAAAATTTCACTGGATCACACTTTTGTCTTAAGTTTTAGCCAATTGATATTTGCAGGTTTAATCAGTGTCCTGATTCTCTCAACTGTCTATGGAAAGTAGCAATCATTTCTTACTTCCAAAAAGTGACTAAAGTTAGCATGTATTCCATATTACAGGGCACATAGCTGGTTCAGCTGGTAGAGAATGAGACTCTTGATCTTGGGCTTGTGAGTGTGAGCCTCACATTGGGAGCCTACTTAAAAAAAAAAAAAGAATGTATTCCATATTAATCTATCTGAAATTGACATATACATGAATCAGTGACATATGTTTAAGGCAGAGTAATATATTCAATTACTCAGGACTATCTAGTTTGATGTGATCCAAATCTTTGGCTTCTTTTCCTTGACTTCCCTGTCCAATTCCTTATAGTCAGCACCTTCACTGGGAGAAAGAAACTAAAACCTGAACTGTCATTTAGCCCTCCTAAAATAGTCAGCCATTCTGGGGTGGGTGGGGAGGGGAGGACAATCCTAAATACAAGATCTCTTTCCTCTGCTACTAAGACCATCTTGAGGCAAGCACTTAAGAAGCAAGGTCTTGGGGCGCCTAGGTGGCTCGGTGGGTTGAAGCCTTTGCCTTCAGCTCGGGTCATGATCCCAGGATCCTGGGATCTAGACCCACGTGGGGCTCTCTGCTCAGCAGGGAGCCTGTTTCCTTGTCTCTCTCTGCCTGCTTCCTTGACTACTTGTGATCTCTGTCTGTCAAAAAAATAAATAAAATCTGGGGTGCCTGGGTGGCTCAGTGGGTTAAAGCTTCTGCCTTCAGCTCAGGTCATGATCCCAGGGTCCTGGGATCGAGCCCCGCATCGGGCTCTCTGCTCAGCATGGAGCCTGCTTCCTCCTCTCTCTCTCTCTCTGCCTGCCTCTCTGCCTACTTGTAATTTCTGTCTGTCAAATAAATAAATAAAATCTTTTAATAAATAAATAAATAAAATCTTAAAAAAAAAGAAGTAAGGTCTTTGGGTTAGCATCTTTCCTTCTAGAACTTCTCTTGGTCCTTATTTTTTTGTTTCTGTTCTTTATCTTACTGTATGTTTCCTGTATTACAAGTCGCCTCACACTCTTTTTAGAAAAAAAGTTAGAGAGGGGGCACCTGGGTGGCTCAGTGGGTTAGGGCCTCTGCCTTCGGCTCAGGTCATGATCCCAGGGTCCTGGGATCGAGCCCCACATGGGTCTTTCTGCTCTGCGGGGAGCCTGCTTCCTCCTCTCTCTCTGCCTGCCTCTCTGCCTAGTTGTGATTTCTCTCTGTCAAATAAATAAAATATTTTTAAAAAAAGATTTAGAAAAAAAGTTGGAGATAAACAAATTCAACACACAAAACATATACTTGGGTAAACACCCTTCTCCCAAAACTCCATTATAAGCACCTTAAAGGGAGATGTTTCTGTCTTTAGTCAAAGAAAAAGTGGAAATGTACCAGTCAGCAGAATGCAAGAGATCAAGTAATTGTCATCCCACCCATTTAGGATGAATGGCATAGAGAACTGAATTATGGACAAAGAATAGAAAGCACAACTCTGGTAGCACATAAAGACAATAGAACAATGAACACTCACCACAGTTCTCCTCATCTGAGTGATCTCCACAGTCATCGTGCCCATCACACCTCCAGCGAAGAGGGATACAGTGGTGATTATTACAGCGAAATTCCCCAGAAGGTTTGCACGTCCTCTCCTCTACAAAGCACAGTCATTGCAAAGACTTCAGACGCTGGAGGTCAAGAAATGCCAAGGTAGCACTGGCTTTCTTGCGAGACAATTGGAGAACTACGCTACCATATCCTCAAAGCTTCCAGAGAGAGGAATGTCAGCAGTGTTCACGGAAAAATATTCCTCTTTTGGTCAACCTGAACCTATCCTACTTAAACTTTAAACTGCTTTAAACTAGATTCATTCTTTTTTGTACCAACTGCTCAAAAAATGAATTGGCATCTGGCTTCTAATTTGCAACAAAGACCTGGAGAGGAAGATTAAGTGATGCTAACAGCAAATAGAACATTTCCATCTCACTGCCTTCAGTTGGTTAAATTCAGTGTTACTACATTCAGTGTTAAAATAACACATTATCTGCCTTACCCTCTGCTAACTAAATCTAACAGACATTCAGGTTTCCAGTTAAAGTGTATGGCTAATCTTGACAGATTCTATTAATTCATTTGGCCTTTTGTCCCTAAGTTCTTTCCATGTTGCCAAGGTGACTTACAGCTTTCTCGTAGAAGGTACGGACAGAGAGACATTCAGAATATGAAAATCTCCAAGTAAGAAATGTTCTGATTTTGAATTATTCTTTTTAGAGATAGGTATCAAATCTTTTCTCTACCCCCTTCCACCAATTTCAATAAATCTATAAAATTAGACAATTTAAACTTGTCAAGTACAAATAACGATTCCACATTTAGGAGAAATTATGTAAGTTCCTACTATCTTAATAATGTCTTCCCCAATTCCAACATTCCTCGGGATGGGATTTCATTTAAGAGGATATAAATTAAACTCCCCAAAAGTCCGCTAAATGCTAAAAAAATGTAACATGTTACTAGAAAGATCAATAGATGGTGCTTTTTCAGAGGTAATCGGAGGAGCAAGGACATGGGAAAGGCACTCTCCTCACCCAGAGAGCACCTGACACTTCCCAGCCCTTGCCCCTCCCCCACACCCCTGCAGCCCCTCCTACCACAGCCTTGCTCATCACTGTTGTCCCTGCAGTCGTCGAAACCGTTACACACAGACCACTGTGGGATGCAGCGGTAGTTCGTTCTGCAGCTGAATTCTGTATGGTTGTCACAGCGACGGCTCACTGAAAATACAGGAAAAAGCAAAGTTGGAACTGAATGCTCAGTCCAAAAGACACCTTCCCATTGTCATATGAAGGACCTGATGCTGAGGAGAAACAATTACCATGTTACCAATTGGATTGATTCTGGCCAGGTGTGTTGTTTTAGGTGTGATCTATTTACCCAGAGCAGAAAGCATCTTAAGTTTCTTCCCTGTCAAAGTATCATTCATTTGTGTTAACTACAGGGAGGCGGGGGGGGGGGTTGTGGAGGACGGGAAGGCCTGGGCTTGAAGCAAAAAAGCACGTGGGTGTCAGCTCTACCACTCAACAGAAATGTGACCAACTACTTAAGGTGAGCCTCAGTTTCCTCACCTGGAAAATGGGAATTGGTAAATGCACATTCCCTACTGTACAGTGTTTCACTGAGGTTCAAAGGAGAAAGTGCTAGACATACACAAATGGAAGTTCTTGTGATCGTATTTTGTAGAGTTAAGATATCCAGAGTACAGAGAGGAGGAATGAGCCCCTTTCAGAACAAGGTCTGGTTCCACCTGCCAACCACACAGCTATACTTTGCTCTGTAGTACCAGAATTAGCAGGGAGAGCCAAGACGGAGGGTGCCCCACGGGGCTGAAGTAGAGGCTTCCCTGTCATCTTGCAATCCACACGGGTTCTCCTGCTTTCCCATCAGTGCTCCCACATGTCCCTCCCGCAAGAACTCACAGCATTCGGGCATGGGCTCATCTGAGTAGTCGCCACAGTCATTGTCCACATCACACTTCCAGTCCTGAGGGATGCAGTGGTTATTAGCACACTTGAAGTGGCCCGGCTGGCAGAGCCTACTGGCACAGTTGTAGACATCTTCGTCTGAGTTATCCCCGCAGTCGTTCTCCGAGTCACACCGCCAGGCTTCAGGGATGCATCGTTTGTTGGCACACTGCCATTCATTGGACTGGCAGCGGTGATGCTCTGCAGGGAGGGGCATTTGGTTGTGAGGTGTTAGGGACAGATGCTCCTGATTTACATGGAGGATCTTCCAGAGCTTCATCCTAACTTCCTTTTTAGAGGACTTGTGTTCTAACGCACTTATTATCAGCCAATACCACGACAAGGTCAGTTATTCACTTGACTATTACTGTCTCCTAAATTCTTAAATATCTTTCTCTTGCATGCAGAATTAGGGGTTAAAGATGGTGTCACTGATGGCCTACTGAATTCTGATGGCCACCTTCTCCCATCCCTGTTCTCCTAATGGACAGTATTTCTCAAACTTTGTGTTTGCGGCTATTGTTAATGTGTTGTTTTCAGTTTGGAGGGGTTTTTTCTCCCTTTGCCTTTTAAAAAATGGAAACACTAATAAATATCACATGGGCATCCTTAAAATGAGAGTAGGAAGCCCTCCTTTGGCCCTCAGTGTTCACTCTCGAGGAGGATTCCATGCACAGCACCGACCATAGACAACACACCGTCTACCTCAACCATCTGCCTTGTAGAGACCCTAGTCTATCTTAAGAACCTTATAAAAATATAGGATGGGCTCTTGACTTTTTTCCTAGGACTCTGGACTGGTTTGGGGGTGAGGACATGCAGAAAATCCCCCCAGAATCATGATTGTTCACAATCTACTACAGAAGTGGGCCAAAGACGGTAACTGAACACACCGCAGAGAATCTGGTCCTCGTCCGAGCCATCAGGGCAATCTTGGTGAGCATTGCACAGGAAATGCGAGCTGGTGCAGTTGCCATCCTTGCACTGGAACTGTCCTAGCCGGCAGTAGCGCTGTGGGCAAAGCACCGGCTCATCAGAGCCGTCCGAGCAGTCTCTCTGCCCGTCGCATTTCCACCAGATAGGAATACACCTGCACAGAGAAAATACAGCGCTTCTCTTAGCAAAGCACATGGGGTCGAGGCTACCTGGAGAGAAGACATCAAAACTGAATTCCAGGTAATAACATGCATGAGTTGTTCCTTTACTGTGGTGTATTTTCAGAGAAAACATTACTAGATGAGATGGACCAGGTTTGTTAAGACCCAAATTCAGGCTGAGAAAATGCTCGGACCTAATGATTACATTCCTGCCACAGAACACAGTGGAGTGTGTATGTAGGGCTGTGGTTCTGGTAGCAGGAACTGGTTGGGACTGTTTGCTGGGATGACATAATAGACTAGTGGGTATTGGTTGGGAAGGCAGAAGGCACTTAAATTTATTGACAGCCTGGATCAAGATCGACATATGCTAGATTCTTAATCTGAGATATTTTATTTTATTTAATCATCAAAACAATCTGCCACTGGGATCTTAAATGCAATGGTTTGCATTAATGTCTCCTCCCTCTGTCTCAGTACCCCCAGTCACCAATGGTCTATGGCCACAGTTAGGGAAATAATCTGTGGCCATGTTTTATAACAGATACAAATAATCAAAAGTGGATTTAAATGTGTAATCCTGGATCCTCTGGCATAGTAACTAAGAAGCTAGGCCAGTATATGAGTGTGAAAGACAGAGAAATTCTACCACTTATTTTTCCTTTTTTTTTTCAGATTTTTATTTAAATTCTACTTAGTTAATGTATAGTGTACTATAGATTTTGGGAGCAGCATTTAGTGATTCATCACTTACACGTAATACTCAGTGCTCAACACAAGTGTCCTCCTTAATCCCCATCATTCATTTAGCCCATGCCCACCTACCATCCCTCCAGAAACCCTCAGTTTGTTTTCAGTTTTTAACTGTAGTTAAAAGTCTTTTTTTTTAATACAATTAATTAACATTCAGTGTATTATTAGTTTCAGAGGTAGAGTTCAGTGATTCATCAGTCTTATAAAAGACCCAGTGCTCATTATTAATATCACGTGCCCCCCTTAATATCCATCACTGAGTTACCCCATCCCCTAACCCTCTCCCCTCCAAGCAACCCTCCATTTGTTTCCTATGATTAAGTCTCTTATGGTTTGTCTCCCTCTCTGACTTCATCTTGTTTTTTCCCTTCCTTCCTCTATGATCCTCTGTTTTATTTCTTCAAGGCTTTCCTTGCCTTTCTTTTTTCCCCCTTCCCCTATGTTCACCTGTTTTGTTTCTTAAATTCCATATATGAGTGAGATCATATGGTATTTGTCTTTCTCTGACTGATTTATTTTGCTTAGCGTAATACAGTCTAGCTCCATCCACATCACTGCAAATGACAACATTTGATTCTTGTTGATGGCTGAGTAATACTCTCTCATATATATACCACATCTTTCTTTATCCATTCCTCAGTCTATAATTTGGCTATTCTTGATGAGGCTGCTTTAACTTCATGGTGCACGTGTTCCTTCAAATCAGTATTTTTGTATCTTTTTGGTAAACAACTAGCAGTGCAATTGCTGGGTCATAGGGTAGCTCTTAACTTTGTGAGGAGCCTCCATCCTATTTTCCAGAGTGGCTGCACCAGCTTGTATTGCCACCAATGGTGTAGGAGGGTTCCCCTTCCTCCACATCCTCCCCAACACCTGTTATTTCCTGTATTGTTAATTTTAGCCATTCTGACAGGTGTGAAGTGGTATCTTATTATGTTTTGGTTTCAATTTCCCTGATGATGTGTGGTATTGGGCATCTTCTCATATGTCTATTGGCCATTTGGATGTATCCTTTGGGAAAAAAAATGTCTGTTCATGTCTTCTCCCCATTGCTTAACTGGATTATTTGTTTCTTGGGTGTTGAGTTTTGTAGTTTGGAGATTTTGGATACTGACCCTTTATCAGAAATTCTACCACTCTTGAGGGCCATTTTTCAGTGTACACATACACAATCTTGGTCCTGACACCTAAGACAATTATTAGAAATTTAAAAAAAAAAAACACTGAAATAAGTCAAGCAGAGAGAGTCACGTATCATATGGTCTCACTTATTTGTGGAGCATAACAAATAACATGGAGGACATGGGGAGATGGAGAGGAGAGGGAGTTGAGGGAAACTGGAAGGGGAGATGAACCATGAGAGACTATGGACTCTGAAAAACAACCAGAGGGTTTTGAAGGGGCGGGGGGGGGGGGGTGAGGGGGGGAGGTTGAGGAACCAGGTGGTGGGTAATAGGGAGGGCACATACTGCATGGAGCACTGGGTGTGATGCCAAAACAATGAACACTGTTATGCTGTAAATAAACAAATAAAAAAAAAAAAAAAACACATAGTTTCTAGCTCCCTCTCTACAGAGAAATACCTGCATACATTTTGTTTAACAAACTGCTTCTATTCATGGAAGAAATTATCTGAGACTGGAGACTGAGAGTCTTGGTGCATTCCAAATGAACCACATTAACTATCCCAAACCTTAATTCATTAGGAAACTCCCATCCTCTGGACCCTCAAAGTTCTATGTGTGTCCATCCAAGGGGATGGAGAGGCAGTGGGCTGAGGGAAGAGTAAGCCTTACTTTTCACTGTTGGCACACAGGAACTGGGTGCTGGAGCACCTGGGCAGGCAGACATTGATGTTACCCAAACGGAGGGTTTGGAAGTCATCTGGACACTCACAGGTGAATCCATTTCCTCCTGCTCTGATGAGGCAGAGATGAGAACAGCCACCATTGTTGGTACCACAGGGATTGCTCACTAGTAGAAGGAAAATATGTTAGTTCACTTAGAAGATCAAACACACGTGAACTGATTGCCCACCTCATCAAACTAGTCATTGCTTAGTAAGAAAAATCATACCCAAGGTTCATGCTTTTTCACAAAATTCATAAATGGGACAGATGGCAGAAGTGTAAGCAATGCTGTTCTTTTTTTTTTTTTTTTTAAGATCTTATTTATTTGTCATAGAGTACACACAAGCAGGCAGAGAGGCAGTCAGAGAGAGGAGGAAGCAGGCTCCCTGCCGAGCAAGGAGCCTGATGCGGGACTGGATCCCAGGACCCCAGGATCATGACCTGAGCCGAAGGCAGCAGCCCAACCAACTGAACCACCCAGGAGTCCCAAGCAACGCTGCTCTTTGAGAAAACTGATCTATGTGCAACCAGAAGTGAGGCATACCCACCGGTGTTCTGGGCTAGAAAAGATGCGTTTCTCAAGGTCTTTGGAGAGTGGATGGGAAACTTAGCTTACATTCATGTGCCCAGACCTAACAGTTTTAATTTCTAGCAGATGCTATATTCTCTCATTCTAAGAATATGGGCGCCTGGGTGGCTCAGTGGATTGAGCCGCTGCCTTCGGCTCGGGTCGTGATCTCGGGGTCCTGGGATCGAGCCCCGCGTCGGGCTCTCTGCTCCGTGGGGAGCCTGCTTCCTCCTCTCTCTCTGCCTGCCTATCTGCCTACTTGTGATCTGTCAAATAAATAAATAAATAAATCTTAAAAAAAAAAAAAAAAAAAGAATATGGGCAACAGGGACGCCTGGGTGGCTCAGTTGGTTATGCGGCTGCCTTCGGCTCAGATCATGATCCCGCATCAGGCTCCTTGCTCAGCAGGGAGCCTGCTTTTCCCACTGCCTCTGCCTGCACTCACTCTGAAAAATAAATAAAATCTTCCATCCACGTCGTCGCAAATGGCAAGATTTCATTTCTTTTGATGGCTGCATAGTATTCCATTGTGTATATATACCACATCTTCTTGATCCATTCATCTGTTGATGGACATCTAGGTATCATGCTTAGTGAAATAAGTCAATCGGAGAAAGACAACTATCATATGATCTCCCTGATATGAGGACATGGAGAAGCAACATGGGGGGGTAGGGGGATAGGAGAAGAATAAATGAAACAAGATGGGATTGGGAGGGAGACAAACCATAAATGACTCTTAATCTCACAAAACAAACTGGGGGTTGCTGGGGGGAGGTGGGATTGGGAGAGGGGGAGCGGGCTATGGACATTGGGGAGGGGAGGCGAACCATAAGAGACTATGGACTCTGAAAAACAACCTGAGGGTTCTGAAGGGTCAGGGGTGGGAGGTTGGGGGAACAGGTGGTGGGTAATGGGGAGGGCACGTTTTGCATGGAGCACTGGGTGTTGTGCAAAAAGAATGAATACTGTTACGCTGAAAAAATAAATAAAATGGGAAAAAAAAATAAATAAATAAAATCTTAAAAAAAAAATGAATGAATGAATATGGGCAACAGAAGTATGGCCAAGAATGAGATGGACAGGTTAACTGTGTGGCATCTTTACTATAATTTTCTGGGTCACCACTTGGAGATGAAGATTAATTTGAATTTTTTATAGACAGACAGACATAGACAGATACACACACACACATACATATATATTTTAATTAAGTAAACTCTACACCCAACATGGGGCTCAAACTCATGACCCCAAATCAAGAATCAAATGCTCTACCAAATGAACGAGCCATGTGCTCCTAATTTAAATTTTCACTAAAATAGTATCATTAACTTCCGGGGGGGGGGGGGGGGGGACCCTGAGTATCTTTTATCTTGCCAATTCTCATTTTCCTTACTTCCAAGTTTATCCCGTTTTAACAAAACACCACAACAAAGGAGGCCAACAAAATCCGTTCTATCTCCAAAGTAAATTCCAAACTTTTGCTAGATTATCTATAAATCATGAAATGGCTTTAACTACATGATGAGAAATATAAGTTCACAAGAAAAAAAATATAATGAGACACTATGTTGCTCTTAACATTATTACCTTCCAAATGACAAGCATAACATATGTTTAACATGCAAAATTTCATACTCAAATAGAAATTTACTAAATTATATGTTTTATAATTATTGTCATTTTCTTTTAAACATTTCTTTTAATCAATCATTTTAATGGACTGATCTTGGTATTAGGGAATGTCTGTTAATCTCTTATTATAATTTATTGTGGTTACATAGGAAATGTCCTTATTTTTCAAGGGTGTTATCTTAAATATTTAGGAGTGGAATGTCACGGTATTTTTTTTTTTAAGATTTTATTTATTTTGGGGCACCTGGGTGGCTCAGTTGTTAAGTGTCTGCCTTCGGCTCAGGTCATGATCCCAGGGTCCTGGGATGGAGCCCCCCTTCGGGCTCCCTGCTCAGCAGGGAGTCTACTTCTCCCTCTCATTCTCCCTCTCTGCGCTCTCTCTCATAAACTGATCAATAAAATCTTAAAAAGAGAAAGAACATAGTACAGGAGCGTCTGTTGGCCATATTTGCCACCACATAAGAATATATGCTGTGAATGAAGTCAACTAGAAGGTGGAGCCAATGGATGGATTAATGCCTGATCGAGTTACTTGAACTGCCTGAATCGAACTATTCCCTTGACTTTTCGGTTATGAAATCCTTGTGCTTTAAGCCCATTTACAAGCAGGTCTGAAACAGGCAGATCTCATTCGTAGCGATAGGAATCAGACCAGTGGTTGCCAGGAGCAGTGAGAAGTCATGGACAGGGAAGATGTACAATGCAAGCTTGTCAAAAATCATTTGACATGTATGTGTGGATCGAATTCTGGACTCTATTCTCCCCAAATAATCTTGTCTATTCTTACTCCAGTACCACGCTTTGATTACCCACCCCCACCTTCAGCAACCCTCAATGTGTTTCCTAGCGTTCAGCATCTCTTATGGTTTGTCACTCTCTCTCTCTGATTTCATCTTATTTTATTTTTCCAACTCTTCCCCTTTGTTCATCTTATCTTAAATTCCACATGAGTGAAATCACATGATATTTGTCTTTCTCAGATTTATTCTGCTTAGCATAAACCCTATGGTTCTATCCACATCTTTGCAAATGTCAAAGTTTCATTCTTTTTGATGGCTGAGTAACATTCCATTGTGTATGTATACATCTTTATCCATTCACCTGTCAATGAACATCTGGGCTTTTTCTGAAGTCCGGCTATCATGGACATTGCTTCTATAAACATTGCGGTTCAGGTGCCACTTTGAATCACTGTTTGTATCCTTTGGATAAATACCTAGTAATGCAATTGCTGGGTCATAGGGCAGTTCTATTTTTAAGTTTTTGAGGAACCTCCGTCCTGTTTTTTTTTTTTTTTTTAGATTTTATTTATTTGATATATATAGCGAGATCACAAGTAGATAGAGAGGCAAGCAGAGAGAGAGGGGGAAGCAGGCTCCCTGCTGAGCAGAGAGCCCGATGTGGGGCTCGATCCCAGGACCCTGGAATCACGACCCGAGCCAAAGGCAGAGGCTTAACCCACTGAGCCACCCAGGCGCCCCTCCATCCTGTTTTCCACATGGTTGTACCAGTTTGCATTCCCACCAAAAGTGTATAAGGGTTCCCCTTTTTCCACATCTTCGCCAACACTTGTTGTTTCTACAGGTTTTATTTTAGCCATTCTGACTGGTTTGGCCCACTTTAAAATACTTCAGTCACTTCAGCTCAGAAAATACGGCAACCTAACAAGTGTTAATTCTTTTTTTTTTTTTTAACGATTTTATTTATTTATTTGATAGACAGAGATTGCAACTAGTCAGAGAGGCAGGCAGGGAGAGAAAGGAGGAAGCAGGCTCCCTGCTGAGCAAAGAGCCCAATGTGGGGCTTGATCCCAGGAGCCTGGGATCATGACCCGAGCCGAAGGCAGAGGTTCTAACCCACTGAGCCACCCAGGCGCCCCTAACAAGTGTTAATTCTTATCAAAAATGAAAACCCAGATTGATCTTTAAGAGTAAACCAGGTGTTAAGGGGGGGGAAAAGTTATAAGCAGGTTTCCCATATGTTTCGTAGAAAACATTACGTTAGTATCATTCTCTTTGTAAATCATGGTGTTTATTCTTAAAGAAATAAGAACGGCATGAGGAGAACCTAAAGCAACTGGGCCAAACTTCTGAACCACACACTCACCAATTGGCTGCCTGTATGGATGATATACATGGATGTCAAATGGTTTGTGTGTTGTGTTCACCAGCACAACCCTATCTGATCCATCATATTTGTTTCCCTTTTCAACTGTCCTTGTGTTCCAATCGGTCCAATAAATAGTGTCTTCAAAAATGGTAATAGCAAAGGGGTGAGGCAGCGCTCTGTCATATACCGTGTGCCGATGGCGGCCCTCCAAATCAGAGTACCTGAGGTAGAAGAAAGAGTCACTCAGTCAAGCTAATATTTCTTCCAATGACTTTAAGGATAGATGCACTCACAAATCAATTAATAAAATTCTACCTTCTCGGGGTACCTACAGCCCAGATCCTCCCCCAAACTCCTAGACTCTAATTAAAACAAAAGCTAAGCTTAAAACATATTTTGACTGAACGAAAGATGCAAAAATTGAAAAAGCCATGCTCAAAAAATAGGAATAGCCACAGGAGTTCAACAATCTCTAAGTCCTAACCACAGCTGCTTTCCTGCAGATACGGCTGGTTCAGCTCTTAGAGGCTTATAACCTCTCCCGTTAATGTTCTCCATTCAACATCCTTGGGACACCATTTTTGTTTCCTAAGTCACTGGAAGAAATCAGAGGGCAATACGAAGCTGGAATTTTGCCTTTTCATGAACATTTCTGAGGAGAAGCTGTTCTTAGGATTACTAGATTCTTGGGCGTCACATGTGAGAAATACATTAACTCAGATACAATATAGGCCTATGCAGGCTTCACTCTGCTTACCGTGGCAGCACATTTATTATTAACCATGCCCTAGGCACTATTGCTGAATACTTTTCCAGACAATTAAAATGCCAGAGGAGGTTTTCTGATTTCAAGGTATCACAGAGCATCCATGGTCAGATTTCCAGTCCTTCCGATATCTCACTCATTCTATGAGTCTATGTCAAAATACTGACATTTTAGTATTTTACAATTTTAGACTAGACCCTAAAACCCAAATAGGAAGTGGAGAGAGCTAGCAGCTAAGAAATCTGATGTTAGCCATACAATATTAAAAATACTGTCCAAAATATGACAATTTATGGGAACTTACAGAAGCCATAGAAAACTTCAAGACCTTCATGGCCAATGTTACAGGTCACTTACAGCTCAATTTTAGAAATGAGCAGTTTAAAAAGGGGACAAGGAAATTAAGATGAGTTGAGGACTAAGCTATCTGCAATAGGAGAGAGATTACTACCTCTATTCTCTACAGGAAAATAACAAAAAAGAAGTAAAAGCACCAGGACAAAAACCTGATGAACTCGGCTTCAACATTCATACTCCTTCTACTCTACCATAACCACAAAGCTCAGCAAATTTCCTATAGGCAGCTTTAGTTAAAAAGGACTTCAGAGTGACTTCTAACACACAGGCCAGTTAGAATCTACCTGGGAGTAACACATTAGCAACACAAGTCCTAGTATTTGGAATAAACATTTGCTTGGTTCACTTTATCCTGTTCTATTTACGTACTCGATGTAACCCAGGTGGGCATCTGCCCAGTAGAGTAGATCATTGGTGTAATCAATGGTGATGCCATTGGGCCACTCTATCTTGGTAGAGATAATCACAGACTTATTCGTTCCATCCATGCCTACTCTCCCAATGTATGCTCGGTGAGCCCAGTCTGCCCAGTAGACATGCCTATTGGAGGAAACACAAAGGGTCAGTCCCTGAAGTTAAAAAAGTCAGTAGCCAAAAGACATAGCTCTTCTCCAATCAGAGAAATAGAATTTATATTCTACAGACTCTCTCAGAAAGGGAAAAAAAAGGATAGAAAATCATCTAAAAGGGGATGACATGTAAGAAATGCTCAAGAATGAACATGATTACTGGGGATTTCAGTGGATTTGATATGTAGAGTCCAGTAAAGGTGGGTTGGTTTCTGTTTTTTGTTTGTTTGCTTGTTTTTAACCACAATTTCTCTGCATGCAGCCAAAACAGATGACCTGAAAAGTGAAATGGTGTGTCATGGCAAAGAAAACAGAAGAGCTGATGAATATCATTTGAGGATGCCATGCCATGCTTCTACCCATTACAACTAAACCATTTACCAGTTAGGAAAAGCAGAAGACAAATCCCAGCAAGATACTGGCCTTGAGATAACTATGTGAACAGCCTTTTTGGTGACAGAGGCAGAATATGGGCATTAGAGAAGAGCCCAGGATTACAGGGAGACAATACCCATATCGCGGGTGAAGGGTAATTCCTCTGGGATGATCAAAGCAGAAGGTATTGTTGTCATCCACACAGTGTTCAGCTAACTTGCGGCGGTATCGACCATCAAGGTTAGAGACAGAGAGGCAATTCAGGTAGGCATCCACCCAGTATAGCTTTCTGAAATGGAGAGCCAGGAGTTACCACGACAGATGTTTTGTTTGGGTAACAGTATAGTTAGCCACTGAATTTCCTATCCAAGCTACCGTGGAATCACGAGACAACTGTTAGAAGGCACTTCCCCCAAGAAAACAGTGGGGAAAACCGGAAATGAAGATTCAAGAGTGAGCTACAATTCCCACTTCAAAGGGGTTGTCACATAGGGAATTCTGGGGCCACACCTCACACAAGGATTCTGGCTTTACTTTCTTAATGCATAAGCATCCTTCCCAGGCAATGTAAAGGCTTAGAGGAGCAGGGACGTGGAAGGGAGAGGAATCAAGTGTTGTGAACCACAGTTTAAATGGCAGAGCCAAGGAAACAGACTTGTCTAAGTGAATTACTGAGATTGCATGAAGGAATTCTGAATTATGGCCACAAGCTTAGATTCAATTCTCTATTAAGATAAAAACATGGTTATAATATTCTTTTTAAAACCATTTTAACTTTTAGAGAGATCCTCAGTGTTTTCTTACCTGGCCACCCAGTCTACAGCCAGACTTTCTGCAGCTGGTAGTCTGTAGTTTATGATTGTCTCCCTGTTTGTCTTATTCAGAAACATTCTCTCAATGACTTTATTCTCTGTATCAATCCAATACAATCTCTTTTCTACTCGGTCAAAATCCAGGGCCACAGCATTGCCCAGTCCTTGCAAAATAAGGGAGTAAAAATGGCCATCTGTAGTGAGATTTCTCAAATAGTAACGGTTGCTAAAAATGAGATAGGGCTCGATGTTACTGTTCTGCCGGCAGCTCTTTCCATCTGGTTCTCGGATGTAGCCTGGGGCACACTTACAGATGTAGGAGCCCATTACATTCTCACACATCTGACTACAGACAAAGGGCGTCTCCTTGCATTCATCAATATCATCGCAACTCCGTTTGTCAGCCAGAAGCTTGTAACCAGGACGACAAGAACAATAGAAACTGGTGAGGGTGTCCGTGCAGTTTTGGTCACAGCCACTGAGCCAAGGGTCACTGCACTCATTAACACCTGTAAGTAAAAGACAGGTATTAGAGATGCTAAAATGTCCACAACAGACCCACCAGAGTGGTCCAAAGTCAAGCTTCCTTGATTGGACAGCCCCCCCCCGCCTTTTTTTTTTAAAGATTTTATTTATTTATTTGACAGACAGAGATCACAAGCAGGCAGAGAGGCAGGCAGAGAGAGAGAGGGAAGCAGGCTCCCTGCTGAGCAGAGAGCCCGATGCGGGGCTCGATCCCAGGACCCTGGGATTATGACCTGAGCCGAAGGCAGAGGCTTTAACCCACTGAGCCACCCAGGCGCCCCTGGAGAGCCTATTTCTTAATGAAACATGCTAAAAGAAGACAGACAATAAGGGTTTCTAAAGACCAGAGATACTCAAAATTCCCTATTTCTCAACTTCCTCCCCAATTTAATCCTTCACCAGTGGTTTTAACAACTAATATAATGAACAAGCTTATGTCTGACTTCTAATCCTATACCTGCCAATCTCCTTGTAACCAATAATTTAAAAAGTAACATGGCAGGGGAGGGAAGAAAGTAGAGCAAAAGTAAAGAGCCTGGCCAGTGGTGTGCTGGTAAAACAGATCTCAGGGGTGGGGAGATGCTGTAATTTGTAGCATCTTCCATTTTGGCCGCGTGACTCTCATATCATGGCCAATTTCAGGTTACCAGGGTGACTTCACTGGACACAGAGCTGGAAGAGATGCATACATTTGCTCTCACAAGATAGGATGAGCCACCCAGCAGTCCACTGGGTGTCCCTCTGGCTGGTCCTGTGACACATGGCCAAGCTCACCCAGAAACTATCTACATGGGGAAGAGAATATGTTCCTATTAATTATATTTCATAAATGCCTAACTGGTTTACCCATGAAGGTTCAAGTGAGAGGAAGTTTAAAACTCTCCATCACCTGAAGATGAAAATGAACAGGGGAAGGAATCCTAGCAGAGGGAGAGCTCAGACAAGTCGTTTCAAGGGTTCAAAGTGTTTGTCCTGCTTAACAATGGTGTTAGCTACTAATGGTATGAATCTGCTCATCTTCTATTTTCTGTAATGACTGCCTAACTGATGAATTAGCCTAAAAATGTTTGTGTACTAACCTCATATACTAAGAAATGCTTGCCTTTTGATAGAATGAAGAAAGACAAGCAATAGTAATTTTCTGGTAACAGTCTACTTAGACGACAACTGGAAAGTCCTGGTGAGTCACGAAGTGTTGAGAAACCACATTCAATCCCCCTGTTTTCCTTTTCCCAAATCCTCTGTTATACTCACCACATCCTTTCTCATCACTGTTGTCCAAACAGTCATCTAGGTGGTTGCAGACTTTCACCATATCAATGCAGTTCCCATTGTCACACTTGAACTGATGAGGGGGGCACGTGGTCTCTGGAGTGTGGCACAGGTGCTCCAGCTCGTCAGACCCATCTCCACAGTCGTTTTCCCCATCACACATATACTGCTCATAAATGCACAGCCCGTTCTGACAGGTGAACTGGTTCTTGCTGCAGGTGGGGTAGGAGCAGTCCCTCTCGTCGCTGTAATCCCCACAGTCATTGCGCCGGTCACACCTGTGTGATGAGACCAGTACCACTCCTGGAGAGGCTGACAAGTCCCACATATCACATGCTCGGGGCCTTGCTTCCTCTCTGTCTACCTGAATGTCAGGCTGACGATTTCAGTCACAAGGTCACCCATGTCCTTAGTTCCCCCTCTCCTGGAATCGCTATCCACCCCACCAATCTCCAGCTCTACAAGAATCTAATATTTAGCATTCCATACGATCTCCCCAGATAGTATGGAACATTACTATTCCAGCAAACGGCTCACAACTCAGTCTTATCCAGATTCCTCAGCAGCAACAGTAATGAGCTAGGAAGAAACCAGGTGCTGGTTGCTACCACTAGAAATGGTAATCTAGACATATTAAAAATAACTGCATTCATTTTTAAGCAGTCGACAAATTAAACATAAATTCATAGTTCTGGTGTTCATCAGATCTGTTCATGAGACAAGGAACAGATTGGCAAAATCCTAGGCAGCCAGATGACAGAAGTGCCCACACCCAAGTGAACATATATTATACATGGTAAGATCATTATGTGTCCTCCAAGAACATGTATCTTCCGATAGAAGTAATGTTTGCATTGTCCTGTTCCTTGCATCTTTAATCATAATACCCTGCCACTCAGCAAGAGCTTTGAGTAGTCATGGTGCTGGGAAAGAGGGAGAACCAGTAGAATAGCATGGCTGTGGGCAAAGGAACAAGACACTTCCTAGTCCTATTTGGGGACCTAACATTCCCAGGCATCACAAGGACAATATAGTTCCCCGAAGTTCTATAAGCCAGACTGCTCTTTCTTTTCTACATTATTCCAAAATCCCTGGCAAGTTATGATTACTGAAGGGGTTCCTGCTGACAGTAACAAAACATAAGCATAAAGGAATCATGGAATTCACAATCAAGGAATTAAGTATAAAGGCACCTTGGATAGGGACTGGCAAAGCTCGTGCTTGACAATTCATAAAAGGATTTACCATGAAGGGCATAAGGGTTGGAGGCTCAGCATTAAAAGATGTCAAGGTACCCAAAGCTGAATGTGGTCAGTTTTATAACTGTTCTATGGTCCGGTCACTAATGAGCAATGCCATCTACAAACCTAGGGTGCTGGCTAATTGACTTATAACAAAATGTGTGCATGTAATGGTAAAGAAAGTTGTGATCAGAGCAAGCTGGCTCAGCCCCATTTGTTCTCCCAGGAGCTGTTTAACTCCTTTCCAAATGATCTGAAACATCAAGGTTTCTTTCCTCCAGCTTAGATCCAACTCAAAAGGGGGAGGGGGGAAAGTCAGTTCGAAAAGCAAATCAGAAGGTGTTTGGACATAATTGAACATTACTATTCCAGCAAACGGCTCACAACTCAGTCTTATCCAGATTCCTCAGACAGTAATGAGCTAGGAAGAAAAAAGTCAATAGGAAAAATGATCCCCTTTACTACCTCTCAAATGGGGAAAAACACATTCTGCCAAGCAAGCAAAAGTGTACATTAACAGGTCTCTTGTTAGTGGCTACTAGCACCCTCAAGCAAACAGCATCTGGAGTTATTTTAGACCCTGTAGCTCAGGTTTACAGAAAAGCAGTATTTTTTCTGTTCTGCCATGGCCCTTGGCTAAAGCAGTTCAGAAAGCTCACAAAAAACCAGGGTGAGAGAAAGGGGAAGGAAGGTGGAAGGGAGTGTGGAAAAGAGGAAATAAGTAACAAAGAAAAGAATCAGTAAAGGTTTGATAGGACAGGGGTAAGTCAGCTACAAGATCACACTAATCATGGAATTGTGAAGAAAGAGCTCAGAGAGGAAGTAGACATAACCTAGAATCTGATAAAAATTAAGAACTGATAGAAATCTCTTCTGTAGACTATAAGGCTAGGTTTCCAGAATGTATCTCAGACTGATGGTACTAAATATTTACTGAATTCAGAATCACAGTAGAGCATGCTAGAACTCTTGAGCAAGGAGGGAGAAAAGGGTAAGGATTTATTCACTTTCCCTTATGAAAAATGGCAATCTATAGAACACATCCCCATCAGTTAAATACAGACAAAGCAGAGTGAAATACGATTTCACTACAAAAGCTGTCTCCTGAGTGACTTCGGGGTGCTCATACTACCACCAACAGCAGTGTCTACTTGGGCTTCCTCACTACCATTTTTGGTCCTAATGCCCAGTCCCTGTGCCTTCTGCAGCATTCACAGAACATGACATAACCTTCTACTGGCTTCCTCAGGAGTACCGCCATGAACACACAGCTCTGCACCAACCAGATTCCAGCCCTCAGGACCCGTGGAGAGGCTGCCTGCCCCTCAGCCAAGGGTCTGAGAAGCTCAGCTGCTCCGAGCTTGAGCTCGCTTCCTATAGCTTTTCCATGTCCTCCCTTAGCAGGCGATAAGCGGACAGTTCTTGTTGCTCTTAGGATACATGTATGTCCTTTCACAGTCCTTGGCATGTGCTCTTCTCAGCTCCATTTCTATGTGTCCTAGTGCCTCATACACATTTTCACCTCAGCAAATCCCACCACATCAAACTCCCTGTCTACCTAGAGCAAACTCCCTCCTGGGCTCTCCTTTTGTTAGTGTTCTTACTATGCCTCTAGTCCATCGGGATTGAAGGAAACATATCATTTTTCTTCTCAGTTTCCCTATATACCCCAAAATTTGCCAAGTGGGGATAGTGAGAAGGTGGGGCACCAAAAAAAAAAAAAAAAAAAAGGATAAACCTTTGGAATGGCACATTTGGAGGAAACAATAGGAAATCAAGCAACAGAATATTATAGGAGGGGTACCCAAAACTGGCAGGCTGTGCACAGGATCTATCTGACCTGCAGTGTTCTTAGAATTTTTTTTTTTTTTTAGATTTTATTTATTTATATGACAGACAGAGATCACAAGTAGGGAGAGAGGCAGGCAGAGAGAGAGAGAGGAGGAAGCAGGCTCCCTGCCAAGCAGAGAGCCCGATGCAGGGCTCCATCCCAGGACCCTGGGATCGAGCCCGATGCAGGGCTCCATCCCAGGACCCTGGGATCATGACCTGAGCGAAAGGCAGAGGCTTTAACCCACTGAGCCACCCAGGTGCCCCTGTTCTTAGAATTTTACATTTTGCTTCCAGCATTTAAAATCAGGGAATATAGGGGCACCTGGGTGGCTCCCTTGGTTAAGCTCTCGATTTCAGCTCAGGTCATGATCTCCAGGTTGTAAGACTGAGTACTGCATCAGGCTCTGTGCTGAGCATGGAGCCTGCTTAAGATTCTCTCTCTCCCTCCCCCTCTGCCCTTTTCTCTTCCCCTCAAAAAAATTAAAAATAAATAAAATTAGAGTATTTAATATGAAAATCCAGATTTCCACTTCTCTCAAAATAGAACAGCATGGGACATCTGGGCGGCTCAGTGGGTTAAAGCCTCTGCCTTCGGCTCAGGTCATGATCCCAGAGTCCTGGGATAGAGCCCTGCATCAGGCTCTCTGCTCAGTGGGAAGCCTGCTTCCCTCCCTCTCTCTCTCTGCCTATCTGCCTACTTGTGATCTCTGTCAAATAAATAAATAAAAATCTTTAAAAAAATAAAACAGTACTCCTGTGCACTGTAGAACAGCATTCATAGCTCTTAGCTAGACCATGCACTCTCAGCTCACCTTACCTGCTTCTCCCCAATGTCTCACTGGCTCTAAGCCTAAGTGCCAAGCTCTGTTCATGATCATGCCTGTACTGTTCTTTTTCTTAAGAAGAAAATGAAGTATTTCTTGTGCTCTTGCCTCTACTCCAAGTGGAAAACCAAGATAGCACCTGCTTTAAGAAAGAGTTTTCTTATATCAAGCCCACTTCATTTATTTCCCTGGCCCTTGAGCCAAGGTTACACTGCGCCTTTCATGAGCCATAAGCCTTTTTACCATCATGGATTCCCTCCTCCGGGAGCATATTAAAAATTATATTTAATGATCACATGAGGATAAAGGCAGATATATTAATCTTACTATTAGAAAACTCTCTTTGATCTAAACTTTCTTTTTTTCTTTTGATTTTAAAAGAAATCCAAACATTTTCATAGCCACTAAATGTACTATGATCTTAGGCATTGTGACCACCATGCCTAAAGGATGTTAGCCCTGCTCCTCTGTATATTTGAGGTTACTGGAATATCTGAAGCCCCAATTCACCTGTATGAGTGTGGAACACACAATCCATTACTACAGGTGAAATCATTTCCAGAGCACGATCTCCTGGTGCAATTCTGATGCTCATCATAGCCATCCGTACAATCCGCATCACCATCACAGACCCAAGACCGGGGAATGCACTTCCTGGATGGAGGCACATTATTTGCACAGAGAAACTCAGAACTTGAGCAGTTGTGGCGGTCTGAAACCAAAGCACACAAGAAACAGAAACCACATGAAAACTCCTTCCAGTAGTCAAATTCATTCTGAACCATTTCCCTTGCTTTACGTTACTTATTAGTGTGAGGGATGAAAGGAGAGTAGAGTACAACAGGTGGACAAGTCACACTGCTTTCATGTTAACAGAGTATAATAAAAAATACCTTCAAAATTCCATTGTAATTGCTCTAGACCTTGGATTTTTTCTTTCAGAAATAAACATAATAAAACACCTCATTTAATTTTCCATAAAATTAATGTAAAATAATACTTTTCCCTTAGAGCTTCAGAAACCTACTCCCATTTTGTTTTTTCTGTACCAAAAATGCCTCATACTTGGTAAAAATGTTTGGTTTATACAGTGTACTCCCAAAAACACAGTATGAGATAGGTATTTTTATACCAGTTCAACAGATAAAAATTAGAGCTCAAACTAGATGATTCCAAGTCACAGAACTTTCTAAAGACCTAGTGTTTTAAGCATAGGTCTTTTTTTTTCCTCCAAATTTAGGCTTTTTCAACTATATTACAGCTACCACCCAAGTAGAATAAGCATATATAGAAGCAGAATATATCACCAAGACTTGTCAGAAACCCTGACACTGTTAGGAAAGAGAAGAGATGTTAACACATAATCATTAATGCCTGCAGAATGAAAGAACTGGCATTTTATCCAATCTCACTGTGAATGAATGGGAGAAAAAGAGGGGGTGTCTTAGTGAGGGGAAGTGGGAGAAGTACATGCTATATAGTCTATGTTTGTGCAGCTGCCAACTGCCCATTTCAATGGATGGAGTACACGTGGAGCTATAGACAGCCTCCAAAGTCAATGACATATGGGGTTGCAATGAAATGCAAACATCAGGGAGCCACTGTTTTTACTGCTGATCATGAAAAGATACTCTTCTAAGACATGGTAGTTAAAAGAGTTCCATGCTCCAGCAGTAATGGAAAATGGTGTTCCATGGTCTGTTCCACAAATTACACAAAAGAAATAACCCTCCCACCAGCCACTCCTCAAAATAATAGCAACAAGGTAACAGATGAAACTTGAGACACAGTTAACTGCTACACTGTTTAAGGCTGCTAGTAAGATTGGCCAATTGAGTTCTCTTTATCTGCTCAAGAAGTGTAGGACATTATTCCCTTTAGCTAAACGCAAGAGAAAGATAATAAACATTAAAATCATTTTCTATCATTTTAAGGCATTTAAGTAGATGCTCTCAAACAATTTCGGAGTGGAAAAATAAAGGTAACAAATTATCAGCATGCACTCAATTAAAGAGGAATCTACCAGTCATACTCTCCAAAGACACAAAAACCAATCTCCCGAGTTTCCTTAGAAGGCAACTCTGTATAGGAACGAATGGTTTCTCTTACCACAGTGGTGCCTTTCATCCTCATCACTCATGTCCCCGCAGTCATTATCCCCGTCACAGATCCATTCCCTTCGAATGCACCTCCCACTGTCGCACTTGAACTCATTACTTAAGCATGTTGCTTCAAGGTACTCTGAGAAAAGATAAAAAAACAGTCTCAGGGAAAAAAAGTGGTTTGCAGTCTAAAAAATATTAGAAGAAGCCTGCTATCACATGGGCTGTCTAAAAAACCCAAGGAGAGCATTATCTAGCTATGTACAGCTCTCTTGGGTCCTCCAAGGAGACCGGTACCAGTGACCAATGGTCTGAGACTGAAGCAGCTGATTGATGGTGCAAAGCCCTCACTATTTTTTGTTACTAGGATGTGATTTGCTATTTCCTTACAGGTATGATAGAGAATTAACAGTCTTTTCCCAAGAGGATATAAACTGCTATTTCACACATTCCATTTTTAAATATACTTTTCATCCCAGAACATTTTATTTGATATAGACTATCTCCCTAGCATGCCTGATCTCCATTTTCCTGTTCTCTTTTTTTGCTTTTCTCCATAGCACTTACCACCTTTCAACATGCTATATAATTTACTTATCTGTTTTGCTGCCCATGTCCCCTCACTAGATAACATCTACCCAACGTGGGCCCCAAAGTACTTAGAACATAAGCACTCAATAAATATTTGTGACTTTAACTGATAAGACACCCTATGTTTTAAATTAGTCATCACTGACTCAAATTCTTTCATCGTAAACCCACATGTCCTTATCAACTATTTGCCACAGGCCCATACACACAGGGTCCCCTCAAAATTAACCTAAGGGAAAAGAAAATTAGCTGTTAAGAAAGGAGTGTACATCACCATAGCTTTATTAAGAGACAAAGCCACTCTGACACAAAAACACCACTTCTAGAAATCTAGCCCAGAAGAATCTTCCCACATATGCACAAAGGTTTCTAAAAGGATGTTCAAATAAATAAATAAATAGGTGCTCATCCCAGCATTATTTTTCATAGTGAAAAAGATGAAAACAATCTAAACATCTATCACTTAGGGAAAGGAAAAGACACTTGGGCCACCCACACTTCAGAGTAATATTCAGCAATGCCAAGGAATGAGTAGATCTGTGTTCACTAACATGCTGACAAGGTGCTGTTAAGCTGAAAGGGACAAGGCTGCAGAAAAATATGCGTAGTAAGGTCTCCGTGTTTTAAAAATTATGTATGAGGATATATGGCAAAAGGTAAGGAGAATTCACACTCACCCTTTGCAGTGATTATCTCTGGGGAGTGAGATTGGAGAAGGCTGAGAAAAATGGAAGTTTTGCTTTTTTGTATACATCTTATGACTTCTTTAAAGTAATACTCTTGCATATTATGAGAATGTATTCATAAATATGACAGGCAGTTGGTACCACTTACTGACTCTGGTTCCCATGGAGAAGTTTAGAAAGTATACTTACTCTTCATATTTTTGAACCCATCATTCATATGTCTAAACCGTTCTCTAACACTATTCTACTCCCAGTTATATAGTTCCATTAAGATCGTCAAAACTCTACATGTTCTTTGCTTTCTACAAAACTTTCAGTGTTGGGGAAAAAGAACTTGGCAAAGAGCTTCAAATACCACTCTCCTGAGAGAGAACGGGGAAAAAACGGTACTAAGAAAATACCCCCCCAAATAGAAAGTTTTATATATGATGACTGTATTGCAGATGATTGGATTATAACAGCGGGGGAATAAAAACCATTCAAGTGGTTAAAATTGAGGCAATTAACTCAAATATAATCACTTGATGGAATACTATACTGCCATTAAAAATGAGTATGAAGACTGTGTAACAAAGATCAGCAAACTTTCTCTTCACCAGATAGCAAATATTTTAGGGTTATAGGACATACATTCTCTGTCACACCTACTTGATACTGCCACTGTAGCACATAGCAGCCATAGACAGTATGTCGCTGCCTTCTAATAAAACTTTATAAAGCCAGGCAACTGGCCATGGCTGTAGTCTGCAGAATGATTTATTAACAGATAAAAAAAGCAATGACCGTTACATTTTAAAAAATGTACATGGATATAGATTAGAACTTGTAAAGGTTAACAGCAGCCTCCAAATACAAATAGGTAGAAGTGCCTCCAGGAATACAACCAGAGGGTCTCTAGAACTTCTTGTGAATCTCAGATGGCCATGGAACCTTACCTCATAGGCTGGCACACAGACCAGGAGGAGGATGTGTGCCATAATATGCCCCTTCCCTTTGGATACTATCATTCTAGTCTCTTTTGGATCCTCCCACAGCCTTGTGGGCTACAACTGAACCAAACTCAGAAATCCCAATTCACAGTCAATTAAAATTGACTGAGTTCTACAAGCCAGGCACAGTACTGGGTGCATCACCAACATAATTTCACTTCATGGACATCAGTCAGCAGCCTCTATATGCTGATCCCTCCTCACACTAACAGGTTTTTAATGACTCTCTGCTGAGTGGTTTCACCCTCTTCGCTGAAAGCAGGAGCAGGGAGCACAAACAGTAGGCAGCTCTGGTCCTAGACTATATTTGGAAGCAGTGGAAGCGTTTCTCTCACTACATCGTAACACTTGGCATGCTTGCTTGCTCTCTTACCGCAAGTGGCAGGTTCATCAGAGCCATCAGGACAGTCTCCTTCCTCGTCACAGTACCAGTGTCTCGGGATACAACGTCCAGATGTGCAGGCAAACTCGTCACTGCTACACGTGTGAGAAGCTGAGGACGGAGGTAAAACCCAGGAGTAAAATACAAGCTTGTTCCCATCAGTCTTAACCATCTGCCCGTAGCTCTGAACTAGGTAACGGGTGCCAGGGAAGGAAGGCTGAGGCCTGGAAAAGGGTTTTATATAAGCTTTGTATGGGGAGGAAGGGGTGAGGGTGCGGGGAGAGAAGGCCGACAGCACTATTTCCATTTTCCAGAATTTCTCTTTCTAGATTCTAGAAACCCAACAATAAATTGTATTTGTTAGAAATATCTAAGAAATATCTCTTTGATACATGAAACCACAAGTTATGGATAAGAAGACTTGGCTCTATGTTGTCTGCTGTAACCTAAAATTAGATAAATTCTATGGAAATAATATTAAAAGCAAAAACAACATATAACCATATCTGAGCTTAGCACGCATGGTTCTAAAAAGACAGTTGTGCTCTTATTCATTCTTAAGGGATCTTTATTTGAGTAAAAATGACTCTACCTATGTTTGAACACTGATTATCTCACATAACCTTAGTAACCCTGGCCAGATGTATTTTCTGAATTGTTACGTGGGTAGTATAAACTAGAATCAAGTCTTTTAAGTCTTCTGGTCTGCAAGGCCCCTTGCCTTGGCCCAAGATATCGGATGATTTGCCAGGGGTAAAACTGATCAGGAAGCAGAGGCCCCTGAAAGGTCAGCGCTGTCTCTAATATGTATGTCCCGTTCTGATGGCTACTTCCTGAATTCTGCTTCTTCCTGAGGCTCTTATTACAACTGATGCCTGTTCTTGGCCTATACCTTCCTCTGGTGATAATTACTAAATTCTTTAATTATGCACCTATTACACTAATAGACTCAAAGTTACTGAGCTTAAGAAAGGCCCCTAAGTGGATCTATAAATACAGGAAAATGCTTGACTGACCCAAACTACTAAATATGAAGTAAAGTTTTGTGAAATATAAGCATATTAAAAAGATACAAAAATTCTTGCAGTTACTAAATAGTAACTACAATCAAATTAAGAGTAAATATAAGGGCTTGACAAGCACATTCTGCCTGGGGTTCCTGATGACAAAGGCCCTTGACTCTGGGAGAAATGGCTTTGCAATTATAAAATAAAGTCAGGGACCACGGCAGGTCTCTGGAAGAAATACTTGGAGTAGGGGATCCATCCAGAGAACAGAGAGATAGGGGCTGCTTACATTCTTCTAATCACATCCTAAAGTAACTACCTACTGCATCTACCGATTCAGTCAACTTGAGCTGACAAGCAGCCCAAAGACCTTTAGCTCCAGACACACATCCCTGAACCACAGAAGGAACAGCCCGGCTCTCTTACCACAGAAAACAGGGCTTTCATCACTCATGTCTCCACAGTCATTGTCTTCATCACACAAGTAAAAGTGAGGAATGCAAATGTTTGTCGTCTGACATTTTACATAGCCAGGCTGGCAGGTGCGATCAGCTTCAACAAGATAAGCAGAGAAACATTTGAACAGATCCACCACATATACAGAACATTAAAAATGTCCATGATAACAGAGCTACTAGACTCAAAACACCAGAAGGGAGGCATGTTTAAAGCTCTCACAAAGACATCATCCGTAACAGTCATTTCCCACCATTGCTTCTATTAAGTAAAAAGAGGTATTTCCAGCTGATGGGGGGGAGTATGCTTACTTTGTAGTAAGTCATCCATTTTAATTATTTAATAGCACCAACAAGAGTCTCAACACTTAGTTAAATAAACTATGGTCTATCCACACAATGGAGTAATATGTAGCTATAAAAAGGAATGAAGATCTCTAACACTGGTAAGGAATGATGGTATGATCTCCAGCATATGTTGTTAACAGAAAGAAAGCAAGATTCAAAAAACCACAGGCTATCTTTTGTGTGAGAAAAACAGTATGTTTGTGTGTGTAATGAGAGAGAGAGATGCTTATATTAATAAGTAATCTCCAGGCTTCCAAGATGTTGAAAGGAAAGAAGGCTATGGGGAAGAAGGTGGTCCTGGCCCCTTCTATTCTAAAGAAGCAGGAAGCCAAGAAGGTGGTCAGTCTCCTGTCTGAGAAAAGGCCCAAGATTTCTTGCAACGGACAGGACATGAAGCCCCAAAGGGACCTCACTAACTTTGGCAAATGGCCTGGCTACATCTGGCTACAGTGGCAAAGGGCTATTCTCAGTGAACATCTATAAGCACCTCCCACAATTAATCACTTCATGTGGGCTTTGGACAGCCAGAGAGCTTCTCAACCACTTAAGTTGGCCCATAAATACAGACCAGAGACAAAGCAAGAGAAGCAGCAGAGACTGTTGGCCCAGGTTAAGAGACAGCTACCAGCAAAGGGGATGTCCCCACTAAGCAGCTGCCTGTCCTTCGAGTTGGGGTTAATACTGTCACCACCCTTGGTATAAAACAAGAAGGCTCAGCTGGTAGTGACTGCACATGCTGTGGATCCCACTGACCTGGCTGTCTTCCTGCCTGCCCTGTATTATAAGATGGGAGCTCCCCTCTGCATTATCAAGGGGAAGGCCAGGCTGGGCGTCTGGTGCACAGAAGACCTGTACCACTGTCACTTTCACACTGGTTAATGCAGAAGATGAAGGAGCTCTGGCTAAGCTAGTGGAAGCTATCAGGACCAATTACAATGACAGGTATGATGACATCCACGGTCAGTGGGGAAGCAATAACCTGGGTCCAAAGCCCGCTGCAAAGCTGGAAAAGGCAAAGGCTAAAGGACTCAATGCTGTTGAAGTTTCTGTACATAAAAGTAATAAAAAGTTTGCTTTCAGCTAGTGTCAAAAAAAATAATGAAAAAATAAAATAATGACAGTTGTTACACCTATGGATAGACTGAGATTAGATCAGAGTGAGTGGAATGGAGAAAACAAGGAGGGAAGACTGCTGTGAATATACCTCATCATATAATTTTGACCACGGAACCACGTGTATTATTTTGTATAAATAAAAACAATGAAATAAAAATGGGAAAAGGAAAGCAATTCCTAAAATTTGGAATTAGTAACGTAAGTTAAGTACTACATCAAGTTAATAGCACAACCATTCAAAAAAAAAAATTAAAGTGACTTTAAAACCAGTACTATATAGCAGGACATAATCTAGGAACAAGAGAGACTTAAGAATCTTTAATTATCACTAGTAGATTTACTGGTAGTAGTATTACTTCTGCGGTTATTTTGAAACTATAGGCATTTTGAAATTACGGTAGAATAAAGCAAATAAGCGTTTGTGTTAATGTCATCAGAAACCAGTATTTTAAGCATGTAAGAGACAGGATTACAAAATCTTAAAAAGTTGTAATCTTAAATTAAAATGGGAAAGACCAATATAAACTTTTTTCCTTAAAAACTGAATTTCCATAGCCCCCTCCCCCTCTCCCAATCCCACCAAACCTGGCGATTCACAGACCTGTACCCCTGGGGATAAAAATACATTATATGTTTATTAAAAAAAAAAATTTGGAAGGGGAGGCGAACCATAAGAGACTATGGACTCTGAAAAACAACCTGAGGGTTTTGAAGGGTCAGGGCTGGGAGGTTGGGGGAACAGGTGGTGGGTAATGGGGAGGGCACGTTTTGCATGGAGCACTGGGTGTTGTGCAAAAAGAATGAATACTGTTACGCTGAAAACATAAATAAAATGGAAAAAAAAACTGAATTTCCTACAGTTAACAAAACCAAAAGACAACTGACAGAACAGGAGAAGATATTTGCAAATGACGTATCAGATAAGGGCTAGTATCCAAAATCTACAAAGAGCTTAGCAAACTCAACACCCAAAGAACAAATAATGCCATCAAGAAATGGGCAGAGGACATGAACAGACATTTCTTCAAAGAAGACATCCAGATGGCCAACAGACACATGAAAAAATGCTCCTCATCTCTCGGCATCAGGGAAATACAAATCAAAACCACAACAGGATACCACCTCACACCAGTCAGAATGGCTAAAATTAACAAGTCAGGAAATGACAGATGCTGGCGAGGATGCAGAGAAAGGGGAACCCTCTTACACTGCTGGTGGGAATGCAAGCTGGTGCAATCACTCTGGAAACAGTGTGGAGGTTCCTCAAAAAACTGAAAATAGAGCTACCTGATGACCCAGCGATTGCACTACTGGGTATATATCCTAAAGATACAAATGTGGTGCTCCGAACAGGCAGGCACACGCACCCGAATGTTTATAGCAGCAATGTCCACAATAGCCAAACTATGGAAAGAACCTAGATGTCCATCAACAGATGAATGGATAGAGATGTGGTATATACATACAATGGAATACTACGCAGCCATCAAAAGAAATGAAATCTTGCCATTTGCGAAGACATGGATGGAACTAGAGGGTATTATGCTTAGCGAAATAAGTCAATCGGAGAAAGACAACTATCATATGATCTCCCCGATATGAGGAAGTGGAGATGCAACATGGGGGGTTTGGGGGGTAGGAAAAGAAAAAATTAAAGAAGATGGGATCGGGAGGGAGACAAACCATAAAGCACTCAATCTCAAAAAACAGACTGAGGGTTGCTGAGGGGAGTGGGGACGGGAGAGGGTGATGGGGATTTGGACATTGGGGAGGGTATGTGCTATGATGAGTGCTATGAAATGTGTAAACCTGGCAAGTCACAGACCTGTACCCCTAGGGATAAAGATACATTATATGTTTATTAAAAATTTTAAAAATTAAAAAAAAAATTGTATTTCCTAGCTCTGTACACTGAAAATCCCTGGAAGCAATGAGAGCCAAATAGAAATGGTCAACCAGACACTGTGGTAATCTCTAAATCCACAAAAGGAACAAGTTCCCCCTTCCAAAAGGTCTGAGATAGGAAATGGACCAAATGGGCCATAACAGAGAAGTCAACTTAGCAGAGCTCCCGCTGGCCTAAGATAGGGAAGTTGACCACCAGAAACGTTAAATGACTTTACTGCACTAAAATTCATCAAATATGTAGAAATCCATCAGTCTAATACTAAAAGCAAAACAAGACAAAAAATTAGTGCTCACTGGTCACCAATTCATTACTCTGAAAACTGACAAAGGAAAGGAAATCAAGCCATTTCACCTACAAAACTGTACTTCAGGTAACAAAATAGCTGATCAGGAATATTTCTTCTTTATGGAATGTTACCTAATACATTAGAAGAAATAATAGAAATTTTAAATGCCTATTCTGTAACCCTTAAAGAAAAAATGGACTTATAGAACAACCATCCATGTATGCTAAAACCACTGGGGAACAGGTTGATGGGATGTTCTTAAGGAAAGATTCAGGCTGACTTCTAAATCCACTAATTAACTTTATCATTAAACTGAACAACCAAGTATTATGTGCTTCATGATGTGATGCAACAGGAAATACACAGCTCCACCTATGGAGAATTCTTACCCAAATAATTGAACGTAATGTAATCAGACCTCTAGGTACAAATTCCAGTTAATGGGAAATAAGAGGGACAAAAATAAATGGCTCAATTAAGCAATTAGTCAAATCCAGAGTGTGGAAGATTCCACAAGACAAATCAATGGCATTGGAAAAAAAAAAAAAGGGCACTGCTGAGGCATTAAAGAGATTAGAGAGTTATAATCATCAAAACCAATGTGTAGATTTTGCCTGAATGCTAATCTGAACAAAACAACTGCATAAAGACATTTGGGGAATAATTGTAAAATTTGAATATGGACTGAGTAGTCAAGTAAGTACTGTCAGTCTTTCCAGACATCATTACCGCGTGCTAGTCAGTTGTCGAAATGTCTTCATAAATGACATGCATGTCTGAGAGCTGCTTTATAATATCGGGGTACGGGGAGTCAGGGGAAATGGGTGAAACAGACTGACCATTTATTGATAAATGTTGGAGTTGGATAATGGATATATTTTACTATTCTTTGTACTTTGGTGTATGTTTGAAACTTTCCGTAAGAAGGAGTTCTTTTAAAAGACATAGCCAAAGAAATATTGTATGTAATTCTACCTACAAAAGCAGCAGAGCAAGTAGATATATCCAAACTGAAATGTATTTCAATTTACACACTGCTCTTTTCTTTTCCCTACATGCTAAAGAGCAAATCCCAGAAATTTTGGAAAAATCAATAAAACAATTTACCAGAAAAATGAAAGAAATCATTTTAGCTTTGTGCAGAACAAGATTAACCACAACACATTTAGACAATAGTTTTTATCAGCAACTACTGATAAAGTCTTAAAACAATCAAAAATTTTGTCAAGTGAATTTTTAATCTGGCAGATACATAAACCAAGGATAAAATAGTTTAGATTAAAATATTCAATGGTCATGTGGGCCTATAAATTTAGGTGAATAATTAAATATATTAGATTTTTTTTTAAAAAACCATTTAGCAGAATATAATAAAATGAAATTTATATTCTAGATGAATACTTAGGGTAAAAATTATCTCCCATGAGGCAAAAGAGACCCCCAAAAAACAAAACACACAAAAGAACCCCAAAACAAATAAGCAAAGAGATTTCAGACCCCCAAAGCACAATAAGTTCTTGATGAACTTACAGCAATTTTTCTCATCTGAGGTATCATTATCATGGCAGTTGTTGATGCCATTGCAGACAAACTGAAGAGGAATGCACCTTTTATTACTGCAGGTAAACTCCACAGTGGCATTACAGTCCCTGAACAGGCACCCTGCCTCATCACTGTTGTCACCACAGTCATTGTAGTGGTCACAGCGGTAATGATACTGGACGCATCGCCCATTGGCACAGGTGAAGGCTGTCGGGTGGCAGGTGTGAAATGCTACAAGGAGGAAAAAACATTGAAGAGAGTTCCTGATCAGAGCATCATCCTAGTTTCTAAAAAAGTACAATCAAATAAAATGGATTCTTTGAGTTTACCTTCTAAAGCAAAAATGGCTGCAAAACGGACTGCGTGCAAAGTGAAATAAACTTTAAATTAGATCAAACAAAATATGTTGTATACTTTTCTTAGGCAAATTAGGTATTTTAAGCAAATGTCAGAGTCCCTTCACTTCCTCTACCATCTCAATTTAAAATTTTACCCCAATCCCAGAAAAGCATGCAAATACAATGTCTTTGGGGAAAATCAAACTCTTAGCCCCTATAGTCTATTGGAAAAACGTAGCTAATTTCTAGTGTTTGACTCACCCCATCCAGATGGAAGCTGAATACTGAATGATTTCAGTAAATTACTAATTATCCTTCTGCTATGAAAATTAATAAAATGATAACAAACACCAAATAGAGCTCCCAGTTCCATGCTAAGTCATGCTTGACAGGCACCAAGCCCCATGCTGTGTTTTTTATATATTGTATCTCTCACTCCTCACAAAAATCCTAGGAACAGCTCCATCTAACAGATGAGGTGTCGGAGGCTCAGATAGGTTAGCCACTTTCCTGTGGCTGCACAGATTATAAAGGGCAGAGCTAAGATTTTAATCCAGCCCCTTTGCTCTTAACCACTACAGAGGTGCTTTCTCATAAAGTATCAACACTAATCCCTGGCATATATATCAGCTTATATGGGATTTAACAGTCTACGTTCTCGGACTAAATGTTTTCAGTTCTAACAGGACACACAGGCACAAATTCACAGCTATTCACACACAGCAGGACTCTGTACCAAACACTTGACATAAAGACAAGTTTATAGCCTAACAAAAGCTCCAGGAGTCCAACTCACCACAGACACTTTCCGACTCATCACTGCCATCACCACAGTCATTATCGTTGTCGCATTTCCATTGTTCCGAGATGCAGTGTCCATTGAGGCAGGTGAACTTGGAACTGTCACAACGTGTACCATTGTCCACGATGCAATGCTTTTTGTTGTTCGCCAGATACCAGTGGCCCTCATGTGGACACTGGCACTCAGCACCATTTGGACCTGGACAGAAAAAAAAGTTGGCCCCAAAAGCAAAACATCTGTGTAGCACCCATTCATATTTTCTTTTACAGAATAGCAGTGGCAATATTTCTATAGTAAAGGCACTGTAAGGCAAGCCACAGAAACTCTTCCCATCAGCCTCTCAACTACATTCTGCGTCATTTGTCCATGAAGAACCACCACCAATTCCAATAAATGTGGCTAATTCACCCTAATCATTAACAACTAGCTCTTGCCTACACTAAAACAATAGAAATGATCCTCCCTTCTTAGCAACATCTGTAAAACAACATCATCAAAAGATACATCTTCCTGTGAATCTATTGCTATCCATAAACCACGCTATGGAATACATAGAATCACACTTTCAAATATCAGAAATACTTCAGACTATAAAAAGTACCTCCCAAGTGGAAGAACTAGATCCCTTCCTAAGGGAGGTAAGCTCTTTGATGGAATTTCTATCCAAGTCATTAAGTGTGGCGTCCAAAGACCCCATCTTTCTTTCTACTCCCATCAAGCCTGATGGGAGCGCTCCACATTAAATGGAAAAGAAATATGTCAAAGTCTTCCTCTAATTTTATGAATTATCCTGAAATCAAGGAGAACTTGGTTTTTTTCTACCCCTCTTAAAGCTGAATATCCCTCAGCCTTCCCTACCAATCATTATCACTATTACCCTACATGATTCAGTCTTTATTGGCAATGTCTTACCTGGTGCACAAATATGGCTGCAGCCTCCATTAAACTCACTACAAGGATTGCTACATTGTTGCTGAGGATTCTTCACAAGAACACGAATACCGTTAGGCCGGGAGGGAAAACTCGTGGTCATTGCCATCTGACCTGACCCATCGTATTTGTTAGCTCGGTAAATTTTATTCGTGTTCCAGTCAGTCCAATAAATATACTGGCCATAGAGAGTCAAGCTAAAAGGATGAAAGACTGTGTAGACAATGACCTCACGCTGCGTGCCCATTAGAGTGCTGCGTTCAATCCTCTGCCTAAAATGAAGTAAAAAAGAAAATGCTGGAATTCAGAAAGAATAAGCATCTCAAATGGCAGCCCAATGCCTGGGCCTAACCACTTCTTTTCATAAGCCCCCAACTTTCTTTTCAACAGCAGCATATGGCAGGAAGAAAAATTTCGATGGGAGGTCTTCATTTGCTTATGAAACAATGGCTTATGTAAATCATTGATTTCCAAGTATTAATATAACCTGTAAGTTATCCTAGAAAGGGAACCAGGCCAAAATTAGAAATAGGAGTTTATGAAATAATACACACAATGCATGGAACTCAGTGTTTAGCACACAGTCGTCTCAATAAAATGTGAATTACTTTTTCCTCCCACTCCCTTAATGACCTTCTCGATTTGTCATTTACCTAAATTTAGACACTAAATATCATTGCTTGCTTCCAAATGAGAAGATAAAAGATGAGATCGTTAGGTGCTTCGAGTCACAAGCAGAAATCAAAATCTTTTTTTTTTTTTTAAAGATTCCATTCACTCACTTGACAGAGATCACAAGTAGGCAGAGAGAGAGGGGGAAGCAGGCTCACCGCCTGAGCAGGAAGCCCAATGTGGGGCTCGATCCCATGACCCTGGGATCATGACCTGAGCCGAAGGCAAAGGCCTTAACCCACTGAGCCACCCAGGCGCCCCACAAATCACAAAGTTAAGTTGAGATTCCTGACAGGTAGACACCAGCAATAACAAATGAAATAATCTCATCTTTTCAACTATTCTGTTAAGATGATTGCAATGTGAGTAATCTCAGGGCTACTTGAAGAAGTTACATGAAAAATTAGAGTCAATAATTGGCTAAGAAAAATCTATTTGAGAAGATGATCAATAGACAAAGACTAAAGGAGAATATTTTTAACTGAAGGCTAAATAAAGCCCAGAGAAACTTATTATCAATGTGCATTTAAAGTTGTCCACATTTTCTGACAGTTAATTTTCTGATAGTTTAGATGGGGCCTGGAGATTATAAATTGAATGATTACATTTGTAATTATAACTGAAATTAACTCATCTAATAATGTATCTTTAGATGCCTTCTAGTTCTTAATTATTCAATCTCATGATAGATCAATTTTGACAGTACATCTACCAAGCTAGAATACAGTTCATAAAACTATGATTCTACATTTTGGCCATTTCTATTTGGCATATTATAATTTTATCATGTTATGCAAATCCCTCCTCTGAAAGTGAAAGCAAGAACTCTTATCAGCACCCACAAAAAGAATGAAAAAACTTACAGACTGGCATCTGCCCAGTAGAGAAGGTCATTCTCATGGTCCAGAGTGAGCCCATTGGGCCAGACCAGGCTGCTGTTCACAATAGGTACCCGGAAATTTCCTCCCAGTGTGGCTCTCTCAATTTTGGCATTAGTACCCCAATCAGTCCAGTACATGTACCTAGTCATCCAAAAGGAGTTGTAATTAATTCACAAGGATCATCGTAATACCTTTTAGTTAAGAATAGCAGCCTTCTTTAACTGCAAATCTCATGTTAATATGGCAAATGAAACCCACTCCATTCTCACCTACACTACTTGCCCAAAGTCAACCTTCCTAGCAACAACAGGAGTTACTTTCCCTTGTGTTTTTTCACTTTTGAACATATAGCTATAGAGTTTCAAGCCCATAAAATATTGGCTTTGGAATAACATAATTTCAGGCCCCAATCCTTCCAGAAATAAATATACAGAAATATGATAAATAAGACCATGGCATACCCTCGGCAAGGATCTAATACAATAGCTCTTGGCTTTGAAACATGGGCAATCACAGTGCGCTGAGACCCATCCTCAGCTATGGAGTAAATTGTCTGGTTGTTGTAGTCACTGTAATATATTCTTCTATTGATCCAGTCAAAGGCAATGCCATCAGGATTCCCTCTACCTGGATATATACCAACAAACACACACCAAGGCATTAGAGTCTCAAAAGGCATTTTAGAACCTCTGGGTCAAACACATGTGTTGATTACGTTGCATCAACTTCCAATAGAAGCTGCTTCTGGAGTGCCCTTACCTGAAATAATGGCTGTAGGAGACCTGGTCCCTGAATTTAGATTGACATACGAAATCTGACCATTTCCAGATGGAAAAGATTGTGTGAAGTAGATTCTGTTAGTTATGCCATCATAGGCCAGGTCTACAGCAATCCTATCCACACGTATTGCTTCGAAAGGTGGGCTATGAGCCTCAGGGTCCAAGTGTAAGCTTCTCAAGGTATTCTCCAAGGCAAAGATGAGGAAATCTTCTGTTGGAATGGCACAGCTCTTGCCATCACCTTCTAGGGTTCCAAAGGCACAGCCACATTTTGGGGTGTTCAATCCAGGCAAAGCAAAGCAGAAATGGGTGCATCCACCATTATTTTCCAAGCAAGGGTTGTTGTTGACCTCAGCTGGTGACCGGGGCTGAACACTCTGGTCAAAGATGGTCACATCTCTTAGCAAGTTCAGATTGTCCCTTATCACTGTTGGTGGCTCACTGCTGTCTGGTTCCTTGCTGGCTTGGAAGATTTTTTTTAAATTCCTATCTACCCATATGATAGAATTTCCAAAAACAGTGATGGCATAAGGAGTTGGGTAACGACTGCCATAACGAATCACTTCAGATTCCTGTGCCTCAATACCAATCCTTGCAATTAGATCTAAAGAATCATCAACCCAATAAACGTAACCATTGCTATGGTCTACTGCCAAGCCCCGTGGGGTGACAATGCCTTCTGATACAAGCACAGTTCGATTGGTACAATCAAGGAAAGAACGTTCAATCTTTGGGCTCTGCCCATAGTCAGCCCAGAAGAGGTATCTATTCTTGGGGTCTACAACAATATCCCTGGGCCTATCTGCAGTGGCTTTAAGGAGAATACGGCGGTAAGTGGTGTTGATCCGCAGAACTTCTATCAGTGTTTCAGACAAAAAAGCATTGGTGAAATAAAGATTTCCTGCAGGAAAATGAAAGAACATGCTGATAAGTGTAAAACCAAGAAGAAAAAAGGGGAAACTTTTCAAATTCAGAACAAAATATAAAAAGCTAAGGTTTGGGTCAATAAATGCTATCTTTTACAAGATAGTAACAGTCCCAGTTTAGAGTTAGAAAAATAAATATTTACTCCTAGGAACTAAAGAAATTGTTTTGGGGCGCCTGGGTGGCTCAGTTGTTGGAGCATCCGACTCTTCATTTTGGCTCAGGTCATGGTCTCAGGGATGGGAGACCCAGCCCTGTGAAGAGCCTGCATGAAGCCCCATGTGGGGTTCCACGCTCAGTGGGGAGTCTGCTTGAGTCTCTCCCTTTCCCTTTGCCTCTCCCCAACCCTCACACACTCTCTCTCAAATCAATGAATAAATCCTTTTAAAAAAATTGTTTCTTCAAAGAGGAAGTGCCCACCTTCAGCTTCTAAAGTGGATCAGAATTCATAGCAAACGTCGTAACCCACTTGCTACTGAAAAATCATTTTCCAGAATGTTCTTCCTCTTCCACCTGAATGTGGAATTTAACACCTAAATCTCCAAACACTCGAATACACATTATCATGGCATAACTTCTACTCCCAATATGACAAAATGAGCAAAGAGGGAGAGCCAACAGCTTCTCACCTTATTTCCATGTCATCAAGTGCTCCTTTATGCTTAGTATTAACAGTCTAGTCTGACTAGCATAGCTGTTTTCATCACATGGATGAAACTCTAAATCCACCAAAAGAAAAACCCATTTGTCTTTGGACATTACAGAACAATGTGAATGCTAGAATAAAAACACAATGGTGTGAAGATGGTAAAATGAGTAGAGAGTGATTGATCCCATACTGATTCCACCAAGTCAAAAACCTATTGAATGGTCAACTCTGTTACCAAGGGACATCTATTTTGGTTCCTAGGTCCGAGTAAAAATTGCTCTGAAGAAATCAGGCCAATATGCAATATGTTACTGATCTACCCTTTATATATTCAAATCCTTTCATCTAGGTTTGACAAACTTTTTCCATAAAGAGTCAGATAGTAAAAATATTTCAGGCTTTGTAGAGCATATGGTTTCTTTACCAAGGACTCAGATCTGCCACTGTAAACATGAAAAGCAGGTCATGGACAAATGGGCACAGCTGTGTTCTTATAAAACCTTACAAAAACAGGCATGGTCCAAAGGTACAAATTTCTAGTTACTAAAAAAATAAGTACTGAGGACGTACAACATAATGACTATAGTATAACACTGGTATGTGGTATATATGAAAGTGGTTAAAAGAATCAATCCTAAGAGTTCTGATTACAAGGAGAAAATTTTTTTTCTTCTTTCCTTTTTATTGTATCTATGAGATTTTTTAGCTGTCCCTATCCTGATAACCGTTTCACAACATATGTAAATCAAATTATGATGCCATATGCCTTAAACTTACATACTGATGTGTGTCAATTATTTCTCAATAAAACTGTGGGTAAAGAAACAGCCCGTGAGCTGCGTTTGGTCCATAGACCATAGACTGCTGACCCCTGCTTTAGCTATACTTTCAGAAGTAATACAGTAATTTGTAATCAGAAATGGGATTTAGGAATCCAATTAAAGACTTCTCTATGAAAAAACAAACAAACAAAAGACTTCTCTATATTTAATATTTACAATAAACTCTTATGATAGCACCTAGATTTTCGTAATGTATTTTACTATTTCTAAGTGATGCCTACTTATCAAACTGATTAACACACAACGATACCTATTTTTATAGACTAGGATCATATTCTCAAAATTATAATACATTTAATACATCTGTTTCTCAGTTTATCATTAAACAAAACAAATGGCAATTTAAAATTAAGTACATGACCCCTAAAACTAATATTATACTGTATGTTAACTAACTGGAATTTAAATTAAAAATTTTAAAAGAATTTTGCTATGCAAGAGTGGGAACATGTCAAGTTTTACATGAGGGTAATGACTAACCAATACAATGTCTTAGTACATCAAAGGAGAGACAGGGGTTATGAACAGGCAGGGTTCATTGGGAGCTACAACAATGGTTAATGAGGGAATAAGTCAGTGATGACGGGTTCTATTACCACCTGGAGATCACATTTGTATTCCTAGAGTTGCTTACAATATTAGTTAGTGTATGTTGTGTATGTCATTATTAAAAAAAATAAAAAATAAAAGTAATATAATTAAGTACATGAATCAATACAACTAAGTTAATGTAATACTGGGTCAAGCATTTCAATATAATTACAATAAAGGAAGTGCCTAATGATCAAAGGATTTTTATACATTAACAAGATAAGCAATTAAGAATTTGTCAACTAAAATTGCTCAGCTTTAAAATAAATCATTGTCATTTCATGGTTCACTTACTTTAATATCCCTTCCTCTTTGAAAATTTAGGCATTTCTAATTTAGAAATTACGTGCTAATTTAAGTGTGAAAAAAATCAACGTAATTTTTCTAGGCATTCTGCCTATAGTTTTATGTTAATAATGGAAGAAAATGAATTGTTATGGCTCTGTCCACTGAAACACCTTGTCATTAACTTAATAGGCATACAACTTAGTCTAAAAGCGTAATTCAATTTACCTTAAATAATACCAATAGTTATCTCGAAAAACAGACTTACAGCATATACAGTGTTAGATTAAACTTTCAAGCATAAAATAAAATGTAAACACCAAAATATTTCTCAATGAAATCCCTATACAGCTTACCTACCTGCTACCCAATCCACTGCAATGCCCCGAACTCCGTTTTCTCCTATCCCATGTGTAACGATGTTTGTAAAACCAGATCCATTAGGTTTGACTCTATAGATTGCATTACGAGATATCATAGAGCTGCTAAAATCACACCAGTAAATAAAACCAGAAGACACATCAACATCCACATGCAGTGCATTTTGTCCTGAAACATTTAAGAAAAGTTCATTAAACAATGCTTTAACTGGAACTAGAACTTTGACATTCCTGCCCTTCCTCTCAAACTGTCATTCCCAACCCCCTGCTCTGACCATGTCCCTGTAACAAAATAAAACTGTTTCTCAGTTGCAATGAGCACACCCAGCACCCAGATCTTGGTTTCTGAAAGCCATTTCCCACAATAAGGAGAACTGGCTCCCAAGAAAAACAGCTGATTCTAAGTTTGGGAAGGGAAGGTACAAGATGAACCTAGAAGCTCTTAGACCCAGAAGCAAGGAAGCACAGAAACACTCACGGAATCATGTCAAAAGAATACCGGCAGTCATTGATTCCAGCAGAAAATCTACTTGGCCGAAATGAAGCCAACAGAGCATCAAGAGTAACTGTGGTAAATGTTTATAACACACTGAACTTAAAAAATGAATAAAAACTTCAATCTATGATTACACTGTGCCCCTGAAACCAGTAACATTAAATGTACATATATGCATGTGCATGTACACACAGATTGAGCGTTCAAATGTGCTGAAATCCTAACAATTTTTCTATCTAGGTGTACAATGTAAGGATGTTCACTGTACCTTTCTTTCAACTTTTCTGATTTGAAATTTTTCAAAATGAAAAGTTTGGAGAAAAAGTAACTGATTTTATTATCTTTACAAGATGGTAAGTTAGAGCCATAACATTTTAGATGTGGGGAAAACAAAGAGGAGTCATGCGTACTTGTGCCTATCACCATCAGCCAAGAGTATACGTGGTACCAGACTTGAGTCCTTCCACCACGTGTATGGTCATCTCTTCTGACCATCTCTTCCTCCCCTCCATTCCCTTCACCCTTTTTCTTCCTTTTCTATCTTTTATTTCTATCATTATCCTGTGACATACCCCTTGTGATGCTAGTAAACACTTGGTTCCTCCTGCGGTAACAGTGATCGTTTTCTATGTTCATAGTATACAAACACAAAATACTGCAAAAATACAGTTACTAAGGAGATTCTAATACTGCCAACTCATTTATTTCAACTCATCAAATACATCTTAATAAACCAGATTATGGACTACTGTATTACTATTCTAAATAAGAGTCTAACCTTGCTCCCAAATCTCCATTAACTGTTCTTCTAAACTCTGCATACTTCTTGCAGTATCAATGCTACATTCTATCTTGCTCTAGGCCTGTCATTCTCAGTGTGATCCATGGACCAGCAACATAACCATGCCCTGGGAACTTGCTAGGAATGCAAACCGAGGGCTGAAGAAGGAAGGGGAGTGGGGGGACAGGATTACTGGGTGACAGGCATTAAGGAGGGCACATGATCTGATGAGCACTGGGTTTTATATGCAACCAACGAATCAATGAACACTATATCAAAAACTAATGGTGGGTTGAGCCTCTGCCTCTGGCTCAGGTCATGGTTTCAGGGTTCTGGGATCGAGCCCCGCATCAGACTCTCTGCTCAGTGGGGAGCCTGCTTCCCCCTCTCTCTCTGTGCCTGCTTCTCTGCCTACTTGTGATCACTCTCTGTGTCAAATAAATAAATAAAATCTTTAAAAAAAATGATGGCTAACTGAACCTAATTTTTAAAATTTTAAAAATTTTTAGAAGTTAATTTTTTTTTTTTAAAAGGAATGTGTATTCTCTAACCTTACTCCAGACGACTAAATGGGGAAATCTAGTTTTAACAAGCTCTCCAATTCTGATGTACACTACCGTTTGAGAACAATTCAAGGCAGAGCGAGTTTGAGTTTATCTCAAAGGAAAGACAAGCTTCATTACATGCTGCATCCAAACATGGAGAATGGCTTTATGGCACCAAGAATTTAACATGGCAGCAGAGTGAAATCTTACTTCTACTGGAGTTGGCATACCTTGGCCAGCCACTGGCACCATGGCTTCGGAGTGATCTGAAAATTCCAAGCTAAAGCCTCTGATTATAGACAGCATTGAAACAACAAGAAAAGAGCTATATGGAGAACAGGTCCGATTATCAGGATTGAGTTTCAGTCCACTGGCACAGGCACATGAGAACAATCCTCCTGGTATAGGCAGGCAAATCTGCTGACAGGCATTCCCATTGTTGCTACAGCCATTGGAGGATGAATCTAAATGAAATCAAAATTCGTTTGTAACTTTGAACCTCACATACTTGACACTCTACCTCAAATATCTTGTATTGGGTCACCAAATAATTCATTACAAAAATCAGTAACAAAATATAGCACCTGGGTTAACAACCTAAAAACAGCATTGAAGAGACTACAGCTTAAACAATTAACACATAAAGGTACCACAACTATTATATAATAGAGAATGGAACAGCATTTTTTTTTCTTCCATAAATCATACAGAAATTAAAAAAACTGGGGAGATCACTGTGCAAATTCTAATTTTTTTCACCCTTTTGACCTATGTACTGGCATTTAAAATTATATCAGTTTAGGGGCACCTGGGTGGCTCAGTGGGTTAAAGCTCTGCCTTCAGCTCAGGTCATGATCCCAGAGTCCTGGGATCGAGCCCCACATCGGGCTCTTTGCTCCCTGGGGAGCCTGCTTCCCCACCTACTTGTGATCTCTCTGTCAAATAAATAAAATCTTAAAAAAAAATTATATCGGAAAAAAAAATTATATCGGTTTAATTATATGATCAACAATGTGATGGGTATTTGATTTAGAATATATTAATTAAGAACATTTAAAGGTTTTTTTCACATGCAATAAAAACAAATGCCAAGTGACAAATCTAGGTTACAGACAGCAAACTATTTAATGAACTTTGGTTAGAGACTAAAAGTTACAAAATATGTCAAAACTTCAAAAAATAATTCCTGTATCATAATGCTAGCTTAAGGGGCAAATCAAAAGTTAGATTACCTATGAAAAAAATGATGAAAACAGCAAGTATTCCCTTTTAAGATTAGAAATTCTAACCTCTTAACACTTCCCCATCAGGTACCCAACCAATGTTTCCTGACCACCTTCAACATGCCTGAAACTCATCTGGTTACTGGATACAGAGCAAGAAACAAGACAGAAAAAAATGCCTGTCCTTATGGAGGTTACATTCTAACGAGAAACAACAGACAACAAACTGATACATGTCAGGGACTGCTATGAAGACAAACAAAGTAAGGAATTTAAAATGATGGGGAAAGAATGGGACTAAGCTTACTCTGAAGTCAACCTGGCCTTTCAGATGCCAGGTTAGTCTCTGACACTCACCCAACCTTATGACAGGGTTATCATTTCAAAAATATTTGGGGTAATTTCAATTCACATGCATGTATGTGTACAGGGGTCTATGTGCGGGCATGAACTTATATATGAAAGTGTGCAGATGTGTGTATGTACATTTTACATTCACGAACGTGTGTGTTTCAGTGGCAAATACTTACCATGTCTGTGATAAACTCGAAGACCCCTCAAATTTGGAATATTCTCTCTCAAAACTATTTTGTTGTCCCCAGTGGCCTTATCAACTCTTTCAATGACTTCATAGTGTTCATCCGTATAATAAAGGAAGGAACCAAAGACAGCAATTCCCCAGGGGTGGGAAAGATGGTTTACCAGGATCATTCTATTTGTACCATCCACATTTCCTCTTTCGATCTAAAACATCAGAATTGCCATTATTAACTGATTCATGGTGAAATGAGAGAAACATTTAAAACTAACATTCTCTCTCTCTTTTTAAACTTAATTTCAATTAGTCAACATATAGTACATCATTAATTTCAGATACAGAGTTCAGTAATTTATCAGGGATACAGAACACTCAGGGCTTAGCACATCATGGGCCTTCCTTAATGCCCACCACCCAGTTACCCCAACCCCTCATCAACCCCCTCCAGCAAATTACATTCTCTTAATAAAAATACATCACACCTATATAGCACTCTATCCTTCACAGAGATTTTTCGATCTGTTTTAGGATTTGATAGTCAGTAGGCCAGACAAATGTCATCATGCCCATTTCACTGACAATGAAGTTTCAGCTCAAGTAAGACAACTAACATTCGCAGACGACATGGTGAAGAAAAGGGAACTAAACCTCACTAGTCCCTGTCATATTCTGGACAAAGATACACATTTAGTGTCTAACTGTAGACCACTACCCAGGAGCTGACTGACCCTGCATTTCACATCTTCACCAACGATTTCTGCAATGGGACTAGGAAACATGTTTCATTCGATGACAAGACAGCAAGACTGAATGGGGCAAGGCTGTATTCGAATGGTATATTGAATAGTGCTGTTACAAGTCTTAGTCAAAATGACCGTGATAAGCTGGAAAAGAACTCACAAAAATGAAGTTCCTAATGGAAAATGACAAGTCTGCTTCTAGAAGAAAAATAAACTGTAGACACAGCTGGTTTGATTTCATTCCAGAAACTTGTCTCAAAGGCCTCCTCTGTGCTAGGATTTGAGCTGAGTAATGGCAAGAGAGACAAATGAGGCATGGCTCACTACCTCACTGGACAAGGAAACCCAGCAGTTACAAGAGCAGGTTATGCCCTAGAAACTGAAAGAAGTTCCAGAAAGTCAGAGAAGAGGGAAGATATGCTTAGAAGGGAGCTTTGAAGGAGTGACCAGGACCAGATTAGCTGTCCAAGCTCGGCTGAGGTGTCTGGAGCTACTCCTCAAGCCAAGCAATGATCAAAGCTATTTGTTGCGGATTTATGAAGACAACATGTCTCCATCATGAAAGCAAGGTTGATTAATGACAGCGATCATCCGATCAAGACTCAGCATTGTGGAGGTGGCAGAGAAAGGCTGCACCTGAGAAAAGGGGCAGAGGACAAATGGCCAGGACTTTTTGATGATTAAATAAGGACATGGTTCTTAGAGTGAGGGAAACGTGAGGGTTCTAACCTGGGAGAAAAGATGGACATTCACACCATCAAAAAGCCCACACATTCAGGAGGGCAGAGCAGATGTAAAAACGGGAAGGGAGAAAGGTGGTGGACACTGTCTGGGACATTTACGTTGTCCACAGAGATCACACCATGTGGCAAGAGCTCCCTCATTACTGCATACAGACATCAAAGTCCGCGAAGTGCTTTCACACATCACTACTTCTTTTTAGCGTTCTTAGTTTATCACCACTGCAAGTCGATATTAGGATTGAAACTGGCACTGCTGAACTAACAACAAACTGAACACATACCTACTGTGCAATATTATGGAGACCATCAATGTCAAAACTGGATCTGAAATCACTACTATTTAAAAAGCAGAGAAGAAAAGATACAGATGTAGAAAAAAGAAGGGGCAAATGCACCCCAATGTTCATAGCAGTAATGTCCACAAGATGCTGAGATGCCCTTCAACAGACAAATGGATAAAGAAGATGTCATTCATATATACAATGGAGTATTACCCAGCCATCAGAAGGGATGAACACCCACCATTTGCATCGTCATGGATGAAACTGGAAATGATTATGCTAAATGAAATTAAGTCAAGCAGAGAAAGACAATTATCATAGGGTTTCACTCATATGTGGAACATAAGAAATAGAACAGAAGACCACAGGGGAAGGGAGGGAAAACTCAATGGGAAAAAATCAGAGATGGAAACAAATCATGAGAGACTCTGGACTCTGGAAAACAAACTGAGGCTTACAGAAGGAAGGGATGTGGGTGGATGGGGTAACCAGGTGGAGGGTATTAAGAAGGGCACATGAGGATGGGGTGTTATACGCAACTAATAAACTGTTGAACAATACAACAAAAACTTATAATGTACTAAATGCTGCTTAACTGAAAATAATAATAATGATGATAATGATAATGATAATAATGATTTACAGGGATTCATTTACTACCAACCATTGAAAGCAACTGACCAATGCAAAGATTGGATCACAGCCTGCTCTTCAGAAAAAACAGATACATACTAATGATGAAATTTCATAAAAACAAATTACTAAAGGTGATTTTAAATTAGAAAACAATAAAAGTAAATTTAAAAAAATAAAAAGCAGGGAAGAGACTGGCACACATTCAATACAACATCCACAGCAATAGTTTAATTGATTAATAGTTATTACTGAGCACCTTCTATGTGCCTTGTCCCAGCTCAAGTACATAAGCACAACAGTGATGATCAAACATTATTTCTGTGAATGCATGTAATTATATAGTTTCTTCATCTTACTGCAGAAAATGATGAGCTCAACCTTGAAGTTTAAAATTACCACCACGGGGCACCTGGGTGGCTCAGTGGGTTAAAGCCTCTGCCTTTGGCTCAGGTCATGATCCCAGAGTCCTGGGATCGAGCCCCGCATCAGGTTCTCTGCTCAGCAGGGAGTCTGCTTCCACCTGTCTCTCTCTCTCTGCCTACTTGTGATCTCTGCCTGTCAAATAGATTTTTTAAAAAACTAAAAAAAAAATAAAATAAAATTACCACCAAAGGGAGTTTTCCCATATGCATCAACCATGTTAAGACTTTAGAGAATAGCACCTAGCTAGGAGGGGATGCCGTGCTCAAAAGCTTGGTATTTACTTTTTTTTCCCTTAGTCTCTACAACTGGAGAGCCTGGATAACTTTCAAAGAAAAGCAGTGAAATCACTAAAACATGAAAGAAATGGCTCTTCAAGGACAAATAAGAAATGAAAAATGGAAATATTTTATCTTGAAGAAAAGCAACGGATTGAGGAAACGGCAATGAAAATTATTCTTTAAGGAACTATGCACAAACTAGTGAAAAATGACTTCAACTAGGGCAGTATTTGCTCTGGGGAAAAAGTTATTAGGAAGAAAGGGCAATAAAACACTGGTCCAAGTGGCCAAGGGAGATTTTTCAGGAACCCCAGGCAGACAAGGAACATTAGTATCAGCTACACAAGGTCAGTAATGAAGATCAACAGGGTGCGCGTACCACTCCCGTGCTCGAGACCGCCCAGTAGAGTTTCTGCTCCTCAATATCAAGGGTGATGAACTCCAGGTGTTCAAGGTTCCCCGTGAAGAGAACTTTGGGAAATTTGCCATCCATGTTAGCACTTGCAATCTTGGCCTGAATACCACCGTCTGTTCCTTGGTCCGACCAGTACAGTTTCCTACAACCATGGAAAAACACCAGCATTTCACAAAACAGACAGGCATAAAACAGTTACATTCAATATTTAAATGGAAAAAGAAGTGTTACTGATTGTCCTCGAAATGTGCACAGTTCAGTGGAAGTCTGAACTGTTAGTACCTTGTGACATATAAGGTGAGGAGTACTTAGCCGGTGTTCTGTCAATGTCTGTGTATTTCCTCCTCATTATGGGGATAGAGCCTATTGAAAATGGTACCTAGGGGAGGAGCCTGGGTGGCTCAGTGGGTTAAAGCCTCTGCCTTCGGCTCAGGTCATGATCCCAGGGTCCTGGGATCGAGCCCCGCATCGGGCTCTCTGCTCAGCAGGGAGCCTGCTTCCCCCTCTCTCTCTGCCTGCCTCTCTGCCCACCTGTGATCTCTGTCAAATAAATAAAATCTTAAAAAAAAAAAAAAGAAGAAGAAGAAAGAAAACGGTATCTAAAATAGGATGCTAGCAACTTACATTGATGAGGGATCCTTAACCCTGATCAGATAGGTTCAAAATTTATGACTAAGAAAGAGCCTACATCAACAGTCAACGCCTTTCAAAGAATCATGCACATGCAGCGCACTGGGAAGGACACTGGTACCTCCCTGCTCACTTCTCAGACCTGTTATTTAACTCTTCTCCAAATCATCATCTGGCACAAGACCAGCTACTTTCTGATTTTTGTGATGAAAAATGCAATGTTATACATAAACTTAATCTCCACACAGAACAGCCAAATCCATAATACATAAAATTTCATTAATGTATATGAGGGGTTGCTTTCCAAGTCCTCTGTGGACATACCTTCTGGACATGAATCCAAGTTTCCATTCCTTCTATCTCATCTGCTGCCACAGCCTCAGGAGACAATCCTCTTATGGTCTTTTCCCACAAGTCTTCAAACCCCTTCATTCCAATCTTTATTTGCAAACCTCTTGCACCCTCCATATGCCCGTTCACGAACCTCATCTTCAAATCTAAACTTCCCTACTTCTAAGTTCTCAAACTCAGGCATTCTCTGCTTTGACCTAACTAACTCTCCCATCTCTTCACTGCTCCTATTTTATTTCTTCTATTCAGCCTGTTCTTCAACCTTGAAACTTGCCTGAGCTTCCAAACCTTTGGTTCCTCTCTGCCCGGACTTAATACATAAGCATTTTACCAACATCCTTATTTATCCTCTTGATCTCCCATTGTGCTTAACTTCTTAGTCACTGGCCCTGAGTTCCTCTCATAACTTTCTTTCTCCTCTCAAATTCCAGGCTACCAAAAGTTTGCTGGACAAAGTCACAAAACTCTTGTGACTTCTGAGTTGACTAAAAATTTAAGCTACCTAATCTTAACTGGGAACTCTCTTCCCTAGCTGAATATTTTCTCCTAACTGGTCTCCCTGCCTCTGGTTTCTTCCACTCTGATCTGACCCATCTTCCTGAAATACGTATTTGATTCTATCGTAATTCCTTTCCTCCCAATTCCCAGCTGGCTTTTTATTTCTCAAAAGAATAAAGTGTACCTTCTTAGCATAATAACATTAAAGTCCTTCCAGGATTTGACCCCAAATACCTTTAGCTCCCATCCTGTCAACCACCCCTAACTCAAAGCCTCTGGTTCCAGCCCTCCACGTGATCATGCTAAACCTTGAAATGTTTCTGCGCCTTCACTGCTCACTTGACGTCAAGAATCACTCCCCAGTTCCAACCCACTCTCTACCTATGAGAAGCCTTGAATTCTTCAAGTTCTACTTCAAATGTTATCCAGTTATCCAATGTTTCTAATTTAAAGAACATAGAACAAAACTCAAATTACATTCTTCACATTAACTTAGAGCTATTTCTCTTTCTCACTGAGCTCTGTATTTTTCAAACTGTTGGCATATGAAATCAGAAAAGGTCCTAACTTTGAAATCTTCCATTTTATCAGGCCATAATAACAACAAGAATGGTGCTGCATAGAAGATACATGTCATTTATGAACACTCACCCATTAGCAGGATCAACCGTTATGCCAACTGGAGTACCAACTCCAAGAGCTGTCCCATCATTGGTAATCAGTGTTTTTCTGTATCTGATATCTCCCTGCAGTTTCAAAACCTATAGCACAAAATCACTTATTAGAACTGAGTTTCATAAGAGGAAACAAAGAAAACTGAGATGAAGGAGAACTTACACACACAACAAATTCCAAAGCCCAATTAGAGATGAATGGGAGGGTTTGTGTGAGATTGAGATAATCCATAATTGCATTTCAGGGCTATGAGGAAATCAGCTCAATAGAAAGTAAGAAAAGCAAAATCATCCCTTAAATTTCTACTTCAATTCACCTCAAGTTTCAGGAGAGGAAATTTATATGGATAAAAGAAGGATTCAACTGGGTAAACATGCAGACTCATCGCCTGAGAGAAACTACAAAAATGTCTTCAGAAAAGGACACAGGAGAAAACTCTGGAAGAAATATGGTAGCCCCAGAGCTCTCCAGAATCCCAGTGACTTGACCATGGCACCAGCGGCCCATCATCGAAAACACAGTTGACCAACCAGTCCAAATTTACTCTGAGTGAAATCTGTGACAGGTTAACAGTCAAGTTAAAATGCAAGAGTTCAAATCCCTGACCATCTAGATCTGATTGAGGGAAGTAAATTCACTTCTTTGAACTTAGTTTATTAGTAAAATGTGGACAATAATGGGATATCCTGCACAGAACTATGATAATATATGTAAAGCCTTTAACACGGCACCCAGTGTGTGTTTCCTATATTTTTATTGGTCCATTTACTGGACACTTACTATGTAGCAGGCATTATACTAAGCATTACTGGATTGAATCCTCACAGTAATTCTGTGAGATAGATACCATATTATGAATGCCATATTATATATGATGAAAGAGACCTTAAGTGGCTTTCTCAGTGTTATCTATTTTTAATTATTATCGCTGTAATTGTGAAAACTAATGTTAGCAGAATCCTGAAACATCACAGAAAAATATGGGTTACTATACTAGAAGCAGTTTCTTATAGGAACGAGGCTATTTTAATATGCACTTAAGACCATCTGAGAGGAGCAGCAGCTAGTAAGAGATTAGAAGATGTATGTTGATTGCTGACTGGCATGAAGGCTTTTCTATAAAGCTGCTTTTTAATGCAAATAGATTGTGTACCAGTGTTTATGTTTTTATCTCTGCCCTCCTTCTGTCTCTGTATGTATTTTTTCCTCCCTCCTCCTCTTCCTCACTCTCTCTCTCTAATCCCTCACTCTTCTAAATTTTTCCTAAATTTCTCCTTCGTGGTATCTTTTTTAATTTGCCTCTTTCTGTCAAAATTTCTCGACTTTTCCTGGGCTTAACGATCTCTTTAAATTCAAAGGAAAGCTCTTTTTCCTTGTTTTTTGCATGGTCAAGTTCTCTCTCATACAACCATTCTGTATGCCTCATTCTCCAGCGAAAAAATTGCGTTTAGTGAATGGACACACAGCTACCCCTAGTGGAAAACAATTTATTCAGAATTTCTTTTAGTTTCAAATTTGAACGAAGTATGAGTTATTCTTATCCCGGAAGTTATTGTGTTCATGTAAACAATAAGCGAACGTATTTCTGCATCCTTACTCCATCCAGCATTCCCTGAGAGAGTCACTACTGACAACACCAAAGGAGAAAACCAATAAAAAACACTAAAAGTGTAATTTACCTCTGGATCATTGTTCTCATAGCTCCTCTATGGCTATTCTGAACATACTGGTGGTTTGAGGGAAACAGGACTCTGTATTCACAGGCTACCTTAGTGTCAAGAAGTACTTTTAGTTACGGAGCTAGAACCCCATTTTGCAGTAAGGAAGCAGAGGCTCAGCGAAGTTAAGTAACTTGTCCAGGGTCAAACAGCCTGTGAGTGGAGGAAATACAGTGCTGTCCCCAGTCACAAAATGCATTTTTGTATCTTAAAGTCTTTATCAAGTGCTTTTTTCTGCATGGGATGACTTTTCCTTACTTCTTCATTTGGCAGAGATAAGTATGGGTCATCTTTCAGGACACAGCTCACAGGTACTCCTGCCATTCTCCCTCCCCACACATTTACCTCTTCCCCTAGTCATAGAGCACTTTACAGTCACTGTTCATACCATACTTTACACACTGGAACAAAGCTGTTTGTTTGCCTATCTGTCAGATGTGGGAACTATTTAAAGGAAGAAACAAGTATTTTATTCATCTTTGAAGATCCAGGACTAACCGTGGGACTGATCTGTTTAGTACTGTGTTCAGTAAGTCAGTAAGCCAGACTCAAAGCAGGTGTTTGGAATCCAAAGCAAATTATCTTTCCTCTGTGCCTCACTGCATTCGGGCACAATTACAAACTTTAGGCCTTACCAATATCGTGCGGTACACACACACACACATTCACTCACTCACTCATACAGTATCCATCAGCTGGTGCCTTTTCATTGTACCTAATACTGATGGAGGAGACATGTTCCCTACTTTTGGAAAACTATTTAAAAGGGAAGACCCCCATTTACAAAGCAGGAGACCAAAGACAGAGTAGGAACACATTAATTTTCACTCATAATGAAGATGCACTAAGATGTGAGTTTGGAATTAAGGGTTTTAGGTAGTCAGTCGTGCCCATCTTTTGATAGGAGAGTGATATTTGTAGTTGAGATTATGAAAAAATGTATTCTGTCGATATCAAAGGAGGTTACAGCAGGCTGGACTGCTGAATTGTCATTTGTAACAAGGCAAAATCAAAACACTGCCTGGGAATCAGGGCAGTGCTGACTGTTGAAGCGTTTCTCAAATTATGTAGAATTCAGGTTTTTATCTAAACAACAAAGGGCTTGAACCAGATTAAGTCTCCAAGGCCCCCTCACGTTAAGAGCTTGAGGTTATTAGCCTTTGTACATACTGCAAATGTCCCTCTAATTGTGAATGTGTACTACCATTGCCCACCCTCAGGAATGTTGTGAGAATTTACTGAGATCCTATTTGTAGAAGACCTTGGTAAACCACAAGAACGGTTTTGACCATCAAATAAGCACTTCCCCTGTCCAATCTGTGCTGACTTAGCCACTTGACTGCTAGAAGCTTTCCTCACCTTCATTCAGCATCGGTCTTTCTGAATACTCCATAGGGAACCAGCTAAGCAGCTGGTGCCTCACCCTAAGCAGTGAACTGTCACTCCCCAGGTCCTCACTAACTGCCCCACTCACAAAACCCCCTCCCTTTGCATTAGAAATTTTCACTTTCAAAAGTATTATGAACTAATAATCCCTTACGGGAAGCCCGTGTGGCTCAGTCAGTTAAGTGTCCTCCTTCAGCTCAGGTCATGATCCCGGGTCCTGGGATGAAGCCCTGTGTTGGGCTCCCTCTGAGCGGGAGCCTGCTTCCCTCGCTCCCTCTGCAGCTCCCCCTCTGCTTGTGCTCTGTCTCTCTCTGACAAATAAATAAATAAAAATCTTAAATAATCCCTTGCATATTTTAACCTTGTCCCAGAATGGAGCAAACCAATACTAGTTGAGTTACCTCTGATTTACTTCATGTGACTGTATACCCCATCTAAAATTTCTTCTGGGAATTTAACTAAAAAGAATACTTATCACATCAAGGAAAGTATCAAAGGAATTAGAATCAAGTTTCTACTTTCTGTTTCACTGTTAGAAAAACTGTATGGAGCCATAGAAAGATTTCCATCTTAGAGTAGAGGTAACATGTAATTTTGGTTTGTACTGAAATAGCATTACAGACTTGAGGAAAGATCAGGAAAATTTCCAGCCTACTATATTCTTCCATACTTAATGCTGAATTCCTTAAGTAATTTTTTCATTTATCTTTTTTTTTAAAGATTTTATTTATTTATTTGACAGACAGAAATCACAAGTAGGCAGAGAGAGAGAGAGGAGGAAGCAGACTCCCTGCTGAGCAGACAGTCCGATGTGGGGCTCGATCCCAGGACCCTGAGATCATGACCTGAGCCGAAGGCAGAGGCTTTAACCCACTGAGCCACCCAGGTGCCCCCTCATTTATCTTTTTATATATTTTTATAGATCATCTAAAATCCTTTTACATGAACAAGCTGATTTTGATGCTTAGGAGGAAAATAAGGCAGTAGAAAGTTCCAAATAATTTATTTCTAAGGTGGTTTTACTCCTTCACTGCTAAGACTGATAGTTCATACCGATAACTCCTCCCTTTTGCCTCCTGTTGAAAAATAAGTTCAAAATCTAGGAGAGTACTTCCTGAGAACAGATTTTACATGCATCAAAAACCAGTGTTCGTGTAAACAGTATTATGGAATCATTACCTCAATTGATTGAGTTTCAGGATTGGTGTAATATAAGTTTTTTGATATCCAATCTAAGGCCAGGCTCATGGAAGACCCCAACCTAGATAGAGAAACCAACACTGTCCTGTTGGTGCCATCTGTCTTCACTCTGTGAATTTCACCCTGGAAAGAAAGATAAAGAGAAGTGAGCTGTTTCAAGGCCACAGTTTCTATACAGAGGCACTTTCTTCACTGTGGCTACTGCCAGCTGCCATGTTTCTTGAACACTCACATTTGGAGACAAGGCAAAGGTATAGCGCCTTTGGGTGGGCTCATCGTGTATAATGCTAACATCAGCAATACTTTGAAAACAGTGATTTTTAAGTGTGTCCAAGGACTGTTCAAGTCTCATCATTTAGGCTGCCTCTGAGATTAGCTACAGAGATCCATTTCTTAACTACCACAGGCTAGAGTCATAAAAATAACCCAAGTCATAGGTGAAAATCAGGAGGCCAAAATAGCCATAAAAGCCCATTTTATTTACATAGAGGTGAGAAGCATCAAACATAAAGATCTACCCTCTAAAGATCTTGATGGTCTTGATCTAAAGATCTTCTCCTCTAAAGGGTGAGTTCCCATAGGAAGGGAACTGAAGGAGTATTCTTCTTATCCTGGAGGCAAAGATGCTGATGAAGACCCCAGCATCAAACGTTTTGCTGGAATTTCCTCAAGGAACTATTGCTTTTTGTCTTGAGTTATGATCATTTTTATGATCGTCTGATATCTTCTACTAGGTTAATCTTCCCAAGAGCAAGCCTTGTTACTTCTTCTTGGTGTGTATTTTATAGCAGGAAGTCATTAGTTTAGTGCAGAGCAAAGAGCAGGCACTTAATACTTGCTGGATGAATAAATAATATCCAATGGATTAAATATGCTTATTATCTGACTGCTCCAGGCCAGCCTCCTATGTACATCATTCACTGAATCAAAATAAACTTAGTGGTACTATATGTTAATTAACTGAATTTAAATCAAATAAATTTTTTTTTTAAAAAACTGAGTGGTAAATTAATTTATTTCTGAACCATTTCCCTTTTATCTACCCAACAAATGTTTGCTTGTAAGAAGGCATCAGTGCAGGCAGACTTTTCCAAGAATGTTATATACTTTCAATGTTATTCAAAACTTACTGGATTCTCAACCCAATAGATGAACTGCTCTGAGTCATCAAACTCAACATCATAACCGTTCATCACCCCTGCTATGGGGACCATAGCATCGTTGCTCTTCACTTCAGGATTAAGGGAGATTCCAAAAATTATACTGTGTCTCACGGTTATTAAGAAAGGCTGATCATCTGTGAAAACAGCAGAATACTGATCAAAATTATATCCCACTATTCCCAGACATGTAAAGTAATGGAAGGCAGTGGACTGTTATCATCTCCTAGAATAAAATGCCCTTGCAGCTTTGCAGCAGTAAATATCATACATGATACACATTTCATCAGACAACCCAGGCCTTGGATTGGGTGTTTCAGCAGGTTGCCCAGGCACCAGTCCTCCAATTCTACATATAGTGCTCCTGGACTTCCCCAAGGCAGATCGGTATTTACCTTACTCTTCGTGAATCCCTTGCTTACATGGATAAAGCATCTGCTTTTATTAAGCATCACAGGGTACACACAGACAAACCTAATACCCAATAACTCAAGAAAAGGATTTTGAAAAAAAGTGAAAGAAAACAGATGGACTATTACTGCTGAATGGCAAGTTATTAGTTTTAATATTACCAAGTGTAACTTAGTGTTTATTAGAGACTTTACTAAATAAATCCAATGTATTATCTCTAGAAATGTTCTCTGATCAACAGCTGTCTTCTGCTGTTCATTGTAACTCCCAAAAAGCTGTGACTATGTCTAATTTACTCACTGTTATGTCCCTAAACCTGGCATGTAATAGTTGCCAAGTAAGTATCTGCTAACCAAATGAACGAACACATAAATGAATAAATAGACGGAAGCATAAATGAATATGTGAATAGTATCTTCTGTACATTGCAACTTAAACATCCTCACAGTATCTTATTCAAACTAATAGTTCACTTTATCTCCTTAACAGGAAGTATTTTTTTCAAAGATAATCTTTATCCCAACTGTAGTCCTTTTAGCAAAAAAAAAATCTAAATCGATAAAATTCAAGAGTGGGGTTTTATTTACGATTATTTCAGAAAAGGAAAATTGCAACTTGAGTTTTGTGCTAGGAAGACATCTACATGAGCATATCACATATTAAGTAAAATTAAAATGATTAATCACTGCATAATTTTCATCTGCTAAAAGTGATGTTTTCATTATCTTAATAATCTGGAAAGCTTTAGATCTTCAAAGGGATTATTTTGGCTCTTTACTTATTTTAACACCTCCTTAGTTTTTCCTTGTCCTGGCATTCCTTTTACTAAAAATAACTTAGCATTTATTAACATAGTAGGCATTTGAAATAATATTGTAACTATTAACGCTGTATATTTTACAGCTACTATATACAGCTTTAGTCTTTCCCAATAAACCTGCAAAGTTGTTTTCAACCGAGGCCAATGCAACTTGCAGGGGCTAATGTGAGTTTAACTCATAAGCCTGTCCTCTCTCAACTGCTCCACATTGCCTCTCTTCTGAACAAAAGCAAAAGGTAAAATAATCGCCCGTTTATTGAGAATATGTGCCACATACTAGGCCCCAAATATTATTTCACTTAATTTATCTCCCTAAAGCCTCATAACCCTGTTTGTTAGGTCATAACCCTTCCTCACCCCCCAACTTTAAATGAGGCACAAAGAAATTAAGCAATTTAAACGAAGTCACTCAGTCAGATCCTCCAACTCCAGAACTTATTATGTTCTTAATCACTACTCTGCACAAAGTGCAGACCGGGTACTAGTTATTGAGTATCAAATTATCACTCACTTCATTTAACTGCAGTAATATACTGAGAGAGCTGTATTAGGAGTTCCGACGTACCTTGAAATTATAATGAGATACCTAATTATTTATTCATTATACTTTATAAGTGCTCATTTGTTCTGTAAAACCAAGAAATATTCCCCAATATCACAGGGGAAATTTTAAATTTTACTTACTCAGAACTTAATACTGCTCTTTTAAACGTATAATTTTCCTTTTGTTTAACTGGAGGAATTTTCAACCAAAGCACTGTTTAGGGCCTAAAAACTGCATTTCTCATCCATCAAACATGGGCCTTCTTGATTCCTCTAAGCAGCTCCTCTCTAGCCCTACCCAGATCTACTCCTCTGGCCACTATTCCTTCACAGGGCTGTGTCTCAGGCCCTTTATCTGATGGTTGTTGGTGGATTTGAGAGGGCTGACCACTTGGGAATATTTATGGGCAATCCACCAGAGAGGGGAGTGTCATTCAAAAAGTGTCAGAAAGTGTGAGAGCCAAGGTGAAGGATGATGCCAGGGAAGAGCTAGACAGGACTGACTGACAATTCAGACAAGTGGCATGGGGTGGGGGGGTGTGAAAAGTACTCAGTGGGAAAGAAAAAAGGGGAGTGATTTTATGATATTACACAGCTATAAAGAAGCAAATGGGTTAAAAGTACAGGACTGAAGAAGGAGCAAAAAAGGTTACTGGAGGGCTTGTCATTCACTCAGCATTTACTGAGTGCTGCCGTGTGCAACAGGCAATAAGCATCTATGAGGTAGAGACTAAATCCTCAAGGAACTTAGAGTCTACTAAACAAGGGTAAGTACATGGACCCTTATGATTTCCAATGATAATGGCCATGAAGAAATATGCAGAGAAGTACCTGGGCTTGGGCTTGGATGGAAAGGACTTCAGGAGGAAGTAACATTTAAGCCATCCTAGGACAGCATGTCTCAGTATTTTGTGTTTGTTTGTTTTTTAAGATTTTTATTTATTTGAGAGAGAGTGAGTGAGCACGAGAAGGTGGAGAGACGGAGGGAGACGCAGGGAGGGAGAAGTGGGCTCCCTGCTTAGCAGGAGAACCTGGTGCAGGGCTCAATCCTGGAATCCCAGGATCATGACCTGAGCCGAAGGCAGACACTCAACCGACTAAGACACCCAGGTGCACATGTCTGTCTTTTGAAATAAAAAATCATTTCTTCATTTTTATTCTTTATGTCATGATCCCATTATGATTAGTATTAGCAGAGCAGAGAAGCAGAGACAGCAGTCAGAAACAGGAAATTGATGATGTAATTGGAAATTGGTGATGTAATTGAAAAACAACATTTATTTCTCCCTAACCAGGTCCTCCTTAACTCAGACCTTGCACTAACTGATCAGCACCTGCAAACTTTCCAACAGTGTGTGCAGACAGTGTTTTCTTCTTATGTTGCACATAATCACTGAAATAACTTCCCTGTCGTCCTTCAGTCTGAGCCAGAAACCTCTTTCGGATTTCAGGTTGCTTATTGTAGAGGATGCTGGGGAGATGTTTTGGTTTGCTTTTTGTTTATTTTTTTGTTTTTGCCATTGCAGAGAACATATTTTCTAAAGAATCTATTTCATGCAGAGAAACTTCTCAGTCTTTAATTTTATAACATAAAATCAGGAAAAAATAGAAATACATCGTAATTCCCTTACCGAACTGTAACCACTATTGGTGTTCATGTCTGTTGTCTTCCAGAACTTTTTACTATTTTTTTAAGATTTTATTTATTTTATTTAGAGAAAGAGAAGAGGGGCGCCTGGGTGGCTCAGTGGGTTAAGCCGCTGCCTTCGGCTCGGGTCATGATCTCGGGGTCCTGGGATTGAGTCCCACATCAGGCTCTCTGCTCGGCGGCGAGCCTGCTTCCCTCTCTCTCTCTCTGCCTGCCTCTCTGTCTACTTGTGATCTCTCTCTGTCAAATAAATAAATAAAATCTTTAAAAAAAAAAAATAGAGAAAGAGAAGAGCACACGCTGGGGGGGGGGGTGGAGCAGAGGGAAAGGGAGAGAGAGAGAATCTCAAGCAGAGTTCATGCTGAGTGTGGAACCTGATGTAGGGCCCAATCCCACAACTCCGAGATCCTGACGGGAGTTGAAATCAAGAGTCAGACGCCAAACCGACTGAGCCACCCAGGCGCTCCTTCCAGACCTTTTTAATGCATATTTTTTTTCCTATGGCCAATACTGAACAGTGTCTGCTTTTTCACTTAACCTCATTCCATAAGCACTTCCAAAGATATTCTAGATACTTAGTAAATAATATTTTAAAAGTTATTTAACCTGTAAATCAAGAAAAATGTTTTTATCTATAAATGTTTACAAGTCTTCTAAGCTTATTATTAAAAAAAAAATGTGGAACTCCTTTTTAGTTAACATATATTGGCATTAAATTACTGAACTAGTGCTCAGAAATCACTTGAGAAATACCAAAAAAATTCCACCTCAGTAAAGTCAGCCCATGGAAAACAACTAGTGGAATTATTTAAGAAACAACAAAAGCTACTATTTAGATATCAATCACCATCAGATAGTAATACTGATTACACCAATCCCTAATGCACAGTTCAACAATCTTTGTGGGGTGAAAGAATGCTTTGTATCCAAAATGTCTACAGCCCAGTTTAATCTTCTGCTGAAAGACTCAGAGGACACACTAAATTGAACAATGTCAACAAGGATTAGGTGCATAATAAGTCTCTGGAGAAAAACAGCAAATGCCAATCCCTTTGTAAGCATTACCAATAATTAAAATCTTTCATCATGAAAGTATCATTGCAAAATATTATATCCTGATGGAATTCGATTTTCAGTAAGCCTACATCTGCAAAATCTGTAAACACCATTAACTTCCTGGACTCAGCATGAATTTTCCACTTGAAAACTAACTTCCCTCTAGACTAGGATTCTACTTTCTCTCAGTTTAAAAATTTTTTATCATTAAATATTTAATGTCTTTGCAACCATTTCTGTCAGTACCAAAACACATTCACTCCTCTGAGAAATGAAAAGAACTGGAACTTAGAATAACTCTCTAGATTTTTAAGCAAAAAGTGAATGATTTTTTTAAAGTCTTTATTATATATCTAGTACATACTCCAGCAGAAATCTCTTTGGTGGATTGACTCTATCTTTCCCTTTTGTTCTTACTCCCTAAAGTACTTTAGTATAATTCTCCACATACATTTCTAAAAATATCTAGAGTGAAACAAAGATTAAATTGCTCCAAGAGTTGCTTACAGTCTATCACACAAAGAAAATTTTCATTTTTAAAATACCAGATATTAATTACTGAAATTGGTATTAGAAGACCCACACTGAAACACTCCTCACTGACTATTGTAACAATAAAAACAAGATAAGGAACTTGAAAAATAAAGCCATACACAAGTGTCAAGAATTTTTACTTCTTGGCGGACCTGGGTGGCTCAGTGGGTTAAGCCTCTGCCTGTGGCTCAGATCATGATCTAGGGTCCCAGGATCAAGCCCTACAGTGGGCTCTCTGCTCAGCAGGGAGCCTGCTTCCCCCTCTCTCTCTGCCTGCCTCTCTGCCTACTTGTGATCTCTGTCAAATAAACAAATAGAATTTTTTAAAAAAATTTTACTTCTTAAGCATAGAATCTAGAACTTCCTATTTTCACAGCTTGCCTAACTGTGACCAGGTAAGACAAAATATGAGGTTCAAGATTGCTGAAGCATATGCGCACATCATGAGATTCACAGAGAAACTGTATTACAGCTGAGGTGCTCACGTCAATCACCCCAGAGAGCACGGACTCCGGATACTCGCTGCATCAGTGGAAACACAGACCACGTTCCATTATCAAGTGGCTTAGCACTGACACCGCTTTGTTGTGCTATGGTGGGCTCCCCTTTCAGGCATACTGTACCTTTCAAGCAAGTCACAGAATCATGAGAAAGACTCCAACCCGAAGGACAAGCACAGGAATAGAAGTGTGGCCGCTGTGAGGAAAGCAGGCATAGATGACTGCAGGAGGAAAAAGCACATGAATTTTCACCTGTAACAGAAAAAGGAAAGACGAAAACACTGGTGAATGGAAGACCTCTCACATTAAGTGTGCAGAATGAATGGATAAAGGAAATGTGGTACACACACACACTATTAATATCATTCAGCCATAAACAAGAAGAAACTCTTGCTGTTTGCAACAACACAGATGGACCTTGAAAGTATTACATGAAGTGAAATCAGACAGAAAGACAAATACTACATGATCTCACTGGTATGTGAAATTTAAGAAAAACCAAATTCACAGAGACAACAGACTGGCGGTTGCCAGATACACGACACGGAGTAGGCGGTGGGAAAAAATGGGTGAAGGTGGTCAAAAGTAAAAACTTCCAATTACAAAGATCAGTAAGTCCTAGGATATAATGTACAGTATGATGACTATAGTTAACAATGCTGATTTATCTATTTTAAAGTAGTTAAGAGGGTAAATCTTAAAAATTCTCATCATACAACACAAAAATTTTGTAACTTCATATAACTGGGGACATTTGCTAAACTTATTGTCATGATCATTTCATAATATATACAGATATCAAATCATATTGTAAATCTAAAAATACAACCTCGTATGTCAAATTTCTCTCAATTAAAATAAATGGATACATTTTAAAATGTGCACACAGTCATGTTGTTACTGTCCTCCCAGAGACCTCCAGTGGAGATATAGTACATTAAGTTACCCCTGTTGGTTTGGGTTTTTTTACCCCCAAACTACTTTACTCTTCCCTAGCATTACGCTTTCAACACAAAATTGGTAAGAGGAACAAGAGGGGGGAATGACTTGCCCAAGGTCACAGACCAATCCTGTGTATAACCAGATTATGAACAAACAGCCACTGAATAGCCCAGAGCTTATTAATAGAAACATGATGCCAAATAATATGTGTCTCTTTGCCTGAGCTAAAAGAGATCTTTTTACATTAAATGAAACTGACATGAACGTTCACTTTGTGACCTTGACATTTACCCACTGTCGTCCAAGTTTTGGTTAGATAGTCATCTTTTATTCTTCTATTGATGACATCTTTGTGTGTCTCTGCTTTTTAAAAATAAGGGATCCATGGGGCGCCTGGGTGGCTCAGCGGGTTAAGCCTCTGCCTTCAGCTCAGGTCATGATCCCAAGGTCCTGGGATCGAGCCCCACGTGGGGTTCTCTGCTCTGCAGGGAGCCTGCTTCCCCCTCTCTCTCTGCCTGCCTCTCTGCCTACTTGTGATCTCTGTCTGTCAAATAAATAAATTCTTAAAAAAAAAAAAAAATAAGGGATCCTGTGTGCATCCCCAACTCACAGGATGTTCTCTGGGTCTTTTATGTCATTACATATACTGCATTAGATTCATTCACTCAAAACATGTTCACTATGTTTGAAACACCATTCTGAGCACTGAGAACACTGTAAACATAGAGCAGATATTCTAACAAAGGAGACAGAACTAAACTCATAAATGATGTGATTTCAAGATGTATAGGTGAAGAGCAGAAGAATTACGAGAGAGGTAAGCTATTTTGAATGTAGGGCAGCCAAGGGCCACCGAAGAGTATTTGAAAGAATCCAAAATGACACTGAAGGGGCAACTCAAGCAGAAGTCTGGAAGAAGGGTGTTCCAGGCAGTAGAAAGAACTGGTAGAAAAGTTCAGAGTAGGAAGCAGCCTGGTATGCTTCGGGACCAAAATGAAGTCCAGCGCGGCAAGAGTAAATGGAAGAAAGACAAGGAAGAAAAAGGGCCAGATTCTGAGACATGATGAGAAAGTACTACAAGGAGGGTTTCTTGTTTGTTTTTTTAAGAGAGATTAAGTGAGGATTAAGCGACTTATCCCTCTTCCCACCAGAAAGAACACTACCAATGCCAAATGTTTAAGTCACCCAGCCATGCACACCCTACACTTAGGATGACTTGGGGAAGCTGCAGCATGGAACGTTCACCCGCTGCCATAATAAACAAGTCCTAAGAATCAGCTGCTTTAAACCACAGAGCGGTAGCAAGAAAAGGATCTAAGAGACTATCTGGTCTGTGTTCCAGTTGTCAGCCAAGGAAATGGGGATTCTGAGACCGTCCCAAAGACAGAAGCCAACTGCTGAATAAAAGGACACAATTTCAATATGCTGTTGTTACACACAAGATTTTTGTCTACCACGGTAAATAAAAGTAATGGAAAGGTTAGGACTGGAGTGGTTGGTAAAGAGGAAAGGAAAACGTATTGCCCAAACAAACAGGTCTGCAACACTGTACACTCAGCATTCCCTGCACACATGTTTTCCAAGGTAGTCCCAGGCATGTGTCTCTGTACCACTTACCCTCTGGTTGTTTCACAGGATGGACTGCAACAACCCCAAGGGGCTGCTGAATACTACGAATTATGACTGACTGGTTCCCACCATGCCACTTATTGGCTTGAACAACCTGGTAAGTTGAGCGGTCAGTCCAGTACACGGAATCTTCGAAGAGAGTAAGGGCATAGGGATGTCGCAGAATCTGTGAAGCCAAAAAGAACAATGAGACTTTGCCCAGAAATAAAAAACAAGGTGACTAATATACAAAAGGAAAAGGGCATCTGTCCAAGAAGATGGTTTCCTTTAGCATTTAATTATTTCATAAAGACATGGGGAAGCCATTGTGCAAGAGACATAAAAAAATGCACTGTTTGACCTATATATATCCCACTATCACCCAAAACTGTTTCACCTGTGTGTTTCATTTAGTCTTCCTTTTTACTCTGGTAATTACTCTGGGCATCCATTTTACGAACAAAAGCAACACTTTAGTCCAGAAAGTAAGATGACCCCCTACTCCCAAGCCTCAGCCCCCAGCCCACTATCACCACTGTTTAGCCAGTGCTATCTCTGCCAGTCACAGATTCACATAAATCTGATAGTAGATACCTATTCTCTGAAGGTAGGGAGGCCCTGCCAGGGTCCCTTAAAGCCACAGAACTATCAACAATGACAACTGTATTTTTTTTATTACTTTTTTAGACTTATTTATTTTAGAGACAGGAAGAGCATGATCAGGGGAAGGGACAGAGGGAAAGGGGAGAGAGAAACCCAAACAGACTCATGCTGAGCATAGACTCTGATGTGGCCTTGATCTCAGGACCCTGAGATCATGACCTGAGTTGAATCAAGAGTCAGACTTTAATTGTCTAAGCCACTCAGGCACCCCAACAATGACAATTTTAAATCGAAGTCAGGAATAGCTCTTTGGTTAAAATACATGTTTTCTGTATTTTCCCATTTAACTTGTGAAAGTAAATTCACTGGAATTTTCTGAATAAAAACTGATTAACGTACAGAATTGTCTAATCAATAAGTTGTCCACCTGAATCCAATATAGCATTGTATAACAGTTATACTCCAATCATATCCAATGAAAGATATCAAATATGTAACAGGCTATGATTTAATTGAGGAATTTAAATATGAAATCATTAAGTTTTGCTTAACACACTTATCTAAACCATAGAAGCAACAGATCAGCATCTACAGATCAACTAAATCGCACAAACGATTAATCCTTTCTGGACACGGCACTATCTGACCATGAACTGGAATAAAAATATTTATTTTCTGTTGGTAAGAAAAGATGGATTGGCTCTCACTCCGGTTGACAGTCCCTGGATTGACCCGGTAATGTCTAAGACACAATCACTCATTTCTTAGTTTTCTTATTACTGTATGTGCTTTCAAATAAGCTACTCTTAATGGGTTCAGTTTAGTCTTCCTCTATACCAACTTACCAAATCACTGGCTATCACCTGCCTCCGATGCTGTCCATTATAATCACAATAGTCTATGTAATCAAGATAGGAATCCATAAAGTAGAGCAGTCTGTTGGGGTAGTCAATAGTTATGCCACTGGGCCAGAAAATCTTGTCCTGGACAATGACAGTGCGCAGACTGCCATCCATGCTGGCTCGCTCGATACGAGGGTGGTGGCCCCAATCAGACCAGAACATCAAATGGTCACTGCAAAAAGAAATTTGTTACCAAGTCGAAAGGATGTATTTCGACCTGGGAAATAACTGCCACTTTAAGTAAGACAACAACATCTTTATGTGCTGCTTAAAACAAATCATCTCCAGTTCAGAAAGTCTGTACAGAGTGTATTATTTCCTCTGAGTGTCCCCAAGTAAAACTGTAATCATAATGCACTCATAAGCCACCTGGGTGTTCCTAAAATGTTCATAAAACATGCAGAACGTTATGACAATGAAACGTCTCAATGTCTATTCATGTTTCTCTATAATCCGCAAATAGCTGATCTAGAAACATCCATCTGGCCTTGTTTATCTACCCTGTCATTTTTTAAGATAAGAGAGTCACTTGTTCATCATCAGAGATCCATCTTAAATTGCACTGGTGTGTAATACTTTAAAATACCTAGGAAGTCAGGATTGCCATCGAGTATCATCTACCTAACTCACGATTCTACAGAAGAGAATCTAAGTTAGAGAATCTGAAGTAAATTCAAGGAAGGAAGCCATCCAAGGTTTCAAAGCACATGGGAGAATTTCTCCTTCCCTTTGTTTGACCAGCAGGCAAACACTTTCCTCCCCACATGACCTAAAAGGGAACTCTAATAACATAAAACTTAAGCAGGAAAATCTTGCTTTTTGTTGTTGCTGTTGTGTAACAATAAGATATCAAAGTTACAAACTGGCCCATCTATGGGATACCATTATGTGCATTCATTGGAGACCTAATTATATAATTCTATAATAATCAGTTCAATAATTGTATTACCAAGCTAATGAATCCATGTGTTCTTCAAGTGAACAACCAATTGCTCTTATGTATTTTATGAAGACGACTAAACAGATAAAAGGAAGAATACCAATTAACCTCCGGGTGGTTACCATTTCTCCCATCCAAGTACTAACCAGGCCCGACCCTGCTTAGCTTTCGAGATCAGACGAGATCGGGCGCGTTCAGGATGATATGGCCGTAGACAGTGGTTACCATTTCTACAGAGATGTTTAAACAAGGTTTCATTTCAAATGTTGAGGTATGCATGTATCAGCCACATCAGGTTACTACTATTTTCCCCTCACAATCATGTCACAGCAATATCATTAAAAAAAAAGAAAAAAAAAAGCCTTACCTAATTCTGGGATCTAATGCTAGGCCCCTTGGATTTGATACATTCTTACTAATCAGCACGGTCCTGTGGCTACCATCCAGTTTAGATACTTCAATTGTCTCCAGAGCATAATCTGTCCAGTAAAGATTGCGACCTACCCAATCTACCACAATACTTTCAGTCATAGTGATACCACTGTTAAGTATCTAAAGACAAAAATGAATACAAAGTGAATTCTAAAGATAATTAATAAATACAAACATTGAAATAATATGAAAATCTACAATAAGACAACTAAACTCCTATGACTGCTTATGACGATGAGAAAATTTTATCTTCCAGGTAGCTAACCACCAAATCAACAGTAGGGCTTTCCAAGAAAAATATAATACATTTTGTAGCATTGAATACTCTAGGATACTTCTACCGCTTAAACCTTCTGCATTTACTTATTTTTAAGATTTTATTTACTTGATAGACAGAGATCACAAGTAGGCAGAGAAAGAGGAGGAAGCAGGCTCCCCACCAAGCAGGGAGCCCGATGTGGGGCTCGATCCCAGGACCCTGAGATCATGACCTGAGCCGAAGGCAGAGGCTTAACCCACTGAGCCACCCAGGTGCCCCAACCTTCTGCACTTACACAAAAGCTCTATCCATTCGCTAAACTGGCAAATCTCTGAAACTTTATAATGTTCACATGCAAAAATAATCTCTTTATTGATTAAATGGCAACAATTACAAAATAAAGCCCTACGGGGCTGAGAAAGTGTTAAGTGTTACCATCAAGTGTTAAGAAACTGAAACTGTGGGAGATGGATCGAGAAACATAACCATATTAAAACTAAGGAAAAGCAACCCCTAACTCCCACATATTTTCCTTTGTTCTCATCCACTATGGGGGAAAAAATTGTTAAGTCTCAGGATCATGTGACCTGGAATTCAGAATCACAGATCTGCCTTCAGAGGCCACATTCTTTTCTAAAATACCTGTATGTATTGGGAGTTATGAACATCCAGGCCTTCTGGGTGTAATGCAGCCCAGAGGGGAATACCCAGGATGAGGTAGGACCTGTTCTCCTGGGTGAGTAAGAATAATAGACCCAAGACAGGGGGACTAGTCAGGCTTAAGATCAGCAGAAATGTACTTACTACTCTTCTGTCTGTTCCATTTTGAAACGCACTCCAAATTTTACCCTGACTTCCGTCAGACCAAAAGACACGACCACTGACTGAATCAAAATCAAGAGCTACAATGTGAGAACCATTCCGGACAAGTGAATAGATACTGTGAACCTGGGAGGTGATATTGTCAGCAATAATCTGGTTCCGACTTGCCACAAGCAACAACAGGCTTTCAGATCCTGTCCAAGAAGAAGATGCAAAATGTCAATGAATGTGGGAAAAATCACAATTAAAACACCTCTTAGGGTATTATGCTTAGCAAAATAAGTCATCGGAGAAAGACAACTATCAGATGATCTCCCTGATATGAGGAACTTGAGAGGCAATGTGGGGGGCCTGGGGGGTAGGAAAAGAATAAACGAAACAAGATGGGATCAGGAGGGAGACAAACCGTAAGAGACTCTTAATCTCACAAAACAAACTGAGGGTGACCAGGGGGAGGGAGGTAGGGAGAGGGTGATGGGGTTATGGACACTGGGGAGGGTATGTGCTATGGTGAGTGCTGTGAAGTGTGTAAACCCGGCGATTCACAGACCTGTACCCCTGGGGCTAATAATACATTTGATGTTTATAAAAAATTAAAAATTTTTTTAAAAAACCTCTTAAATATTTGATGCAATACTTTTGATAACAGAAGGAAGATTTAACTCCAAACTATCGTACTAGGAAAAACAAAGAGAAGTCCCTATAAAAATAATTTATTCATTTCATGTTTATCTTAATAGCTGATTTTCACGAGTATTTAATATAAGCTTTTTCCAAAATAGCTTTCTTCCTTGCATTATACTGCAATGTTTGTCTCACTATCAATCTGGAACTATCCTTGCACTTTTCCAGTTAGTATTTGTTATTTTTGTACTTACTTTTGAATGTTATCTTCCTTCCTAGAATGCAGGCTTCCTAACAACAGGAATTAATTCTTAAATATTTTTGTTTTGCCTGAGGCACTGAGCTGTGGCAGAGACTTTTAATTATCTCTCAATATCCCTTCTCCATTTCCTTTTTGGTAATAATTGATGCCAAGTTTTAGCAGGGCACACAGCCGTTACCCCTAACTTTATCCCCTGGACTGTCTACCATCCACACTCCTACTTGAAAAAGAAAGGAACCATCTATTTTTTCTTACCCTTCTTTATTTGGTCACTTTTGAAGCAGTCAAATCAATAGCTTCACACATACTATAATCACTTTCACATCATAGAAACTGAATTAAATTGACTCAATTTGACTCAAATTGACTCAAGCATTATATAAAGATTAACTTAAATGTGATATAGAAATCATTTTTAAATACTACAAAAACCATTGATAGTATTTTAAATAATAGAAAATCACCCACCTACTTATGTTTAAACTTCTATTTTCCAAAATATGCCAAGACCTTTATGAATACTAACTTATTTAATCCTCATAATAAACTGAGGTTTAAGGAGGTTACATCACCCATCCAAGATTCAAGTCCATTTGACTCCAACACTGTCAAACGCCTGCACAAAACATTTGATCTTAAATCCTGGAGTGTGCTAGTTATACTGGCTGGAGTTAGTTTACTTTCAAGTTCAGTCATTACCTGTAATTTTGCAAGTCCTTCTGTCAGTGTCTAATGTGTATGCATCATCACACCAGCACCGGAAAGAACCTCTCATATTGAAACAATGCTGGCTACAAAAGCCTGGGACATCACATTCATCTATGTCTTCGCAGGTCTTAGAATCGTTGGCAAGAAGGTATCCTGATGGACACAGGCACTGAGCCCCAAAGGGGCCCTGAATACACTGATGAGTACAACCACCATTGGAATCTGAGCAGCTATCCTGGTCTAGAATAAAGAGAATCACAAAGGAGAAAAGTCAGGAAGGAATCTTTGCTTTTTTGGTTTCGTCTGTTGTAACATTTGTCATATAGCCTGCTGGCACCTTCAACATAATACCCAGGAAGAACTAAGAGAAGCACTCACTTGGGTAAGTCCCATAGGCTCATCAGTATCTGCTCTAATTTGCTCAAGGACTTGTGCTTCACAATCACTGGACTTAAACCATTTTCTTCACTATACTCTCTATTGTAACTCCATTTAGTTCAATGAGAGAAACTTGGGAAAATCTTGCTGGCATCAAGAAACACAACTGTCATCGATAAAGCATGCAAAGAGACCTAAATTACTTCCCACTTGCTTCCTGACATTCTTCTACCTACAGAGAAATGGAAGGTAAGACTTTGACATTCAAGAGCAAGGGCTCAAAGCTTTATGAAAGTGAATAAATGGAAAAGGGAAGCAGCTGGAACACTAGAGGGCACAGATCCACCAGCACGCTACCACTGCTTCCTTTCCGGGCCAAAACAGCAATGCCTGAAGCCACCCAAAGTCAGTCTTATGCCTGGGATGCAAATGCCCTCCACTGTCGTGTGTATACTCTAAGTTATTTTTCAGAGTCCTGATATGAAACACGCTCTAGAGGGGGAAGTCAGTCAAAATGATTAGAATATTTTCAGCACAAACATAACCCATTTAAAATCATAGGAATCTAAAATATTTTGCAATCATACCTGGCCAGGGTTCATCTTAGAGTGAGCATTGATTAAAAAGGAAAGAAAGAAAGGACAGCAATTAGGATTACATGCCAATCACAGGATTTTAATCACAGCAAACACAAATCCCCGAACTTCATTTGTTTTGTGGCAAGTTCTGATTGAAATTAGAAAATATTAAAGTTAGAAAAATCTTAGGACCACAGCCCCCCCCAAATTTTTTTTTAATTTGACAATCTAATGGCCTCATTTAGTCTCATTTTTCTAAAAATTAAGTAAAAACACAGAACCAAGTGCAAAGGATTTAATGAGAAATAGCAGCCAATGGTGATTTATTTGAATTCCATGATGCTTATCCTACACAGATTTGAACTCATAGAGGAACTGAAATCCCTTCCTTAAAGCTATATGGGACTGAGACAACCGTGATGGCCAATAGGCCACTGTGCGCTCAGAATGAATTTATGGCCATTAAACTGTGGTCAGGAAACTTACTGCAAAGTGGGGATTCATCTGTCCCATTGGGGCAGTCAAAGATGCCATCACACACTGCACTCAGATTCACACAGACGCTATGGCCAGGGCAATGCCACTGCCAACTGGGACAGTGAAAGGCCTGAGTGGGGCAGTCCTTCTCATCACTCATATCCCTGCAGTCATTGTCCCCATCACAGAGCCAATCTCTGTGGATGCAGTTTCCATTGTCACACAGGAAGTGAGAAAGAGGGCAGGTCCTGGGGGCACAGCCATGGTGCTCATCAGATCCAGAGATGCAGTCTTGGTGCCCATCACACTCCCAGCTCTTCGGGATGCAAACACCATCTGCTTGGCACTGAAATTCATCTGGGTGGCACATCCCAGGAGGCCTAGTTGCTAAGAGAAATGCATGGGGGAGATGGGCTTGTGAATGCAATGAATTCATAATCCTTTTTATATAATTCCTAGATTCAGAGGAAATGATTTTGGATCAATGGTAGGTTTATGATAATGACTATGACAAATTTAATAGTAAAGTCTAAAATGATATAGGGTTTTCAAACATTGTGGTAAAGAGAAATCTTTATGTGTCTGACAAGTTCCTAAGTCAAAATAAAATTCTGTTTCCTATGTATTTAATGTTATTCAATTACAGGTTAAATAAAATTTGTCTGCCTCTTTATTAAATAATCACCAGTGCATTTCAATACAGCTTAAACAGCCATTAATTTGTTACTCTGAACTCATTGTTTAATATCATATATTTTGATGTTATTAATTTACCCTCAACCAACCTATACCCAAAGAAACCAGCATACCTCAAGTAAACAAAAGGTGACAGTAAATCCTTACTTCTTTGTAAACTTTCCACTATTCATTGAGCAATCCTGGAGAGGTAAGAGTGCTTCCCTATCTCACAGGGGTAAACCCAAGCTTCCTCCCAGGCGCCTTGTCAGGCCACAGCAAGTCAATGGCAATTGACAGTTTAACCACAAACCATCACATAAGAATTTCATGTTTTCAACATGAAACAGGAAATCAATGATTAAGAATTACTGGGTGCTGTACACATCTATAAAGTATTATGCATTTTATTTAACTTTTCTTTTTTCTTTTTTTAATTTATTTAACAGAGCTCACAAGTTGGCAGAGAGGCAGGTAGAGAGAGAGAGAGGGTGGGGAAGCAGGTTCCCTGTTGAGCAGAGAGCCTTATGTGGGGCTCAATCCCAGGACCCTGAGATCATGACCTGAGCCGAAGGCAGAGGCTTAACCCACTGAGCCACCCAGGTGCCCCTTAACTTTTCTTTTTATTCATAGATTTAAACACTTTTTTTTACTGACTGGGGAGAAAGAGATGAATAAAAACCTACTTTTTATGACCCAAAACACCATTATTCTAACAAACGATCATCTTATTTACAATATAAAATCTATTTAACACAAAAAGTGAGCAATAAGAGATCCCATCCACTATAGGTCTCAGACCATGGAGATTATAGATCCATCAGATTTTTATTCCACGAAGTCCTCCTTGAATCGTAGGACTGGAAGGAATTTCTTTTCTGTGGACCTCAACTGAATTTTACCTGTACCATTTCTAAGGCCCTTGTTACTGTATCCCTTGTTTCAGCTATCTCTTATGTTATGTAATTTCTCCTACCCTCTCTAAGGAATATCTCAGCAGATATTCAACTAATACTAGCTGAAATGAATTCATTTTAGTCAATATCAAATACCACTTCACACCATCTATACCATGATTTGATCTCTCTACTGAGATTTAAAAGAAACCATTAAGACATCTTTATGTACAGGAAGCCCCAAAAACTTAAAACCCACTAATTTAGGATATCCTAAGAAAATTAATAGTAAGAACAAAAATATCTAAGAAATATTTAACCTACTTAAGAACTACTAGAACGTGCCCATTTATACAACCACTGGATTCACAAATTGTAAGTCATTATTTGGGAATACCTAGTCAACTTTACTGTGTGTACAATACCATTTTCCTTTGATAATAGTCTGTAAGTCAGGCTGTCTTCCCTCCCAAGTTTATCCAAATTAGGGAAAACCTGCAGTAATATCAATGCCAATAAAACTGAAACATGCAGGGGCACCTCGGTGGTGCAGTTGGTTAAGCGTCGGACTCTTGATTTCAGCTGAGGTCAAGATCTCAGGGTCCTAGGACCCAGCCCCCGCCCTGGGCTCTGCCCTCAGCACGGAATCTGCCTGAGGATCTCTCTCTTCTTCTCCCTCTGCCCCTCCCCCTGCTTGCACCCTCCCTCTCTCCCCTGCCCTCTAAAATAAATAAAATCTTTTAAGAAAAATGAAACCTGCAGATAGATATATGGTACTTACAACAGTCTATCTCATCAGAGTGATCTTCACAGTCAAAAACACCATCACAACGATATATGCTACTAATACATCGACCCTCACTGGCACATTTGAATTGAGAAGCAGTGCAATTAATTACTAAGAATGAGAAAAAAAAAAGCATTAGAAATTAGCTCAAGGAGAAAGCCACTAAACACTGAGATTATTTTTAAACATCATGAATAAAAATAAAGCAATCTACTTACCACAACCAGCTTCATCAGATCCATCAATGCAGTCCTTATCCCCATCACAGACAAAAGATAGGTCAATACATCGATGATCGGGACAGTGAAACTGACTAGGCAGGCATGTCTCTGTAAGTTCTAGTATCATTCAAAAACAAAACCAAGTAACAGTTTATTTCTTGTTCAGTGCGTACTAGAGTCAAACTGCAAAATGCTAAGGAGATATACAAATCATCTCATTTGTATGTGTGTCCAAAATTCCTTCAAATTGGCCACACTGCCAAAGTCAGCCCAGTGAGAGCATGCAAAGCCAGGACAGTTTTTCAGAAAGAGGAATAAAAGGATTATCGGTCAGAGTTAGAATCTATGATTAAACTTTGAAAAACAGACTACACTTTCAAAGTGAGCATCATGAACCTGGACTGGACCACACCTCATGAGTATTACGGTGTCTGTGGCTCCACAGAAATGCTAAGCAATGGAGCCCAACTAGGCGTCACGGTTGGCATGACCCACAGGCCTAGTAGCCACAGTATACACACAGGTCACAACTGCATTTAATCCAAAATCTAAGCAGAACAATTAATTCTAGAAACCAGGGTCCCACCATGCTGAAGAGACACAGCCTTAGAGTCAGACATGCTTGCTGGCTGCCCATCCACATGAAGCCATATTAAATAGAGACTCACAGAATGTGAAAGTTAAAAGAGGTCTTAAAGACCAAATGCTACGGAGGAAAGTGACTTGCCAAGTCATGCAACCAAGACTAGACGTTCATCCAGGGAACTCCACCCTAAACCATGATTACAGACACAAAAACAATAACCTAAAAGAATCAGAACTAGCAAGATGAAAAGCAGGCAGACAGTTCTAATGGAAATTTAAATTTCCCATGCCTCTGTATTTTATCCCCTGTTTGCCTCTATGAAATGAAAACAAAAACCAGTAGCCAAATGTCTGGATCATTTGTATTTAGAAACACACAAATTTGCCTTAAATATGTGGAAAGTCAGTGGAGCAGTTCTTTCCCAGTTCGTGTCTGGATGTTAGACATCAGACCAGTTCCTCGTTTTGCATCCACAGAACTCCACGCTCAGGGGGACTCAAAGTTTCTGGTGTCTTTGATCTTAACAGCCACTTGATATGGGAACTGACAGATGCAGCAGACGTGACAACGACATCGTGAAAACTGTGTGAGCCTTGGAGGAAAGTGTGCAAGGCCTACTGACTGTTCAGATCTGTTCGCTAGGCTGACCCACCAAGGGAAGTCCGTGCCAAACTTACGGCAGTTCTTCTCATCAGATCCATCCGAGCAATCGTTATCTGTGTCACAGAGCCAGCTCCTCGGGATACACAGGTGATTATCACAGGTGAAGAAAGATGCCGGACAGGAAGTGGGTGCCTGGGAGGGGCAGTTCTCCTCATCACTGCCGTCCACGCAGTCGAACTGCTTGTCACACTTCCAGTGTGCGGGGATGCACTCTCCGTGGTGACAGGTGAAGGCGGAAGGTGCACAGGAATTATCTACAATGAAAACAAACTGGTCACCAAGATGTTTGTTTCTATGTCAGACGAGTTCTTAGCTTGTAAAGGCCCTGCTCTTTTTCAATGGGAACAATATACCAAATGAGAAGAAAGGCTGGCTAATGGAACTTAATAAAAAAAAAAAAAAAAAAAAGGAAGAGGGTGCCTGGGTGCTTCAGTGGGTTAAGCCTCTGCCTTTGGCTCAGGTCTTGCTCTCAGGGTCCTGGGATCGAGTCCCACATCAGGCTCTCTGCTTGCCAGGGAGCCTGCTTCCCCCTCTCTCTCTGCCTGCCTCTCTGCCTACTTGTGATTTCTGTCAAATAAATAAATAAAACCTTAATAAATAAATAAACAAACAAACAAGTAAAGATTTAAAAAAGGAAGAAATGTGTAAGTCCTTCTCATCATCAGCCTCATCATCACTAGCGGACATTTCTTTAGCAATTATCATACACCAGGCATTTCTCTAAGTGCTTCGTGTTATTTTTTTTTTTCTCTCTTAATCTTCACATGAATACTGGTAAGTATGCAGAATTATCTGCATTACAGATGAGGAAACTCAGGCTTTGGGAGAATTAGGACCCAGCTCCCTATTCAATCTCTAGTTGGTGTGATCTGAGGCCCATCCATTATTTCTAAGCTAGTTCCTCTAATCAGTTTCTGCAGAAACCTTGAAAATGTGCCATCCAAGAAATGCAAATTGATAAAATATTCAGGCAAAAATGTGTACTTTCAGAAACAGGAAGATAATAGACAAAAGAGAGAAAACTTTAGAAATTACAAAAAAGTGCAAGTGGGCACTTTTGTTTTCAAATCTGACCCTCTTCTTTCTCTCCAAAAAAACAGGTTATTATTACCATTGAGCTCACCTTGATAGAAATTTCTTAGATTTCAATTCTTTTTTACCTTTTTTTTTTTTTTTTTTTACATTTTAAGGGGATGCTTTTGTTTTCTGCAATAGCATTCATTAGGCCCCGGACTTTATAGACTAGATTACCACTAAAGAAAAATATAAACGTTAAGACGACAATTTCAGCCCCATTTTACTCCAAAGTCGGGGAAAGGGAATGTAGCACATAGATTTTCAAATGCCACGATTCCAAGTACCTATTCTGAAATACTATCCTTTCACATACTAAAGATTATAACCTATTGATTTCGACATGACTTTCTGAGGTGCTTGCCAAGATGTCGTGACTGTACTGGTGACCCAACAGGCAAAGTCAGGGGGAAAAAAATTGTTAGTCAATATAGTCCAAATCAATGGTAGAAATCATTGGTAACATTATCTATTAATGATATTTCAATTACCTAGATTCCTAAAGCCTTCGGCTACATATTAAAAATGTGAAATTCTGAAAGATTTTTTTTTCCCACAGAGATAACCCAACCTCTAAATAAAGGAGGGGGCACCTCTCTGTATTCTGCTCATCACAGAAAGTATCTCCTGGGTGTAAATTACTTACTGAATATGCCGCATAGGTGCTCATCACTGTTATCATGACAGTCATCTACTCCATCACAGCGGTAGTGACTGGGCACACATCTGCCGTTGCTACAGGGAAAGGAAAAGGAGCCACACTGCTCCATGGGTGGTTCACGGGATGGGTCTTCCTGGCATGTCAAGTGATTAGAAGTCAAACTCATTCCATACGGGCAACCACATACCCGCTGGAAATTTGGCACTGGGAAGCAGAAGTGGCTGCAGTCGCCATTTGGATGTGTGGGTCGATTACAGTAATTAGAACCTGAAAAAGCAATGCCGGGGGAGATAGTGAGTTATGTAGATTTCCACTGGATGGATCATAGGTGTAGTCTATGAAGGAAAACAAACAGGAAAAGAACAATGTTCTGACTCAACACTACGAAGTAACTTCTTTCTGGAAATCAACATGCCAAATATAACATTCAGTACAAACACAGAAAGTCCTTAAAATATGTTTTCCCAAAAATACTTCTAGGGTTAACAGAGCTGAACAGAGATTGTAAGTCTTACATTCTTTATCTGGGTGACAAGAATGTGTAACAATCAGGAGCTATCCTACATTACAAGTACTAAAGAGAAAAGAAGCCACCATGTTAAATAAATACAAACAGATGAAAAAAACGTGGCAATCTCACCAGTCTGAGTGTTGGCATTGTATGATTTCACATGCATTATATTAGTGATGCCACTTCGGACAATCCTCATGTCTCCACCATCCGTTTTCCTGACTCGAACAATAGCACCCAATCTCCAGTCAGTAAAAAACACATGGTCTAGGAAGAAACACCAGTAGTTAGTATTTTCATCACATCTCACTTATAAATCATTTTGGGAAATACAACAGGCTTGTAACACTTCTTGCAAATACAAGAAGATTTTCCAATAAATATCTGTATAGGGTGTCTGTGATCATTTTCCGTGACTTGTTAGTCTTTAGGAATGACTCTTTACAAGGCAAAGATGATATATTTAATGGTACCAGGGTTCCAGTTCAGGCAGGCGTGCATGGAGTCTGCAGACGGCATTTAATAGCCATTAGGTTTAGATTTCCATAGGTAAAAATAAATTTTTGGATTATTCATTAGAGCATTGAATGTGCCTCATATGACTTGAGTTCTTATTCCAGCTAAGGCACAAGACTTCTGAGTGCTTACAGGCAAAATACTTAACTGTGTGAGGGTTTTTTTGTTTTCTTTTGTTTTGTTTTTTTTTGGTAAAATTAAGAAAATAGACTAAATCTCGAACCTCCCTTTCAGATCAACCATTCTATATATCTTCTATATAGCTATATGTCTTCACTGAGGACACTAATTTTTTTTTTTTTACACTCAACTTTACTAGGAAGCTGTTGAAAGGGAAAAGTACAGATCTGGTACAAAAAGGAACTTTTGCCGTAGCTCTGGAGATCAGTAAAATAATCCGCAGGAGTGTGCCTACCCCACCCCTACAGCTATAGTCATATTCCATGAAGTTCAAAACAGTAAGAAAGAGGCATCATAAGATTCTAAACTTCAAAAATTTAGTCATGCTCACTTTACACTAACTACCGAAGCAGGGAAGGAAACGTACACATTTTTTAAAGAATCAGTGAATTTTTCTCTTTTTTTTTTTTTTTAAAGATTTTACCTATTTATTTGACAGAGAGAGATCACAAGTAGGCAGAGAGGCAGGCAGAGAGAGAATGAGAGGGAAGCAGGCTCCTCGTGGAGCAGAGAGCCCGATGCGGGACTCGATCCCAGGACCCTGAGATCATGACCTGAGCCGAAGGCAGCGGCCTAAACCACCGAGCCACCCAGGCGCCCCCAGCTAACCAAAAAATGCCTAAAATGCCACAAATTTTATCATTAGACCAGTTTTCCTTATCTGTGGCCTAATCAATGACTAATCAGTCAATGACTTACTAAATCTTATCTAGACTGAGTCCCACCACTCAAGAAGGTATCTTACTATACTTAAATAGATAAGACGTTCAATAAACCTTTCACTCCTGTGTGGTGCACAGATAGTCAAGCAGATCTAGCCTTTCATTCAAAAGAATGATGATTTCTATGATGTTATGCAATCAAAGAATTTTCCACAAAAAATTCTCAATGAGGACAGTGTTGGGAGAAACTTCTTATTATTTTTACTATTACTATTATTATTATTTGGGGAACACTGTGTTGTTTTCATGAGTATACATCAAATTTTTTCATACCGATAAAACCAAAAGGTATTGAAACTGCATTTTTATTCAATCCCAAAGCATTTTATCAAGAGCAGAGAAAATTTAACATTCTTATAATGTTCCAGTGTAATAGCAAATGGCTGTCTGACATCATTAATGAAAAGGGAGTGAATAAATGGGAAGGCATAAAGAGGAAGGATGAGTATTTACAACTGACTCATCTCATCAAAAATCTTACTCTTTCAAGAGCATTTTTAAAATATTTTTAAATACCATGCCCTCCTCCATAGATAAACGGACAGCAGGATGGAACACGCAATATATTTACTAGCTATCATTCCACACTATATGTGTGGGAGAAGTCTTTGATTTACAGTCGTTGTCTAGTATTTTAAAGCACCTGGCTCATTTTTCAGAGTAGGAAGTTTCAACCAGGGACACAACTAGCCCATGGGTAAGGCCTCTGGTGGATCCCAAAATGGCATTTCTCTAACTGGACTAATTCTGGTTTGTCAAACAGAACCATGGTAGATTTTAATGTCTCCTCACCCTCTTGACCTGGCACTTTTGTGCAACGCACAAGCTATTCAATCATGCACAGAAACCTTATTTTCAAGACTCGACAAACCACCTGTTTCACAAGTGCCACGCCAAGTTCTTATTCCTAGCAACTCAACCCACACAATACCATGCCTTCACTCAAGAGGGAAGGATACATCAGTGTGATTCCGATGGCTGTAGCCTCCCAGAATTCCATGCTCAACGATCTTTACTAGCAGCAGTCAATTGTTAGAAAGGTTGATGAAAAAACAAGTACATCTCGCTATTTTTCACAAGCCATGTTCTAACATTTCTATGTAACGATGATGTCAGTTACTCAACATGTGTCTAAAAAGCTTCAGAGTCATTCAGTGACTATGCAGTTGGTAAACATGTATAGTTTTTCCACAGTGATTCTGAGGACATTCGTATAGAAAACAACAAAACATTACAGGTTACCACAAACGCTCTTGTTTTATTCCTGAAAATGATGAAAGCAGCAGTTTACTATTTCCTTGTGGGATATTTATGTAATAGAGTACTCAGGGAGTTAAACTTTGTAACACATGCAACCTACAAAATGCTATACCTACGTTATCAGTTATTATCTAAAAGTATCTATAAGAAAAATACACCTTAACAGTGAAAGGTTTAGACAAAAAAACAAATGTTTTGTCTATACATAATAGCACCATTTTCATTTTTCATATTCTAAAGGAATCAACTTTTCTGGAAGTGTGAGACTGTCAAATGAGGATGAGTCCGCTGTCAACAATTTGCAGAGGAAAAAACAACACACACTTTCATTGCTTCAAAGCATACCTTCAAAGACAGTGAGTCCAAATGGATGAGTCATCTGTTGTATATGGCCCAGGTTTCTTCTGTCTAAACCATCAAAGGTGCTGTGCTCAATTTTGTCAAAAAAGGCATCTACCCAGTACAACCGTAAAGCACTAAAATGATAAAATACTTAGTTATCTATCATCCAGAAGCTAGTAATGCACCCTCTACACTGAGGGCATTCATAAATGTTATGTTCAGTTGAAACATTTATTAAGCAAAGTTTTTAAAAACTAAATTATATTCATTAACAATGTAATAGTTGTATGCCACCCCAAGACACAGTACTTTCATGAAGTGATTTTTAATTATCTTAGAAAACTTAAAATGGGGGTGCCTGAGTGGCTCAATTCGTTAAGCATATGCCTTTGGCTCAGGTCATGATCCCAGGGTCCTGTGATCAAGCCCCAGATGGGTCTTCCTGCTCAGTGTGGAGTTGGCTTCTCCCTCTCCCTCCTGCTCACGCACTCTCTCTCTAATAAATAAATAAAATCTTTACAGAAAAAGAAAACTTAAGATGTTGTTATCTTCAAGTTAGGTATTTTATTTTTCTCCTGGCTAAGTCCACAAATTAAGAAAGCCATGTTTAAAAGGCTAAATATACTTCTTTCGTCTCTCCTATAAACTACTTTGGCATTTCATGTCTCTAAGTTTTTTTTACCCTGATACCTTTTCTTACATTCTTAGATAGATCATTAATTTCCTGAGAATTCTATCTTTTACTTCAAAATTCTCCCAGAGTACATACATATGCAAATATGCATTTGTTGATTAACTGACACAAAAGATTTCCTATCCTCAAGATGCCCTCTATGAAAATTACATGATTTGAATTTCGCCAAATCTCTATCCTATTTCTAATGGGATTTGGGGCTTGCCTCCTCTGTACTAACCTCTCAAAGGTCCTATTATTGTGCCTCCTCTATCAATTCCCTCACAATATTCATGCAGTGCATTAGTTTTCATCTCAGGAGAAGTTGGCCAACTATGTTTATGTTCTTTGCATCCTTATATCATTCTATAGCCTTCTCCCAGCACCAATCGATGATGTGAAAATATCTGAGCGCAAGTAGTACCAGTTTCCTTACTCCATTATATTGCTTCATAATTATGTCTCAGTAAGTGGGAACTCAGTAATTTGGGATGATTCCTACTTACCCCCAATCAATGGCCAGCCCATTGGGCCATCCAAGAGTAGTGTTCACTATTGGCAAAATGTTAGATCCATCGCTCCACGCTCTCATAATTTTAGCAGGACGGAACCAGTCAGTGAAGAATATGTACCTAAAAAAAGAGGTAATAAATCAAACATGTTAATACTGGGACAAACTACATGACTTGGAGAGATTTAGCACAAACTCAGATTTTCCAGAGACTTGCTACAACTAATTTCACTTTCTGTATATGCTATTGGGCTTATACAGAAAAAATAAAATCTGCCTATTAAGCAGACTGAGTATACAACCGATCTAACTCTTGTTTTTTGGGTCTCTTAATTAAAGGTTTGGTTATCAACATATAACCAAAGTCAGAAATATAAATGGCATTAAAATGGGCATCCAGAGGAGAGAACCACTGCGCTAAACCTAGGACCTGAAACTATTGTCATCAAGTAGATTCTTTTAAGAAAAAGACATAATTACATTTTATGATTCTATTTTTTAAGTAATCCCTATACCCAACATGGGGCTCGAACCTACAACCCCAAGAATGAGTCACATGCTCCACCAACTGAGCTAACCAGGCACCCCTGGGTTACACTTTAAATTCTCCAAAGTTGTTGAAATGAAATTATATACTATGGGCAAGAAAAAAGACTTTAATCTCTCTTTCCTCTCTGGGTTAAACAGCTACGACACACTAGATAGCTCTTTAGTCATCCCGCACAAGGAACTGATTAATCTGTAGCAGGAAAGGATTTCATCTCTGATGAAGAGTGCACCCAAACCAACATGACTTTCATACAATCTCTACCCAAGGCATGTTTATGTTATTCTGAAGAGTGACATAAAGAAAAATCGGGGGGGGGGGGGGGGAGATTTGTCTTTCATGTGAATCTTAGAAACTAAAATTATTAATCTTTTCCAAAAGTAACTTTCTGAAATGTGACTTCATATTCTTTTAAATGGAAGAGTCAGTAGAAAAGAATTTAACAGCTTTTCAAAACCAAATGCCAAAGATTTGGTTTAAGATAAATTCATTAGAAAATCAACTCTCTACAGAGCAATACAATTTCTTATTAATAGTATCACCAGTTTTTAAATGTTTCTTACATTATTTCATAGGGAGAAAATCTAAATACAAAATAAACATTCTAGAGGCAGCATACAGAGTTCTTAGACACAAAGGTTTTGTAGTCAAGTGGCCTGGAATCTGAATCCTAACTGTGGCTTAACAGGCAGTCATCCACCTGGCTCACAAACCAGCTTTCGAATTAGACAAGATTATGTAAAGTGCTCACTATGTGCCCTCCATGAGTCAGGCTTTCCTGACTCCTACTCATTTTCATTTTCATTTTCATTTTTTTTTAATTCCACTCAACTACAACTACCCAGCTCAGACTTGTTGGAAACAAACATACTAGCTATTAACCATATTAGAAATAGAAATAGAAATAATTAGAAAGATAAGAACCTAAAAAGAATAGTATAAACTGTTTTTGTCTGACACCACCAGTCATGGAATGGTTAAACATAAAACTCAGTGTGTAATCTGAAAGACTTTTTAGTCTGAAAACTACTGAATGATTAAGCAAGTTTTGCTATGCTTTATACCAATACATTAAAGCAGGGGAAGAATTTGAGCCTTTCCTGATAATACCACTGCACATTCAATCCTTCTCTACTAAATCTGTATCACATTGTTGGTCCTCTTCAATTGTGGAAAAAAAAAACAACCCAAATTTTAGTGAAGACTGGGAAAGCTGAAACTAAGGAGAAAGTGTTTTCAAAGAGCTAAAGAATAAAATTTAAGGTGATTTCAATTTATATAGTTCTATCCTACATTTGCTGAACTTACCAAAAAACTGTGGCACCACTTTTCCATAACTTTAAAAGACATACCATTTCAAGCTCTTCAGAAAACATGAACACACTTACCCAGCGATAGGATGAACTACAATTGATCGTGGGTTATTTAAATTCTGGATGATTGCACGTCTCGATTTATCAGCTAGCCTCATGACACTGATACTCCTGTAAGAAGGGTCTGTCCAATAGAGATTCTTTGAAATCCAGTCAAAACTCAAACTTTCAACACTTTCCACCCTGTTGGCAGTGAGAATCTCTCTTCCTGTAAATTGAGATATGGACACGGTTTAAACTAAGCATATTCTATGACATACATTTTCCTGCTACTGCATATTTAAACTGTGTCAGAGTTACAGCATATTTCAGTAACCCATATGGAATTCCTTAAAAAAAAAAACAAAACTAAACTGCTGAGCAAAACCATGAGATAAACCTAGAATCTATCCATTCCCAAAAGTTTGGATCTCACAGAACAGAAATGATTCTGATAAACAGAACCAGAAGTGGTATGCCCTACATTTACTCCCCTGTTCAACCTTCTAGAAAAAAAATTTCAAAGTTCTCATTGCAGAACATCTGAAGAGAAGATACCTGAGTTCACATATTCACAAACACCACCCACAGACTGCTCTGATAAGCTGACACCGCCAGGTACGACTGAGGGAGGGGGATCTCTGAGGTGGGATGGCCCAACCTTCTCATCAACAGCCTTTCAAAAACTCGAAGTTGCCACGTTTTGAAAAGACCAGTGAAGATACCAAAAGAAAACCAGAACTGGGTATGGGAGAAAAAAGACCACTTTTTCTCTTTGTGAAACTTTTCTGTCTTATCCTCTGTTTTTCCTATTTTTGCTAAAGAAAATCTGAGTCACAGTAAAAGACAACTCTTTTTTGTAGGAAAGTAGGAAAACCAATGTTAGTGCTTTTTCCATTCATCTACTTGGTGAGTTATAAAAAGAAAGTCCTCTAAGTGCTAGATACCATACTAGATACTTAGGAAACATAATATTGCTAATAGTATTATTAATAATAGCTTTCACTGAACACTAGTTATGAGACAGGAAGTGGGTCCAGGAATTTTACATGGGTTCATCCACCTTTACAACAGTTCAGTCAAGGTATTACCAGTATCTCTATTTTGCAGATGAGGAAACTGAGTCCTAGAAAAGTGAAGCATCCTGAAAGAAGTGTGGACACTGCCTTCAAGGGATTTATAATGAAGTGGGACAGAGCCAGGGGGCAAAAATCAAAGAGTAATGGGTGTTATGACAGAGGTGTGCGCAGAATGATATGAAACACAGACTCCAAATGAAGCGTATGGCAATGCAGAGGTGAGGAAAACTTTCCCAAAGGAAGTGTTGAATCGGGTGCTATAGGAAAGCAAAAGCTTGGAAGTGAGAGGAAGACAGACCGAGAACTCCACGTTTCAAAGGTTAACACGTTAATGATAGAGGCTAAAAGAAAGGGAAAATTCTAGATAACCACCAGATCTGGGAGGAATGGGAGAAGAGAAGGGGAAGAGAAGGGGAAGGGAGAGTGGCCATGCTCTATGCTAAGGCAGGACGTCTGTGAGGAAACTGGGTACAGATGTCTACTTAGCTTGGTTTTGAGGTGTGGGATGTATGGTGAGATATCCAAGGCAGTTGGCATTCTATGTCTGAACCTTAGAGAGCTCAGAAAGAGATTTATATCATCAAGTGAAAGAGCCTTCTTTGATCTTTCCCTCATTCCCCAGGTTAGGAAGAAAATCTATTGTAAGTCTCCCCACACTGATTGATAAATCATTACATAAACAGTAATCAAAGACACGGAAGGTGCAAAGTCATGCAGAAGATGAAGAAGAGGAGAACCAATGCTGAACACTAGAGAACACAGTTGTTTAGGAAACAGGCAAAGAAGGAAAGACCTGTAAAGAACACCAGAAAAAATGGCCAAGAAAGAGAAGGAAACAAGACTGGAGGTGACCAAGATGAGAAGGGTTTCAAGTGACACAGTTGGCAGATTGAGACGGCATGAGAAGTAAGTGGCAAGTACAAATGTGGAAGTGAGAACATGAACATGTAGTCAACCATGGAGAGAGCAGTAACTAGAGAGACACAGGGACTGGCAGGTGGGTTGAATTTTTAGGATGAGAGATCTGAGCCTATCTGAGTTCCTGAGAGCTTTATTCAGCTGATCTTTAACTGGTTTCTGACAACTCATTTTCTACACGTTTTCAACTTCACTTATTCCTCTCCCTGGAAAACAGCAATGTAATACCTCCCTCACCAAAGCACAGAAATTTTAACCACTGACTACAGAATATTTTAAAGGGTAACTTGCTCAACATGTAGACTTGAAACTGACAAAAAGCGTGATGAGCATTCCAGTTTGACAAAGCAGAAGGGAGCTGACCTGTGAGACACCGGTAGGAGACTGAGCTTACATGGGGCTGGGAAACCCAACACTGCGTTTTGGTAAGAACTAAGATTGCCTGCAGTCCTCCAAGCTCAGAGGAACTAACTCTGGTCCCCAGAAAAGATGCACTCTGGTTCAAAGTAGAAGACTGACCACACGCATTTTCTCCTCTTCCTTCCAAACTCTTTTTTTTTTTTTAAGATTTTATTTATTTTATTTGACACAGAGAGAGATCAATCACAAATAGGCAGAGAGGCAGGCAGAGAGAAAGAGGGAAGCAGGCTCCCCGCCGAGCAGAGAGCCCAATGCCGGACTTGATCCTAGGACCCTGAGACCATGACCTGAGCCGAAGGCAGAGGCTTAACCCACTGAGCCACCCAGGCGCCCCTTCCTTCCAAACTCTTAAGATGATAATACAGGGACAGCTGATAAGAGATTTCCATGGTTTAGAAGACAAAGTGATTAGAGGGATAGTAACTAAGTTGGGGGAGAAAGCTGCAAACTTAGTGCCAGCAGAGGGAAGACCCCCACACACACATGCAGAAGCCTCACCATATTGGCTCTCAGCGATATTAGGAGAAAAGCAGGGGTGAGGAACTGAGGGGCTTAGTTAGAAGTTGATATCCAGAGCAATTACACCACCAGATCCCTCTCAGAGCCTAAGCTTCTATACCACTCCCTTCCATCTACCTCTCTGACCAGATCAGACATCTTCTCTGGAGGAACTGATGCAGAGATGCTGTGGGCTCAAGAATACTACAGTGCACAAGGGAATGCTGGGATGGAACAGAACTAAATACAGGAGGATTGTGTGACTCATAAACTGAAGGGTCCTCAGCTCCCTGTCCTCTGTACTCCTCCTAAAATATAGACCGCAACCTACCCTCAACGCCTCTTACTCCCCACGCCAAGGAGAGTGGAGACACCTACTAATGACAAATGACTACCTCTAGAAAAAGATTCATTAACATCATTTAGTAATATCAATGTTTGGAAGCTCCCCAACAGAAAGGCTGCCTCATCACAGGAAGTTCACCAGCTGATGAGATTCATACATACAGACAGACCTTCTGGTAGCTTTTATAGACTTGCCCTTAAAGAATCACAAAAATTTGAAGAAAGCTTCCATCATGGGAAAAAAAAAAGTTGAAATAGAAAAAGAAAAAAGGGGCACCTGGGGGGCTCAGATGGTTAGAGAGACTGTCTGCCTTTGGCTCAGGTCAAGATCTCCAGGTCCTGGGATAAAGCCCCATGTTAGGCTCCCAGCTCAACAGGGAGGCTGCTTCTCCCTCTCCCCCTACATGTGCGCTCGCTCGCTCGCTCTCTCTCGCTCTCTCTCTCTAAAATGAATAAATAAAATCTTCAAAAAAAGAAAAAGGAACCCAAATAAAAAGGAACTGAGGAAGATGAATTTTTTTAATTCCAGTATAGTTAACATACAGTGCTGTATTTGTTTCACATGTACAATATAGTGATTCAACAATTCTGTATATTACTCAGCGCTCATCTAAGTAAGTGCACTCTTAATCCCCTTCCCTTATTTCATGCATCCCTCCATCCATCCCCTCTTCTGGTAATCATCAGTATGTCCTCTATAGTTAAGAGTCTATTTTTTACTTTGTCTCTTTCTTTTTCCCTTTGTTCATCTGCTTTTTAAATACCACATATGAATGAATCATATGGTATTTGTCTTTCTCTGACTGGCTTATCTCACCTAACAGTATACTCTCTAGCTCTGTCCATGTTGTTGCAAATCACACAATGTCATTCCTTTTATGGCTGAATATCATTCCTCTGCGTGTGTGTGACATCTTCTTTATCCATTAATCTATTGATGGACACAGGCCATTTCCATAATTTGGCTATTGTAAATAAGGCTGCAACAAATAGAGGTACGTGTGTCTTCTCAAATTAGTGTCTTCGTATTTTTTTTTAAAGATTTTATTTACTTATGTGAGAGAAAGAGTAAGAGCGAGCATGAGAATTGAGAAGGTCAGAGGATAAACAGACTCCCTGAAGAGCTGGGATCCCGATGCTGGACTCGATCCTGAGACTCCGGGATCATGACCTGAGCCAAAGGCAGTGACTTAACCAACTGAGTCACCCAGGCACCCATGTTTTCATCTTCTTTAGGCAAATACCAGTAGTAGAATTACTGGATCATATGATATTTCTATTTTTAATTTTTTGAGCAAACTTCATACTATTTTCCCAAGCACCCATGTTTTCATCTTCTTTAGGCAAATACCAGTAGTGGAATTACTGGATCATATGGTATTTCTATTTTTAATTTTTTGAGCAAACTTCATACTATTTTCCATAGTGGCTGCACCAATTTACATTCCTACCAATAGTTCAGATCTCCGTTTTCTCCACATCTTCACGAACACTTGTTATTTCTTGTCTTTTCAACATTAGCCATTGTGACTGGTTTCAGGTGTATCTCAGTGCAGTTCTGATTTGCATTTACCTAATGATTATTGATGCTGAGCATCTTTTCATGTATCTGTAGGTCATTTCGATGTCTCATTTGAGAAAATGTCTATTTGGTTCACTTTCTAATTAGATTTTTGTTGTTGTTGTTGTTGTTGCTATTGACCTAGCCTGAGTTCTTTATGTATTTTGGATACTGACCCCCTTACCTAATATATAGTGTGCAAATACCTTCTCCCATCCCGTAGGTTGTCTTTTCATTTTGTTGTTTTTAATGTGCAGAAGCTTTTGAGTTTGAGGTAGTCTCATTTGTTCATTGTTGTTGTTACTGTTGTTTGTGCTTGACATCAAGCACAAAAAATTACTGCGAAGACCAGTTCTGATGAACTTCTTCCCTACATTTTCTTCTAGGAGTTTTATGGTATGAGGTATCAGTCTTTGATCTATTTTGGTTAATTTTTTGTGACTTATGTGGGCCTTCGGAAATAGGGGTCCAATTTCATTATATTACCTGTGTTTCTCCAGTTTGCCCAGCACCATTTGTTGAAGAGACTTTTCCCATTGGTCAGTCTTGAATCTCCTTTCAAATATTAGTTGACTATATATGCTAGGGTCTACTTCGGGGCTATTTTGTCCACTGTTCAATGATGTGTCTATTTTTGTGCCCATGTCATACTGTTTTTATTACAGTAGCTATGTATGGCTTTATAGTATATAGTCTGAAATCTGGAAGTGTGATACCTCTCACCTTGTTCTGTTTCCTCAGGATTGGTTTTGCTATTCAGGCTATTTTATGGTTCCATACAAATTTTAGGACTGTTTCTTCTATTTCCATGAGGAATGCCTTTGGTAATTTGATGGGGACTGCACTGAATTGTAGATGACTTTGGGTAGTAGGAACTTTTTAACAATATTAATTCTTCCAGTCTATGAACATGGATGTTTTCCCATTTATTTGTGTCTTCTTCAATTTCTTTCACCTAAATTTTCATTGTACAGATCTTCCACTTCATTGGTTAAATTTATTTCTAAGTATTTTACTGTTTTTGATGCTACTGTGAATGGAATGGTTTTCTTTATGTCTTTTTTGGATGCTTCATCATTAGTGTAAAAGAATGCAATTGATTTCTGTATGTTGATTCTGTCCTGCCACTTTATGGAAATTATTCATTAATTTCAACAGTTCTTGACAGATCCTTTGGGATTTTCTATATATACAGGATCATATCATCAGCAAATAACTACTTTTTTATTTCTCCCTTTCTGATCTGGATGCCTTTTACTTCTTTGTCTTGCTTAACTGCTCTAGCCAGGACTTCCAGTACTATATGGAACAGGAGTAGTGACAGAGGGCATCCTTGCCTTGCTCTTGATCCTAGGTGAAATACCTTCAATTTCTCTCCATTAAGTATGATGCTAGCTATGTTTATGTAGTACATGGCCTTTATTATATTGAGGTATTTTTCTCTTATAGCCACTCTGTTATGAGTTTTTATTATGAAAGTATGTTTTATTTTGTCAAATGCTTTTTCTGCAGCTAGTGAGATGATCATGTGATTTTCTTTCATTTTACTGATGTGACATATCACATTTACTGATTTGCATATATTGTACCATCCTTAAACTCAGGGATAAATCCCACTTGGTCATAGTGTATAATCCTTTTAATATGTTCTTGAATTCTGTTTGCAATATTCTGTTGAGAATTCTTACATCAGTATCTATCAGAGGTACTGGTCTATGGTTTTCTTTTCTTATGGTATCCCAATCTGGTTTTGGTATCAAAGTAATACTGGCTTCATAAAATGACTATGGAAGTATTCCCCCTTCTAAATATTTTGGAGGAGTTTTAAAAGAATCATACTAACTGTTCTTTCAGTGTTTGGTAGATTTCCCCAGTAGGTTGTAAAATCAAAATACTGAGTTATGCCATCATTCAATAAGGTATCTGGCAGTAAAGTGTGACTTTCCATAATTACCTGTGATGATCATAAAGATATTAACAGATTCCCAATCAACTGAAAACTTACAGTAAATCTGTATTCCCATATAATCATGGGGGGAGGTTTTATTATAATACCAAGCCCCTAACCATTACTGACTTTCATACACTTGAATATGTACTACTTTTATGTAATGTCAGCTTTTTTGATATTATTTCTCATTGTTAAAAATATACTCTTAAAGAAAGGACGTGTTTGTTTTAACTAAAGTCATGGGGAAAGCAATGGATTTCTTCTGAACTAAAAGTATATAGCAAGCTAAGTAAGTTCCAGTGAGCACATTTTTAGTACTGTTATTTAAAAATGCACAAACCATGCAAAAAAATATTTTTAATGTATTCTTACCTGTGCCATTGATATTCTGTTTAAAAATCATGTCTTTTGATGTATCTGAAAAGAAGAGAGTGTTCTCCTGGGCATCAAAATCAATCCCAACAAAGAAAGAAGGATTTCCTGTAACTGGAACTATGACATCTTCCTGGGTAGACAGGTTGAATGGGATGCCACGGACAGCCACTTCAGATGAAAAGATCAGGAACTGCTTAACAGCTGTAGGAAGAAGAATACAACACAATTGGCCATAGCCTGGTTCTTGTCCTCCCTCAATTCCAGAGAAATTATTTATATATCCATAAAGCAAATTTTGTATTTCTGAAAACAACATAAAAAACAAATCTGTCGAAAACATTGCTGGCAATCATGGGGAGAGAGGGAAAAAAAGATAAACAGCTATGAAGGTGATACAACGATTATAATCTTACTTCTTCTTGAGAAATTTATCCTTAAAACTTATTTATATAAAACATGGTCCCTGTGATGAATTCTATTATTAACTGAACTACATAGTAATTCCATCAAAATTCTTGACTGGGATTAACTTTTTTATAGAGATCTACACCACAAATCCTACTGCAGTTTTTAAAGTATTAAGACTCAAGAAAGAGCAACGAGCTAAGTCATTCAGAAATAAATAAAGGAGGGAAAGATGAGAGGAGAAAGGAAAAACAGATGAAACAGGAAAAAAGGAGTGACTTTAAAATCAAAGAAGGAGGCAGTAAGAGTATGTCAGGAAATCAAAGAGAGAGAGAGATGAAGGAGGTGTACCCAAGACAAAGATAAAAACTGCAGGAATTTAAAAGTAAAATTATTAGACAATGTGGTGTCAATATAGCAGCCAGACACACATGGCTTTCTGAATGACAGTGTTTTTTTTACCTGAATCTAGGATCACCCACAAAGTGAACAAAGTAATTACAGTTAGAACTGGAGAACTTACATGACCAAGCCCAAAGCAGTACCATCTGGCGAGCAAGAATTTGTCAAAGGCATTAAAAAGGAGAGTTTTCAAAGGAAAGAAAAGAAAACCAAATATTGCAGGATTATGCATTTCATCATCAGCGGAAGCACGGCAACAGCCCACTCACGAGTAGATGTATAGGCAACCCAAGAGGAGGACAAGAAGTGCTTGAGGGAATAACTGAATCCCGGAGACAGAGGCAGATATAAAGAGAAAATCTGAGCTGAAAAGTGAAAAACTGGATGTGGGAATGGGCCACCCCAACAGTAAGTTCAAGCTTTGGACACAGCAATAAAGCCAAGTGGGATGGAGGTGCAACCATGCTCCAGGAGGGGCAGAAGCAGCCGTCTAGGGAGAGGGTAACAGAAGGGACGGGAACATCTAAAGCGGAAGGAGACAAAGATTTCCGGAAGAAGAAAAGGGGAAAGGGGGTCCCAAGGAAACCCTAAATGTGCAATTAAAGGAAAGGCCCAAAGAACAGAAATTTACATCTTCGAACCCTGTGTGTAAAGGGAGTGGTGCCCGCAGAGGGAAGACACTGTCCACTACCAAATGGTTATTCACCATGCAGGAGTATGACAGGAAGAAGACCCAGTCCAAAAGCAGCACATACCGCTCTGCTGCCTACCAGAAAGACAGTCCCAAAGGGATTTCTTACCAACGCAGTGGCGGTTATTCACATCCAGGCTGAAGCCGAGGGTACACCTGCAGCGGTAACCCAAACCATCATTATCTGTTCTGTGGCTGAGGACACAGATGTGTTCACAGCCCCCATTGTTGTCTCTGCATGGATTGCTAACTAGAGGAAAAAATACACAGGGTTAAATCTCAATTAGAAATGTTATGATTACCCAAGACATGTGAAACCACTTTGAGCTAGGTACACGAAACAAAATAATGGGCTTGAACTCAAATGCTAATGCTGGCTGCTGCTATAAACACCCCATTTAAGCTCTCCCACCTACCCTCAAACTTGTTGTGGCAACACACAGGATTCCCACAACTGTGTAACTCTGGGAGTTCTTCTCCCCACAGTAATCACATCTGCTAGCCTCAGTGGTTAAAAACAACTGCCTCCCCCCTAAAAGCTTGAGTGTTACCTGGACATTCATGAGATATAATAAGTAGCTGTAACTCACTGGATGCATGCTTTTTAAGTAAAGCAACTTACCTACAATCAATGACTCTAAAGAGCTAAGTATTATTATCCCAATTTTATAAAAGAGGAAACCAAAGTTCCAGAAGGTAATACAACTTGTCCAATATTATTCAGCAGCTAAACCAGAAGTCAAATCCAGATCTAAATCCAAAACCCTACAAGCCTGCTATACAAACCAGTTTATACTTCTAAAACGCATTCTCAGGGCGGGACTCAAAAAGCTCATTGTACACAAAGCCTGTCACAGCCACAAGGTCTTATCTGCTTTGAAAACTGTCTTCTTAGCCCTTGACTTATTATTTAAAATTGTCTCTTTACAAAATAATAATAATAATAAAATAAAACAAAACAAGTCTCTTTACCTTCTCAGGTGGACTGATTTGGGGAAACAACAAACAAATAATTTGGATGATAAAACTGGGTAGTATTTTTGGTCAACGGCAAACAGGAATTTAGTAGCTCATGAACTGATTATTCCAAATAGAGACTACCAAAATGTTTTCAGGTGTAGTACATATTTTCAGCTAAAGTAAACGTTATCTCAGGATGACTACACTGAAATGACTATCGTTCAGTGTATCAGTTCTAGTGGTTGGTTTTGTTAAAAAAAAATATTTATCAACCTAATTAATTTATGGTCTTTCTCCATTCTAAAGTCAGACCCCACCACTCAATATGGGAGTTTTAAAGTAAAATCTGCCTTTCCCTGAATTACTCTTCACTGATACTGAACTTTCTATCCATACAGTTTATATTTCCTTTTTTTTTTTTGATGCATGAGCAAATACAGAAGAGAGTTCTATACAGTTGCAATAGTCCTGTCAATTTAAAACCTTGAAACACAAACAAGACTTACTATAAAATAACAGAAGACTAAATGGTGTCTGAATTAAAATATTTCTTTACTTTGGTAAGTGACCAGCCTATGAGACGTCAAACACCGATGGCTATGACATTCCCAATGCAAGTGAAGTAACAGGTGTCATACATATTCAACAGAGAAGAAGAGGAAGAATTGGCTCTGACACTACCTTAAATACTTAGGCATGTTAGTTTCTTCTTCCAGGCCTCAGTTTCCTTAACTTAAACATTAACGGATTGAATACAAGATTTCTCCCAGTAAAATGAAGGTATAATGTATTTGGTTTGGTTTGTTTGCTATGCATCCCCAGCAGTTAGACAGGACCTGCCATATTGCAGGTGCCAATAAATATATGTAAAATACATCTCTAAGTTTCCTGTAGATTTGGCATTGTAACTCTGAAATACATCAATTTTTTTTCAGAAGGCCCCATGATCTATGCAGCCAATTTCACAGAGGTTAACTCTCTAGATAACCCATCATATATTTGAAAATGCCACCCGGATCTCATGAGATCACTCATCATAACTTCCACAGCACTGAGAAAACCTTTCTACCAAGGCCAGTACTAAGCAGGGTTTCCATTGTCCTGGGTATACCATACCATAGGGCTGCCTGAGGGAATGGTAAACAGTCACTCCAAAGGGCCTCAGAGAAGTCTGGTGGTACTCTTGTGGACTGGTCTCTGTGAACTTGTTTGCCTTCATTACAGCCATCTTTGTCCAATCAGTAAAGAATACGTGACCTTCAAACAAACTTATTCCGAAGGCATGAGGAATGAGTGAGCCTCCTTGGACTACTGTCCTCCTGTTACAAAAGATGTATATCACAAACTTTTTGTTTTCCTTCATTCTGATTAAAGGTGGAATTAATTCAAGTAAATGCCTAAAAGGCTAAGTAATTTATTGTTACAAGGATATACAGAAAAATACATTGTAAGATGTGGGTATATTTCGACCTACATTTGATAGAAGGATTTTCATGTGGTCTCTTGGGAAAAGCCCTTGAAAATAAAATTCCAGTCCCAGTCCTAGTTTGTTCCAGATTTTTTGAAAAATGACCGTTTTTTACATGCTTCTCATTCTATTAAGGTTACCCCACCAAAAAAAAAAAAAAAAAAAAAGAAAGAAAGAAAGAAAAAAATGGCTAAGCTGTGAAATATCATTTTGTAATCCATAGGTGAAAGAGTATAATGAGGGAATGTAAATGTGGTAGCAGGTAACTTCGACATATCTCACACTGTACCATTAACCATTTCTTAGTATCAGGACCAGGATAGTGAGCAGAACAGTTGAACCCAGAGCAAACACACAGACCTATTCCTGATGTCACTTTGGGAAACTGAAAAGTAGGCTACCACTGCTCCCCCCTGCTTGATAAAACTGTCCGCTCATCATACTTACAGCAGAGGCACGGGATGGCCAATGCTGCTTCGGCAGAAGAAAAAGTAAAAGGTGCCAAGCAAGGGAAAGAAAAATCAACATGGTCTCCGTAACTACTTCTACATAGATAATAATTCACTTAGCCACATAAAGAAAGCAAGGTAAAGGACTGTTCATGAGGGTAAACTCTTTTTTTTTCCTCTTTGCAAAATACAAAGACCTTAAAGAAAAATCTTAACACCTCTGAAACCTAAAAAGCACACCGGGCCTCTAAGAAAAGAACTGAAGATATTAAGGCTGAGAAACACACCAAAAACATAGGGGGTGGGGAGAAACCTAAGGTGGAAAGTTAGCACACACTTTAAAACACTCAATAATGACATGGTACATTAAGATTAGAGAATGGTTTCTCCTTTTCAGTTAGCAAATTCCAGAACCCTGAATGCCACCTGCTGGCAAAGCCAATAGGCAGTGACTTTATGGTTTCAGCTCTACTCATGAGCTTTAATAGCTCTTTGATGTTTCTTCACAGCCAGCAAAGCACTCAAATATTTCTGAAATTCCATTGACCATTAGGTTTCTATGTTTTACTTTAACCTTAGAATAAAAACATTTATACTATCTAAAATAATGTCAGAACATCTGTGGAAGAGAAAAAAAATTAGGAAATTTCTCATTGTTTTTGTATGACTTATTGGGTTGATATGTTCTCATTAAAATTTTCACATTCTCATTATGGGAACCAGTTTGAATGATGAGAAGTCGTAGTCTTAATACCCAATCACTTCATTTAACCAAGTAGAGATTGTTCTAAGAATATGAAATCCAGTGGCAGACTGTGATACCATCCTTACAAAATAGAGATAGAGGAGAAAGCAAAACTATAATATTCCTTCCATTGAGAAAATAATAAATTCAATAAATTTTCATTTGGAAAAATTGAATTGGCCAGCTTATTGTCTAAATCCACAAAGAGTAATTTTGACAAATTTAAAAACCGTGTTTTAACCAACTTTTGAAAATATCAAAAGCAGAGATACTAAAATAGTTAACAATTTAATTTACAGTTAACTCTCATCAGACTAAGAAAAAGAAATAAAAAGTATGCCCTATTTTATGTTCAAATATTCTAAGTATCTTTGAAGTATATCAGGTAAAGATACAAGTCAGAATTTCTCTTTGAAATTTTAAATACGTAAAGACAGAGTAAAGACCAATTAATTCCCACCAGCTAACCTTAAATAAATAATAAAACTTATTGGGGCACTTGGGTGGCTCAGTGGGTTAAACCTCTGCCTTCAGCTCAGGTCATATCTCAGGGTCCTGGGATTGAGCCCCACATTGGGTCTTTGCTCAGTGGGAAGCCTGCTTCCCCCTCTCTCTCTGTCTGCCTCTCTGCCTACTTGTGATCTCTGTCCATCAAATAAACATATAAAAATCTTAAAAAATAATAATAATAATAATAAAACTTATTTATTCACTGGGGGAAAATTAGTAAGCTAAAAGATAAAGTGATCTTTGGAGATAAACCATAAGGGACCCAGAGAAATAAATGGACTCCAGAGTTAATGAAAATAACATGCTTTATCTGGGAGTTGGGGAGAAGTTGGGGAAGAGAAATCAAAGAATAAATGCTCTAGGTAATATTTAATGAATGCTATTATGGAACCCAAGAAAAGTTAACAACAACCCCCCTAAAAAATGTCACTTCACACAAATGTCAACACAAAAGTCATTCAAGATGTAATGTCAATCAACAAAGCAGCATTTTAATTCTGGTCCCTCTGTGTCCCTCTCCATAAATTTTATGTACTTTCCCCCACACTTATGAAGCTTAATATTAAAAAGTACTTCTTACCTTTGAATTCCATCATAGGTTACAGTCTCAATGTAATCAAAACGGGAGTCGACCCAGTAAACACGCTTTGATACCATATCCAGAGTTATCCCAGCAGGCCATCCCAGTTTTGTTTTTACTAAGTCTTTACGGTTGGTGCCATCCATGAAAGCCCTTTCCAACCTAGGTTCCCCAGAAAGGCTCCCCCAATCTGAGAAAAATAAATAACTACAAAAGACAAACAAATGATGAAAGTCTGTTATTTTACAAGTTTATCTGGAAAATGTTTTTTTAGGTTGCATGTTTGGATCAAGGGAAATTTCCTCTAGCTGATTAGAGAACATGGCAGTATAGAACAGCAAAGAAAAAAAATCAGAAACTATGAAGGCCAATCAGGAGAGTCAACAACTCCAAATAGCAACTATTAAAATGCACTAATATAGCAACCTCAAAATTCATACCCATCTTCTTAACTTTCTCCCCTGACCCCTGGCTCTGCCATTCATTCTCTTTTTTACATCCAGGAAAATCTACAAATGAATTTTAAAATGAGCTATCAAATCATTTCCCTCCTTAATTCCCCATTGTAAGACATAGTCTGGAGAACATATCCATTATTTTCAAGGAAAGACAGCAAGATATCATGAAGTAGAAATGAATAAGCACCATTCACCAACCCTTTAGTAGTCTGAAGTTCACACAAACACTTTAAGAACCAACTTTGAAAATCTAGGGAAAAACTAAGTCTCCTATAACTGCAGTCAAATGTGGACATTAGGAAAATCTGAATTTACACCTGGAGACGAATGAGCATTATGAATTCTGATGTGGTGATTCACACGGAACAACCTGTAATGAGGTATTATTAGCACTGTCGTCTCAATCCCAGTTTGTAACAGTAAGTGCTAAAAGGGATAGCTCCCATCTTCTTTCTCCTCTTTAAAAAAATGCAGCTAACTCATGGTAGAATGATCTTCTTGATAATGGTGAATCAAAAGTAACATTTAGTTGTAATAATATTACTAGGTTGAGTCTGAACACAGAGTCCAGTCTCCTGGCCAGGCAAATGTGGCAAACACTAAAAATAAAATCCATACCCCAAAAAATCATATATGCTTAGTACACCAATCGATGTACTCATTGAAAGCTTACATGAATGGAGATAGAAAATAAATATGGGTTTGAGACTAGAGACCCTACAAGAAATCAGAACCAACCTTTAATTAATCCAATAGATATTTTACCTATAGGAAGAGATACAGCTTCAAATATACTAAAATCAGTATGTTTTCACATCACTTACCCAACAGTTGGGTCCACAGCAATTCCCCTAGGATGTCCCAAGTTTCCAGTTATAAGGACAATCCGATGGCTTCCATCCAAATTAACCATATCTATGCGGCTGAGCTTGGTCTCTACCAAATAAAGTTTATTATTAATCCAGTCCACAGCTAGATTCTCTGGATCATCAAGAGAAAGAACTTCTTGGATGTCTAAGCCATTAATGTCAACTGAAAAAACCTGAAAGAAAACCCAAAATAACACTTCTTAAACATTAACTGTGGCATTGTTTTTCCTATATTCATTCAGTATAGCTACTTATGTTGTACCAATCAGTCACCTAGACAAAAATAAATAAATAAATAAAACTATTTTACATCCTGGGCTACTGGGGGAAAAAAAGAGTTTCTTTAAAAGTAATATGCAAGGCAACTATAAAAGGTTGGATTTTTTTTAATCCTGCATTTCTAATTCTTGGTAGCTATTGAAAAGTTTAATTAAAGAATATCGATGTTTTGTGGAGGAAGTGGTGATGGTTTGTTTTGGTTTTTAGCTGTAATCAAGTCAGAATTGTTAATAATCCAAATTTGCAACTTTTAGGAATTCTATGCAAGTTACCACTTATTTGAATTAAAATTTTATTAACAACAACAAAAAAATTTTTATTAACAGTACAAGGAAATGTAAGAGGAAGAAATAAAATGTCATAACCCTTTACAGTTCTCTAAAATTTATGTTTTAAAAATCTCTGTTCCATCACTCAAAGTTGCAATTAAATCTATCACACTATCCAAATAAGACAGCATAATAAAATTCTGGCTGTTAAACAAAATGCCATCAATATTTGCTACCCTATCTTCAATTACAGTTCCATTTAGAAGATGGAGGTAAAATCTGATTTTTATCATCCAAGGAAGCAGAGTATTTTTTACATTTTAAATGATCAAGTTTCAAAAATTACTACAAAATGTCTATCTAGTTTTGAAAGAATGTCTACTCTTTCTTTTAATTAGGCTTTTGGACTCCATTTCGAATAAAATTAAAAGTTGCTCAAGGCTAATCCATATAAGAGACTGCTTTGTTTAATAGGTCACATGTAATAGTATAGCATGGAAAAGGTGCTGATTAACATAAAATATCTCAAGGGCCTTTTTTTGTTAGAAAACAAAAGAACTTTCCTTTCATTCCCCCAAAAATGAAAAGCTATCAACACTTTGTTCTTGGGGTTCTATCAGCTCCCAAGTTATGCTCCTGAAATTTCTATTTACCTTATCTTGCACAGTGTCAGTCCAAAAGACTCTGTGTAGGTGATAGTGAAAATCCACACCCACAGCCACTCCACGATTTTGAGACCGCACCAGCATTGCAAAGGTCCTTCCATGAATATCACCAACTAGCAAATCCCGACCATTGGAGAAGATAACGGAGGCCTGCTCAGCTAAATGTGAAGAAGGAAGGCATTATCACTCCTTCAAGAGAACAAACGTAAGCGTATCACCCTTTCAGGCAAACTTACAACTGATATGCTTCCTGCCTTTTCAAATGCTTCTTCTATGTTATCTTACTTGATTTTAAAATAAACTTCTGAGGCAGGCATATAGGTGTCATTCTACCATTTTACAGTGGTAAGCACAGTGAGGCACGATGCTTGAAGAAGTGTCCAGAAATCACAGCTGAGTTTGGAACAGTCTACCAAGAACTTGAGTGTTCTGACTGCTAGTCCAACGCACTTTCAGTGACACGGAGAGAAATACATCAGGTATTTTCAAAAATCCTCTATGATATGGGCATCTAACCCAGGAACTTCAGACTGTATAAAGCACAGAACATATTTAATGGATTTCTGGGAAAATCACTCTGTGAAAATATGGCAATGATGGATCCAAATCAGCTTTACCTACATACCCACAAGCATGTAAAATGACGCAGGAATAGCAAGGTTTTCACTGCAGTCTTGTTTGCAAAAGCAAAGAACAAAAAAAAAAAAAAAAAAGATACAAAAGCCCATCAGTAGGGGACTAGTTAAATAAATAATGTACATTAAAAAAATGGAATTTTATGCCACCAGGAAAAAAAGAATGAGGAAGAGGTCAATATGTTGATACACACTGATAGCAAAATACAGAACTGCATGCATAGTATACTCCCATAATCTATAAAAACAGAATTAGACTCCTGAAACTAATATTACACTATATGTTAACTAACTGAGATTTAATGAAAAACTTGGGGAAAAAAAGAAACAAAAACAAAAACAAAAAAATAGACTTAGATATCTGATTTGTACATTCTTATTTATGTATGTAACAGTCTCTAGAATTAAAACAAACAATGATTAATCATGGGAGAAGGGAAGTAGAGACAACTGGTCAGAGAGGAACAGAGATGGAGAAAGATGTTTTTGTAATTTAGAAGTTTTGAACATTTGAATTTATTATCCTTTCAAACGTAAGTACATTTACTTGTTAAAAATCAGCTGTACCAAAAAGTTAGCAGACAGCAAATCAGATTATTTCTACACAAAAATAACCTGGAAATGGGCCACTCATCAATTCTATGAGCAGATAAATTTCAGAAGGCCACCAAAGCAACTTCAAGATCATGTGCCGGGAAAAAAGAAAAAAACTGGAAAAAAGGAACAAAGATCTTCTTATCCAGAAATGCATGATGACAAATAAGGGGGTGAGGAGGGGAATATCAGTTTTAAACAGATTTTCACCATGACTTTTTTGGTCCTACAGTATTTAGACTGTTTCCAACAAAACACCCAGAATGAAGGCATTCCTCAAAATTCCAACCCAAATTTCAGAGGTCCATTTTGAATCATTCCTAAATTTTTCATAAACAATGCCAAAATTATTTCTATAGATACTTGTCACCCATGTTTGTAGTAAACTAATTAAAATGTAAATGTCCAAGTAATCCAAAATCCGCAAAAGAAATATATTCCACAATTAAATGTGGCAGCTGACACAAAAGCTCAGACACAAAGTGAACAAGCAACAATATTTTTTTTAAAAAAATGATGAATGGTCATGATTAATCCATAACTTGGTCCTAATAATCAAAATACAAAATCAATGTCGACCCTTTCTTTTGGCAGCAGGGCCCACTCCTAATCTGTGATGATAAAACCCTACTATCCACATAAATGCCGATATTTCTTGTGTCATCTGCTATGGAAGGAGGATATTCATCACGTAAGTTTCCTGTTCAGAGGTATAGCAAGTGTCCTTAATTTACTTACAGGAAGTATTAGCTTTGCAATGCCGCTGATGCTCCAAGACGTACCCATCTGCACAGTGGCACTGGTGATGGCCAATTCGGTCTTCACACACCTGGTCACAAATTCCCCATATCTGGCAATCATTAAAATCTGCCACATGGAAAATAAACATTTGTAATCGCCCTTACCAGTATTTTTTGAGTACACTATGACAAAAATCTTCAATCAGCTCTACAAGAATGTGCGGAGGCCCATATCTAAATAAGCACTCTCCGGAGGTAGCACAGATTCTAGACAATACAATAAAAAGTAGGAATTCAGAACAGGCATCTTCACAGGACAGAAAATCCAAAACCATTTCAAGTTATTTTTTTCTAATCTACACAAGGATAGTTTTACAGACGATGCACAGCACTGCTTAGATTCACAGCCCCGTGGTATTGCATTTAATTTATTAATATTAATAAATATTGTGTGATATCTTGTGTGATATCTTGTGTGATAAATTAATAAAATATTAATGTATAAGATTATCTGAATGGTTTACAAAATATCTGAATGAAAATATTTATAAATTCTTCCCTTCAAAACTGTGCTTTCCAGTATAATAGCCACTCGTCCACAATGGCGTCTTAAATTTATATTTAGATTAATTAAAATGACATTAATTCAGTTTCTTAGTCTCACCACATTTCAAGGGACCAAAAGCTACATGGGATCAGTGGTTACCATACTGGAAATGTAGATATAGCATATTTCCACCATCGCAGAAAGTTCTACTGAGCAGTGCTGCATCAGAATAAATTAAGACCTGCCTTATATCCAACCCCTCAAGAAGACATAAAACTGTAAATGCAATGAAGTATTTGGAAAGATTCATTTCCCCAGCTAGTCGCCTTTCCTCTGATGTCAAAAATTACAACCAAAATTGAATTTAGATTAGTCTTAAGACATGAAAAGTATCTTCTCTTCTACTTATTCATTAACTTATTATTCATTCATTTACTAAGTGTTCATTGAGAAGCCATTACATGACAGGGTTGTTTATGGTCACAGTAGTTCCACTTCAAAATTCAGTAAAATTGACATACAAACAATACAACATGGGAGGGAGGGTGGGACAACACAAGATATAAAGGGTCTTTCTCAGAGATCGTACAGCTTAAGGGGTACAAAGAATGTCCTATCCTATCTTGGTAGACTGGTGCCAAATATTTCACTGACCCTCCAAGTTCACATCCACTCTTTACCCTCCTTCACCCTGTGCCCTTCCCTGGGAGGAAGACCATCACAGCCTACACCAACAGGTTCTCAGTAAATTATAATTTCTGAAAGCACTGTGCCCTCAGGTCTAAAATTCTCCACATTACTTGAATCTGAATATCCTTGCAGCAAATGTCAGAGTTGGGAATCAGGTTCTACCATACTTTCTGGATGGCCCACCATCTCACAACTCCCCAGTTACAAACCTGAAGAAACCTGGGATCAAGCTAATGTTTCCAATTTTCCCTCAAGACCAGATAGAACAACACTGGCCTCCGTATCTTTCTTTCCAAGGAACTGTGACTAACCAAAGGAAAAAATTAATCCAATTTGGACATGACAAGACGAAAGGCACGTGGGTATAAATAAAAGGCCCTTCCTGATTTATGTCTTCTGTGTCCTCGCCTCAGCCCTGAGAAAGCACTACCTGAGGCTTCTCCTCAGTAGAAATGAAAGTACAGGATATTCACCCTCAAATTCCCAGAATGTCATGACCTGATTTTGAATGCAAGACTGATGAGAATATGCTAAAGGGTCTGAAGTCACCCTGGGAGCAGGAGTTCTGATGTCAAACAGAAGAAAACAAAAGGTGAAGAAGTCATAACTAGGAATTTGTGGGTGCAAGTGCCCTTCCTATCACCTGGGCTACAAGTACTTTAACATCTGAGTAAGTGTGTAACACTGTCACTTTTTTTTTTTTAAAGATTTTATTTATTTATTTGACAGATAGAGGCCACAAGTGGGCAGATAGGCAGGCGGGGGGTGGGGGGAAGCAGGCTCCCCGCTGAGCAGAGAGCCCGATGCGGGGCTCCATCCCAGGACCCTGGGATCATGACCCGGGCCGAAGGCAGAGGCTTTAACCCACTGAGCCACCCAGGCATCCCAACACTGTCACTTTTAAAGACTGAGTAAGAGTATATTCTCCATTATGGAGGAAAATGAAGGCTAATTAAAATACATCATTAGCCAAAGTGAAAACAAGAAAAATGAAAGTAGACTTGAGGCTTTTCCTGAGAACAGAAAAGTAGTGGAGGAAACTGTATAAATCCCTAAAACACTACTTTATAATACGAACTCCCATCCCATTACCTTTACCTATTTTCCTTTTCATTCTCTGTTGCCTTGTACCAACAGATACTACTTTGAAAATAGTTAAAAAAACCCTTTTTAGCTTGGACCCCCTTGGACATCTCTGATCCCTCTGGCTGTCTGAAATCCCCCCATGCTGAATGACCTCCTTGCCCTAACTCTGCATCAGGATGTCATTCCGTCACCAAACAGCATGTCCCGTCAATCAGAAACAATAACCCTGGGTAAACTGCTTCGGCACGCCTCAGAGGCTCCACGGCCAGGTCAAGACTACCGGAGGCAGATGAATGGTAGAAGGACACAAGACTTCGTGTCGGGATTACTCAATTTTATTCTTGATTACCACCGAGGCATTCACTGGCGAGCCACGTCTGAGATGACAGATGTCACATAGGTTTCCAACACCTGAAGCCATGTAGAGTATTACAGGCATACTGAGAGTATCTGTAGAACTGAAATGCTTGAAAGAACAAACGAGAACTATTTCCCTAAAACCCCAGCTGAAACAAGTGTAACCGGTTTTATAATGTCACATATTAAAATTAACGAGTTCTCTTTACCAAGAAAGCAAAAGATAATCTTCTTTGAAATAAAGGCGAAATAAACTCTAACCCACTTCAAAACTCAGGGGCAAAGAATACCTCCTTGGAAAACAGGGAGGAATCACAAAAGAAATCTCTGTAGGTGGCAAGGGGCCTAACACAAAAGCCCTCAAATCGCAGACTTTTGAGCTCATCTCCAAATGAAGCTACCGTACTAACGTCCCAGGCACATACTGTAGGGATTAAAAATGTTCATCATGAGAGCTAAAACTAGTGACGCAATGTCAGGCCACACCACCTCTTATGTGAACTGGGTGTGTTCTGCAAGTCCTGAAATTATGCCGCAGCATAATACTGGAATTTTCTATATTGCATTTATTAATAAGCTAAGTGTAAAAAAATCTTGTGATGACAGTTTTTCATTTATTTCAGATTGCAAAACAAAGTGGCCCAAACCTCTGACATACAAGTAGCCCTAGAAACTTGGAATTTTTAACCCAAAGCTCATCACTGACTTAGATCTTGGGAAAGAAGTGTTGGAAAATGTGCTATCTAGATGCTAAAGTGCCCCCCCAAAAAGGAGGGGGTGACTAAGAACAGGTTGTAGGGCATCACAAGACTAAACTGGGGATTCTGAAAGAGCAATCACTTTTACTAAAAAGACTTCACGGCCTATCAAGTTCCAAATGCAAGGCAGCCCAGTCCCATCTCCTCTCTGGGGGCTGAGAAAGGAAAAAAAAGAGAAGCTGACGGAATACTGAGAATGTGGCTTCTGGTATTTCTATTGGAATTCCTTTTCTATTAAGAGAAAGGAGAAATGCCTAGAGAACTAAAAGACTGAAAACGAACTGGCAGCTGGGTGGCAGTGGGGGGAGGGGGGCAGCGGAGGAGCCTGACATTTGCCAAAGACAAAGGAGCAGGCTCACACCCACTGGTGAGCACCACTAGGAAGAAAAGGAGGTGCTACCTTTGCAGCAATGCCAGGCAGCACAGGCAGAGGTCCCAGAGTCAGAACACCGCCTAACACCTGAGGATATTCATGTGAAAAGTATTTTCAAATCACTTAAATGCATCTCCAATGTGATGATGGTGATGATAATGATGATACTGGGAATAAACACAAAAAGTGTCCTGATTTCATTTAATGCCTGTGGCAGGTCACACTCTTTTATTTACAGAAGTTTTCAAATGATTAGAAATTGGGGGGCTTCCTTAAGTATTTCAGAATTGTCTCTGAGGCTTCAGAATCCCTTGGGGTATCTTGCATAAAGCACACGTCATGTCTCATAGTCATGTCTTGTCTTATAACATGTCTTCTATCGAACAAGTAACTGTACTGTTACTTGAGAGGAGCAATCAGATCATGAGCGAACTTTGGGCTTGGTCCGGATACCAAAAACCTGAAATTGCCTCCTTCGAACACAAGGACAACCTCACTTGGATTACTTTACTAGATATAAAAGTCTCGTTTTTCTTGGCATATGACATATAAATGAACCCCATTATTATGGTTCTCAATAACACTGAGGAATAAACTTTCTCAAAAGCGCCAATTTGTAAACCAGAGTTACTTTGTGGCATGAAATCTTCTTCTGGCTGTGAGTAGTTATTTGATATTTGATAATCAAGTTGGAAGCCATGAGCTAAGACTAAAGACCGAATAACTTCATTAGATTTATCCAAATTCAATATTGTTGACCAAATTATATTACTATTTTAGAAATTACTTCAGAAGCACTTTTGTGAAGTTATTTATTATGTATGTATGCCATGTCTGTTTTTATTCAGAAAGCCCTGAAAAATAGCTTATTTCTAAGGAATATCAAAAGAACACAAATACTCTGGGAAAAATCTGAATCATTTATCTTTTGGAAATCCATAGGTGATTACCAAACTGAGTATTTTTAAAGGATTTATTTATTAATTTATCTCTCTCTCTATCTCAAGCAGACTCTGTACTGAGCCCCATTGCTCAGGCTTGATCCCAAATTTGAGGTGAAACCACAATTTAACACTTAACCAACCACCTGAGCCACCCAGGCACCCCTACCAAATTTAGTTTTAATGAATTATTACAGTTGCCTTCCAGATGCCTCTTTGACAGCACCAGTAAAAACAAAGTTGTCTCGGGGCACCTGGGTGGCTCACTGGGTTAAGCCTCTGCCTTTGGCTCGGGTCATGATCTCAGGGTCCTGGGATTGAGCCTCACATAGGGCTGTCTGCTCAGCAGGGAACTTGCTCTACCCCCCACTCTCTGCCTGCCTCTCTGCCACCTGTGATCTCTGTCAAATAAATAAACAAAATCCTTTTTTAAAAAAATGAAGCTGTTTTGGTTTTTTTTTAAAACCCTTTTGGACACTTCCTGTTAATAGGCTTATTGTTTACATATCAAAAATCAGAAAGAAGGAGGGGCACCTGGGTGGCTCAGTCAGTTAAGAGTCTGGCTGTTGATTTCAGCTCAGATCATGACCTCAGGATCACGAGATCAAGCCCCATGTCCCACTGGCACTAAGCATGGAGTCTGCTTAAGATTCTTCTCTCAGTCCCTCTCCCTTTGCCCCTCCCCCACCCCTTAAAAAATCAGAAAGGAGGAAAAAGAAATCAGAGAATTAAAAATTCATTGTTCAAATCCTAAAAAACTGAAAACTGATACTTGGCCATAGTAATTCTCCCATCATAGGATTCCATCCTACTCACAGAAGGTCACAATGCCGGCTCACATCAGAATCAAAAATTTCCTAGTGGGAGAAATCATTCTTATAATTCAGATAAGAGAGATGTGAGAACTATTTGGTACACCAGCATCCAGTTCAATGCCAACCAAACGAAGGAAAATGATAGTGTTTGCCCTTGAACAAAGCTTCAAGAAGCTTCAAGTAGAGGTCAAAATCAGGGGAATTAACAAACAGCATGGCATGGGCACTGACTGGCCACTGTGGTCAGCAGGGCAGTGAGCTGATGATCTTCTCCTCTTAGATGACCACTCTTTAGTTGCCGGTTGGAGGTTGGAGCACCCTGGAGAAGAGACCAGGCGACCAGGGTAGGGTAGTGATGGGTTCAGGCAGCGGTTATTACCAACCACATGGATGTACTACTGCAATATTGAACAACCAGTACGGCCACACCAATCCTGCTTCCAAACACTTAAGAAGGAAAACCAAAAGACTTCTTCCTTCATCAGGCTGTACACAAGTATCCATGGAACTAGTCAACTCACTCAAAAGAACCACTCTTTTGCCTTGTGCTCCTCACAAGTTTCTCCAACTTAAAACTTCATATTGTCCAGGTTTTCTATGGGGACTGCGTCCCTCTTTGTTTTAACGACTGCAACTCCCATCCACAAGCACACCTTGATGTTAGAGATCACAAAAGTCATCAGTGCCACAGCACTGTGACAAAACATTAGACACTCCCACTTGTCACTTACCGACACAGTTGCGGGTATTATTTGGGTCAACGATAAAACCTGGGGGACAGTAACACATCCCTCCATTTGGTGACATGTGGCATTGGTACTCACAGCTCAGCAGAGAACACAAATTCACATCTAAACAGAGAAAAACACTTTGTTAAGTGAATGGTGACCTCTGGACAAGAATGATGTACCTATAATGTAAGAGCGTCTTTTATCAAACCTAAAACCTAAGTAAGCATGTAGCAGAGGCACAGAAATTATTAGCCTTCAAGCCTTACTTCTTTATTATGCATGAAAAGCTCAACTCATATTTTTAAAATATAACTCCTTTTAATACTGTAACTGTGCAAGTATAGGTCATCTTACATGCTCTTTACAGAAAAATCAGGTCATAAGTCTATCTTTTTGTCTACAAAATAGAAAAAGTCAAGAATTCTCAAGTGACTAGATTGAGAATAACATTAAACATGTTAATCATGGCTACTTCTAAACAACTTCTAGATAATTTACAGAGTGCACTATTGATGAAGTCAAGGTCTTAAGTTGTATTCCCTGACAGGACAGTCACTTGTCCACACAGTTGACAGAGTAATGGAGTACACTCACAGAAAAAGAAAAAAGAAAAACTAGTTCAAGGTATATGTCCCAGAAACTAGAAGCTTCTTTTCTGAGTGCAGCCAGGTAGGACTTTTCCATTAAGTATAAGCCAGGAAATAAATCTCCACGACATCTTTAAAATCATGAAAATTGCCATTAAAACCATTCTGCCCGAGTTTAGAAAAGAACGCCACAAACATTTTATAGCTCCTCCCATCAAGAGATGGAATCTGTTTCACCAATCCATTGAATCTGGGCTTGGCCAAATGATTTGCTTTGGCCAATAACACTTTTAGCAAACATGACCTAAGAAGAGATTTAAAAGAGCTTACACACTAGGGTTCACCTTTTCTAGGGTTCACCTTTTCTACTATCTTGTGGAAAGATACCAGCCTGAGCTTTTACTGCAACATCCTTGGCATGTGAGTGAGCTGGTCTAGGCCCTAAGAACTTCCTAGCCAACCCACAGAACTAAGAGAAATAGTAAGTATTTGTTTGTGAAGCCAGTAAGCGTCGGGATAGATAGTTATGCAAATACTGATACTCTCTGTATTTGGGAATCTATTATAGAAAAACAGACACGCTGGGGAGCCTGGGTAGCTCAGTCAGTTGGGCATCTGCCTTCGGCTTGGGGCATGGTCCTGGGATCCTGGGACTGGGCCCCACATCAGGCTCCCTGCTCAGCGGGGAGGCCTACTTCTCCCTCTCACACTCCCCTTGCTTGTGTTCCCTCTCCCACTGTCTCTCTGTGTCAAATAAAAAAAATCTTAGGAGGGAAGGAAGGAAGGGAGGAAAGAGAAAGAGAAAGAGAAAGAAAAGAAAGAAAAAAAGAAAGAAAGAAAGAAAGAAAGAAAGAAAGAAAGAAAGAAAGAAAAGAAAAGAAAAGAAAAGAAAAGAAAAGGAACATTGTGATCTGAAAGCTACCCATACTCACCACAGTGTAGCCCTTTGGTGCTATTGTTTTCGTCTTCTCCTCCTGGACAATCTGAAGTGCCATCACAAACATTTGTGATTGGGATGCATTTTCCAGACTCTGGACAAGCCCATTCACCTGGGTAGCATTCACGAATATGGTGACTACTGCTTTCTGCAGGGGAGGAATAAAAGAATCACAGGCCATGTCACAGATGGAGCCAGCTCTTTTTGATCCATGGCTAAGTGAGAATACAGATCAGGTAGACAAGAGAAGTCTACAAATGACCTAAACTGGTACTTGCTAACTCTACCACTGGTCTTTTACTGGGATTCTAAGAAGTGACAAATGGGGAGCACCGGGATGGCTCAGTCATTAAGCGTCTGCCTTTGGCTCAGACCCTGATCCCAGGGTCCTGGGATCCAGCCCCACATTGGGCTCCCTGCTCTGTGGGAGGCCTGCTTCTCCCTCTCCCACTCCCTCTTGCTTGTGTTCTCTCTCTCACTGTCTCTCCATCAAATAAATAAACAAAATATTTTTTTAAAAAGAAGTGATGAATGGAATTATTTAAGTTCCATTCTTTCTAAGGTATAACTCCAGGTTATAGGAGTAAGAAGAGACATGGACCTGAATTATCCAACTAGATTAATAACCCACAGAAGAAAATTCAGTTGTTTAAATCATGAATTACAGAACTAGACTTATCGGGGTGATGCCAAGATTCCTGAGTTTTCATCTCTTTTTGTCTTTTTGGACCAGGGTGGGTGATAGAAGGTTGGGGTGGGGGTGGGGCTGTTTGATTTTTTTTTTTTTCCTTTAGTGAAATGTCAACAATGTAAGAAAATCTATGACTAACTATAGGGAGACTACTTCTTGGAACACCAATACCAATGGATTTTCCCCAAGCATCACTCTCATTATACTTGCTTTAGGGTGTGGGTATTAGGAACCTCTGAACTGTTCAAGGTACTACTGGTGAAGGAGGTGATACCACTGGAATTTCCTTCTCAGAGAATCTTGAAACAATTCCCCGAGTAGCTGCTTTTTCCGCCAACTACCAGTCCCTACTTTTTCTCACATGTTCCCCAGGTGGCCTCTCTTCTACCACTGGATGTCAGTGACCCATGTGGTTGAAAAATCTGAATTTGAAAACAAAGAACTGAACTGTTATCAAGGTGTAAAGTCATTTTTCGAGGTTCTAAGGTCAAGGCAAGTCATGTTTCCCATTTTCCTTCCTTCCTTCCCCCACCCTACTTCTTTTACACAAATAAGCCAAGTTAAAATAAGTAAAAGAAGCCTTCTCCAAAGGAAAAAGCCAGCATGTGTTATAGAAAGGGGACAGGCTGCCCCACCTACTTTATGTCAATGATAAGAGGGAAGAGATTGTAATTTATACTGTAATTGAGTTCAGTGTCTTTTTAAGAAAAGCTGGTGAAGTCACCTCCTTCTTCCCCACCCACTAAGTTAATTAACCTACAGCCAATCCATAGATAATTTCTAACATAGATAATTCACATAGATAATTTCTAACAAGGGAAGTAGGAATGCAAGTTCTGGAAAACACTTTAAGAAAATGCTTTTCAGGGATGCCTGGGTGGCTCAGTTGGTTAAATGTCTGCCTTCGGCTCAGGTCATGATCCCAGAGTCCTGGGATCAAGTCCCACACTGGGCTTCTTGCTCAGTGGGGAGCCTGCTTCTCCTTCTTCCTGCTCCCCTCCCCCTGCTTGTGCTTTCTCTCTCTGACAAATAAGTAACTTTTAAAAAAGAGAGAGAGAAAAGAAAATGGTTTTCAGTCAGAATCTCTCCTCCTTACCGCATCCGTTTTCATCGCTGTTATCCTTACAGTCGTTCTCTCCATCACAAACCGAATTTTGACTAATGCAGTAGCCACTGTGGCAAGTGAACTGGTTGCCTCTGCAGGTCTCATATACTGGAAAGAAACAAGAGCTGCACTCCAAAGACACAAACTGCTTGGGAAAAAACCAGAGTTCACCTCATGGCCTAAACGTCTGTCAAGTATCTTGACAGAAAGATACAGGAAAGAAAAGGGGGGAAAGAAGGACAAAGGGGAGAAAAGGAAGAAAAAGTAACAGCAGCTTTGGGTCGAGGAGATAAACTCAGGTGCCTATGTATGCTCTTCTCAAGATCACAAACAAGGCGGTCAGCTGCAGCCTGACAAACATGTTACAGGCATGGCGGTGCCCAGTGTGCCTTTACTTTATCACAAGCAGCAAAACTGCTGTCCACAACCAAATGCTTCTGAGTCACCCGTTCCATGCTGTCACATTCTCTCTAACACACGCACTGAAATAAGCCCAGGGGCCAGAAGGGAAATCAGGCATGGCTCATAAAAAGTTAGAGTGACATCAAAAGTATTTAACAAAGCAGAGGTGCCAACCAATCAAAACGGGTGTGGTGACAAATCATAATATACTAGTAAATAAATGACCACAAAAAGGTGCCAACTAATTTTATGAAATTAGTAAAACTCTCTCACAGAGACTTCAAACTATAGATTCCAGCAAAGTAAGTCCAGAGGTGGCAACAGTGAGAGGTGGGCTGCATTGCAGGCAACGACTTGGGGGGGATGGGGGGGGAGCAGGGTCAGAGTTAAAAAGCAGAGGCAACGAAAGCCATCTGTACCACACTGACTTGCCTATCCCTCCAATTTCAGTGTGGTAAGAATTTCAAAGTAAAGGGGAGAGCTGGAACCACATATCTTAGGGAACTTCCCCTCCCTTCAAAGTCCTTCTGTCACTCTCCTATCAAAGTTATCATTATCAGACCCATTCCTGAAGTAAGGGTAATTTGAGAGCTGAGTGACACAATTCACCCTGTTCCCTTGTGGCCTAAGGAAAAAAAAAAATGCACACTGCCCATCAGCAATCCTTCAACTCTCCACAGACTCTTGGACGATAAAGGAGTCCAGGTCTAGCTTCGCTACTGAAGCTCATGCCATGGGCCCTAAATGATCTTCTGGCTCCATCTGCCATCAGACATAGTGACCCTTTTGTTCAAAAAGAGTAGTATGTTCGTCAGAAAGTAACAACAGGAGGACTCCTAGCAACCCGACCCAGCATAAGGAAATCACCGTACTACAAGAATGCTCATCGCTGCCATCTTCGCAGTCCAGATAATGGTCGCAGACGTAGGAGTGAGGGAGGCACACCCCACTGTCGCACTGGAACTCGTGGTATGCACATACCTTAGCTGTGTCACAAGGGTAGCAAGGGAGAGCAGAAAGAGCAGTTCAGTTTCATGGGAAGATTTCTATCTCAAGTTTGAAAAGAGATTTTTATTATGCAGCAGCATGCTGGTAAATGTTTAACAACCAATCCTCCAGGAACAAAAAGGCCCTGACTTGGAGTGTTTGCCAATTTCCATGGTGCAAATACTCCCACCACGGCTGACTTCAAGCTACCAACATGAATTCACTGAACGCAAATTCGGGAAGAGACTGTGGAAGCTGCCAGCATGAGTAAGCCCCAGCACACCACCGCACAGCCTGTACACATTACTTACTGCAATTGTTTTCATCAGAGAAGTCTCTGCAGTCAACTTTCCCATCACATTTCTGACTGCTGTTATAGCAGGCTCCATTGGCACAAGTGAGCTGTTCACACGTCGGGTAGTCTAAAAGAATGGAAACAGCACACAAATCTTAAATGAAGACATTCCTTCTGCAAACACTTCTTAAGTGACTGCTGCATGCGAGACACTAAATGCAGAGCATATATCTAACACGTCCCTTTTGCAAATTACAAAGGGAGTGGTATGATAATGCAGGAAGCACAGAGTTCTAGGAGAATGTGTAGTAGGGGGAGAATGGAGCCCAGGGAAGTCTCCCTGAAGAAGTGACCTATGAGCTCAGAGCTGAGGAATGAGAAGGAATTTAACTTATTTCCAAAGGGAACCTTCTTTTACATAATGCAGATAACATCCCAGGAAGCCAGTGTGCCACCACACGAGCTTTGAGAAATGAAGGGCTGTTTCTTCTGCTAGAGGGCCATAGAAAGAAAACAGCCCTGTTAAGTCAGGAAGGCTGGGACCTGGGGTACCGCTCAGTACCTGTTTACTCTTATTCAAGCTGCTTATCCTCTCGGTTACCACTTCTTTATCCATACATCTGGATAATTCACTTCACAGGGTAGAAGGACCTCAAAAGACCATGTCTCTTAAAGCACTCTCAAAAGCACCAATAACTGTTACCACATTATACACATATGCTACCAGACAGATGCTTAACTCAGGTTTTCTAGGTGGCGGTGGAAAAATCAGGATGTCCTTCCAAGTCCTGCCCCCATGGGTCCCCAGACTTGAAATGGGTGTCTCTCATGATCCCTAATAAAGGCTTCATTCTGTTGGTTGTATTTGTGTTTCCCCCACCACACATGACACTCTCTAAGATCTAGGATCCTGTCCTACCCACTTTAGAGTCCCCAACCCTTAGAGCAGGGAATGGATGCCATTACTCAGGGTACTCTTGAAATGCTAGATGTTGTTGTTACTATTGTTACTGACTTATCACAGATGAACTTTTTAGTTAAAAAGCTTTCAAAAATATTTTGAACTTTCTGCCTTTTATGGTGTTTAACATCCTCCTCACAAATTGATACTTTCTTGGCCCGATTTTTCTTGTCATTAAAGATTGTTCTCGTAACGATTCTCATAAATCTTCAAATTCCTCTTTACCTGAGGAAAAGGTAAAGGTCTCAAAAACTAGACAGGAGAGTCTCACTTTCAGGCTCAATTTTGCACTGAAGAACCTACTTTGAGGTTTCACAAACATGGAGGGTAATTTCTTGGATATTCTCAAAAACACATTCAAGTAGGAGCAGTGCATAAAATTCTGTGCTGAAAATATGTTAAACTTGTACTGTGTTAACTCACACTTTACTAAAATATAGACTCTCAAATGATACTTTTCCATTTTTTGTATAAAGAAGCAGCCCAATTATTCTCATCTCCAGAATTTCAACTGGACTGTAAATGTCTTTAAATACCCAAACTGCCAGTTATATTTAGTCAATCATACATTAAAATGGAAGGGATTTAAAAATAGTTGATGAAGACCTTAAATTTTTTCTGAATTTTGTTTTTTTTTAAGATTATTTATTTATTTATTTCACAGAGAGAGATCACAGGTAGGCAGAGAGGCAGCCAGAGAGAGAGGAAGGGAAGAAAGGCTCCCCGCTGAGCAGAGAGCCAAATGCGGGGCTCGATCCCAGGACCCTGAGATCATGACCTGAGCCGAAAGCAGAGGCTTTAACCCACTGAGCCACCCAGGTGCCCCCTGATTTTATTTCTTAAAAGTCCAAGAACCAGCTAGTGCTGAGGGTTCTTGCTGTCTTTTCATCACTGAGATGGTATGCATTACAATGTGCCTTCAAAGGGTCACACAACTCTGTTTATGAATTCTCACTTCAAGAGATGCAAGAGACCAGTGGAGTCTGGCCAGCAGTTACCCTCCCCCATGAGCCAGATAGCTCCTAGAGTCAGTATGCTGTCTAGCCTTTATTATTTTTTTTAATTTTATTTATTTATTTGACAGAGAGAGATCACAAGTAGATAGAGAGTCAGGCAGAGAGGGGGGGGGGGAAGCAGGCTCCCCGCTGAGCAGAGAGTCCGACGCGGGACTGGATCCCAGGACCCTGAGATCATGACCTGAGCCGAAGGCAGTGGCTTAAACCACTGAGCCACCCAGGCGCCCGGCTGTCTAGCCTTTAAAGAGAAGCAGCAAGCAGGAGAGAGATCTTAGAAAAAACCGACTTTGCAGTAGATACGTGTGTGGAGAGGAAAATTTATTTGAGCGTGGATGGTGACTACCTCACTTGAGGTGATTAGGGTAGATAGGAAGGATCTGGGACAAATACATAAAGTGGATTACTTGTTCTCCCCATTCTGCTTTTTGAAAGCCAGTGCCATAAAACTGAGAAGGAAAGAACCACAACAGTATCCACTCGCAGGATAAAACTTTACTGACACGCCTCATTCCCCCCAACAAACGCCAAGGCCAGCTTGATGTCATCAGGGAGAGTATTGTTATGGTCAGAGGTCAGCAGTTAGACACCCAGAATGAGGAACAAATAGCTTTCTTGTCTCCATCCAAGCTGATAATGAATCTCTCCTCAATCAGCCAAGGACCTGCCTCAACTCCTACAAGCTTTCTGGTCTCTTCTGTGCGTAGTTAACTCAGGTATATGCCCATAGGAAACACTGCATGGAGTTACCTGAGTTGGCTAAATACTGAAAATATTTGGAACTCTTCAAAGGGTTCACAGAGGAAATGGTTACACATCATTCACACCAAGCAAAATAAGAAATTAACAGATTCTATTTCCCTCAAAGATTTCTATTACAAAACAGTTAATGAGTTTTCATCTACCCAGGAAATAAGAAGTCATAATAGCCTGGGATTGGGAGATAACTAAAATCTTTTTTGGTTTATTTGCTGAGGAGGTCAGAGTCTAACCTTGTAAACCTTTTCCCATGCAGCAAATCCATCACGTAGGTGAAGTGTCCTGCAAGAGTTTAAGTAAAGAGAAAGCATAACAGAAGAGATAATACACACACACACACACACACACACACACACACACACACACACCCAGAGGAACTTGCTCTTCTAAGTTTTGTCTCAATGGAAATATTGACAGGTAACTACTAATTAGCCCCAGAACTCTGGGTTTAATCTAAATGCAAGAACACACTTGCTCACACCATCTCTTCCCTCTCCTTTCCTTCTCCACATTCCAAATGTGCATGTTTGTTCCCCCAAGTTGGGAAATTCCCCCAAATATACATACAAGACGAGTGCTTGAAGATTTTAAGATTTTTGTCTCTGCTAACAACTTTATTTGGAGCAAGAAAGTTTCATGCCATAGTTCCATTTAGATAACCAAGGAGGACAAAGTGACTTGAAGACCTCGCGGACCTCCCAGAATGGAAATCATTCATAGCAGAGCAAGATATAAATATTAACACTACTTCTCTATTATCTTGACAAGAAGTCTTTAAATACATTCTATGCTCAGAACTTGGCAAAATGACCAAATAGCATATAGAAAAAGAAGACAAAGTGATTACAAAGAAAGGGGAGGCATCTAGAAGGTAGATTATGAAACTTAAGCTAAGATTTAAAGGAAAACCAGAAATTACTGATAAAAGCCCTGCGGGAGATACCCAAGACCTTTCAAGGTCCTAGCGTCATCCTTTTAAGTTATTCTGGGTCTAAGGAGCACTAATCCTGTCAAAGAATGATTTGCCAAAAAAAGTTTGCCAGTGTGGCCACCCGCACTTAGCTGCAGGTACTAGCCACAAAAATAAGCAATGACAGTAACAGTCATCAATAATATATATTGAAAATTATGAGCCAGAAACTTGTCTAAGTACTCGGTGTATATGAACTCCTTTCATCGTTATAACAGCCCTTTGAGGTGGGTACTATTACTCTCATTTTACAGATTTTATTATATATATGTCTTTCTGAGGTTAAATAATTTTAAAAAGTTCTGACGACCAGTAAATTGGAGAGTCAGAATTCAAATTCAGGCAATCTGGTTCCACAATACATGTTTAAATCTTTTTTTTTTTTTTTTAAGATTTTATTTATTTATTTGACAGAGAGAGAGATCACAAGTAGGCAGAGAGGCAGGCAGAGAGAGAGGAGGAAGCAGGCTCCCTGCAGAGCAGAGAGCCCGACGCGGGGCTCGATCCCAGAACCCTGAGATCATGACCTGAGCCGAAGGCAGCGGCTTAATCCACTGAGCCACCCAGGCGCCCCCCACAATACATGTTTAAAAAAAAAGTTACAGAAACAAAATGAAATTGAATGAAAGGAAATAGAAACTCTTTAAAAAATGTAGCTTAAAAAGACAGAGAAATAACCCAAGAGAAAAAACAGAGTTTTCCCTTCTTCCATTTACTTTCCCATTCCACTTTTGGGGTCTAGAGAGGTGAGACCAACTTAAATTTATGCTATAGTCTACAAAGGACTTTAGTCTGGTATGGTCTAGGAATTTTGCGAAACTCTCTGCTGGGAAACAGAGCTTTCTGGGAGGACCAGAACAAACAAGAGAATCAGTACCAAAAAACAGACCACAAAATAGCAGGGGATCCACTCTAGCCCCTCCCAGTCAAATTCAAGTCCCCAAAGTGAGTGCCATCACAGACTAGCACCAAGGAACTATAGTAATATACAAGAGAATAAGAGTAAAGCATCCTTCAAGAGAAAAGTCTCTTCCCAAAAATAATTTTGAATGGCTTTCAATTAAGGGCACATACATAATAAGATTTATAAAATGGAAATAGCAATTCAGCACCTTCGGAAGAAAAAGCAAACACAGTCATCCCAAGGACTAGAAGAACTAGAGTAACAGCAAGCGTAGACTAAGCCACTTTGAGGAACCCAAGCCAAAAAAGGAAACAAATTAAGTTATCTAGTTTTCCTTACCCTGTTTTCTTTGAACTGCTGGGTCTAAAGTCCCAAATCCCTATCTCGTCCCTATCCACAGGGACCTGATCTACACCTAAATTAAAAATGTGTCTCAGAGGCACATTCTGCAAAGATTTTGGAACTATGCTACCTCTTCCTTCCCATGCACAGAACTACCACCAAAATCTGCAAAGACTTATGTAGTTCTAATTTCTTAAAAAAATAATAAAAATTCAGCCCTAATATAATAGTGGCTGAGTAACAAGATGGATGGAAAATGTGTACCAAATGCTCCAAGGAATAGGACAAAGAAGTAAGGTGTCTTCTCATGGATGAGCGAATGTTTATAGTGTGCACCAGATTTAGTGGTACTGGTTCTAGAAAGGAGCTACGAGGCTGTGGGTTTTCATTCAGGGTACACAACACCTATCTCTGTTACCTCCATGACTCATCTGGGCAGAACGAACAAGCAAATTTAAACTGAAGGAAGACTACCTGCCCCCCACAGAATTATGAGGGTGGCCAATTTGAAACCACAACCAGAAATGGTGTGGCTCAATCAGGGAAATACAAATCCAAACCACAGTGAGATACCACCTCATACCAGTCAGAATGACTAAAATTAAGAAGTCAGGAAACAACGGACGTTGGCAAGGATGCAAAGAAAGGGGAACCCTCCTACACCATTGGTGGGAATGCAAGCTGGTGCAGCCACTCTGGAAAACAGTATGGAGGTTCCTCAAAAAGTTGAAAATAGAGCTACCCTACGACCTAGCAATTGTACTACTGGGTGTTTACCCTAAAGATACAAACATAGTGATCTGAAGGGACATGTGCACCCAAATGTTTATAGCAGCAATGTCCACAATAGCCAGACTATGTAAAGGACCTACATGTCCATCAACAGATGAATGGATAAAGAAGATGGATAATGGAATACTATGTAGCCATCAAAAACAACAAAAATCTTGGGGCGTCTGGGTGGCTCAGTGGGTTAAAACCTCTGCCTTCGGCTCAGGTCGTGATCTCGAGGTCCTGGGATCGAGCCCCACATCAGGCTCTCTGCTCAGCAGGGAGTCTGGTCCCCCCCACACACACTTCTCTCTGCCTGCCTCTCTACCTACTTGTGATCTCTGTCTGTCAAATAAATAAATAAATAAATAAATCTTTTTTAAAAAGCAACAACAAAAACTGGGGCGCTTGGGTGGCTCAGTGGGTTAAAGCTTCTGCTTTTGGCTCAGGTCATGATCCCAGGGTCCTGGGATCAAGCCCCACATCCCACTCTCTGCTCCACAGGGAGCCTGCTTTCTCCTCTCTCTGCCTGCCTCTCTGACTGTCAAATAAATAAATAAAATCTTAAAAAAAAAAATCTTGTCATTCGCAATGATGTGGATGGAACTAGACGGTATTATGCTAAGAAATAAGTTGATCAGAGAAAGATAATTATCATGGGATCTCCCTGATATGAGGAAGTTGTGAGGCAGAGCAGGGGGTTTGGGGGGGTAGGAAAGGAAAAAAATCGAACAAGATGGGATTGGGAGGAAGACAAACCGTAAGAGACTCTTAATCTCATGAAACAAACTAAGAGTTGCTGGCGGGTGGGGAGGTAGGGATAGGGTGGCTGGGTTATGGACTTGAGAGGGTTTGTGCCATGGTGAGTGCTGTGAAATGTGTAAGCCTGACAATTCAGACCTGTATCCTTGGGGAAAATAATCCATTATATGTTAATTAAAAAAAAAAAAACCACACAACAAGAAAAAAAGAAGAAAAAAAAAAAAAGAAATGGTATGGCTCAGTGTTCCTACCAGGAACCTGGTTCCAGATAGATTAGGACTCACTGGCAAATCATTGCTGGATGAACGTCATTATGCTAAAAGCCAGTTATCCTACAGAACACTACCTTCCCTTTCAAGAGGATTTCATTCTACCCATCATATATTTATTGAAGTCCACCTTCCTTGACACTTTGCTAGGAACTGGATAAAGAGATAAAAGTATGAGTGAAGCAGAAATTCCCACAGCTTTTTAAAGAATGTTCTATTCAACAAATAATTAGTGCACACCTACAAAAGTACGAGGTCGGGGCGCCTGGGTGGTTCAGTGGTTTAAGCCTCTGCCTTCGGCTCAAGTCATGATCTCAGGGTCCTGGGATCGAGCCCCGCATCGGGCTCTTGGCTCAGTGGGGAGCCTGTTTCTCCCTCTCTCTCTGCCTACTTGTGACCTGTCAAATAAATTAATAAAATATTAAAAAAAAAAAAAAAAAGGTACGAGGTCCCAGAGAAGTGACGAACTGCATCAAATCCCTGCTCTCATGGAATGGACATTTTCTTTGGGAGAGTGGAAGGACAGACATTAAAATAAATGTCCCATAGAGAAAAACGTTATAGAAATACAGCAGAGCAGAATGATTAGAGTAACGGGGGAGTCCCTCTCTGATAAGGTGAGGGTTTAACAGGAGCTCCTAGGGTTAGTAAAACAAAGGTCATTGGTGGCATTGCCAGGAAAGCTTTCAGGAGACTGGTGGACAAGGGCTGTTTTCAATGAGTCCAAGAAAGAAAAAGGAGAGGAAATGGAGGCAGGGATATTAAAGACAACTCTATGGAACTTGGTTATACAAGGGGGCAAAGAAGCTGGGCAACAGCGGAGAGGGGCCTTAGGGTCTCTGAATAAATATAATGTGCTTGTATAATGGGGATCAAAACAGGAAATTTCTGTTTCCTGAAGGTTTCTGGGCTCCGACTTCTACCTGAACTGTAAGAACACTAGAAAGGTGCATGTGGGACACAATATGATAAATAAGACGGGGTCAGTCTCCCTGCTTCTGCTTTCTCACCTGCGGTACAGAGAGGACAAGGGGGAGCAAGGCTTCCTGGGCAGCATAAATGTGTAACTGAGTTTGCGGAAAAGCATGTTTTTCACAAGCCATCCTGCTCCACAGAATGACTCTTTATTCCTCTGTTTCCCCCGCTGGAGTTTCAGCAATTAGATATATAAAGGCAAATGTTTGAATTCTAAAGAACAGAAAGTCAATAGAAATAAAACTTCACAGACAAAGCAGCCCCAGTTGCAGGCAGACCAAATACTGCTGATTACCAGCAAGAAAGCCTTCATTGTAACAAGGATTTTATTTACCCTTTCTTTGGCATTCCTAAGTATCAAAAGAGAAGTACTGCAAACCAGTGATAATTAGCTATAGTTTTACTCACACCAAAATCACTCTAATGTGGTACTTGATAAAAGCAAAATAATCTCTTCGCTTAGCTGGAAGAAACTGTACAATTTCTGAGCAACCGAAAGTCACTGCAATATATTAACTGAATGACCCATAATTGCTGCATTGTTCTGATGTTTATCTTGGACTCCGCATGAGTGGTTTTTCCTTGATGCTAATCCCATTAGAAGTAACATGGACTGCAGTTTTGAATCTCCTGTTCCGTGGGGGGAAAAATTAATTGACAAGCTATTTAATAGTAGGGGCCTTTTTATAGATGGCTGGACTAAAGTATAAAATAACTTGGGGAAAATGAACTTTTACCTGTTGCACAGCTTTTTATAATATATATGTACACACACACCCATACACATCTACACATTCAGAAATAGTTCTCAAACAGGAGAATAACTGAAAATACCCTATGCATTTAGGAACAGAGCAGACAAAAAGATCAAACATAATAAAAGAAGCTTTCATACAACCCAAAATTTATCTCAAGGATAATCTTTTTAAAGGGATCTCACCATGCTTGCCCTCCTCACCGTCTCACCCATTCTCTTTCTTCCCATCCCCCTGTCTCTCTGAGAGAGCTCTTACACACTCCTCTTTGTTCTGTTAAAGGAATGCCTGTGACAGACACAAGGTGCTCTATGCTAGAGCTCAAGGTCTTGATCTTAGAAGCTTGAAAGGGTAACCTAGGGGTCTGATCTGACAGGCAGGACTATGAACTATAGGGTCAAGCTTCCTGATCCTTTCAAATATTTGGGGAAAATAATTAAGTCCTTCTTTAGAGTTTTTCCAACACCATTCCTACATTTAAGTGTTTTCTAGATGCCTAATATATTTAGAGCCCTTCCTATACACAACCTTATTTCTGAAATAGAAAAATGAAACTCACCCTCATAGGCTGATCATGCATTTGTCTACCAGTAATGATTCCCATGCATCAAGACACAGAAACAACACAATAAAGTGTCATGTCTCACAAAAATGATCTCTGGGCAAGACTTGACTAATCCATCATATTGTAACATTCCAATTTAAAACAACTAATAAACAGCTACTATATACCTGAAGGGACATTTAAAATAGCTAAGTAGGGCGCCTGGGTGGCTCAGTGGGTTAAGCCGCTGTCTTCGGCTCAGGTCATGATCTCAGGGTCCTGGGATCGAGTCCCACATGGGGCTCTCTGCTCAGCGGGGAGCCTGCTTCCCTCTCTCTCTCTCTCCCTGCCTCTCTGTCTACTTGTGATCTCTCTCTGTCAAATAAATAAATAAAATCTTTAAAAAAATAAAATAAAATAAAATAAAATAGCTAAGTATCTCTATGACTAAAGGCATCTTAGCAACCATCCTCAATGGCTGAGTTAGACATTATGTGCCTCCTAGTGGAAATATGTGTCTTTATATTCAAAGTATTCTGCCCCTCCACACAGAGAGAGAGAGAAACCTTGCATTTTCAAGCCTCTAGACTAATGTTCCTTTCAACCGGAGGAGAGGAAGAAGATTTAGCTCCCAAAGGACACTTAGCCTTATCTGGAGACATTTTTGGTTGTCATAAATGGAAGGACTGCTGGTTTCTAGTGGACAGAGGCCAGCGATATGGTTAGACATTATAGATGCGTTAGATAGCTCCAGGCAGTAAAGAATTATCTGGCCCCTAACGCCACTGGCACCAAGGTTGACAAACCTTGCTCTAGATCTAGCTACCAATTTCCAAAAAATGTAAGGGACAGATGAACATGTTAAGGACATCAAGGGTTGCAATGAGCAAACCCAATGAGCAAACCCCAGACTGTGGGAAACTAAGGACAAGTAGTTTGGTTTTTTCCAACAAAAACATTGCAAGGGGTTAAAAACAGAAACAGAAGGCAAAATTTCAAGTCTAAAGACAGCAACCAACTCCAGTGCATAAGTATTAGTTGGACTTTGATTTAAAATGATACTATAAAAAGTAACAAGCCACTGGGGAAATGTTAAGAATTGATTATTTTAAAGAACAGTTAACTTTTAGGTATGGTCATGACATTGTCATGTTATGCTAGGTTTTCGTCCTTATGTTTTGGAGATAATCATTTAAAGATAAAATTACCGTGATTTTGAGAACTGCTTCAAAATAATGGGGAGAAGAATAAAAAGTTATAGAAAAGACAAAATTAGCTAAGAGTTGGTAACTGATATAACTTGAGTGATGAGTACAAAGGAGTTGATCTTACAATTCACCCTGCTTTTGATTTTGTTTAAAACCTTCCATAGTAAAAAGCTTTAAACAGTAATTTTAAATGATAAAATAGCTAAGTAATCTTTAGGCAAAAATACTCTGTAAACTCCCATTACTAAAGAAAAGTATTGCAAAAGCATGGGCATAGGGTTTAGACCTAGGTTAAAAGCCTGGCTCCTCCACACTTGATTCTTGACAATCTTTATAATCTCTGTAAAGAGACAGTCATCACACCTACCTTGTGGTATCAATGTAAAAACTGCACAAAACAGGGACTGGTGCCCAGTGAATGGCAGTTCCCCTCCCCATTTTCCACAAGTGTTCCGAACAAAGAGGGAAAACAAAATGAGGCCAATCTGTCTCTCTATATTAGCACTTTCTAAAGACTTTGACCCGGGCCATTCATCTCTTTCTTGTCCCAATCTGGCTGTGGCCAGAAGATCAAAGCACAAAGAAGTATGAAGATTCTTTTCTTAATTTCCTGATTGGTTAGACTTTTTTTTTTTTTGTACTCCTGCATAAATAACACATAGTGATAAATAAACAAGCCAAAGAGAAATAGGAAAGAATACTTCATTATAAAACCCATTTACATGTGTCAGATTCATCACAAGGCTATGAGCCCTGAAGAATTCATGACTTGTATGATTCCAGGAGCAATTAACTATCATCTAAATCTGGCTCTCTTTCCTTAATAACAAATCCTTGTTCCACCTATTCCTTGTACTTAAAAAAAACAAATAAAAACTTGATTAAAAATTCCTGCTCAGATATTTTATAAAGCTCACTCACTTCCTTTTCTTCATTCCTTTCTATACCAGCTGCTTGCATGCTCGTACACTGCCAGCTTTTTTCCGGAAGGTCTACTGGCAAAGCCGTGGGGCAGTTGTACTGGTGACTTTAGACTTGGCTGCAGGGTGTTCACATGGAATAAATCCAAACAGTCTGTTTCAGCTGCCTTTTATTTTCCCCAAAGTAGTATTTCTTCATTCCCATTGCATTTCCAATAAAGCACTCATTTTTATCCACTTGTAAATTAGGGATAAAGACACAGACTGTTGGCTTGTGGCACAGCCTCTGGCTCTCTCTTAAACTTGCACAAGCTAGAACTTTCTCCTTCTGTAAATAAAGTCCTTCATGAAAAGCAATCACCAGACTTGGAACCAGAAGCTGGATTTAGCCCTAGCACTGCCACACACTGTACAACCTTGACCGAGCCATTCTGCTCTTCCCAGTCTCCGTTTCTTTATTTGTGATATACTAACATCTGGCCTATTGTCCTCATTGAGGAATCTAATTAAGAATAATAACCAAAATTTATATAATACTTAGCAGTTTACAAAATACTATAAAACATGTGATCCATCACTATTATTAATCAAAAATATTTTTTTCACTTGCCACAATGAAGAATCTATTGTTTGCTTTACAAAGTACTGAGAGGCCTTGACTCATGGAGACTTGTTATTTTGTGACATCCAGACAGACACTACCATCTCTATAACTGCCAGTACGAAGTCTAAATTTTCAAAGTGAAAAGAGGAGGGTGCCTGGGTGGCTCAGTGGGTTAAGCCTCTGCCTTCGGCTCAGGTCATGATCTCAGGGTCCTGGCATGGAGCCCCATGTCGGACTCTCTGCTCGGTGGGGAGCCTGCTTCCCCCTCTCTCTCTGCCTGCCTCTCTGCCTACTTGTGATTTCTCTCTCTGTCAAATAAATAAATAAAATCTTTTTTTTTAAATATTTTATTTATTTGACAGAGAGAGAGATCACAAGTAGGCAGAGAGGCAGGCAGAGAGAGAGGGAGAAACAGGCTCCCCACTGAGCAGAGAGCCCGATGCGGGGCTTGATCCCAGGACCCTGAGATCATGACCTGAGCCGAAGGCAGAGGCTTAAACCACTGAGCCACCCAGGCGCCCCAAATAAATAAAATCTTAAAAGAATAGAGGGGTGCCTGGGTGGCTCAGTGGGTTAGGCCTCTGCTTTCGGCTCGGGTCGTGATCTCAGGGTCCCGGGATCGAGTCCCACATCGGGTTCTCTGCTTGGCAGGGAGTCTGCTTCCTCCTCTCTCTCTCTCTCTGCCTGCCTCTCTGCCTACTTGTGATTTCTGTCAAATAAATAAATAAAATCTTTAAAAAAAAGAAAAAGATCCAAATTAGAGACAACATAATCTCTTTCCAAGAGAACATTTAAGTTGGAAATTATACAACACAACTGTACCAGCAATTCTGCTAGGAAATGGAGACACAAAGACAAATTGCACAGCAGCCTCTCAAAGGAAAATAGACCCAAAGAAAGCAAGCATGAAGGAGAAGAGGTGTTTCTTAAAATGCTCCAGGTGCTGGGGTGCCTGGGTGGCTCAGCTGGTTAAGTGACTGCCTTCAATTCAGATCTAATCCCTGCTCAGCAGGGAGTCTGCCTCTGCCCCTCCCCGCTCCTCCTAGTGCTCTCTCTCTTTCTCTCTCACTCTCTCAACAAATAAAATCTTTAAAAAAATAAAAATAAAATGCACTCTGTGATAATGATGTTGATTCAACATGAATCTGAACCTATTTGGACCCAGACCTTTCCTTTTCACATATACTAGTATTTCTTCCATGAAAAGTACAGTACAGTTTGAACAGTATAGTGAAACAGGAATGATTTGCTCATAACCAGTTTACGTTAGCTCCCACCCAAGGGCATAGCACCTGATTGAGAAATGGACCAAAATATACAGAAGATGGTCTTCTCATCAAGAAACTTAAAATATACCATTTGAACCAAAGGAAGAAACTTAGAAACAGGCCAAAAAACTAAATCAAATCAAAATGACCAAACAGTAGATGAGGTGTCCCATAAGAATGAAAAACTTAAATCTCAGTGGGAGACATAATAACTAAGAAGTTTGTGATCAAGTTTGCTAAGGTACACAAAATCTAGCCACTGATTATTGGAATACCGAATATTAAAACAATTCCCTAAGTTTGAAGAACAAATTTAAGAGCAAAAGAAAGTAACATCACTCAGCTCATAGTAAACTTATGAAATGCAGTCTGTCAAATGAAATTCAGGAAAAAAATGCATAAAAGCTCAAGGGAGTTCTGGATAAACTCGTAAGTGATATGTTTGCAAGGGCTTTTAAGCAAAACTATGTCTGAAGCTAAAGACATAGATGGACCACAGGATTGATGGACCTCAATTAGACTGACTACAGGTCTACTAACACAGTAATTTCTATATTCTTGTAATCTAACAATTCCACATAAATCTCAAGAGGGACAGATTACTCCTTACTGATATTTAAGATGTTCACGGTACACCACGACTGCACTCTCGTATTTTGGTTATGGTAAAAATCTCAACATTAGACCACAGAATACCGGGATTTCTATGCCTTATCTTGTGGTGATCAGCTGCAAACTGGTATAATAAACCGCCAATGGAGAAAGCCATTTTCCAAAATGTAACTGTTTTCCGAACTGGAAAATACTGAGTCCGTAAGAGCAGAAAAATTAATGAGACATTTTACCCAGAAATTCACCATCGTAATTTAAAAAAAACCCAAAACTGACAAAACTGGATCTTATATTCAATGTATTCGGTGCCCTTTCAGGATTCTATGTTAATGTTAAAAGTCCCTTACTTCAAAAAAATACAGAAATTTGATGTGCTAGGGCAGAACACACTTAGAATGTCTTGCTAAAAATAGTCTCCTATCAGAATATCACCTCTAATCCACAAAAGAATCTGCCAAAAGATTTCAATAACAAGAGGCACATTGTAGGCATTTCTGTCCATCAACAAATCTAACAAATTGATTAAAATGCCAAAGGAACAAAGGGGGAAAGCAAATACAGTGCAAAGACTGAAAGGGACTCACGACAGTCTTTCTCGTCAGTTCCATCTGAGCAGTCTCGGACGTGGTCGCACCTGTATTCGTTTGGGATACATTCACCATCGGAGCATGTAATTTGATGGCTTGAGCATGTTCTCCCAGCTGTGAAGGGAAAAAGATATTACTTTATAATTACTGCCAAAGACAGACCAATCCACTGACATTTACCAAAGATGAGTGAGGAAATGTGAAAGCAAAGGCAAGAGAATATACTGAGCATAAAGTTCACAGGCTCAGAAAGCAGGTTACCCAGCTACACCCAGGAAGACAGCTCACAGCACAAAAGTAAAGGTATCATCAGGATACTATTAAAATGCTCGCAGAATTGGGGTGCCTGGGTAGCTCAGTTAGTCGAGCATCTAACTCTTGATTCTGGCTCAGTTCATGATCTTAGACTCCTGAAACTGAGCCCCGAAGCAGGGACTCCACACTCAGAGGGCACACTCAGAGGGGAGTTTGTTTCTCTCCTTCTCCTTTCTCTTCCCCCACTCCCCACCGCCCACTCAGGCTCACCCATGCTCACGTGCTCTCTCTCGCTCTCGCTCTCACTCTCACTCTTTCTAAAATACATAAATAAAATCTTTTAAAAAAATGCTCATGGAATCACATCAACACTCAGGCATGTTGGTGTAAACAATTATATTATCAACATGTGTTGAGAATACAATAACCTATACGATAAAAGGGATGAAAGAATTTTGCACATATACGTAGGAGCTGAGGATCAGTAAGGTTCCCCCTCACTAAAACACTCAAATACTTGTTTAAACAAGAAGGACATATGCCAAAGGGTTATAACAGTGATTATTTCTGAGTGATAAAAATATGGGTGATTTTTTTCTTTAGAGTTCTCGCTACTCTTTAGTACTCTTTAGAGTACTTTAGTAGTCTTTAGAGTACTTTCTACATTGAATGTGTATCACTTCTATAAACAACTTTAACTAGCCTGTTTTTATCCTATGTTGATCACACTAAGCAAAAGCAAGTCATCGGTAGTTTATCAAATTTGCCTCTGGATAAAATAGATCAAATCTAAGGAATTGAGGCTACAAGCATCACGTGAATGCTGTTCTGTAAGCCCAGGGCAGGAATTATCATGGGATTTGGGGAATGGGGAAAGTGTGATCCACTGAAAAAAATTACAATCATCGAATGGAAGAAAAAATTTTTCCCCTGAATTTTTACAGTTTCCTATACTTCTACATAGTAATGATACTCAAGTTCAGCAAAATTTGGTTTTCTGGCAAAATTATACATCTGTTAAGTGGTGTGCCATCATCTAACCATAAGAAAAACCTTTCTAAAAGACAAGTGGATAATCAAACACAGCTTTAGAGTTGATACTTGGAAGATTCAAACATATAAAGGTTACCATGTGATAAGTAAGACATTAAAAACTATCCATAATTAGCACCCTTTCCCATGCTTAACTGATTATACCTTTCATGTCATCTCGTTCCTTCTTTGTTTAATAGAATTATTTCATTATGAATGTGTTATGTAATTCTTTAATAGCAAACAAGATTTTTTTCCAGTCAGTCAATTTCTGACACTTCGACAGTATAATTTCATATTTTCTCCCAGTACCTTGTATTAATAAAATTAGGATGGAACAACTTTTCTAAAAGTCACTTAAATGTCTGAATCCTGCCCAGAGTAGACACAATTTTATCTAAGTAAGGCTAAAAAGATTAATACTGCCTCATTAAATTCCCCTATAAAACTTAAGTATATATTGCCAATTTCTTAAAGATTTTATTTATTTATTTGACAGACAGAGATCACAAGTAGGCAAAGAGGCAGGCAGAGAGAGAGAGGGAAGCAGACTCCCCGCCGAGCAGAGAGCCCAATGCAGGGCTTGATCCCAGGACCCTGGGATCATGACCTGAGTCGAAGGCAGAGGCTTAACCCACTGAGCTACCCAGGCGCCCCTCTTGGTTTTCTTCTTAAACTGAAGCCCAAAGCAATTCTATACTTTGTGCTTAAAATTTCAAAGGGGTTTAGGAGGGAGTAATTAAAAGCTCATTCAAACATAGAGAAATGATAAATTAAAATTATATGGATCCATCAACCAGTCTGATGCTAGGATTCACTTACTCACTCATTACATAAACATCTACTGAGGGCCTATTACATGCCACAAAGTACACCAACAATGGGAATACAGTGGTGAATGAAGGACAGTCCCTACCCTCAAGGAGCTCATAATTTTCTAGAAAACACTTCAAGAATTAATGAGAAAACAATGATGAAAGTGAAGTATAGGCATCCAAGGAATTAATTATAGAAGGATCAGGGAGGAGTGCCTAATTCACTCTGAGGTAAGAGCATGAAGAGGAACAGCGTCTTTAAGAGGTAACACCTCACCTGGGTCCTACAGGAGAGGCAGCTAGGTTAGCTACGTCAAAGGGAAAAAGGACTGTCTAGCAATGAGCATTCAGGCAGCATGCACAGAGCTCAAAGAGGGACACAGCATGATATGCCCAAGGACTATGAACACTGACATGACCCCACGTGGAAATTTCAAGGCATGAAAGGCCAAGGGATAGACATGGAAAAGTACATCCCAGCTGTAGTTTAGAAGCCACCGTAAACCGTGTTAGGGAGTTGGAGGTTTCTTCTTGAGGTGATACACACCGAAATGTTTTAGGGATTTAGTCAATCTTTCTAGTATCAATGTCAGGAAGAACCCAAGGAGGCACAGGACTAGAGGCAGGAAGGCCAATCCATAGGCTGTTGCAGTCACCCAGATAAGAGATTACTGGCACTGGGGTGCCAGGGTGGCTCAGTCATTAAGCGTCTGCCTTTGGCTCAGGTCATGATCCCAGGGTCCTGGGATGGAGCTCTACACCAGCCTCCCTGCTCAGCAGGGAGCCTGCTTCTCCCTGCTTGTGTTCCCTCTCTCATTATCTCTCTCTCTGTGTCAAATAAATAAAATCTTAAAAAAAAAAAAAAAAAGATTGCTGGCAGTAATGATAAAAATGGGAAAGAGGTGAACTTTTAGAGATGTTAGGTCAGAGTTGGTGACTAAATATAGGTAGAAGAATCAAGAATAATTCCAAATTTCTAGCTCAGGTGCCTAAGGAATTTGGATATCCTTCCCATGCTAACTGATTACATCTTTAATATCACTGACAGCCATCTTTATATTTCCTCCAATAAAATGCCTTGATTATGAAATATGTTTCATAACATTCCAGATTAACAAGGAAATGGCTTAGATCTGCCTACTTCTAATAGTTAGAGGCTGATGTTGTATTTTCTGCTGGTCCCTTATAGTAAGTTAATTTTATTTCTATGAAAAACAATTCACGTAGACCAGAAAATATAGAAGGAAAAAACAGGCCAGGGGAGAAGATGATTAACTCCATTCAGACACTTGATTGAATCTGAAGCATCCTGGGGGTCTCCAACAGGCAGCTGAATGTACAAGACTGAAGTGAGGGCAATAAATCTGAGTCATAAGCATAGATCTGGGTATCATCAGCCTATCCAGGGCTACTGAAATCCTAAGATTGGTTGAAATTATCCTGGAAAAGTATAGAGTAAGAGGAGTTGCTAAGCACACGGCTCAAAGTAACAGCCATACTCACAGGCTGGGTAGCAGATCAAAGCAGTTCAGGAAAGAACTGGAAAGTTAGGAGTCACGGCAGCCAAGGTACTAGTGTCAAGGAGAGAGTGACTGCCAGAAGTCAAGTGCAATAGAAAAGTCCATCCAACGAAGAAAAAGAAAAGTATACACCCTGCTTGATAATCAGGACTTCTCTGGTGACCTTAGTGAATATAGCAGTGGCATATTCTGTAGCTAACGGATGTCTAATAAAGAATTTTCTATCATTAAAAACGCAAGCATTGGGGTGCCTGGGTGGCTCAGTGGGTTAAAGCCTCTGCTTTCGGCTCGGGTCATGATCCCAGCGTCCTGGGATGGAGCCCCGCATAGGACTCTCTGTTCAGCAGGGGGCCTGCTTCCCTTCCTCTCTCTCTCTCTGCCTCTCTGCCTACTTGTGATCTCTGTCTGTCATATTTTAAAAAAAAAATTTTTTTTTAGTTTAAGAATTAGGGGCACCTGGGTGGCTCAGTCGGTTAAGCGTCTGCCTTCAGCTAGGTCACGATCCTAGGGTCCTGGAATCGAGCCCTTCTCCCTCTACCCCTTCCCACAGTCATTCTCATTCTCTCTCTCAAATAAATACAAAATCTTCCTTAAAAAATGCAAGACTTACCTTATGAAATCCATAGTCATTTAAAATGGTATGTAACATTGCTTCTGAATTACTGCAATAAAGTTTTCTCCATCTCTATTCCCAAGTATCTCTATTCCAAATTGTCCTAATTTAGGAGTCTGTATCCCCTCTGAAAAATGTTATTATTAGCAAGGGGTCATCCACTACACAGTATCACAATCTACAGCTCAGCTTTCTTCCTACTTTTGTGTGGGAAGCAAGAGAAAAGTGGAACCAAAATGGCGTATCTAGCCAAAAGATAACTAACCCATCATTCATTAATTCATTCAGTACCCATCAAGAACCTACTATCTGCTAGACAAAGTAACAAGTCTTAAAGATGCAATCTAAATAAAGCATAGTCACTGCTCTCCAGACATTCACAATCTAGCCCCATCCTGTTCCCACGGAGTATGCACTATCTGCAGATCATCCCTTCTTTCCACTAGGACCACTGAGCAGGTAGGGAAATTGTTTCCTACCAAAAAAAAGGGTTTTTTTCTGTTGCCCTACTATGCCTGACAATTATAATTCCACCATTCAGTATTTGAGATACCATCCCCCACCTCCCTCTTTCAGATCTGTTCTCCCTTTTTGCCATTCCACCTCACATCCTGACACACAACCGGACCTCATCTGGACATGCCATGCTCCTGGTTGGCCTTGATTAGCTCTTGTCCATGCCTTCCTCGGAATTGTCATTTGTCACCTCCACGGCCCTACATAGTTTGCTAGTTTCCTCTTAATCATTTTGTCCCAAGTATCACCATCCCTTTGCTGAAAGACCCCCTGACCACTACTGACAAGCCCTAACAGGCTGTTTAATTATACAGTTTTCATTTTAGGTTTAAACCAAAGTCGAACTCATGGGCATTTTGGGGATTTCTATTCTCTTCCTCAAAAGACCCTTGGTCTGACTTAAAAGAGTTCACACTCACTGCTGGACTCCAAAGTCCTGGGCTAAATTCCAAGCTATTATAAATGTATCCAGGCCCTACTTAAGGCGACAGAATCTCCACTGCTAGTCACATAACAACTGAACAAGTTCTCACATGAAGCAGTCATCAAAAACATGTTTCTTCTTTGATCTTTGTCAGCAATCACTGTAAAAATGCCAACAGGATCTTGGCTGACATCTTAAAAATCAACACAAAGTGAAAATAAATGTCCATGATTTTGTGGGGTGTGCATTAACTGTAACAGAATGTGCAGTAGGCTCAAAGGTAAACACCACACATGACAAGAGTTAGACGCTTTCACAGGACAATTGGAGTCAAGACCCTGAGGTGGTTCCTGACAGTTTGATATCTTCTCTCCAATTTCCATCTCAGTCCAACCTAGACTTTTAAAAGGGCTTTGGTTTTTTTATTTGGGGGTGTTCTTTTTTGTTGGGGAAGGGAGTATCATTTAAAAAAATACATGGGGGGGGCGCCTGGGTGGCTCAGTGGGTTAAGCCGCTGCCTTCAGCTCAGGTCATGATCTCAGGGTCCTGGAATCAAGTCCCGCATCGGGCTCTCTGCTCAGCAGGGAGCCTGCTTCCCTCTCTCTCTCTCTCTCTGCCTGCCTCTCTATCTACTTGTGATCTCTCCCTGTCGAATAAATAAATAAAATTTAAAAAAATAAAATAAAATAAAAAATAAAAAAATAAAAAAATACATGGGGAAAGGGTATCATATTCTCTCTTCTAGATGTTTGGATTAGAATTAGAGGGATGTTAAATCCAGGACTTCTACAGCCTTCATGTAATCAGAGAAAGCCAGCAGGCTGAAGAAGGAAAAACAGAAAAGTGGGAGAAAAACTGGCTGATGTTACTGAAACTGGGAATTAATCAACCCTGGAACAACACTAGATCTAGGCTTCTTACTATGTAAGATAATAAATTCCCCTTTTGCTTAACTTTTTTGAGTGGTGTTTTTCATTCTTTGCAGCCAAAAACATCCTCATCGATACAGGAGTAATTTTAAATTATATAAATATCCTTAACAGAGAAAGCAAAAGAATGATACACATGGCATATTTCTCACAATGCTTCCCCAAGATGACTCTCTCATCCAAGTTATCTACGCCCATGTCAAACCCTTTTCCAGTCTGAGCCCAAAGAAATCAGAATTTAAGAGTTTCACCCAGTCTGCTGCCCTGAACCTTCTCAGTGCCCAGGAATGCAGCAACTGCCAAGGTTGTCCTGATGGCTACCATCTTCCTTCTCGTTGCAGCTCATCCTATGCAGACTCTACCAGCAGTCACTGAAGCAATAACCAACAATGCCTCCAACAGACCTAGCTACTAGCTTCACTTCCACTTGATCACAAAGAAGACAGTTTAATACTGAGGCAGAATGGAGAGAAGGTTTCAATGGAGAGTGCACTGCAGGAGCAAAAGGACTCATCCCACTGCCAACCACACAAAGGAAGACCCCACCTATAGATACCAAGAAATGTTTTGTGTCTTTATTGAGTATAACACAATCTTAATTAAATACTGGGAACCTATCCTATTTCCAAACAGCTGGGGTACATTTATAATTCTTCAGCACATTCAGACTCCCAGTATCCTCTAACCCTGAGTGCGACTGCAGCATAGGTTCTCCTGTCAATTAAGTTCCAACTCAGCATCTATCTATCATCCCACTGTTATCGCATTTTAACAGGTTAGAATTTAGGTGTCTAGGAGGCTGAAACAAAATCCCTCTTACAAACACTTACGACAATGTTGATGTTCATCTGAGCCATCCTCACAGTCCTGGTCACCGTCACACTCCCAGAAGTTAGGGATGCACAGACCTTCACCCTGACACAGGAATTGGTCCGACTTGCAAGAAGGGGGAGCTAAAACAAATCAGAAAAGGACTCATTATGTCAAACATCCACCCTATTATACCAACAAGCAGTGCTTATTTCAAAAGCATTTATGTTAACTCCTGCTTAATATATTTAATATATATAGTAAACAATCCCCTGCAAGAATCTGAGGACTCTTGCATTCAGTGCCAAATAATTCAGCAATGGCTCACGACAAACTGATAATCCAAAGCAACACACAACTACAAAGAATGAAACAAACAGCCAAAACACATCCCTACAAAGCTATGACAAAATATATTAAATTTAAATAAAAATTAACCATGAGTTATTGTTAAATTCTGTGAAATGTTTTGAATTGAATTATTATTTCTACAATTTTCTTGCCTTATGATCTTTGGCAGTTTCTTTTTCTTTTTATCTTTTTTAATGTATTGTCCTGATAGGCATTCTTATAAATGTAAGGAGAACACACATACATATGCAATTGATATTATATGACTTTGTGTGTGTTCTTTGGCAGTTTCTTTGAGCTTCCATGTACGCACCATAAAATGGGAACTATATTTATCTCATTCTTTGCTATAAAAATATCAGTTAAATAATAAATGTGGAAGTGCAGTATAATGTTAGTTGCTATCTCTACTGTCATTGGTACCATTGTTATGGTCATTGTTACAGAACATCGTTACTACACTAACAATTTCTAAAGAGATGTTTGTATACCTATTCATTTATTCCCCTATCCCAGAATACACATTTCTTGCTTTTCTGCTCTTAATGTTTAACCTAAAATGAACTTGGGAAGCCCAGAGGAAGTGAACGGATAGCACATCACCATGTCTCTACAAATAGAGCTATTCCCTTGCTCAAAATGTGATTCACAGACTGGCAGCACTAGCATCACGTTGGGAGCTTGCAGAAATGCAGATTCTCAGGTCCCACTCCAAACATGGTTGCAAAACTTGCACTTTAGCAAGCTCCCCAGGCACTCCATTTGTGCATGAAAGTTTGAGAAGTACTGTACAGACCTATTCCCCATCCCCATCTCTCATTTTCAAATGCATCATGATCCAAACGACACACCAGTTTGTTCCATTGTCCACTGGATGGCCAACAATTCAATACTAACTAATTTTTCACCTGATTTCTTGGGTTTTGGATGATAACCCTTGTCTTTCACAAATCAGGATGAATGAAATTACAGGAGTACAACTAATCACATACAGCAAGCTGAGAAAGCAACAGATATTAACGGTGCAGGAAAGAAGCCTTTAATGGATGAATTAACTTCACCATACCTTTGTTTCCTAATCTGAAACCTACCCCAGAATATTAAGAGAACTAAATGAAGAAATACATGTAAAAGTGATTTTTATAATTAAACTTTGGGTTTATAATACTACTGTGCTTTTAACTATAATTTTTTGAGGTTCTGAAAAGTTCGATGGATTTCATTCTTTTTAAATTTTATTTTATTTTACTTACATTCAATTAATTAACATATAATGTATTATTAGTTTCGGAGGTAGAGTTCAGTGATTCATCTGTTGTATATAACACCCAGGGATTACATCACGTGCCCTTCTTAATGCCCATCACCCAGTTACCCCATCTCCCCCAGCTCCCTCCCCTCCAGCACCCCTCAGTCCGTTTCTTCCGGTTATGAGAACTATATTTTTTTAAACATGAAACCACACTAGCCTCTTCTGTGATCTTTCTGTGCAGTTTACCTAAGTTATACTACATCCTTTATACAAAAACAGACTCCTCCTTGTATTACAAATCACAGTGGTCCACAAAATTTCTCGAGTGAGTAATCTGAAATAGGCTTATAGGCTTCAGAAAACTACTTACAAATTTGTTTCCATATCATGGTCATGGGTCATGGTCAAGGTCATGAGTAAGACAGAAACTGCTGTGAATTGAACGCTTCCCTCAAAAGGAACTAATAGAATGCTTAATGCCATCAGTTCTCTTCAACCACAGAGATCTCAAAAGACTGGAGCCCAGTCCTGAATCTTATCACTAAAGACACAACTCTTTGCCTTTGGTAGAGCTGAATTCACCAGGAAGTACTTCCGTTATCTGAAAAGAGCTTAATAGCCCAGCCCCTCCTCACTTACGGCAGCCAATTTCATCCGAATCATCCAAGCAGTCTCTGGTCCCATCACACCTCCAGGATGCCGGGATACACTGCCCATCTTCACAGCGGAAATGCTCACTTCCACATTCTGCAACTTCACAAGCAAAAGAAAACCAACTGAAAAACTTACCCACAGAGATATTTAACCAAAGAAATACAAATGTTTTATAAAATGAAAAACTATGCAATGACTTAGTCACCAAAGGAGTGTGAATTGTTTACAAAATTAGGAAAACATTTTTATAATGATTATTATTTTATCCATTTCAGGGTCTGCGGGAAGAGGTCATTTTTGTACATGGCTGACTACAGAGTGTACCTAGATATAGTCAATTTAAAAAAGAAATTTGACAGCATGTATCTTGTTTTTTGAAAGTGCTTATTCTTAGTCCCTTTATTTTTAAAGATTTTATTTATTTATTTATTTATTTATTTATTTATCAGAAAGAGAGTGCACAAGCAGGGAAAGGGAGAAGTAGGCTCCCTGCTGAGCAAGGAGCCAGATGAGGGACTTGATCCCAGACCCTGGGGTCACGCCCTGAGCCAAAGGCAGATGCTTAATTAAACTGACTAAGCCACCCAGGCATCCCTTTAGTTCTTCTATTTTTAGATATTCTTCCCCACTAAGGAACTAATCAGAGAATTAGACAAAGATTTATGTATGGAGATTTAATCACAACATCACAGTAATTTGCAAACTTTCTAGATGTTCAATAATAAGGAAAGGATTAGAATTTTCTTGTATCTTTATTTTGACATATTAAGAACTCATTAAAATGGTTATGTAGAACTTTTAAGTGATTTAGATAAATATTTATAATATGTAACAAAGATGAGGATATATAACTTTACCCAGAACAGAGTTACATATTGAGAAAGAAAGTGTAGAAAAAGACTGTAATGTTAACAGTAGTTATCTCTGATGGATAACATCATGAGTAAAATTTTCATTTGCTTGACTGTGCTTTTTTATTTCAGTTCTCTGCCCTTTATTTTTTTAAGTGCCTTTTTATTACTAAATAATATATAGCAATTTATGGTTCTTCATTCTTCAAAAAGTATTTTGGCTTTTTGTTTAACTACTCTGTAAGATGCCAGATCTCTCAGTTCATCTCTACAAACAAACAAACAAAAAAATTTTAAGCCAAAAAAAGAAAAGAAAAGAAAAATGTCTGCACCCAACCACAGTGTACAAATTTGGCCCCCAAAGTTACTACATTCCCAAGTAGCAGTGATATCTCCTAGTGAGACCAGAAAGAAAACATAACTTAAATACGTTTATTTCATTCAACCAATATATCCAGCAATTTTCCCAGGTCCCCCAGGGGACTAATTCAGGAGTTGGAAATCCTCTGAATTTCCCCAAATATTTACCAGTGACTTCCCCATGTATTATGTGCCAAGTAGGAAATTGTTTTAAAGAGAGCAGCCAACATCAGTCCAACTTGAAGACTCAAAATCATTCTTTCACAAGCCCAAGGTGGTAGAGGAGTCATTTAGGGGTTGGAAGAATACACTTATTTTCCCCCATGTATTTAAGCAATCGTGCTAAATTACCTATTTCAGTTATTGGCTAATTAACCCAAAATTGGGTAAATAGATCAATTATCTACTCCTAAAATAAATAAACAATGTGCTATCCTGACTTGTGTAAATGCAGGCATATCAACAGCATGACATAAACACAGTTAAGTGATCTATTCCTAGGGGATATAGGCTCCTTTGTTCATGGAATGTTCAAATCTGATTGTCTGGTAGTGACATCCTGATTTATAATGTATGCTGCAAATGGTCAGAAACTTCCCGTGGCTAAATGGTGGTACCGAGTGGTACAGGAATACATACACCCAAATACCTTGTAGAGGCTAATGCACGATGGTGGTTGGTGGTGCAGGTCTGGGGTTGGTGGTGCAGGTCTCTTATCAACTACCTTCAAAACACAACAACCTCCCTTGCAAAAATGCCCCTAAGGAATGTACAAATTCACTCTGGAATCCCAGAACTTCTCATTGGATTTTGTTCTACAAAGCAATATTTCCATGGGAGATTAGGGGCTTTGGAGGTTTAGCTATTAACACAACATATATTAAATCACTTTTATCAATTAGGTCTATTGTTAGTAATCCAACATAATACATTTGTAAATTCAATACATTTGTCTCCCTTAGTATCAAATAATTTCTGTAACAACCTAAAGATTGTTACAATCTAACACTAACACTAACAATCTGACAATCTATCTATCAAATAACTGTAACAATCTAAAGGTCAGTCTACTTACAAAAAGTTTCATATTGCTATGAAAAAAAGAAAAGCATAAACTTAGAAACTGAGTAGAGAGAAGAAAATAACTTCTCAAAACAATCTATTGCCCGTTATAAAATATATACAATTCTTAAGCAACTTTTATTACAAGTCAAATTTTATTTTTACTAAAATATGAAGTTAGACACATCATAAAAAGAACACAAAATTGATACCCAAAAGTCATTTTTTACATTACTTCAAAGCCAATTACATAAAACACATAAAAAAATAAAGTCGATGGGGGAAATTTTTTCAATTAACTCTTCCTCATTAGTGTTTTTTCACATTTCATCTCCCAAATATTCAATTATCTATAGTAATATATCAAACTGGATTTACTCAATTTATCAACAGATCCATGATAATTCATCCGTCAAATTCACCTTTTCAATATTCCCTTCCCCGCCTGTTATAACTCCCAAATGACTATTGTTTGGAAATACCTCTCCAGAAAAAACAAACCAATGCTTCATCACTGCTGGGTGGCCTCCCAGCAATCAAGCAAAATGCTCCACTGGTGCCAGAAGCCTGTCATTCATTTTATTACAAAGGGAGTATGTGCTATTTAAAAGCAAATTACTAGTGAAAAGCTGTGGGTCAGGTCTGATAACAATCGCAGGTGCCCCTGATTTCAATTGATCTGTATGCCCTGTATTGGTTTTGTTTTACTTTAAATAAGTAATCTTTATTCCTAACCCCAAAGTTATCTACACCTTACAGTTTAATAATTTGAAGCCCAAAAAAGCAGAGAGGGGGATTTCATACTGGAGCTAAACAGTTTGTGGAGGAAAATAAAAAATCTAAATAGAGCAAAATGAAAATTGTTTTTCAACAAGTGGTCTCTAAACATCCATATCCAATCCATCCAGTTTTAACCTAGAGGTAATAATTTTGCAAAGAGTAACTTTCAGAACTTTAAAATATTTTCCCTCTAGTAAGAGCCAAGGAGGAAAACATCATAATCCACGTTGAAATAAAAAATCTTTTGTTAAGTAAGGGGTGCCTGGGTGGCTCAGTTAAGCGTCCAGCTCTTGAATTCAGCTTGGGTCATGATCTCAGGGCTGTGAGCCTTACATCTGGCTCCATGCTGGGAGTGGAGCTTGCTTAAGATTCTCTCTCTAGGGACGCCTGGGTGGCTCAGTTGGTTAAGCGGCTGCCTTCGGCTCAGGTCATGATCCCAGCGTCCTGGGATCAGTCCCACACGGGTTCCGTGCTCGGCGGGGAGCCTGCTTCCCTCTCTGTCTCTGCCTGCCACTCTGTCTGCCTGTGCTTGCTCTTTCTCTCTCTCTGACAAATAAATAAATAAAAATTTTTTAAAAAAAAAGATTCTCTCTCTACCTCTGGCTCTCCTCCCTCTCTCTCTCCCCACACCCCCACCCTAACATATAATATAATAATATTATATTATATTATATTATATATTATATATTTATATATTTATATTATATATTTATATTATATTATATTATATATAATTATATAATATATAGTTAAGAACTATAGTTAAGAACCAGGCAGCCACTGACAAGAAACCATTAAGACCAATGAACACCCTACTTCCCCAGCACCAGCCCTGGCTTCTTCTAAGAATCAAAACAGATGGTACAAAGATGAAAAATACTCATGGGGCACATAAATGGCATGCGCCATTCTAAGCACTTGGCCAACTTCAAGTCATTTGATTTCCACAAAAACCTATGAGATAGATGTCATTATTATAAACACTTCACACACAAAGAACCTGAGACACAGAGCAGTTCAGTAACTTGCCCAAGATCAAACAGCAAACATGCAGAGCCAAGCTTTGGACTTAACAGTTCTAGTTCTGATATCTGTGCTGTAATGACCACTGCTGTGTTCCCTTACACCAAAGAAACAAAAAAAGAGAAAGAAAAAAAAGGGAAAGAGAAAGAAATTATTTCACCAAGCTCAAGAATAAATGCAAAAATTAGACTTTTTTCCGAAGTTGCTATCCACATTAACTGAATTCATGAACTGGGCAGGTGTGGAATCCATACCATCCCATTATCCTCATATAATTATTCAGTTGGAGAAGAGTAGTCTACCTGGCAACTAAGATTAAACATAATTATTCTTGGGCTTAGGAAAATTTGCTGCAATCAAAAGCAACCCAGGGGGGCGCCTGGGTGGCTCAGTGGGTTAAACCTCTGCCTTCGGCTTCGGTCATGATCTCAGGGTCCTGGGATTGAGCCCCGCATCGGGCTCTCTGCTTGGCGGGGAGCCTGCTTCCTCCTCTCTCTCTCTGCTTGCCTCTCTGCCCACTTGTGATCTCTCTCTGTCAAATAAATAAATAAAATCTTTAAAAAAAAAAAAAGCAACCCAGGGAAATTAAAAAAAAAAAAAAAAACAAAAAAAAGGAGGTTCAATCTTCAAGAAAAATTATACTAGACACAGGAATAAACTTGTTTTCCAAACTTATTAAAGCCCCAAAGTGGAGAAAAACAAGAGTAATCCTTTCTTCATAAATAGCATATATCCCAAGCTTCCTGATCTAAGAATGTGTTAAGATATTAAAGAAACCATTAATGCCTAGAGGAAGGAAGAAGTCATTTATTTTTCCAATGCAGGGAACGGTACTGAATTAAGTACACTGCTTCTGTATTCTTTATAGCCCCTAGCACAGTGCTAGGTACATGGGGATAGTCAACACATATTCATCAGGTAATGAAAATTCCTCTTCATAAAATTCAGCCTCTTGGTATCATTATATAGTTAAAATCATTACATAGATAAAACCATCAAGGCAAACAGTAACACTTTATTAAGACTTTGTTTGCTATCTTAAATTCACAGAAAGGAGAATGAAATCTGGAATAATTTGAAGTTACTTTGAAAAAGGAATGCCCCAAAAGTTTAAAAAGAAAAAGAAAAATATTGGGTCATAGTGAAAGGTTTGATTCTTTTACCCTTTTCTAGCTAAGTTTCTTTTTTCTCTCATAAATTCTTTTCTCTAAAGGGAAAGGCAAGTCGTAGTCAATGAAACATTGTCCAAAGTTAACAGAGGAAGGTAATTTCTATGGCAAATCCTATTTTCCCATTAGATCCTCTTAACATGTGCCCTTCCAGACGCTTGGTCTACCTGAGGAGCGCTGCGCCTTTTTAAGATGTGTCACGTTCAAGTACTTGACATTTTAATAGTCCTACCTTCACTGAGCTCAAAGAAGCAAATGCAAGAGGCAATTCCTTAATTCATCCACAATTCTTACTTCACTTTTTCTGTACTTGATTTTTATTGCCTTGACATACTTTTGATGTTTATAAGTTGGGTGAAGATTCCCTACAATTCTCACACCTTATCCACACCCACAAGGCCTGTTCCCTTCAAAGACTGAGAGTCACTTGCTTGTTTCCCACACTTCACACTGTAGTCATGACAGCCAAGTGTAACGAATGGTACGGAAGACCCTGTTCTGTGTATTGTCAACTGGACTGGCGGACGGAGAGACCAACTGACTGAATCCAAGCAAGACATACGCAGCAAACCAACCTTCTGCTCTCTTTCTGCCTGGTTTTCCTAACAGATTGTCACATAAGAGGCCAGAATTCTTTTTTTCTTTAAGCCAGTTTACAAACCACTGAGTTGACTGTTTTTCCCCAAATTATTGTTTCAGAGCCCTCACGTCTGATTAGAGCAAACCAACATTAAGAACACATTTCAAGAATTCAAGGACTTTGAAGCAAAACTCACGAAGCCACTTGATGAGTGATCTGGTACACACATCATTTAAGTGCAGCTAAAAAAAAAAAAAAAAAGAACCAAAAGCATATGATGTCAGATTCACTAAAGTCACAGAAAAAAATGCATACCTACTATGTGCAAAAACATGGTTCTAGGGCCTGTGGAAGAAACAAAGAAAGTTAAGATATGGTCCTTTTTTTAAATAGAGCATACAAATTTATTGGGGACAGAAGTTATTATACAAGTTAGCCATGTATTTTAAGTGTTTTCCATAGATTTCTTCACTATCACCCCAACTCTGTGAACTAGTATTAATAGCTCCATTTCACAGGGGCGCCTGGGTGGCTCAGTGGTTTAAGCCTCTGCCTTCGGCTCAGGTCATGATCTCAAGGTCCTGGGATCGAGTCCCGCATCGGGTTCTTTGCTTGGCGGGGAGCCTGCTTCCCTCTCACTCTCTCTGCCTGCCTCTCTGCCTACTTGTGATCTCTGTCTGTCAAATAAATAAATAAAATCTTATTTAAAAAAAAAATAGCCCCATTTCACAGATGAGGAGCCTAAGGCTTGACCAAAATCTCACAACTAACTAGTAAGCAGAGGAACAGGGATTCAGACCTAGGTAGTCAGGCTCTGAAGCCACACCATAAGATTATAGATGATTTGGTTCCAAATAAGCATCACAGACAGAAAGAACCAACTGGTCTCAAGGAGAAAAAAAACTAACATCACAAGCTGGAGTAATTAGAGATGGAGAGTAAGACTGCACTGGGCCACTGTGGATGAGCAGGATAAGCAAAGAGGAGGGACCAGCGCTTTTTGTGTAGGGTCCAAACAATTTCAGAAAAGCCCAGGACAGGTGAGGGCCTAAGGAGCAGTCCTCTGCAGGACAAGTGCAAGGAACCTTTTGTGAGCAGAGGACATGGTTGGAGAGATGGAGAATAAAGTACCATAGATGTGAAGCAAAAGAGTGGGCTGACTGTAAGAAAGCTTAGAGCTCACCTGTGTCAGTAAAATCAAAGGTGGCTCTGGGTAGATGTAAGCCTGGATGAGGATCCAGACTTTGGTCATGAAAACAGCTTGGGGCTCCAGTTCATTCCCCAGAAACTGAGCCACAGTATGAATGAGCTCGGTGAGTTAAGCTGGTCAGTGGTTCACCAAGAGGTTGCTACCAGATGGGGCACCTGGGTGGCTCAGTTGGTTAAGCTTCTGACTCTTGATTCTGGCTCAGGTTATGATCTCAGGGTTACGATTTCAGGGTCATCAGATCAAGCCCCACTGTCAAGTCTGGTGACCAGCTCCCTGATAATAAGCAGGGAGTCTGCTTCAGATTCTCTCCCTCTCTTTCTGCCCCTCCCCCTGCTCACATGCATGCACACGCTCTCGCTCTCAAATAAAGAAGTTAAGTCTTAGAAAAAAAAAAAAGAAGCTGCTAGCAATGACGGGTCTCATCTTGCATGCAGCCCCTCCAGTGGTCCCAGGCCTGGTCCACTTGCATGACAAATGACCAGCAGGTTCTACAGGTACACCCAAGGTTAGGTGCCTAGCATCCTTTCCCCACCAAGCTGAGTATTTCTGAGCAGCCAGCCTAAAGAAATCAATCAGCCTTCAAGACAGCTGATCTTAAAGACTACTGCGTAATTTTTAAAAAGTTCCTTTTTGGGGCGCCTGGGTGGCTCAGTGGGTTAAAAGCCTCTGCCTTCAGCTCGGGTCATGATCCCAGGGTCCTGAGATGGAGCCCTGCATTGGGCTCTCTGCTCAGCGGGGAGCCTGCTTCCCCCTTTCTCTCTCTGCCTGCCTCTCTCCTACTTGTGATCTCTGTCAAATAAATAAATAACATCTTTAAAAAAAAAAAAAAGTTCCTTTTCAATGACCAAAAGTCAGCAGAATAATGTGATGTGCCATCATAGTAGCCTCTCAAACTGAGAAGTGGGAAATTGTTTCCACCTGTTCTAACGATTCCCCATTTTCCCGTAAACACGAGCTACCTGCCTTCTTCCCCTTTCCCCGGTCTCTCACATTCCACTTCGTTTTAACTGAGCCCCTCCTGTCCTGACAACCAGACTCTGGATCAGCACTGCAGGGCCTTACAAATAAAACCAGACTTCTGGGGGGTTCTGGAGAGGACACAGCTGGCATTTAGAGTAGGACAACCACTTAACTGCCCTGGGCAAAGGAGGATGTATATCATCTCTGGCCCCCATATGTAGAATGCCAGTAATCCTTGCCTGGGGACACTGTGACAGCAGAGAACAGCCACACATGTGTCCAAACATCCCTTGAGGATAGTGGTACCACCCCCAGTTGAGAACAACTTACAATCTGTAAGCAGCTCGGAGATTCAGAGCTCAAAACATCTTAACCCACATGAAAGAGATCTTCTAAGAAAACCCCTATAATAAATTCTTCCCTTCTAAAGATAATAAAATTTCTTAAACAGCAATCCCACTCCCTCCCACTCCCTCCCACTCTGCAATAAGGGAGCCTGGGATTGGGCAATATCATGCCGCAGGTCCTAGTACCAGCAACTTGAAACAAACTCCCCTGGGAGTGTGATAAAGAATCTCAGTTCCAGGGAGGCCTGCTTCCCCCTGGAATGCTCCACAGTGCGTCTGCAGGCTTACCCTTCGGGAGGCGGGGGAGTCCCACAGGAAAAAAAAAAAAAAAGCCGAAAATCTGAAAGCCTGAAGCAGTTCCTTAACATAAAAGGATCATGGTCATTCATGAAAAACAAAGTCACAGACCCACCTACTTTATGGGGCAAACTCTTCCCACTGGTACAATGATCATAACAAGAAATAATTTCTTCCAATGTCCTCTCCCAATCCCTGCCATACACACTTAAAATTGTTAAATACAATATAAATTGGAAAGTCCATGAATGCCTAAAACATTCAAAAGAATCACCAAATTTTTATCAAGAACACTCAGCCATGAAAACTTGTCAGCCAGTACCAAAATCCAGATGCTGTGTTTGTGTTAGTCTTTTCTGTACTTCCCCAAATAATTCATGTAGTGCTTTCTCTATCAGCTAAGTCACTGAGGTTGCTGTGGAGGGACGACTCCTCCGCGTGGAGGAAAACTAAGCCCAAGACCTTCATCCCCACTCCCTCCCAAGGGCCTGACTGGTTATCTAACTCTCTACTGGCCAAAGAGCAACACTTACAGGACGCTATCAAGAACACTATCCAAACAGAAGAAAATTTAAAAGTCACCTGCTCTCGGGTAAATAAGAAACTAATGAATCAAACTACACATAAAAAAAGAGTAAAACACCCTTCAGCACTTAATAATTTAACAGGCCTTGTACAAAAACTATAAATCACCCTGATTTAAGCACTGATTTCCAACCCCAACTGCCCAAAGTACTCTTATATGGCTTCATGACTAGCAAATGTAAACTACTGGAAATTGGCTGGATGGAATCAAACACTAAGAAAGAAAACAATCCCTTGTGAGAAGTTAAGGGACTATGCACATCTGCAGGCAGGCAGCTTTCCCACTTAAGGCTTACAAACGGTGCAACAGACCTGCTCTCAACCCAAACGCGTGTATACAGACAGCATCATACCAGGAAGCCTGGGTTTTTCTGATTCATTAGGCCCAAGTGTTGAACCATAAATGAGATTGATAGAGATGTGTTAAGCTGCAAACATCAACGCTAATTTGATCATTTTAACAGGCAGATGACATCACCAGGTTATCAAATGAACAATGGCATTTGATACTGGAAATTGTGACAATAGCAGTAGAAGGAGAAATTGATTCTCAACTGGTGGATTTGGTGATTCTCTAAGTCACAGACTGAATCAGTTTTAACAGCTACATGGGTCTTGACTGAATCATACCAACACCTTGCTCTACTCCTCCCTTATTCCATGTTACTTAGGAACATCAACGAGAGGTGTTAAGATTAACAATCAGTGTCCAGGGTGCCTGGGTGGCTCAGTGGGTTAAAGCCTCTGCCTTCGGCTCACGTAATGATCTCAGGGTCTCAGGATTGAGACCCGCATACAGCTCTCTGATCAGCAGGGCGCCTGCTTCCCCCCCACTCTCTGCTTGCCTCTCTGCCTACTTGGGATCTCTGTCTGTCAAATAAATAAATAAAATCTTTAAAAAAAAAAAAAAATCAGTGTCCAGACACTGAACTTAATGAGACCTAGCATCTTGCACCCTAATCTCAATTTGATATAAAATGGTAACTCATTCTTATTTAGTTATGGCCCAAACCCAGACTGGACTAGTACATGATTGCTAATTGGATTTATAGGTCACAAATTTCATGCTAGGACCTAAATTACCACTCATTCTAAATGTGTAAATTTTCAGAAAGCAGAGATCAGTTTATATAAAGGTTACTCTGAAGCAACCAATGTTTCCAGGTCAGTAAGCAAGTATGTTGACAACTATGATCTGGAATGCTGATGCTTACTATAAGGCTCATTATGTTGTTACTTACACAAACACTGATTTTCGTCATAGTTCATGTGTTAGGAGACCAGCTGAGGTACACACAGGGATGACTTAGCTATGGGCATGTATGATCTCTGACAAAAAGAATTTTCTTAAACTCTTAAATAGTGAAAAGCAAGAATGTAAAAATAATTCTACCAATTAGATTAAAAGCCTGTTCTTGGGCAAGAAGTGCTGTTAATTAATCATCTGCTAAACTGAAGTTAACATTTTTAATAAAAACTTATCATTTTAATTGGTTTTACACAATATTTTTGTACTTTTTCCCTCTCTAATGACAAGTTATAGCTCAGAAAGAAGTTTATAAGCAAAAGTTCAAAATTCTCCCACCATGACCTGATATATGAAAATTAAACAACAGAATTAGATGAGAATAAATGACCGAAAGAAGAGTGATGGAAAGGGGGCAGGATTCGATGAAGATTCTACCATCAAGGCACCTGGGTGGCTCAGTGGGTTGAGCCTCTGCCTTCGGCTCAGGTCATGATCTCAGGGTCCTGGGATGGAGCCCCACATCGGGCTCTCTGCTCAGCAGGGAGCCTGCTTCCTCCTCTCTCTCTGCCTGCCTCTCTGCCTACTTGCGATCTCTCTGTCAAATAAATAAATAAATCTTTAAAAAAAAAAAAAAAAAGATTCTACCATCAACAGAGCCCTTATTCTAAACTGTGAGTTTCTAGTGGAAGGAATAAATACCTCAGTAATCCTAATGCACAGTTGAGTACCTGCTAGTACCCAGATGCTGCTCAATAAATAAACAGTATGTGAGGCATTAGAATACATGGGTAAATCCAAGATGATTTCCAAAAAATGATAAAGGCTTGAAATCTTGATGATTTGTGGACTTTGATAATGGGTCCTGCTGTTTAGAGTCACTGTTTCTTCTGATCTAATTAACAATTCAACAATCATCTCCCATACTGACCTGACATGAGAGACCAGAAAGATTCAAAGTCAACCCCAAATCCTTGGGAGCCTATGTATATGTTTGGGTCATTCTCTGTTTAGTCAGTAAAGAATGGGACCCCACATTATATAAAACATTACATTTACATCCAGCACTACTCTGAAGTGGAAAAAGTACTCCACACCACTCCCCTCAAAAAGGGCTAATAAGAACATCTGATTCCACAGATCAAAATTTGTAATTTTTATTATAAGATCTGCTAATACAACAGAACCATGATTTTGGTCTCCCTACACAGAGTCAAAGGTAGAGATGACTTTGTTAACTTGGGAATCTATAAAATAGGATCTATTACATTTGCAAAGACTTTCATGTTGTTGCTGTTGTTGTTTAAGATCTTATTTATTTATTTGACAGAGAGAGATCACAAGTAGGCATGGGGGGGGGGGCAGGCTCCCTGCCAAGCAGAGAGCCCCACACAGGGCTTGATCCCAGGACCCTCGGATCCCAGGACCCAGGACCCAGGACCCTGAGATCATGACCTGAGCCGAAGGCAGATACTTAACCCACTGAGCCACCCAGGTGCCCCAAGACTTTCATGTTTGAATGAACTAAATATCCTGTCTCCTCTGCTATTCTGATCTTAAAGACTGAGCAAAAAGAACTTTAGGACATGCCTTACCAGCAGGTTATCTGTTATGCTAGCAGTCCCCTGGCCCTAGTTTGTCATGCCTGGGCTCAAGGAGCATTGACAGATGTCCAAATCACTTCCAGGCTCTATAAATGTCATCACTTTGTGTTATTATGTGATTATGATGACTTGAAACAACTCAGTAGCTTATTGACACAGAATCAGATTACACTGTCTCCAACTGATACTTATGTGTAATAAAATGGTGTCTGGGTTTCTGACTACATATGGTCAATTTATAATGTTCTAATATTAAGAGCAGCTTAAATAAAATTTAAGTCCATCTGTGATGTTTGTCAGAAGCAGGAAAAACAATGTGGAGCTATTTCCTAAGATTTTACCTAATCTGTACGATAAATATTGTTAAGTAATGACAGTAAAAAAAGCCTACTGTCATTATAAATTTTTAACTATGCATTAAAATAAAATCTTAGAATTTTAATGCTGGAAAAAAGTAATGGTTCCAATAATAAACTACACTAGAAAGTACATACAATAAAACGTTTACTGACACACAAGTAATTAAAACCATCACTTATTGGAATTTTGTCTATGTTACACTTTTTTAAAAGGCAATCACAAAAAATAAGCTCGTATTAGGGATTTGGTTAAAAAAATAATAATAGTAATAACAGTTTTTAGTTGGCTGTCTCAATTCTAGAAACTGGGTATCTATAGTTACAGTCCTGAGGCAATGAATGAATGAGCTGATATTCAGAATGAGTCCTAAGATACTATGATAATTAAAAAATATTTCAATTAAATTTAGTAAGAAATTCAGATTTTACCAAAAAGAGCTAAAATAAGATATTAATAAAGAAAATATTAGATTAAGAGCCAACAGACACACATGGGTGTCAACCCTTGCAATAGTACTGACTGTCTCACATCACTCTAAGTTCTGTGAGTAGGACTATTTGTCTTATTGACTATTGACTCTTCACTCAATAAATATTTGTTGCCTAACTGGCTTAGCTTGGTGGACTTGGATTTAAACTCTCTTGATTGATACACAGTTCCCTTACCTGCAAAATTTCTTACCTGCAAATCAAGTTCTAGTGAGGACTACAGAGGTCCCTGTAAACCACCAGCACAACGCTAGAGGTACAGCAGTCCTTCCATGAGGGCTGGTTCCCCCTTAGGTACTCCAACCCATCATCCAACTTGGAACATTCTAAAAGTCTAAGCAATAAAATACTCAGATAAGAGCTGTTTGTTCTGACTGAGAGAAACATTCCAAACCCTGACCCACCTTGCATATAGGAAGCTCAGCACTGAGAGCAAGGTTGGATGGTGGTTGCCTGGCTTCCTGCCCAAGAACAAATACCCATTGGCCCACTCTGGAGTCGTCAAGGGCAGGACTGAAAATCAAGATTTATTCTAGGAAACAAAGGTAGAGGTAGACCCAAAACCAAGCCTGCCACTTGTTCTCTTTATGTATCTTTCTGTTTTCCAACAAGTGAACATTTTTTTATTATCTCTTCTATTATAAAATCACTGTTTCAGGTGAGCCTCTGGAATTTGTATGTGGAATACTATTAAGGGTATAATTTCAACACACACACACACACACACACACACACACACACACACATAAACACACTAGATGATAAATATAAAGGCTTCCCCAGAGTGGACCTTGAATCATTGTACTACACATTGAACTATCTTTTTAGAGTCATACAACTTTTCTACTGACCTCAGTTTATGCATCTATATATGGACATAAAGAAATGGAAGATGTAAACAAATTCAGGATTTTAACCAACTGAAACTAAAAAGCTTTCCATTAAAAAGGTTCAGAAATTTTCTACATCCTAAATTTGAAAGAAAGATCTTTCAAATTTTTCCTTAAAGTATTAAAATACTCATTATCCTATTCTCTAAACTTTCTCCTGTATAATAGAGAAATGCTACAAAATGCAAACATACTTTAACTAAAATAATTTGTGCCTTTACATTGCATTCACAGGAAAACTTAAGATGATAAAGTTGTTACCTTCCAGTTGAATGGGAAAGGCTTTATGTAAACCTAGGTATCTGACCCTTCCAAAAAAAAAGAATAAAATATCATGGTTTCATGACCCCAGCCTTAGGCTTCCCTGAGACCTTATCACCTTCCTCAGTATCCTCCACCTCACAGAATCTGTGTGCTCTTAAGGAGCCAACTTAACAACTGTCCGGACACCACACTAAAGACAACAAGCCCACAATAATTCGGCTCTCTTCAAGCAAACCAAAACAACCATCCCATCTCCTGCCAGAAACGAAGCCAAGCTAGTTCTTCCCTGCGCAGGGTTCTGTTCACTGTTTACTAAGAGCACTCAACACTTCACTAAACTCAGTGGGTAAAGTTACAAAGGGGGAAAAGCAACTTAAACTTGAAAGGCTCTTCTGATAGTCCAGGAATGAGGCAATTAGGGCCTTATCTAATTCAATGGTCCTACCTCTGCTTCATTTCCCGCACTCTTGTTCTAGAAATCCTTTCCTTCTCTGTCCCTTGGGTTCCCGTAACATGGCTAGAGCATTCATGGTTCTCGACCCTGACCCCAAAATCTGCTCCCAGTGACTTATTAACAGCAAAGTTTAAGTGATTTTTAAAGCCCTTCCGTGGGTACTTGCACTCTCAGCAGAAAGTAGGAAGCCCTCAAATGAATGAATTTTCTTTTTTTTTTTAATTTTTATTTATTTATTTGACAGAGATCACAAGTAGGCAGAGAGGCAGGCAGAGAGAGAGGAGGAAGCAGGCTCCCTGCTGAGCAGAGAGCCTGATGCGGGGCTCGATCCCACGACCCTGAGATCATGACCTGAGCCAAAGGCAGAGGTTTAACCCACTGAGCCACCCAGGCGCCCCGGAATGAATTTTCTAATTGTGGCATTTTAAGTATTCTCTAATGCACAAATACCTTCCTCCCCAGCTTGGTGGGGCAGATTTTTGGAGGATAAAGTATCTTATCAGGGCTCCTAACATCGTACCACATGGTACGTGTCTGCCGCCATCTTTGCTGGTGCCAAAAATCTCAGCAGTGAGACAGCATTTCTCCATAAATGCACAGGCCAGTTAAAATACAGTCACAGGGCTTCCCAGGAGAATTTGGTGACATCTCTGCATCAGTACATGTGTCTTAGATTACTCTGGGCTAAAGAAAAAGGTCCTAAAGAAATATTACAAAAGCAATGACTCCAAAGGCCTAGAAGAGACTCAAGATAACAAATGAGCATGATTTATTGAAATACTGCGGTTTGGATTCTTTTGTAAACTGAAACCCCTTACTCTACTATTTGTAACTCAAAGAACTCCTACTAGAAATTGCAAGATTTACCAATTCCACCAATGGGGAATATATGTGCACATGTCCATGTTCACACAATATACATACGTACAACACAGGGAGGCCCAGTGTTAAAAAGCTGGCTGACGAGGGAATCAAATCTAAGTATATTTCCTTTCTTCCATTCAGCCAGTTTGTCTAAAAGGCAACATCTATTCCATAGAGAGTTAAGAGACAAAGCCTGAATAACCATACAGCAGTGTGCTTGATAATAGTACTGTAAAAAAGGAGGGAGGAAGGGAAGATTATTCAGAAGCCAAGAAACATTCCAGAGGTTAAGTCCCTGGTTTTGTACAGCCTGAGTACGTTCTCTTTACCAACATTGTGGCAGGCATGTTATTAAATATCTATGCCTCAGTTTCCTCATCTAAAAATGGGATAATAAGGGGCGCCTGGGTGGCTCAGTGGATTAAGCCGCTGCCTCCGTTCAGGTCATGATCTCAGGGTCCTGGGATCCAGCCCCGCATCTGGCTCTCTGCTCCGTGGGGAGCCTGCTTCCTCCTCTCTCTGCCCGCCTCTCTGCCTACTTGTGATCTCTCTCTCTGTCAAATAAATAAATAAAATCTTTTTTTAAAAAAAGGGGGGGATAATAAGAGCTCTTAAGTTTAATATGAAGATAGAAAAAGGAGTATGATTAGCGTGGCACATTACTAAATGTTCAACAAATGTTCGTGATTGTTGTAGTTTTAGGCAAGTGTTTTCTGATCCTTTAAACTCTGTATTGTCTCCCTTGGAATTTTATAGTTTCTGTTTCATACACATTTGGCTTATACTCTAGCATATCCATACTCGTAGCTGCAAACCATTTGAGAATTTTTAAAACTAACCTGATTATAATAGCTAAATTTTTAAAAAGCTGATTTAATACAAAAGTTTAAATAAATTATCAATTTTATTTTAAATTATACTCTCTTCTGGGGTGCCTGGGTGGCTTAGCCAGTTAAGCATCTGACTTTTTTTTTTTTAAGATTTATTTATTTGACAGATAGAGATCACAAGTAGGTAGAGAGGCAGGCAGAGAGAGAGAGAGGAGGAAGCAGGCTCCCAGCCAAGCAGAGAGCCCGATGCGGGGCTCGATCCCAGGACCCTGGGATCATGACCTGAGCCGAAGGCAGAGGCTTTAACCCGCTGATCCACCCAGGCGCCCCTAAGCATCTGACTCTTGATTTCAGCTCAGGTCATATCTCAGGATCCTGCGATCAAGCTTGCTTCAGGCTTCCAGCTGGGCATGGAGCCTGCTTAAGATCCTCTCTCTCCCTCTCCCTCCACCCTCCCCCACACCTGTACTCTCACACACTCTCTCTCTCAAAAAAGAAATTATGAGACGCTTGGGTGGCGGTTAAGCATATGCCTTCAGCTCAGGTTATGATCCCAGGGTTCTGGGATCGAGTCCTGCATAGGGCTCCTTGCTCAGCAAGAGGACTGCCACTCCCTCTGCTTGTGCTCTGTCTCTCTCTCTCAAATAAATAAAATCTTAAAAAAAAAAAAATTATACTCTGTCCTTAACTAATTCTTATACCAGAAGAAAAATGTATTCAAAATGAACCTGAACTAGAGAAATAGAACTTAAATCACAAAGATAGGCAAGTTTTCAGGCACACATCTATTCTATGCACGTTGAAAAATACATTACTACTTAGTGAAATAAATTAACGCTCTGCAAGCTTATTTCTCTGGTTGATAATAACTGTTTTTAAGACATTTAAACAATACATTTTAGGGGTACTTAAAATGTTTAGTAATAATTAAAAAAAAAAGAAGTCCTGTTTAACTCAATACCACATACCTATACACAGATATCTCAGTCCGAAGAAGTTGACAATGACAATATTTCTTGAATGATGGAGTTAGACAGTATGGAACTACTAAACCCTCATTTTTAAGTGTCTACAATCTAAAAATTCTCACTTTGCCTACAGTGTGGAAATCATTTCTGACTCAATGACATTTTGAAAAAAGCCAAGCATGAAGGAAACAGAGGCCACATCTGACAAGAGGAAAAATCCTTAGCTTTTCATCATATATACTGCTGGCTGTATCAGCACTACAACCATTAAGAAAGGGGGATTCTGGTGTAAAGAAACCAGAGAACAAGAGTATTTCTGGCCACAAAATCAGAGACTCACAGATGCATATACACAGTAATAGATCTCTACTGTGTAAGGTTGAAGGTTAAAAAAGACCTTCAAGTTGAATTCCAACATTCTGCTGGTGCATGCTATGTGCCTCCAATTTTCCCTCTTATCCCCTAGAATGATTTAAAGTAGGCTTATCCACATGATGGTTTGGAGAGAGCTAACCATTTTTCCCTTGATTCTGCTCCTCTCCCAAAGAAACAGCCCCAGTTTTTCCATCATTCCTATGACATAGTTTCGAGTTCTCTTATCATCCTCATTTCTCTCCTCCAAATTCAGTTCAAAGAGTCTATGTCCCTCCCAAAATGCGATCCGCAAAGCTGAACAGATGCTCAGTGTCACCTGAACCAAAGTAGCCTACCCCAGGATTTGCTCCCCTTCCTCTTCAGAAACAGAATCTCCATTTGATTCAGGTGAACAAGGTTTTTTAGCTGAAAGGCTACATTGCCCAGACCTCAGCAAAGTGCGGTCACTTTTAACTGCGGTCGTGATCAAGACTAAAAGTCTTATCAGTGAGATGAAATGCAAGCAGCAGGATTGTACGGGACTTCTAGGAAGTCTCCTTTAAACACAGAAAGCACACCCTTTCTTCTGCTCCTCCATTTCCACTAGCATGGAGCTAGGATGGCTGTGGCTACAGCAGCTGTTTTGGACAATGAGGTGACCTTAAGGGATGGATGCAACCACCACAGGATGGTGGAGCAGGAAGACCACAGGAGTACCAAACCAGCCTTTTGCTGCTAGTTAGGTATGAGAGGAACAAACGTTTGTCTTGTTCAAGCCAAACAAAATCTCTCTACAACAACAGTCCTATCACCTTCTATAGGTGACGGAGTCGCTTTACTCCGATCATGTGGCTCTTTTGACTTTCAACTAAAACAAAGCCTTCTCGAGTTCCTGCTTCCATATGGCTTTGTGCCAGACACAGGATACCAGAGGAGGCAGGCATAACTCTGCATTAGTGGTCCTGTTCTAGAAGAAGCAATAAAATACACACATAAATAATTGTACAAGAGAGGTTTAGATAACATTCAGATGAGATGGAGAAAGGCCCTGTGGAGGAAGGAGCATAGAAGCCATGACACGCGGGTCCGAGGGGAGGGCACGCCTGGCAGATGAAACAAGCTGGAACGGCCAGAGACTGGAACGTGGAAGGCATGTCCAAGAGAGAGACACATCCTTCATCCTGTATCACTGACATATGCCTTCAAATTACAAAGATCTTGAGTGCCTGAGGCAGATTCCCTTTTATGTGAAGTAAAGAAACAAATCTGCAAGATCATATTACCCTCTAAAGCCACTTAGTGCCTCCACGGAATCAATTCAATTCACAAGACATCTATAGAGCACCAACTGCTTGGCGATCAAGTAAGAGTTTCTCATGAAGAGTTTTCTCCTAACCCGTAAATGTGATCATACATTTTCCATTATTTTAAAAAAACACTCAAGAGGTGATACTTTGCCCATATTCTACTAAGTTAGATGAAATGTTTCCAAGAGCCATATTCTGAGATTTAATAAACTATAAGCACACAATACAAATGTATTTCTCCTTTTCCTCCTATAATTGATTGATTGATTGCATTAAGTTGAGTACGTAGTCAATAAAAGTTACAGAATTGAGAGAGTAAGGTATATGGAAATAACAGACTATTACAGTTAAGCATGTAAGATCCAGAACCTCAGTTTGCTCCTTTGTAAAATGGGGATAGAACTTCCCTGGACTAGAACACTAGGGCTATGCTGACTATATCACAGGCATATAGTAGGTTTCAGTAAATGTCAGCTCTTCGTAGTAGTATTATGCCTTCCTTCACTAGCTGTCAACCAAGATGGACCCTCAATAGAGACAATGACCCTCACAGAGACATTGGCATTCAAGGCTAGCCAGCTCCTCGTAGCATGGAACTGTCCTATATATAACATCTGGTTTAGCATTCCTGTCCTCTATCCTCTAAACGCTACTAGCAGTGACACTCGGGCATTATGACGAACACCCCCCCCCCAAAAAAGGCTACACATTTCCAGATGCTCCCTAAGGGAGCTGTACCAACCAGGAATCAATGAGCTAAACCTAAGACATAAAGAGCAGGCCCAGATGGCCAATAAGCTAGAACTGCTTAAGACACAGGGATTCAAGAGGTGCCTGGGTGGCCCAGTCGTTAAGCGTCTGCCTTCAGCTCAGGTCATGATCCCTCAAGGTCCTGGGATCGAGCCCATGTCGGGCTCCCTGCTCAGTGGGGAGCCTGGTTCTGCCCCCTCCACTCCCCCTTCTTGTACTCCCTTTCTCGCTCTCTCTCTCTGTCAAATAAATAATATCTAAAAAAAAAAGAAGACATGGGTAGTTATGAATGTACACAAAATGCATATACATTGAAAAGATATGTCTAATATTCCTATAGATAATGCATCTCAACTTATAAAGCAAATAACAGGAATTATCAAAAAGAGCCACCAATAAAAGCTTTCTCTATATTCCATGGTGGTTCTCTACCTTTCTCATCCCCTCCTGGTCCACAAGTTTAGTTCCACTCTCACCATCTGTCCTTTAACTTAGCTGGTTGATGTGCTTTCCCTCGTTGCAGCAAGCATCATCTTTACAGAACAGTCAGATCACTGCACTTCCCACCTTACATTTCTTCAAAGGCACCAAACTTTGTGACATAGAAAGTCCTCCACAGTCTCACCAGATTCCACCCTTCCATCTCCCACGGATGCACCCTCCTCAAGACTCAGTTCAAAAAGCAAGCTTTGTGATCTCCTCTTGGCCCCCTCAGGTCTACTTGCCTTCATCACTCCTTTCCTGTGCTCCCAAACCTCCATTATAGCACCTGTTGCTGTCATTGTGGCACAATGGTTTATTTAACATGTTTTCTCCACCTGTGTAAACTCTGCATGGGACCAGGTTTGCAGGAAGCAGATACAGAACACATGAAATGGAAATACTGCATCCTTTCAGAAGTTTGGAATTTTCCATAACATGACATTTTAGGTCAGTGCTTTGAAGACCTGAGAAGTGAAGAACAAAACGTTCTTGGGGTCGAAATACAGGTCTAAGGCCTGTCTTTTAACGCTTCCTTGTCTCATAGTTTCACCTACTTTAAAAAAAAAGGGGGGGGGCTGTATTTCTCCCCAGCAAGTTATTTGGATAAAGTATTTGACAAGTGGTTCCTTTATTTCAAAAGACCACAGCATGGTCACTGTTCTGCGGCACTGACCTAACCAAAAGCTGGTCAACTATGAATGATTTCACACCAGGTTCCCTGTGGGGCCAAATGTTTACTGAATGCTCACCAAGTGCCAAGACCTTACATGTTCACAATGTCTTTTAACTATTCTCAGGAGCCTGCAGGGTAGAAATCACTAACACCCACTGCGGAGTCCAAGGAAACTGAAGCTCACAGAGATCAAGTGGTCCAGAGGTACACATCTGGAAAAGTGACCAAGTTAATGCTCTGAACTCCAACCCCAGGCAGTGTCCCAGCACCAGAAAGGATTTGGCAGCAGGTTAACCATGTCCAGGGGAGGCCCTTGAGATTAAGAATCCTTGAGTAGGTGGACAAGGGGCAGTGGGGGCATGGCCAGAGAGCTGCCCAAAGTTTTACTTTGACTTTAAGTTTTTATCACTGACTTCAGTTCATCCCCCAATTTAGGCTACCTTCTGCACCTTCAAGGAAACTCTAAGAATTTTTCATCATAAAATGCAGGTTATTTTAAGATAGAATTTTTAAAAATATATACTAATTCCTCAGAAGTTATTCAACATGCCATATATTCCTTTCTGAAGCAATCCTAAGCAACACTAAATCATCTGTCCTTCCTATCATGCAAATTCCCAGACTGTTCAATGCCTTTCAGAAAATGTGATGGCATATTTAAAGTCATGGGGGGATCATTTTTTTTTTAAGATTTTATTTATTTGACAGAGGTCCCAAGTAGGCAGAGATGCAGGCAGAGAGAGAGGAGGAAGCAGGCTCCCTGCTGAGCAGAGAGCCCGATGCGGGGCTCGATCTCAGGACTCTGGGATCTGAAAGCAGAGGCTTTAACCCACTGAGCCACCCAGGCGCCCCGGGGGGATCATTTTTTAATGTGCCAGCTCATTTGTTTCACTGGAGACCCAGACCAACAAAATCATGTAAGCAGGGAAGAAAATTTTCAACTACAAAGAGTCTAAAAACAACATTTAGTTGTGTATTTCTATGATATTTTAAACTGCAATCAAGTTTTACAGACTAATACAATTGATAAATCCCAATGTTTTTATAAATTCCCTTTAAATATTAGAGCACCTAAGATAGCCATTAATGGTTACTTCTAGCTAAAAGCCAAACTTTTTCACCTTATTATACCTATCATTCAGTATTAAGTTAGAAAAAGAAAACATTAAAGAACTTTAAAGTAAGAGCTTATCCTAAAGTGAGTTTGATCATTTGCTGTTCGCATTCTCCCTTAATATTACTATATACACATTTACTTATTAAGTTTCATTTCCCTAAATGATTCTTTCAAAATCTGCTAAGATGAAGGAGCAAAGCTGCCATTCAGCCTAACTATTCTTTAAAGCCATGTATTAAGAGATACCCTGGTGTGTTCCTCTCAAACTATAGCTACCTTAAGAGTTCTCATTTGTAAAAGTAAGGCTGGCAGGGAGGGAAAGAGATGAGAAGGAGAAAACCTCTAATTTGTCATCAATAAAATAAATCAGGAAACAGCCTTTAATCTCAAGAGTACAATTTGCCATTTATTTACAAAATTGATGGAAATTGTTAACAAGGAGTTAATTGATCTGAGTCACCTGATTACCACAGTTAATTAACCACACTGACTTAATCTTCTTTGAAAACATCAACTAATCATTTCCCAGGTGTCAAGGGGTAAATCGTTAAATAAAAAATAAACCTCTGTACCCCTCTTCAAGGGAGAGTTCTTGAGCATGTTTTCTTTGCAGATTCCAATCTAGCAACAGCCACGTTTGGGTTTCTTTGTGTGTGTGCGTGTGTGTTTATATAGGTATACTAATAGAACTGCCATCTTTCCAGAGTTTTTTCCTTTTATAATAAAGAAAAAGCAGCCTTGCAACTTTACCATCCGTGACATCTGAATTATTTCAAAAATGAACTAAGAACAGTTTTTGAATAAAAATGAACAAAGCAACAGCAACTGAGACTTTCATATGAGAAGTGAGTTTTCAAAAAAACTAACTTCAAAACTTATTTGGAGGGTGTGACCACAAAGAAACTATGTGAGGGAAAGGGGGGGTGGGGGGAGCAGGGTTTTACTGAGCTGTTCTTTTTTTTTTTTTTTTTTAAGATTTTATTTACTTATTTGACAGAGGGAGAGAGAGCACAAGCAGGGGGAGCAGCTGGCAGAGGGAGAGAGAAAAGCTCCTGGCTGAGTAAGGAGCCCCATGCAGGACGAAAGCAGCTGCCTAACCAACTGAGCCACCCAGGCATCCCGTACTGAGCTGTTCTAATCTTGATTGTGGTGATGGTTACACAAATACGTCCATGTAGTAAAACTGACAGAACTGTATACTACACAAAATCCATTTTAGTCTACGTTAATTTTTTAAATAAAATAAAGCAAAGCACTTCATAATGCCAATATTGAAGCCCACGTCTGTGAAAACTGTGAAACCTTATTCCCTTTTTTACAGATAGAAAATTTAAGGCCAACCACTCACCCCACACACCTCAATAAAAAGGGGATGGGGAGGAATCTAAGAAAACCAACATTGTTAGAGAAGATCAGAAAGAATACATCCCATGAGTCTTGTGGCTATCCCGTTCTCAATTAGTAAATCCACTGCTTGTCTCAGAAAAACAAAAAATCTTTTAAAAGCCAATTGTCTTTGATCTGTCAATGCACCGACAGCGCAAGAGGGCTCTGGAGGGAACCAAAGTCCTAGGTCACAGTGACAAATCACGCTTGAACTTGGTCAAGTGAAAGAGCGCAAGGGACTTCATAAAACACCGTTCCCCTTCCCTCGCTTTTTGATTCCTTCCATCATGGCCAAGTATTTGAAAAATAAATCTGGATTACAGTAGGATTTTGTTGCACATATTCACAATCAGCAACAACTATTAAAGAGCTCTTTGATTTCCCTTACAGGAAAGTGAGTGCATTCAATACAAGATGCACCCTGCTTGGCTCAAGTCCCACGTTTTCTCTTGTCTGCACTGCTGGGTTTAATTATTTACAGCAAGAATCTTCTAACTTTCACTGTCTTCCAGTTAGTATGCTCAATTTTTAAACCGTGCATTTTGTTTTTCTCCAGAATCTCAGCCTCCAGTGATTACTTTGCAAATTCTTTCAACACCTCACTGCACCAAATATTAGGGAAGAGGTAAATTTTTATGGCAGAAGTGAACTGGAAAAAAAAATTCAGAGTTCTGGTACATAAAAATTAACCATTTGGCAATTTGACTTGACAAAAAAATCTGTATTTTACCTCACTCATTTGCAAATTATTTTTATGGATTCCATACTAAGAGCAAAACCAGAATTTCCTATCAGCAGTCATCACCTGGTCTACAAAAAGCAGAACTACCATGTGTGTTAAACCAAAAAGCCTCCTCTCCATCTTACCTGGCACTGATGGATCCCTAAGGAATGACTGACTGAGAGTCTTTTTTTTTTTTTAAGATTTTATTTATTTATTTGACAGAGAGAGAGAGATCACATGCAGGCAGAGAGGCAGGCAGAGAGAGGAAGGGAAGCAGGCTCCCTGCGGAGCAGAGAGCCCGATGCGGGGCTTGATTCCCAGGATCCTGAGATCATGACCTGAGCTGAAGGCAGTGGCTTAACCCACTGAGCCACCCAGGCGCCCCTGACTGAGAGAGTCTTACAGCTCTGTTGCTTTTAGGGTCAACCTCTCCTTTCTTCCTAACAATCCTATTTCAACTACAGCTACCTCGAGGAAGGAGAAACATACTAGAAGTTAAGAAGTTCTATCATTGAAATCCATTTTACAGACTGACAGCAGAAATTCCCCATACAGTCATCCTAAGAAAACGCACAAGCAATAAAATATTTTTTTTCTCTAGCAAAGGTGATTTAGGTGACCCAATTATGAGATGAAGTTGACTCCCTTTCAAGACTTTATCTCTCACCTTCTGACATCATCTTCCCTTCTTTCTCCCACATCATAATGTACGAGCTTTGGGTCTCATTCTCACTGAACCTCGCTCTAGAAAACTTTGACAGTGCATTGCTATCTCAACTAAGTCTTTACCTATAGGGATAAACATTTCTGCATTTTAAAGAAGGGCTTCAGGGGGCACCTGGGTTGCTCATTAGGTTCAGCCTCTACCTTCAGCTCGGGTCCTGATCTCAGGGTCCTTGGATCAAGCCCCACATCGGGCTCTCTGCTCATCGGGGAGCCTGCTTCCCCCCCCCCCACCTGCCTCTCTGCCTACTTGTGATCTCTCTGTGTCAAATAAATAAGATCTAAAAAAGAAAAAAATTAAAAAATAAAAATAAAGAAGAGTTTCAGGGGGAAACAATGTCTTATTCCAAAGGACTGGTTATAATGGTGACTGAGTAGATGTCTTTGGCCAGGGTGAGAGATGCTTGGGGACCAAGAGACCTTTCAGCACCTTCAGTCACAGGCAAATGCTTTCCACATCTCTACAGGAGCAGCCTCCTCAGACACAAAGAGACTCCATTCTCACTTGGTTGTTCATTACTTTCTTCTAGGATTTGTAAAGAGAACTTAGTAAGAATTTTTTCCATCAATATTAAAAAACAATAACCTTTAACTCTGTACTTCACTGCCATCCCTAAAAGGAAGTTGGTACAGAGTTCTCTAGCTGGGTGTCATCTTTTGAGTTAAAAGACAAGTAATTACAGAGAAGAGAATATTACTAGATAAGAAATGGTAGCAGAGGAGGAAGCCAGCAGGCAAGAATCAATGGGTACCTAAAGAGTATAGAGGAAAAAAGTAGGTTAAACTAGAAACGTACTCTTCCAAACAATAAGCTCTTTTGGACGGGCCTATGTCACAAGAATCTCTCTATTTTTTATTTTATTTATTTTTTTTTTTTTTTGAGAAAGCAAGCAAGCAGGAGGCAGGGGCAGAGGGAGAGAGAAAGAGAGAATCTTAAGCAAGCTCCATGTCCAGCACTGAGCCCCTCGTGGGGCTCAATCTCACAACCCTGAGATGGTGACCTGAGCCAAAATCAGATGCTTGACTGAGCCACCCAGGCTCTCCTCTCTATCCTGCGATATAACTAGTTACATCATGCCTGGAGCGTAACACTTGATCAACTGTATTGAATAAATGACTGCCAAAGTAGCACAGAAATGTCCACATTTGGGTTGCAAAGGCAGCAGCATCTGAAATGACATCATCCTAATATAATATGAACCATTAAAAGAGGCTTTGTTTGCTTGTGTACAGAGGCACTATCTTCTACTTGCTCCAACTTATCCACAGTTACAATATCTAAGAATAAGGGCTTTGGGTTCAAAAGTTGGTTCCACCACTTAGTAATTGGAGGCATTAAGTAAATTATCACACCTGTCTTTGCCTTGACCCTTTATCCATAAATTCAGACTATTAACGGCAAAGTAGGTAAATTAATACCTATAAAACCCTTAGGACAGCATCAGACATGTAAGCATTCCAAAATATTTATCCATAATTGTTTAGCTCATTCCTGCAACTTCACTACCCATTCAGGGATGTAACTGAACCATGCCTCTACCTCTAATTTACTTGGTCATGGTTGCATATGGAGTTCTCGAAGAATGGGATCTGGAATGAGAAAACTTGTGCCCACAGGACAAGCAGCCATGGGCATTTTTCAGCAGTCTGGGCCTTCTTTGGTTGAGCCCATTTTTCCTTCATTCATCAGGAACAAGACCCATGAATGTCCTGGCTTGACGTGCAATGTTCTTTCCACAGTAGTCCATGCTGCCTCCCTGAGTTGGGAAATCACTCCCCTCTTCAAAGAGGCCCTTTTGTCTGATCAAGGCTGTTTTCACTGTGCTGTGGTCTCAGACAGCTTTCTTTTGTGTTGTTTAAACACAGAATGACAGTCCACTAACAATGTCTAAAAACTTTGCCTTATCTTTGTGTAAAAGTTACTGTATCAAATCTGTTCTAAAACTAGCCTGACCCATTCTGTGTGTACAGGAGATTCTCACAGGGTAACCAAGTGTCTTAAGTGAAAGTTAGAAAAGTTAGAGAGACTAATGCACTATTAGCTACTCTCAAATGCACTGGGAATCATCAGTAGTTGGGGGTCAGCGAGGCAGAGGAAAGGGGAGAGTCAAATGGAGAGAAACAGCGTTGCTAAGCCACTTGTTTTGAGAGAGATAGCAATTTTTTTTTTCTCCATTGGGTCTTTGATGGGGCCCCCAGGAGCCTGGGGGAATTAAGGGCTGGCAATACCAGGGACATGGCCAGGAGCTGACAATGCCCCTTCTTAGCCTTAGAGTCCATGATGGCATTTATCCATTTGTTCAACTTGTATTTATTTATTTAGCCCTATTCTGGATACTAGGAATAAAAGAATGAACAAAAGAGATCTAAAAAAAAGTTCCTGACCTCATGAAATTGAGATATTAGAGAAGGGAAGACAAAAGTAAATCAGTAAACAAGTAAGTTACATACATTGTCTCAGATGGTGAAGAGAGTTAATCAGGAAAGACCGGAGAAGAACACACAGAGGTGACCTACAAGCAAACACCTGTAGGAGGCAAGGAGAGCAAGTCATGCACAATTTGAGGCAAGAGGGCTCAGAAAGAGAAAAAGTTAGTACAGAAGCTGTAAGGGACTCACTATGTTGGTGGGGGGGAGCAAGAATTATCACCATGCCTAGAGCATTGTGAGTGGGGGAGAGGAGAAAAAGGTGAGGTCAGGGAAGTGATGTGAAGGATAGATGGTTAGGGAATTGTAGGTCACTGTAAGGATTTGAACTCTTGACTCTTTATGAGATGGGGAAAAAACACAGACCCATAGCTGGGTCATCAAAAGTCCCCTTCAAGAACTTTCTACATTCACTCAGCTCCGCTGGGGTCCACCTCAGTTACAGAAGGGCACCTTGTCCAAGGTCATGCCCTTACAGGGGGAGGCCACATCTAGTAACTGCAGAAGGCCATTTCAGCCTGACTCAGAACACTCACAGCCAACCCTTGCTCCAGATTCCCCACAACGCTGAGACAGAAGCCTTCTCACAGTTTCACTTCTTCCTCTGCTATTCCTGCTTCTTCCTTTCCCTTCAAAGGTAATGATCTTAATAAACATCAGCGTCTGTTTCTGAACAACCCAATTTGTGTGTGACAGAAGCTACTGGGGCTTTTGAATAGAGGAGTAGCATGATCTAATGGATGTTCTGAACAGGTGCTGAGAGTAGACAGAAGAGGAACAGAACGGAATCAGCATGATCAGTAAGGAAGCTGTTGCAATAATCTAAGTAAGAGTTGACTGTGACTTGGATCAGCATGGTGAAAGGTGAATGGATTCCAGATACATTCTGAAGATGAAAACAATGGGATTTTCCGATGAATTGGATGTGAGGCATAAAAGAAAAAGACGAGTTAAACCAGAGTTCAAGGTTTGGAATCTGCATAAGGATGGGCCAGCCATTTACTAAGGTGGTAAAGTCTATGTCAAAGTAGGTTTAGGGCATTAGTGAAGATCAGGAGTTCAGTTTTGGGTATAATCTAAGACGACTATTGGGCAGCCAAGTGGATATGTCAAATAAGCAGTTGGATATATGGGTCTGGATATAGGGTACTGGTCTGGATGAGAGTCATACATTTAGAAGTTGTCAACATACAGATGATAAAACCATGAGACAGGATGAGTTTCCAAAGAAGTAGGGTAGAAAGAGATGAAAAGTAGTCAGGGAGATGGACAGGAACAAGCGTGAGATACCAAAAAGACAGCAAGCAGAGGCCAGCAAGGAAAGATGGAAACCAGGAGAATATGGTTTCTTAAAAGCCAAATTCCGTGTTTTGCGGAGGAAAGCAGGATACACTGTGTCTAATCCTGTTGATCAGTTAAATAAAACAAGAACTGAGAATGGATTATTGGGATTTAACGACATAGGGATCATTAGTGACCATGGCCAAAGATGTTACCTATCAAAAGTGGGAGCTAAAACTTGAATGGTATGGATTTGAGAAAAACTGGAGGAAAGAAATTATAGTGGATATGGACAAATCTGGGAAGGAATTTTGCCATAAAGAACAACAAAGAAAACAGGGTGACAGAAAGGAATGTGGGTCAAAGAGAGGAGACTATTAGTGAGATGAGATGGAATTCAATCTAAAACATGAATGAATGGCTTGAACTTCAGAGCATGGAAAACTTCATCCACAGTAACAGGCGGGAAGATAGAATAGATGGGCAGAATGCATGCAGGTGATGACGGCTGAGTTATGGGAGTTTGTGGAGTTCTCCTCTGGCTGCTTCTATTTTCACGTTTGTAAGAAGCAATGTCATCTGAGCAGGTGGTGTTGGAAGGTTGAAGAAAGAGATGTAAGGAAGTAGGAAAGCAAATGGCCTAGCCAGGAATCAAGTCTGAGGTTGAGATTAGTTTCATAAATTTATCGTGAGACCAGTCAACACAGTTTTGTGTTTTTCTCCTGCCACATTTAGCTACAGCAATGCAGATGTGGAGTCTTAGATTTAGCCAGGACTGCGCTTTTGCAGAGCACAGGAGAGCAAGACAAGGGGGCCCTACAGGCAAGGAAGTGATGTTAATGATGAGTCACAAAAATGTAAGCCGAGGAAATAAATAAAATGCAGGATTTGAGGGATAGCACAGAGGTGGTAGGATCACGGACTCTAAGTCCCATTGGGGTCAACAAAGAATTGGGCTTAGGATATAAAAGAAACGAGCTACAAGGTTTTCTGACACTCACATTCCAAACATGGGATAGATGGCTGCTTTAGACGCCAGCAGACTCTGTCGGGATACCCTGGGATAAATTGAAGAGCGATTACAGTGGTTATAGATAAATCTGTCTGATTTGGGTAAGAAAGGGTTAGAAGACTTCCAACTGCCGTTCAGCTCAAAGGATCTAAGGTTCTTAGAGTGTGAAGAAGGACTTCAAGGGTGTCCAGGGAAAGAGCAAAGAATACAATTAAGACATAAACAGAGGCTCTAGGGAGCGGCAGTCATGTCAGCCAGGAAAGGAGATGCCCAGGAATGGGGGAGGCTCTAGATACGAAAGACTAGTTTTCCTTCTTACTGTAGCTCCCTTGTAACATCCCATCCAAAAGAAAGCACGGATTTAACCAAGTGTCCTTAACTGCCACTGGAAGAAATTTTCAGTGGCACGTTAGTATACCTTTAGTTACAAAACTAAGAAATGAAAGGCTACCTAGATCAGTTGTTCCCAAATTGTCTGGTCCTCAGAAACAACCAGAAACTCTTTAAAAACAGATGTCCATCCTCCTGATTTAATAAGTATGGGTTTTGGCCTAAGAATCTCTCTACTTTTCAAAGCTCCCTAGGTGATTGTGATGATATACCAAGTTGTGAGAACTGGCTGACTTCTATCTAGGGTCTCTAGAAGTTAGAGCATTCTGTAAGCTGTTATGAAATAATGCTTTTCCAAACATAACCAAAATCTCACAGGTGAACTGCCCTTAGATATGATCAAGACAACATGTAGCCCTATTTGCTCTGGCAGCTGTGGTAGTAATAGGGAAGCCAGACTGAAAACAAAGCTGAAATCTAGAAGAGAGTGGAGTCAAGAAAAACACAAAGAAAGAGAACTGGAGCCCTGAATGCCCCACACCTGAACCCCACTCTGCCTCAGAATTTTCTAATTAACATGAGCCAATAAATACCCTTTATTGTTTAAGTCAGTTTGAGGTGGGTTTTTGGTTTCTGGTTTCTCACAACAAAGAGTATCCTCTACACCCTTCCCCACATCAAAATTAAACCAGTGTGGAAGAACATGTTGACATTTTCTCCTCTCCTTTAACAAGATTATACCGTGGGTAAGACTGACATATTTCTGGGGCGCCTGGGTGGCTCAGTGGGTTAAGCCGCTGCCTTCGGCTCAGGTCATGATCTCAGGGTCCTGGGATCGAGTCCCGCATCGGGTTCTCTGCTCAGCAGGGAGCCTGCTTCCCTCTCTCTTTCTCTCTCTGTCTACTTGTGATCTCTCTCTGTCAAATAAATAAAATAAAAAAAAAAAAGACTGACATATTTCAGATTTAAAACAACAACAACAAAAACTTCCATTCTTAAATTCAACTTTATTTGAATATTTTCCTATGAAACAAATTATTTTGATTTTTCAGCCTTTACTCAATCAAGCTTCTCCTTGTTAATGAGATAAAAACCAAAAACTGGACCCAAAGCACAAGCAAATCTCTGACATGATAGGACAGGATGTTTTTATATGGGAATTCCAGAAAGTCTAGTGTAACAGAATTGTAGTTTACTGTCTTCTTCCCCTTTTTCATGTTTCCTTAACACCTGCTGGGCTGTCAAAAGTAGGTATGTTGTTACTTAATGTCAATCAGTAGATTAGTGAGTAAAGACTTATTGTCAAGGTTACTAAGAAAGAATCTTCATGTGTTACTGACTGATAGTACATAAACTTAAAGGAGACCTCTAGTACTGCTTACAAACTTGGATCTCGAGATCTGGACAATAACAAGTCACTGTATCCATGGTAACAGTGGCTTAACTTTTCAATGCACAGAATGGTAATTACATTTCCTCCTTTCATTCATTTCTCCCTGTTCCCAATAACCTTGGGGGTCAGGCATGACCTGAGGGCTAATGACTAAAAGCATAAAGCTTTCAACATGAAACTTCACTGTCTAACCTGTCACCTTTCTTGGAGAGACTTATTATTTCCTTACATTGTGTTTTGGCACTGTCCTAAGTCAAAAGTACCCGTATCTTACTTTTGGAATGATAATGTTTCTAGTTTCTCAGCACGTGCTATTAGAAATAAGACTTAAAGACCAGCAAAATAACTAACCACTGGCATGGAATGCATATATTTGGCATTTCTGAATTAATCCAAGGAGGTATGAAAGACACCTGCTCTACCATTTACGGAAGCAGTCCTCAGGTTAAATGCTGAAGACCCTTGGATTTGCACCAAGATGTATTCTGTCTCCATAGAAGCGTTTCAGTATGTCTCCAGACCCTCCTCTCCTCTTTCTTTACACCCCATTCTCATAGCCAAGGCCTCCTGCCTGCAAAAGAGACAAAGTCTTAAGAATATAAACAAGAGAGCAGAGTTAGTTGGGAAAGGAGAAAGGGCCTAGGATTCACTGAAAAATGAAATCACACAGTGGACTCAAGAGCTCCTGTACTCTGCTCTTTAAGTTTATTTTCCAGAACTTTCCTGTCCACCACAAGTTCTGCTCCAAGTAACACTCCTTTAAGCTACAAGTAAACCTCTACAGGTAAACCTTCTAAGAAGTTCTTTTTTCCCCTGTTCTCCTAAACTTAAAGCTGTAACATGGTCACAGGAACACAGAGCATCATGTCTTTTGCCTTAATATTTTCAATACTTTTCCCCTTTCAATTCACTGAGTTATCCCTGAACAGTGTGCTCTTGAGAAATTTCTATAGCCTTCTAAGTCTGGGTGGCTCAGTGGATTATGCCGCTGCCTTCCGCTCAGGTCATGATCCCAGGGTCCTGGGATCGAGCCCCGAGCCGCGCATCCGGCTCTCTGCTCCACAGGGAGCCTGCTTCCTCCTCTCTCTCTGCCTGCCTCTCTGCCTACTTGTGATCTCTTTCTCTGTCAAATAAATAAATAAAATCTTAAAAAAAAAAATAATAACATCAGTTGGTTTTACCTGATGAGGTGTCCTAGACACGTGTTGTTTTTGGAGCCCAGCCTCTGTTCACCTACCTGGTCACTCTCCCCAATTTCCCTTTGTAGTCCAACCTTAGTGCACGACTTCCAGGACCAAGCATATACCCAAGCCTAAGCCATGGACACACTTCATACCATGGATACAGTGACTGGTTCTCCAATGAGTCTGTGACCTAAGAGCCCAAGATGCAACTAAGACTTTTGCTGGGAACAATTAAGACAAAAACTCTTTGTTTTTCCCTAGTGGTCATGACATGAAAGGATGCGGCTCCAGGAGCCACTGACAGCCATCTTAGAACAGTAAAGAAAACACTTGAGAACAGAGTCATCCCAGAGTTAGGAGATAGAGAAACCAGATCAGTCTTATATAGTCTGAGCCCCCATTTTATATTATGTTGAGTCAAAAGAAATTGCCAATATTCGGCTGCCTAGAAAAACAGCAATCCCATATGGTTCAACCTAATAGCTTTACCTTTTCAATTACGTATTTCAATAAACTTCCTTTTTGGCTCCAAGCAGTTTAGAGTTCTGTCATTTACAAACCTAAGTGTCTAGACTAATATGTAAAGTTGTGGCCACTAAAATGATAAACCAGGGGTGCCTGGGTGGCTCAGTGGGTTAAGCCTCTGCCTTCAGCTCAGGTCTTGATCTCAGGGTCCTGGGATCCAGCCGCACATCAGGCTCTCTGCTCAGCAGGGAGCCTGCTTCCCCCTCTCTCTCAGCCTGTCTCTCTGCCTACTTGTGATCTCTCTCTCTGTTAAATAAATAAATAAATCTTTAAAAAAATAAAATGAAATGATAAACCAGCATGCACAGATGCATCAAAGAACCACCTGTGTTAAAAAGAAAACAAAAAACAAAAAAACCCACAAGATACTATCTTCTTCTCAAATGTGAAAAAAAGTTAAATTCTTGAAGAGGTTAATAAATATGGATAGAAATATATATGTGAGCCCTCACAATCTATGAAACATTTCACACTAATCTCACTTAATTGGCATAACTACCCTTTAAGGTAGATATGTGCCCATTTTACAGATAAGAAAACTGACCTGAACAGTTGAGTATTGTCCTGAATTTCCCACATAGTAAATGGCAGAGTCAAGATTCAAACCCAGATCCTCTAACTCTAAAATCTCACACTCTTCCCACTTCATTTCACCATACTGAGATTGTGAAAAAATTGCTTAGGAAACATTTGCATGGACCCCAACAGAACACATGAAGTATCAAAGAAATGTCTCTGGAACTGCCATCTGGCGTCCCCACGTGTGTGCGCCTAATCTCAGCTGGTCTGCCAGGAGACCCCCTGAGCGCCAACCCCTAGTCCCCTATGCAGTCCCATTTCTGCTCCAACAAGATGAAAGAAACTATCATGAACCAGAAGAAACTCAACAAACTGCAAGCACAAGTGCGCATTGGTGGGAAAGGAACTGCTCGCCAAGAGAAGTTGGTTCATAGGACATCTACAGCAGATGATAAAAAACTTCAGTTCTCCTTAAATAAGTTAGGGGTAAACAATATCTCTGGTTTTGAAGAAGTGAGTATGTTCACAAACCAAGGAACAGTGATCCATTTTAACAACCCCAAAGTTCAGGCATCGCTGGCAGCGAACACTTTCACCATCACAGGCCATGCTGAGACAAAGAAGCTGATGGAAATGCTACCCAGTATCTTAAACCAACTTGGTACAGACAGTCTGACTAGTTTAAGACGACTGGCTGAAGCTCTGCCCAAGCAATCTGTGGATGGAAAAGCACCACTTGCTACCGGAGAGGATGATGAAGATGAAGTTCCAGATCTTGTGGAGAATTTTGATGAAGCTTCCAAGAATGAAGCAAACTGAATTGAGTCAACTTCTGCAGAAGATAAAACTTGAAGAAGTTACTGGGAGCTGCTATTTTGTATTATGACTGCTCTTTAAAATTTTGTTCACAGATCGGATAAAATCTACATCTCTAGTATTTTCAAGCCCAAGCCCCTTGCACACTGCAGCTCAGTTTTTGCTTATATATAATTCATTCTTTGTAGCTAATTAAGCTGAAGAAGCCTGGGGATAAAGTCTGAAACAAGATTAATAAAGTTCTTTGCTTAGGGAAAAGAAAAAAAAAAAAAAAGAAATGTCTCTGATGTTTCAAAACAACAACCAATACGTCCATTTTAAAACCATTTTAAGGGGCGCCTGGGTGGCTCAGTGGGTTAAAGCCTCTGCCTTCGGCTCAGGTCATGATCCCAGGGTCCTGGGATCAAGCTCCACATCAGGCTCTCTGCTCCGCGGGGAGCCTGCTTCCTCCTCTCTCTCTGCCTGCCTCTCTGCCTAGTTGTGATTTCTCTCTGTCAAATACATAAAATAAAAAAAAAAAAATTAAAAAAAAATAAATAAAATAAAACCATTTTAAAACTTGGGCTGAAACATGTCAAATCTTTCTAACATTGGTGAGATCCTGGCCAGGGTTCTTAGAACTTGACACCATTATTGTAAATTTTTAAATTAAATACTTTTATTTAATAAAATAAAACCTGTCAGTGTTCTCAGAGTACCTGCTTAGAGAACATACAATGATCAATTACCATGAATTAAGACTAAAAACCTGGGGCACCTGGGTGGCTCAGTGGGTTAAGCCTCTGCCTTCGGCTCAGGTCATGATCTCAGGGTCCTGGGATCCAGCCCCGCACCAAGCCCGGCATCGGGCTCTCTGCTCAGTGGGGAGCCTGCTTCTCTCTCTGCCTGCCTCTCTGCCTACTTCTCTGTCTGGTCTGTCTGTCAAATAAATAAATAAAGTCTTTAAAAAAAAAAAAAAAGACTAAAAACCTATTCATGTAGCAGTCTGTACTATGAAACCTGAAAACCTAGGAATATGCTTTGATGGCCCAAGATTTTTGAAAAATGGATCTACAGGTATGGTCTTTGGAAGCTGGAGCACTGACATGGAATAAATTCTGGACCAAGATGAAAACACATGGCTATATTAACCTATCCTCTTAGACTTTGAGATTTCTCTAAGACCTGAGGTGAGATATGTGACCCATCCAATTTTTTTTAAGAGAACTGACCAAGGTAATCTTTTCATCATACTTTCCTCGTATGTCAGGTCAGAATCAACAGAAAAGCAATCTACAGGCCTCCTCAACCAACCAGGCTGAGGACATTCCAAGCACATGTATCTAAAAATGATCAATCAGAAGGACACAAAGAGGAGACTGGGTTTAGATCTTAGCTCTAAGCTTGGCAACATGCCCTTAGGCAAAGGGCTTCACCACCCCTCTTTCACTCCATTCAGCCCCTTTCTTCTTCCCTCCAGGGTTTAGTTGCTTATCTATAAAATAATGCAAGTAGACCAGCTGATAGCTAAGATTTCCTCCATCTGTAAAAGTCTAAGTTTCTATTAGAACAGACAGGCACAAGATTGCATCAGGGAGTTTGAGCAGAAGCCCTATAAAAACTGGCCAGGAGGGGCGCCTGGGTGGCTCAGTGGTTTAGGCCACTGCCTTCGGCTCAGGTCATGATCTCAGGGTCCTGGGATCGAGTCCGCATCCGGCTCTCTGCTCGGCAGGGAGCCTGCTTCCCTCTCACTCTCTCTGCTTACCTCTCTGCCTACTTGTGAACTCTCTCTGTCAAATAAATAAATAAAACCTTTAAAAAAAAAAAAAAAAAACTGGCCAGGAAGAACTTCAAGCAGAGGGGGGGAAAAAGCCAACTGCTGGTAAGTAAAAGCAGCAGTGGTATCAGAGATGTAACAGAACCAAAATGTTGCAGACACAAAATGTTGCATGCTTGTTACCAGCCCCAGAATCCTTTTAAATATGTAAACTTCACCTGAAGATGTAATTGTCATAAAGTTGATACTAACTGTAAAAGGCATAACCAAGCCTCTATTGGAGGAAAGAATGTAACTTTAAGATCAATACCATTTTCTCAAAAAACCTTCCAGCATATCCTGAGAGCTGGGAATTCCTCAAATAAATGTTAGTGAAACATGCCTAAGACTTCCATATGCGCACTGATAAATTAGAAATATGAATAGTAAGCTCAAAAGAATGTTACCTTTAGTAACTCAATATAATAGCTGCTAGTTATGATCATTGTCTATAGGCCTTACTCCTTCCGCCCTTTTATCTCTTTATGTTAATAAATGCCACTGAACAGATTCCTCCTGTTATCCCATCAATTTGGCAATCAGCAATCTGAGCCAAGAAAGTTTCCTGACTTCCCCAGAGGTCACAGAGCAGAAAGTGTAGAGCCTTTGCTGAAACCCAGACAGCTTGGCCCCAGAGCTAAGTCAGGCTCTCCAAATTTTTCTTAAAAAGCATTATGCAAAATATCAAGAATACACAAATAATTTTAGCTATAGATATGCTATAATTTTTATAAAGACTAACCATAAAATACTCAGAGTTCTTTTCCAATATCCAAAGATGCAAACCTTGCAGGAAGATCTTACCTAGAATGTGTGCTAAAATAAGGACATTTACAAGGTCGTCACACTCTACCTGAATAGTGTCAATACAACAGGAATCTAGAAATCTCCTTAACCTTCCAGGCTGAGGATATTCAGAGGACAAGGAGGAAGACTGGGAGTGAGGATACCTGGGATAAGGTGATAGAAACCTGAAAGAATTTCTGAAAAAATTGGTTATGGCACAGCAGGTAGATTTTACCTTCTGTGGCAAAGACACCAGTCAGTTTCTTTAGAAACCTTACACATGGGTAGTAACCTAGGGAGCATGACATTTTTAGTACAAAAGAAAAGAGGGAAATAGAGGAGAGTCACATACTATAGCAGTGAAATTGTACCCTCTCTTGGACTGGCCTCACAACTCTGCCCACAGTATGACCTGGGACAAATTACTTCATTGCCCAGTGCCTCCATTTCCCATTAGTAAAATAGGGTTTGTAAGAATACTGATGTCAAAGTATTATAAAGATTAAATATCAGTAAGTATAAAGCACTAAGAACAGGGTCTGCCACATATGTAAGTGTATGATATGTAACTCTTACTGTACGTAATATTATTAATTATTATCGGAGAGGCATGGATGTAGACTACTAACAAGAGTAAGTACAGTTTATTTGGTGACTAAACCATCAACCCAGGGGAGAAAGTATCTGTTTGATTGTATGGGGACAATCCAGATGTATCCCAGATGAACCCGGACAAGATTTCTTTTTGCCAGGCACCGACAGGAGCATATAGTAAATCCTAAGGCTATATTTAGGACATAAGATGTATATCACCGTAAGCACTGCAGCAAACCCACCACAATAATAATAAATCCTCTTTCTGTGTTAACAACACTGAGAAAAGGTGTTCAAAACAAGAATTATTAAGTCTCCCCCGCCTCCCCTCCCTTTCCAAAGATTTTTACAAGACCAGTGAGGTTTGCTTGCGTTTCCAAACTTCTCAGGAAATCTGAAATGGGTACTGCTAGGAGTTGCTGTATAATTACTTAGTTGATTCCCTCTAAGGAGCTTACACTAAGAATTGAGGAAAGAAAGCAGATTAACCATTTGAATACATGCCACGGCCCATCCACAGGCTTTTCCCTCTCCTCCATAAATGGGGGCTTCTACAGTCCCTACCCGTCAACCCCAATATGTGATGCAGGAAAATCAATTTATTGCCTTGGCTAATCCTACAACAATAGGGGTTTCATTTTCATTGTAGGGCAATTAAGTTGTCCGACGGGAAGGAAGGAGCAGGAGGGGAAAGAAGTGGGGGGGAGAACTCTCCCGTCCCCACAGACAGATTAGTCCCTGCGGAGGCAGCAGCGTCCGTCCTGTCTGTCTGGTGGTCGGTCACACGCAGCTCCGGGCTGCTACCTAGCAACGCAAAGCCTGGAGAGAGCTCGCGGGTTCCCCTGCCTCCTCCTCGCCCTTCCCATTCATCCCCGGTCGGTCTTCCCCCCACCCCGCCCCCCGCTTCCCCAGTCCGCGCGCTACTTTCTATCTGTCTTCAAATTCCCTCTCTCCCTTCTCTCCCTTTTCATTCCTACTGGTCTTCTCTCTCCTCTTCCCCCTTACTGTTTTTATCCCCTCCACTTCTTCCTCCCTTTCTTCTCTGCCTGTTTCCGTAAAAATGTAAACTCTAGCAACTTGAGAGAATTTTTAAGTGCTTCATCCCAGAAACTTTCTCCGTCCGAGCCCTCAAATCTCTGGCCGCACAGACGGGGCCTCATTCATCAACACAAAAGCCCCCACCTCCCAGTTGAAAAGGAAAACCCTTCAAAGAAAATGCCCCAGTATCTCTGCTGTTCTCTCGGCCAATCCCGCCTCCCGGCCTTATCTCGGCTCGTAAATGATCTGTATCGAGATGCGGTCTCTTGAGGGTCAAAGTGGGACCAAGTTTCACTGAGGAAAAGAAGGGGGGAGTGCTCTAGCCCGCCAAGGGATCTCCCCCGCTGAGCGCTGCAGGTGGAACACCGCGCACGGAGAACCGCGGGGAATCCCTCAGGCCCCCACAAAACAAATCAGTATGGGGAGCAGACTGCGCACTGGCTGGGAAAACCTTAGTCTCCGGGTTCCAACTGCGGAGTACTTTCGAGAGGGTCGGGAGAAAGTCCCGTGGGAACAAAGACGGGGTCCCCATGGGGTGCGCTGTCACCGAAACCGGCGGAGCTACTTTCTCAAGTTTGCGGCTGCTCAGTTGCCGGGCGGGCGGAGGGGTGCTCCAGCTATCCCCTCGCTGAGCAACCTGAGCGCCCCGCGGGGAGCCGCTCCAGTGCCGCCGCCCTGCCCTGGCCCCTGTCCGGCCGCGGTCCCCTCAGTGCGCTTACGAACCCGACCCCTGCCACTGCCGGTTAAGTCCGGAGCTCTGCGCGGAATTCCGGCCAGCGAGAGCTTACCTTGGCCACTGGCCCGCCCCAGGCAGGCGGCAAAAACCAGCAGCAACGCGCACGCCACCGCCGTCGCCCCGCGCTCCATCCCCGAGACTATCCGCCGCCCCGGCATTGCCGTTCCTTCCCCCGGAGGTGGGCGCGCGTAACACACAGCACCCGCCGCGCCTCTGCTAGCGAGCGCTCCCGGGGGCCTGCACCCCTGCAGGCTCCTAGTGGGGGAAAGCCGAGCCGGGCGCCGAGACAACCCGTTTTCTAGCCGCGCCAGTCCCCACCCTCCAGACCGTGCATAAAGCCCTGGAGACCCGACCGCCCCGGAACTAGCATGCGGGAATCCAGCGGGGCAGGCCCCCTGCCGCCCGGCCCGCCCCCTGCACTTTGCAGCCCTGGGAGGAGTAGGGACTCGAACACACGTGCGCTCACACATGCACAGTTCTCACGCGCGCGCACTCACGCTCGTCCTCCTACAGCCTCACACACGCAGTCCAACTCCTCACTGTCACACAACCTGACGGTCTCGCACGCTCACTCGCGCGCCGGCACACACATTCCTAGGACACACGTGCGCGTAGTCCACACTCACACAAACACTGACATGTGCACGCACACTTCGCAATTACACATCCTACGTTTACACACTCCTCGCAGTCTCACACTCACATGGGAACACTCGCCCGACACAGGCACAGGCGTGCTCTGCCCTAGCCTCTCTGCGGGATTTGCCTCCGCACGGAAGTTTGCAAGGCAGTCCGCGGGAAAATCTGCCACTGATAGTCTTTTAAAAGGAAGAAAAAGAAGAGATGGAAGGGAAGGGGAAAGGAAATGAACGGAATAAGAGCTCCTGGAGAGATTTGTGACCATTCCACCTGAAATCCCTAGGCTTCTCAGAAACCCTGGCATCTCCCATAGAGTTGAGACGCTGAGATGGGGTGCTCTGTGTTTTCAGAAAGCCCTACAGCTCGCTACTATAAGGCAGCGTTAGACAGATTGCCGGGGGCTCCGGCCCCCAAGAGCCCTTCGAATGAACCTTACACTCACCCTCAAAACATCGTCCTAGGACCGTACGTGACTCTAGAGCCGACAGAAAAAAAAAGGGGCGGGGGGGCGTAAGAAGAGGTGACGCAACTTACCTCCTGGCCCTGGGATACCTGTCTGTGAGAAGGGGCCGTTCTCGGGCCGGTGTCGCCCCCAGATCTGAGGCCCCGGGCTCTGGATTAACTCGGCAGCAGGACCACAGGAGTCCTTTCCCCCAGCCAGAGGGGCCGTGGCAGCAGAGGCGGCAGCCCTGGGCGCGTTTAGACCTGTGCAGGGCCCCGCCGCCTCGCCCTTTCCAGGGGGCGAGAACTTGCCCGTTACTGCCACCCCTTGTCCCGGAGCACCGACCGTCTTGGGCTCTGCTGGGCGACCCCTGATAGTACGGATAGAGCGTACGTTCCATGGACTTTGGTGACTGGTGAAGCTTTGCGGGGAAGAGGGTAGGGGAAGACAGGTATTATTTTAGAAAGACAAAGAAAAGAAACAGACGCAGAGAGAGAAAACTTAGACTTAAAAAAAATCCAGAGCTGTGAGAAAGGGCGACAGTCACTTCGCGGCTTGCTTTCCGAGATTTCTGGATTTGGAAATCCAGAGTGCTCTGCTCTGACCGGAGTCACTGGCACGTTACTTGCCTCCCCTGCACTGCACCAGCCCTGTCCGGCGCCGAGGAGGAGGCAGGATTGGGGACTGAGGGGCAGGGGTTCTGGGAAGTGGAGAGGATGAAGCGGGTGGGAGGAGGGAAGCGGCGAGGGGGCGAGAAGGGGCACTTCTCTGTGGCTGATTTATGCCGGTTCCGGGCGGCCGGGGCGATGGTACGAGACCGCGCCGGGGTCAGGCGGCTCCGACGCCCGCCCAAGCCGCGCTGCATAGTCAATGAGCGTCCCCGCACCGCGGGTTACAAAGAACTGCGGCGGGCGCGGGAGGGGCTGGGCGGCTCCCAGTGCGCTCGTGGACTCGTGGGGGTGCAAGAGGGTGAGCGCCGACGCGCGGGCGTGAGTGTGTGTGTACGTGTGTCCTTTCACTGTAGCAGCCCGGGCTCCAAACATTCCTTTCTGCACTCAAGGGTTTTCCTCATTGTTGTTGTCTTTGTGCTCCAGTGTTGCCAACTTACTGGAATTCCTGACGCGGTTGCACAGCGGGGCTCAGGCTGACCGTAGGAGCCAGCTGCGTTTGTGTCTGGGGCCGACCCCGCCGTTAATCCCAGAATAACGCGGGTGAAGAGGGAAAGAATGGATGGAGAACGAGAGGGAGGGGAGCAGATAAAGGGTGGGGATGGGAATGAGGGTCCAGTGACGGAGTCCGGTCTCTTATTCCCAGCACTGTGGATGTAAATTCACACATCCACACTCTTTTCCACTAGAAAAATCTCATTTTTTTTTCCAATGAGAATCAACCCCAAATGCATGCCTCTTGAAAACAAGCATCGTTTGCAGCCTGTACCATGCGCCTGTTTATCTGCGATCCATACCTGAGAAAACTTGCTGCTAGTTCTGGAGGATTAAATCTAAGGACCAGCATCTGGGAAAGCCCAAGTTAGCACAGTTGTGATTTAAGCCAGACTTTTTCTATATACTGCAGAAGTGTTTGCATTTCACTCTACATAAATGCATAAAAGACTTTACAGTTAACCAGAGACAGAGGAAAGTGCTGAAAAGTGAAATTTATCCTAGTAAATGTATGTTAATTTACTTCCTTGTTACATTTTTTACTTGTGTGTATTTATTTTACTTCCACATCAACAACAAACTACTAAAAAATGTTTTCAGAGCATTTGTTCCTGTGTTGAACCAACTTGTGCTTCCTACAGTGGGCATGAAGTTGTAAAATCTGCTTGAGTAAAATTCAATGTCAGTTTCCTATTAATCTGGCCCAGATTTGCTTCCTAAGAGCCATAGAGCCATCTGCCCACGGAACAGCTCCAATCCAATGTCCTTAATACCTCAAACTCAACCTTAAACTTTCCCGTTCCTTATCTCAGAAAGGGGCACCACCCTCCAGCCCAGGGGCCAGGGCCTGAATTGTCATCTTGACCCCTCCCTCTTCCTTACTCCCATACGCAATCAAGCAATCAATCATGACCTTCTGTAAACTTAAATCCACTTTATTCTCTCTCAAGCCCACCCATTTCTCTCAACTTCACCGCCAGCAGCCACCTAGACTCTCTCACCTGAATTATGGCAAGAGTCTTCCCAAGTTCCTTGTTGTCAGTTTTGGTCCCTACCATCTATCCATCTCTTTTCCATTCTGCGATGAGATGATCCAAAGTGATATTTACATTAGACTAGTGCTTTCAAACAGAGGTCATTACTAATTGGAGAGTATGAAATCAGTTTAGTAGTTCAGACAAGAATTATTTTCAAATTAAATAGAATAGAAACTTCCATGTGGAAAGGATATGTATTGTTTCACAAAACTCCTGTCTCGTGTGTCTGTGTGTGTGTGTGTGTGTGTGTGTCACCCTATATAGATCTCAGTCAAAAAAGCTTGAAGTATCTCTCTACAAATTATTTCTTGATTAAAAAGAGAAAGTAGTAAGAGACATGGAGGAATGTGGCAGGTATCTTAATAGGTTTTATTACTATTTAGGCATAGTAAGGTCAATAGATCAGGAGATGGCTGCCATTGGAAAGATAATTAATTATACTTACAGATCCCAAGAGAGGGAATACTGGTCACATCACTGGGGGGCCACAGAGGTGAGTGAGCCCACCCCAAGAAAGAGGAAGAAAAAGTGCACAAGCACCTTTACTCTGGTTCCTGCTGGAAGGAACAGGGTAAACAGGCTTAGGATTGGCCAGTTTGTATTTGAAAAGCCCTCTCTTGGGCCAGCTCTCAAAGGAGTGAGGCAGGAAGGAGGTCAAGGCAAGGTGACTGGGTCATATTATCAGGTTGTCCAGAACAAGGTGTATCTAGCATATCCCTGCAGGGCAGATATAAAAGCATTTTAAGATTACAGAAGCTAGAAACTTGGTTAAGTATGGCAGATGCCTCATGGTATTATTGACAAAAATGTGTAACTTAACCATAAGCAAGCATCAGACAAACCCAATCGGGGGGATATTCTATAAAATAACCAACCTGTATTCTTCAAAAACGGCAAGGTCATGAAAGACAAAAAAAGACTGAGGAATTTTTTAGAGGTATGACAATTAAATGCAACACACGGCCTTGGGTTGGACTTGGACTGGGGGAAAATAGCTCTGAAGGACATTATTGGGAAAAGCAGAAGCATTTCAATATGGACTATAGATTGGATAATAGTATTCTGTTACGTTAAGTTGTCTGATGTTGGTTAGGAAAGAGAAGGTCCTTGTTCTTAGAAAATATATCCTATAGTACTGAGGGGGTACAGAAATATGATTTTGCAACTTACTTTGAAATAATTCAGGAAAAAAATGCGTGTGTATGCGTGTGTGTTACAAAGAGAGAGCACAAATGGGCCACGAGTATGTGGGAGTTTCCTGCCCTATTCTTGACCCTTTTGTGTGAGTTTGAAATTAAATTAAAATCAAGTGACTTATTTTTAAGTTTGAGAAACTGAAAAATCTAAAGTTCCACATCAACAGTTCCTCCTCTGTGTTTACTCCTATTGTTCCCTATGTCTAGAACATGCTTTCCCTCCATCCCTTCATCTGGTTAATTCCTATTCAACTTTCCAATCTCATCTAAAATATCTCTTCTTCCAGGAAGCCTTCCAAAACCCCCGATAGTGACTTAGGGGTCCCTTCTACATGTCCTTATAGCTCTCCTTATTTCCCCCAGCCCAGCTTTCATCCCCCTTGTATTCCCATGATTGCCTCAAAGCTTTCCCCTCTGCAACCAGAATAATATATTGCAGTCATGCAGACTGCGTTGATCCTTGGTTATAAAATTTTGGTAGTTTTCACATTATTCTGGAATAAAATTCAAAAATTTTAGCATAATCTACAAGCCTCTGCATGATCTGGCCCCTGGCAATCTCTTGACTCTCATATGACAGTCTAGACACACTGGCCTCCTCTTGGTTCCTCAAACATATTATCTGCTTTCCCAGCCTCGAGGGTAAGATTAAGAGGCCTAGGAGAGAGATAGGCAGAGGCTCGTGAAGCTGCCTAAATTCCTGACTCCAGTTCTAGCTCCTAACCTAGTATACCCTTAAAGTAATCATCCTTTTGCTTGCAACTTGAGTGGATCTCTGCCACATGCAAAACAGAGCCAGACTGAAACCATCAAAAAGCACTAAAAAGACATCTTAAGGTAGTTCGCCTACCAGTATGCTTCTGATGTAGTAACTGCAATCCAAAAGGGAAGAACATTGTATTGATGACCCTCCCCCACCTTTTTTTTTTTTTTTTTAAACAACTTTTGACCTGCAAACTTCAAGACCAAGTCCTGAAGCCATAAGTCTGCCTGTGGGTAGCCAGGGCCAGGAAAGCTACAGCAAAATCTAAAGGGACAATGAATGCCAGAACCATGGTATCCAAAACAAACATGGAGACACCAGATAGACTAAGACAGGAGAATCCTCCTGATTTGCAAATACAGTCACGTGAAAAGTCTTGGCAGAGCTTGAAAGAAATAACTGGGAATCTAGCAAGTCTCATCAACTGAATAAAAACGTTCAATAAAATTAGGACTTTGTTGAAGATATTAGGAGTTAAAGACTTGATCACATGTAAATGTTCTGATCAAGCCCCAGAGACAAGAGTCTGTGCAGGAGGCTCTCACAGGGCCTTATGAGGAAGGCTAGGAATACAGCAGCAGCTTCAAAATGGTTAGCCTCACTGCTTTCGAATTCCTCTCTCTTAGGAGCAATTCCTGCAGGTAAAGGTCAGTGAAAAACATCTGCCTGGATAATGACTCTTGAGAGCCAGAAGTCCAATACAATTCCATCAGTCCCACAGTCCATCTCTTATCTCAGGGATTGTGAAAGGGCTGGAGGTTTTGTAGAAAAATATGTGATAAGAAGCAGTATTTGCATGAAGAAAAGGCCTATATAAAGTCAGGACTCAGGAACATAATTATATGTAAATCCAGTCTTCAATTTACAAAAGTTTGGGGACCGTACCAGAATTCAACCAGGCTCCCCATGAAAGGAGTTGGATTTGTCTCTCTCACTACCAAATCCCCAGAACCCAGCACTGGACCTGATACATAGCAGGTCCTCAATAAATGTTTGATGAATGAATGGAATAGGACAGCATAAACTCTGCATTTGGCTTCTGGCATTCCACTCAAATGAGACATTCCAAGATGCAACTTCTTCTTGAGATCCTGTCCACTACAGGAAGCATCCTCAAGGTGTGCTGTATTGATGTCACCGCTGTGGTATCTGGCACTTAGTTCTCCCAAGATCCTCTAGGGAGAACTTAGAATGAGTCTCAGAATTATCCACCTGGATCAACCAAGAGAAGTATTTATCCTCAGCTCCCATCCCCTGTTGGTTAAGAGTTATCATCAGGCAGGGACCAGGGTGGCACAATTAGTTAAATGTCAGACTCTTGATCTCAGCTCAGGTCACAATCTCAGGGCCATGAGAACACATGGGGCATGGAGTTTGCTTGAGATTCTCTCTCTTCTCTCTCTGCCCTTCTCCCCCTGTGCACACATACACGCTCTCTCTCAAAAAAAAAAAAAAATCATCAGGGGCATTACCGTCCCTGTCACCTGGGGCAAGCATGTGCTTGCTGAAGGCACCAGAGTCTACAGCAATGGAGAAGCTCTGGGACACAAAGTAAAAGATATGACAAGGACACCGGAAGCATAATGATTCCAGTATAGGGTAAGATGAAGCCTGTATAAGGAGTCAAGTGGCCAGGCGGATGTCATACTCTAATGTTCTGTGGTACTTTCACTGTGTCCCCTGGTAGAATCATTCCATCTAGGAATCAGCAGAACCTAAATGACATTCTTGTCAGCAAATTCTTAAGGTGATGATGAGAGACACCAGTCTCTCTTCCACCCTGTGGGGACAGAGCATCATATATCTGCCACATACTACATCCTAGAAGATGATATCCCCACCCCACAGTTTTGTCCTTGAGCTGGTAATTTAAATCAAAATTTAATAGATCACTCTATTGTACTATTAGGGTAGCTCCTCCTGTGTGATGAGGTAAACATATCTTCTTCAACTTATTATGGGGTTATGTCCTCCTGATAAACCCAATGAAAGTTGAAAATACCCTAAATCGAAAATGTATTTAGTACATCTAACATTAAGTAACTAGTACATAGTTTAGCCTACCTTAAACATGCTCAGAACACTTACATTAGCCGACAATTGGTCAAAACCATCTAACGCAACATCCATTTTGCAATAAAGTATCAAACACGGCATGTGAATGAATCAGTTGTTTACCCTCAGCGTCCTGTGGCTGACTGGGAGCTGAGCCTGACTGGAAGCTGAAGCTGCCACTTCCCAGCATCACAAGAGAGCATCACACTACATATCGCTAGCTCAGGAAAAAAAAATCAAAATTCAAAATCTGAAATACAGTTTAAGTGAATGCAAATCTATTTCTACCATCATAAAATTGAAAAATCGTAAGTCACATAATCATAAGTCACGGACAATCTGTGTAATAAAACTAAAGCATTCCAAGGTCAAATACCCCGTATCAAACCTCCTTCACTTGTAAGTAAGTTGCTTGTTCTGAAGACATCACTATTCAAGATCCCACGTTAGTAAATCTGGCATTTTGTTAGCCTTATGGTGCTGACAGAAGCACTGTGAGAAGGCAGACAAAACCCACATTCTGTGCGTCAGTGGATTCTAGAAAGAACAAATCACTTCTCCCGCCGTATATAAAGGGTCCAATGTAATCAATATGCTACCCAGGGATTTTTCTATTTTTTCTGTGTCAGTGTTGGCAATTTTGCTTTTCTAGGAATTTTTCCATTTCATCCATATTTTCAAATATATTGGCATAAATGTGTTGATTATATACTCTTATCTTTTTGGAATCTGCATGATTTGTAGTATTATTCCTCTTTTTATTACTGTATTGATTATTTTCTGCCTTTTCTCTTTTTTCCTTATTAGTATTGCCAATTTTGCTGGTCTTTTCGAAGAGCCAACTTTGGGTTTGTTTTTGAACCAGTTATATTTTTATTTTTGTTTTGCATTTTTCTGATATCTTCGCTTTTCTTCACTATTTTCTTCTTCCTGATGACTTTGGATTTTATATACTGTCAAGCTCATTTATTACATTTTTTTATTTCCATTGTTATATTTTCGGTTCCAGAATTTCCATACAAATCTTTTTTCAAGAGCCCTGTTTTCACATGAAATTGTCTATTTTGTCATCTCTAATATATGGATTATATCTTTTTAAACTATCAGTTGTTTATCTTTTTTGTTTTTTAGTCATTTCATCCTAGCTCCTGGTATGCCTGGCAAATTTTAATTGAATACTTTATGTGAGTATAACAAATTGTGTAAGCTATAGATGATGCTTTCTCTTCCAAAGAGAATTTATTTTCCTTTAAGTAGGCAGTTAGGATAGGGGTAAGTCTTTGATCTAACCAGAATGAGTGGTCTCAAGACTGGATTTCAGTCTTTATAAGGTGTCAACTAGTCCTGGTTTGTCCTACTGCTAGCATGAACTCTTTAAATATCTCAATAGAAAATATAGAGTATTTTCCAGGATTCTTCTCCTTAGTGGCTCGGAACTTCAGTGTATCTCAGCAGCACCAGGATATTCCTAAAAGCTCTCATTAAACTCTTAACATGTTAGCATCCACTTTATATTAGACCTCTCAGATCAATCCAGCTTACAAACTGGAAATGCTGTAAGGAAAAAAGTAGCGGAAATTTTCCAGTTTTCTCAAGTGTTTCCCTATCTTGGATTTTGTTTTCTCAAACGATTAATGTGCTGTTACTCTCCAGTGCCTTTAAAAGTTATTTCAAATTTTAAATTTTAAAATATATTCTTCATATATAATTGTAATTATTCTCTGATACTACACCAAAACTCAACAAGTTGTTCCTAAGAGTTAAGTACAATAAGGAATTTGAAACCATATCAATGAAACGTCCCATCCTCAATTATATAAAATCCACTGGTCTTTAACTTTGAATGGATTTAGTAACATTATACTCTAGTCATTTGAAAAATATTAGTTCACTGTTATACAGCTCTTCTAAATGTTGATGTATTTCATTATAGAATATGTTTTAAATCACATTGGTTAAAATTACCACAAAACTCATCAAAAAAAAATAGTCTTTGAGTATAATTAAGCTATCACATTCCCAAAGGCAGATACAGTTTTCCAAAATTCTAATTTTTCAATTCAAAGCATAAGATGTCTTGCCTAATAATTGTCGTATACCCTCTTTCTGTTTTAACAGGAACCACTTTATTAACAAATATGTCACAAAAATAAAAACACACTATATTTGAATATATTGTTAGACAACATTTGGATAAAATATCAGAAAAGGTATAAGTAAAAATGTACTTATGCTCCAGAATATGTACATTTAATTTGGTCATCATAAAGGTGATAACTTTAAAATAATATTTAAGTCTAGAAATATTTCAAACTGAAAGAAAAATTAGGGAAAAAAATTTTTTTAATTATAGTAAAAGAATAGCAATTATATACGGTCTTTTTGAAATCTTATGAAAAGCCACTTACTTTTCCCCATATCCATTATAAATTACACTATCACTGGCTATATTTGGATGAAGTCCACTTGAATTTTGTGACATGGAAGCAGATAGCTGATGGGAGAAACAAGTTGGAAAGAAACACATTGCAATGACCTTTGTTTACCCATCCCCCAAGTCAGCTAAAGTTCCCTAAATTGATAAAAAAATTATAATAAAAATAAAACCTACCATTAATAATGTTTGAGAGGGTGAGTAGCAGAGGGACATTGCCCTGATCCCATCTGATTCCAGTGATCTTGGTAACTGTGGTAAACTGACAGAAAACTTTTTGATGGAATAGCTCCAAGAATTTTTCTTTAAAACCGAACAATTCTTTCAGTTTTAAATTTAATTTTAAACTGAAAATTCTTTCTGTTTAAAAAACTTATTTAAAGACTAAGTTCTTTATTACTTATACAACTCTTTAAAATAAAAGTCCTTACTATTTCTCAAATGGGAAAATTGGAGGTGCTTTGTAATGAAGGTCTTGGAAAAGAGAACTGCAAATTCTTTTCTTCCAACACAGCCCCTTCCAGTGGGCAGAAGGGGATTCTCCATACCTGAGTGCCTTTGCCTCTCCTGCCTCAGTTGGCTGGTTTTCATCTGCCCCTTCCAGTGGGCAGAAGGGGATTCTCCATACCTGAGTGCCTTTGCCTCTCCTGCCTCAGTTGGCTGGTTTTCATCTGGGCTCCTATCTTCACTCACCAGTCAAGGGAAGGCTTCTCTCTACTGTACCTTCTTTTTTTTTTTTTTAAGATTTACTTATTTATTTGAGGGGAGAGGGGAAGAGGGAGAAAAAGAATCCCAAACAGACTCTGGGCTGAGTGCAGAGTGCTAGGCAGGGCTTAATCTTGTGACCCTGAGATCATGACCAGCACTGAAACCAAAAGTCTTGGACTGAGTCACCCAGGTGCCTGTACCTTCTTGTTCATATAGTTATTTCAACCAACAATTAGGTAATTGCTTCAGTTACAACAGAATAGAAAGGGTATTATAAATAGGGCCCTACAAATTAAAATTAATAAAACAAGTTCATTTTTTAAAAGATTTTATTTATTTATTTGACAGATGGAGATCATAAGTATGCAGAGAAGCAGGCAGAGAGAGAGGAGGAAGGAGGGTCCCCACTCGATCCCAGGACTCTGGGATCATGACCTAAGCCAAAGGCAGAGGCTTTTGCCCACTGAGCCACCAAGGCACCCCAAACAAGTTCATTTGTTTTTCATAAAACCCTTTAAGTGGGGTGCCTGGGTAGCTCAGTTGTTAAGCATCTGCCTTCGGCTCAGGTCAGAATCCCAGGGTCATGGGATTAAGTCCGTGTCGTCGTCCCCACCCCCCCCAACAGGCTCCCTGCTCAGCGGGAAGCCTGCTTCTCCCTCTCCCACTCCCCCTGCTTGTGTTCCCTCTCTCACTGCCTTTCTCTCTGTCAAATAAATAAATAAAATCTTTTTTTTTTAAAGCAATTGAATCAGTAATCAAAAGCTTCCCAACAAAGAAAAGCCCAGAACCAGGCAACTTCACTTGTGAAATCAACCAAACGTTTATTTTTTTGAAGTGTTTATTTATTTATTTGACAGACAGAGATCACAAGTAGGCAGAGAGGCAGGCAGAGAGAGAGGAAGGAAAGCAGGCTCCCGCCAAACAGAGAGCCGGATGCAGGGCTGGATCCCAAGAACCTGGGATCATGACCTGAACCAAAAGCAGAGGCTTTAATCCACTGAGCCACCTAGGCGCCCCTCTACCGAACGTTTAAAGAAACATTAACACCAATCATTTTCAAACTCTCCCAAGAATATTAATAGGAGGAAACATTTCCTAACTAATTCTATGAAGCCAGAATTACCTTGACATCAAAACCAAAGACACTATAAGAAAAGAATAGACCAATATCCATTATAAATGTAGATGTGAAATTCTTCAACAAAATATTAGCAAACTGAACTGAGAATTACACACTATGTAATAAGTGTAATAAGAGAATTACACACTATGACCAAATGGGATTTATCCTTGGAATGCAAGAATGGCTTAACATATAAAAACCAATTAATGTAATATATCACCTTAGTAAAATGAATGATAAAAACCACATAATAATCACAGTTGTGCAGAAAAAGTGTTTGACAAAAAACAACTTTTCATGATTGGGAAAGTACTCAATACACTAGAGTAGGAGAAAATTTCCTCAACATGATAAAGACCATATATGAAAACCCCACAGCTAATATCATACTTGGTGGTGAAAAGAGTGAGAACTTTTCCTCTGAGACCAGGAACAAAACAAAGATGCTCATTCACACCATTTCTATTTAACATAGTACTGGAAGTTCTGACTAATGCAGTTAAGCAAGAAATAAGAAGCATCCAAATTGGAAAGGAAGAAGAAAAATTATCTGTCAAAGATGACATGATCCTGTATATAGAAAACCCTAAAGAATACACACTTGTGCATGAGAATGCATGCACACACAGAGCTAATAAGTGATTTCAGCAAAGCTGCAGGCTATAAAGTCAACACTTAAAGATATTTGTATTTCTATACACTAGCAATGAACAACCCCAAATAATAAGAAATAATAAAGAATAATATAGAAATAATAAATTAAAATAAATAAGTAAAATAAATAATAAAGAAATAAAATAAAAATAATAAGAAATAATAATTTAAAAAAGAAATAATAATAAATTAAAATAAATAAATAAAATAAACAATAAAGAAATAATAAAATAAATAAAAATAATAAGAAGAAATAATAATAAAGAATAATCCAAAAATAATAAGAAAAGAATTCTACTTAAAATAGCATCAAAAAGAATAAATATATAAAAATACACTTAACTAGGAGGGACAAATCATTTGTACATTGAAAACTACAGGGGCGCCTGCATGGCTAAGTTGGTTAAGTGTCCAACTGTTGATTTCTGCTCAGGTCATGATCTCAGGGTTGTGGCATTAAGCCACATAGTAGGCTCTGCGCTCTGTAGGTAGTCTGTGTGAGATTTTCTCTCTCCCTCTTCCTCTGTCCCTCTGCCTGTTTGCACTAAATAAATAAATAAATAAACAAATAATAAAATCTTAAAGGAAAAAAAAAGAAAACTACAAAACACTGCTGAAACAAATTTAAAAAGACAAGAATAAATGGAAAGACATCATGGATTGGAACATTTAATATTGCTAAAATGGCTAGACTCCCCAAACTAATCCTCAGATTCCATGTAATCCTACCAAAATCCCACTGATGTTTTCCACAGAAATGAAAAAGTCAACCTTAAAATTCATATGGAGGGATGCCTGGGTGGCTCAGTTGGTTAGGCATCTGCCTTCTGTTTAGGTCATGATCCCAGGCTCCTGGAATCCAGTTCTCTCTCTCTCTGTCTCTCATGAATAAATAGATAAAATCTTTTTTAAAAAATCTGTTATAAAAGTGCCTTACAACCTGGATCTTTAAAAAGTAATAATAAAATAAAATAAAATATGACACCAATAGCACAAGCAACAAAAGAAAAAATAAAGTGGACTTCGTCAAAAATTTTGAAATTTCTTATTTATTTTATAAATGAAAGTAAATAGTCATGGGGATGAAAAGTACAGCTTAAGGAATCTAGTCAATAATATTGTAATAACATATATGACAGATGGTAACTACACTTATAGTAGTAGGCATGGAACTGTTAAATCATTATGTTGTACACCTGAAACTAATATACCATAGGTCAACTATACTTCAATTAAAAAAACTTTTTTAACTTCTGTACATCAAAGAACACAGTCAACAGAATGAATAGATAATCCACAGAATAGGAGAAAATATTTGCAAATCATACATGTGATAAAGAATATATAAAGAACTCCTATAATTCAACAACAAAAAGACAACTAGCAACTCAAAAATAGGCCAAGAACACAAACAGACGTGTCTCCAAAGAAGATATTCAAATATCCAAAAAGCACATGAAAAGATGCTCAATGTCATTAGTCATTAGGGGAAAGAAAAACAAAACCACAATGGGACACCACTTCAATACATAGTAGGATGATCATAGTTAAAACAAAACAAAACACCCAAAACCCAGAAATTAACAATGTGGAGAAATCAGAACTTTAGTACATTGATGGCAGGAATATAAAACAACCTAGCCACTGTGGAAAATACTATGTATGGTGTTTTGTCAAAATGTTGAACATAGAACTGTAACACAACCAGCAATTCCCTTCCTGGGTATATAACCAAAACACTGAAAACAGAGACTCACAAACAAATGTTTGTATGCCAGTGTTCACTTCGTGTTATTTACAATACCCAAAACTGGAAATAATCCAAGTGTCCATCAACAGATGAATGAAAAAACAAAATGTGATATATACATATGATGGAATATTATTCAGTCACAAAAAGAAAGGTGGGTTGTTTTTTTTTTAAGATTTATTTATTTATTTATTTATTTATTTGAGAGAGAGAGAGAGAGCTGGGGTGGGGTGGGGGGAGGCAGAGGAACTGAGTGTCTCAATCAGACTCTGTACTAAGGCACCCCAAAAGGAATGTAGTTTTGATACATGCTATAATATGGACAAACCTTGAAAGCATTATGCTTAGTGAAATAAGTCAGACACAAAAGGACAAATACTATATGAATCCACATATATGAGATACATACATACAGAAGTCAAATTCACAGAGACATAAAACAGTATAGCCTTTACTAGGATCTGTGGGGAGAGGGGAATGGGGAGTTACTGCTTAATACATACAGAGTTTCTGTTTGGGATGATGATAAATTCTGGCAACGGATAGTGGTAATGGTTGTATAACCCTGTGAATGTACTTACTGTCACTGAATTGTACACTTTAAGTTATTAAAAATGGTAAATTTTACATTAAATATATTTTACTACAATTTTTAAAAAGTCAATAAGAGAAAAAGAAATGAAAAGCCAACAATAGAGAGCCAGTTTACCCTACTAGGTTTTTGTAAAAATCTATTTGGCAATCAACATATACTTAAAAGTATCTCAGAGCTTTCTGTGTTTTTGTCCTCCTTACATTTAATTTTTTTTAAGTTCGATACATGCACAACATGGGGCTTGAACTCACAACCCCAAGATCTAAAGTCACATGCTCTATCAACTAAGCCAGCCAGGCAGTCTAGTTTTTATCCTCCTGAGGGGCCTCACTATGCATAATGTTTTCAAGAGCATTTATTGCTCTTTTTCTGCACACTGATACAAACCCCTCCACATCCACTTTTCAAAAGCCAGTGTGTAATTTAAAGCATGTATACTCCAAATGAACTCAGTGCTGTTTCTTTTTTAAGTAAACCTTAGGGTGAAACGATTGCCACATTACCCATTGGGGCCCGTTATGTATTGTATTTTGGCAGTTGACTCTGCTTCTGTCAAATTGCATGAGCAAGGGGCGCCTGGGTGGCTCAGTGGATTAAGCCGCTGCCTTCAGCTGGGGTCATGATCCCAGGGTCCTGGGATAGAGCCCCGCATTGGGCTCTCTGCTCCGCAGGGAGCCTGCTTCCTCCTCTCTCTCTGCCTGCCTCTCTGCCTACTTGTGATCTCTCTCTCTCTCTGTCAAATGAATAAATAAAAAATCTTTTTAAAAAAAAAATTGCATGAGCAAAATCGATCACTTTTTTTGTTTCTCCACACTTCCTTGTAGCTGAGAGAATAAGAGAATAAATGAAATGGTCATAAAGCCATTCAAGTTTTCTGATTTCTTTCAATGATGTAGATATGCCTTCTTTTATCCCACATTAATTCCATAAATAACACAGACTTGGCTATTGAAAGGTTTTGTGGCAGGCATTGTATGAGATGGAAGCAAAACTGTCTAATGTTGTCTTTGCTTTCCAGGGACTAACAATCTTGTACAGAATTCAAACTGCAGGCCAGAGCTACCAGATGCCTGTTTTTGTATAGCACAGAAGCTAAGGAGAATTTTTTACAATTTTATATGGTTGAAAAAAAATCAGAAGGAAAACAGTATGTCATGACATGTGAAAATTAGGTGTAATTCAAATGTCAGTGTCCAAGAATCAAGTTCATTAGAACACTAGTTCATTTACATACTACCTGTGGCTGTTTTCACTCTACAGTGCTCGAGTTGAGTAGCTCTGACAGAGAACACCTTGCCCACACACTAAAGTATTTACTCTATGGCCATTTACAGAAAGAGCTTGCCAACCCCCTGCTCTGGAAAGTGACGTGAAATGCATAGGGAAACAGCAGCAAGTTCAGGCAGGTTGGGGTAAACACCCTGTGAGTGACACCCACCAGGGGCTGATTTTGGGGAGCTTGCAAAGGAGGAGGGTGACCAAAAAAGACATCAGGACAGAAGTAGCTTTCAAACTGGTCCCTGAACAATAGCAAGGATTTCCATAAGTGATCATTCAGGAAAGAAAATTCCAAACAAAGGGAAGAGTGTGAAGAGTCAAAAAAGACTTTGCAGATAAGACAGTCCAACTCTATAATCGGAAGGAATTACTGGGAAGGAAGAATGTGAATAGCCTAGTGGTTGCTCCCTCTTTATTACAATCATTAACAATCACAAACATCAAATTTTAAATACAGTAGCATTTTAATTCTGACCTCTACACTCTTCTCTGGAATTCAGTGTATTGCAAGATTAGAGCAAAGTGTGCTAAAAAATAAATGTATATTCCAAAAAGTAGAAGGACTTACATTGGATTAGTAAATAGCCACACTACCGGTGATTTGAACAAAACAGACACGAACTTGTATGAATGTGTTCTTCAGATGTGTCACTGGACCCAAAAAAAAGGCCCCAGAATTTTGTACCTGTTTTTTAATATCTCAAGTCTACAACTGCATGTCTGGTGGCTCAAAAGACAGTTAGTAAAAATATGCTTGTCCCTGGAAATCCTATATGACTGCCAAAGTAGATGAACTGTGTCAGTAATCCAAAGGTCCTGAGCCCCCTGGATGGATGGTCACTAAGTAGTCAATTTTTTACCCCTTCGCCAAGGTGTTTGCTTAGTTAAGAATCTTCTCAGAAAATCATCTCTTAGGGAAAAGCAAAGTTCCAACCTTTGGAACTTGAGATGATTAAGGTAACTGTTTTACTTGATAAACCATGGGGGAGGTCAGAGAAGGAAATGTTGAGCTCTTGCGGCTGCCCTCGTGGGCATTCAGAGCACTGAGGACTTCGTGGGCAAGCTTTGCAAAGCCATACGCTGCCAGCACTTCACAGGGAAGCCTTACGGAGGTGACAGAAACATTCTCAGCAAGCTCCCCCAGATCCTCCCAGTGATAAAGCTGATGAGCCAATCACAGGCAAGCGGCACAATCAAGACCTATACTGCCTGGCTTCAAATCCCATCTCTACTCAGTATTAACGGCGCTCCTGTTTGAGTTCCTCAGAGATACAACAGATTCATTCTTCTCTTCCTGTCAGAGTCCTCAGTCTTCCCCAGGGTTCATTCTATTAATGGCCCCACATTTTTCACCATATAGTATAAACTGCCATTTCTGTGCACTTTCTTTTCTCACCACCATTCATCAGAAGCTATTGAGGTCCTTTATGAGATGGGAACATCAACCTCAGAAAAGGCCTGCCCTTGTAATTTGCAAGAAGGATGAGCAGGCTAGAACTGTGTTATGAGAGGTCTCTACCTATTACTGCATAGTCAAGCTACCGATTATCTGAATTATATTTATAGCTGAGAGTGGGGCCAAAAATACCCTCAGATCTTCCAACAGTCCGTATAAATTTGTAAGTCCTCGTTGATTAAAGATATTCCTCTGGCTCAAAAGTTGGATATGTGACTATTAGAATAAGAATCAATGACAGGAAGACAACTATCATATGATCTCCCTGATATGAGGACATGGAGAAGCAACATGGGGGGGTAGGGGGATAGGAGAAGAATAAATGAAACAAGATGGGATTGGGAGGGAGACAAACCATAAATGACTCTTAATCTCACAAAACAAACTGGGGGTTGCTGGGGGGCGGTGGGATTGGGAGAGGGGGAGGGGGCTATGGACATTGGGGAGGGTAAGTGCTATCGTGAGTGCTGTGAAGTGTGTAAACCTGGCGATTCACAGACCTGTACCCCTGGGGATAAAAATACATTACATGTTTATTAAAAAAAAAAAAAAATTGGAAGGGGAGGCGAACCATAAGAGACTATGGACTCTGAAAAACAACCTGAGGGTTTTGAAGGGTCAGGGCTGGGAGGTTGGGGGAACAGGTGGTGGGTAATGGGGAGGGCACGTTTTGCATGGAGCACTGGGTGTTGTGCAAAAAGAATGAATACTGTTACGCTGAAAAAATAAATAAAATGGAAAAAAAAAAAAGAATCAATGACAGGGGCGCCTGGGTGGCTCAGTGGGTTAAAGCCTCTGCCTTCAACTCAGGTCATGATCTCAGGATCCTGGGATCCAGCCCTGCATCCGGCTTTCTGCTCTGCGGGGAGCCTGCTTCCTCCTCTCTCTCTGTTGGCCTCTGCCTACTTGTGATCTCTGTTAAATAAATAAATTAAAAAAAAAAAAAAGAATCAATGACAAAGGCCACTAACTTTCAGTACTCAAGAAATGTAATAAAAACAAAGCTAGGGGCACCTGGGTGGCTCAGTGGGTTAAAGCCTCTGCCTTCGGCTCAGGTCATGATCCCAGGGTCCTGGGATCAAGCCCCACATCGGGCTCTCTGCTCCTCGGGGAGCCTGCTTCCTCCTCTCTCTCTGCCTGCCTCTCTGCCTAGTTGTGATTTCTCTCTGTCAAATAAATAAAATATTAAAAAAAAAAAAAAAAAACCAAAGCTAAAAGGGGGGTGGGAGCAGGGGCTGATTGTTGTCTAAGAATTGTCTGTGAAAAGTCAGCTGTTTCAAAAGAGCTTCATTAAGATCTAAGTAGTATTGCGGGCGCCTGGGTGGCTCAGTGGGTTAAGCCGCTGCCTTCGGCTCAGGTCATGATCTCAGGGTCCTGGGATCAGGAGTCCCGCATCGGGCTCTCTGCTCAGCAGGGAGCCTGCTTCCCTCTCTCTCTCTCTCTCTCTCTCTGCCTGCCTCTCTATCTACTGTGATCTCACTCTGTCAAATAAATAAATAATATCTTAAAAAAAAAAATCTAAGTAGTATTGTCTTTACTTATCAAAGACCTAATATAGTGTCTAATTTCAAATATCTTCACCGAAGATGTCTTTTCTCTTTCTTTCTTTCCTTTTTTTTTGACTCATGAAATGTCAAAATTCATTAGGGTCAATGGATTAATCTTGATGAAAACAGAAGCACCCAGAAAGCAGTCTCACTTGCTTTGGAAGCTTTCTAGTACTGCACCAGTGTGAATTATAAATCATTCATCTCTGTCTTTTGGGCTGCTGTGAATTCATCAACAAAAAGGGGGAAAAAAAGATACCTTTTTCTAGTCTAGAAATACAGCCAAGTCTTTGTGTTTGAGTTTTAGGTTCCTTTGCCCCAGGAGAGGTAATAGTGTTTTGTGTGTTTCCTAAGCTTTCTTTTGCGAAGGCTTGGCCCATGCAAGGAAATGAAATTAAGGCTTCTATGCTTCTAAGGAAAAGAGAAGATGTTTGGAGTCCCAGGTATTTGATTCTTACAAGACTGGGAGACGGATGGAGTTCTCTGAGGAAGGGAAACCTCCACTAGCTTCTCTGCAGTAGTTTAGATGTTGAAGGAGGTGGTTGGGTACAGGGATGCCTGTGGAAGACAAGAGCCTTGGAATAGCAGTGGGGATCTCCATGGCCAAGTCTGCAGAAATTAGAGAGGACCTCAGGAAGGATTGCTCTATGGTCTACCTGGAACCAAACAGTGAAGGACCAGGTTGTGACAGAGGCATCAGATAGCAGAAAAAGTAGATTGATAATGGTGACCCCTATAGTCCAAAGACCCAGCCCTCCCCATCATATCCATAAGGCCAGAGTTCTTATGCAAACCAACAGCAGGTGAGTGATTTATAATGAATGGTTTATTGACCTTGTCAAACAAGGATTCAGAAATAGATTCTATATTCTTTTGAATATCAAAACAACGTGATAAGTTGTTATGAAAAACTCATACCTATTTTAGGTTCCTTTACTAATTCATAAAGTGGGAATAATAATAACATCCGTCTCAGAGATATTTGTTATAACCAAGTGAGATATACTATATAAAGTATGAAGGGCATTTCAAATGTGTTTTGTACTGTTGTAGATACTCTTAGCCATGTTTAGGATAGACTTGCTGGAGTGTTAACTAAACACTTCCCTTGCTGGAGGGTTGACTAACCACTTGCCCCAACATCATCTCTCTCTCACTTAAATAAGTGAAGGCTCAGTTCACTGCAGCCAGCAAGAATAAGAATAGTTCCATGAATGTTAGCAATAATAAGTTTCTTTTGTAAAATATGTACCTATGAAAGGGTTTTTCTTAGGTCAAGTCTATTTTTCTAGTCCAGGGAAATTGATTTAACCCTTTTCTGCGTACACACACACAAAGGATTCTTACTCCTTTCCTGTGAGTTTGTTTTCAGTTTTTGTTTTTTGTTTTTTTTTAAAGCTTTTATTTATTTATTTATTTATTTATTTATTTATTTATTTATTTAACAGAGAGAGAGAGAGAGAGAGATCACAAGTAGGCAGAACAGCAGGCAGAGATGTGGGAAGAAGGCTCCCTGCTGAGCAGAGAGCCCAATGCGGGCTCCATCCCAGGACCCTGAGATCATGACCTAAGCTGAAGGCAGAGGCTTAACCCACTGAGCCACCCAGGTGCCCCTGTTTTGTTTTGTTTTTAACATTTCTCTTATTATCCATTCTAGGAATGACCTTTGAAATTACAGTGACTTTTAAGCATGGCTATTGTGAATACAGAAATCTAGCCAAACAATGTAAAAAGCTTTAATTCAGCCTAAAAGCCATCACTACGATTCTCTAGAAAGAATTATATTGTAGGGGAAATGGTTTAAAATTCTAACTTGGGACGCCTGGGTGGCTCAGTTGGTTAAGCAGCTGCCTTCGGCTCAGGTCATGATCCCAGCATCTTGGGATGGAGTCCCACGTCCGGCTCCTTGCTGAGCAGGGAGCCTGCTTCTCCCTCTGCCTCTGTCTGCCTCTCTGTCTGCCTGTGCTCACTCTCTCTGATAAATATATAAAAAATTAAAAAAAAAAAAGATCACTTTATAAAATTCTAACTTGGAGGGGCACCTGGCTGGCTCAGTTGATAGACAATTTGACTCTTGATCTCAGGGTTGTGAGTTTGAGCCCCATGTTGAGTGCAGAGATTAGTTAAAAATAAAATCTTTTTTAAAAATAAAATTCAGTAAAATAAAATTCTGACTTGAAGATTAAAAGGGATAATCAGATAACATAGATAATATTTAGATGAGCATCTAAAATATGAAAATGTACCACTTTTCTCAGAATTTTAGTAAATGGTCTGTAAACAATTTCTTAAAAATAGCTAGAGGATTTATTGATTTGCCAGACTTTTGGAAATAATCACTCTAACACTCCTCACAAGAACCTTAAGTGGGAGATGTTATTAGTTCCATTTACATAAGAGGAAGCAGTTTAGGGATATTTAAGGAATTTGCCCTAAGTTCCAAGATATAGGAAATGCAGGGCAGGGATTGGGGCCCACATCTGTCTGAACCAAAGTCTAGACTCAGTAATGAAGCTCTAGGGTCATTTGGGCTTTCTGAACAGCAGGACCAAATATCCTTTGCTCTCTTTAAACTCTTATCTAACCTAACCCAATTCTTCCCTCAAACAGGAGTCTCAAACTCAAAGTCTACAGGGCCCAGGCTGGTAACACAAATAAGTTAATATGGGTCATATTTAAGAAAAAAACACATTGTTCCACAGTGTATAACTTGGCTACTATTCAGCTTCAGTCAATCATTGTCTGGAGAGAAGTTATTCCTAGTATTACCAGCCCCTAATTTTGTAACAGAAGACAGTATTCTGGATTTTTGTGAAAAACACCCCAATTTTCAAATGTTGGCAATAAATGTGCTTTTTATTTATTTTTTTAAAGATTGTATTTATTTATTTATTTAAGAGAGAGCGAAAGCAAGAGAGAGCACAGAGGGAGAGGGAGAGGCAGACTCACTGCTGAAAGAAGAGCCTGATTCGGGGCTTGATCCCATGACCCTGAGAGATCATGACCTGAGCTGAAGGCAGGCATTTAACCAACTTAACCAGCCAGGCGCCCCACATGTACTTGTTTTTAAAGAACATTACATAAAGAAATAAAAAAAAAAATTTTTTTAAATAAAAAAATAAAAGAACACTACGTGGGACAATATGCACAGGCTAAACTATGTGTACCATGATTCAGGGAGAAAAGGAAGACTTATTCAGTACTCTTACTTTTTAATTGCCAATAGACATTTGCTGTTTTAGGTAAAAGTAAATGGCTTTCTAAACTACACAGTAAGAGAAAGGAGTAATGCCCACAAGTATATGGTAGTAGAAAAACAGCTCATTACTTAATTGGAGATATATATATATATATATATACATATACATATCATATATATACATATATATATGATATAGCCTTTAATGATCTTAAATCAGATTTTATTCCTTGACAGCAAGGGTAAGCATATAAAAATGTTGTGTACCAATTACTGGAAATATGGAAATTATATTAAATTCATGCATATCTCCTTTGACAACAAATTCACTGGAGTAATGTTAAGCCAAATCCAAATCAACTCATTCCTTTATGGTAAAAACTCTCTTATCTGCAGCCAGCCAAGAGAGTATTATCAGGTTTGGTGGTAGGTTTTTGTTTTCCCCCAGGAACTACAACTTAAATGAAAAGCCCTCGGGTTGAATTACAGCAAAAAAGAAAAAAAAAAACAAAACCTATTTTCTAAAATCTCTCTTTAACTCTGACTCTCAGATCTCTGAACTAGAGATAGGGTTGGAATGTGGATGTAGATGGGAGTAGAAGTACCAGAATCTTTCAATGGCTGTGCTTCTAAGCACAAAATTTTTAAAAGAAGTTTCCCATTATCACCCAATTGGAACAAAAAAACTAATCTCTGGACCTCAAAAAAAATACTGAGCCAATACTTTGTGTCTCCACTTCATTTACATCAGCCATTCACATTAGTAACTATAATATTTTCATTTGTCTCTTCTTGTTTTCCCCTTTCAGCTTATATAATTTTTAAAAGAGTAGATGTGTTTGAAGCTTTCTAATTTAAATTATCACAGATGCATCATTGCATTCATGAAGACATGGCTTTCAAATAATATGTACTGAAAGACTAAAACTGCAGAACAAAATTAGTTTCAGAAATCCATTTTCTCTTTGGGTTTATATTTAATGCAAAGATTTCATTCTCAAGTCAAAATGACCTCCCTTCTACACAAACGCAACTCTGAAAGTCCTTATTTTCTGTAATGCCCAACATGGAGCTTGATACATCTTGAGTAGACCAGAAATGGAATTGCTGAACTATGTGGGCAACTATATAGCAAATATTTTGTAAAATCTGAATTTTAAACAGCCTTAAGTCAAATGTTTACTCTTTGAACTTCTGTCTTTTTATTTATTCATAGGTATCTTTGGTCTGGCTTGAGATGCACGGAGCTGAGACCTAGGAATTTTAGCACACCTTAAGTAGGGAGTCAACAGTATGCTAAGTGAAATAAGCCAGACAGAGAAAGACAAATACTGCATGGAATCACTTATATGTGGAATCCAAAAAAAGAGTCAAACTCATTAAGACAAAGCAGAAAAGTGGGTGCTAGGGGCTGGGGCATAAGAGAAATAGAGAGCTGTTGGTAAAAGAACACAAACTTTCAGTTATAAGATGAATAAGGTCTGAGGATGTAATGATTCAATGTAGAACATGATCATTTTAGTTGATAACACTGTATTGTATAACTGAAATCCACTGAGTATAATTTAAATGTTCTTAAAAAAAGATTAATATATGAGGTGAGGGATGTAATAATGAACTCCATGGAGGGAATATTTTTAAAATGTCTAGTATATCAAATCATCACATTGTAAAGTTTAAATATCTTTCAGTTTTACTCGTCAGTTATAATGTAATAAAGCTGGAAAAAAAAATAGATAGCCAAAGGCAGTGAATGATTATATGAACCAAGTTAAAATGTTGACAAGGGTCTTCCTATTTCTGAATGCTTCAGACTTTGTAAGGAGAACATTTTTCATTGCCAAAATTGGCATATATACTTTTTTAAATTAATGTTTTTCTTCTTTCAACCAGAAAAGGGAGAGTGAAATCAAAGGAATTTGCACTTCAAAAGAATTTTTTAGCAACTTTGGATGCAAAGAAAAAGAGCAGCTTCATATGGTGAGTTGTCATATCTAAAAAAAAGTAGCTAATGAATGAGAATACAGAACCTTGGGACAACTAAGACTATATTTATAGAAAGCTGTTAGCTATGTTAAATATAAAATGGCTCAGATTTTCTATAATTAATTTAGATTTTAAAAATCTATAAAATGGCAAGAGCTGTACTTGCTCCAGTGGGCCTATTAGAATGCCATATTTCCATGGCAAAGCCTTAAATAAAACTTAAAGGTGAAAATCATGGCAAAAGATCAAAGGATGAGAAATAGGTGGCAGGTTATAGTCAGTTTTACATCAATAGCATTCAGCCACCTCCTCCTCCTATTTCTTGATAAAAACCCATTAATTCCCACTCCCTTCTGTGCTAACATTCATGAAAAATATGCTTGGACCTGCCTTGCACAGCGAAGAGGAGCAGAAGTGTAGAAACAGGCAGAACATCTGAAATAGCTCAGTTCAGCTCATGGCTGTGTATCTGTCACCCGCCTTCATCCCTGAGCAACGTCCTTGGAAAGCCCAAAGGAAAAATGATCATCCTCTTTACTGCCTGGGGTGGAAAGAACATCAGATAAGGGCACATAAAAAGGTTATAGAGTGACCAAACAGGAGACAGGCATTTCTAACCCTGGGCCCTGGCAATAATCAGAAACCTACACGCCCCTGTATTTTTCCATATAATTCGGGCAATACCCGCAGGATAGATGTTTATCTGTGACATTTCTTAAATAAATTTGCTTATTTTGGAAAAACCAGGAGAGAATGAAAGGACAGAGGTGGAGGCAGAGGTGAACCCCTGCCCCATCACTACTTGCTTCAACTCTTACTTTAACATCCGTAAAACATATTATTCAGGGTCTTGCATATAGATGGCAGCTAGCCAATCGACATCCCTCTAAGTAAAATTTTTAAATTAAAAGAGTAAAATATATACACAAATCACTAAGTATACAGCTTGATGAATTTTTCATACATTAATGTATGTAGCACCAGATCAAGAGTCGGAACATTAACATCCCAGACACTCCCCTCATGACCCTTTTGGTCACTCTCTTCCCCCAAGGGTAACCACTGTTCTGATTTCTAACCACATAGGTTCATTTTAATAAGTATATATTTTAATGAATTTAAATTATGTCTTTTTGAGTACTTGGTTCCAGATAAAATCTGCACATATGCATTGAACCAATCTAGCTATCTTAAGCATTCATTGACTGCTCAGCTGCTCTGAGTACTACACAGTAAATACCATTCTGGAAAAAAGAACCCCAGATTTCATCCCTGCTCTGCCACTAATTAGTGGTGAGATCTAGAGGGAGTAACTTTTCCACTATGACCATTTAATTCCTCTTCGTAAAGTAAGTACATTTAACTGGAAAAGATGCAAGATCTTTTCTGAAAGAATATATTCATGAGAATGGAAATATGGATATACACTTTCAATGACGTATCAATTTCAAGTGTTTGTGTTTGTGTGTGTGTGTGTATATTCAAATATGTTCATATACTTTCAGTTGAACATGTAATCAATTATATATGACTATACTTAAATACTTTAATTCAATTGTATATAATTATATACGTAACTTATAATTTTATAGAGAGAGGTTTATAAAATACTGTGCCTTTTTACCTTACTTCAAAGACAATTATTTATCATGGCACTGTGGCAGTATACATGGATAATAAGAACATATATAGGGTCCCTGCTCTCATGCTGTTTCTAGTCTTACTTTGACTTGAGCAAAGAAGTTAATGAGTGATTAATAACAAAAAGAAGGAGGGGTGCCTGGGTGGCTCAGTGGGTTAAAGTCTCTGCCTTCGGCTCAGGTCATGGTCCTGGGTTCCTGGGATCAAGCACCGCATCTGGCTCTCTGCTCAGCGGGGAGCCTGCTTCCCTTCCTCTCTCTCTCTGCCGGCCTCTCTGCCTACTTATGATCTCTGTCTGTCAAATAAATAAATAAAATCTTTAAAAAAAAAAAACAAAAAGAAGGAACCATGGGACTAAGTACTTATGGGTCATTTCTTCCCAAAGGAACACAGAATTCAAGAAAATAAGAGAGCTCTACACAGAACTCCAAAGTAGAAAAAATTACCTATAGTGTCCTGAGCCTTGATAATCTTTGCTTTTTCTCTACTCAGTGAAAACTTCTTCTCTTTCCCAAAGTGCTTAGTGCCCTTATCTCTCCCTATCAAAACCTGTTGTTAAGATTAATTTATCTTCTGTAATGTGTAAATGGCTGCCAAGCCTGAATATGCTCTCTCACAGAAGTGTTTACACTGACCAAGATATTTTGATTTTAAGGAGTGAATTTCTGGCTACAGAATTTCACAGATCAGAGAATCAGGAGAGCAGGACCTTTTGTAGACAACGAACAACTAAAATGACCCTATTCCAGGAGCCACTAAAGCAACCTTCTCTCCTAATATTAGTGGCCACTGGGGGCACCTGGGTGGCTCAGTGGGTTAAAGCCTCTGCCTTTGGCTCAGGTCATGATCCCAGGCTGGGATCAAGACCCGCACAGGGCTCTCAGCTCAGCAGGGAGCCTGCTTCCTTCTGTCTCTGCCTGCCTCTCTGCCTACTTATGATCTCTGTCTGGCAAATAAATAAATAAAATCTTTAAAAAAAATTTTTTTTTAATATTAGTGGTCACTGTCTGAGTGGTCACAATGAGCCAAGCTTGTGTCAGCCTGTTTATATACATCATCTCATTTATTTCCACAGACATGATTATCGTTTGTATTTCACAGATGAAAACCCTGTAGTACCTACCCCAATAACACATAAGAAATGGCACTAAATCCCACATGTGCCTTTCTGAAAGGCCAGCCTGACCCTGGGTTTGGCAGCAGTTAGCAGCCAAAGGCAAAAGGAGAGGCCAAAGTCCCCCGGTGCAAGTACCAGGAAGATAATTCACTCTTCTGGATTGTTGGTGGTGAAGGTCTGGGAGGCAAGGAAACACAGCCACTTTTTTTTGTGCTGTTGGCAGCTCTGGCCTTCCTCCTCTGTACAAGACCCTTTCCGAAGCTGTATTAATGCTCTGAAGGCCCTAGTAAGTTAAAGAGCCACACGATTCTAAAGGGGCATTGACATACTGCTCCCAGAGGCCTACAGATCAACCTGCTAGGCAGCCCTAACTTTAAGTCATTCCCAGCCAGTGTGTTATAGAAGCTTCTGAGCAGGGACTTCGGCTACAAATCAAGAGCAACCTCTGAACATCCTAACAGGGCATAAGACTTCCAGCACTCCCTGCTGAACACAAGCACCGACCACGTCTCCTAGTTCTTAGAAGGAAATACTGCAGACACTCCGAAGGGCCTGTTTTACACTGTTGGTAGAATAGTAAAGCCCTGAGGTTTTTCAAAGAGCCATTTACTCAGCATTTCTCAATGCTGAGAAAGAGAACAGAGCCTGGTAACGGGTATCTCCTGGCACTTAACCCCCAGGGCATCTCTAATGCCTAATGATTCCAAAGGTTATGAGCAATATTCTAAAAGAGCTCAAACCCAAATGAGTTCAAACCCTGGGTACAGCCTCCCACGGTGCTTGGAATGGGAGGGGATGCTGAATCCCACAGCAGAATGCAGCAACGCCAGAAAGTTAGGGATCACTGGCTACTCTTTGAAGTTGTATCTCAACACGTGATGATTGCACTGGTTTCAGAAAGATTACCGGTATTTTGTCCAGAATGGTTTCGGTTTCAGTTCAGCATCATGGAAGGATAAATTTGGGGCCACAGCCACCCGCAATAATAACAGAGATTCATCTGAGACCATTCTGTTTATGACAGAGTTAAGTCTCAAACTACTAAATTCAAACAAATGAAAATATGCACAGTCCAAGTCAGTAGCTCAGAAATGCATGAAATCAAGCTGCATTGTCTCAGTCCAAATGAGGTTCTCAAAATGTTGGTCACAAATATCCAGCTTTATCTAATTTTATGGTATATTTTATTCTGGGCCCTAACATTGCTGTGGTTTGTCTTAGGGGCCATGATATGGCCATGGCTTGGCTTAAGTGAACCACGAGCTTCTAAGGAGATTTATCAGGGAGTGTAAGATAAACAGAAGTCAATGGTATGTTCTCAGTTGTTGGATGGGTTTCGAAGGAGGAGGAGAAGGTGCATCAAAGACTTGCACACCATCAGAGGTAAGGAAGTCCAACTTCTCCGTGCTCCATTTCCCCTAATCTTGATTGGCATATCTGGCCGAATTCTCGCCTTTTGGTGCCGCTTTTAAAATCCTAAAAGATGAGAACATCAGAGCACTATCTATTATATTTTTAAAAGGATGGTCTCAATTCAAAATGAGGCAGATCTATGTTGACAGATATGAAGCAACTGCCAAGATACATTATCAAATATTAAAAAAAATCAAAGTTTCAGAATGTCATGTGTATACTGTGCCATTTGCATATTTTTTAAAAAAGGGAGAAGGTATGTATACATAAATGCTTTTTTATGCATACATATGTCTAAATTCTAGAAGGATACATTAGAAGGTAAAGATAAGGGGATCGGTGGACTGAGATACCCACCTATACTATATGCCTTTTGTAGTTTTATCTTTTTTCTGGTTTGAAAAGTTATTCATGAAATAAAACGCAACATTTAATTGAGAGCTATATTTTCCAGACCAATATTTGACCAATAGGACTTGGAAATTTTACACAAAGTACCATGCAGAAATGAAGTCACCCAAAGAGGTCTTACACAGCTAGTCAAGCTTAGCACAAGAAGATTTTAAAAGTGCAAATGTCAGTCCATTTTCAATGAACCCGCTTCTTTTGCTTTTAGTCTTTATTTTCTCCTTCGATTTTCTGAAGATTAAAATCTTCATGGTGGTGAAAGAGAAAGCATGTTATTGTGTTAGTTATTAAATAAAATTGTTCCCCTTACTCTCTGGAGAGAGAATTACAAAGAAAATCTGAAGTCATATAAGATTTATTTCTCTTTCCCTAACTGCTCGTGACTATGGATCAAGATTGACACCCAGTGGCCAAATTTAATCCTTTCTTTTTTTCCCACTGAAATTCTCTGTGTAAATTGCCATTTTCTAAAATCTCCCTTTATCTGTTTTCAGTTGAAAATGTTATTGATATCTATGACTTGTTTATTGAGAGTGTATTGTAACTTATAAAGCCAGATTAAATTAGTCTTATTTCCCACATAATTAATAGATTTATTTTTATATCCTCTTTTTTGTTGTTGTTGCATTTTTTTTTTACCTAACATTAAAAACCAAATAAGGGAGAGGGTGTAGGGATGGGCAAATGGGTGAAGGGGAGTGGGAGGTACAGGCTTCCAATTATGGAATTAATAAGTCTTAGGGATGAAAGGCACAGGATAGAGAATATAGTCAATGGTATTGTAATAACATTGTATGATGACAGATGGTAGCCACACTTGTGGTTAGCATAGTATGACATATAGACTTGTCTAATCACTAAGTTGTACACCTGAAACCAATGTAAAGTATACTTCAACTAAAAAAAGAAAAGCAATTTGCCCTCACTTGACAAAACAATGTATTCAATTTCTAGTAGGAACTAATGGAACAAATTAGAATTATATAGCAAACCTAATTAGACAACACCAACACGATAATATATGTCCTTAACTTTTTCTGTATCAAATAGCAAAATTACCTATTCTGATTAGTAAGTTACTTATATAATTAAATGTTAATGATTTTTTTAAACGTTAGTGATTTTAATTTTGAAATCTTGAGGGTGACATAATTGTTTTAAAATATGCTAATTAGGGCGCCCTATCGAGTTGAATTGTACCTCTATTTAAAGAGAAGTATTTTAAAAATGCATAAAATATATAATTTTATAGAGGAATCTCTTCTTGAGCACTTCGGAAGTTTTGTGATACAGTTTAGGTAAGATGTATATCGTGGTATCCATTTTAATGGTTCTAAAGAAGAGAAAGAAGAAAACCTTGATTTTTAGGAAGTTAATATTTTAGCAAATACATATGACATGTTTAACACAGATTACCACAGAAAAGAGCTGTGAATTTAAGGGTCAGAAATATCAAAGTGCAAATTCTAGCAAGGCAATCTGGGCAAGTCTAAGCGTTTTGCTGAACTTCAAATCCCTTATCTATAAAATGGAGCTATATTAATCCAGCCTTGCAGGGCTGTTGTGAGGATTAAATGAGATAATACTTAAAATACTTGTCATGGTAGCTGGCACAGTAAACATGTAACAGTATCTATTATTACTATCAGATTACCAGAAACAGCAAGGTGACTAAAGTCAAACCCATGTGAAGCAGATTATCTCTCCTTGAATCAATTGTCCAGCTACCTGCTTTGATGCAGGTGAACAGTGGCCCCAGATAAGCTGAAAGTATTAATAATCCAAAAGATCGAATAATCCAAATAATATCATTTACAAGTGGATTTCTATTACACAATTATTTTATGGCCTATTTACCCTCACAATCACTTTTGAAATCAAACATTTAAATTAAATTGAAAACCAGGGCTCTCCAAACGTTTCTCCTTCTAGGAAAAAACAGGTGTAGTTCATATCCTATAAACCTCCATACATGATATATGTAAATTACTTATAAATCTGAGACATACAATTGATGACTTATGGACACTGTAAAATATGCCTGAATTAAAACATGCTGAAAGTATGAGATAAATACCAATCAAAGTGGAGACATTCTTTCCTATTTCACAATGGAGTGTTTTGCACATATCTGGGAGGGGACCCCCCCCCCCACCCCGGCTGCTCTGGAGGATGTTACACTAACAGTTCTTTGTTTTCTCACCAGTAAAGGGGACAGAAACTAACTGATTGGTGATCTGGTCCAGTGCAACAAGCAAGGACTTTGAAGACCCAATCCTTTCCTGCATTGGAAACTGCTCTTCCATTTATGTCTGGTGCGGCCTTGGCAAATCTCTTTGAGGCTCCAGATGCTCTTCCATCAAAGACAGGTGATTATACCCACAAATGAGACTGTCCATAAAACACAGTGCTTGGCACACAGTATCATTATTCCTTAGAGGTGAAAGAAGCTTTCAAAGGTCACTTAGGACACTAATGCTAGGAAGACACAGTCCAAAACCAGATTTTTAAGTCTGGGACCTGGCTAGCTACAGACAAATCCAGAACAATCCTGTTCTCTTTACTGAGCTGTTAACTACCTCAAAAAGTATGCTGTCAGGAAAGTTTTCTCTGGGATTGGCAATTTAAATTCTGCCATAAAATTCCCCATAAATTGTACCCACTTGTAATCTAAATAGAGGCACAATTAAAGGTACGATTACTAATATACTCTCATTATACAGCTTAAAAAACACACACACACACAAGTTCGAGAGGAAAATATGTCCTATTACCAGTGCCAAAAATCCCTCCAAAACATTTTTTTAAATCTATACAAGGGGAAAAGCTCTGATCTAGAAGCAATGCTACTTAGATTCTAGTTCCAATTGTGATGTGAACAAATAACTTGATCACCCTATATTTTGTTTTCCTCATGTATTAAGCAAAAATGATAATATTCGCACTTATTACAAGGATAGCATACAATAAATGATAATACAAGTTAGTGAAAGGATCCCATGAATAACAATCGTTGTTGCTAATGCCCTCTCCTCCTGCAACAGTAAAATTGCAACACACACACACACACACACACACACACACACACACACACACACACACGAGAATTCGGTATCTTCACAGACCAAAAGAAAGATCTGGTCCCTTTAGAGACATGACCATAGACAACTCCACTAGGCTACAGGTTTTACCAACAAAAATAACTGGCATTGGGGCGCCTGGGTGGCTCAGTGGGTTAAAGCCTCTGCCTTCGGCTCAGGTCATGGTCCCAGGGTCCTGGGATCGAGCCCCGCATCGGGCTCTCTGCTTGGCGGGGAGCCTGCTTCCTCCTCTCTCTCTGCCTGCCTCTCTGCCTAGTTGTGATTTCTCTCTGTCAAAGAAATAAAAAATTAAAAAAAAAAAAAAATAACTGGCATTTCTGCCTTCACTGATTGCCCTTTTTGTCCTCTGACCATGACATGGGCTGGCCCTTGTCCTCAGCCCATTTTGAGCCCTTCTTTATCAGCAGCCCCAGGCCCTCCAGCCTGTAGACAAGATGTATGGTTTGCTTGGAATGAGCCTTGGAATCCCACATAGCCAGGTCACAGCATTTCTGACCTGACTTCTCCCTGACCAAGTCATCTCAGTCCTTAAGACTGAGCATCTGTCTAGGTTCAACTGTTTTGAGCTCTCATCCCTTATTAGGACTGATGTCCTAACCAATTAAGAATGGATGCCATATTGTGGATCTACTACTGTGCTGGGTGTTTTACAGGTGGCATTTCCAATCCCTGCAACAATCTGTGAGGTGGTGATTATTAGTCCACTTTACAGAAATTGAGACTCAGAGAGCTTAAGTAACTTGCTAAAGTCACACAGCTAAGAAGGGAAAATGCCTGGGTAACTATTTCAGTCTGGCTCCAAATCTAAAATATTTCACATCATGATTTCCTGCCTAGTTCCTGCCTAATCTATCCCTAGATTCTGGATCCTATTTATTATAACCTTGCAGGGGTCCTGCCAGGAACCACTGGCTTGACATACACAGCTTCCTGCTTCTAGACTTATTTCCTAAGTAGAGCACATATTGGAGCCCATGGAAGCACTCTGCTACACATATATGTACCTCAATTCCCTAATTGCCTGACAAGCTCATATTGCTACACCCTTTAGACCCAGAGCATTGTGCTGCTTGGCTCCCTACCTGCACACTTTCGTTTCTGTCTCATCTCAATCCCAGCTTTTGTTTCATGCCAGCCCATGTTCCTGAGGTTCCAGCATGTTTCACATCTAAGCCTGCCTTAGTTGCAACACACACAGCACCCTATTATCTCCCTAAAATAACAACTTAAAGAACAACAAATTATTCACTACCTTGGAAAATACCGTATTTCATTTGGATGGATTTATTTTTTTAAGTAATCCTTATGTCCACCATGAGGCTTAAACTCATGACCCTGAGATCAAGAGTCACATGCTCTGTTGAATGAGCCAGCCAGGGACTCCTTGGATGGATAATTGTGATTCACCGCAGGGGGAAAAACAAAAAACAAAAAACAAAAAAAAACTCCAACAGATATTTAGGCTATATTTGAATGACAAAGCAGTCATTTGAATTGAAAACATCCGTGAGCATCAAGAAAGCAAAAATCTTTTTAATCTCTATAGATACACAGGGATCAGAATGGGATGATCCCTTCCTCCTTGCTTGTAAAATTCAGAGACATTGATATAAAGCCTCAATAGAGGGCAATAATCCACATGAAATTTTAATGAGCTCACCCTAATTCTCTAAATTCAGAGAAATGGAAAAAGCACTACAATCCCACTTTTACAGACATTTTAAAAAGATACATAGAAAGCATAACTTAACCATGATGTTGTAAGAGTTAGCCTTGCAGATCTTACAGAATGGGAATCACGCCATACATTTGTAACAGTTCACTTTACTGTAGCTTTAAAGTCTTAATTTAAAAGAAATATCCAGCACTCTCATGCTCTAATGAACAAAGCTGTCTCCAAAGTTGGAGCTTTAGCTATGATCCCAATTATATAAATTTAGGAAACAGTTTAAGAAAATTCAGACCCATAGCAGAAGGTAAGCGCAAGGCTCTTGCAAAGTGGCTACCAATCCTAAATTCAAAAATAAAATATGAATGTTTCATCTGAGCCAACTGTGCAACAATTCTTTATACAACTATCATCAAGGTTAGATGGGGAAAACTCTGTTCCCATCACCAAAAAAGTGTAAAGAGCAACGTACCAGAACCATATGACACCTTTGCTCTAATTAGACTTTAAGGTGATCACACAACAGTTTCTTTGTTCCTGTCTGGTGACCCACCCAGTATCAAGGATGGAAAGTGGAGTTTGTCTGAAGCAGAATGATTCTGTGAGGCCAGGTGCATAAGGATAACATACTCCCTTAGAATATGTTTTTACTTCAACTAGTGGCAATGTTTCACTTTCGTTGGCATTGTTTCCTTCTACGTCAGACACTGCACAGCCAAGTACTCTACCTTATCTGTGAGGACCAGTAAAACCTGCCCCTGGCCGCACTTGTGAAACAGCCAAATTGCTAAGAGAATCTTAAAGGGTAGAGATCAGAAAGAATCAGCATCAGAGCCCTAGCAAGGCAGCTAGAGTCGACTGGAAACCTCAGACTTCAAAGAAGACAAAAGTTGGTTTCCACACAAGTTCCCATCAATGTTGACAAGGTCATGGAGGCCAACTAGTATCAGGCCTTTTTCATGACTTGCAGCTATAATGATATTGTGTGTTTAGAGAAGATTTTCATGCCAAGGAACCACTCTGATTCTTTTTAATTTGCCATCAAAAAAAAAAAAAAAATCAGAAACTGGGCTTCACATTTTCCTAAGCCCCTAGGAGATGATCTCTACTGTTGTTATCTGAAGGGAAGTCATTCTGGATGTCCTGGAGCGCAGGGAGGACAGGGGGCTTTAGCCTATTGTAATTTGATGTTGGTATTTGGTTCTTTTGTGCTTCTCCAGTTGTTCAGTAATGGAAGAGTGAGCTGAGAAAGTTCCTGAGGGATCCCATAGTAGTTTTGCAGTCATTCCTAGGACTGGACCTTTCTCTTGGTCCAGAGCTGCACAATCTTTGCCCTGTTGCCCATAAATAACAGGCTGCACAGCATAATCACCAAAGTCACTGATTTTCCAAGGCAAATGACCAATAAATTTTGATTAAAAATTCATAGTTCTGGGGACGCCTGGGTGGCTCAGTCAGTTAAAGGATCTGCCTTCTGCTAGGTCCTGATCCTCGGGGAGTCTGCTCCTCCCTCTGCCTGTTGTTCCCCGCTCTGCCTGCTATTCCCCCCTCTGCCTGCTGTTCCCCCTGCTTTTGATCTCTCTCTCTCCCTTTCTCTGACAAATAAAATAAATAAAATCTTTTTAAAAAACACAAAAAACAAAAAACTCATAGTTCTGTTTCAAACCTTTGCTATAATAATCAGAGCTCCATGTCATTGGTTAGCAAAACAGGGATTTCTAGGTACTAATATTTTGACAATTCACTGTTAAAAGATCGCTTTCAAAAAAGGGTAAAACCATGACTCTCATACAGATACAAAAATGAATGTGTATTAAAGCTTTTATTGAATTCAATGAGGAAACTGAGGAGGTTTTATAATCAATTCAAAGCAGAAGTCAAAAAGCACAAATTTACATGGAGTTAAATTAAGGAGAAATGAATGAGCAAATGAAGGCAAAACCAGCTTCTTCCACAGTGGAGGAAGTCAATGGAACCTCTACTAGATAAGACAAAATTTACATGTCTATAGACAAGAATTTTGTTTACATGACTATCAGTTACCTAAAATTTATAGAATTGTAAAAAGCTCCCATACAATCAGAAGCAGATAACATAGAAGGGTGTCCCCTACATAGTGCACAGTTTTTCAGTGAAGCACAAAATTGTTCCTACAACATCTATATTTATACCAACTTGAGATTAAGGAAGTAACAGATAGGTAACTGTTATCCAAGTAAACAGTCTGAAAGAATGGTACAAATTATCAAAGATCTTTCAAGGAGACTGACCAGTAAGACTTTCCCAGTTTCATACCATTAAGATGTCACTCCATGTTCTACAATAGTAATAAATACTAATATGTGATTAATGGTACATATAGTTAGTTCCAGAATGCTGGTTGAACCATTGTATTCCATGCTCCTTGAGGAGCTGCAGCCCAAAACTGTTTGAGACATTGCTCTATCTGCACCTACACTTCACTCTTTTTTTAATTTTTTTTTAACCACAAGAGTAGGATCTTTAGAACTGAATTTAAAGATTTTTATTTTATTTATTTATTTGACAGAGAGAGATCACAAGTAGACAGAGAGGTAGGCAGAGAGAGAGAGAGGGAAGCAGGCTCCCTGCTGAGCAGAGAACCCGATGCGGGACTCGATCCCAGGACCCCGAGATCATGACCTGAGCCGAAGGCAGCGGCTTAACCCACTGAGCCACCCAGGCGCCCTAGAACTGAATTTAAAAAGAGTCCTGGCTCCTGGAATCATAACTGAGATAGTAATGACTCTTAGTACAATGCTCCAAGTTCAGATAAGCGTTTAGAATTTAGAATATTGATTGACAATAAACATTTTCCTCCAGCATCTCCTCTTGGGTCACTTGGCTTTGATTTTACTTACTTGTATTCTATTCTATCCTATTCTATTCAGCTCCACCAACCAAGATCTCACAACACCACAAAGTGAAGGAAGCAATAATTCTCTCTAGTCACAACTGCTAAAATGGAATTAGCTGATATTTCTATAACCGTTTGTATAGCTCAAAGACAACCTTACAATGGCATGTCCTTCCTTGACATTAGAAGCCAAAATGAAGACCAGTGAAAATATATGCCATGGGCCTGCCTCATCTTGGCATGTGGCAGGATCACATTTTTAAAATATTAAACTGATGCAGTTTTGCTGTCATAACCTTTAGTAATTCCTAGTTTCCCTAAGGCTTCCTTCCTACCTATAGCCTAGAATAAAGAGGCCAATGGAATTGCTTCATCAGCTCTCAGAAGACACCAATGTTTCAAAGCAAGAGCAAAGGGACTAAGTGAAGCAGCCTCTGGGGTACGCCAGCAGAGGAGGACCATGGCTGCCCTCCCCTCAGGACAATGCGAGATTCCCAAGACTCCATTCCTACCACATACCACCCACCTGCGGTACCGCCAGGTCTCAACCTTACCGGAGCAGCCACTCTCCACCAGAGGGCAGCAGCTTCCCTGGGCTCTAATTCAGAGGGCCTAATTCAGGTCTTTTCCCCCTGGCAGCTATTCTGGCTCCTACTCCAAGTATCCTGAGAGGTCCTAGCCATCATTCAGCTTCTCCCCAGGACAGCAGCAGACCCACCCCCAAGGTTTTCCAAGGACATTGGCACCATTTGGCTCCCGGTGTGGTAGAGAAAAAAGGATGTCTCATTCGGAATGTTATTGCAAGCCTTCAGTGCTTGAAGACCCTTGGGCTGGCCTACAGCCAGTATCTATATTGGATATTAGCCAACAATACAGCAATACCAAAACATTCACAGGCAAAAAAGGAAGATACTTTTGTTGACATTTCTGAAATTCACCCGAAGCTTCATGTGTCAGGAACATCTTGGACAAAACTTTTACTTCTGTAATTAGGTTGAACCCTAAGATGGTGACTTTGAATAATTATTTGGATCTTCTTGGTATTTTTCATTCCACACACGCTGGAATAATTTGCAATATTTAACTCTTTAGAAGTGCCTATCACATTTTAAAAGATTTAGTTTCCAAGTATTTAACCTTCATGGTTATATAATAGACATTTTTGGTTTTCAATGATTTTCCAATTTTTAAGATAAAACATTTTGTCTTTTTTGAAAAAATAAAAAAGTAAAGGGACTAAGTTGCAAGTGCTTGATAAGGTACAGTGCTGGTTTTGTTCTGAATTGCACTAAGGTTTGACTTGCAAGGTATCAGCCAAAGCCCAAAAGACTAAGCAAAGAATTTCATATTAGCCATAGCAACAGTTCCATATAGAAAGTAAGGGAAGGAGGATTAAAGACCTTTCTCATTTGGGGGAAGGAGGGAAGTTCAAATGCAAAAGAACAGTCTGCTCATTGGTTCCCTCCTTCCACCCTAGATGCAATTCAGGTAGTCTCAGACTTTTCCATCATAGTTGGGTAGTAAAAAGCCCAAATGGTCAAACCAACTTGCAAACAAAGTCTCAATTCAGGAAATGAAAGTGTGAGACCTCAAGTAATTACCAATTTAATTTGATTTAACAGTTTAACTTCCCTCTTTCAACTGGGCTCTTTGTAGGTAGACCCAAAGAATGGAACATGATGCTATTTCCCCACCGTAGGCTTCTACCCCTATCTTGCTGCCTTGCTGGCTGTGTTTTCTGACTCCTTAATGGTCAAAGCAAGAGGAAGAGAAAAGGGAAAGGGGAGCAGGGAAGAGGGAACAGGAAACTTAGGTAACAGGAACAAAAACTTAGGGAACAGGAAAGTTAGTGTGTGATCAAGACTGTCAATGGTCTTTGCCTTCCGGTCTGACAGATGTCTAAAGACTTACAGGCCCTTTTATGAGCCCCTTCAGAAATCCTCACTGGGAATATTCAGTTTCATTTCTACTCCTAGTGGATGCATTTTTCTCTGCCTAGCTGCTCCACCTCAGCATTCCATAGCCCATTCTCTCCTTTGGGTTCCATCCTCCATCCAGGCTTAAACAAGATTTAAAAGAGCCCCAGGTCTGTTCTTTCTCCCAATGACCATATCTTCTGGAATAAACACACACACACACACACACACACACACACACACACACACATCCTTTGCTCCCACCTTAGATCAGCTGGATAGTCCACATTCCTGCCTTTTACATTTTTTAGTCAGAAGTCAAACACCAGTGCACACTGCCACCCTCCTCTGCATGAATCACATATCAGGATTTCTAAGGAACTCTTCTCGCCAGGTTTGAAATGAGGAAAAACAAGGCAGGAAGAGCTTACAACAGAACTCTCTTCAAAGACAACCTCTATCCAATCCTCTCTTCCCATTTCCAAAGCTATCCTTTAGAACTTCAATACCAGAAAAGTATAGAAACTTCCTTTGAAATTTTACAAATTCTACTCTGTGATCTCACAATCTACTCTGCCATCTGGCATTTGTCATTTTAGGATCCCAGCCTAACTTCCATTTATGGATCCTATTACAAGTGCTTTCTACTATTAGAGGAAGCAGGAACTCATGAACAACATAGGTTTAGGTTTGGGGGGGATGGAGGGGCAGTAAAGAAAGTTAAATCTTAACACATTTAAGTTATGACTAAATGTAATCCCACCTTTTTCTTATTTACCCTCAGTATAATACATGCATGTATAAGAGAGTCCTGAAAGACAGGGGTCCACAAAAAGCCCAATAGAAACAGGAAGTAACTCTCTGGAGAAAAAGCAATAGAATGAAGGGGTAAATAAGCTGGCTTCTGTCTGTAAAAAGGTCAAGAGTCCTCTCTCCTATCAGCATCAAAATAGCTTGTGTACCCATAGGTCTCCAATCTCAGAAAGATGTATGGAGAATAATTTAGTGAATTGTTGCCTACTGCTCCCTCTGTATCTTCAATGGAAGCAAGAGGTAAAAATGCTCACAGCCAAAAACAAACAAACAAACAAAAAACCAAACAAGCAAACAAAAAAACCCCCACAAAGACAGCCAAGTCAGGAGCAATGATAAAGAGAAATAAATGATGGTTCAAATAGAGTGAGCTTGGTGTGCCTGGCTGGCTCAGTTGGAAGAGCACGCGACTCTTGATCTCGGGGTTGTGAGCTCGAGCCACGTGTTGCATGTACATTTTTATTAAATAAATAAATAATATAAGACAAAATAAAATTTTATTAAATAAATAAATAAAAACTTTTAAGAAATGGAGTGAGCTTGAAAGAAAATATTCTTTTTTTTTTTTTTTAAAGATTTTATTTATTCATTTGACAGACAGAGATCACAAGTAGGCAGAGAGGCAGGCAGAGAGAGAGAAGGAAGCAGGCTCCCTATGTGAGTCCTATGTGGGGCCCGATCCCAGGACCCTGGGATCAATACTTGAACCGAAGGCAGAGGCTTTAACCCACTGAGCCACCCAGGCACCCCGAAAATATTCCGATTTACAAGATTCGAGGCTTGCTGGGCATCTCAGGAAATGCTGGGTGACAGCAGAGACTGAGTGTGCCCATGAGCTAGAATACTCACCTAGAAGAGGAGTTAAGTGGTATTATTTGCAAATTAGATAAATGAGTTGTACAACTTGGAGTCCCACAGATTTTGTGTGAACTTAGACTCCTAGTGTAGGATATGGTTCCATTTATTAATCTTCTTAACATAACTTTATGTCAGTATTAAAAACAGTTTCAGATGTCACCAAGAGCTCTAGGAAAGGGGATCTATAGCACCCAGCAATATTCCATGAAAACTGGAGAAACTCTTGAAAAACTGGACAGAATAAGAGAACATTAGTACTCTAATTCTTTTGCATTCTTGTGGTTGCTGTTAAATATACATGAAGGAGAGTTCCCAGGGTGGTACCAGAACGATGAAGGACCGCCACATGAAGCCTTGCTCATGGCTTATCCATGTGCTTAGAAATTTTGCTTCCACTCAGTAGTCCTCTCTCAACCCAGCCTTCTTCCCCTGGAATTTAATGAATCGACTCCATTTGATCCCTTCTATTTTACTTACTATTCCCATGTAGCAAATTATTCCAAAACTTAGCAACTTAAAACAACCATTTTATTATGCTCGTGAGTTCTGTGGATCAGGAATTTCAACCCGGCACAGTGAATAAGACTTGCCTCCCCTTCCATGATATTTGAGGTCTCAGATGGGAAGACTCAACAGCTGGGATTGACTCTAGGGTGGTGGAGGGAAAGAAGTGCTGGAATCACCTGGAGATATATTCACTCATATGTCTGGCTGATGATGCTGCCTGTCAGACCTTAGCTGGTGCCGAGCACCTACACATGGCCTCTTGTGTGACCTGGCTTTTCTCCCAGCATGCCAGCATGGGAACTTACATGGTGGCTCAGGGCTCCAGAAGCTGCAATCCCAGCTACACCACCTTTCTGGCTTAGCTTCAGAAGTCACACAGCAGCAGTTCTGCTGCATCTATTGGCCAGATGAATCACAAGCACGCTGAGATTCAAAGATAAGGGAAATGCACCCTCTTGATAGGAGGGGTGGCAAAAAAATTCCAGCCAATTTTTTAAAACCACCATACCTTCCTTGACCAACACTTGAATACATGCAAGATTATCCCAAGTGCATGTCTACTTTTATTTTTGTTATCATTTCCTCATTTTGAGTCGTCACACAGAATAAAGTAAGGCTTCTCTGAGATAAAGCACTCTGCTTGCCTCTCCTTTTATCACCTCAACCTGGCCAAGGACACACACAAGCACATAAACATGCATATTCACACACCACAGTTTTCAGGGAATTAATTAAGCAAATGAACTTTAAGATTCAGGAAAACTGTCAGAGTTGATTTTTCCACCCCTCCACCACTGCAAAGGGAAGCTCTTGAATTGTTCCCCATAAAAAAAAAAAAAAAAAAAAAAAAATTAACCTTTCATTTTTTTCATCTTTCAGAAAATCTTAGCAAGCTTTCTATCAACTCTTTTATACCACTTGACTCCATTTTTTAAAACATCATTAATTTTCACACTAGCCATTGTTCCATGATACATAATTATAAAAACAATATTTCAAGGTAAATATTCTTTCTAGTCCTTAACAGAGAAGTTAAGTATTTAATCCATTAGTACTGAAATCATTCTTATCTTCCTTTTTTTAAACCCCCCTTGGGGCATCTGGGTGGCTCAGTTGGTTAAGCATCTGCCTTTGGCTCAGGTCATGGTCCGTGGGTCCTAGGATCCAGCCCCATGTAGGGCTCCCTGATTGGTAGGGAGTCTGCTTCTTTCTCTCCCTCTGCCTCTCCCCCTGCTGGTCCTCCCTCTCTCTCATGCTCACTACCCCTCCCCCATAAATAAATAAAATCTTTTTAAAGAATAAAATTATATATATATGCATATATATATACATATATATATACATATATATGTATATATATGATGTATATAACCAAGCGAGCAATGACTATTGCTAAGGGAGTTGAGAAAAATGTATTCATTTTGAAATATTTTCTCTTTAGTCAAAACTGTTGCTAGAAAGCACTATTTTGTTCAGAAGTTCTCCATCATCCTTCAGCGAAACACTTCTTCTGATCATATTATCATTTTGAGTTGAGAGGCATGTATTATACACCACAATTTGATACAATGAATGCATACAAATCACTCCAGTTTTTAGCAAGCCCTCTTACATGGCTTCTTGGAGTATCATTTGCTATTCCCTGATGATTGGCAAACCCAGCAACTCAAAGGATAACTACCATGCCCAAAGATCAATGAAAATACAAAAAGAAAATACCTATAACTTTTACTTAGTAAATTTACCAAACTATTCTATCCTTGGTAAGGATAATCCAGGAATTTCAACCATGTTCCAAAATGGACAGTGATAAACAGCACTGACAGAGAAATGGAAGAGACACAAAATTCTCTGGGGTTATCCAGCTTCGGCTACAGTCTTTATCCCAGGGGAATGAATACATATCTCATAGGAGAGTTTACATTTATAGGGCTAGTTTAGAGAAAACTGATATAAAGCAGAATGTGAATGGCATAGAAAAGATGCAGAGTGCTTTGGGGATTAGAAGGGTAAAAACACATAGGTTAGAGGAATCATGAAAAATCTCATAGAAGAAGTGGCCCACAAACTGCTTAGCGCTTAAATATAACTTGGACCCTAGACTTATATATTTCTGGACAATAACAATATGGAAGAGAGAGACCTAACAAGCAAACAATATGAAAAGAATGGGAGAAGGAAAGTTAAAAATTTTGAGGGGTGGGAGGGAAAAGGAGGACACAATAGAGAGAAGAGATAAAAAACTTACAAAGAATAGCCTCAGAGAACTAAGAGAAGATGTATCCTGAAAAAAAGAACAGGTGCAAAGAAAACAGGTAATCCAAGAACAGGAAAGACTTCTTGGAATTTAAAAATCAATGCAGTAAGTAAATTTTTAATTAAATGGAAGGGTTGGAAAATAAAGTCTTCCTAGAAAGTAGAGAAAAAGAAAGCAGGAGAATGGAAGAAAGATACAAAACAATAAGTAAATTGTATCATCAGTCCTGGCCATCAACATCTAATAGATTTGGATACCAGGAAGAGAAAAAGACAAAACCAAATAATGATAATCTAAGAAGTAATTCAAGACAATTAATGGTACTGAGGACATAAGCCTGTAGCCTGAAAGGACTTGCCAAATGACCAGCAGGATTAATTTCTTTCTTTTTTTTTTTAAGAGTTTATTTATTTATTTTTCAGAGAGAGAAAGAGAGAGAGAGTGCACAAGCAGGCAGAGTGGCAGGCAGAGGCAGAGAGAGAAACAGGCTCCCTGCCAAGCAAGGAGCCTGATGTGGGACTCGATCCCAGGACCCCGGGATCATAACCTGAGCCGAAGGCAGCAGCTTAACCGACTGAGCCACCCAGAGATCCCCAGCAGGATTAATTTCAAAATTTCCGTTCCCAGGACCGCATCACACAATTAATGATTACTGGGGATAAGCTGAAAATCCCTAAGTCTTCAGAAGAGAGAATAAAAGAAATGAGAATGGCCTTGAATTTTTCAGTAATGATCCTAAATGACAGAATGCAAAAGATCAGAAGTCTTTTTTTTTTTTTTAAGATTTTATATAGTTATTTGACAGAGAGAGAAATCACAAGTAGGCAGAGAGGCTGGCAGGGGGTGTGGGGGAAGCAGCCTCCCTGCTGAGCAGAGAGCCCAATTCAGGGCTTGATCCCAGGACCCTGAGATCATGACCTGCACCTAAGGCAGAGGCTTAACCTACTGAGCCACCCAGGCACCCCAAAAGATCAGAAGTCTTAAAAATTTTGAAAGATAATGACTTTCAACCTAGAATTTCAACCTAGGATTTCTATGTGGTTAGGCTTAAAGTGGACTAAAAAGCATTTGCAGATACACAAAGGCTAAATAAATTTACCTCCTTTCTTAGAAAATTACTATGTGTCCCACAAATTAAGTAACTAAATCAAGAAAAAGAGAAATCATGGATTCTAAAAACCAGGATGTCTAATTCAGGAATGAGTCAAAGAATAGTTACAGGATAACAGCTGACCTAGAGAACAACCAGTCTGGAGGTCTCCAAGAGGAAATTTCCCCCCAAAACAAGGAAGTTAATAAATTATCTGACTTGCTTACCATTGGGGAAATAATTGAGAGGGGTTTGACAAATCTCATGGAAAAAATTAAAGATAAATACTGAAGGTATGCAAGTAAAACAAATGTTACAATCATCAACTCCAGGAAAAATAAGCACAAGAACTGTAAAAGCAAGGAAATTAAATCATAATAAATTACTTGGCTCAAATAAACAATAGTTATACAGTATGATAATATCTATGACTACAGATTGAACTAAAAATTATGACTCTATTATGATGGTGGAATGTTCCCAATATTCCTTCCCTCCCTGACCCACCTTTTTCTACCCAGGTTTTGTTCGGGTATCTACCATTTTCTCTCTTCTTTGGGGGAGGCTGATCCCAATACCAGTCCCCAAAGGTAAATCTAATTAGTTCCAGTCATGATTATCCTATCCATCCCTTCGGTTATGACAGTTTTAGAAAGACACATAGGTTCAATTCTGTTGAGGAGCTTCCTAAACAGAAATGCAAGGAAGAGTCAGTCTCCTTTCTGTGAATATATGTTAAAGACAACTAAATTTGCTGCCTCCATCCAGCAATCATGAGGGCAATCTAAAGACAAAGTCAACATCCCCAAGGATAGGAAAGCGAAGATCAGAAGTACTCAGGTTTTTTGTTTTGTTTTTTAAAGATTTTATTTATTTATTTGACAGATAGAGATCACAAGTAGGCAGAGAGGCAGGCAGAGAGAGAGAGGAGGAAGCAGACGCCCTGCGGAGAAGAGAGCCCGATGTGGGGCTCGATCCCAGGACTCTGGGATCATGACCTGAGCCGAAGGCAGAGGCTTTAACCCACTGAGCCATCCAGGCGCCCCAGAAGTACTCAGGTTTTGATGATGTCACTAAATTATGCAACCTTGAGAGATACTATCTTTAGACTTCTGTTAAATGGAAATAATAAATGCCTTTATCAAGCCAGTAGAGTCAGGTTTCTGTAATCCTCACTTGAAAGCATTCTAATTATTTTGGAGTTTTTATGGGGTGGGGGAACAGAGGGAGGAGGGTGCAGCCTGATACTCAGAGTACTGAATTGCTAAATCCACATCTACCATAATAGGACATATATAATATACTATCTAAAATTATTTTTTTTAAGATTTTTATTTCTTTATTTGACAGAGGGAGAGATCACAAGTAGGCAGAGAGGCAGGCAGAGAGAGAGGGGGAAGCAGGCTCCCTCCTGAGCAGAGAGCCCGATGCGGAGCTCGATCCCAGGACCCTGGGATCATGACCTGAGCAGAGGCTTTAACCCACTGAGCCACCCAGGCGCCCCTACTATCTAAAATTATTAAATCAAGATAGAGCAGTATAAATTCCACATTTAGAAAAAAAGAGGCAAATACATGAGAAAACTGTTAAAATAGTAGATATTCGGGGCCATCAGGTGGCTCATTAGGTTAAGTGTTTGACTCTGGATTTCAGCTCAGGGTCGTGAGATTTAGCCCCACATCAGGCTCCACACACAGTGGGGAGTCTGCTTGAGTTCCTCCCTCTCCTTCTGCCCCTCTTCCTGCGCTCGCTCACACACACACTCTCTCTCTCAAAATAAATAAATGTCTTTTTTAAAAACTAAAAAAAATTTTTAAAAATAGTGGGTAGTTTTCAGGAGTAGGAATAAGAGTTGCCGAGAAGCGAGGGAATACCATTTCATTATGTGGATTATTACTTTGATAAAAATAAAAAGTAATCATAATAAATAAATAAATATGCAAAACAAAAACACAGAAGGTGACTTTGCGAGGTAACTATACAGAAAGGTTAAGCACCTCATATAGCTATCAAAGTAGCTACTGACATCCCCAAAAACCAAACCAGCTGGTCTTCAAAAAGCTAATATGCGGGGTGCCTGGGTGGCTCAGTGGATTAAAGCCTCTGCCTTCCGGTTGAGTCATGATCTCAGGGTCCTGGGATCGAGCCCCAAATCGGGCTCTCTGCTCAGCAGGGAGCCTGCTCCCTCTTCTCTCTCTCTGCCTGCCTCTCTGCTTACTTGTGATCTCTGTCTGTCAAATAAATAAATAAAATCTTTTAAAAAAAAAAGCTAATATACTAGTCATAACCATGTAGATCCTACAGGCCTAGGTACCAAAGGCTCATAGTGGGGAGCAACCTGAATCTTTTTAATTACATAATGCAATCCTCAGATAGTTTCAGACAGGATTAGAAAAAGAGGATATGATTACAAGGCGACATGATGAGGGCTAGGTTGAGGTCACATGACTTCCCAGTATTCTTTCCCCAAGCTCTTTGCTGACAGCCAATTTCATTCTTTTTTATTATTATTATTTTTAAAAAGTCTTCCAACTCTCATTTCTCTAGAATTCAAATATGAAATTTTACTCTCAAGGTCTCAGTATTTTAAAGGGCTATAACTGGGAAAAAAAGATCTTTTCAGCAAACTTCCAAGATTTTACAACTGTTGGACAACATTAAGGTCAGGTGAAGGAATCTGATTTTTTTTTTAATTTAAATTCAATTACCCAACATACAGTACAGGAATCTGATTTTTGATACACCTGAAATCTAGTGTGTAGCTCTGTTCTATTCACCCACCTGATCATATTCTTTCTTTCCTTCTTCCTTTTTTTTGGGGTTTTGTTTTGTTTTGTTATTTTTTGGAGATTTTATTGTTTTGTTAAAGTCTTTTTTAATTTTCATTCTTAAAGTTACATTCTGTCCTTTCAATGTATCTACTTTTATTTTTGTATATATGAGTTTTTCTTCCCTTACAATTTTGAGATGTAGTTTCCTCTAACAAACTGACCAAAATATACTCAGGAGATAGTGGTCTGTGTACCTGTCTGTTTATATCTCTTCCTTTCACTGTTGTTTTCTTTCTCTTTTGTTTATTCTTATCTTTTAATTTCCATTTTTACAGTTACATTCTATCTTTTCATTGTATTTCATTGTATTTTTTGTACATATACAAGTTTTTCTTTCTTTATAATTTGGGGATCTAGTTTTCTTAAAAAAAAAATACACAGACAATCCAGTATATTGCTCTATTCTGCTCACCTATCTGATTATATTCTCTCCGTCCCTCCCAGTTTCAGGTCTCTTCTGATTTCTTTAGTGTGTATTTCTTTGGGGTCATTGTTGCCATTTTAGTATTTTGCTCTCTTGTTCATCTATTCTTCTCTGGACAGAATGACAAGATGGAAAAACTCACCTTACAAAAGAGAACAAGAGGCAGTACTGACTATCAGGGACCTAATCAATATGGACATTAGTAAGATGTCAGAACTAGAGTTCAGAATAACGATTATAAAGATAATAGCTGGGCTTGAAAAAAGCATAGAAGGTACTAGAGAATCCCTTTCTGAAGAAATAAAATCTAACCAAGTCAAAATCTAAAAGGTTATTGATGAGGGACAATAAAAAATGGAGGCTTTAACTGTTAGGATAAATGAGGCAGAAGAGAGAATTAGTGATATAGAAGGCCAAATGATAGAGAATAAAGAAGCTGAGAAAAAGAGAGATAAACAACTACTGGATCACGAGGGGAGTATTTGAGAGATAAGTGATACCATAAGATGAAACAATATTAGAATAATTGGAATCCCAGAAGAAGAGAGAGGGGGGCAGAAGGTATACTGCAGTGAATTATATTAGAGAACTTCTCTAATTTGGGGAAGGAAACAGGCATCAAAATCCAGGAGGCACAGAAAATTCCCCTCAAAATCAATAAAAATAGGTCAACATCCTGACTTATAATAGTGAAACTTACAAATCCCAGAGACAAAGAGAAAATCCTGAAAGCAGCTCGGGACAAGAGGTCTGTAGCCTACAACGGTAGAAACATTAGATTGTTAGCAGACCTATCCACAGAGACCTGGTAGGCCAGATAGGACAGGCATGATATATTCAGGGTATAAACGAGAAAAATATGCATCCAAGAATACTATATCCAGCTAAGCTGTCATTGAAAATAGAATGAAAGATAAAAAGCTTCCAGGACAAACAAAAATGAAAAGATTTTGCGATCACTGAACGAACCCTACAAGAAATACTGAAAGGGATCCTCTAAGCAAAGAGAAAGCCTAAGTGTAACATAGACCGGAAAGGAACAGAGACAATACACAGTAACAGTCACCTTATTGGCAATACGATGGCACTAAATTCAAATATTTCAATAGTTACTCTGAATGTAAATGTGCTAAATGCAGCAATCAAAAGACACAGGGTATCAGACTGAATTTAAAAAAAAAAATCAAGACCCATTGGTATGCTGTCTGTAAGAGATTCATTTTAGACCCAAAGACACCTCCAGATTTAAAGTTGGGGGGGGAAATATTTACCATGCTAATGGACATCAAAAGAAAGCTGGGGTGGCAATCCTAATATCAGACAAATTAGACTTTAAACCAAAGACTACAATAAGAGATAAAGAAGGACACTATATCATACTTAAAAGGTCTATCCAACCAGAAGATCTAACAATTATAAATATTTATGCCCCTGACATGGGAGCAGCCAATTATATAATCCAATTAATAACAAAATCAAGGAAACACATTGACAATAATACAAGAATAGTAGGGGACTTTAACACCCCCTCACTGAAATGGAGAGATCATCTAAGCAAATGATCAACAAGGAAATAAGGGCTATAAATGACACACTGGATCAGATGGATTTCACACGTATTCAGAACATTCCATCCCAAAGCAACAGAATACACATTCTTTTCTAGTGCACATGGAACATTCTCCAGAACAGATCACATCCTGGGTTACAAATCATGTCTCAACTGGTACCAAAAGATTAGGATCATTCTCTGCATATTTTCAGACCACAATGCTTTAAAACTCGAACTCAATCACAAGAGGAAAGTTGGAAACTGAGCATTGTTGGAGTGGAGGGGGGTGGGAGGGTTGGGGTAGGTGGGGGGTGGACACTGGAGAGGGTATGTGCTATGGTGAGCGCTGTGAATTGTGTAAGACTGATGATTCATAGACTTGTACTCCAGAACAAATAATATATTATATGTCAATTAAAAAATAAAAAATTAAAATAAAAAATAGAAAATAAAAAGATCACTAATTTTGCAGGAAGAATGCTTCTACCTAGTTTGTTTAATATAAGGTACTATAGCACTTTATTTTTAGATCGTAATATATCACTTAAGTAATAGTAACATTATAATTTCTATGTAGGGGTGCCTGGGTGGCTTAGTTGGTTAAGCGACTGCCTTCAGCTCAGGTCATGATCCTGGAGTCTCGGGATAGAGTCCTGCATCAGGCTCCCTGCTTGTGGGGAGTCTGCTCCTCCCTCTGACTTTCCCCCTCTTGTGCTCTCTCTCATTCTCTCCCTCTCAAGTAAATAAATAAAATCTTTAAAAATAAATCCTATATAAGTGGGTCTATTGACCTAACTAAAACTTTATTTTTTAAGATTATTTATTTATTTATTTAAGAGAGAGAGAGAGTATATGCACAAGTCAGTGGAGTGAGGAGTAGAGGGAGAAAATTTTCAAGCAGATTCCCCACTGAGTGTAGAGGCGGACTTGGGGCTCGATCTCACAACCCATGAGATTACAACCTGAGCCAAAACCATGAGTCAGAGGCCCAACCAACTAAGTCACCCAGACACCCATTATTGAAAACTTTATATTGTCGTTAATTGTAAAAAATATAAAATAAAAAAATAGAGCGATATAGATGGGGGGGCAGCAAAGCAAAGTTTACTGAGCAATAATAAAGTGATTGTACAAAGCTCCAAAAGAGGGAGGGGATCGAGAGGGTTGCCCATAAAAAAATATTTTTGAACTGTTTTTAAATGTTGAGAAATTTAGGAAGATTTTGACCAGGCTGAAAAGGCACAGCAAAGATTGATTCTGCCATAATGTCAGTCTGCTCAAAGTTATGGCAGTACCCTTAACTTAAAATGCCCTTAGGGAGTGGGGGAAATAAGTTCAATATTTAAGGGTACAGACTTGCAATGAGTAGTAAATAAGACATAAAGATCTAGTGCACAGTATAATGAATATAGACAACAATACTGTACTATAATCATCAAACTTGCTAGGAAACTAAACGTCATTGTCCCATCCACTAAAAAGGAAGGATAATTATGCAAAATGACAAAGGTGCTTAATATCACTTCAATGGCAATCACATTACAGTATATAAATGCATCAAATTAACACATTGTATGCCTTAAATTACATGTTATAAGTCAAATATACTCAATAAAAGTTTTTTTAATAATTCAAAACTTAAAAATACAATGTTAGATTATTTGCAACATATACAGATATATTTTTAGAAGTCTTACTATGTCTAAAATTAATCTATTTTAAACAGACAACAGATTTTTTAAGTGGATGGGGGTATAGGTCAGGGGTAGAACATTTGACTGCCCATTTTTTAAGTGGAACTGAAACAATGATATTCTAGTAAATAAAAAGGATAAATATTAAGTTCTAAGAAATTCAATTATCATTTTAAGCAATTAGGGTTAAAAAAATCTACTTCTTTAAATGAAAGAAGATGGGATCGGGAGGGAGACAAACCATAAAAGACCCAATCTCAAAAAACAGACTGAGGGTTGCCGGGGGGAGGGGGGTAGGGAGAGGGTGGTGCGGATATGGACATTGGGGAAGGTATGTGCTATGGTGAGTGCTATGAAATGTGTAAACCTGGTGATTCACAGACCTGTACCCCTGGGGATAAAAATACATTATATGTTTATAAAAGAAAATTTTTAAATTAATAAGAAAAATAATTAAAAAAAATTTTTTTAAATCTACTTCCTTAAAAAAGCCATATTCCTTCTGAAAATCCTTAAGGCATGAGTAGTCTCACAATTACTTCAATTCAAATCAAATACTTTTTAAAAATATCTTTGATCAGATGAGATAACTTGAATCCACAGTATGCACTCTGTCCCACCAGACAGTTCTCAGTTGTGTAACCAAGAACTTAGTACTAGAACAAGCAAGAAGTGGGGCAGAGGCTGCTAAAAGCTGTCTCACAATCACATGACATCATATTTTACAGATTTTCGAGGGATTGCAAAGGTAGCCGCTCCTATAAGTCCACTGAAAACTGATGGTCCACTAAGTCGTCATGTGAGGCTATAGGGCCTGTGCGTGTAAAGCTAACCACAAATCTAGGCTTGTCAGGGAGTTGCTGAGTTGGTGGAATGACACAGGGCTAGGCAGGAATATTAATATTGTGCCTTTTTTTTTAAGATTTTATTTATTTATTTGACAGATAGATCACAAGTAGGCAGAGAGGCAGGCAGAGACAGAGGGGGAAGCAGGTTCCCCGCCAAGCAGAGAGCCCGATGCGGGACTTGATCCCAGGACCCCAGGATCATGACCTGAGTTGAAGGCAGAGGCTTTAACCCACTGAGCCACTCAGGTGTACCTGAATATTGTGCCTTTTAAACAGCATCTTAAAACACTTCAAGCAAGGGGCACATGGACCCCAATCGACATAATCAACACCCCATTATCAACAATAGCCAAATTATGGAAAGACCCCAAATGTCCACTGACTGATGAATGGATTAAGAAGATGGTGTGTGTGTGGGTGGGTGGGTGGGTGTGTGTGTGTGTACCATGTAATATTACTTGGCCATCAAAAAGAATGAAATCTTGCATTTGCAATGATGTGGCTAGAGCTAGAGGGTATTATTTTTTTTTTTTTTTAAGATTTTATTTATTTGACAGACAGAGATCACAAGTAGGCAGAGAGGCAGAGAGAGAGAGGAGGAAGCAGGCTCCCTGCTGAGCAGAGAGCCCAATGTGGGGCTCGATCCCAGGACCCTAGGATCATGACCTGAGCTGAAAGCAGAGGCTTTAACCCACTGAGCCACCCAGGCGCCCGCTAGAGGGTATTATGCTAAGCGAAGTAAGTTGGTCAGAGAAAGACAAATATCATATGATCTCATTTATGTGGAATTTAAGAAAGAAAACAGATGACCATAGGGGAAGGGGAAAAAAAGAGAGGGAAGCAAACCATAAGAGACTCATAAATATAGAGAAGAAAGTGAGGCTTGATTAAAAGGAAGTGGGCAGGTAGATGGGTGATGGGTGATGGTAATTAAGAAAGGCACTTGTGTTGAGCACTGGGTGTTATGTGCAAGTGATGAATCACCAAATTCTACTCCTGAAACCAATATTACACTATGTGTTAACTGAGTAGAATATATAAAAATTTGAAAAAAAAAATGTCCAGGGCAAAGGATGTTCTTGGCCATGAAATCCCACTCCATCCCACCTCTGGCCAGTCTGCCACACAGTCTCCACACCCCACAGGCCCAGTGTGTCTCCCCAACCCTGCCCTGTGACCTCCCATGTTCCTCCCTCCAGAAGGGCAGGGTTTGCTGAAAGGCTTAGCTGTACCTCCAGGTCTGCAGGCTGGTCCTGGATAACCATGCCTCCCACCCCACCGTCAACTTTTAGGTGAGAGAAAGGGCTTCTGAGGGAAACTATGGAAACCAGGGAAATCTGGGAGACATCTTCCAGCCCACCATGGCATGGTGAAGCATGGGAGTGCATGGGAGGGCTGGAAGAGAAACCTGGACAAAATCCAGAGGGAAGGGGGAGGGCCCAAAGAAAGGGAGAGCCAGGTGAATTCCTCCTGTACCTAAAAGGAGTGAGTGAGAGCACCAGAGGACAGTCCTGGAGCTAGAGGTGGAGACCCTAGGAGACCCCAGCTAAGGTTGCTCAGGTTCCTGGATTCTCAACCCTACACATATTTCTATACCAGCTGGGTCAGTGCTAGGCGTTCTAGACTGTGCAGGTGGGACTGGTCTCTCCCAGGATAAAGTCCTAAGTTCTATGTTTTCCTAATACACAGAGGAATCCTCCCTGTTAGCTTTATGTGTGAGGTACAGAATAAGTGTGGTTATCAGGGATGTCTGAAATAGCATTCTCCTTCTCTAGGAAAGCTGCTTATCCTGTCATATACACTGCAGTGAGCCTTTGGCTCTGGAAAAACTAGGCCACCTTCTCTATTTAGCAAGAGTCTATAACCTAAACCCTTTTTTAACACTACAAGCCAGTGGTTTGGAATAGCTGCTGGGGATTGGTTAGAGAAGATGTGGCTTCAGGTTGGGAGGGAGAGGATCTTTGCAGAGACATTGTTATTATACATGAACAGAAACATCAGGGTGCAGCTAATGAGAGTGCTCATCAGGGCCAAGGAAATATGTTTATCACAATTTAATATTCTTCCTAGGGTTCAGGAGAACGTTCTGCATACTGAGAATCTTATTGGACCCTCAAGGATACAACCATATGAAAGACACTTCCAACCACTAGATCTAATGGAATTATCAGTGTACAAAGGCTGATTTCAGCAAATGACCAGTGTCCAGAATCTCCTTTTTCAAGTCCTAGGCTTATAGTTGCAAAACTGGGACAGCCCAAGTTTAGAATTTTTCTTGGTCATGGAAATTATCAGGTGCTTTGGAAAAGTCTTTTTCACAACTGATACTGGGATAAACCCATGTGGAAAATGGGGTTCTAGACTTTTTGTGTTTATTTCATTCCAAGCAAAGCCACTTCTGGTACCTAATAAGAACATAATACTAATTAACATTTTAGACATGGACATTCTTTATTTTAAGGTACATTTCTGTCCAAGATAAATTTAAAGACATGTGCTTAATTTGGGGAAGAAAGATGAGTGTAACCATCAACTGACTTTCTTAGTGGGGAAAAAAATTGTTGATCGAAATCTAGAGGCTTAGCCCAGCACAAGCTAAGTTAGAATCTTGAACTAGTACTGGAGAGTAACTTAACAAATTTAAACAATTATATCAGTCAGGAAACCAGAAACCACACTGGTCACTTCCACAGAGAATTCAATACATGGAATTGGTTCAACAGATTTTGGAAAACTGAAAAAGCAAACAGAGAAGTCTGAGGTAATATAGACTGTAATTGTCAGGAAGCAGGGATCACCCTGAAAGTTGGGGGAACAAAAGGAAGAGGGTGGAGTCATTAAAACAAAAACTCAGAGGAGGGGGGCACCTGGTGACTCAGTTGGTTAAGCATCTGCCTTCAGTTCAGGTCATGATCCCAGAGCCCCAGGATGAAGCCCCATGTCAGGCTCTCTGCTCTGTGGTGGTTCTCTCTCAAATACACAAATTTTTAAAAAACCTCAGAGGAGGAACCCCAAGATCTGGGATTCTCTAAAGAAGAGATACTGTCTAGCTGGTGTTCTTACTTCTGAGACTAGAATCAACTGTAATTTTTGGTGTGATAGACCTTAAATAATACAACAATTATGGTTTGACTGGTCCATTCACCATATGAAAAGATTTAGAGGCAGTATGTGCAAGAGGATGACCCTTTTTTGCAGAAAAGTAAAGCCTGCAAAAATGGCAGAAGACTTAAAACTCAAGAATACAGAAACAACCCAACAACAACAAAAACCCTTAAGTATTTAAATAGATATTCTTTGAAAGAAGATACACAAATAACCAATAAGCAGGTGAAAAATAAGTTCAGTATCAGTGCCATCAAAGAAATACAAACCAAAACCACAATGACATAATACCACACCCTCTAGAATGGTTATAATAATTTTTTTAAAGATTTTATTTATTTATTAGACAGACAGAGATCACAACTAGGCAGAGATGCAGGCAGAGAGAGAGGAGGAAGCAGGCTCTCCACGGAGCAGAGAGCCCGACACGGGGTTCGATCCCAGGGCCCTGGGATCATGACCTGAGCCGAAGGCAGAGGCCTTAACCCAATGAGCCACCCAGGCGCCCCAATAATTTTTTTTTAAGACAGAGAAAGAACAGTAACAAGCATTGGTAAAGATGTGGAGGCATTAAAAACTTCATACATTGCCAGTGGAAATGTAAAATGGTACAGCTGCTGTGAAAAACACTTAGGCAGTTCCTCAACAAGTTAGACACAGAGTTATCTTATGACCCAGCCACTAGCATTCAAAAATGTCCTAGAATTAGTATGATGATTGAACAACTCTGTGAATATACTAAAAGTCACTAAATTATGTACTTTTCTTTTAAATACTTTTTTTTCAAAGATTTTATTTATTTGACAGAGAGAGAGAGATCAGAAGTAGGCAGATGGGGGGGAAGCAGACTCCCTGTCGAGCAGAGAGCCCGATGCAGGGATCGATCTCAGGACCCTGAGATTGTGACCTGAGCTGAAGGCAGAGGCTTAACCCACTGAGCCACCCAGGCACCCCAAAATTGTGTACTTTAAGAGGGTGAATTATATGATATAATCTGAATTGTATAATGTGAATGATGTGAATTATCTCTCTCTCTTTTTTTTAAATAACGGGAGAGAGAAGACAAAAAAATAGGGACAGTGTTTTGATCAAGATAATATTAGACCAAACATATAAATGTGGCTCCTTTTTCTGGAACATCCTATTTAATACCTTCCCACATCAAAGTGTATTTTGACTTTGTCATCTGCTTTTCAAAATCTGACTGACTAATCAAGCCCTCAAAACACTAAAAAAGTACATAGGGAAAAAAAAGTACATAGAGTGCTTTCATGATTAACCTGTGGTTCACCCATCCAAGAATGCAAGGACAGAAACCTATACAGGGTGTTATCCACCCTGTAATCCTGGCTTCTGTGATCTGTGGCCCCTGCTGTTTAGGAAAGGGCACCCACCTTTCCATCAGACTCCTGACCCCTACTTGGCACTTTGCACCAATCCTAGACTCCTACAAGCCTCCCACCATCCCCAGGACAGGGACAAGTAGTAGATGAATTAGTAAGATTACGGACCAGGAAGCCGTCTACTCATCTACCTTACTTGGTGTCCCCATTCTCCTCCTCTTACTCCATAGAACTCTCATCACACATCCATCCTCCTTAGCTAGAAGAAAGCCAGAAACCCAGAGGAAGTAGGAACATCTCAGGTATAGACTTGACATATTTTATTTTTTTTTATTTTTTATATTTTTTAAAGATTTTATTTATTTATTTGACAGAGAGAGATGACAAGTAGATAGAGAGGCAGGCAGAGAGAGAGAGAGAGGGAAGTAGGCTCCCCGCTGAGCAGAGAGCCTGATGTGGGACTCGATCCCAGGACCCCGAGATCATGACCTGAGCCGAAGGCAGCGGCTTAACCCACTGAGCCACCCAGGTGCCCGACTTGACATATTTTAAACACCAATTCATCTTGCTCACATTTTCTTCTCAGGATTTTCCTCCATCCATCTCTTCTTTTTTTTCACCACTGCTTCTTCCTAGTTTATGCCTACATTGTTACAATTGTCTCTCATTTTCTACTTAGTCTCTCCCATTTCTCATTATCCTGCACACAGATATCAAATAACTTTCCTAGAACATTTTCTCTTTTTCACTTCTCTGAAATCCTTCAATGCCTCTTCAGTTTGAGTTTGAATGTTAATAAAGTTTAACTTCTGAATCTGGTTTCAGAGCCCTCCATAATCTAGTTTCAATCTCTCTCTCCAGATTTACACAAACTCCCAATTTGATGAAGTATGATATTCTACCCTCAGGCTAAGATTGCCTATTTCTATGTTTTTAGTATATGTGCTGCCGAAGCGAGCACTATTTCTATGTTTTTATATGTGCCTTCTTTCCCAGTTCCTAAACTTCTCTCCATCACAGCCTATCAAAACTCTTCAAGGTCTTCAGGACCTATTTTTTAAGGCCTTCCAAGAAGCCTTGATTATCTCAGCTGAGTTTAATCTCTCTCCTTGAAATCATCACTTTTTTCTCTCCCATTTGGCCCCCACCATCCACTACTCTGTAGTGTAATCACTTCTGACCTCCCCAGTTCCTTGCTAAACTCCAGGAGAACAGTGGAGCTTTGGATGTCCTAGAGTTCTAGTCAAATTCAGACTGCAGATCCATTCTGCTAGTGACTTTAGAACTTTGAAGTAGTTGTTGTCAACATTTAAAAGTTGGGTGACTCCTCATAAAAAGCTGGATTTCCCACTTCTCTTGAGAATTTTGATCTCACTGGGCTGAATTCAATTCACACTGGACCTGTACTCCTGCTTAAAAGATGCTAAGGCTGAGTAGTGGCCACCTCTTTAAGATGGGGCCTGTATCCTCCAGTTGACCCAAATTCCCATCTTACATAGTCTTTAAACCTCATTCATGCCCCAAAGGGGTCTCCACTTCTAACATCTCTACAGTGTAAAGGATGGATGCATAGAGAGATGGATGGATGGATGGATGATGGATAGATGGATAGATGATAAGTGGATGGATGGATGGGTGGATGAATGGAAAAAAAGATAAATGAACAAAGTTAGCATGTGGCAAAACTCACATCCTCCACATGTGTCCTGCTGCCTAGGAAGTCTGACAGCTGAATCCTCTTAGTTTCCCCATTCTTCCACTTTGTTCTTTACTTGTCACAGGTCATGTTCAGAAAAATTTTGGTCTAACCCTGAGTGGAGAAAAGACATATTTCTTTTTAATACGCACTTCCCATTTTCCCTCTCAAAACTCATATAACTGTGAGATGACAGTCAAGATTTTTAAAAAACCATTCCTGTGCCTCTGTGTCTGAAACTGGGAAAGTAAAAACCCAAAAAGGATCTATGCAAGTCACAGCCTTTGCTTTGATGTGCCCCTTGGTGACCCACACTGAGGCAACACATGGCTATGGGTTCCCATTGTTAGAGTAAATGTGACCTTTCTTACACAAGAGGATTGTGGTTTTGATTGATTGAAAGGACCCCGTGGGCAGCCAGGGATCAGGATAAAGGGTGAAAAGGTGAACAATAAATATGCCAGTGCATTAACACAATTAGGTTTATAAAAAAGGCACTGAAGCAAAATGAAACATCGAGAGTTTACAAAAGCAGCTGACGTGTTCTGTGTTTTAGAGATGGATTTATGGCTAATTAACTGTCCAGAGCCATTCTAACTCCTGTACATAGGAAAACATGAGCTGAGACAAAGAATGATTGATTTTAGTGGGAAAGTCTTGTATTGTGAAATGAGAGAGAAAGGGAGGATAGTATAGGGCAATTATTTAGGAAGTCCTGAGTTTGCGCAGCATAGATGGGGAATCAGGGTTTTGCTCAAGACTGAGTTTTGTTGCTGCACTATTGTTCTTATTGCTGTGTTTATATTGTTTTAAAGTGTCTTTTTTTTTAAAGATTTTTTTTTAAATTTATTTATTTGACAGAGAGAGAGATCACAAGTAGGCAGAGAGGCAGGCAGAGAGAGAGGAGGAAGCAGGCTCCCTGCGGAGCAGAGAGCCCGATGCGGGGCTCGATCCCAGGACCCCGAGATCATGACCTGAGCCGAAGGCAGCGGCTTAATCCACTGAGCCACCCAGGCGTCCCTAAAGTGTCTTATAGTAAGGCAATGGTTATATCTATCATGGAAAGGTGGCTGGATCACAAGATTTACCAGAGCCTTTGAAGTTACTATACTGGAATCCAATATTAGGTATTAATCAACTCTCATTGTATGGAGATTATCATGCTATTACAAAAGAGGAAAGAGAAGATTTTGGCTTTGATACTAATGACCTTTTTCATATTTCAAGTTTTACCTGGATTTCAGGGTCACTGAGAAAGTGCCCGTAATAGGAACAGGCACTACCATATCTAGAAAATTTACTTTCTATTTAACTCATTCTGTCTTGGAGTAAACGCTTTCTGCCAACAGTTCCATATGCAACCACTCTCCTAGCCTTGAAACAGTCAAACCAAGAGAGTGTATACCATTAATGAATATTGGTCTAATACCAAACATCTATATTCAAATAAGACCTAAGCACAGATAATAGATATCATCTCTGTGGTTCTCTTTCCTCCACTTTTTCTTTTTAAGATTGATTGATTGATTGATTGATTGATTTGACAGACAGAGATCACCAGGAGGCAGAGAGGCAGGCAGAGAGAGAGAAAGGGTAGCAGGCTCCTTGCTTAGCAGAGAGCCGGATGTGAGGCTGGATCCCAGGATCCTGGGATCATGACCTGAGCCAAAGGCAGAGGCTTTAATCCACTGAGCCACCCAGGACCCCTTCTCCACCTTTTCTAAACATTAATTGCTCTGACTGTGGTTATCTACTTCCTCCTCTAGAGAAGCTTCTAAGAGAGGTAAGTGGGAATGTAACTAGAGAAAAAGAAGGTCAAGTCTAATAACAGAGCAGACATAGACAGTAGAAGATACAGGAAGTCTACAAAGAGGGAAAATGGGTTGGATACAGTTCAAGTTGGCAGAGAGTAGTTAAGATTAAAGAAAACAAACAGCTTGTTTTTTTGAAAGGGAAAAGCTAGATTCTAGATTCTGCAGATTTGCTGATACCAGGCTCTAGAAAATATAAAGCTTAAATGTAGAGTTGGTTACCACTTAGAAAGGAACTAGAGATAACTCAGAGCAATTGACCTCTTTTTCTTTTAAAGTCATGTGACAAAGTCTTTCATGATAGAGAAACCAAGACAAGATGATAGTACAGATAAAATTGACAACTTTATGATGACAGGGACTGTTATTAACTTGTTCACAGCAGTTCACAGATCCTGACTCAGGCTCAAATATTTGTTTTGATTAGTAAAGTTAGGTACATTCTGATGACTGAAAAGCAATACCCAAAGCACATTGTTTTCTGGATCTCTGTCAACAGATTTTATTTTATTCACCTTCATATCTCCAGGGGATTAGAAAATACCTGGCATACAGTAGACACTTAATAAAATGTGTTGAATGAATGAATGAATAAACCTATAGGTCTTTTATAATATTCTTACAAGGTTTTCTTTCTTAACCTAGTTAATATTTTAATCAGTTACTTGGCTGAAGATATATTAAAACAAGGGATTATCAGTTACTGCAATTATGCACATTTAAACAATGAATAGATGAAATACAGTGGATGAAACGGACATAGGTCAATATTAATACTACAAAATTTAATATCACTAAATCTATATTCAAGAAATGTATGAGGCAAAAAAATAATAATAATGATAAACACAAGGCATACGATCCAGCAATTCTACTGGGCACAGATGTACCTCAGAGATATTGTGGGTTTGTTTCTAGACTACTACAATAAAGCACATATCACAATAAAGCAAGCCAAATAATTTTTTGGTTTCCTGGTACATATGAGTTGTTAACACTGTGTTGTAGTCTATTAAGTGTACAATAACATTATGTCTAAAAAATCAATTTCAAAATTAATTTAAAAATATTTTGTTGTGGGGAACCTGAGTGATGCAGTCGTTTGGTGACTGATTCTTGGTTTTGGCTCAGGTCATGATCTCAGGGTCATGAGATGGAGCCCTTGGAAGGGCTCCACACTTAGTGGGGAGTCTGCTTGAGACTTCTCTTCCTCTTCCTCTCCCTCTGCCCCTCCCTACCTTGTGCACACACACTTGCTCTTTCTAAAATTAATAAATAAATTTTTTAAAAGAAGAAGAAGAAAGAACATATCCTGGCTCATACAATAAACCCTACCAAGTGTAAAAGAATTAAAATCATATAAAGTTTTCTGACCACAAAGGAATTAAACTAAAAATCAATAATAGAAAGAAAAATGTTTCAAACATATGGAAATTTAAAACACATATTTAAATAATCCATAAATCAGACAGGAATTCTCAAAGGAAGTCAGAAAATGTTTTAAGCCAAATGAAAATAAAAATACCACATACAAAAACACATGCTGTCCAGCTAAAGCAGTGTTTACAGAGTTCATATCATTACATACTTACATTAGGAAAGAAGACAGTCTCAGATCCATAGCTAAGTTTCCATCTTATAAAGAAAAAAAGAAAAACTGAAAAAGAAAACTAAAATAAACAAAAATCTCACAAACAGAAAGAATTAGAAAAGATAAAAGCAGAAATCAATGAGATTAAAACTAACCAAATCAAAAAAGGAAGGGAGAGGGCGCCTAGGTGGCTCAGTGGGTTGAGCCGCTGCCTTCAGCTCGGGTCATGATCTCAGGGTCCTGGGATCGAGTCCCACATCGGGCTCTCTGCTCAGCGGAGAGCCTGCTTCCCTTCCTCTCTCTCTGCCTGCCGCTCTTGTGATTTCTCTCTGTCAAATAAATAAATAAAATCTTTAAAAAAAAAATCATGGCAATTACAACTTAAAAAAAAAAAAAGGGAAGGGAGGTACACTAGAGAAAACAATACCAAAAGAAAAGAGCATTAAAATCGAAAACCCTCGGGGCGCCTGGGTGGCTCAGCGGGTTAAAGCCTCTGCCTTCCGCTCAGGTCATGATCCCAGAGTCCTGGGATCGAGCCCCGCATCGGGCTCTCTGCTTGGCTGGGAGCCTGCTTCCTCCTCTCTCTTTCTCTCTGCCTGCCTCTCTGCCTACTTGTAATCTCTATCTGTCAAAAAAATAAATCTTTAAAAAAAATAAATAATAAAATAAAATCGAAAACCCTCAATAAATAAATAAATGAAATTGAAAACCCTCTAGCAAGGCCAACAAGAAAATAGGAGAAAAGACACACATTACCAATTATCAGGTAAGAAAGCAGAATCACAAAAGATCCCACAGGTGTTAAAAGAATAATAAAGGAGGGGCGCCTGGGTGGCTCAGTGGATTAAGCCGCTGCCTTCGGCTCAGGTCATGATCTCAGGGTCCTGGGATCGAGCCCCACATCGGGCTCTCTGCTCCGTGGGGAGCCTGCTTCCTCCTCTCTCTCTGCCTGCCTCTCTGCCTACTTGTGATCTCTCTCTGTCAAATAAATAAATAAAAATCTTTAAAAGAATAATAAAGGAATACTACAAGCAATTCAATGCACATAAATAGAACAATCAAGATGAAACAAACCAGTTCCTTTAAAACTGCAAAATATCGGGGTGCCTGGGTGGCTGAGTGGGTTGAAGCCTCTGCCTTCGGCTCAGGTCATGATCTCAGGGTCCAGGGATCAAGCCCCATGTTGGGCTCTCTGCTTAGCAGGGAGTTCCCCTCCTCTCTCTCTCTGCCTCTCTGCCTACTTGTGATCTCTGTCTGTCAAATAAATAAAATCTTTAAAAATAAAATAAAATAAAACCGAAAAATAGCAGGGAAACGGGGCGCCTGGGTGGCTCAGTTTTTAAGCATCTGCCTTCGGCTCAGGTCATGATCCTGGAGACCTGGGGCTGAGTTCCACATCAGGTTCCCTGCTCAGCGGGGAGTCCGCTTCTCCCTCTGACCCTCACAACTCTTATGCTCACACTCTCAGTTGTGGGCTCTCTCTCTCTCAAAAAAACTTCTGAAAAATCTTTTTTAAAAAATCAGGGAAACAAGCAAAAATAAACTATTGGGACTTCATTACAATAAAAAGCTCTGCACAGTGAAGGAAATAATCAACAAAACTAAAAGGCAACCTATGGAATGGGAGAAGATATTTACAAACAACATCTGAAAAAGAGTTAGTATCCACAATATATAAAGAACTTTTGAAAGCCAGTACCCCCCAAAACAAATAATCCAGTTTAAAAACGGGCAGAGGGGGTACCTGGGTGGCTCAGTTAGTTAAGCGTCTGCCTTCAGCTCAGGTCATGATCTCAGGGTCCTGGGATCAAGCCCCACATCAGGCTCCCTGCTCAGCGTGGAGTCTGCTTCTTTCCCTCTGCCCCTCCCTCAGCTCATGTGCTCTTTCTCAAATAAATAAATAAATAAATAAATTTTTTTTAATGCGCAGAAGACATGAATAGACATTTTTCCAAAGGACACATCAAGATGGCTAACAGACACATGAAAAGATGCTCAACATTACTCATCATCAGGGAGATACAAATCAAAACTACAATGAGATATCACCTCACACCAGTTGAATGCCTAAAATTAACAACACAGTATACATGTTGGCAAGGATACAGAGAAAGGCAAACCCTCTTACACTGTTGATGGGAATGCAAACGAGTGCAGCCTCTCTGGAAAACAATAGGAAGGTTCCTCAAAAAAGTTAAAAATAGAACTACCCTACAATCTAGCAATGGCACTACTAGGTATTTCCCCAAAGGATACTAAAATACTGATTCAAAAGGATACATGCATCTCAGTGTTTATTGCAGCATTATCAACAATGGTTAAATTATTGAAAGAGCCCAAATGTCCATCGACTGATGAGTGGAAGAAGAGGTGGTATATGTATACAATGGAATATCACTCAGCCATTAAAAAGTATGAGATCCTGCCACTTGTAACAATGTGGATGGAGCTAGAGAGTATAATGCTATGCAAAATAAGTCATCAGAGAAGGATAAATACCATATGATTTCACTCATGTATGGAATTTAAGAAACAAAACAGATGAACATGGGTTTAAAAAAGAGGGAGATAGGAAAACCCAGAAACACTCTTACCTATAGAGAAAAAGGGTTACTGGAGGGGAGGTGGGCAGGGGGATGGGCTAAATGGGTGATGGATATTAAGGAGGGTACTTGTTGTGATGAGCTCTGGGTGTTGTATGTAAGTGATGAATCACTAAGTTCTACACCTGAAAATACTACTACAGTTTGTTAACTAATTGGAATTTAAATAAAAACTTGGAAGAAAAAGTAAAATAATAAAAAATAATAAAATATTTTTTAATTTTTAACTTCAAAATATCAAAACTCACCCAAATGAAATAGATAAACTAAATTGCCTTATAACTAACGAAAGATGTGAAACTATAGTCAAAGTCTTCTGAAAAAAGGTTTCCAGGTGCAGATGGTTTTACTGGGGAATTCTGCCAAACATTTAAAAAAGATATTACACAAATTTTACACACTCTCTTCCAGAAAACAGAAGAGGAGGGAACACTTCTCAACTAATTTTATGAAATTAGCATGACCTTGATGATAAAACCAAACAAAGACAGTACAAGAAAGCTATAGACTAAAACCCTTCATGAACAAAGATGCAAAAATCCTCAACAAAATATTATCAAATCTAACCCAGCAATACAAAAAATATACCATGACTAGGTGGAAAAAGAAAGCTCATTCAATTATCTTAAAAATTAATCAATGTAATTCACCATATCAATAGTCTAAAGAAGAAAAACCACCTGACCATCTCAAATGATACAAAAAAATTTTGATGAAAATCAACATTCATCTCAGATAAAAATCCTCAGCAAATTAAGAATAGATGAGATCTTTCTTGATCTATTGAGAAAAGTCATCCTCAAAAAAACCTACAGCTAACATATACTCACTGATGAAAGACTGAATGCTTTCCTTCTAAGGTCAGGAACTTGACAAGGATGTCTACTCTTACCACTCAAACAACATTATACTAGTGAAATAAAGCCAGAAAAAAAATGCATACAGATTAGAATTGTCTCACGATGTACAGAAAATCCCAAGAAATGTATTTTTAAAAACCTCCTAGAGCTAATAAATGTATTTAGCAATATTACATGCTACACAGCCAACACAAACACAAACATATTTTCATATAGCAGTGATAAGCAATTGGATACCAAAATTAAGGCCCAATACTACTTACAATAGCTCCAAAAAATGAAATATCAAGGTATACACCTAAGAAAACTTTTATAGGAACTGTATACTATAAACCTCAAAACCCGTTCTCTTGCTTTTTGTTTTCTTTGCCTTTCTTTCCTTTTCTCTTTAAGTTTTTTTAACCTATGGTAAACATGGTTTGCCAGAAGAGATGGCAACTTCCAGAGAAAAAGAGATTGATATAGCTGGTCCAAAGGTTATCAACAACGGTATTGATAGAGACATACTCTAGGGCACCTGGGTACTCAGTCTTTTAAGCATCTGTCTTCCACTAAGGTCATGATCCCAGGGTTCTGGAATAAAGACCTGCATCATGCTCCCTGCTCAGTGGGGAGCCTGCTTCTCTCTCTTCCTCCCTGACCCCCAAGGGCTTGTGCTCTTTCTCTCTCTTGCTCACTTTCTCTTTCTCTCAAATAAATAAATAAAACCTTAAAAAAAAAAAAAAGAAACATGCTCTAAGGTATCAGTGTTAAGTGTTATGGAAGCTAAGGGCCCATTTCTCTAGAAATACACATAAACATATTTTGCTTACAATTTTAGGTATTCTGGATGCCATTGCTGCTTTATGATGTAGGTATAATTATTTTAGCACCTGGTCGTATGGGAGACATATAAAATAACATAAAGAAATAACAACTAGGATAGTTCTTGTGCATAGTAGGCACTCAATAAATTCTCGTTTAATCTGAAGTCCAATTAATTTGGTTAATAGTACTTTTTGCCTTCAAGTAGGGAATCTATACCCACTCGATTTAAAATAGTCTATTACAGGGGCGCTTGGGTGGCTCAGTGGGTTAGAGCCACTGCCTTCGGCTCAGGTCATGATCCCAGGGCCCTGGGATCGAGCCCCGCGTCGGGCTCTCTCCTCCATGGAGAGCCTGCTTCCTCCTCTCTCTCTGCCTGCCTCTCTGCCTACTTGTGATCTCTGTCTGTCAAATAAATAAATAAAATCTTTAAATAAAATAAAATAGTCTATTACAAAAATTTGCCACAGGGTGTCACTATTGTTCTAGAGAAAAAATTAAGAGCTTGCAAACCCCCTCCTCTTTCCACCTCCCATGCTGTGCCCCCACCCCACCCCCAACCTCCTTAATTTAAAAAACTAAGTAATTCCTTATGGAGTATTATGCCTCCATCAGAAAGGATGACTACCCAACTTTTGTATCAACATGGACAGGACTGGAGATTATGCTGAGTGAAATAAGTCAAGCAGAGAGTCAATCCTATGGTTTCACTTCCTTGTGAAGCATAAGGAATAACACAGAGGACATTGGGAGATGGACAAAGTGAGCTGGGGGAAATCGGAGGTGAAGACAAACCAAGAGAGACTGTGGACCCCGAGAAATAAACTGATGGTTTTGGAGGGGGTAGAAGTGGAGACTGAGTGAGGCTGGTGGTAGGTATTAAGGAGGGCATGTATTGCATAGAGTACTGGGTGTGGTGCATAAACAATGAATGCTGGAACACTGAAAAGAAATAAAATAAAATGAAATGAAAAAAAAATAAACTAAGTAATTCCTGTGTGGTGAGGAGAGGGTGGGGAAGGGCATTATTTTTGTATTCTAATAGCTTTTTAAAAATTTAATATTAACATAATTCATTGCATTTGAATGTCATTATAAAAATGTTGCATCAACATATTTTGGGTTACTGGGCAGTTGTCCAGGGTGTAAAAAAATTAAAAAGCACTATTTGGGTTCAGAAAGTTTACTCCAACCCAGAGGATCCATGGAAAGTCTCAATCATTCATTTACTCATTCATCAAAGATTTATTACCAGCTATGTGATATGCATCATGTAATCATAATATGTCAAGAGGTTTGGGGATATCTGGTCACTTTTACAATAGCTCGGGGTGATTAGACCCCCGCTTAGGGTAGCAATAGGATAGGGATTTGGTTCAGGATACCTATAGAGAATTTGGTCACCCCAAACAGCCTCTCACAGTTACTCAACCTGAAATATGTCATAATAGTCCTACATCCTATAGTGCTTGGGGATAACATCCATCCATCACTGCTAAAATGAGCAGCAGACACCAGAAAAAGAACCATGTGACCCGTGCCTTCCTCCCTCTGGGCACACTGACAACACAAGAAACAAAGACACAACATTCAGATGAGCGGATTTGTTTTATTTTGTTTGTTTTTTAAGTAGGCTCCACACCCAATGTAGTGCTTGAACTCAGGACCCTAAGATTGAGGGTGACTCAAGTCATGGTCCCAGGATCCTGGGATGGTGCCCCACATTGGGCTCCCTGCTCAGTGGGGAGCCTGCTTCTCCCTCTCCCTCTGCTGCTCCACCTGCCGTACCCTCTCTCTCTCTCAAATGAATAAATAAAGTCTTCAAAAGAAAAAAGAAGATTCGCATGGTCTACTGACTGAGCCAGTCAGGCACCCTGAATTTTAAGTTTTCTTAATAAAATGTGTTATCTCTTTATCTGTATATTTAATCTGCTTGCCTTTTTTTTAATGATTTTAATCTTTTTAAATGATTTTAATCATTTAAAATGATTCCTCTCTGGAATCATTTTAAAGAAGATTTGTCAGTAAATAAATAAATCCTTGCTGTTTGTAAACCAGGTTCTGCCTAGTGTGATCAAATGATAAAATTTCGTTTCTTTTTAAAATTTTGTTATAGTAGGGATGCCTGGGTGGCTCAGTCAGTTAAGCATTGGCCTTTCCCTCAAGTCATGATCCCAAGGTCCTGAGATTGAGTCCTGTTTTGGGCTCCTTGCTGGGCCGGGAGCCTGCTTCTCCCTCTGCCTGCTCTGCCTGCCATTTCCCCTGCTTGTGCTCTCTCTGTCAGATAGATAGATAGATTCTTTTATAATAGAAATGATTATCTACTTTTTAAAAAATAGTATTTTTTAAATCAACACTTGAAGATTCTTTTTTAGTCAATTCAACTTATTTTTCATTTTCATTCAAACTGGTAAAATCTTTTCGCTCGCTCGCTGGTTACTTGGGTCCAGCCCTTGAGAGAAGCCCTTGATAAACTAGTTTATTCTGGGAACCCGGTTAGGTTATTTCTGGGACTTGCGATCAGGAATGGACAATATTGAAGAGTCAAAAAATCACTGGTATCATCTATAATAGGTGTTTGGTGTGGGCTGGCGAGGTACCTATAGAGCTCCAACTAATTACCCCAATTCCACCTTCACTGAGCTTAGACTATGCCTCATATACTGCTCATCGCCCACCTGACTCTCATTTCACCAGAAGGCTGACATTAAAAACCAGTGACTCAGTGAGAGAGGAATGAGTAAGAAGCCAAAAACATAAATAGAATCCTATTATGCTTGCTCCTCTTTCACAGATGTCTCTCGAGTATGTGAGTGACTGAGTGAGTGAGTGAAAAAGCATTTGAATTTGAGTAACAAAATAAATAACTATAGTACCGTATTATAACTCAGAGTGAGTTAAATATCCATGAGTTCATACTGACATGAATAAATGATTGAAAAAATAAACACATGGCAGAAAAGGGAAAACATTTCTTATAGAATTCCAAATAATAAACATAGATATTTTCCCCTCCAGGATATGGAGCCTAATCTTCCTACACTTAAGTGTAGGCTGGACTTAGTGGCTTCCAAAAATTGAGAAGGGAAAGAGAAAACAGTAACTTGACTGTAGAGAAACCTGATGCAGACATCACCTTAACCAGGTTGATCAGGTGGTTGATCAAGTGATCAAGGTTGGCATTATCCATGATTTCATGTTGATATCATCTACCCCTCTGATTTGATCTCTATATCACAGAACTCTCTAAATATATAAGGAAATTTAATCTTAAAAATATATTTAAAATCTCTTTTGTTTCTTTCTACACTTGCCTCAATTTAGGGATAGGTATGTGTGTATGAGTATATTCAGGAATATCCAAAAGTGGTTTGAGAGGAAATTGATAAAACTGTTAACAATGGGTACTTCCAGGGAAAAAAGTGTTCTTGGAGGAAAAGGGACAGATGAAGGAGCACTTTCACTCTTTATTCTACATATTTTTGTATGGTTTTAAAATTTTTCAAAATCACTTTAGTAATTTTATGAATTTTAAAAAATAGAAATGATCTAAAAGAAAGCGCTCTAAGGAGAAATTTGCAATTTTACACTCCATAGCTCTGGTCTCCTTCCAGACACGAAGACGTGTTCTCATAAAGCATCTTGTGAAGATCTTTTCTGATTTGTCATTCTCTACTTTCATTTATTTTCAAAATACTTAATTCACAACAATATAATTAAATGCTACTCTTAAATTTGAATTCTCCTTTCTCAACGCCAGACTTTAGTGTCTTTTCCAGCAGGAGTTTTAAGGCTTAGTTAGATGGTGAGTGCCTATATGTTTCTGGGTGGTTTTTTTTATTGTTTGTTTTTTTGGTTTTTTGGTTTTTTGGTTTTTTGGGGGGGGATTTTTTTTTTTTTTAAGATTTTATTTATTCATTTGACAGAGAGAGAGATCACAAGTAGGCAGAGAGGCAGGCAGAGAGAGAGGAAGGGAAGCAGGCTCCCTGCGGAGCAAAGAGCCCGATGCGGGGCTCGATCCCAGGACCCTGAGATCATGACCTGAGCCGAAGGCAGCGGCTTAATCCACTGAGCCACCCAGGCGCCCCCTGGGTGTTTTATGTAAGTGATGAATCACTGAATTCTACTCCAGAAACCAATATTGCACTATATGTTAACTACCTAAAATTTAAATTAAAAAAAGAGTAGCTCCCAGAACTAGTAATCTTTGCCCATTCCCAGCTAAGGAAAGTGGCAAGTGTATGAATAAGAGAATGCGTGTTTTACACACCAAAGGATCACTGGAGTTAGAATATGAAGTCTATGAGAATGACTATAAGGAGGGGTAAGGGCAGGGTGCCTAGGTGGCTCAGTTGGTTGAGCTACTGCCTTTGGTTCAAGTCATGACACTGCAGTCCCAGGATCAAGTCCTGCCTTGGGCTCCCTGCTTAGCGGGAAGTCTGCTTCTCCCTCTGCCCCTCGTCCCTCTCATGTTCTCTCTTTCTCAAATAAATAAAGAAGGGCAAAGAACATTACATCTTCATTGAATTCCCAAGATATCATTATTTTCATATGTTAAAACAGGCATTAATCTACACAAACCTCAGAAGTCAGCACTATCATCTTGATTCTAACAGTAAGATTGGGTAAAACATCCACTCCACATTCTATACAATATCCAAGATGTCTGATATCTCAAAGGGTTTGTCTTCTCATAGATACCTACAGCTCCAAGCTTTAACTTCCTTGGAATTAATTGGTTAAGATTATGGGTGGTCCCTTCTTCACAAACTTCCTGTCCCTATTCTGAGCCATGAAATTTGACATCACTTTCTGATTTCTACCGTGGAAGAAAAACTCACACAAAGCTTTGTGTTTTAAAGTTTTGTCAGATGAATGGGGCTTACATCACAATTCTACAGATAACTTAAAATCCAGAGTAAGATGTCCATGCCATTCAAATGACCTGCCATTATGTTGAAATTGCAATTTCTACTTCAGCCTCCCTCCAGGCTTCTCACTGTTCCTCTCCTGTTCATCCCCGCCCCACACACACACACAATGTGAGTATCCTAAAGGTTAAATAAGCTGACAGCCTTCCGGAAAGCATTTTTCATACTGCTAACTTTTTTATTAGTATAGATAATAGTATAGCTTACAAAAAGGATTTTTCTCAGCTTCACTGGTTGTTATAATCAGCAGACAATAGAAATTCTAAGAAATAGGCAATTGACTTTTTCCTTCATTCTATACCTTCTTTAATTGTTAAAATTAACCTGATGTTTAATGTACTGTAAATAGCCCCAGCGTCACCAGATTGTTTTGTGTTTTGGATTTGCACGAAAGAACAATAACAATTAAACCCATTCCATTCATAACATTTATGTTTAATGCTGTGAGGAATTGCTATGTTATCAGTCCACTGAGCACTGAAGTTCAATTTGAGTGTATAGATCATATTGTAAAACAAAATAATAGCTTCTAAATGTGTTACTACGTACTACTAATGGCATGCTATTAAAATAACTTTGGGTACCATAGTAAATCTACCTTGGAAGTATGAGTTTACAATGTTTGTAAAATGTTTTATAAATATGATTAATAACAAAATATAAATAATTAGACATTTTCCTTGTTTTTTTTTTATACAGAAGACAGGAATTATGATGTTGACCAACTTAGATCAAAGCCATGTATGTATAATACAATTGTACTATTGTATGGTTATAAAAGACTACTTAGTTTTGGTAAGGTGGCTGCCAAAGAAATGTCTATCATTTTGGCAATAATGGTCAATATATAGCATTTTACCCAGTTTTTAGGGGAGGCCGTGGTAATATAAATAAATGAATTTTGGAGTATAACCTGATAGTCTGATAGATTTATTTTAGGAAGGACGGTGTAGGCAGGAAACAGCATAAAGAAAGTACAGGCACATACTGGGAATCAGTTCAGTGGTTCAGAATTCCTGGTCATTGGTAAATAATGAGATGTAATGCTAGAATTTTGGGGTAATCTGGCTTGATAACGACAATGATAAAGAGAATTCATCCTATTAAAGTTTAGGGAAGACACACTGAAGTATAGTGAATAGAAGTAGAGTGATTCACTTCAGAATCATTGGTTTGCTTAAAATTTGACCAGATCAATGGGGCTGTTTATGGGAAGAGAAGAGGCCTGATACCTATTACTGGTAGCATCGAAACAGAGCAGCTGTAACTATTACCATGAGGACTAGGTAGGAAGACACAAGATGAGGAGTACATAGCCTTCTTCTCTTCCCTACCCTACCATTTGTTGTCCCCATTAAAGCTCTTCTACATTTTAAAAGAGCTTACGGTAAATGCTACCAGGGACTTGTGACATGTATTTAATGATTATCTTCACATAGAAGCTAAGGAATAGATCAGAGTTAAAGAAGAGATCAAACACTTGGAAAAGCACAAATATAATTACATCTTCCTCTAAAGGCTTTTTGCTTAGTACCCATTTTCTAGTAGTTAGACTTGGAAATTTGTTTCTAAGTGCAATAATTTTATTTTGATAGAAATATATTTCAATCAATGTTGACAGCCACCTAAGTGAACAGAGTAACATATTTGTACTAATGCATAGTTAATGCTGTATACATTCAAGATTTCACATTTTTTAAATATTAAGATTATAAACTATTTTTGGCTTACTGAATGTCTTCCTAGTAAAATGTGTCTTCTTGCCAGAAAGAATACCAACCACTGGGATATCCAATGTATTATGAACACGCAATAAAAAGTAGAAGCAGGATTTAAGGTGCTCTTGGGGAGGGGCAAGATGGCAGATCAGTAGAGGGCTCCATTTCAACCGGTTCCCTGAATTTAGCTGGATATTTACCAAGCCAGTCTGAACAACCATGAAATCAGCCTGAGATGTAAGATTATATGTCTGGATCTCTACGGGGGCAGAGGATCTTCAGTCCAAAGGCACAAAGGATGAAGTTGTGATTGCCAGGACAAATATCAGAGGATAAACAGAAGAGGGAGGGGCCCACCAGAAGCTACCCTCTGGGAAGTAAAATAATACCCCAGTGCAAAAATGTCCTGCGCCTGGGGACCAGCGATAGATGGGAAGCACGTGATAACAGCCATCAAACAGAATCCATGAGCTTAAGGGGCAAACACTGGACCCACTGGGCCCCTTGTATGGACCTGTGTCTGTGGGCCTTAGGGGTTGGCTGGTACCAGATCCTTCACAGTTTTGGAGGCACAGGGGGCAGACACAAGCGGGGGCCTGGGTAGACCGCTGAGACAATTGTTGGGGGCATGCACTGCTTGTGGTAGGCTGCAGTTTTCAGTGGCGCTCGCAAAGGGGGAGACTGTGTTCTGGAGGGTTCAGAGAGAAGCAGATTGTGCCTTCTCTCCTCTGGGATAGAGGTTGGCGCAACATTTTCCTTTGCCCTGACCCTCTGAAAAGGCACAAAAAGCCACCGAGGACAAAATCCTAAAATACCGGTTTCCACAGAGCCCAGTCCCTTGATAGGGGGCTGGGCAACTCCGAAGAAGCAAGGTTGCCTGAAAAACAATGCAGCAGACCCCTCCGCAGAAGACAAGCTGGAAGAACAAGAGGACAACAACCTGAGGATCCCCATAAATCTGTAAAACCCCAACAACAGGGGAAAATAGTATACTGAACTCCTAGTGTTGCCTCACAGCCTGTGTATTTCTTAGATATAACTTTTTTATGCTTTCTCATGTTTCTTCTCTGTTTTTTCTTTTTACCTACTTAGCATTTCAACTAGATGCTTAATACAACATATTCCATAGTAACTTTTCAACCTCTATTGATTCACACATACATTTTTTTCTCTTTTTCTTTTTATACATATATAGATATAGATATAGATACAGATATAAGCTTCAAAGTAGTCCTTTCTTACCTAATCAATACTATCTTTTTTTTTTTTAAGATTTTATTTATTTGACAGAGAGAAATCACAAGAGAGGCAGGCAGAGAGAGAGGAAGGGAAGCAGGCTCTCCGCTGAGCAGAGAGCCCGATGCGGGACTCGATCCCAGGATCCTGAGATCATGACCTGAGCCGAAGGCAGCGGCCCAACCCACTGAGCCACCCAGGCGCCCTAATCAATACTATCTTTATATACACATCAGTTTTAATTTCCTATAACTCTGGGAAACAGTGTTCCCTAACAAAGAGACCAAAATACACCCCGGAAGAACTAAAACACCCAACCTCACCCACATTAAGAGTTTATAGCCCCCTCCCCTTGTCTCAACCCCTCTTTTTTCCCTAACTTTACAAATCTTATTCTTGGGTTTCGTGTTGGCTGGATTTCTTTGGTGGTGGCCTCTGATAGCTCTGAACATTACCAGGGTGCACCTTGCCTGGATTGTGGTTGATATTTTTGACATAAGCTACAGTAGGAGACCTCAACACTCTACTCCCAGCAATAGACAGATCTTTTAAGCAGAAAATCAGCAAAGAAACAATAGCTTTGAATGACATACTGGACCATATGGACCTCATAGGCATACAGAGAACATTCCACCTTAAAACAACAGAATATTCATTCTCCTCGAGTACACATGGAACTTTCTCCAAAATAGACCACATACTGGGTCACAAATCAGGGCTCAACTGATATGAAAAGATTGAGATTATTCCCTGCATATTCTCAGACCGCAATGCTTTGAACTGAACTCAATCAAAAGAAAAATTTGGAAGAAATTCAAACATTTGGAAGCTAACGACCATTCTGCTTAAGAATGTTTGGGTGAAGTCCCAAAAGTTCATTTTTGCTTTTGTTTCCTTGGCCTTTGGAGACATATCTTGAAAGAAGTTGCTGTGGCTGATATCGAAGAGGTTACTGCCTATGTTCTCCTCTAGGATTCTGATAGATTCCTGTCTCACGTTGAGGTCTTTTATCCATTTCGAGTTTATCTTTGTGTACGGTGTAAGAGAATGGTCGAGTTTCATTCTTCTACATATCGCTGTCCAGTTTTCCCAGCACCATTTATTGAAGAGACTGTCTTTTTTCCATTGGATATTTTTTCCTGTTTTGTCGAAGATTATTTGACCATAGAGTTGAGGGTCCATATCTGGGCTCTCCACTCTGTTCCACTGGTCTATGTGTCTGTTTTTATGCCAGTACCACGCTGTCTTGGTGATCACAGCTTTGTAGTAAAGCTTGAAATCGGGTAACGTGATGCCGCCAGTTTTGTTTTTGTTTTTCAACATTTCCTTAGCAATTCGGGGTCTCTTCTGGCTCCATACAAATTTTAGGATTATTTGCTCCAGCTCTTTGAAAAATACTGGTGGAATTTTGATCGGAATGGCATTAAAAGTATAGATTGCTCTAGGCAGTATAGACATTTTAACAATGTTTATTCTTCCAATCCAAGAGCATGGAACAGTCTTCCATCTTTTTGTGTCTTCTTCAATTTCTTTCATGAGTGTTCTGTAGTTCCTCGAGTACAGGTCCTTTACTTCTTTGGTTAGGTTTATGCCCAGGTATCTTATGGTTCTTGGTGCTATAGTAAATGGAATCGATTCTCTAATTTCCCTTTCTGTATTTTCATTGTTGGTGTATAAGAAAGCCACTGATTTCTGTACATTGACTTTGTATCCTGCCACGTTACTGAATTGCTGTATGAGTTCTAGTAGTTTGGGGGTGGAGTCTTTGGGGTTTTCCATATAAAGAATCATGTCATCTGCGAAGAGAGAGAGTTTGACTTCTTCCTTGCCAATTTGGATACCTTTTATTTCTCTTTGTTGTCTGATTGCCGTTGCTAGAACTTCTAATACTATGTTGAACAAGAGTGGTGAGAGTGGGCATCCTTGTCGTGTTCCTGATCTCAACGGGAAGGCTGCAAGCTTTTTCCCATTGAAGATGATATTTGCTGTGGGTCTTTCATAGATAGATTTTATGAAGTTCAGGAATGTTCCCTCTATCCCTATACTTTGAAGCGTTTTCATCAGGAACGGATGCTGGATTTTGTCAAATGCTTTTTCTGCATCAATTGAGAGGACCATGTGGTTCTTCTCTCTTCTCTTATTGATGTGTTCTATCACACTGATTGATTTGCGAATGTTGAACCAACCTTGCAACCCAGGGATGAATCCCACCTGGTCATGGTGGATAATCTTTTTAATGTGCTGCTGGATCCTGTTTGCTAGGATCTTGTTGAGAATCTTTGCATCCATATTCATCAGTGATATTGGTCTGAAATTCTCCTTTTTGGTAGGGTCTTTGCCTGGTTTGGGGATCAGGGTAATGCTGGCTTCATAAAAAGAGTCTGGAAGTTTTCCTTCTGCTTCAATTTTTTGGAACAGCTTCAGGAGAATTGGTGTTATTTCTTCTTTGAAAGTTTGGTAGAATTCCCCAGGGAATCCGTCAGGTCCTGGCATAAAAATAGACACATAGACCAGTGGAACAGAGTGGAGAGCCCAGATATGGACCCTCAACTCTATGGTCAAATAATCTTCGACAAAACAGGAAAAAATATCCAATGGAAAAAAGACAGTCTCTTCAATAAATGGTGCTGGGAAAACTGGACAGCGATATGTAGAAGAATGAAACTCGACCATTCTCTTACACCGTACACAAAGATAAACTCGAAATGGATAAAAGACCTCAACGTGAGACAGGAATCTATCAGAATCCTAGAGGAGAACATAGGTAGTAACCTCTTCGATATCAGCCACAGCAACTTCTTTCAAGATATGTCTCCAAAGGCCAAGGAAACAAAAGCAAAAATGAACTTTTGGGACTTCATCAAGATCAAAAGCTTCTGCACAGCAAAGGAAACAGTCAACAAAACAAAGAGGCAACCCACGGAATGGGAGAAGATATTTGCAAATGACAGTACAGACAAAAGGTTGATATCCAGGATCTATAAAGAACTTCTCAAACTCAACACACACAAAACAGATAATCATATCAAAAAATGGGCAGAAGATATGAACAGACACTTCTCCAATGAAGACATACAAATGGCTATCAGACACATGAAAAAATGTTCATTATCACTAGCCATCAGGGAGATTCAAATTAAAACAACATTGAGATACCACCTAACACCAGTTAGAATGGCCAAAATTAGCAAGACAGGAAACAACGTGTGTTGGAGAGGATGTGGAGAAAGGGGAACCCTCTTACACTGTTGGTGGGAATGCAAGTTAGTGCAGCCACTTTGGAGAACAGTGTGGAGATTCCTGAAGAAATTAAAAATAGAGCTTCCCTATGACCCTGCAATTGCACTGCTGGGTATTTACCCCAAAGATACAGATGTAGTGAAAAGAAGGGCCATTTGTACCCCAATGTTTATTGCAGCAATGGCTAAGGTCGCCAAACTGTGGAAAGAACCAAGATGCCCTTCAACGGATGAATGGATAAGGAAGATGTGGTCCATATACACAATGGAGTATTATGCCTCCATCAGAAAGGACGAATACCCAACTTTTGTAGCAACATGGACGGGACTGGAAGAAATTATGCTGAGCGAAATAAGTCAAGCAGAGAGAGTCAAGTATCATATGGTCTCACTTATTTGTGGAGCATAACAAATAACATGGAGGACATGGGGAGATGGAGAGGAGAGGGAGTTGAGGGAAACTGGAAGGGGAGATGAACCATGAGAGACTATGGACTCTGAAAAACAACCAGAGGGTTATGAAGGGGCGGCAGGGGGGTGGGGGGGGGTGGGAGGTTGAGGAACCAGGTGGTGGGTAATAGGGAGGGCACGTACTGCATGGAGCACTGGGTGTGATGCCAAAACAATAAACACTGTTATGCTGTAAATAAACAAATAAAAAAAAAAAAAAAAAAAAAGAATGTTTGGGTGAACCAGGAAATCAAAGAAGAACTTAAACATTCATGGAAATCAACAAGAATGAAAACACATCTGTCCAAAATCTATGCGATACTGCAAAGATGGTCCTAAGGGATAAATACATAGCCATCCAAGACTCACTCCAAAAAATTGAAAAATCCTGAATACACCAACTCTCTTTACACCTTAAAGAACTGGAAAATCAACAATAAATTAAGCTAACTCCATGCACAAGAAGGGACATAATTAAGATTAGAGAAGAGATCAATGAATTAGAAACTAGAGATACAGTAGAACACATCAATGAAACTAGAAGCTGATTCTGAAAGGATTAATAAGATTAATAAACCACTGCCAAAACTAATCCAAAAGAAGAGAGGACTCAAATTTAATAAAATTATGAATCAAAGGGGAGAGATCATGACTAACACCAAGGAAATAGAAACAATCATCAGAAATTATTATCAACAGTTATATGCCAATAAGTTACGCAACGTAGAAGAAATGGATGCATTCCTGGAAACCTATAATCTTCCAAGACTGAAACAGGAAGAAACTGACAACCTGTATAGACCAATACCTAGTAACGAGATTGAAGCAGTGATCAAAAAACTCTGAAAAAACAAGAGTCCAGAACCTGACGGATTCCCTGAGGAATTCTACCAAACATTCAAAGAAGAAATAATAACTATTCTCCTGAAGCTGTTTCAAAAAATAGAAACAGAAGGAAAACTTTCAGACTCTTTTTATGAAGCCAGCATTATCTTAATCCCCAAACCAGGCACATACTCCAGCAAAAAGGAGAATTTCAGACCAATATACCTGATGAATATGGATGCCAAGAATCTCAATAAGATCCTCGCTAATAGGATCCAACAGTACCTTAAAAGGATTATACACCACAACCAGGTGGGATTTATCCTTGGGATTCAAGGGTGGCTCAACATCACAAATCAATCAATGTGACAGGACACAATAAGAGGAGAGAGAAGAACCATATGGTGTCAGTGTCTCAACTGATGCAGAAAAAGTATTTGACAAAATATGGTATCATTTCCTGATTAAAACTCGTCAGAGTGTATGGATAGAGGGAACATTCCTCAATTTCACAAAACCATCTATGAAAATCCCACAGCAAATATCACTCACAAGGGGAAAAGCTGAGAGCCTTTCCCTTAAGATCAGGAACATGACAAGGATACGCACTCTCACCATTATTATTCAACATAGTACTACAAGTCCTAGTAACAGCAATCAGACAACAAAAAGAAATAAAAGGTATTCAAATTGGCAAAGAAGAAGTCAAACTCTCTCTCTTCACAGATGACATGATACTTCATGTGGAAAATCCAAAAGACTCCACCCCTAAATTACTAGAACTCATACAGCAATCCAGTAATTTGCCAGGATACAAAATCAATGCACAGATCAGTTGCTTTCCTATACACTAATAATGTAACTGTAGAAAGAGAGATTAGGGAATTGATTCTATTTACAGTAGCACCAAAAACCATAACCAAACCTAAACAAAGAGGCGAAGGATCTATACTCTAGAAACTACAGAACACTCATGAAAGAAGTTGAAAAAGACACAAAAAGATGGAAAAACATTCCATGCTCATAGATCGGAAAAATAAACATCATTAAAATGTCTATGTTTCCCAGAGCAATCAATACTTTCAATGCCATCTTGATCAAAATACCAATGGCATTTTTCAAAGTGCTGGAACAAACAATCCTAAAATTTGTACAGAATGAGAAAAGACCCCAAATCACCAAGGAAATGTTGAAAAAGAAAAACAAAGCTGGGGGCATCATGTTGTCTGATTTTGAGCTATATTACAAAGCTGTGATCACCAAGACAGCTTGGTATTGGTACAAAAACAGACACATAGATCAATGGGACAGAATAGAGAGCCCAGATATGGACCCTCAACTCTATGGTCAAATAATCTTCAACAAAGCAGAAAAAAAATATCCAATGAAGAAAAGACAGTCTCTTCAATAAATGGTGCTGGGAAAATTGGACAGCCATATGCAGAAGAATGAAACTCAACCATTCTCCTACACCATACACAAAGATAAGCCAAAAGTGAATGAAATACCTCAATGTGAAACAGGAATCCATCAAAGTCTTAGAGAATAACATAGGCAGTAACCTCTTCAACACTGGCCACAGCAAATTCTTTCAAGACCAGTTTCCAAAGGCTATGGAAACAAAAGCAACAATGAACTTTTGGGTCATCATGAAAATAAAAAGCTTCTGCACAGCAAAGGAAACAGTCAACAAAATGAAGAGGCAACCCACGGAATGGGAGAAGATATTTGCAAATTATACTACAGACAAAGGGCTGATATCCAAGATATATAAAGAACTTCTCAAACTCAACACCCAAAAAACAAACAAGTCAAAAAATGGGTGGAAAACATGAACAGACTTCTCCAAAGAAGACATACAAATGGCTAACAGACACATGAAAAAAAGGTTCATCATCATTAGCCATCAGGGAAATTCAACTCAAAACCACATTGAGATACCACCTTATTCCAGTCAGAATGGCAAAATTTGACAAGGCAAGAAACAACAAATGTTGGAGAGTTTGTGTAGCAAGGGGAACCCTCTTACTCTGTTGTTGGGAATGCAAGTTGGTACAGCCACTTTGGAAAATAGTGTGGAGGTTCCTCAAAAAGTTAAAAATAGAGCTACCCTGTGACCCAGCAATTGCACTACTGGGTATTTACCCCAAAGATACAGATGTAGTGAAAAGAAGGGCCACACACACCCACAGTGTTCATGGCAGCAATGTTCACAATAGCCAAACTGTGGAAAGAGCCGAGATGCCCTTCAACAGATGAATGGATAAAGAAAATATGATCCATATATACAATGAAATATTACTTAGCCATAAGAAATAATGAATACCTAACTTTTGCATCAGCATGGATGGAACTGGAGGAGATTATGCTAAGTGAAATAATAAGTCAAGTAGAGAAAGTCAATTATCATATGGTTTCACTTATTTATGGAACATAAGGAATAGCCTGGAGGACATTAGGAGAAGGAAGGGAAAAATGAATGGGGCAAAATCAGAGGGGGAGAGAAACCATGAGAAACAATGGACTCTGAGAAACAAACAGGTTTAGAGGGAAGCAGAAAAGTTGGAGAAGCAGGCTCCCTGCTGAGCAGGGAGCTCCATGCAGGGCTTGATCCTAAAACCCTGAGATCATGACCTGAGCCAAATGCAGATGCTTAACTGACCAAGCCACCCAGGCACCCCACAGATGCATTTTTCTATGTAAATCATATTTCCGTAAAATTTATTCAAAAATTTCAGAGCAACAATAAATGTTTAAACACATACACACACAAACTTTCCTTGCAAAGGCAAGAGAAAAATAAAGTCTGGGAAACAGAATGTATGAAGTTCCAGTTATAAGCACATTGAAAAGTAGGTCTTCATTTCAGTCTTCATTACAAAAATCTCACTGTGATCTCGGTGTATTAATTTAATATTGCTTCACAACAAATTTTCACAATCTTCAAAATTTAAAACAACACAAATTTATTGTCTCACAGTTTCCATGGGTTAGGAGTCTGGGCTGAGTTCATTGCTTAGGGTCTCACCTGAAGTCGAGGTGTCAGCAAGACATGATCCCATCTGAGGCTTGGGGTTCTCTTCCAGGCTCATTTGGGTTGGCAGAATTAGGTTCCTCATAATTAGATGGCTGCAGTTTGTTTTCGTGCTGGCTCTCTCAGCTCCTAGGGGCTGCCCTCAGTTCCTAGCCATGTGGCTTTCTCATAACTTGACTACTATTTCAACAATCCTACAGAAAAAAATCCCCTTTAAGGGTTCACCTGATAAGGTCAGGCCCACTACAGATAGCCTCCCTTTTTGATGAATTCGAAGGACATTAATCACATCTGCAAAATCTCATTTTTGCCACATAACATAATTTCATGACAGGGCTGATATCCTATTAATAGTCATAGATTCTTCCATGCTCAAGGGAAAATGACTAGATAAGGTATGCACATAAGGAGAACAAGAATCTTAGGGGTCATTCAGAATTCTGTCTACCATAGTCTGCCCTTTGGCACTCAACAATTCATGCTCCACCCAAAGGAAAAAAATACAATTCGCTCCCTCCCAAGGTTCCCTTCTCCTCCCATTATACTGGCAGCTCAAAATCCTTGATCTCATCATCTAAATCATCTATATGTGGTGCAAATAATGTTCTGGGTTATAAACCATTAAGTACAATTCCTCAAAGCACAATTCCTCTTGACAGACTTGGGAAACTAAAGAGACTAGTTGTCTGTCCCCCACACTTCCATCACACAATGGTGGGCCAGGCACAGAAGAACAGTTAGAGATATTTCAGTTCAAAACTTCCATCCTTGCCTTTTCATGAAAGGTAAAATGTACGTGCAGGTTTGAAATTTGATCAGCCTGCTTCCCACCAGAATTTTGCTGGGTCTTAGCCTCTGCTGTTTGTTCGAGTAGCATCACCCTTGATTCTACAACCTGTCTTAGTTCTCTGTTGTTGCATATATCCAATTACCACCAATTCAGCAACTTAAAACAACAGACATGTATAATCTCCCTGTTCCTGTAGATCAGAACTACAAGCATGGTTTTTCTAGGTTTTCTGCTTATGGTCAAGCCAGGCCACAAGCTAGATACTCCTGGAGCAAAGGGCTGATCAGCAGTTTTACTGGAGAAAGATCTGCTTCCAATCTCATTCAGGTTGCAGGCAAATTCCCATTCCTTGTGCTTATATAACTGAGACTACTGGCCCTAAAGGCCGTATCATAGCAACTGGCTTCTTCAAGGCAAGCAGGAGAGTCTTGCTGCAGTCAGCTAAGATGAAGTCTTACATAAGAACATAATCATAGAAATGATATCCTACCACTTTTACATCCCATCACTTTTGCCATAGTCTATTGGCTAGAAGCAAGTCACAGGTTCTGCGCACACCCACAGCGAGAGGATTACACAAGGGCCTGACTCATTGGGGGCCACTTAAGTATGTTCCTTTGTCTTCATTATTTTCTTCAACCTGAGATAAACTCCTGTGGTCTTTCACATTTCTAGTATTTGGCACAGAGCCTAACACAGAGGTGCTCTAGATAATTTAAAACTGCAGTTATCAAACCTATGACTTCAGGATCCCTTTATATTCTTATAAACATTATTGAGATTTTTAAAAAAAATTACTGAGGACCTGAAAGAATTTTTGTTTATATGGGTTATATGTATTGATTTTTAGTAAGACATTTAAAACGTCATTTACTGATTCATTAAAGAGTAGTAAATTCATTATATGTTAACATACATAACATCTTTTAAAGATTTTATTGACTTACTTCAGAGAGAGATAAGAGAGAGAGAGAATGTGCATGAGGGAAGAGAAGGAGAGACTCCCTGTTGAGCCGGGAGCCTGATGCAGGACTCGATCCCACGATTCTGGGACCACGAGTGGAGCAGAAGGCAGACACCCCAACCACAGAGCCACCCAGGTGCCCAAAGTAGAAAACATTTAAAAAATTATATTACCCCTCCCCCCAAAAATGTGAGAAGAGTAGCATTGTTTTACATTTTTGCAAGTCTTCTTCATGTCTGGCTAATGGAAGACACCTGGACTCTCACACCTGCTTCTACATACAATTACACATCATATGGCTTCTGGAAAACGCCGCTGCACATTCAATGAATAAATAAGTTACAAAGGCAAAGAATGTCTTCATATTATTGTGCATATAGTTTGACCTTCTAGGTGCCCTAAAAGGACCTTAAGGAGCTCCAGAGATCCCCAGATTACACTTTAAAAACCCCTACTTTAAAGAATTGTCGTAAGTTGAGGGAAGGAAGGCATTTTAATTCATTCGAAAAGTTTTCCAGTGCCTACTCTGCGCCAGCTACTGTTCAAAGCAAACTAGAGAGATCAAGTCCTGTCCTCCGGGTGCTCAGCGTATGTAGGGTTGAAAGAAAGATCAGGGACCGCCTCTGTCGACATCTGAGCTGAGACTTAAGTGACAGAGGCCAGGCCATGCAGAGATCTGGGGAAAGAGATTCCTGGCAGAGAAAGGGGGCTCCCCGTCTCGCTGAAATGTAGGCAGAAAGACTGGGTTAGCAAGAGGTCGGACAGGTGGGCAGGACCAGATCTGGCGGGGCCAGGTAAAGAATTTAAGAGTTTTAAGTCTAAATTTCTTGACTGTAGCAAAATGGGGGAAGAGGGTGGAATGGCTTAAGGATGTATGTTTGGAGGCTAGGAAAGTCACTCAGAGGTCAAGCACAGGCTCCTGGGCCGGGGCCACTTTGGCTTCTCCGTGCCGCCCAACCCCGCCTGGAGCCTCAAATCCCGTTAATGACGCGACGCGGCGGCAGGGCTAGGGGGCGGGGAGCGCGCACTCTACCTCAGGAAGCTTGGATCTCGGCGCCCGCCGTAGACGTCGTGACAGAGGCAGTCCGTTGCCTGGGAGCCAGTGAGACGCCACTTGGCCTCCACCGCTGTGGAGAGTGCCCGCGTTGGGCCTCGGTCACCATGTCGGTGCTGGACGCGCTTTGGGAGGACCGAGATGTCCGCTTCGACGTCTCCTCGCAGTGAGTCGCTCCTGGGGCCTCTAGAGGGCGCCGCGGCGCGGTTTCTGGAGGAGGCTGCGCCCCACAGCTCACGGCCCTCGCGAGAGCGGGAGGCGGTTTGAGCCTGTGGTCCCCGGGGGACCCCAGACTGGCCCGGCCCCTGAGGGGACGCGTCTCAGTGAAACCGTTTCAGAGATCTGGGGAAAGAGAATTCCTGGCAGAGAAAGGGGGTCCCGGGCACCTAGCGGGAAACTGAGTCCAAGTACGTCCGGGACCATCTAGGACTTGGGCATTCAATACACCCAAGAGAGCTTGGGAGCGCCCCTCTGCTGTGGTGGGGGGACGTTTGGAAGGGACTCAGGAGACCAGCGTTCTGAAACTAGGTCTGGAATAGCGACACATATTGTAGACCCTTAGGCTTCGTCATCCTATGCTCCAGTGTCTTTGTAAACCAAAGGAGGTGGGAATAAGCATTTTCCATAATTCCTAACCTCGAGAACTTGGCTTCCATGATAAGCTTGATCTTGTCATTAATTTAAATCACCAGTGGGAGAAAAGAGCTACTTTTTGGAACCTCTCAACAGAAACCCTGGTTTTATTGTTTGTGTTTTTTTAATGTCATGCTTTAAAGAAAGAATACTTAAAACTTTCCTACCCAAAGACCAGGGGGAAAATGCCCATTGAGAAATTAACTGTTGGAAGACTGTGAGGCTTCTCGGGTTAATGGTATGAAGCTTCTTAGCCACTCCTATGATTCCTTATCATGACCAAAACCTTAGAAAATGAAATAATTTCCCAGGCTTAGTTGTGTCTTGATATCTAATACTAACATGGTCTTAGATCCTTTAAGAAGTTGTGAGGGAAGGGAATTTATAAACGATGGTTACAGATTGCACACATTCTATGACTTTTTCTATTCTTGGAGGGTTCTTAATACAAGCAAAGGTCCATTTCATGAACATTTCCATTTTCTTGAACATTTATCAAATGCTTATTATGTTCTAGGTACTATGCTGATAGCTAGAAATACAAAAATAATAAGAAAATGATTACCTGCCATCCATTTTAGTGCAGGAGATACACATAGACAGCTAACTTTTTAAAAATGTGGTAAATACCATCCTGAAAAAAATGAACAAAGAGCTGGGGTATCGTAGGAACAGAATAGTTCATTTTGCCTGGAGAATGCCTTGAAGAAGAAATAATATTTGTGTTCAACCCTGAAGACTGGGCAGGGCCTTGTCATGGTAGACAGGAGAGTATTCCAGAAAAAAAAAAGATAACAAAACACTGGGAGCAGGGTCTTGGAAGTACAAACAGCATTGGCTGGAAGGCAAAGTCTGCAAGTGGAGGATGGAGGAACAAACAGGTAGATTAGCCAGGTTATAAAATGTTTAGCTGAGGATTTTGGACATAATTTTTGAGGTAGTGGGATGACATGGAAGACTCTTAGGCAGAAAAGTTATATTATGATCATATCTGTATTTTGAGTAGGTAATTGGGTCAGCTGTATGGAGAATGTGTTAGAAGTCTCTACCACATTATTCTGCTAGGTTCTTGTTTGTTTTGGGACACTCTGGAATACATTCTGTCTGACAGCAAACTATTTTTCCCTTTTTTTTTCTTTTTATTCCCTGTATCTAATTGTTTACCGATTCCTAATGATGCTTTAACTTCCTCCTTCCATAACTGCCTAACCTCCTTTCCTGTACTCAGAAACCTCTGAGGGTTTTCCATTGTCCACAGGATAAGGCCCATACCTATCTGACTAAGCATTCAGAGGTAGTGGCACGTGTTTCTCACTACCTCTTAACATGGATCTTCTTCGCTAGCCAGGCCCATCTTTCCACATTCTCCTATCATTTCTTTTTTCTAGCCTTTAATCATTCTCCTCCATCTCTCTCTTATTTCTCCAAATCCTACCTCTCCTAGTTCTGGCTTTTCTACATGTCCCTGATTACTCCAGGCTCCACTGGTCTCCAGACTCTTAAAGTTCTTAAGCCCATATTTTCAAATGCATGAGCATTTGGTACTGTATCATTTATACTGATGGTTGTTTTATATGCATATGTCTCTTCTCTCCCTAACTAGATTGTAAGTGGGTATAGTTGTAGCTATTAAAGCCTCGATATTTATTTTAGACAAATGAAAACGAGACCTGGAGAAGTCCTTATTGATTGTTTAGATTCAATTGAAGACACCAAAGGAAATAATGGGGATAGAGGTGAGTATATTTCCTAATATGTTTTATATTTCTGGTTTGATTTATGAATGTTAAATCATATTAACTGGAGAATAAGATATAAAAGAAATGTAATTGTGACAGTGAAAGAGTTAAATCCACATAAGAATTTTCTCAGACTTAAACAGGAGAAAAGATGAGTATTAAACCTTTAGCCAGGGACACCTGGTTGGCTCAGTGGGTTAAGCCTCTGCCTTTGGCTCAGGTCATGATCCCAGGATCATGGGATCAAGCCCCACATGAGGCAGGGGAGCCTGCTTCCCCCTCTCTCTGCCTGCCTCTTTGCCTACTTGTGATCTCTCTGTCAAATAAATAAATAAAATCTTTTTTAAAAAAAACAAAAACGTTTAGCCAGGGAATACTGGTTCTTCCTTGGAAGTTTGGTCCTTCAGTAAGTCCCAGTGTTTTTTTTTTGTTGTTGTTGTTGTTGTTTTGTTTTGTTTTTGTTTTTAAAGATTTTATTCGTTTATTTGACAGACAGAGATCACAGAGGGCAGAGAGGCAGGCAGAGAGAGAGGGAGAAGCAGGCTCCCCACTGAGCAGAAAGCCTGATGTGGGGCTTGATCCCAGCACCCTGGGATCATGACCTGAGCTGAAGGCAGAGGCTTTAACCCACTGAGCCACCCAGGTGCCCCAGTAAGTCCCAGTTTTGATACCAGCTTTCTCCAACATAACTGTTAAAACTCCAGGATCCCTGTTTGTAAGGGGCATGGGTAGTTCTGACTTTTGAATCTGCCTCCCCACGAAAAGAATATGAGGTTGTGGAACATAAGTAGGTCATAGCTGTGCTATCTGGAGCCATGCTTCCTTTTAAGAAATCCAAGAGTAATTCACAATCCCTTGAGACTGACACCTGGAGATGGACGTGTGGAGAGCAAATTTAGTACTGTATTGTTAAGTCTATTGTAGGTTAAGCAGTGAAAAGTCTTGTGAGATATCTGTGTATGTCATTGAGGAGCAGCCAGAGTTTGACTCTAGAGTCCCTCTCAAATCAAATTCCCCAAAGGTTAGAACTTTGAAAATTCCAGACTGCATACAACAGCTGTACATAAAACCAGTGTCCAGTGACCAGTTTTTGTAAGCATCACTACTGTTGTTTTGGGGGTAAAAAAATAGGGGATGAGTGGCCAGTCTAGTATCTCTGAAAAGGTCTTTTAGAGAAAGGGAGGTTTAGGAGGATGGGTCATAAACCTCTTATTAAAGAGAAGAGTAAATAGGGGGAAAGGAGCAGACCTCTTTCAGGTGAGAAGGATCAGTAAATCTTAGAGACTACACAGTTAACTTTTTTGGGAGAATGGGTTCACTGAAGCCTTTCAAGCAGCCCCTTGCTCTCTGGGTCTTTCCTCTGGTCTGCTCTGGGGTGGAATGTGAGCAGCACTTAGTTGTGGGCCTTTCTTCCCTGTGAAGGGCACCTATCATCACTACCAGCAGCAGAAGATCCTGTCAATGGCAAGTGTCCATACTTAAAAGAATGCTTAGATCACATTTATGCAACGCTTCCTAGTGTCAGGCCCAGGTGAGAGTCAGGTATGAAGGTTTAGCAGCAAACAAGAAGTCTTAGCTTGTACCTTTGAGCCTTCGAGTGTGGAATAATCATCTCTAGATACCTGGATCTTTAGATACCTAAATTAATAAGGAAGCCAAGAGAAAATTTGGTGATTCTCATACAGACTGGCAGGAACTCTTATGTGACAGTCCATCTGTCAGTCCAGACAGAGACTATGGATAATAGAACATTTTTCAGTTCATTGGGTATTCATTGAGTGCAGAATCTCATACTAGCACTTTGGAATAGAGAGGGCAAAACACCTCCCTGACCAGAAGTGTCCATAAAAGTGAGTGCCTGAAATCTTCCTATTCATAAAAATAACTGTATGTATACTCGCCTCAGAAACATTCCCTAGAAAATGGAATGTTACAGGTGGATATAGAGCTTCTGGTAAATAAGAAGGTAGAAAAAAGAAGATGAGTCCTGCCTTTTAGCCTTCTTCCTCTCCTTTGCAGCAGTTTGAAAATTGCTGAATTAAGGCATTCATTAAGTTCAGGAGACCATTTATTTAAAACTATAAATACCCCCAAAAGATTAGCACTTTTAATCATTTCAGCTGTAAGCACCCTGACACGAAATTATCAGATTAGCTTTGCACTGAAGCTGTATGGGAATGAAACAGCCATATTTCAGTGTTTGAGATTAGGAAAAACAGACAATTATATTTTGGTGTTTGAAAACACAGAGAGAGACAAGTCCATGCCTAGGATATTGGGTTTGTAGCAATAGGATGGGGCCTTTCAGCAAGAAAGAGGCGACCTAAGAATGCTAGAGATTTATAGGAAATGTACCAAGATCAGAAAAATAGGTCATTAGAGTTGGTCAGTGGCTTTATTTACCACTCTATAATTTTTTCTGGAATCTTCTAATAGACAAATATCAAAAAGAATCAAAAGATATCCTAGGCTTATAGCCCAGTTGTGGAGACATAATGTTACTTACATGAAATGTTTCTTACATGGTGTAAGAAAACATAAATCAGTGTATCTATAATAACAGAATAGTTTGTCCACAATCTTTCTTGCTTGTGCCACTGGCCTACATCTGTCCTCCAGGCCCAGCACCCATCACCCTTTCCCCCTTGCCCAGGGAAAATGACTTGTATATACTACGTCGAGGAGCTCCTTGTACACTCTAGCTTTGGGTTGGAAGAGCCAAGCCAGAAGATCAAAGGGGGCCAGGAGAGTGTGGTCTGGATATTTATTCCCCCAGTTCTTTCTTCTCAAGGTATTTAGCCATGCAGGACTTCCACATTTGCCTAACTGTTCTCTATCTTTGTCCCACTGGGCCTGGGGTGGTAATAGGTTTGCAACACTCACACAGTTCCTGATACTCCACCCCTACCTTTCTTTTTTTTTTTTTTTTTTAATTTTTTTTTTATTTTATTTATTTGTCAGAGAGAAGGAGAGAGAGAGAGAGCACACAGGCAGGCAGAGGTGGAGAGAGAAGCAGGCTCCCTGCCGAGCAAGGAGACCATGCGGGACCCGATCCCAGGACCCTGGGATCATGACCCGAGCCGAAGACAGCGGCTTAACCCACTGAGCCACCCAGGCGTCCCACACCCCTACCTTTCTAATAAGTGACTTATTTATAAGTCCTTTTATAAATAAACCTCAGTTATTCTGATTTGAATGTGCCATCTGTTGTTCATTTGACCCCAACTGATAGAGGCAGGGTCTACTCTCCTATGATCTTGAGTGAATCTTATAGTCTTAAAATGCTGGGTTATTCACTTTTTTTCAAATATACTATGTTCCACAGTTTCTCTTGAGAATGCCTTCCTTTATTTTGGTAACAGCCTTATCCCATCTTACTCTAGTGTTCATACAGGCTTAGTTTCTCTGATTTTGGATATTCTCAGGGTTTTCAGGGAGGAAGAAGTATTACCTGGCTATAGATGACTCATCAAAAGAATTCTCTGGGGGGCGCCTGGGTGGATCAGTCATTAAGCATCTGCCTTCAACTCAGGTCATGCTACCAGGGTCCTGGGATCGAGCCCCATATGGAACTCCAGCGCCCCATCAGGCTCCCTGTTCAGCAGGAAGCCTGCTTCTCCCTCTCCCTCTGCTTTTATGTCCTCTCTTATTGTCTGTCTCTTTCTATCAAATAAATACATAAAATCTTTTTAAAAAAATTCTATGGTTATAATTTGTTGAAGAAATGTTGGTTAAACAAAGTTAAGTGAGTTTTATTCAGGATTATCACAAAGCTATGCTAGTATGTTAATTGTATCATAAATCTGTAAGAAACATAGTGTACCATGCTCAGATTTACTTGACTTTTTTTTTTCTAGATCATTTATAGGTACTACTGTTTCATAAGATGCACTTTGAGAAATGAAGTTTATCTAACTGTATGTCAGTGTAAGAATACCAGTCTGAGGTTAGGAATGAAAAACATAAGGCCTTAAGTGGACTTCAGCTTGGCCATAATTTCATATGAGCAAAAAATTTTTTGCTTATTGCAGAAAAAGAAAAAAAGTGTAAGTGTGGCTCATATAAATGAGAACTGTTAAGAGAAAACTCCTGTGGCAGAGATTAGTATATATATGAAAGTCCTTTGAGTAGTGTGATTTCACCAAATGGCTTTGTGATTATACCATCCCATACTCATTCTCAGTTGTGTACATAAGACCTGCCAGAATTCCAGAACAGCTTCCACCAAGACAAAAATCCAGCACACAGTTCTATTAATTTGAGTCAAACCAAGCTACTGGCATTGAAGACTTGTATCCCTTCTGTAACTGTCAGATTTTGTTTCTCTGGGATTCTGAGTCGTGCATTGTATGCCTTACACTGGATAGATAAGAGCAGTAAACATGTTCAGTTGATAAATGTCTGAGAACATCTGTGGGGGTTACTGCTCTTCCTGAGATAGAGGTTTCATGTCTACCTCTTTCTACTGCAAAAATGGGTCCTTACTTAAGGTAACCTACTTTTTTGTCTGCTTGCTTTTAGGTAGACTCTTAGTAACAAATTTAAGAATTATCTGGCATTCTTTGGCATTACCCAGAGTCAATCTTTGTAAGTATCTTTGTTAGAGAACACTAAAGAAGAAAAAAAAAATACTTTGTCAGATGAACTTGCACAGTGGCTTTTGATAACCAAAAAAGCTGTACCATGAAATATGAAGAAAAACTGATTAAAAAAAAAAATTTAGCAATCCTAGACTAACCACAGACTGTACTATTTTGCAAAAGAAAGGTTTTTCAGTCAATTTTGTCTCTTGGACACACACGAGATTAGTGCTTTTACACTGAATGCTTTTGTTCTTTGCGTATCTTTGATAACTTCCTGTGACCTGTTTCAACTAATGCAGTAGAAGGGAGATCTAAATTCTAATAAAAGTGCAACTTTCCATTGTGTTAAATTTTGTTTTACTTATTTTAAAAAATTATTTTAGATTGTCCAGCTAGACTTTTTCTCTAGAGGTACTGGTGCTAAGATGTTCAGTAAATAATAATATATAGGTTTTAGAGAAGCAAACTTCCTTTCTTTCTTAGAGAAGCTAAGAATGTTTGCAAAGAAGAGAATTTACTTTCTAGTTCTTTTAATAATTTAACTTAAATTTGTAGTAATATATTAAAATGTTTTAAAGTTGTACTTTATATTTAATTTTTAAAAAACTTAAAGTTCTATATGCAGAGGTTTTTATCTTTCAGTTTATTATATCATGTTCTTGAAATTCTTTGCTTTTGAATTTTAGCTATCGGTTACAACTGCATATTGAGCATTACAACAAGGACTGCTAACTCTGTAAGTCTGAAAAATCTTATTGAACTATATATAGTGAAGAAGCATTAGATATTTGAGATTGGACTTATTTTCACTGTAAATGAGAAATTGCTCTTGAAATCTGAACTTTTAAATAAATTTGTCCTTACAGAAATTACGAGGCCAAACTGAAGCTCTTTATATACTAACAAAATGTAACAGTACTCGTTTTGAGTTTATATTTACAAATTTGGTTCCTGGAAGTCCTAGACTTTTTACTTCTGTGATTGCAGTACACAGGTATGATAATACTTTATGGAATATTGAATAATTTTAAGGCCAGTCTATGATTTAGAAGTTTGTAGGGTAAATTGTATAAGTATGGTACCATCTTCCTCCAAGCTCAGAAAATTGCAGTATCCTAAAGATATATCGAAGAACATATTGCATTATCATTTAATAAGCACTTTGAAAGTATTTATAAAACACATAAGACTAAAAAAAAATTAAAAATAAAAAAAAAATAAAATAAAAAAAGGGGCGCCTGGGTGGCTCAGTGGATTAAGCCGCTGCCTTCGGCTTGGGTCATGGTCTCAGGGTCCTGGAATCGAGCCCCGCATCGGGCTCTCTGCTCCGCGGGGAGCCTGCTTCCTCCTCTCTCTCTGCCTGCCTCTCGGCCTACTTGTGATCTCTCTCTCTCTCTGTCAAATAAATAAATAAAAATCTTTAAAAAAAAAAAAACACATAAGACTACTGAAGATTCATAAAAATTTCTACTTGAAGATTCTATTAAATTAGCTACCAAGCTAGTTATAGTGAAACAGAGTTCATTCAATATAGATAACGAAGTTGGATAATTCAGTTAATGAATTAAAAAAGATTATTTTAGGGGAACCTGGGTGGCTCAGTTAAGCCTCCAGCTCTTGGTTTTGGCTCAGGTCATGATCTCAGGATTATAAGAATGAGCTCCACCTAGGGCTCTGTGCTCAATGCAGAGTCAGCTTGAGTTTCTCACTCCCTTTCCCTCCCTCCCCCACTCCCTACTCTCTCTCTTTCTCTCTCTAAAATAAATAAATAAATCTTAGAAAGAAAAAAAAAGATTATTTTACTAGCAGTTGAAGGCATGTCTGGGTGTTTCCCCTAAAGAGTTTTGTTTTCTTTTATGGTGGTTTGTTCATTTGCTAAATTCTTTACACTACCTTAGCTTTTTTTTTTTTAAGAGATTTTGTTTACTTGAGAGAGAGCGAGAGCACAGAGGACAGAGGGGGAGAGAGAAGCAGACTCCTTGCTGAACAAGGAGCCCAACACAGGACTCTATCCCAGGACCCTGGGGTCATGACCTGAGCCAAAGGCAGCTACTTAAGTAACTGAGCCACCCAGGTGCCCTGCTCTTTTTTTTTTTTTTTAATTCTATAAGGAAATGCAAGTTGACATTTTCTCATTTCCAAGATATGTAGAAACAACATATTTGCACATAATTTTTTATGTGAAACTCGGCCTCAATCACATGTCATAAATTGCTTTGCAGGAATATTTTTCTAATAAAACATCACAATTTAATTATTCAGTGCTGCACATTGTGCTCATATCATTTCCTCCTAGTGAATCTACAAAGGGTGGCAATTAGTTGGGGAAATGCAGAAAATATGGAACACTTCACAAATTTGCATGTCATTGTTGTACGGCGTCTATGCTAATCTCTGTTATCATTCCAGTTTTAGTATATGTGCTGCTGAAGTGAGCACCTTAGCTCTCTATTTTTAACCAGCCTTAAGTAAAATGATTTTTTAAAAGCTTGGCTAAGGTGACAGGCTATTATACATATACACAAATTTATGCTCACACAGAGAAGTATATACACTATTTTTAAAATTTGCATTTCTTTATTACTAGTGATGTAGACATCTTTCTCCTTTTTTTGGCTATTTATAGTTTTCTATTATAAATTTCTTAATTATGCCCTCATCTGTCATATATATTGACATTTATCTTAGTTTCCTAGTTATTTGATTTTTCATTTTGTTGATGATTTCTAATCTATATAATCATTTAAATTTTTTGAGATATAATTCATATAATATAAAATACCATTTTAATGTTTATAGTTTGAGGGGTGCCTGGGTGGCTCAGTTGGTTAAGTGTCTGCCTTTGGCTTGGGTCATGATCCCAGAGTCCTGGGATCAAGTCTGGCATCTGGCTGCCTGTTCAGTGGAGAGCCTGCTTCTCCATCTGCCCCTCTCACCACACCCGTCCCACTCGTGTGCTCTCTCTCTCTCTGCTCTCTCTCAAATAAATAAAATCTTTTTTAAAAATAAATAAGGTTGGGGCTCCTGGGTGTCTCAGTGGGTTAAAGCCTCTTCCTTTGGCTCTGGTCATGATCCCAGGGTTCTGGGATCAAGCCCCACATCGGGCTCTCTGCTCATCAGGGAGCCTGCTTCCTCCTCTTTCTCTGCCTGTCTCTCTGCCTACTTGCAATCTCTACCTGTCAAATAAATAAATAAAATCTTTTTTAAAAATAAATAGATAAATAAGGTTTACAGTTTGATAGTTTTAGTTTTCACAAGATTGTGCAGCTGTCATCACTACCAATTCTGGAATATTTCTGTTACCCCAAAATGAAACTCATGTAGCCCTGTCGTCCCCATAGTCCTTCCCTATCCTGTCCTCATCATAGCTCCTGGCAACCACTGATTTCCTTTCTTTCTGTAGGGATCTACCTATGTGGGACTTAAAATATAAATGGAATCATACAATATAGTGACCTTTTATAGCTGACTTATTTCACTTACTGATCATCCATGTTGTAGCATGTATCAGTATTTCATTCTTTATTATAAATAGTATTACATTGTGTAAACATATTTTGTTTTCTCACTAGTTGTTGATACACATTTGGATTGTTTTTACTTTTTAGCTACTATGAATGTTTTTCAGTTGTGTTGGACATATTTCTAAACCTTAGCTCTTTATTTTACTTTACTTAGAAATATAATGTGAAGAGGAGTATGAAAGGAGCTTATAAGCTGCTTTTCTTCAATAGAATAAATATGTGTTCTCCCACAAGTAACTCACGGCATAAATAGTTTCCATTTTGTCCACTGGTTAAACGATGATTACAGCACTAAAGGAAATTAAGATTTATAGGCAAATGCTCGTCTTCTTCTTTCACAATTTATATATTAGCTCAATTAAAGTTAAAATGATAAGTTTAACAATGAATATTATGATTTATGTAAATGACATTTAAAGTTATTCAGGCTAAGAAAATTCTTTAGTCTTATTAAATGGGTAAAGTAGCCTATAATTTTGTGGGGTAAAATTATAGTCAGTCAAATGTTATAATAAAACGAATCCAAAAACTTATAATAAAACTAATCAGGAGCACCTGGGTGGCTCAGTTAAGCATCCCGATTCTTAATTTTGGCTCAGGGTTGCGAGATTGAGCCCCATAATGGGGCTTCAATACTCATCAGGAAATCTGCTTGAGATTCTCTCTATTCCTCTCCTTCTTCTCCTTCTGCCCCTTTCCTGCTTGTGTGTGCTCTTTCTCAAATAAGTAAATCTTTAAAAAAACTAATCAAAACTAATAATAAATACTGAAGAAAGTTCTGAATACAGAACTTTCTTCAGTATTTATTATTTATCAATAGGAAGGCATGAAGAGAAAACAAAGAGGGATTTTATATATATATAAATGTATACACACACTCACACAAACATTTGCACATGCATACACACTGTCCTAGGGTCCCTTTTGTGATTGGTACAGATTTATTCCAATTTTCTGTATAGAGGTAGCTATGAGCATGTTTGCAGTTGCAATGAGAAAATTAATTGGACTCCCAATTGTGCCTTTGACTAAAAGGTGCCTTTGACTAAAACAGAAATGGAGGGAAGGATTTTGATAGGGAAAAATAATTTCCAAGTCTATTATATGCAAGCATTGTTTTTCAGCTTAAAGAGAAGATGTTTCCTCTCATATGTGCTATATGATACATGTTGTCTTAAAAATTCGACCTCTAGGGGCGCCTGGGTGGCTCAGTTGTTAAGTGTCTGCCTTTAGCTCAGGCCATGATCCCAGGGTTCTAGGATCGAGTCCCACATAGGGCTCCCTGCTTGGCAGGAGGCCTGCTTCTCCCTCTCCTACTCCTTCTCTCACTGTGTCTCTCTCTGTCAAATAAATAAATAAAATCTTTAAAAAAAATTAGACCTCTAAAAATAGGTACTGAGATAAAATATGTAAATACTACCCTAAAATGATAGTCTACAAAAGACTGTGACACCAAATTTATTGAAAAGTAAATTTTTAAATTTGTTATAATTATTTGAATGATATACATAAGTATTAACAACTGTATATTTTGGTAGATAAGTAAACATAACCTAGGAAAACAACATTTTCAGTTTGGGTTGGTCTTTGTTCTTTTTTATAGAGCATATGAAACTTCTAAAATGTATCGTGATTTTAAATTGAGAAGTGCACTAATTCAAAATAAGCAACTACGATTATTACCACAAGAACATGTATATGATAAAGTCAATGGAGTATGGAATTTATCCAGTGATCAGGTATTGTGCAAAAAGCTAATGAACCTTTTGGGTCAGTGCTTTGGTAATCACTTTCCCGTTTGTCATTGAGTTTGAATATTCACTTAACTCTATTAAAATTAGCATTATATCTGCTGATAAATTAGTATTGTAGCTCTTCATATAAAATAATTTTCTGATTTTCATATTTTTATGGTTTTATGTTCTTTTTAGCAACATTTGTTGTACATAGAATTTATAGCTAGCGTGGTCCTTAGAGATTATCTAGTTCAGTCTCCATTCACTTATCGATTAAAAACTCACGCCCCAAAGAATTAAGTGACTTCACACATCTAGGTCATCTGAGAACTATGTTCTTCTCCGCGTGCTGCGCTACTCTCATCACCTTGATAGCTTACACTGATGAAGGATAGTCATGAAGTGGACAGTCGTGGAAGACTTTTAATCTGGTCTTTTGGGGGCACCTGGCTGGCTGGTTGGAAGAGCATGTGACTTTTAATCTCAGGGTTGTTAGTTCAAACCCCATGTTTGGGTGTAGAGATTACTTAAAAATAAAATCTTTAGGGGGGCCTGGGTGGCTCAGTGAGTTAAGCCTCTGCCTTCTGCTCAGATCTTGATCTCGGGGTCCTAGGATCGAGCCCCTCATCGGGCTCTCTGCTCAGCGGGGAGCCTGCTTCCCCTCTCTCTCTGCCTGACTCTCTGCCTACTTGTGATCTCTCTCTCTCTGTCAAATAAATAGATAAAATCTTTTTAAAATAATAATAAAAAAATAAAATCTTCAAAAAAAAAAAGAAAATCTGATCCTTATGGAATTAAACGTATAACTCATTTGGTGATTCCTATATCCATTATCATGACTTCTCATTTGCTCTTGAAGTTATGACCATTTAAAACATCTAAGTTGGAATAAGTAACACATCAATTTCTAAAGAAAAATTTTCTCTTACGTAAGAATAGTTTATTCGGTTAGACCGATAACCACTGGGGTAAAGTTACAGCATTTGAATGAAGAACTTCTTGCTAAACATTGTATCATAAACTTAAGTTGTAAATAAATTTTGCTCATTTGAAAAGTTCTAGTTTTAAACTCTGATAATGGTTCTGTAGTAAATAGCCAGCTCTACATCTGAGTAAGTCCTCATCAGGAATCAGCAAGCTTTTTACTCTGATGCACCAGATGGTGAATATTTTAGGCTTTGCAGGTTATACCATTTCTGTCATAACTTCTCAGACTTGCCATTGTAGTGTGAAGCCAGCCATAGACAACAAATGAGCATGGTTATGTTTCAAAAAAACTTTGTTATGGATCCTGAAATTTGAATTTCGTACAGTATTCACATATCACGAATTACTATTCTTTTGACTTAAAAATCTAAAATTTGGTTTGTGGGGCCAAGAAACTTGGCTTCTTGTCTCGTGGGCCATACAAAATGAGGCGAGAGGCCAGATTTGTCCCACAAACCATAGTTTACAGATCCCTACTTTAGATCGTAGCTTAGAAGTCACTTTCTATAAGCTTCCTTCTGTGTGTTGCTTATGCAGTCTGTACTTAATTACTACTTTAAATTGTTCCTGATCTAAAATACAGAGCTTCTCTGTTCCCTAGCATTAGATTGTAGGCTTTATAAGGGTAGGAGTGGAATCACTCTGTTCATAGTTAAATCTTTACCATCTAGCACCGCACCTGGCATTTTAAATTGATTAATTAAGATGCTCAGGATTATCAGAAATATTTTACTGAAAATAGGAATGTTATTGTTAACCTAACTTCTGTTTATTAAATATAAAATATGCCTTCCTATTCTCTTATTTAAAAAATCCTTAGGAGGGGCACCTGGGTGGCTCAGTGGGTTAAAGCCTCTGCCTTCAGCTCAGGTCATGATCCCAGGGTCCTGGGATCGAGCCCCACATCAGGCGCTCTGCTCAGCGGGAAGCCTGTTTCCTCCTCTCTCTCTCTCTCTGCCTGCCTCTCTGCCTACTTGTGATCTCTGTCTGTCAAATAAATAAGTAAAATCTTTAAAAAAAAAATCCTTGGGAGTTTTGCAAGTTGCTCTCCTCTAAAATAAGAGGAAAGAATGACATAAATAATTATTCTTTATAAAGTTAGACTTAGTACCGTTTAATGGTATGTTGGCCAGGAATAAGGGGGCTAAAATTCTTTGTATAACAATTTTTTGCAAGATGAGAGTAGAGGAGGGAAATTTATGTACTTACATATATGTTTATTAACTTAATTATAATTAAGAAATAGTTGGTCTTTTCTGATGTTTCAAACCTGGTCATCCCAGGTTTTGGGTTTGTAAGTTAATATTTTATGCCCAACTTCAACATATAAAATAAATTCCTCTGGGAGTATATGGTGGGGAGGAGGTAGAAATGGAGGTGGATAATGATATGGATAAATAGTAAAGGTGGCTAATTTTGGTGCCATGTGCTAGGTATTAAAGTTTTTTTAGACCATTTATTTACCATACTGGAGTAATTATAAGTAAATGTTGAGGGGCCATATAATTGAAAAACAGTTTTGATTCATAGTTAGTGTTGAAGAGCCATAAAAAATCTCTTGTGGACTAATGGAAGTTATCACATATGTTTTGTCTTTCTCTTACCACAACTTCCTTGTCTTAACTTAATCCCAGGTTTTGAACAATAGCTGTAATAAGATCTAACACTTGCAGAATGCTTACTATATGTCAGGCATTGTGATAAGGGCTTTATTTATAGGGGTTATTTAATCAAATTTCCACTTTACATTTGACACAATGCACCAAGAACAAATTTTTGCCCATAGTCAGGCAACTGGTAAGTACTGATGGCATAATGATTATAGTCTAACTTCAGAATCCAGGCCCTCAGTCAGCTAATTGTTCTTTGATCCAGTGAATAATGAAGTCATTGATACTCCATGATACTCAGTTCTGGTATTCTCTGCTACTGTGATAATTAGAATTATCCCAGTGTTTAGAAAACAAAGAGTAAGTATTCAAACAAATGGTCACTGATGAATCTCTTATCTTTTACAGGGAAATTTAGGAACCTTTTTTATTACCAACGTGAGAATTGTGTGGCATGCAAATATGAATGATAGTTTTAACGTCAGCATACCATATCTACAAATTGTAAGTACATGCATTTTGGTGATCTTATTTTAATGTAGAATAAATAATTTCTGTTCATTAGTTAATGGAACTTTCAAGACTAGATGAATTGTCTCCCTCTTTTTCAGTGGCAGCATTATAGCTGACAGCAGACTTTTAAAATGTTGATAATTTATAGTTTCAACATAGAAAAGACCCTACAGTACTTACATTCAAGGGATGCCCCACCATTATAAATTTGTTATTAAGAGAAAAATATACTGGACTTAAAAATTTTAAATAGTCGGGGCGCCTGGGTGGCTCAGTGGGTTAAGCCGCTGCCTTTGGCTCAGGTCATGATCTCAGGGTCCTGGGATCGAGTCCCACATCGGGCTCTCTGCTCAGAAGGGAGCCTGCTTCCCTCTCTCTCTCTCTCTGCCTGCCTCTCTGCCTACTTGTGATCTCTCTCTGTCAAATAAATAAATAAAATCTTTAAAAAAAAAAAAATTTTAAATAGTCACCATACAGGGGCACTTGGGTGGCTAAGTGAGTTAAGTGTCTGCCTTAGCACAGGTCTTGGGATTGAGCCTCACATTGGGCTCTCTGCTTAACGCAGAGCCTGTTTCTCCCTCTCCCTCTGCTGCCTCTTGCTTGTTTTCTCTCTCACTGTCCAGTAAATAAATAAAATCTTTAAAAAAAAATAGTCGCTATGCAGATTAAGATGTATCTCTCTTTATCCTTTTCCTTTTTTTTCTTTCTTTCTTTCTTTTTTTTTCTTTCTTTCTTTCTTTTTTTTTTTAAGATGTGTCCTTCTTAGATTCCAGTCAGAGGACATTAGCTACTACAGTTTTCCATAACCTTTTCATGAGGCATGTATAAAGTGGTTCTTTGCTTGGCTTCAGCACACTGATGCACACACATTGTTTTGGCTCTCTTGACACCTTGCTTTTAAAGCCAGAAAGAATTCTTTAATTCTGTGAGTGAACTGTTTTCACTGTATTCAGATAAAGCGTGTAATACAAGCTGGATTCATACTACAATTTTGGTGAAAGGAATTAAGATGGTTTTTAGTGGGGTGCCTGGGTGGCTCAGTTGGTTAAGCTGCTGCCTTCAGCTCAGGTCATGATTCCAGGGTCCTGGGATCAAGTCCCATATCGGGCTCCCTGCTCAGCAGAGAGCCTGCTTCTCTCTCTCCCTCTGCCTGCCTCTCTACTTACTTGTGCTATTTCTCTGTCAAATAAATAAATAAAATCTTTAAAAAAAAAAAAAGATGGTTTTTAGTAGTAATGATTTTTTTTAAAGATTTTATTTATTTATTTGACAGAGAGAGATCACAAGTAGAGAGAGAGAGAGGAGGAGGAGGAAGTAGGCTCCCTGCCAAGCAGAGAGCCCGATGCGGGGCTCAATCATCGCCAGGACCCTGAGATCATGACCTGAGCCGAAGGCAGAGGCTTAACCCACTGAGCCACCCAGGCGCCCAGTAATAATGATTTTAGCTTAAGTTCAACTAAAGCTGTTAAAATCCAGAATAAGAACTAACTACATTTGAGACCAATTTGTTTTGAGAATAAAGGTGGTTCTTTTTCTCTCTTCTGCTGCTACTATGTGATTCAGTGAAACAACTAGTAAACTCCAATAAACTGAAGAATTTCGTTTTACATAAGGAAATTACTTATAGGACTCTAGTGCAAATTAGATGGAACATAAAAATAGTTAATGAAAATCCAGTGTGATTTTCCTATGATAATTACACTTATTGCAGGATATGAGTAGTCTTAATACTGAGCAGTTTCATTAACAAATATTTATTGAATAGATACAATGTATGCGATATCTTAAAGATGTCATTTTTTTTAAAGATTTTATTTATTTTTTTGACACAGAGAGATCACAAGTAGGCAGAGAGGCAGGCAGAGAGAGAGGGGGAAGCAGGCTCCCTGCTGAGCAGAGAACCCGATGCAGGACTCGATCCCAGAACCCTGAGATCATGACCTGAGCTGAAGACAGAGGCTTAACCAACTGAGCCACCCAGGCGCCCTGGAAGATGTCATTTTTAAAAAGATTTCCTGGTTTACAAGAAGGATGATTCTTTGCTAACTATTCCCAAGCCTATGGTTTGCTGAATTGTTTGATTTTTAAGTTACTTTAAAATATCAGGTCATTCATTTGCCAAGTATTTAGCACCTATGCTGTGCTAGGTGCCAGGAATACAGTTGTGAGAATTATGAACCAGTACACTGTTCCTGCCATCAAAGTTTCAGTCTGATAGAGATTAAACAGAAAATCATAGAATCTGGTAGGAAAAAAATAATTTCTGGCCATCCAAAGAAATACAATAATTTATAATTGTGGCTGGGAAGATATGATAGAATCTACGTAGGTATTTGATAAACTGGGGTTTGTATTGTTCATTGCTGTTTTATATGGTTTACATATGTTACAGCTCGTCTGACCTAATCTCTATTATACTACAAAATTACTGAGTAGTAAACAATCTTGTGCTTTTTATTCTTCAGATAGATGCTTTTTGTTATTTAAGAATACAGTTCCCAAGTATGGCCTCTGGAATGAATTCAGCTTTGTCCAAACAACTTGCAATCTGATATCATCACAGTCTGTCACTAGGACAGTCATATTCATGTGACTTTTAAAAACTAACCCAGCCTTGGGAACCACTCAAAACACTGGCTCTCTAGTACTAAAATATTGCTGGCCTTTGGTTTAAAATACTCAGAAAAGTTGTATACTCCCTGATTGTGGATATTTGAGTCAGATAATTTTGTGCAGATTTCAGATATGTCTCCTTCGTATTTCCTTACAAGTCTGCTGGCTAGTTCTAGTATGAACATTTTCATTTACTTGATCTCTGTGGGATTATAAAGAAGGAAAGAGGGAGAATTCTGTTCTTTAGATTATGAAAAGCATTTACTGTGTAGAAGTTGAAAAATGTGTGCTAAAGAATCACTACTATCAGGTAATAAAAATATGCATTTTCTTCTTTTCCATTTTACATCTAGCGTTCCATAAAGATTAGAGATTCAAAATTTGGTTTAGCTCTTGTCATAGAAAGTTCTCAGCAGGTAAGATATATATCCATATTAATCTTTAATAGATTTTTTAAACTATGTGACAGTCTATATTTTTTGTTTTATTTATATAGTAACCAGTGTACATTCAAGAAGAATATTAGCTATAAAATGTTAGAGTTTAAAGTCGTATTGTAATTGTACTCATAGGAAAAATTGTTTCATGTTTCCTTGTTGGAGAGACATAACCATTATTATCATTATGACTATTATTTTTAGTGACAGAGTTAAGTCACTGTACTTTTTATGCATTCCTTCAATCTTTACACAACCCTATGATACAGTTACTATTTTTCCCCATTTTACATTCAAGGAAACTGAGGCTTGGAGAAGTTAGGAACCTTGCCCACGGTCTCTCAACTGGTAACTGGTGGGGATAGGTTTTGATTCAGGTCTGACTGACTCACAAGAATATCAATGAGAAACACAGATATATACAAATATACACACACATGCACCCTCTTTGAGATTTTATACTCTCACATGCAGATTATACTATATCTAATTATAATTCCTGTTCCCCATTAGGCCAGATCTTTGCAGAAGCACATTTAAATAAAACATACACTTATTTATAAAATCAGTGTTCTTCTAAATTCTAACTTAAATATGAATGTCTACTCACTCCTTTCCCCTGGCCTGCAGATTTGTAGCTTCCATTTACCGAGTGCTTACTCTGTTCCAGGAACTGTATCAAATATCATGTGTACATTATTTTATTTAATATAACAATTTGGTAACTTTTATGGTTAGAAAATTGAGGCTTGGATAGGGTGGCCAGGTGATGGGTATTAAGGAGGGCACGTGGTGTGATGAGCACTGGGTGTTATACACAACTAATGGATCATTGAACACTACATTAAAAACTAATGATGTATATGATCTCTCTGATATGGGGAATTTCAGAGGCAGGGCGGGGAGTTGTTGGGGGTAGGGAGGGAAAAAATGAAACAAGATGGAATTGGGAGGGAGACAAACCATAAGAGACTCTTAATCTCAGGAAACAAACTAAGAGTTGTTGAGGGGGTGGGGAGGCTGGGTTGTGAACATTGGAGAGGGTAGGTGCTATAGTGAATGCTGTGAATTGTGTAAGACTGTTGATTCACAGACCTGTACCCTTGAAGCAAATAATGCATTATATGTTAATTTTTAAAAAAAGGAAGGAAGGAAGGAATCACACAGAAGACCATTAAAAAAAGAACTAATGATGTACTATATGTCAGCTAACTGAACATAAATAAATAAATATTTTTTTTTTAAAAAGAAGATTGAGGCTTAAAAGACTAAGAAAAGTATGTTTCCCAGCATCATATAGCTGGCAAATTTGTTGTAAAACCTGAATTTAAACTCAAAAGTATATGCTCTCAACCTAAAGCAGATGCTTTCACCTTTTATAGTCTGCTACTTAATTATTTTTTTTTTTTGCTACTTAATTTTTTTAACAGTTTTCAACAACAACCTATTAAGGTTTCTTTCCTAATTCTTCAAGGAATTAGCCTCGGTTGGACCATTCCCTTTCTTCTGATATATGGTCTTTTCCTTTTCAAGGTCTAGCTTAAGAAAAACTTAGTTCCATTGGCCTTCACAATCTATAGTGTATTTTCTTAAATCTTAAAAGTCTCATCTTTGATATTTATATGTAAAAATGATGTGGTATCTGGATATGCTTCAAAATAATCCTAAGTGGGTAAGGGGAGGAGATTTGGGGAAAGGGGAGGTTAAAGATGGAAGAGAGTTGGCCATATGTTGCTATTTATTAAAGCTGGTTGATGGCTACATGAACACTTACTGTACCTTTTTTTTTTCTATTTTTGTATATGCTTTAAGTTTTTCATTACAAAAATTTTAATTAAAAAAAATCAATTTACGTATGGAGTTCTGAAATAACATTAGACAATAGGGTATAGTTTATCATATAGTATAAATACCCATTCCCCATGCTTGTTTTTTGTTTTTTCATTATTTTTTCTTACAGAGTGGAGGATATGTTCTTGGCTTTAAAATAGATCCTGTGGAAAAACTGCAAGAATCAGTTAAGGAAATCAATTCACTTCACAAAGTCTATTCTGCCAGTCCTATATTTGGAGTGGATTATGAGATGGAAGAAAAGGTAATTTGTTCACTATGTAAAATACAGTTTGCTGATTTGCTTTCACACACTCTATAAAATACGGATATAAACACACTGTGAACAACTTAAGTTTGAACTGTGCTTAAAATGATGGATATACAGACTCTGCTCAGAGAGCATGACCCCTTGGCCATCACTAATTTGTGCCATCTACCTGTCTTCACACTGGCTGTTCATCATTCATTCCTGCCTTCTAGGTGAGCAGCTTATCCAGAGAAGTGTCCATGTGCAAGGCTCCTGTGATGTGGACAGAGAGACTTCAGTCTCTCACTGTTTTATTTTTATTCCACTTCTGCCTCCCGTTACCATTTGGGCAAACCTTACAGGCCTCACAGACACCAAACCCACCCTGTTCTCTAAGTCCCTCAGCTCTCCTTTGACTTTACTCTTCAGCCTCTCCAGCTGGAACACTTGTCATCTGGTGTGTCACTGGTGTTCTCACCAGCCACTCCACTCTTATCTGCTCTATCAGCGGTACTCTGGCCAGAGGTTCTGTCTTGGGTGGCCTCACTGACCACTCTTATCTCAGGTTCCCTTGCTGTGTGTTCTTTTGCCGGCATCCTCACTGTACACTATGATGGTGCCCTTGCCACCCACTCTTTCAACAGCGTCCCTGCTGGTGCTCAGCATGTTGAGCCCTATCACATAGCACATATATTATCTATATCTCTTTTGCTCTTGGACTGCAGCATGTGACCCGAGAAGATCAGGAAGTAGGGCTGGACAGCTAAGTTCAAATTCACACCCTCTGACTTCAAACAGACCCTTGTTGCCTGGTAGCACTCTTGCTAGTTTTTTTTCTCTTCCTACAATATTCTCTATATATCCCCCTTCGCTTCAAGCTGAAACATCTGTCTGGGTTGCTGACACTGTATCAGACATACACTCATGTTTTTCACATCTTTAATCATCCTTATCTGTTTTCCTCCCAACTTGAATTTCTTTCAACACTCTCCCTTTCATTCTGCCTTTTCTGTATATTCTCAGGAATATCAGCCCTCTTCCAGTTTCCTCAACCTATACTTTTTTTTTTAAAGATTTTATTTATTTATTTGACAGAGAGAGACATAGTGAGAGAGGGAACACAAGCAGGGGGAGAGGGAGAGAGAAAAGCAGGCTTCCCTCGGAGCAGAGAGCCCGGTGCGGGGCTCGATTCTAGGACTCCAGGATCATGACCCAAGCCAAAGGCAGACACTTAACGACTGAGCCACCCAGGCGCCCCTCAACTTAAGCTGCTGTAGATGACTCCCACTTTATTTTGATCTTGACACATTCTCTCAGATGATCATGGTTCTAAATATTCTTGAATATTTTCACATAAATGAGCATTCCAAACAACATAAATTGAATTTCTTATTTAAAAGTTTGTCCTAGTAATTTAATTAAGTAAATAATTTTCTAAATCTGTAAGATACACCGGGACTTGAGTATCTCAAACGTGGCATACCTAAAATGCTATATCATTTTTCTCAAAAGCACCATCCTACTGATATATTTATTTATTTTCTACTTATTTATTTTTAGCATTGGCAAAGTCAGCTGTGCTCAGAACCTCAGAGATTTCATTTTTTATTTTCCTGATTGTCTTATTTTATACATTCAATCATGAATGTCTCCTCCCTTTTCCTATCCCTTTATTTTCACTCAAACCACAATTACCATTATTACTCTCGTTTGCATAATAATATTGTAGAACATACCTAGTTCTTGGAACCTGGCAAACCTGACTTTAATCCCAATTTCACCATTTATTTGTGATTCTAGGTAGATTTGAGCTTCAATTTTCTCATTATAACATGAAGATAATCTGGGTGTCTAGGTGGTTCAGTCAATTAAGTGTCTGCCTTCAGCTCAGGTCATGATCCCAGAGTCCTGGGATAGACACATGTCTCAGGCTCCCTGCTCAGCAGAGAGTCTGTTTCTCCCTCTCCCTCTGTCCTTCCCTCTTGCTCCTGCTCTCTCACTCCCTCTCTCTCTCACTCAAAGAAATAAAATCTTAAAAAAAAAAAATTTAAATGAAGATCATCTGTCTCACAAACTTATTAATCATATCCATGAAATTCCCGGCACATGAGATACTCAGTATGTTAGTTCTCCTACCCATTCTCTCTCTACCTTTCATTTCTTTTCTTTTTTGGCCCCTAGTATGTAATAATAGCAGCCATAATAACCCACTCTGTCATCTCATGTAAGTCCCTATGCCAAGCCACCTCTTCAGGGAGGTCTTCCCTGAGCACCATCTAAAACAGCAGCCTAAAACATCATTTTATTGTTCCTTATCCCTGTTTGCTTGCTCGCTTTGTTTTTGATAACACTCGTAAGTCTTCTCCACTATAAATACTCTCCATAAAGTCAGGAATTTTCATCTACTATCTTTGACCCTGTATTTCCAGCAGTTAGAACTAGCACATAATAGGTGCTTTAGTGAATATTCATAGATGCTGAATGTCTGCATTGAACAGCTGTTGTTCCCATTCACTGCTTTAAGAGCTTTGTATGCATCATTTATCTCATTTAGTCCTCCCAACAGTACTATGAAGTATAACATTATTATTATCCTTATTTCACAGTTATGGAGACTGAGGCTTAGCTAGGTTAAGTTACTTGTACACAAAACTTGTCACACAACTCTGAATGTGGTTGAAACACTTGAGGCTATCCTCAGATTTGCACGTCAGGTCACTTTTGTTGAGCACTATACTTCTACCCTATACACCCAATTACCTGTAGATAAAGTCTGAATTCTTTGGGCTGGTATTAAAGAATTTCAGTGGACAGCAGCCTACATTTTCTACCTTATCTGCACAGCCACAGTGTCTGGTTTTGCAGGTTGTGCACGGCTCAGCTATGAGAACATAGTAAACACAGACTTTAGTGTGAATGATGCTCCTTGGGATTGTTCAGTACAATAGCCCTGCATAGCTTCTTCTGTCCCATGGGACTCTTCTGTTCTGACCATACTGGATTATTCATCATTCTTCAGCCACATTCTGTGGTTTCTCTCCTTTGCTGATGCTGGTCCGCTCTGGCAGAAATACCTTTTCCCCTAATCCTACCTATGGAAGTCATCCTCATTCTAAAAGGCCTAGATTACATGCCATTCTTTTCTTCATGAAAGTTTCTGGGATTTACAAGCCAGAAGTTGTACTATCTCTAAACCTTTCTCTTATAATGGATAGTACATTTGTTACAACTGCTATTCATAGGTTAAACCATATGATACTAATATTTGATCATTTTTTTACTAAAAAAAAGAAATGGTAATTTTATATGTTCCAACCTAATATTTAGTTATCTGTAATTGTGTTTTATTCTTTCTTCACCCCCACTAGATTACAAACCTTTTGTGGGTAGGGACAGGGAGTTTTTACTTGGTAGTGTTAGCATAGTGCCTAACACACCAAAAATACTAAAACATTTGAAAAATGAATTAATATTGGTACCACATTTTATTCTGCTTTACCATTGGATATTCCATGCAACTCTTAGGTCTTTTACTTTTCATGAGTTCTATTTAATGACTGTTTTGAAGAAAATTGAAAATTTGCTATATCCAAACTTAGTTTTTTTAAACTGTGTGAAAGAAAATCAGATTAAGTCCGTTGAGAGTTTGTCTTTAAGGATATCTCTAAGTATCATATTAAGTTTGTATAAATTTGTCACATTAATACTTCTAATGACACTGACTTCAGATTTAAAAGCTTAGATTTAACTGATTTATTACTCAAGTTAGTTTTAGTAGAATATAAATTATACAATGATTTTTCTAAGACTTGAATAGTTTTCAATTGTTTTATCCATTTACAAGTATTTACAATTCTCACAGCACATTTTATTAAAATTATTTGTTTAATTAATATTGTCTCCTCAATACTTTTTTTCCCTTGATGCATTTTAATATCTACTGATTTTTAGCCACAGCCCCTTGAAGCTCTAACAGTTGAACAGATTCAAGATGATGTAGAAATAGACTCTGATGATCACACGGACGCTTTTGTGGTGAGCATGACAAAGAAGAGCTACTAAATTTCTTACAATTTTTTAAAAATCTCAGTCATGTTTAAGTAATGGCTTAAGTGTATAAAACACCATAGAACTTGAGAGTTATCTTAAACATGAGTTATAATGTAATTTTTTTTAAATTAAGGATTTTTTCTTTGTTTAAAATTACTTTTAAATTACCAAACTGGGAAATAGTTTGAGAACACTATTTTTCAGAGGATTTCAGATCTGTGAAAATTTTTTCATACCTTAGAATAATAGAACAGGTTAAATAATTAATTAAATTAATGTAAAATATATTTCTCATTATTAATCTTTACAAGATTGACTTTCTTTCAACTTATTGGTATATTATATTAAAAACTATATTTGAACTATGAGCTTTCCTATTTCCAAATTTGTATGATTTCATAGCCAAAATAATACTAATGCTTTATATATAGTGTAATGTATGAATCTGACCAGCATAACTCTCTGGAAATAAATATTTTTAAACAAGTGTGAAATTAGTATAAAATATTTAATTATAAACTACAGCATTTGCTGACACATTGAAGCACTGATTGCTTTGTTTTGTTTTGCCAGCACCTTCTCCTAAACCAAAAGTAGGGATGAAATTTTATAGCTTCTAAGTCATTCTTCTTTTTATCTCCTTTCAAGTTAACAATGCTAATTGTATACTAAATTACAAAGTACATTTTTGAGCTCAAAACATAACTCTTGTAGTTGTTACTAATGATTAACAGAAGTGAAATCTGCTACTACCATAGTAAAGATAGGTGAGAAGACCATTAGACATACAGTAACAGAATGTAAAATACATTTAGTTACAGAATTGTTCTGTAAATTAGTTACCTGTTCCTTAGTTCACTGACCTGTTACATGTCAAGTATGTGAAATAGAATTTTCTTTGTCTTCTAGGCTTATTTTGCTGATGGCAATAAGGTAAGGACATTTTATCTATAGTATTTGAAAAAAAACTTTCTATATTCTAACATTTAGTATTCACAAAACTTATGTGAAACCTATCTTTTGTTTTTTTCCTCTTCCTTGCCCACCTTCTCTATTCCCATCTTATCCTCTTATCTCCCAAAAAGCAACAAGATCGTGAACCTGTATTTTCAGAAGAACTGGGGCTTGCAATAGAGAAATTGAAGGATGGATTCACCCTACAGGGACTTTGGGAAGTAATGAGTTGATCTTGAGTTGAGCTGGATTTCTATTTAAAAATATCTCAAGATTAAAGATACTAGTTGCCTGCTATAAGGCATAGAATAGTTTTTACTTTTACAGAAAAAGCTTTGAAAAAAGAGTTTTTTAATGATTAAGGAAAAACTCATTTATCTAAGATTTTATTGCCACTTTTCTAAAAATTGTATTTAAAATTGTAATCAAAATGTATCTGGTTTGTAAATATGTTTATTTTGTACCTAGTGCTTGTAAATTATTAGTCTGCAGATATTAAATGACTGTATCATGTTGAGTTTAATAAAGAATTTATGCAGCACCATTTAATGTTTTGAAAGTATTATTTAAAAGAATTAAGACTATTCTTACAGAGTAATCAAAGTACTGCCTTTTTGATTATAAAAGTCTGGTTTAAATAAATTAACAAATAGCTCCAAATGTAAGCCAACTCTAATATAAATCATAACCCTAAAACTTGTCATGTGTAAGTGACCATTTCTGTAAAACCTAAAAATTATAATTAACTCTAGAGTATATCAACCCCTATGTAATGTTTTGGGCACTATCTTATAAATAATTTCAATATAGTATTGGCAAGAATACATTTATTTTTTAAGGAAATAGTTTTAAATAGTTTGTAAATAAATTGTTCATTTATTGACTTTCTCCTTGTTTGTACTCATTGAAAAACCTCTTTGAAATTTTCAAATAGGATATTCTCTGATTTTTTGGTTAGCTACAATTTGGCAACTTCTCTAGCATCCCTGCTTTTTGCTACTGCTTTGATATTTAAAAAAAAAAAATTGTAAGGAGCCTTTGTCAAATCATTGAAATTAATCAAAGGAGCCCTCTTTCTCTAGAGGGAAAGGAGTGAGTGTGTAAAAACTTAAAAATAAGATGCAACTGTATGTACAACCATAAACACATAGTAACCAAATGCTAACTAAGTGCTAACCTGAGTTTAATTAAAGTCAAGGAATAAAAGCTATACATTGGTTTCTTTATTTAAAAAGGAAAGGAGTTGTACATTTTTAAGAGATAGTGTTATAATAAACAACCTACATTAAGGGGAAAAAGGGGCTGTTCGAAATTTTTACACAGGTCACAAAATGCTGCCAGGAATATGTTTAAATAGTTTTCGAAGCAAAACAGACTTTATAATTGCTGACTAGTAAGGAATCTCAAATGTCATATCATGGTGTTCGCATCTGACTCACTAATCTTTTCAAATGTTAGTTGTTAACAGAGTAGAGAGAAATGAGTCATTTATTGTTTAATCAAGGGAGCAGCTGTTAGTTTCTTCCAGTGTGTTAAAACCTTTAGTGACATCTATAAATGGAAAAGAGTCAATGAGCTCTTCTTTCAGCTGTTGTTTTAGCAGCTGACAGTACCTTTGACTTCACTGTGATGTAAAACAAAAGAAAAAAACCTTTACTCATAAAGACCTTGAAGTTTAAAAATACACAATTCACTGATCTAGGGGCATTTATTCATTTGACAAGTATTTACAGATCACATGAGGCCCTGGGGCTATAGCATTGAACAAAGCAAATTAAAAAAAAAAAATTTCCTGTCTTCAGGGAGCTTATATTCTTTTGAGCAGGTTTAAGAATACCAGACTTTGAGGGGCACCTGGGTGGCTCAGCCATTAAGCGACTGCCTTTGGATCAGGTCATGATCCCAGGGTCCTGGGATCAAGGCCTGCATCAGGCTCCCTGCTCAGTGGGAAGCCTGCTTCTCCCTCTGCCACTCCCCCTGCTTGTGTTCCCTTTCTCACTGTGTGTTCTCTCTGTCAAATAAATGAAATAAAATATTTAAAAAAAAAAAAAGAATACCAGACTTTGAAATTATACAGTATTTTCTGCAGTCTCATTGAGTTCAGAAAATGTGACAGTAAAAATTTTGTAATAATTCATGAAGAGGTATATATGATGTCATCTGCATATAAACAAAAAAGATTGATTTTTTTTTCAAATCATGACTTCTGCATTCCGTAATTAATAGGGTGTTCTATTACAATCAACAACTTAGATTATGATTTCAGTTACTCTTTTTTTCCCCTTGAATAGGCTTGTTTTCCAAATTATGCAGGTGATACAGCACTTCTTCCTGATTTTGCTGTGTTGTGTTGACAACATTGTTTTGTTTGTTTGCTTAAGACTTTATTTATTTATTTGACAGAGAGATACACAGCAAGAGAGGGAACACAGGCAGGGGGAGTGGGAAAGGGAGAAGCAGGCTTCCCGCCAAGCAGGGAGCCTGATGCAGGGCTCAATCCCAGCACTCTGGGATCATGACCTGAGCCCAAGGCAGACGCTTAACGACCGAGCCACCCAGGTACCCCTGTTGATAGCATTGTTTTTGTGGAGTTACATCTGTTCTGTATTTTTAACTTTTTATTTAATTTTTTTATTTTCAACACTTAAATCACAGAAAATCTTTAGTAATCATATGTGATTTTTTTCTTTACCTAGTGTTGACTCTTAACTATTCCTATTTCTTTCTGAACTTGTTTCATTTTAACCTTATGCATTTATCCTACTTGTGTTATAATTGTTTGCCACATCAGATCCTTTGTAGAGAAAAGCAGAGTCTGAATAACAAATAATTTTGTAATGTAATTCAATACTAATTACAGTTTTTCCACTTAAAAGGGTAATTTAGAATGTTAGAAAAGTAGCGGTTTCTCTATGTTTATTACTTCAATTATGATGAGATATTGTTATTAAAGGTTTTTTTAAATTATATTACTAGTACATAAATAGAAGTCTTTAAGTTTCCTACTTCGAAAAGAAAATTGTAAATACCACTGTTTTGAGTAGAAAATAAAAAATTTTATGTAACAGTAATTGGAAAAGGGATTTTGCTTATGAGTATTCAAATGAACTCACCTCATATTCTTGACCTTTGCATCATTCATTCAGACAGCCAAGGAGTTTGCCACTAGACCATTTTTAGTGGACTGACTCATTTTTATGATTCAGTTTTCTGTCAGTTCAATAAACACTTTCTTTAAACATGTCTTTATTGGCCTATGTTCTAATGCTTTATGTAAAAGCTTCCCACTTCATTTAAATCGCTTGTTTCTTAGCTGTTTCCTTAGTGATTAAAAGTTCCAGTTGTTCCCTTCAATCTATAACAGCTGCAGGAACAACTCTTCTTTCCAAACCAGCTCTCCTGAATTCCCGTTGTTAAGAGTTGGTATCTATATTTAGCTGGTGGGATTAAATTGCAAAGGCTTCAAGCTGGGCAAAGCACACCGATCTGCCTTTTTACAGCCAGACCTGTGTGCTGCAAGGAGCTAAGGCCTTCAGTGTCCCCTTCCTTACCCAGGTTACTCACAAAATGGATTCTCAGCGGGAACTCACAGAGGAACTGCGGCTTTACCAATCCACCCTTCTTCAGGACGGTCTAAAAGATCTCCTGGAAGAAAAAAAATTCATCGATTGCACCCTAAAAGCAGGTGACAAAAGTCTTCCATGCCACAGATTGATTTTGTCAGCTTGTAGTCCTTACTTCCGTGAGTATTTTTTATCCGAAATTGATGAGGGGAAAAAAAAGGAAGTAGTGTTAGATAATGTGGATCCTGCTGTGCTGGATTTGATCATCAAGTACCTGTACTCTGCCAGCATCGACCTCAACGATGGAAACGTGCAGGATATTTTTGCCCTGGCCAGCCGCTTTCAGATCCCTTCGGTGTTCACTGTCTGTGTTTCTTATCTTCAGAAGAGACTTGCTCCTGGTAACTGTCTAGCCATTTTAAGGTTAGGACTTCTTCTCGACTGCCCAAGACTCGCCATCTCTGCCCGTGATTTTGTGTCTGATCGCTTTGTACAGATTTGCAAGGAAGAGGACTTTATGCAGCTATCTCCGCAGGAACTGATCTCAGTAATTTCAAATGACAGCCTAAATGTAGAAAAGGAAGAAGCAGTATTTGAGGCAGTGATGAAATGGGTGCGAACGGACAAAGAAAACAGGGTTAAGAACCTTAGCGAAGTGTTTGACTGTATTCGTTTTCGCCTTATGACAGAAAAATATTTTAAAGATCATGTTGAGAAAGATGATATAATTAAAAGCAACCCAGAACTCCAGAAAAAAATCAAAGTTCTCAAAGATGCCTTCGGAGGCAAACTCCCAGAACCTAGCAAAAATGCAGAGAAGGCTGGGGCTGGTGAGGTGAATGGTGATGTTGGGGATGAAGACTTACTTCCTGGTTACCTGAATGACATTCCCAGGCATGGGATGTTTGTCAAAGACCTCATCCTCTTGGTTAATGACACAGCTGCCGTGGCTTATGATCCCACAGAAAATGAGTGCTACCTTACTGCACTGGCTGAGCAGATTCCCAGAAATCATTCTAGCATTGTTACCCAACAAAATCAGGTGTATGTGGTAGGAGGCCTATATGTGGATGAAGAAAATAAAGATCAGCCTCTACAGTCTTACTTCTTCCAGGTAAGAAGCGCTATTTTTATAAAAGTAGAGGCATAAAGGAGACTGTTATTTACCATTCCATTAGCTGATGTGTGAATTATTCAGGCTGCTTGTGTTCTATCCTGCTTGATGTCCAATTCCAGTCCCTTGCACTTTAGCTACTTCGAGAGCTGACAGAAATATTTAAATCAGTTAATTTAATGGCTTGTTAATATTTAAGAAAAAGTTTGGTGAAGAATGAGGTCCTAATTAATATGTAAGTGATGACTCAAGATTTTCTTTATATTCTTACCCAAAATGTCAAGTTTTTAGCTGATCGTGACTATGCTCTCTCAAAACCCAGTGTTTTAGTAAAGCTTAAATTTATTCTTGTATCTCTTCTGAAAAATAGGTTAATGTATTTCCCTAAGTCATAGTACTTTACACATTACAAAAATGATAATTGATCAGATTTTCAGCCTTTTTCCAGGTTTTCTTGAACTGATCTGAAGTTCTTAAAGATAGCATTTTATCTGTTATTTATGTTTACTGACTAAAATATAATTTTGTTGTAAATGAAGAGAACTTATGTACTTAAATTACATACTTTGGGTTACTTTCAGGGAAAAAGTATCTACACCAGTGTGACTAACTTGAATTTATTAATTATATTTAGAAATTTTTATTTATGATTTTTTTTTAAGTAGACTCCATACCTAGTATGGAGCCTAACATTGGGCTTGAACTCACAACTCTGAGATCAAGACCTGAGCTGAGATCAAGATTCGGATGCTTAACAGACTGAGACACCCAGGTGCCCCATTAATTTTTATTTATGACAAGTGACCACATGTATTTGGATCAGAGTTGTACTTAGACGTTATTACAAGTTAATCTGTTCTGTGAAACCCCAGAAGTGTCCAGGAAAACAAATCCTCCAAACTAATAGATTCTTTGTGGTTTATTTGAAGGGAATTTATTTCATATTATCAACATGACATCTTTTATCAGTTTATGAAGGAATCAGTGGCTTAACCTTTATCTTGAATAATGCCAATACCAGTACTTTGTAGCTTACAGCTAGCTCAGAAGAGTTTGTTTAGGTCATAGCTACCCAGAGCCTGAGGTTTATGGGCACTTGAGTTGGAAAGGCCAAAGATAAGTGTAGAATGTCATAGTCACTGTGTGCCCTCAGAGTGTGTGACATGCTATGCATTCACAAAATACTACTTTTAACCAGCTTTTTCTAATCTTGAAAAATCTAATAATCTAAAAATCTAATAAAGTTAATCATGATTCTTAATTTTCAAAGTTCTGTCAAAGAGTGTTAACTACAAAGTGCAAAAATATAATCGAAGCCATAATCATAAGTATTTGAATGCATGCCAGAAAATTTCCCAAGCCCTAATTTTAAATTCACTGAAACTTCAGAAAAGCTAAATTCTATTTAAAAGGTAATAATTATATCTAGGAAGTAAAAATGCCATCAAAACACAGACAGACAAAAACAAAAAAATACAGATGAACAGATACCTAGAAATCATAGAGCCAAGAAATACTTATAGTCTTATCTTTATTCTCTTCCATCTTGTTACTGTTCTTACTTTTATTGGCACAGCTTCTCATTTCCATTTCAAGAAGCCTGTTTGATGTTCTTTATAATTATAAAAAGTTACACAAAGTTGGAAAGATCGACTTCCTGTCATTGCCCATGCCTTGCGCCTTTTAAAAGGCACAAATAGTGCAACAAGGTACCGGGATAAAGCACCCGACTGTAAAAAGGGTTATTTATGACTCAAAAGGAAAAGCACGTATGAGAATATCAGGTTTTATATTGTATTTTTCTGCTTGGTCACATCTTAAGACATTTTATAATGTCTTAAGTTAGGAGTAGAATGATCTTTGATTGTATGTTATAGATGATGAGAATTCTTTACCTGGGTAAGAGAGGGGATTTTTTTCCTTAGAATTAATAGATTCATCAAATCTTTGAATAGCACCCCATCCTAAAGTAATCTAGGTCCAAACCTTGATCGGAAACTAGAGCCAGAGTGGTTAAATAGCTTGACAGCTCATCTATAAAAGTGCCTGGTAGGCAGTCTCCTATTACATTTGCTGTAGTAAGTGCCCTAACTGGGGGTCGTGTGGGGCTGTGGGCAGTACTGTCCAGCATGGGCAGTACACCCTCCAGTCTGGGATTACAGCAGCTACTGTTCCCATTTAGAAAACAGTGGATTTATATAGCTTCTATTTGAATATCACTTAAAAGTTCTGTGAGCATTTAGTACAAAACTGTCACAGACCCAAACCTTCACAAATGTTCATTATTTCTATTGGAGCACACACCACTTTCTTGATCAAAGGATTTGTTTTCAAGAAGGAAAACATTAGAGCTCACTATCTAGATGTTAAAATTTGTGACTGCAGAGCTAACAATATACATGTGAGGAATAAACTGCTCATCACATCTTGTCTTAATTAGTGCTTTACTTTAACCAGAATTATGAGGCAAGATATATACAGACTTCTACAGAGATCCCTCCCTGTCCTGCAGCCTTTAATATCTGCACCTGCTCTTGGTATCCAATTATTCTGGGGTTTATTCCTTTTTCTTCTACTACACAAAAGTAGCACAACAGAGAACAATCTGTAACTGCATTCCCTCGTGAAGCTGTGTTCTCATGCCTTGGTGTCCTAAAATGCATACTGGAAAATCTTATAAATGACCTATAGTAAGTGCTGAAACCAATGCCAGCCATACCAGAATGACCCATGAGAGCATGGGCACTTCGAGAGCTGGCTTAGGCTTGCAGAAGTGGCAGTCGCAAAAACGGGCAAGTTGCTTCTATTACTAATAGATTTTTTTTTTTTTTTTTTTAGATTTTATTTCTTTATTTGACAGAGAGAGAGAGATCACCAGTAGGCAGAGACGCAGGCAGAGAGTCAGGGGGAAGCAAGCTCCCTGCCAAGCAGAGAGCCAGATGCGGGGCTCGATCCCAGGACCCTGGGACCATGACCTGAGCTGAAGGCAGAGGCTTTAATCCACTGAGCCACTCAGGCGCCCCGATTTTTTTTTTTAAATAAAGACAAGGGTATTTCAAATGACTTCCAATGAAAGGGTAGGAGGTTATAGCTGTTAATACCTGCCTGTGTCAGAAGTAATAAAGTGAAACAGAGAGAACCTAAACAATTCTGAAGACTAGAAAAATGATGTTGTCTAACATCCCAGTTGTCTGTGGACTGAGTGACAGGTCCAGCTGTCCTGGGTGCCGGCTTGGGGAGTGTGTTAAATATAGCATTCTGGGGTCATTCACATATTGTGGCCCTCCCTACAGTGACAATATCTCTTTCCTCAATGCCCTGAAAGTATTATGATGTCTTTTCTGAACCTGAAGAAGGCAACATGGGAAGAAACTTTGACAAGGAACAGTTCTAACCGACCACTTGTGACTCTATTCTCTCCCTCCTTATTGCAGATTTTGGCATTTTAAGTAAGCCAAGTAGGTGTTCTCGTTTTTCTTGGTATTCCAGAGGTAAAATATGATACTTTTGGATTGCAGTTTTATTTTACCTGCAACATCCTTGACTATGTCAGTGCATTCAACACAACATGTAAAATATAGCATATTGCTTAGTGCAACTGTAACTTTTTTCTGACAAGTTCCACAATTCCTCATATGTTTTTCTTTCAGCTTGATAACATAGCATCTGAGTGGGTTGGACTTCCACCTCTGCCTTCAGCCAGGTGTCTCTTTGGTCTGGGAGAGGTAGATGACAAAATCTATGTAGTAGCAGGCAAGGACCTTCAAACAGAGGCTTCGCTGGATTCAGTATTATGCTATGATCCCGTGTAAGTTGACCTGACATTCCTGTTTCCTAAGCATTTGGGTATACGAGTGCCTATTACATATTCGTAACCTTATACCCTGGCATTAACTGAAAGCACAGAAGTTCTACCATCTTTTCATTGCAGGGCTGCAAAGTGGAATGAAGTTAAAAAACTGCCTATCAAAGTCTATGGCCACAGTGTGATTTCACATAAGGGGATGATATATTGTCTAGGAGGAAAGACAGATGACAAGTAAGTACCTTAAAATCTCCTTATGGTTTACATCCAAAAGATTTTTTTTAAACCTTTGGGTTTTTTAAAAGTAAGCTCTACCCCCAGTGTGGGGCTTGAACTCACAACCCTGATATCAACAGTTGCATGCTCTGTTGACTGAACAGCCAGGCGCTCCTCCAAATGATTTTTATTGCAAGAGTTCTTTCTTCCTTTCATTTGAATCTACATACTGAAATGGGACTTAGTTCTCATCCGTAATATTTTGGAAGTTAAAGTTTCAAAACAAAATTTTGAAAAGCTATTAGAGGATATTATAAATGATTTCTATGGGAAACTGAAGGGCAATTAAAATAAAATTGAAAAATTGCTAACCTGGGGCACCTGGATGGCTCAGTTGGAGAAGCGTCTGACTCGTGATTTCGGCTCAGGTCATGATCTCAGGGTTGTAAGATGGACCCCTGCATCGGGCTCCAAGCTCAGCATAGACCCTGCTTGAAATTCTCTCCTTCTCCCTCTGCCCCTCCCCCTCTCTCTTTCTCTAAAATAAATAAAATCTTTTTTTTTTTTTTAAGTTGCTTAAGGGACGCCTGGGTGGCTCAGTGGGTTAAGCCGCTGCCTTCGGCTCAGGTCATGATCTCGGGGTCCTGGGATAGAGACCCGCATCGGGCTCTCTGCTCAGCAGGAAGCCTGCTTCCTCTTCTCTCTCTCTGCCTGCCTCTCTGCCTACTTGTGATCTCTCTCTGTGTGTCAAATAAATAAATAAAATCTTTAAAAAAAAAAAAGTTGCTTAAGTAAACTTGTAGATTCCAGCATATTGCTAGGAACTAGCATGATATTGCCATCATAAGCATTCTTACAGTGAAAAAGCAGCATTTAGGAGCATAATCAAGTCTTTAATTGAGCTAATTTTTAATTATATCTTACTACATTAAAACCAATAGGCTTTGGGGGCACCTGGATGGCACAGTAGATTAACCCTTGGATTCTTGGTTTCGGCTTAGGTCGTGATCTCCAGGTCCTGATATCAAGTCCCTAGTGGGGTACCCCTAGTTGGGTTCCCCAAGTTGGGCTTCCTCACTAGGTGCAGTCTGCTTGAGATTTTCTCTCCCTCTCCTTCTGCCCCTCCCGCTTGTGCTTTTGCACTCTCCCTCCCTCTCTAAAATAAATTGATAAATCATTAAAAAAAAAGTGGGCTTTCTTATTCTTTAGACCATAACTAAATAAAAATTAAGTCTACTCTGTAATATAATAAAATATAACTGCTAAAGGGATAGTGCGTAAAAATACTACAGATTTGTACTTTCCATGCATAAAAGAGAATTTAGGTGAGTTTGAAACTGAAAAGCATGGGGACTGAAAGGAGTGCAGTTGTTTCCTAAACATTGTTTCACTGACTTACTCCTGGACAGAGGGGATATTTTTTTTTCTTTTATTTGTCAGAGAGAGTGAGCACAGGCAGACAAAGAGGCAGACAGAGAAGCAGGCTCCCCACTGAGCAAGGAACTGGACACAGGACTCGATCCCAGGATACTGGGATCATGACCTGAGCCGAAGGCAGCTGCTTAACCAACTAAGCCACCTAGGCATCCCTGGACAGAGGGGATATTAAAAACATTTAACAACGGGTCACAAAGAGGCACTGATCAAATAGAACTATTGCACCTGGTTCACCCACTAGTGTCCAGTGTCTTATGAGGAAAACAGGATGAAAATCATAGAACTTGACTTCTAGGCACTTCTCAAGGGATAGTTCATTAGGAAAAAGATTTTGTAACTCAAAGGGAGAAGTGAGTTCAGAGTGCTCTAGGAATCAGTTAATTAAACGAGTAGCCCATCTGGTAAAATGAAGATTTTCAGTTTAAATAGTAAGAATTAATATCTTGGCCCTGAAAACTCTGCCTAATTTGGCTTTTGCCCAGGTTGCTTAATAAATAAAGATGTCGATTCTGGAAAGGGAACCAGAATTAAGAATTACATGGACAAAGCAGGAAAGGAGAGTAAAATATGGAAATATGGAAATGTGCTAGGAATAAAGAACTCTATATTAGTGAATAATTAATGGTCATTATTAAATTAAAATGACATGACAGAGGAAATGTGATTTTTAGAAAAGATTTTATTTATTTATTTGACAGAGAGACAGCAAGAGTGGGAATACAAGCAGGGGGAGTGGGAGAGGGAAAAGCTGGCTCCCCGCTGAACAGGGAGCCAATGTCGGGCTCATCCTGAGATCCTCAAATCCTGACCTGAGCCAAAGGCAGATGCTTAAAACTGAGCCACCCAGGCACCCCAAGAAATGTGATTTTAAAAAGCAGTGGGAACCTGGGGCGCCTGGGTGGCTCAGTGGGTTAAAGCCTCTGTCTTTGGCTCAGGTCATGATTCCAGGGTCCTGGGATCGAGCCCCACATCAGGCTCTCTGCTCTGCAGGGAGTCTGCTTCTTCCTCTCTCTCTCTGCCTGCCTGCCTACTCGTGATCTGTCTGTCAAATAAATAAATAAAATCTTAAAAAAAAAAAAAGGCAGTGGGAACCTAAAAAAAACAACAACAACAAAACAGAAACAGACTCATGGATACAGGAAACAAACTGGTGGTTACCAGAGTGGGGTAGGGTTGAGGATGGGTGGATAATATTGTAATTAACTTTGTATGGTAACTAGACTCACCATGGGGGATGATTTCATAATGTATAAAAATATCAAATCACTGTGATACACACCTGAAACGAATATGATATGGTATGTCAATTATATCTCAATTTAAAAAATAAAGTAAAAATAAATGTCTAATTGTTTTAAAAAGGGCTTTTATACAGTCTATCCTATTCAAAGATAATATATACTGAAATTTTTATATTTTCCTTAATCTAAGCTATTCCTATCAAATAAATATTTAAAGGAAAGCCATATTACAAACTTACTCAGTGAAAAATCTTATTTGGGGTATTTTTCCGGACTAAATGGCATGGAAAATGTGTATTAAGCAGTGTTCTGACTTTGGAAATGTAGTGACCCTGCCAAATGATTTGAATTGTTTCCTTCAAGTGGTATTAGTAACTAGGAAATCGATATGTCGGTAAAAGCATACAGGTCTTGTCAGTAAAAATATATTAATCTTGAGAATCTGATTAACCAAGACAACATTGCTTGACGAATGCCAAAGTCAAGAACTTTGAAATGAGTCATTATCTAAAAGTAAGCACTGAATTGCACTAGTTAAACCACTGGATTTGAAGAACATGATTTTGTAATCATGCCCTTGTCAAGAAGTCTTAAAGTAATACTTACAGTCAAATACTAACAGAAGTTCTTCTACTCCGAATACATGTTTTTTTTGTTTGTTTGTTTGTTTTTGTTGTTTATTTACAGCATAACAGTGTTCATTGTTTTGGCATCACACCCAGTGCTCCATGCAGTACGTGCCCTCCCTATTACCCACCACCTGGTTTCTCAACCTCCCACACCCCCCCCCTTCAAAACCCTCTGGTTGGTTTTCAGAGTCCATAGTCTCTCATGGTTCATCTCCCCTTCCAGTTTCCCTCAACTCCCTCTCCTCTCCATCTCCCCATGTCCTCCATGTTATTTGTTATGCTCCACAAATAAGTGAGACCATATGATACTTGACTCTCTCTGCTTGACTTATTTCGCTCAGCATAATCTCTTCCAGTCCCGTCCATGTTGCTACAAAAGTTGGGTATTCATCCTTTCTGATGGAGGCATAATACTCCATTGTGTATATGTACCACATCTTCCTTATCCATTCCTCTTTTGAAGGGCATCTTGGTTCTTTCCACAGTTTGGCGACCGTAGCCATTGCTGCAATAAACATTAGGGTACAGATGGTCCTTCTTTTCACTACATCTGTATCTTTGGGGTAAATACCCAGCAGTGCAATTGCAGGGTCATAGGGAAGCTCTATTCTTAATTTCTTCAGGAATCTCCACACTGTTCTCCAAAGTGGCTGCACTAACTTGCATTCCCACCAACAGTGTAAGAGGGTTCCCCTTTCTCCACATCTTCTCCAACACACGTTGTTTCCTGTCTTGCTAATTTTGGCCATTCTTTTTTTTTTTTTTTAAGATTTTATTTATTTATTTGACAGACAGAGATCACAGGTAAGCAGAGAGGCAGGCAGAGAGAGAGGAAGGAAAGCAGGCTCCCCGAGGAGCAGAGAGCCCAATGTGGGGCTCGATCCCAGGACCCTGGGATCATGACCTGAGCGGAAGGCAGAGGCTTTAACCCACTGAGCCACCCAGGCGCCCCTAATTTTGGCCATTCTAACTGGTGTCAGGTGGTATCTCAATGTTGTTTTAATTTGAATCTCCCTAATGGCTAGTGATGATGAACATTTTTTCATGTGTCTGATAGCCATTTGTAAGTCTTCGTTGGAGAAGTGTCTGTTCATATCTTCTGCCCATTTTTTGATATGATTATCGTTTTGTGTGTGTTGAGTTTGAGAAGTTCTTTATAGATCCTGGATATCAACCTTTTGTCTGTACTGTCATTTGCAAATATCTTCTCCCATTCCGTGGGTTGCCTTTTTGTTTTGTTGACTGTTTCCTTTGCTGTGCAGAAGCTTTTGATCTTGATGAAGTCCCAAAAGTTCATTTTCGCTTTTGTTTCCTTGGCCTTTGGAGACATATCTTGAAAGAAGTTGCTGTGGCTGATATCGAAGAGGTTACTGCCTATGTTCTTCTCTAGGATTCTGATGGATTCCTGTCTCACGTTGAGGTCTTTTATCCATTTTGAGTTTATCTTTGTGTACGGTGTAAGAGAATGGTCGAGTTTCATTCTTCTACATACCGCTGTCCAGTTTTCCCAGCACTATTTATTGAAGAGACTGTCTTTTTTCCATTGTATATTTTTTCCTGTTCCATTGTATATTTTTTCCTGTTTTGTCGAAGATTATTTGACCATAGAGTTGAGGGTCCATATCTGGGCTCTCCACTCTGTTCCACTGGTCTATGTGTCTGTTTTTATGCCAGTACCACGCTGTCTTGGTGATCACAGCTTTGTAGTAAAGCTTGAAATCGGGTAACGTGATGCCGCCAGCTTTGTTTTTGTTTTTCAACATTTCCTTAGCAATTCGGGGCCTCTTCTGATTCCATACAAATTTTAGGATTATTTGCTCCAGCTCTTTGAAAAATACTGGTGGAATTTCGATAAGACTAAAGAAAAAAAGTTGTCCTCACAAAAAGTTGGAGATTTTGTTTGTTTGCTTTTTGACTTTACCAAATACATTCAGAGGTGCCCAGCTGGCTCAGTTGGTAGAGCATGTGATTCTTGATCTTGGGGTTGTGAGTTCAATCCGCACTGGGCATAAAGCTTACTTTAAAAAAGTGAAAACAAGGGTGCCTGGGTGGCTCAGTCATTCAACATCCGCCTTCCACTCAAGTCATGATCCCAGGGTCGTGGGATGGAGCCCCACATCGGGCTCCCTTCTCAGCTGCGAGCCTGCTTCTCCCTCTCCTACTCCGCCAGCTTGTGTTCCCTTTCCCGCTGTGTCTCTCTCTGTCAAATAAATAAAATCTTTAAAACAATATATAATATATATATATATATATTTTTTTTTTTTTTTTTTTAAAGTAAAAACAGGGACCCTGGGTGGTCTGCCTTTGGCTCAGGTCATGTTCTCCAGGTTCTGGAATGGAGCCCTGAGTCAGGCTCCCTGCTCAGCAAGAAGCTGCCTCTCCCTCTCTCTCTCCCTCTTCCCCTGCCCCTGCCCCCAAGCTCCGCGTTTGCGCACGTGTATACACACACACACTCTCAATCTCTCTCTCTCTCAAATGAATAAATAAAATATTTTTAAAGCAAAAGCAAAAAAAAAATGCACAAATATATCCAGCTAATCAATTATTATTTAGCATTTTGAACTCCCATCAGTAAATTATGGATAACTTCAAGGAAGATACTAATGCAGATAAGTACAGGTTTTCTTGGTAGCCTTTAGCATATAAAACTGTTCTCATTACTCATCTACTCCCATGACTGGTTGCCTACAGTCCCAGATTTCTTAAAAATGCATTGGTGTATTAATGATATACTAAAATGAAATGAGCCATCATATTACATAAATTTAAAATAGGTACTTTCATACCTAATTTTTTAAATTAACTGATCCATTCCTAGGAGATTCAAATAGTAAGATAAACTGAACATTTTTATTACTTAGCACAGTAAAGATTTATGAATTTTTTTTAGCTCTATTCCTGTCTTCCATTGTATTTAGCAACAGAAAGGATTAAAATCTACTCTTTCTGCGCAGTTGCCAAAAGGAAAGTTACCCTACCTTCCAGTAGTATAATTAAGTTCCCCACATTTGGAATTGTCATATATTCAGATTAAGAATACTTTGAGTTTTTCTAATTCTGTTTTATGTATTTCAGATTGGAAGCAAAGCTAAATGATTAGTGAAATTACTTCCTTCAGAAAAGGAAGTTTCTAAAGGGACCATTTTGTTGTCTTTTATGTTTACAGAAAGTGTACAAACAGGGTGTTTATCTACAACCCCAAAAAAGGAGACTGGAAGGATCTGGCTCCAATGAAAACCCCTCGTTCCATGTTCGGAGTGGCAGTGCATAAAGGCAAAATTGTGATTGCGGGAGGTGTCACTGAAGATGGTCTTTCAGCTTCAGTGGAAGCTTTTGACCTCACAACCAATAAGTGAGTTGCTATATATTACTACAGCATATTAATCACTCTACTTTCCAACTTTGGATGAAAATTAAACTTTCTAATTAGGGCACGGGGAGAGGAAGGCAGGGAGGCAAGGATTAAAAGGAAACATCTGGATCTGGGCTTCTGCTGTTACTGGATGTGAAATGCCTAACATTCTGATGCATTAAGTGGGTTTGCAACTTGGAATACATAAACCTCAAGTTAATACCAGAATGTTCCATTTATCCTTTTTATTAACTTTGTGAGTTCAGTCATGGAAAGGTAATGCTAATGAATAATCAGATGCATGTGGATGGATATACATATCTCCATATGGTTATTTGATTTGAAATATGTAGTTTGTTTAAGGACGGAAAGACCTCCACTTAGCTTGTGATGTTTGTAAAGTATGAATGTTTCAGAAATTTTTTTATGCTCTTTATAAGTTTCTTAAAATGTTCATATATAAGCTTTTACTGGCTTAAAATTAATGTGAAAAGATATTTGACAGATCTTCTTTGTGTAAAATTAGTCTTTTTCAAATTTTTGAGCTCACTCATCTGGATAAGTATATAGTTTTTATACTCCTAGTTTAGCAATGAAGAAAAAATTAGAGTACTGTCATTACTTTTTTAAGGAACCATGTAATGTCTGATTATAAAATAGACTTTAATATCTGAAAATCACCAAGGAATTTTTATGGAAGAGGATTTAAATTATCATTAAAAACATCTTTTTGAAAACTGTGTATTATGAGTAAACACTCATAAGAAGTTAAAAAGCAGCTCACAGAATTGTAAATACTCTATGCTCTTAGTTTTTTTCATATGTATGTATAGATGTTTATATTTAAATTTGTGTGCTTTTTGAGAAATAACAAAATTACACTAAAATGTTCCTTATGATTACTCTGGAGGCTATGATTATGGGTGATAGTTGTTTTTTTCTATACCTTTTTGTATTTCCAGATTTTCTACAATGTACATATACTATTTTTATAGTTAGAAAAACAGGTAATACATTTAGAGTAAAGGTCCACTTTTAATGCCAGAGCAATCAAATAGAGAATTTCAAAATGATTAATTCCTTCTAGATTCTTGATCCTGCCAACTAATTTGTTTGATTTTATAGTTATGTGTCCTATTTCAAATGGCTGTTAACATTAAAAAGTCCCCTTAAATCCTTTATTTAAAAAGATGTAGTATAAGTCATCAAAAAGAAAATTACCAACCCTAGTTTCTAAACTAGGATAATATAAAGTGAGTCACATGCCTTTATTGCAAAGAATTTGGAGATTTCTTGAGAAATGATGGAAATCAGAGTTTCTAAAAATGTGTATTAGCATTCAAATGAATTCCAACACCGTAGGACCTAGGAGGCCTAGAACTGCCACAAAACGCCCACTGTTTATATCACCATTGCTGAACATGCGAACTGATGAAGGAAATATTCTGGGATTGACATATTGAGAGCTTTATAGTTAACCTGATTACATCTTTCAAATAAAGGAACATGTCAATATTTTTCAGTAACAAACTTATCCTTCTAGCTGTAGATGCCTTTGCTACTTGAATTTTTAAATTAAATTTTCATATAATTGTTCAGTAAATACATGTGACATTTCCTTAGATTTTACATTGACTCTATTTTCAAAAATTCCTAGATGGGAAGTAATGACTGAATTTCCCCAAGAAAGAAGTTCCATCAGTTTGGTCAACCTGGCTGGATCCCTATATGCCATCGGTGGTTTTGCCATGATTCAGCTGGAGTCCAAAGAGTTTGCCCCCACTGAAGTCAATGACATATGGAAGTAAGTTTTTTTGACTCCCAGTTTTCTGGACCAAATAGCAAATCAAATAACTGATAACAGATAAGACAAACAATTTTGCAGTAAAGAGTAGGCCAGACTTTCCCAACATGGATGCTTCTTCTTGGTAGTAGACTAAACACTTTTCGAATCTAACTGGACTTCTGCACATGCCACTAACTTGAGCATCAAGTACTGCTTCTAATTGTGCCTGGGGAAGGAGTCTTCTGGGCCTGTGAATCGGGAAAATGAGAGTTGGACTGGTGATCCCGTGAGCTCCATTCTGGCTGTAAAAGTGTACTGCTCTAGGCATCTAGCAGAGCAAAGGCTACTTCCAACCCTTAGTTGATATCCTCAGAAAACAGAGTTCTGAAGAAACACATAACTTCTTGAGTTTCCGTGAATTTGTTAATTCTATTTTGAATCTAATGTAAGTGGTTTTCCAGTTTTTGAGGATTCAGTTACAAATGCTATTTAAAAAGAAGTGAAAAGTCGCGATCCATTTTACTGGTCAGAGAGGAGCTGGCCAGATGTCCCAAGTATGACACTTGCAGTGGTTACTCATCTGAGTATTTTAAGTTAGGCTTAAAACGAAGGTAGTATTTATACAGCATGTGTGGGGTGGAGAATTCTACCGTAGTTTCTGATGCTGTGAACACCCCCTGGAGAACAATGTGTATACAAGAAGTCTTGGGAGACGGGTAGGTTGTGTCATGCATGGAGAGTCACATAGTTGGGCAGGGCATACACTATGCAGCTGTCTGGTTACCATTAGGACACCTCATGGGTCTGCCAAATGGTGCCTGCTGCCTTCAGCCCAGGAACTGTGCTTGCTGAGAAAAATTCATAGGTGGTAGATCTCAGTTTCCTGAGGTGAGCATTACTGAGTTCATCCTGTACACTTACCCAGAAATTGCCAAACTCATGCTTTCCCTCTCAGCTTAAAGGCCAGCCCCCACTCTCAAGGAAGGATGCCCTTCCCTGGTCTGTGACCAGATTGTCCAGAACCTTGGACACACTCGAGGGATGGCCTGTGGACTAGCAGTGGTGGCATCTCCTGAGAGTCTCTTAGAAATGCAGAATCCCAGCCCCCATCCCAAACTCACTCAATCAGAATCTTCATTTTAACAAGATTCCCAGGTGATTTGCAAGCACAGCTCTGGAAGAGGGATCAGTGAAGGCATACCACCAAGGCTGAGAGTGGAAAGTGTATGTTATTGGTTCTTTTTTTTTTTTTTTTTAAAGATTTCTACTTATTTATTTGACAGAGAGAAATCACAAGCAGGCAGAGAGGCAGGCAGAGAGAGGAGGAAGCAGGCTCCCCACGGAGCAGAGAGCCCGATGCGGGGCTCGATCCCAGGACCCTGAGATCACGACCCGAGCCGAAGGCAGCGGCCCAATCCACTGAGCCACCCAGGCGCCCCTGTTATTGGTTCTATACCTGAGCCAGCACATGCCTCATTCCCTGGGGAATGGGAAGGGTGAAAGGCCCATGGCTTAACCAAGCAATTATTTTGTGCATCAAACATCATTTCCTTGTGTTGTTGTGATAGTAACTAGCTGTGGAGAGGGCAAGAAAGAAAATGGCTATAAAGGCTATAAACTATTCCTCATCTCCCCCCCCAAAAAGGAGGAGGAAGAAAGAAAAGTGGAAATTTCCAGGGAAGAAAGAGGCTAGACTTAGGAAGAGGTTGAGATGGAAAAAGACTGGAAGCAGTAGGAAAAAAAAAAAGAATGAAATAATGGGAGGGCTGAGAAGGTCAGGGTTTTTGGAAAACAGGGATGAATACCAACAGTGAGATAGGCAGTGATTCTTAACCCTCACTGCACATTTAAATCACCTAGGATGTTTTTAAAAATATACCAGTGCTTGGACTTCTGTGCAGGCCAATTATATCAGGATTTCTGCCGTCGGGTCCTAAAACCTCCTCAGGTGATTATACCAGGCAGCCAGGGTTGAGAAACAGTGATGTTGGGGAATGGTGCTATCAGTCAGCTGAATCCCATCTGAGCCTCTCTGATTTCTACGGATGACCAAAAGCATCTGTCTAGCCACTCCTGTTCTTCCCAGTTCTTACTCTTAAGGTAGAGTCAACTGACCTTGACTCATAGAGACTGGCCATCATTATTGGTCCAAAGGTGAACAACTGATTGCTTTAACTGTTGATTACTCTTCGTCTCTGAACAGTCTTTGATTCCCAGAAAAGGCTTAACTGCCTAAGCATCCTGATTAAATATCATGGCGGTGGTTCAGGAGTTCAGACACATGCTCATTCAGGGAAAGCATATTTGGGGAGGAATGTACTCCACCAGTCAGGTGCATCCTCCTCCGGACAAAAGCCAATAGGATTTTCTCAAAAACCCATATTTGTGTACTGAATACCAGGAAACCTACAGAGCTTATTAAGCCTAAGCTTATTAAAACTGCTTATTGATTACTCTTTTTTTTTTTTTTCCATCAGGTATGAAGATGATAAAAAAGAATGGGCCGGGATGTTGAAGGAAATACGTTATGCTTCAGGAGCTAGTTGCCTAGCAACACGTTTAAACCTCTTCAAACTGTCTAAACTATAAACAGAGAGGTGAAAAAAAAAACCAATAGAATGGGATGTGTTTTGTTTGGAAATAGGGCTTTAATTTATTCTGTTTTTCAAAAGCCTACGCAGAGATTCATGTAGAAATTATTCACATGAGGTTAGCAGTGGGCATCATAACCTCAAGTCATTGAAATCCTAGGTATAATGATCATTGTTTAAAACCATTTTCTAGTAAGAAATTAAATATTAAGTTGAATGGATTATTTCTTTTGTTACTCTGTCTCAATCAACTGTAAAGATTTCTAAATTTGAGTTGTTTACGATTCTTTCACTTGCATTGTTATGGTAACTTTACACTCATTTTCTATTATATATTAAATTGGAATGAAATATGTACATCTACATTTTTTAATGTTTAAAGTATCAAATATCACTTTCACTTGTGCTTCAAGATATGACAAGAATCCTATGCATTATGTTACAGATTACATGCCATAAGAAAACTTTGGAAATGCCTTTTAAGAAGTATAATAAATGAGTCTAATTTGAAGGGAAAAAATCTCTAAGTAGTCAAATTCAAGTGGTCTTCCTTTTTTTTCTCCATTCCTCTTGTGATACTAGTATACTGTTATTTAAATCAAATTAATTTTTTTTTAAATTAAACACCAGTAAACCACAGTCTTCAAGCTCCTAACTGCAGTATCTATGGTAGAAGGGTTAAGGATTGTCCTCAGGAAATGAATTGACTCTAAATTGCCAGGCATTAGTTGGGGCCAGTGAGTGTACTGGAGGAGGATATGTATTTGTTGGTTTAAGCTTCATCTATATTTTCCATGAAAGAGCTACCTATTCATAAATTTCTGATAGAAAGGTGACTGTATCGTTGCATTTTCTGGGATATGAAACACCATATTCAATATGTTCTTAATGTACACACTAACTTGACATCTCAGTCCACAACCATTGATGCTTCCACAGATACATTTGCCTTCTGTCCTTACACATCTTATTTTCTGAAAAACCTGACTTGGAACTAATTTGGAATGTTCCACTATTACTTGTCAAGCAATTTCATAAAGAAAAGATGAGTCTTCATACAGGTTTATTGTCTCTACCATAAATATGGGAACTTCCAATGAAACCCAGTTTTACTTGGGATCTCTGATGTAGAATCCTGGGTACTTTTCTGTATTGACAAATACTGCCCTAGATTATACACCATTATACAATCCACAGATCCTGAGGGTGGGACACTCCACAGGTTTTTCAGCAGATAAACTGTTTGGAAGAGAAAGTGGGAGATGCTTATAAATTAAGACACACTTCAAGGGGGTGAGGTGCAAATTATGGTCTCTATAGAGATGCAAACCTGAGTAATAAAACTGTTAGAGGAAGTGCTTACTATAAAAGCAAGATAGTGGTTACTTTGGGGGACCCAGGGGATCCTGGGATCATGACCTGAGCAAAGGAGGACACAACCCACTGAACCACCCAGGTGTCCAGCTAAGTAACGATATTTTAAACAAGGTACTTCAACTAAACCTAAAGCAAATATCAACAGACCAAAACTTACGCAGGACCCATGTTTTATAGCTATGCTTAAAACTCAAGGCGCTCTGGCTACCAACTTATTTAGGGACAGAATGAACTTAGAGGGTCATTAAGTCAGAAGGCAGTAAGTTTCAGATGCTAATTACCTGCACAACCACCAGGTGGCCTGAGGATAGTTACTACACGGTTTTCCGCCCAGCACAAATAAATCATTCTTGGAAGAAGGGCTAGGGGTTATATCACATAGTAGGCCTTTAGTAACTATTTTATTGAATAAATGTGTTGTAAAACAAGAGAAAATCATTATTTCCCCATCATGGGTAGGAGCAGACCAGGTCAAGATTGGTCCATTTCCCACTCCCATCTCTTTATTTCCATTTATTTAAAAAAAAAAAAAAAATTCTGTCTCCTCCCACTTTCTATTAAACCAATCAGGTTTCCACACACACACACCCCTTCCCCAAAACTCTTCCTCGAAAGGTTACCAATGATTTTCATGTTGCTCAGTTTAATGGACATTTCCCAATCCTGGTTTTACCTGAACCACCAGCAGCATCTGATATAACTGCTCACCCCCTCCTCCTCCTCCTTGAAACGCTTCCTCAAACCTGGCTTCTAGGAAGTATCACTACCTATGACTGTCCCTCCTACCTCAATGGCCACCCCTGCCCAGGCTCCTCTGCTCATCTCTCCTTGACCTCACACTGGAGCATCTGGAGCTGAGTCCTCAGACTTCTCCTCCGTTCACTCTCCTCTAATCATATTATGTGATTTCACCTACTTTCATGACTTTATTATTTTTTTAAGATTTTATTTATTTATCTGACAGACAGAGATATCACAGGTAGGCAGAGAGGCAGGGAGAGAGAGAGAAAGGAAGCAGGCTCCCCGCTGAGCAGAGAGCCCGATTCGGGGCTTGATCCCAGGACCCTGAGATCGTGACCCGAGCCGAAGGCAGAGGCTTTAACCCCCTGAGCCATCCAGGCGCCCCTTCATGACTTTAAATACTGCTGACCACTTTCAAATTTGTATCTGGCATCTGGACCTCTGCCTTCACCTCCAAACTCATTAAAATGCCTATTTGGTAACTCCACTTAAGATGTTTAAAAGGCATCACAGGGATGCCTGGGTGGCTCAGTAGTTAAGCATTTACCTTCAGCTCAGGTCATGATCCCAGGGTCCTAGGATTGAGCCCCACATCGAGCTCCCTGCTCGGAAGAAGCAAGGAGCCTGCTTCTTCCTCCGCCTGCTTCTCCCCCTGCTTGAGCACTTTCTCACTCTGACAAATAAAATTTTTAAATCTTTTTAAAAATTAAAAAAAAAGAAAAATTTTAAAAAAGGCATCACAAACTCAACATTTCTAAAACCAAACTCATCATCTTCGCACCCGCTGCGCCCCCTATTTCTTCCTCCAGTAGACCTTCCCATCTCAGTTGTCATCTTTGTTGCTCAGGACAAAAACTTACAAGTATCTTTGACTCCTTTCCCTCATACTTCTTTTCCAGTGAGTGAGCAAATTTTGTTGCCTCAGCTTCCAAATATATCACAAAATCTGACCACTTCTTATTACTTCCACAGCTACCACTCTAAGCCGACCACCTATTTTTTATTTATTTTAAGTAGGCTCTACGCCCATTGTGGGGCTTGAACTCATGACCCTGAGATCAAGAGCTTCATGTTCTACGGACTGAACCAACCAGGTGCCTCACCAACGAACATTTTTTGTCTAGATTATTGCAATGACCTTCTAATGGGTTTCCCTGCTTATACACTTGTCTCATTGCAGTCTTCTCCCATCTCACTGAACAGAGTAGCCTAAGTGATTCATTCCTTTACAGAAACTCTCCAATGGCTGCTTATCTCACTCACCATAGCCAAGAGGTTGAGTATTATATATTTGACTGTTATCTGTGTTACCTTTTCTTGTATTATATACTCCCACCCTCAACCTCCCATTTATTCTGCTCCAGCCACAGGGGATTCCTTGTTATTCTCAAATATGTCAGGCATATTCCTACATCAGGATCTTGGTCCCTCTGCGTGGAATACTCTACTGCCAGTTAGCCTCACCTCCTCAAGTCTTAATGCAAATATCACCTTAGTGAGTCCACCTCAGATCACCCCATATAAAATCATACCTACCCAAAATATTCCTATCCCCTACTGCCCCAATTTTTCTCCATATCACCTAATACCATCTATGGCAACAGTATATTCCATTCATTTTGTTTGACTCTACCCACAGCAGATATGCTACATTCACTGCTGAATCTCCAGCATCTAAAACACTTCCTGGCACTTAGGCACAGTTTACACTTCATTCACAAAGAATGAATTGTAAACTCAGTTTCTTAAAAGCTACAAGTTCCTTATATTAAGAATTTTTATACCATTTCCCAACCAGATAGTAAAGAAGTGTTGGAAAAAGTAAAATGTTAATTTTATTTTTAAGTTTTTAAAAAGATTTTATTTATTTATTTGAAAGAGAGAATGAGAGAGACAGAGCATGAGGGGGAGAAATCAGAGGAAGAAGCAGACTCCCCAATGAGCAGGAAGCCTGATGCGGGACTCGATCCTGCGGCTCCAGGATCATGACCTGAGCTGAAGGCAGCTGCTTAACCAACTGAGCCACCCAGGCGCCCCTGTTTGTTTATTTTAATAGGTATTCGCTGACCTTGAAATCCATCAATTCTGAACTATTAGTTTTTTATTGAGTCAGGAAACATAATTAAAAATAAGTTCAGCTGGGACACACCATCATCACTAATTTTAAATAAAAACTATAGTCATGATTTGCCTTCTCCAAATATACATTCTCTCAGGTAGTCCATCCGAGCTTCCTTTGTTGACAGTGCCATAGAGTTCCATTCAAAGTGTGGGATCTGTAAAATAAGCCAAAGCAACAACAAAGAGACATCAGGAAAGACTTGTAAGCACCATTAAGCCGAGCTGTAGGAACCTGCGAAATTAGTTTACATAAGCATAAGCCATTTTTAGAAGATGAGCTGATCCTCTTACTGATAAAGCCCAGACACCTGCTTCTTCTTCCCAGCTCCTTTTACGCTCCTATTCCTACAATACCAACAGTAGACCATTTTTCCTATGTACCTTTCCAACATACATAAACTAGCCTCTTCTCTTGTATCCCTACCCATCTGCATAGTGCCTTTCTGTAAGATAAATTAAAAAAAAAAAAAAAAATCTTCCAAAGACAATAAAATGATTTTTATTTATCATTCAAGAAAAATGGAGGATATTCTGTTTCAGAGACATTTTAATACAACATTTTTTTAATATTTAAAAAAGGTAATTCTAGGGCATCTGAGTGGCTCAGTGGGTTAAGCCTCTTCTTTCTGCTCAGGTCATGATCTCAGGGTCCTGGGATCAAGTCCCACATCGGGCTCTCTGCTTGGCAGGGAGCCTGCTTCCTCCTCTCTCTCTCTCTGCCTACTTGTGATCTCTCTCTGTCAAATAAATAAAATCTTCAAAAAAAAAAAAAGGTAATTCTAGAACTTTCACGTTAAAGGGGAACATATTCTGGATGGACCTAGGGAGTATAATGCTAAGTTAAATAAGTCAGACAGAGAAAGACAAATACCATATGATTTCACTCATATGTGGTTAAGAAACAAAACAAATGAACAAAGAAAAAGAGAGACCAAAAAACAGACTCTTAATACAGAGAACAGACTATGGCCGTCCGGCAGGGGGTGGGAGGGGGGAAATAGATAAGGGGATTAAGAGGTACAAAGTTCCACTTGCTAAATAAATAAATCACAGAGATGAAAATAGAGCATAGGGAATATAGTCCATAAGACTGAAAAAATGTTTGGTGAGAGATGATCACTACATTTAATCGTGGTGAACACTGAGTAATGTAGAGAACTGTTGAACCATTATGCTGTATAGCTGAAATGCATATAACACTGTATGTTAATTTATACTCCAATTTTTAAAAAAGGAAACACATGTACAGCCAGTTTTCTGGGTTTTTTAGAGACTGAATTACATGAGCGTTTCATACCTGAATTACACGATAGCCCAAAATTTCCAACTGTCGTTTCTGCATAGCAGATTTTCCTTTTAAGTGAGGGATGTTTCTACAAAAAGCTCTTGAGTCCAAAAATTCCAGAGCAATCCTACAGAAGATAAAAAAAATTTTACTTCTGAAATCAAAAAGAGAAACAATAATTACAAGCCTTTCAGGAACAAAGTTGCATCTTTATAAATTAACAAAAGCCAAATGAATACAAACGAATATGCTATTTTTCTACTTAAATTAGTAATTGATGGGGGCGCCTGGGTGCCTTAGTGGGTTAAAGCCTCTGCCTTCAGCTCAGGTCTTGATCTCAGGGTCCTGGGATGGAGCCCCACACTGGGCTCTCTGCTCAGCATGGAGCCTGCTTCCCTTCCTCTCTCTCTGCCTGCCACTCTGCCTACTTGTGATCTCTGTGTGTCAAATGAATAAATAAAATCTTTAAAAAAAAAACTTAAAAAAAGTAAATTAGTAATTGATGAAAAGCTTATTCATTAGAATTTATACCAAATTACGGTAAAAATCTCCATGCTTTCATTTATTTGTTTCCTTGTCCAATATATATTTACTATGCAACTACCATACGGAAGGTACTGTGAGGATCCAAACCTAAAGAGACAGCTTACAGTCTAACAATATGTGATACGTCTTAAGTCACTGCAATACAGTGCAGGAAGAGGTTAAGCGCTACTGGGTAAGTGGAGAGGTAGCGGAGCTCCAAAGAAGATACTATTTGTTTCCAGTGAGGACAACGAGAAGCTTTAGAGCACTTTAGAGACACGGCCAGGCACTGGAGAGCAAAGGACTGATAAAGGGTGAAGGCAAAGAAAAGCAAAGGCACAGAGGCAGAATGCTGGAGATAAATGAGGAGCAGATTCTCCTACAATCGATCCTTGATAACTGAGTTCATTAAATTATGCCAAACTTAACGTTTAACTAGCAACATCTGAAACTAAGAAGTAAGTTACCTTTCAGCTCCCGGTGGCAATCTGGATCCAGTTATTTGGGTATTTGATTCCCAGTGCGTTTCTGGCAGTCTCCCCAGAGTTATACTGTGGCTTCCATATGGAAGAGCTTTTTTTCTTTTATCCAAGATACACTCAAAATCTGTAAGTACAGGAATCAACAGTATGAATTAAGTAAATTCTTACAGGTAACAGTTTAAAATACATTTTAAATCTGTATACATATAGCACTATACATGTATATACACACGCATATGGAAGAATGATATACACCTCCCTAATTAGTCAACTTGTTTTACAAGATGTGGTCCAATGGCACCGCTCTTTGAAAACCAATCAATAAAAATCAACCAGCAAGTATTACTAAACTATAGTTAGCATGGAGTTATATTTAGTGCTGGTATAGGCGAAGTCACATTAAGAGTTTTAAATCTCTTAAATCTCTTGGTAGCATTTGGAGGAAGCTAAACCTAGTCATCTGAAAACTAGTAAGGGCAAAGATTCAAAGATTCCTGTAAGAACTATACATAAGAGTAACGAAATAGCTGATATGGGAAAAAGGTCTCTTTAGACAAATTCCAGCTAATCCAGAAGAAATGGTAGCTGTTGAATATCACTACTTTACCACCCCTAATGAGTAATCAATTTAGACAATAATTAGACTGATAAAATCTGTACGTGAAAAACTCGTAGAACTTTCTAATGGATGAGATGATGAATCTTTAAAGTATTTAAACCAAGAGAAGAAGAAAGGACAAATGAAAAAAGAAACAACAGATGAAAAGAAAAGAGTAGGTTTAATTATCTGCTTTTCATACATAAGGGAAACTGGGGCACTGAAACAGCTTCAAGCTAATTATCAAACAAGAAATACAGGTCTCTCACCAAGAGAATGAATTCTGGAGCTAGAATGCCTAGGTCAAATACTGGCTCCGCCATTTGTCAAATAAAACCTTGGGCAAACAATAATGTCTCAGCCTCAATTTCCTTATCTATGAAACAGAATAATTTATGTACCTGGTAGGGGCATAGTAAGTTTATTATGTATAAAATACTTTAAACATAATAAAAATATGTAGGTATATCATTTGCTATTGCTGTTATTATATGAAATTGCAGCATTGTTTGACGGATGCATGTCCCAACAAAAAGCCCTATGGATTAAATAAACCATGACTTACTCAATTCAACGAAATATGTATGCAGTCACTAAAAATAATGTATATATTTGGGCACAGAAAAATATTTGCAATATATAAACATAGCTGCAAACATTATAGAATGAGCCATTTTTGGTTTTAAGGAAGTCAGTTACAAAAAAAGACAGCAAAAGTAAACAATGGTTGTATCATCGTAATTTCTCTTTTTTTGTTATCTGTGTTTTCTGGTTTTTCTGTAAGTAGGTATCCTGTGATTTTTTTTTTTAAGTGAGTGTTGTTTTTTTAAAGCTTAAGCACTGCTTCTAATCCATAGTTATTAATCATACTATTACATTGCTTTAATTATGCTATATCCTTATATATAAATATTACCAATTAAATCTTTTAATGATTTATATACAATTCACATTAAAACAAGCCTCTTGACAACAGGAGGTACAAATATGAGTTGGAAATACAATGGTCTTGGGATAGAATAATCCTAGTTTCACTATTAATTATGTTATGCATGCCTTGTTATGCGTGATTCTTTTTCTTTTCTGTATTTTCCAAATGTTTTATATAGATATGACTATTTATAGTTTGAAAGAAACATTAACAAAAGCAAAACAAAAAGAATAAAATGAAATAACAGGAATAAAGAGCTGCTACAGTGCCTGTCACAAAGTTGATGCTCAATAATTTTAAATTACAAGATGGAATTACAGACCATTTTCACATTCATATTTTAGTGCATTTCCTTCTGTGAGCATTATTTTTACAGGAGTACATTTTAAAATACAGATATAGTTTAAATAGTACAGATTAACAGTACACAGGTGGTCCCCAACCTATGATTTTTCAACTTTACAATGGTACAAAAGTGATATGCATTCAAAACAGAAACCATACTTCAGATTTTGAATTTGGACCTCTTTTGGTGCTGGGCAGCAGTAGTGAGAAGAAACAGAACGATTTTGTTTTTCACTTTCAGTACAGTTTTTGATAAATTACATGAGATATTTAACACCTCATTGTAAAACAAGCTTTGTGGTAGATGATTTTGCCCAACTGTAGGCTACTGTAAGTGTTCTGGGCACATTTAAGGTAGGCTAGGCTAAGCTATGAAGTTCAGCATGTTAGGTGCATTAAAGGCATTTTTTTTTTCTTTTTCCTTTTTTTAGAGAGGTTGTGTGTGCAAGAGTGGTGCAAGTGGGGGATCAAGGGGGGCAGAGAGAAGGGGTGAGAAAGGATCTCAAGCAGAATCCACACCCAGTGCAGAGCCCCAGGAGGGGTTCGATCTCACAACACTGAGATCATGACCTGAGCCAAAATCAAGAGTCGGACACTTAACTGACTGAATCACCCAGGTGACCCTAAATGCATTTTCACTTAAAATATTTTCAACTTACAATGGGTTTATTGAGATACAACCCCATGATAAGTCAAGCAAGATCTCTATCGTCTTTTAAAACAACCCTCCTACAGAGAGTGCAAGTTGTCCCCCAATACCTAATGCTTCCCTTCATTATAATAATAGAATTCCTTATTCTTAGCTGGGTACATGGCCACCCAGAATGAAAACATTTCCTAAACTCATTCATAGCCAAGTGTGGCCACAGGGTATAATTTAAAAATGGTATGTGCAACTTCAAGGAACTGAGCTTAGAGGCACACCCTTCCTTTTCCTTCCCTCCTTCCACCTTCTGCTTAGATTGTTGATGTGTTGGCTAAAACAGAAGGAGCCATTTTGGACCATAAAATGGAAGCTACATGTTGAGGTTGTAATTTAGAATAAAATAGATGGATCTTGGGACTCCTGGGTGGCTCAGTCGGTTAAGCGTCTGCCTTTGGCTCAGGTCATGATCCCACAGTCCTGGGATCCAGCCCCACATCAGGCTCCCTCCTCAGTGGGGAGCCTGCTTCTCCATCTCCCTCTGCCTGCCCCTCCCTGGGCTTGTGTGCATTCTTGCACTCTCTCTGACAAATAAATAAATAAAATCTTTAAAAAATAAAATAAAATAGAAGGCGATCTTTAAGATTTGTGGAGCTGGCATCCCAGCCCTGGATACCCTATGCACATGGAAGAAGGAAATAAACTGGGTTAAGTTCCTGTTACTTGTGGACTTTTGTCACTCACAGGCAAATTTAACCCTAACGTAAAACCAAAAACTGAGACAACGTGTTTTGTAGTGCAAGATGAGAGTACAAATGATGACTTTGGTTCAGTCTTCTGAACACTCAATCTGATCATCCAGCTTCTGCCCAAACATTTCTTCTTCACAAGGCACCCCATTATTTCAGATTTTGACAAAACTTTTGTAAAATTCTTTTATTGACTTAAAATATTTTTAAAAGTATTTATATTTAAAATATAATATATAAAATATTTTTTAAAGTATTTTTTCCTGGGATCGAGTCCCGCATCGGGCTCTCTGCTCAGCGGCGAGCCTGCTTCCCTCTCTCTCTCTCTGCCTGCCTCTCTGTCTACTTGTGATCTCTCTCTGTCAAATAAAAAAAATAAATAAAAAAAAAATACTTTAAAGTATTTTCACCCTTGAAATAGATATCTATTTCTTCTTTCACATAACAATCCTTCAAACATTGTAAGTTATGCTCACCACAACTTTTCCTGTTTTCAGATTAAACATTTGTAGATTTTTAGTAAAATTTATTGAGCACTCACTATGTTCCAAGGGCAGTGCTAAATGTTTTTCATACAATAAATCAGTTAACCTTGTTAAGAGGGCGTTATTATCCCCATTTACAGATGAAGAAACTAATAAGGTTCCAAGGTTGAGGAACTTGTTAAGGGATTGAAATCTGTGCAGTCCCCGTCCTCTCTAGTTCTAAGACAGGATTTCTAGACTCTTTCCAGGTCCCATTTGTTACTGTCTCTCACAAAATGCAACAGTCAAAAAAGAATACAATACTAAGACATGTCTGAAGGATAGAATACCCTAGTACTACCAACTTTCTTGTTATTATTAATAACATACTTTAAAATAGTATTTGATTTTTGACAATCATTTATAGTATTAGTTAATATCAGGCTTATAATTCTATATAACAACCTGTATGCATGCAAGATGTTTTCTAAATCTAAATTTACAAAGTTTATGTTAATTCTCTTAAAATTTCATCTTTAAGTTCACCACTTGAATTTAGCTATTTTTTGAAAAAATCTTAAGTTGCCGTCCAATTTATCAGCTAGCCTACTAACTTTATGTCCTCCATGATAAATCAAAATGCCCTCTACAACCAGACCACTGAGAAAGTTAATGAGTTTAGAGCTGGGCACAAATCTGCAGAAATTTTCATCCAGGTAGATAATCCAACCTGAAGATCTAGAAATGTTCAGTGAATCTGAATCTGGGTTTTATTTAGAATTAGTAAAAGACTGGTTAAAAAAAAAATTTTTTTTTTTTTTTTTTAAACAAAATGCTGATGGTTATCAAAGCTGGCCCATGGGAATTTGAGGACTCACTGTACTCTTCTTTCTATTTTGATCTGTTTGGAAATTTCCATTTGATGAAGTGATTCTACTTTAATTAGTTTAGTCTTCTGAAAGTACCTAATAAACCTACCACACACTCACCTATTCTGTGGTAATAAGGCGTAAGAACCGAGGCTTTTACACAATTGGTTCCTCCCAGCACCTCTGCTAACATTTTATAAATCTGCTGCTGTGCTCCACTCAAGCTGCCAATCTCTTTATGAAAATAAAAATAATTAGTGCACTTAAAATAAGTTAATCAGATTCACATGGAAATCAACCCAACTGTACTAACCAAAAAATCAAGATTAATATTTTCAACAAGAGCTTAGATATAATACCACATGCAATGACATTAAATTCAGAACAATATAATTTCTGTGCTCTCTACCAGAGAGGTTTAGCGTCCTAAATACTAAGAAAGTCTTATAACACAAATCTCACCTATAAAATGGTTCTAAAAAACAGGTCATGACACTTCGTTAACTCGTGTCATGGTTGGGCTCAACAAGGTGCTGCTACTTATTAATTCACCTTGGAACTAAAATTTGCTGTTTGCCCCCAAAGACAACTCAAACCTTTATTATACTGTTGTTGACAGAAGTGGTCATGGAACCATGGAATCTGATACTCAGGGCACTCCAAGCAGACTGCTCTATTTAATTCCATAAGACGAAACTGGACCCTTCTATTTAGAGATGAACATAAAACTGAAATCAAAAACAAAATATTAATGGATTTTGACAGGTGGGACCTAACAAAGACAATCCATTTTTTCACATTTATTTATCCTCATTATTTGTTAGTATTTTTTTCCTCACATTATAAAATCATTTTATTTGCACACACATGATTTATATTTTTTAAATTATTCAGTGACACAATTAGGACCAACTCCGATGTTATTTTCACTAATCATGAATATGACAACTACATTTTTAAAAATACTACCAAAGAATTTTCATTGACCTAATATTCCACATTTAGGTGTCTATCTAAAGAAACAAAGATGAGGTCAATGATTTATGTATAATAATCATTATTTATGGGGCGCCTGGGTGGCTCAGCGGGTTAAAGCCTCTGCCTTCAGCTCAGGTCATGATCCCGGGGTGCTGGGATCGAGCCCCGCATCGGGCTCTCTGCTTGGCTGGGAGCCTGCTTCCTCCTCTCTCTCTGCCTGCCTCTCTGCCTACTTGTGATCTCTATCTGTCAAATAAATAAATCTTTAAAAAAAAAAATCATTATTTATAATGAAGAATTGGAAATGACCTACATGATAATAAATGTTATTATATACCTATCATAGCAGATTATACAGACACTAAAACAATCATGACATCAGAAAATAATGGCACGCAAAATTGTTCAAAATACAGTTCAATGACAAAAGGCAACATAGAAAAGTGAATATACTAATAATCCAAACTTTGTTTTGAAATATATATAGATATATAAACATATACATAAGAATAGGAGGGAGACAGAAAGAAAGATATACTCCAAAATATTATTAAAAGTGGTAGTTTCACTTGGTAGTAAAATTATGAGTTAGCTTTTATTTCCTATTTTATACTTTTTCTGTTTTCCAAATTTTCCCCAGAAAGTAGGAAATACTTTCATTAAAAAAATACATATTTACATTTAAATGCTTTAGTGTAGGTAGAGATGAAATTTGGATATAAAGTATAGGTAATAGTTTAATAAATTGTAGATACTGCCTTCAGCTCAGGTCATGATCCCAGGGTCCTAGGATGGAGCCCCACATCAGGCTCCCTGCTTAGCGGGGAGCCTTCTCCCTCTCCCTCTCCCTCTGCCCCTCCCTCTGCTTGTGCTTTCTCTCACTTTCTCAAATGAATAAATAAAATCCTTATAAAAAATAAAAATAAAAAATGTAGATACACACATTCAAGTTGAGAATCCATTCTGGCTAAGAATTTGATGTTAAAAATTGCCTTCAGCAGATCTTCTGGAAAATATCCAAGAGTGGCCAAAGAATAACCAAGAAATACTAATATGAGAGGACTCAACCCATCTGAAACAAAATTAAGATTAAAAAAAAATTATAATGTACAGCCACCTCACATATACATAAGCACACACTTTATTCAGGTCAACCCAGGTTTTAAAAAAAATGATACAAACACAGCCTTGACAAGCTAATCTATACTGTAACCAGTCAGGATAGTGGTGAAGTGCTTACCTTTGCGGGGGAGCAGAGTAGAAAAGGGGGACAGGAGAGAAGACACTGTGGTAATACTCTGTTTCTTCACCTGGGTACTAATTCCTTGGGTGATTCAATTTCTGTAAATTCATACTATGTGCTAAGCATATGTAAATATTCCTATAGTATTATTTGACTTCCATAAAAAGTTTTAAAAATTGCTTTGTAAAGAGAAAGAATCCAAAACAAAAAGGTCAATAGTGTATGTGGTTAAGTGGTCCAAGTCTCTGTGTATTGATGATAACAATATCACAGGTGCTCAGAATGTGTTAGGTATCATTCTAAGCACTTTACATATATTAACGCATTGAAATCTCACTTCAATACACAGTAGAAAAAATTATCTCCTCTTTGTAAATACATGCACAGAGGCACAAAGAAATTAAATGACTTGCCTACAGTCACACGGTTAGCAAGTGGACAGTGAGGTTTAACCCTGAGAGCCCAGCTCCGGAGCCTGGACTACTATTCTGTGTTGCTGTTAGGGATCTCAAATATCCAGGCTGAGTGTAGATGCATATGAAGCTCAGGTTTCCAAGAGCACCTCCTCCCTTATCTGTCACCCAACAGCAAAGGCACATTGAGGTTATTTAGCAGATTTTCCTCGCCCAAGAGACATTTCTTTTGAGAAGGAAAGGGTCCCTACTGGCAGCAACATTCTTAGAAAGGACAAAAAAGATGTTAAATCTTTGCTTTCAGATTTTTGCTGAGTTTATTTAATAAATCAAGATCAAATCACAAATGAGGTTAATAGTGACCTGTCAAATCTAATAATTATTCAAAATAAAAATATTATGCCATTATTTAAAATTTTACTTATAAAGGTCTCCAAGCATTTTTCATTCTCTTAGTAAGTCTTAAAAAAAAAAAAAAATAATAGGTGCACCTGGGTGGCTCAGTGGTTTAGGCCTCTGCCTTTGGCTCAGGTCATGATCTCAGGGTCCTGGGATCGAGCCCCACATCGGGCTCTCTGCTCAGTGGGGAGCCTGTTTCTCCCTCTCTCTCTGCCTCCCTCTCTGCCTACTTGTGACCTCTCTCTGTCAAATAAATAAATAAAATATTTTTAAAAAAATAATAAATCAAAGCTGTATTTCTCAAACTTTCTTCTCTTAAACTATTAATTTTATTTTTTTAAAAGGATGTGCTTTCACTTCCTTCCAGCTATTGGCACAAGACTGAACAACCAGGAAAGCACAGTAAGTCTCAGTTTAAAGTCTGCTCTTTCTACATAATTGTGTTACTTAAAAAGAGGTATATATTGGGGCGCCTGGGTGGCTCAGTGGGTTAAGGCCTCTGCCTTCGGCTCGGGTCATGATCCCAGGGTCCTGGGATTGAGCCCCGCATCGAACTCTCTGCTCAGCGGGAAGCCTGCTTCCTCCTCTCTCTCTGCCTACTTGTGATCTCTGTCTGTCAAATAAATAAATAAAATCTTAAAAAAAAAAAAGAGGTATATATGAATGCCAAACAGGCATATGCCCATTCATGACTAAATATAAACATATCACAGCAACCCATTTTACTCGTCTATTCACAAAGTAGTATCAGACATGGCTATCATATCACAGTGCCAGTCAATGGCAGGGGAAAGGAATAAAAAAACAATATCTAGACTATAAGAGACTAAAGAGGTATCAACCTAATGCAATGAGTGGATGTTGGGTCCAAAATAACCACCCTAAGAGGTATTTTTGAGACTAATAAGGGAGCTTTAAACATGGACTGTATATTAGATATTAGGGACTATTAATTTTCTTAGGTGTCATAGTAGTGTTATAGTGATAGAAGAGGTCATGATTCTTAGGAGGCGTATGCCTAAGCAATTAGGGGTGAAAGGTCATGATGCCTACAACTTACTGTGAAATGGTTCCAAAAAAATAAGAGAGCAAGAGAAACAAACAGTAAAGCAAATAATGATAAAATGTTAACAATTACTAAGTCTACCCAGTAAGAATATAGGCACTCTTTGATTTTTCCCATTTCTTCTTTAAGCTTGATATTTTTCATAATAAAAATGGATACACTGGGACACCTGGGTGGCTCAGTCGGTTAAGCTGCTGCCTTTGGCTCAGGTCATGATCCCAGGGCCCTGCGATCGAGTCCGGCATCGGGCTGCTTCTCTCTCTGCCTCTGCCTGCCACTCTGCCTGCTTGTGTATGTGTTCGCTCTCTCTCTCTGACAAATAAATAAGATCTTAAAAAAAAATGGATACAAACATTTTTGTAGGTCTAGAACTCATGGCTATTATGGTTACCCCTTAAATGAGAAATATTTCTTACCACAGTGGCAATGGTATCCTCCAACATACTTACTCATTACCAAATATATTACCAATATACCTACTTAAGTAAGAATTCAGGTATTGAATGCAAATCCTGAAAAATTCATCATTTTGAGGTGGATCATAGTTCATGATGCTAAATGGAAGAATAATACCAAGGATCACAAAAGGGTGGATCTGTATAAACACAACAAAATGTTATAATTTAAACTTCAGTAAAATGAAACAAAAATTTAACCTAATTATTATTCTGGGTAGAAATCTTTTTCTAACTTGCCTAGAGTAAAATAATAAATGCATCACTACTTACTCGTTTTTCCAATTGCTATAATCTACTTAGTATCACCAGTAGTTTCTAGTACCTCTAAGTATCAGTGCAGAAAAAATTAATCAGATAATCTGCAAATTAATTTTGTTAGGTGTAAAATCCTGTTGCAGAATTCATTAGACATTAAAATGAACAGGAAGAAGTATTACTAATTTCTATGGTTATCAGTCCATTTTATAAACTCATCATATAATGTAATTAAGGAAGTTAGTTTATAATCATTTTTCTTTCATTCATTCATTTTGAAAAATATCATTATTCACTCATTCAACTAAAATTTATTGACTGTCAGGTACTATGTTAAACAAATTAAGACAGATTTTTATTATATTTCGGGAGAAATACTGTCTCCTAAGTAAAAGCCTTATCCCGATATAGATTTTTTAAGTGAGCTGCTTCTCATATAATCCAAAAGGCAACATTTTACAAGTTCCAGAAATAAATTTGTAAGAAGACACACTGACAATTTAAGAATACGGATGTCAGTGCACACCCTACATTTCCCTCATTCTCTCTTTTTTTTTAAAGATTTTATTTATTTGACAGACAGAAATCACAAGTAGGCAAAGAGGCAGGCAGGGGGGAGGGGGGGAAACAGGCTCCCTGCTGGGCAGAGAGCCTGATGCGGGGCTCGATCCCAGGACCCTGGGATCATAACCTGAGCTGAAGGCAGAGGCTTTAACCCACTGAGCCGCCCAGGCACCCCTTCCCTCATTCTTTACACTCACGCTTTTGAATGTAGTCATTCTTAAGTAGTAAAAGTAATATCACAGGATTATAGAAAACAAGAAAAAAGAAAACAAAATTCATACTTCATTTTCTTAAAACAATTAGTATTGTTTTAAGTATTTATTTCTAGACAATGAGTTTTGACTACAGTCTTAAAAATATTGTAGTGAACCAAAAGATGACTGCTATACTCCCCAGATCTACACTGCTGGAGGAAAAAACTTTAGAGGAGAAACAAACTGCTGAACCAGACGCTAGAACTTAATTTTTAAAATTCAAATTCCAGGGGTGCCTGGGTAGCTCAGTCAGTTAAGTATCTGCCCTCAGTTCAGGTCATACATGATCTCAGAGTCCTGGGATCCAGGCCAGTGTTGGGCTCCCTGCTCAGCAGGGAGTCTGCTGGTCCCTCTCCCTCTGCCCTTACCCCACCCACCACTGCTCCAGTTCGCATAGGCTCTCTCTCTCAAATAAACAAGATCTTTAAAAAAAATAAAAACTAATAAAATTCCAAATCCAATTAAGTTCTCAAAGTACTTATGAGAAATATTAATGCTTTTATCTTTTTTTTTAAGATCTTATTTATTTATTTGACAGACAAAGATCACAAGAAGGCAGAGAGAGAGAGAGGAGGAAGCAGGCTCCCCACAGAGCAGAGAGCCCGATGCGGGGCTCAATCCCAGGACCCTGGAATCATGACCTGAGCCAAAGGCAGAGGCTTTAACCCACTGAGTCACCCAGGCGCCCCAATATTAATGCTTTTAGAAGTTGATAACTATTTAAAACTCATTATCACCGGGGTGCCTGGGTGGCTCAGTGGGTTAAGCCTCTGCCTTCAGCTCAGTTCATGATCTCAGGGTCCTGGGATTGAGCCCCGCATGAGGCTCTCTGCTCAGCAGGGAGCCTGCTTCCCCCACCTCTCTCTGCCTCTCTGCCTATTGTGGTCTCTGTCTGTCAAATAAATAAATAAAATCTTAAAAAATAAATAAAAATAAAACTCATTATCACCTTTTCAATCTGCTGAACGACCACTGAGGCTATCCTATCAAGTAGCGAAGTACTAAGGTAGTTAGTTCTAGAAATAAAAGCTGCAATCTCTGCAACATTTTTGTAATTAATTTCATCCATCAAACGCTGTAAAGTAGCAAATGTTTCTTCAAGAAGTGACTCGGCCAACCAGTCTCCTTTTAAAGATTTAAGTTCTTCCCATAATAGATTCAAATTGTTGCATTTTCGTAATCTCTGAAGACCATAGTGATCTAGTTTTTGAAGCAGTTTCAGCTGTTTCCCCATGGTATTATCCAGGTATTTGCGATCATAATGAATCCATCTTAAAACAGATGTAGCTAAACCATTCAGGTCATTTAGGTCACACTGCGGTAAAACAGCTTCAATTCGAGACATTCCCACTTCATCTAGGTGAGGAGATGGAAGAATGGAAAGGGTATAGACCAGGACGGAAATCTCACTAGGTATAAAACTAATTTTCAAATAACTGTAAAGGAAGGAGAAGAAAATGAAAAGAACAAAATTAATAAATTGGCAACAAAAAAAGAAAAATATTTACAGTCTGAGTACATTATTATTATTATTATTAATAGGTGTGATAGGTTTAAAATACAAATTAATTTAAGAAAGGTTAGATAAATGTAATGACAGGTCCACAAAGGACTACCACAAGAAGTCTTAAGATTTTCTAAGGCACATCTCAAATCTTTTACACAAAAATGAAACCATAGTCCCCAGCATACCAAAGATCAGGGTCAAAACAATGTTTCTAGTGCTGTTGCTAGAGACAGATTTGGGGCTAAATGTTTGAAATGACCTGTTAGGAGCTGGTATGACTTGCCATACACTGATCACTCAGTAACACTGGTTCCCTTCTCACGCCTCGTTTCCCAAATTCCCATGGTAACAGTCCCACCCCCAAAGTAAGAGACCAGCCACCATGACAGCAGTTGCTAAATTACAAATTTAAAACTGGGAGCTTTTAAAGACTCTTTTGGGGGGCACCTGGGTGGCTCAGTGGGTTAAAGCCTCTGCCTTTGGCTCAGGTCATGATCTCGGGGTCCTGGGATCGAGTCCCGCACTGGGCTCTCTGCTCAGCGGCAAGCCTGCTTCCTCCTCTCTCCCTCTCTGCCTGCCTCTCTGCCAACTTGTCATCTATGTCAAATAAATAAATAAAATCTTAAAAAAAAAAAAAGACTTCTGACTTAGAAGTACTAGAAGAAAAAAATCAAATGTAAATTAAAGTTGTTGAGTTGCTTTTTAAAATATTAAATTAGCATATTAAAATAATCATAGTGGCAATGCTGGCAAGGGTCCATCGACACAGGCATTCACCTTTACTTACTAAACTTAAAAAGCAATTACATTATTTGACATGGTCAATCCCTGTCTAGGAAACTAGCCTAAGAAAGTAATCTAAAGGGTGCCTGGGTGGCTCAGTTGGTTAAGCGCCTGCCATTGTCATGATCCCAGGGTCTTGGGACAGAGTCCCACATTGGGTTCCCTGCTCTGTCTGCCTTTGCCATTCTCTCTCATGAATAAATAAGTAAAATCTTTTCCTAAAAAGAGAAAAGAATCTAAAATATGAGCAAATGGCAACTATACTTCAATTAAAAAAATTTTTAAATACACAGGATTATAAGTAGATAAAATGCTAGCAAAGATTTGCGTTATGTATCATATTTTTACATGGCTAAAATTTGAAAACTAAATGTTCAATGAGAGAACATTTAAATAAATTATGGTACAGTCATATGATGGGTAATTTCCAGTCATTAAAAAGATACACAAATAGTTCTAAATGATGTGAGAAAATGCTGAGTGGATAAGGTTAAGTGGGGGGAAAAAGTACAAAACTGTATTCTCAACTAGGAGGGAAAAATTTTTACACACATGTTAAGTACATTTCACAAGTAAATAAACCAAATTGTTGTCAGTGGATGAATGAGTTTAGGAATGATCTTTGTTTTCCTTTTTATACTTTTTTCTATTTCCCAAAATTTTCAAAATGATTTTTTGAAATTTAATTTTATTTTTTCAGTGTTCCTAGATTCATTGTTTATGGACCACACCCAGTGCTCCATAAGATACCACCACCAGGCTTTCCACCACCCCCAACTCCTCCACAACCCTCAGTTTGTTTCTCAGAGTCCACAGTCTCTCATGCTTTGTCTCCCCCTCCGATTTACCCCAATTCACTTGTCATTTCCTTCTTTAAATGTCCTTAAATGTTATTATTATTATAATATTATATATTATCTAATATTATTCCCTATGCTCCATAAATGAAACCATATGATAATTAACTTTCTCTGCTTGACTTATTTCACTCAGCATAATCTCTTCCAGTCCTATCTAAGTTGATACAAAAGTTGGGTATTCATCCTTTTTGATGGCTGTACAATATTCCAGTGTGTGTGTGTGTGTGTGTGTGTGTGTGTGTGTGTGTGTGTGTGCCATATCTTCTTTATCCATTTGTCTGTTGAAGGGCATCTTGGCTCTTTCCACAGTTTGGCGACTGTGGTCATTGCTGCTATGAACATTGGGGTACAGGTGGCCCTTCTTTTCACTACATCTGTATCTTTGGGGTAAATACCCAGTAGTGCAATTGCAGAATCACAGGGTAGCTCTATTTTTAATTTTTTGAGTAATCTCCACACTGTTTTCCAAAGTGGCTGCAACAACTTGCATTCCCATCAACAATGTAAGAGGGTTCCCCTTTCTCCACATCCTCTCTAACACTTGTTGTTTCCTGTCCTGTTAATTTTGGCCATTGTAACTGGTGTAAGGTGGCATCTCAGTGTGGTTTTGATTTGAATTTCCTTGATGGTTAATGACGAACGTTTCTTCATGTGTCTATTAGCTATTTATATGTCTTCTTTGGAGAAGTGTCTGTTCATGTCTTCTGCCCATTTTTTGACATGATTATCTGTTTTTTGAGTGTTGAGTTTGAGGAGTTCGTTATAGATCTTGGATATCAGCCCTTTGTCTGCAGTGTCATTTGCGAGTATCTTCTCCCATTCCATGGGTTGCCTCTTTGTTTTGTTGACTGTTTCCTCTGCCGTGCAGAAGCTTTTTATCTTGAGGGAGTCTTAAAATTTCATTTTCACTTTTGTTTCCTTTGCCTTTGGAGACATATCTTGAAAAAAGTTGCTGTGGCTAATGTCGAAGAAGTTACTGCCCATGTTCTCCTCTAGGATTTTGATAGATTCCTGCCTCATGTTGAGGTCTTTTATCCATTTCAAGTTTATCTTCGTGTATGGTGTAAAAAGAATGGTTGAGTTTCATTCTTTTATACATAGCTGCCCAATCTTCTCAGCACCATTTATTGAAGAGACCGTCTTTTTTCCACTGTATACTTTTTCCTGCTTTGTTGAAGATTATTTGACCAGAGAGTTGAGGGCCCATATCTGGACTCTCTACTCTGTTCCATTGGTCTATGTGTCTACTTTTGTGTCAATACCATGCTGTCTTGGTGATCACAGCCTTGTAGTAAAGCTTGAAATCAGCCAATGTGATGCCCCCAGCTTTGTTTTTCTTTTTCCACATTTCCTTAGCAATTTGGGGTCTTTTCTGGTTTTATACAAAGTTGAGGATTGTTTGTTCCAGCACTTTGAAAAATGCCAGTGGAATTTTGATCGGGATGGCACTGAAAGTATAGATTGCTCTGAGCAGAATTTTAACGTTTATTCTTCCAGTTCATGAGCATGGAATGCTCTTCCATGTTTTTGTGTCCCCTTCAATTTCTTTCATGAGTGTTCTGTAGTTCCTCGAGTACAGATCTTTTACTCTTTGGTTAGGTTTATTCCCAGGTATCTTATGGTTCTTGTTGTTATGATAAATGAAATCTATTCTCTAATTTCCCTTTCTATATTTTCATTGTTAGTGTATAAGAAAGCAATTTATTTCTGCACATTGATTTTGTATCCTGCCACATTACTGAATTGCTGTATGAGTTCTAGTAGTTTGGGGGTGGAGTCTTTTGGGCTTTCCATATAAAATATCATGTCATCTGCGAAGAGAGAGAGTTTGACTTCTTCTTTGCCAATCTGAATACCTTTTATTTCTTTTTGTTGTCTGATTGCTGTTACTAGGACTTTCAGTACTATGTTGAACAATGGCAATATTGGGCATCCTTGTGGTGTTCCTGATCTCAGTGGGAAGGCTGTCAGTTTTTCCCCATTGAGAATGATATTCGCTGTGGGTTTTTCATAGATAGATTTTATGAAGTTAAGAAACATTCCCTCTATCCCTATACTTTGAAGAGCTTTAATCAGGAATGGATGCTGTATTTTCTCAAATGCCTTTTCTGCATCAATTGAAAGGACCATATGGTTCTTGTCTCTTCTATTATTGATTTGTTCTATCACATTGATTGATTTGCAAATGTTAAACCACCCTTGAATCCCAGGGATAAATCCCACCTGGTCATAATGGATAATCTTTTTAATGTACTGTTGGATCCTATTAGCTAGGATCTTGTTGAGAATCTTGGCATCCATATTCATCAGGGATATTGGTCTGAAATTCTCCTTTTTGATGGGATCTTTGCCTGGTTTGGGAATCAGGGTAATGCTGGCTTCATAGGAAGAGTCTGAAAGTTTTCCTTCTGTTTCTATTTTTTGAAACAGCTTCAGGAGAATAGTTATTATTTCTTCTTTGAATGTTTGGTAGAATTCCTCAGGGAATCGGTCAGGTTCTGGACTCTTGTTTTTTCAGAGTTTTTTGATCACTGCTTCAATGTCGTTACTAAATATTGGTCTATTCGGGTTGTCTGTTTCTTCCTGTTTCAGTCTTGGAAGTTTATAGGTTTCTAGGAATGCATCCACTTCTTCTAGGTTGCTTAACTTATTGGCATATAACTGCTGATAATAATTTCTGATGATTGTTTCTATTTCTTTGGAGTTAGTCGTGACCTCTCCCTCTCGTTCATAATTTTATTAATTTGGGTCCTCGCTCTTTCCTTTTGGATTAGTTTGGCCAGTGGTTTATCGGTCTTATTAATTCTTTCAATCTTATTAATTCTAACTTCTAACTCATTGATCTCTGCTCTAATCTTTATAATTTCCCTTCTTGTGCATTGGGTTGCCTTAATTTATTGTTGATTTTCTAGTTCTGTAAGGTGTGAAGAGAGCTGGTGTATTCGGGATTTTTCAATTTTTTTGAGTGAGGCTTGGATGACTATGTATTTCCCTCTTAGGACCGTCTTTGCAGTAACCCATAGGTTTTGGACTGATGTGTCTTCATTCTCATTGGTTTCCATGAATTGTTTAAGTTCTTCTTTGATTTCCTGGTTGATCCAAACATTAAGCAGGATGGTCTTTAACTTCCAAGTGTTTGAATTCCTTCCAAACTTTTCCTTGTGGTTGAGTTCCAGTTTTAAAGCATTGTGGTCTGAGAATACGCAGAGAATAACCTAAATCTTTTGGTATTGGTTGAGCCCTGATTCGTGACCGAGTATGTGGTCTATTTTGGAGAAAGTTTCGTGTGCGCTGAAGAAGAATGAATATTCTATTGTTTTAAGGCGAATGTTCTAATATATATCTATGACCCATCTGGTCAAATGTGTCATTCAAAGCTCGTTTCTTTGTTGATTTTCTGCTTAGATGATCTGTCTACTGCTGAGAGTGGTGTGTTATGATCCCCTATAATTAATGTTTTCATATCAATATGACTTTTTATTTTGGTTAACAGTTGGCTTATGTAGTTGGCTGCTCCCATGTTGGGGACATAAATATTTATAATTGTTAGATCTTCTTGGTGGACAGACCCTTTAAGAATGATATAATGTCCTTCTGTATCTATGACTACAGTCTTTAGCTTAAAATCTAATTTATCTGATATGAGAATCCCTACCCCAGCTTTCTTTTGAGGCCTGTTGGCATGAAAGATGGCTCTCCATCCTTTCACTTTCAGTATCTTTAAGTCCAAAGTGTATCTCTTGTAGACAGCATATGGACAGGTCCTGTTGTTTTATCCAGTCTGAAACCCTGTACCATTCATTTTATGGGAGCATTTACGCTGTTCACATTGAGAGTGATTATTGAAAGATAAGTTTTTATTGACATCATGTTGCCTGTGAAGTCCTTGTTTCTACAGATCGTCTCTGCAAATTTCTGTTCTATGTCACTCTTGGGTTCTTTCTTCTTTTATAGAACACTCCCCCCCTTAATATTTCTTGTAGTGCGGGCTTGGTGGTCACATAATTTTTTAAACCTTGCTGGTCTTGGAAGCTCTTTATCTCTCCATCCATTCTGAATGTCAGACTTGCTGGATAAAGTATTCTCAGCTGCATGTTCTTCTCATTTAGTGCCCTCAATATACATCTTACCAGCCTTTTCTGGCTTCCCAGGTTTCTGTGGATAGGTCTGACGTTATTCAGATGGTCCTTCCTCTGTATGAGAGGAATCTCTTCCCCTTGGCTGCCCTTAAGACATCCTCTCCAAATTTATGACTCGTGAATTTCACAATTATGTGCCTGGAGGTCTTTCTACACTCATTGATCTTGCAGGGAGTGTCCTCTCTGCCTCTAGGACACAAACACATGTTCCAGTCCCCAGATTAGGGAAATTTTCATCCAGTATTTGTTCAATTATATCTTCTAGTCTTCTCTCTCCACCCCTCATGGAGCCCAATAATTCTGACATTGGAACGTTTCATGGTGTCATTTATTTCCCTAATTCTGTTTTCATGGCTTTCAAGCTGTTTGTTCCAGGCCTTCTCCTGATCCTTCTTTTCTATCAGTTTGTCTTCTAGATCACTAATTTGATCTTCTGCCTCACTTACCCTGGCTGTTAGAGTATTTAGATTAGATTGGATCTCATTGACAGCATTTTTAAGTTCTGCCAGCTTAGCTCTCACTTCCGCCCTTACAGATTCTATGTTGCCACTAATAATCTTCTCCAACCTAGCCATTGCCTGGATGACTGTTACCCTGACTTCCATTTCCAACATGTTGTTTTATGTTCATATCCAGTAGTTCTGTGGCAGAGGTCAGAGTCTCTGAGTTTTCCCTCTGTTGGGTATTCTTCCTCCTAGTCATTTTGGTGAGAGGTGGTTGAGGGGATGTATAGCTGAATATACCAATCACGATCCAGTCAAGGTGCACCTGGCACACAAGGGCCGTTTTGCTTGCTCAGAGGTCATGCCATTACCACCATACATTACACATCCAAGACCCTGTGGCAGCTGAGCGCCCTGATCTTCAGGCACAACCCAGACGAGGACGGCCAGTACAGAATGTTCAGCATAAGATGTTTAGACTTGGAGCTGCTCCATCACATGAGTAGGGTACAAGATAACAGCTGCAGCCACAGGTGGATGGGTCAGGACAGCCAGGCAGTCAACAGCAGTGCCTTCCAAGTTGGGGTTTGCTCATTCCTCAGTATAGGGTGCTGTTCAGATTTGCCAAACACAGTTTTAGTTCTGATATGTAAAGAGCTTGGAAATCGCCACCACACAATATAGATGTCTTGCTGCAAAGGCTGGCAAGCTTAGCAGAAGGCATGACACCCAGGGCAAATGATATGTTAGAGATCCAAAAATAGCTGTTTGTGAATTTCAGAGAAGATCTTTGAACTATTATGACTGCCGCAATGAGTTACTAAAACATGTTCATAAAGAGGGACCAAAATGGTAAGCATCTCAAACTCTGAAGAAAATGGGCGAATTTAATCCGATGCTCTCTTGCAAACCATGGGTCTCTTGAGCATCTTTAGAGTACATTAAAATGTAGCTTATGATTTTCTTTGTTCAAATTATTGATGACCACAGCTGCCTGGTGTCTGCTGGGGGAGACAGTGCAGAGCTGTGAAGACACACCCACAAAGGCAGCAAGCAGTGGTGGAAGGCCCAGGCTCCATGCATAAGTGCTCCAAAGTGATTTTTATATAGTATTTGGTCCACTGCCTGGCACAAAGGAGGTAGGCAATTAGTACTAAATGAATATTTTATCCTTATAACCACAAAAAATAGATACACCCTTTTATATATATATTTAAAAAGGGACCCAGAAGCTTTATCTGTTTGCAGAATTGACCTACAGGGTAGAACTCTCAATATGTACCAATCTTGTAGTATCTGTCTAAAAATACACCCCCAAAAGATACAATCTCTCCAACCTCCACTTGATGTTTTTCCTGGAAACACTTCCTCACATTCCAAAACTTACATGTGCATGCGTGTTTATTTATAATACCACCACATACCCACCAGCATGACTAAAAATAGAAAATAAAAATATGGCAAGTGTTGGCAGGGATGTGGAGCAATAGGAATGCTCAGCTCACATTCTGCTGGTGGGAACATAAACTGGCACAGCCACTCTAGGAAACCATTTACCAGATCTACTGAGGATGAACATATGTATAACCTATGAACCCACAATTACACTCCCTGGCAAATATCTACAGAAATGCATACATATATTTACTAAAAGATATGTATGAGAATATTCATAATAGCCAAAAACTGGAAATAAATAAAATATTCATCAATAGTAAAATGGATTTATAGTAAAATATTGCTGTTATAGCCTTACAACGAAAACACAATATAGCAAAAACATGGGTAAATCTCATAAACATAATTATTGAGCAAAAGAAGCAAGACACACCAGACACACAAACTAATCCACACAGTTGGAACTAGGGGTAGTAGCTAACCTGGGGGATGAGAGAAGCAGAGTAATGAGGAGGAGAAAGGTGTACTGTATACAGATTACATTTCAATATGGTTTAAAAAAAAAGGCCACATTATTCTAGTATATGAATTCCCTGTGTTCCCTGAATGGTTTCAGGAGCTATTTATAGGAACAGTTATGTGAATAGTTTAATTAGACTGTGTTCCCCCTAAAGTCTACTTGATACTGCCTGCACTGAAATAGGAGAAAGTGAGTACCTATGATTTCCATACAACATCCCCCAACAACTTTTTGATATTTTAAACCCCAGAGACGTATAAGGGCCCTCACTAACTCAGAATTTCTAGATTTTAACATTATCATATTGCTTCAAGTCATTTTACAAAGGAAATAAAACATCACGGGTAAATTAGAATTTCCCTTGACACACCCACTTCTGTTCTTATTTTTCTGTTAGCATACCTATACGCAAACAGTACTGTGAAATTTCAAATTTTTAAATAACATTGTGTAGACCAAAGAAACTACGTCACTGGGCCAGTCTGATACTTAATATAGAACATAAAATTCTTCATTCAGAGGCTATGTGAAAGTCTATGCTAAATATGAAAAGGGTAAAGAAACAGTAATCCTGCATATAATCACCTTGCTAAGAAGAAAGTTATTTCTTCAAGAGAAGGGTGAACTTTCTACTAACATATCTAATAAGCTAAATTTTCACCTCATAAAGTGCCATTTCTTATTCTTCAATTCAAATCCCTCTTAACCTTAATGGCATATCATTTTATTATAATAAAAATCATTATCAACTCTATGCCAATCTTTTGATTATGACATAGGGTCCCATGCCTTGTCTTCCAGGAATCAAAATAAGAAATCAAACTAGTATAGAAAAACAGAGAAGAAAAAGTTAATCTAATTAATTAATTAATCTAATTTTAGTTTCATTCAAGTCATTATATTTTTCATGGAAAACTCTATTTTGAGTCCATTTCCATAAACATCCTTGGAAAACTGAGTAACTTCCCTGTTAAAATATGAATGTTACAGTCATGGAGAAATAGAAAATGTTAAATTATAAACATAAAAATACTTTTTCAGTAATATTACTCTTAAATATCTTTTTTTTTAAAGATTTTATTTATTTATTGACAGAGAGAGATCACAAGTAGGCAGAGAGGCAGGCAGAGAGAGAGAGAGAGGGAAGCAGGCTCGTCGCTGAGCAGAGAGCCTGACGCGGGACTCGATCCCAGGACCCCGAGATCACGACCTGAGCCGAAAGCAGCGGCTTAACCCACTGAGCCACCCAGGCACCCCTTACTCTTAAATATCTTATTTTTAAAATTACAAACCAAAAGATTTAATATGCTTTAAAACAATTAACATGCCTTAAAACAGGCAAGTAAGCAGACTGAAGGCCCCTAAATATGAGTGTTCCCAAATGGAGTTTTGCCTTGTTGGGCAGCTCCAGTCTTCATAGTTACTGTATTCCTGCAGGAAAGGAAAATGCCTTGGTTTTTTTAATGTTATTCATCACCGGGAAATTCATCGCCCTACTGGCTTCAACTGGCAGAACGTGTACGGGGAGAGAAAAATGTGTTAACATTTTAAGTAATATGCCACTTACTTCTGCCTCCAAAAGTTCCAACAACTCTCCACAGAATTAAACAGAACAAATATTGAGTCTAGATTATAAAATAAACACTTTGATTTTAACCTTACCCATGCAGTAATTCTCTGAGTTTCACAAAAAACTCTTTACTTTGAAAATGTAGAAAAATCAATGCTTGAGTTATCTTCAATAACTCTACTGGTTTATAGTTATCCAAATGTTTATACAGGATGGAAGCAACTCTATAAAGAATGAAAAAACATATATTACAATCAATTCATTCATTTAGGTCTTAAATATTTACTGAAGAGTTCTTTCATGCCAGACATGCTCTGTGCTGGAGAAACAGCAATGAATGAAATAAGGTTTTCTGCTCTTGAAGATCAGTCTCAAAATGGTGACAGAAATGTAAACAATTAAAATACAATGATACAAGAGCTACCAATAAAGTGTGAATGAAATAATATTTAATTATTAATAGCAAGAGAGAAGAAAAGCATAAAGTTTCGCTTTCTAAATTAAAAAAAAAATTCAGAAGAGCCATCAAATTCCACACTTTCCCTGCAAAGAAATCTTTACCAAGAGTTATTAACAATTATCAAAACTGATTTTCTTCCTTAATTCACTCACTCTCTAATGGAATGGATTAAAAGCAATGAGAAATGCTAAGAGGGAGTATGCTGGAAGAAATGGGGCAGAATGAATACCTTAAAAAGGATCATATAATAGATAATAAAACATTAAGTATATATAATCTTTACTATGTATTTTTCTTCTTAAATTTCTTTTTAAAAAAGACAATATATGGCAGTATGATTTCAAGGAAACTGTGGTGTGAACCAATTCAAGTTCACATAGATGCTCTCCACTTCCCTAGATTATGATGCTGTGCTTGAAAATAACAGCAGCAGCAAATGAAATGAAAAATGTTATAAACAATTTAAAAACCTTCATTTTAAAAAATGAACTATATAGATAATAAACAATGCTCTAAGTGTTAATTCCTTATTTCTTCAAAACCAACAGCTAGATTATAGAAAAAAACATAATGCATCCCCAAGAAAAATAGTTACTTATGGATGACAACCAAAGGTAACACCATGAATTTCAGGAAAGACTACTTTTTAATCAGATGTGAATTTCTGCTTTCCATCTCTTCCATTGCTCCCATCACTGCTAGGGCCTGCTGGCTGGTTAGCTCCTCTGACATCAATAATAGAGTTGATTTAAGTCTACAAGTAAAGAAAAATATTTTTATGTTGAAAAACTGATGGCTAGCTTATAAAAAGTTCTTTTTTAAAATAAGTTCTTAAGTAGGGTGCCTGGGTGGCTCAGTAGGTTAAGCGGCTGCCTTCGGCTCAGGTCATAATCCCAGGGTCCTGGGATAAAAAAGCCTCATGTGGTGCTCCCTGCTCAGCAGGGAGCCTTCATCTCCCTTTCCCTCTGCCTCTGCCATTCCCCTTGCTCATTCTATCTCTAATAAATAAAATCTTGAAAAAAATAAAATAAGTTATTAGGTAATGAATAGAAAAGAAGTACAAACAAAAACTGAATTCAATATGCAGTATCAATTTTCTCCCCACATAATAGGGGATGATATAAATGATCGAATAAAGAAAAACATCATTTTTATCAAAGGAATTAAGGCTTCAGTACGCTCTAATCTTAAACTGTCTCTTAAAAAAAAATAGATAAAAGGTTTTTAACCTGATACTCAAATAAGGTCATAATGATTATAAAATACAATTCAGTGAAATTATTCAGTACTACAGAGCTAAAGAACTAGAAACCAACATTCTAACAATATCCCAATTATCTTAAATTGAGTAAGATCTAATCAGGAAGTCAATATATCTGCATATTAACAGAAATTTAATATACTAAATACTTGCTGTGACACTATAAAATGAAAATTTAAAAAGACAATCCATTTTTAAACCACCCAAAGTAGTGCATACACTAATACAAGTACCTATATTTAATTATATCTTTTAGAATAATTTCTTTTTTAATATTTTATTTATTTGAGAGGGAGAGAGAGCACACAACCATGGGGAGCAGCAGAGGAAGGAGAAGCAGGCTCCCACTGAGCAGGGAGGCCAGTGCAGGTGGGGCTCCACACCAGGACTCCAGGATCACAATGTGAGTCACAGGCAGACGCTTAAACAACTACCACCCAGGTGCCCCTATAGAATAATTTAGAAAGCAAGCCCAAAACATGGATCTGAAGGTAATAGGATAAATTAATTCTCTGTTCATACTGGATAGCTCTACATCATCCTTTTCAACAACCTTATCAAACATTTCAAACCCAGCTTCTACTCAAAGCTTTTCCCAGTCATTTATGTCCACACTTTTCTCTCATTTTCCTATCTACTATTTCTATCACTAATTTGAGTACCTATTTGTAACGGTATTGCAATATCATGGTATTTACACATTTTAATTATATATACATTTCTATCCTCCTGGTTGGAATATAAATTCCTTGAAGGTAGGGAGCCAGTTAAATTCAACTTTTGTACTGCTTTAGCATATGAGATTCCAAGAGTACTTGGTGGCAATAAATAAGTAAATAAATAAATTCAATAAAACCTCTTTAAGTGGTCATCTTGTTCCCATCTTGACACAATCTCTTAAAATGTATCCTTAAATATCTTCATATAATTCAAAGGACCCTTAAAAATAAAACTCTCCGTGAATCTTTTGGTAAGAGAGTAATGATGTAGATAACCTCTATTATTCAATGTTTGAAACCCCTGCTTAACTGAATCTACCAATCATACTTATCTCTTTGCTCATACTTAGGAATCATACATTAATTTAATGTTTGCCCATCTTTATATCCCAAACAATTCTATCTACATCAATATCTGGTAAAACTGGGAATTTTTAAAAGATAGGGAAAAGATGAAATTCACTCCAACTTGATAAGGGAACATTTACCAAGGTGCTTAAGCAATCAATGCCTTTGATGACGAATATGAAGACAACAAAGAACAGAATGATCCATTGTTATGACTATTATAATTCTGAATATTCTACACCCCATACTAGAGGTGGGAGAGTCTTATATCTGTGTGTAGTGTCAGTCATCTGGCCCAGGAAGGGAGAATAAAAACACTTACATGGCATTCTCTATAGAGAATATCCATCTCTCTTATCCTTTCTTATGTTGGCAACCACCATGGAGTTATTGGTCCTTTCTCAGAATTTAATAGTAAATTGAGTTTGAGATGTAAATTAAAACAATCAGAAGGGATCAAAGAGCAGACATAAGAGATTATTCTCCCTTCCAGAGCTGCATGGGATAATATGTGTGCCTTCCAGAACTTCAAGGTCTAAGCTTGCAAGGTTCCATTCAATTACAACAAGAAAAGTAAAGCAATTTTAGCTGAACTTACTGTTTCTTTTCTTCAGGTCCTGCAATGGGTCCCAGTGCTACAAACAGTTTTACAAATTCATCAGGGTGATCACACAGAGGAATCATTTCAATTAGCCTCTTTTTAGCCATTTTAATAAATTCAAAACTATGAAACTGTAGAGAGTGATATAGACTAAGTATTTTACTAATGGAATCCAAATCAAGGTCGTTCATATTGCTTAAAAACACTTCATTACACCTTTCTAATAGTGGGTAATAACCATATCTAATATTTCGAAGAAATATTACTGTTCTTCTTGCAACGTTGACCTGAGAAGAGTCTATGGTATCAAAAAGATGTTCTGTTTTGTTCACTAATTGTTCCTGAAAACGCTGGGATATTAAAGAAGATATGCTGACCATCAATACAGACAAGGACCTAAAAAGGAAAAAAGATGCAAAGATTTTCACCTTATTTAAGAATAAAGAACAATCCTAAGACTAAATGATTCAATGGAAAAGAACTAGTTAAAATATTATGGGTTTTAGACAAACCATAAAGGACTCTTAATCTCACAAAACAAACTGGGGGTTGCTGGGGGGAGGTGGGGTTGGGAGAGGGGGAGGGGGTTAGGGACGTTGGGGAGGGTATATGCTATGGTGAGTGCTGTGAAGTGTGTAAACCTGGTGATTCACAGACCTGTACCCCTGGGGATAAAAATACATTATATGTTTATAAAAAAAAAAAAGAAGAAAGAAAGAAAAGAAAGGATGAATACCCAACTTTTGCTGCAACATGGACGGGACTGGAAGTGATTATGCTGAGTGAAATAAGTCAAGCAGAGAGAGTCAAGTATCATATGGTCTCACTTATTTGTGGAGCATCACAAATGACATGGAGGACATTGGGAGATGGAGAGGAGAAGGAAGTTGAGGGAAATTGGAAGAGGAGGCAAACCATAAGAGACTATGGACTCTGAAAAACAACCTGAGGGTTTTGAAGGGGCGGGGGTGGGAGGTTGGGGGAACCAGGTGGTGGGTAATAGGGAGGGCACGTATTGCATGGAGCACTGGGTGTTGTGCAAAAACAATGAATACTGTTACCCTGAAAAAAAAATTAATTAATTAATTAATTTAAAAAATATTATGGGTTTTATACCACAGAATTTTGCCTTTAAATATTCTTATGGGGCCTCCTAGATGTAGATTTTTTTAAATTGCAATAATATCTTTTGTTAAGTGTGCCTAATATCTCATTCTATAGTATAGCCTTGAAGGAAATTATTTTAGTGAAATTCACTCAGAAATCACTTTGGACCAATAGCCCATGAATGCAACGTTAAAAGTCTCAATTTTTGTTTTTGGCAATAGACTTCACTTTGTTTTTGGCAATAGACTTCACTTTGTTTTCTCTTTGTATCTATAACTTACTAATAAAAACCTTGGCAAAATATTTCTCACTAATAAATGATTTCATATTTTTTAATGTCTTATGCTAGGCAGATAGTAATATATGACAGTAAGTACTGAACATAACATAGCATTTAATATTTCTTCACTAAAAAATACTTTTAGGGAACATAAATCACTCTTCCAGGCATTGAGGGAGACATCAAAATTACAAAGGTGAGATCCCTGATTTCAAAACACAGATCTTACATAATACAAAAATCAGAAAACCACAAATACAAGAATGTACACATAATGGGTAAGAAATGCAAAATGGAAAAGGTATATAACAAATGTTCAGGGATGATAATTATAAAACATCTACAGAAAAAAATGTAAACTATCTCAACCCTTAGGACAAGGGGACTGTTTGCATTTATTTTTGTTTCCAAATTTCTTCAACCTTTCCAATAAAACAAATATATTTTTAAAACCCAGCTGTATAATACTTTGACTTATTGACTCAAATGTTTCATGTTCATTAATTAATTAATTAAGCAACATTAATTGGTAACTTAATATTGCTATTTTATTTAACCATAAAGCCTCCGAAATGATTTTTTTAATTTTATGTATATTTGTAATTGCAGTTTAGAGTAGGGAAATATCCAAAGATTTTATTAGATTCTCAAAGGGGTCTACAAGAATTTTTTAAAGTTAAAAAAATTTACACTGATTTTTATTTTCTCTTTTACAAGCTACATTGCTATATGTTTGTAAAAATATATATATAACATAAAATTTACCATTTTAAACATTTTAAGTATACAGTTCAGTGGTATTAAGTATATTCACATTGTTCTACAATCATTACTACTATCCACCTGCCGAACTTTCCCATCTTCTCAAACTAAAACTCCTTACCCATTTAAACAGTAACTCTCAATTCTTCACCCCTGCCAGCCCCTAGCAATAACCATTCTACTTTCTGCTTTTATGAATGTGACTACTCTGGGAGCTTATTTAAGTGGAGTCATACAATATTTGTCCTTTTGTGTTTGGCTTAGCATAATGTCACCCATGTTGTAGCATGCATCAGAATTTCCTTCCTTTTTAAGACTGGATAATATCCCATTGTAGCTATATATCACATTTTGATTATTCATTCCTCTATCAATGAACATTTAGGTTATTTCCACCTTTTGACTATTACAACTAAAGCTGCTATGAACACTGATGTACGCTGCAGACTAAACTGTCCCCTCACAAAACTCCATATATTAAAGTCCTAGCCTTCGATGTGACTATATTTGGAGACAGGGTCTTTAGGAAGGTAATTATAAGTTAAATGAGGTCATGGGGGGGCGGCAAACTTGTCAGCTTTTACAGTAAAGTAAAATCTCAAATATTTCACAGATTTCAACAATATCATGTTCTGTTTTAATACTTTATCTCTAATTCCCACAGCAACATTGCAAAGGAGATTCCAAAGTAGTTCTATTTTATAGATAAGGATACTAAAGTTTCAAGAGATTAAAGTCACATAGGTGGTAAGTGGTAAATCTAAGTGTATATGTATCCAAAGCCCAGATCTATCATATATTTACCTTAAATACATTTACCTTAAGTCCTCTGTGGTTTCCAGGTTCTTACGTACAATATCGGCTATTTTTCCCATTAGTGGACTGAAATATAAATGTTGACTTGCTAGGCAAGAGGAAAATTTTGACAGCACATTAATATCAAACCTATGAAAGGAAATATACAAAGGATATCATTACTATTTACTTTCACTTAAAACACAATATACAATTATAAAATAAAAAGCCATCAGAAGTATTAATATACTAATACATTACTAATACAAAAGGAATATTTTTTAAATGTTGATTTTTTTACTACTATAAAAGTAACCCATGCTAATAATTAAAAAGTCAGATACTATTGGAAGATTTTTTAAAGGGAAAAATCACTTGAAACTATTTGAATCATTAATCTATTCATTTTTCTGAGGTGACAGATCAATTTCAACATAAGATTCTACATTAACAAAACAACCACTACTATAACAAGACTGTGAATTTTTCTATAGGAAAAATGATCCCATTTCTTCATCAAGAAAATGGCAAGACAAAGGAGAAGGAAGGAGAATTGTTACAGATTAAAAAAAAAAAAGAAAAAAAGAACTCAGAATTTACTAAAACAGGCACAAAGAAGTCCACAGCAGCACAATATGTGAATAGCAAAAAACTCGAAACAATCTAAATATCTATCAAAAATACACTGGATAAATTGTACTTATTCATAAAATGCCACACAACAATAAAAAAGAACAAACAACTGAATCATTCAAATCACAGAGGCATCTTTAAAACAAATACATGTTAATTCAAATACATGCTAATTACCCTTGCTAGAGTCCATCATGTAGTGTGGTTTTTTTTTAAGATTTTATTTATGTATTTGACAGACAGAGATCACAAGTAGGCAGAGAGGCAGGCAGAGAGAGAGAGAGAGAGGAGGAAGCAGGCTCCCTGTCGAGCAGAGAGCCTGATGCGGGTCTCGATCCCAGGATCCTAGGATCGTGCCCCGAGCCGAAGGCAGGGGCTTTAACCCACTGAGCCACCCAGGCGCCCCCATCATGTAGTGTTAACCCGTAATGTGTCCTATTTGAATCATTACAAATTATGTTTACATAACATTTATAAACATTTTAACAAAATCATTGGTTAATAGCTAACGTAGTAACAAAAAATTAACATAATAGGCCACAGAGACCAAAAAAACCATGAGTTAATGTTATTTTATGATACTACTAAAAATTCTACATAGGAAATACAATCAGAGTTTTAAAATTTTTTAAATAATATCAATATGAAAAAATGAAAGTATCACTAAAAATAAAAAATATCATATAGAATAAAATCTTCTAAGCTATTTTGAAATGAAAAATTAAAAAGAAATGCCTGGTTGACTGGGAAGTAAAACTGTAATTTGAAATTGAACTGTTTAACAGAAAAACAATAACAAAAAGCATCTATTTTACAACCGATTTGTTCATGCAGCATAATACACAAACAATGCTGCTTTAAGGAAAAATTTTTAAAGTTTGAGCTATTGTCAACAAGGACCAAATTTAACCCAAAAATCCAGTTTGGATTGCTCACAAAAGAAATAAGGTATCTCTCCTTACTGCTCACAAAAGAAATAAGATATTTCTCCTTACTCTCAAAAAAAGTTAGTTACAGATAAAGAGAATGCAAAAATGGTGAAAAGAAGACAGATGGGTTTAGGTCATGAGACTCAGTGTTGAGCCTGCTCCTCTCTGTCTACAGGCAAATATCCTGTTGTTTCTTCTGCACCTTAGTCAATCCTTTCCTTTCTGCCCTAGGTTTCTACTTGATTTAGGAGAGCTGTTCTTTTTGTTCGTTTTCTTTTTTCACTTTTTAATCCACATTTCCTATTTTGGCCATCCAAAATCCCTTGTGGTAACCATCTGTTCTCCATACCTAACAGTCTGTTTCTTGGTTTATCTCTCCTCTCTTTCTTTTCCCTTTGCTCATTTGTTTTGTTCCTTAAATTCCACATATGAGTGAGATTATATGTTATTTGTCTTTCTCTTATTTCACTTAGCATTATACTCCCTAGCTCCATCCATGTTGTTGCAAATGGTGATTTCATTCTTTTAAAAAACTGAATAATATTCTATTGTATAAATGTACTATATCTTCTTCAGTCATTCATCTATTGCACAACTTCCATAGTGTGACTATTGTAAATAAAGGGGCTATAAACATTGGAGTGTATGTATCCCTTTGAATTGGTGTTCTTATATATTTTTTTAATTTTTTATTTATTTCTTATTTTTTATAAACATATAATGTATTTTTATCCCCAGGGGTACAGGTCTGTGAATCGACAGGTTTACAGACTTCACAGCACTCACCATAGCACACACCCTCCCCAATGTCCATAACCCCACTCCCCCTCTCCCAACCCCCATTCCCTCCAGCAACCCTCAGTTTGTTTTGTGAGATTAAGAGTCACTTATGGTTTGTCTCCCTCCCAATCCCATCTTCTTTCATTTATTGGTGTTCTTATATTTTGGGGGTAAATACCCAGTAGTGCCAATACTGGCTCATAGGGTAGCTCTATTTTTAACTTTTTGAGGAACCTCCATACTGTTTTTCACAATAACTGCACCAGTTTACATTCCCACCAACAGTGCAAGAGGGCTCCTCATTCTCTAAATCCTCGACAACACCTGTTTCTTGTGTTGTTGATTTTAGCCATTCTGACAAGTGTGAGGAATCATCTCATTGTAGTTTTGATTTGCATTTCCACAATGATGAGTGATGCTGAGCATCTTTCCATGTGTCTGTTAGCCATCTGGATGTCTTCTTTGAAGAAATGTCTGTTCGTGTCTGCCCATTTTTAATTAGGTTATTTGTTTTTAGTGTGTTCAGTTGTATCAGTTCTTTATATATTTTGGATACTAACCCTTTATCGTATATGTCATTTGCAAATATCTTCTCCCACTCAGAAGCTGCCTTTTAGTTTTGGTGATTATTTCCTTTACTATGCAAAAGGTTTTTATTTTGATATAGTCCCAATCATTTATTTTTGCTTTTATTTTCCCTGACTCAGGACATGTATCTAGAAAAATGTTGGTATGACCAATGTCAGAGAAATCACTGGCTATGCTCTCTTTAAGAATTTATATGGTTTCAGGTTTCACATTTAGGTCTTTAATCCAGTTTGAGTTAATTTTGGTGTATGGTGAAAAAAAAAAGGTGGTATAATTTCATCCTTTTATATATGGATGTCCAGCTTTCAAAACACCATTTGTTGGACAGACTGTCTTTTGCCCATTTGATGTTGATTCCTCCTTTGTCAAATATTAATTGACCATATAATTGTGGGCTTATTTCTGGGTTTTCTGTTATATTCCATTGATATATATTCCATCTAGTTTTATGCCAGTACCGTATTGTTTTAATTACTACTGCTTTGTCATATAATTTGAAATCTGAAATTGTGATACCTTCAGTTTTGTTTTTTCTTTTTCAAGATTGCTTTGGCTATTAGAGGTCTTCTGTAGTTCCATACAAATTTTAGGATTGTGTGTTCTGGTTCTGTGAAAAATGCAGTTGATATTTGATAGGGATTGCATTAAATCTGTAGACGGCTTTGGCTAGTACAGACATTTTACCAGTATTTGTTCTTCCAATCCATGAACATGACTGTCTTTCCTTTTTTTACATTATTGATGGAGTCTTTAAGGTTTTTCCATATTTAGTATCATGTCATCTGCGAATTTTGAGTTTTACTTTTTCCTTTAAATTTGGATGCTTTTTATTTCTTTATGTTGGCTCACTGCTATAGCTAGGACTTCCAGTAGTATGCTGAGTAAAGGTGGTGGTGTCTTGTCCTGACCTGAGGGGAAAAGGTCTCAGTTTTTCACTCTTGAGAATCATGTTGGCTGTGGGTTTTCATATAAAGTTTTTTTGATGTTGGGCTTTATTGCCTCTAGACCTAATTTGCAGAGGGTTTTGATCATGAATGGATGTTGTACCTTGTCAATGCTTTTTCTAAATCTAATGAAGTGGCCAGTTTTTATCCTTTCTTCTATTGGTGATGTATCACATTGATTATTTTGTGACTATTAAACCATCCTTGCATCCCTGGAATAAATCCCACTTGATTGTGATATTTATTTTTTTAATGTATTATTGATTCAATTTGCTAATATTTCATTGAGGATTTTTGCACTTATATGCATTAGAGATACTGGCCCGTAGTTCCCTTTTTCGGTGGTGTCTTTATCTGATTTTGGTATCAGTGTTGACACTGGCCTCATGGAGTGAATTTGGAAGTTTCCCTTCCTCTTCTATTTTTTGGAATAGTTTGAGAATAATAGATATTAACTCTTCTTTAAATGTTTAGTGGAATTCGCTTGTGAAGGCATTTGGTCCTGGACTTCTGATTTTTGTTTTTTTGATAACTAATTCAGTTTCATTGCTGGTAATCAGTCTGTTCAAATTTTCTATTTCCTCCTGCTTCAGTTTTGGTAAGTTACAGGTTTCTAAGAATTTATTCACTTCTTCTAAGTTGTCCAATTTGTTGGCTATAGGCTTTCATATTATAGTTGTTTATATTTCTGTGGTGTTGGTACTATTTTTTAAAGATTTTATTCATTTTACAGAGAGATAGAGAGCATGAGCAGTGGGATGGCAGAGAGAAAGGGAGAGAGAGGGGTGCGTGGGTGGCTCAGTGGATTAAGCCGCTGCGTTCGGCTCAGGTCATGATCTCAGGGTCCTGGGATCGAGCCCCACATCGGGCTCTCTGCTCCGCGGGGAGCCTGCTTCCTCCTCTCTCTCTGCCTGCCTCTCTGCCTACTTGTGATCTCTCTGTCAAATAAATAAAATAAAATCTTAAAAAAAAAAAAAAAGGGAGAGAATCCTAAACAGACTCCCTACTAATCACGGAGTCTGACACAGAGCTCAATCCAAGAACCATATCTTGACCTAAGTCAAAAACCCAAGACTTGGACACTTAACTGACTGAGCCACCCAAACGCCACTGGTGGTGTTGGTTGTTATTTCTTCTTTTTCATTAGCGATTTTATTTGGGTTATCTCTCTTTTGCTTTCTCGCTCTCTCTCTGATAACTCCAGCTAAAGGTTTATCAATATTATTGATCTTTCTAAAGAACCAGCTCCTGGTTTCATTGACCTTTCTACTGTATATTTTAGTTTCTATATCATTTATTTCTGATCTAACCTTCATTATTTCCTTCCTTTTGCTCAGTATGGGTTTTGTTTGTTCTTTTTCCAACTCCTTTGGGTGTAAGGTTACATTGTTTGAAATTTTTCTTGCTCCTTGATGTTAGCCTGTATTAGTATAAACTTCCCTCAAGACTTCTGCTGCATCCCAAAGATCTTGGAAACTTGGCTTTTTCATTTTCATTTGTTTCAATGTTATTTTTGATTTGTTTGACTTCTTGGTTCATCAATTCATTATTTAGTAATATATATTTGTGCTCTTTGTGTTCATTTATTTGTGCTCTTTGTGTTCCATGGTTTTCATTTTATTTTTTATCGAGGTATAATTGACATTTGACATTACATTCAGTATGAATTGATATTTATTGATATTGATATTTGTACACATGATGAATTAATATTTATATACACTGTGAAATGATTACCCCAATAAGTCCAGTTTCCTCTCATTATCATAAAAGTTACATAATATGTAACATAATATCATTGACTAATGTCACCATGCTGTACATTGCAACCCTATGACTTGTGACTGGAAATTTGTATCTCCTACCCACCACCTTCTCTTATTTTGCCCATTTTCCAACTACCCTCCCCTCTGGCAACCACCAATCTATTCTCTGCATTTGGAAGTTTTGTTTGTTCACTCATTTGTTTTTAATTTCCATGTACAAATGAAATCATATTGTCTTTGTCTGATTTATTTTACCTGGCCTAATATCCACAATGTCCATCCATGTGTTTACAAATGGCAAGATTTCATTCTTTATTATGACTGGGTAATATTTCATTATGTGTGTGTGTTCATGTATGTACACACACCACATCTTTATCCATTCATCCATTGGTGGACACTCTGGTTGCTTCCATATCTTGAATATTATAAATGATGCTGCCATGAACATACATCTTTGTTTAGTATTTTTATTTTCTTTGGATAAATACCCAGAAGTGGACTTGTTGGATCATATGGTGATCCTGTTTTTAGTTTTTATGGTAACTCCATAATGTCTTCCCTAGTGACTCTACCAATTTATATTCCCACCAATAGCGCAAGAGGGCTCCCTTTTCCTCAAATCCTCACCAACACTTGTTACTTCTTGTCTTTTTGATAATGGCTATTCCAACAATAGTGAGATGATACCTCACAGTGGTTCTGATTTGCAATTCCAATAATCAGTGATGTTGAGAATATTTTCATGTGCCCACTGGCCATCTGTGTCTACTTTGGAAGATGATCTATTCAGGTTCTCTATCCATATTAATTAATTAATCAGATTGTTGTTGTTATTGAGTTGTAGGAGTTCTCCATATATTTTGGATATAAACCCCTATTCAGATATATGATTTGCAAAGATCTCTTCCCATTCAGTAGGTTGCCTTTTTATTTTGTTGATGATTTTCTTCACTGTGCAAAAGTTTTTTAGTTTAATGTAGTCTACTAGGTTTATTTTGCTTTTGTTGACATTCCCTTGGCCTTTATTATGATGAGGGGGCATTCCCTATCTACCTATTTTGTAGAGAGTTTGTTTTGTTTCCTTTATCATAAATAGATGTTAAATTGTGTCAAATGCTTTTTCTGCATCTATTGAGATGTTCGTATAATTTTTATCCTCCATTTCGTTAATGTGATGTATCACACTGATTGATTTGTGGATGTTGAACCATCCTTGCATCCTTGGAATAAATCTCACTTGACAATGGTATATGATCTTTTTAATGTATTATTAAATTTGGCCTGCTAATATTTTGTTCAGGATTTTTACATCTATGTTCATCAGCGATACTGACTTGTAATTTTCTTTTTCTATGGTGTCCTTGCCTGCTTTTGGTATCAGAGTAATGCTGGCCTTGTAAAATTAGTTTGGAAGGGTTCCCTCCTCTTCAGATTTCTGGGAGAGTTTGAAAAGAATAGGAATTAAATCCTCTTTGAAAGTTTGGTAGAATTCACCATTGAAGCTGTCTTCTCCTGGACTCCTGTTTGTTGGGAGTTTTCAAAATTTATTTATTTATTTATTTAATTCTTATTGTGTTATGTTAGTGATCATATAGTACATCAGGTTTTTGATGTAGTGTTCCATGATTCATTGTTTGCATATAACATCCAATGCTCCATACAATCCATGCCCTCCTTAATACCCATCATGAGGCTTACCCATTTCCCCAGTCCCCTCCCTTCTAAAACCTTCAGTTTGTTTTCCCGAGTCCATAGTCTCTCGTGGTTCGTCTCCCACTCTGTTGGGAGTTTTTTTATTACTGATTCAATCTCCTTGCTAGTAATTGGTCTACCCAGACTATTTCTTCATGATTTAGTCTTGGAAGACTGTTTCTAGGAATTTACCCATTTCTTCTAAGTTGTCCAATGTATTGGCCTCTCATTAGCCTTTGTATTATTTTGGTATCAGTTACAATGTTCCCTCTTTCATTTCAGATTTCATTTAAGTTCTTTTTCCTAGTAAATAGTTAAAGGTTTATCAACTGTTTACTTTTTCAAAGAACCAGCTTAGTTTCATTGATCTTTTCCTTTTTTTAAGATTTTATTTATTTGAGAGACAGAGAATGCACAAGTGGGCCAGGGTGGGGGGCAAAGGAGAAGGAGGCTTCTCATTGAGTGGGGAGCCTGACAAGGGGCTCAATCCCAGGACCCCAAGATCATGACCTGAGTCAAAGGCAGATGCTTAACCACCTGAACCACCTGGGTGACCCTCACTGGTCTTTTCTATTTTCTCTCTAGTCTATTTTTTTATTTGAGAGAGAGAGAGAGAGCAAGCATGCGCACAAGTTGGGGGAGGGGCAGAGAAGGAGGGAGCGGGAAAGAATCTCAAACTGACTCCATGCTGAGATCATGTGATCTCTGTCAAATAAATTTTTTTTAAAAAGATTTTATTTATTTATTTGACAGACAGAGATCACAAGTAGGCAGAGAGGCAGGCAGAGAGAGAGGAGGAAGCAGGCTCCCCACTGAGCAGAGAGCCTGATGTGGGGCTCGATCCCTGGACCCTGAGATCATGACCTGAGCCGAAGGCAGAGGCCCTAACCCACTGAGCCACCCAGGCACCCCTCTCCTTCAATTTCTTAATTGACCCACTGGTTGTCTGGTGGCATGTTGTTAGATATCTACATATTTGTAATTTTTCCAGGTTTTTTTGTGATTGATTTCCACTGTCATATCACTGTGGTCTTAAAAGATTTCAATCTTTTAAGACTGAAAAAAGTTTCAATCTTCCAAAATTTCTTGAGACTTGTTTTGTAGCCAAACATATTATTAATCCTGGAGAATGTTCCACTTGAGAGGAATGTGTATTCTGCTGCTTTTTGGTAGAATGTTCTGCATATACCTAAATCCATCTGGTCTGACATGTTTTAAGGCCGATGTTTCCTTATTATTTCTGTATGCATTGATGTAAGTGGGATATTAAAGGCCTTTATTATCATTGGATTGCTGTCAATTTCTCTCTTTAGGTCTGTTAATATTGCTTTACACTTCTAGGTGCCCCTATGTTGGGTACATAAATATTTACAAATGTATCTTCTTGCCCTTTATCATTATATGATGCCCATCTTTTTCTTTTATTACAGTCTATTTTAAATCTACTTTGTCTGATGTAAGAATAGCTACCCCAGCTTACTTTTGGTTTCCATTTGCATCAAACGACTTTTTCCATTTCTTCACTTTTAACCTGTATGTGTCAATACATCTGAGGGGAGATTCTTATAGGCAGCATATAGATGGATCTTGCTTTTTTTTTTTTTTAATCCATTCAGCCACTCTTTATCTTTTGATTGAAGAATTTAGTCCATTTTTTGGGGGTGGGGTTTGCTCTTTTCACCAAAACATTATTAAATGAATAACCATATGTGGCCTGAGCTGTATATGACCTATTAAAGGCTTAAGTCCTTAGGTAAAACCAGGAAAACTGCTTCCCCTTCTTCATGTTCACAGAGCAGCTAGTGTTCATAGTTGCGCAGCCTTATGGCCTGCAAAAGGGGTAGGTATCCAAAAAGCAAGATTCTGCTGAACTGGAATGGAGCCAGGGATGAGGGCACTGAGATAAACCCATCTAGGCGGTGATCTTGTGCTCTGAAGACAGATGGGGAACATGAAGGTCCTTTTCTAGCTAGGACAAGGCACGTAGTTGATGGAAAAGAAAGGCAGAGAGGCTGGGGAAGGGAGCTAGGAATTGCTCTTTATTGACCTAGTAGTAGGTTCTGCAGTAGAGCCCCTTCAGGTTTAAGGGCATTTTTTTCTTTTTCTTCTTTCTGCAACTTCTCCTACTGCTTAAGCTGCCATGCCTGCAATCTAGCATCCATTTCCTCTGACAGCAGTACAATTCATCTTGCAAACTTCTCCCTTTGGGCTTTTCTTCGAAGCTAGCCTTTCACTGGAAGTGCAGGGTAGCCATCTGTCTAGGACAAGTTTGGGAACTCAAGGGGCCTATAGCCAGAGGGGTTGGCAGCCAGGCTCTGCCTGGGTGGAGAAAGAGAGTCTGGTGAGGATTCAGCCTCCAGTCCCCCAGTTCTCCCCAGACTGGCACTCAATGGAGTTGTTACTGGCTGCCCACCAGAGCCACCACACTGCCATGCAGTTAAAACACCTAAAGCAATCATGCTGAGGCCACAGAGCTAGAAGTGGGGTCAGTCCATTTATGTTTAAAATAATTATAGATGGGTATCTACTCATTGTCATTTTGTTATCTGTTTTCTGGCTGTAGTTCTTTACTTTTATATGTTTCTTGTTACCAATTGGCCTTTCTTTTCAACTTGAAGTACCTTTAATGTCTTATAAGTCTAGTTGAGTAGTGGTGAACTTGTTCAGTTTTTCTCTGGAAAACTTTCTCTCCTTCAATTGTGAATGATAACCTTCTCAGGTATAGTCTTGGTTAGAAGTTTTTTTGCTTTCAGCACTTTGAATATATCACATGACTCCCCTCTGACCTGCAAAGTTTCTGCTGAAAAGCCTGATAAGAATCTTGGGCTGGGGGGGGGGTACGAGGGAGGGTCCCTTGTACAAAACAAGCTGTTTTTCTCTTGCTGCTTTTAAGATTCTCTGACTTTTGATGTTTTAATTATAATGTGTCTTGGTGTGAATCTCTTTGGGTTCATCTTATTTGGAACTCTTTGGGACTCCTAGATCTAAATGTCTGTTTCCTTCCCCAGGTTAGTGAAGTTTTCAGCTATTATTTCTACAAATAAGTTTTCTATCCTCTCTCCTCTCTTTCTGGGGACACCTATGATGAGAACATTATTTCACATGATATTGTCCCATGGTCTCCATAAGTTAATTCCACTTTTTTTTTTTTTCTTGCTGCTGTTAGAGTCAGTTTCACTCCCCTGGTCTCAGTCACTAATCCTTTCTTCTGGTTCATCTAGTCTGCTGTTGAACCTCTGTTGTATGTCTTTCAGTTTAAGTTATTATATTCTTCAGTTCCATGACTTCTGTTTGTATTTTCTTATGTTTTCCATCTCTTTCTTAAAGTTTTATGTTTATCCATGCTTCTCCTGGGATCAGTAAGCATCTTTATGACCATTATCTTGAACTCTTTATCAAGTAAGTTACTTACCTGTGTTTCATTAAGGTTTTTTCAGGGGTTTTATCTTCTTTCATTTAGAACATATTCCTTCGTTTTTTCATTTTTCTTTGACTTTTAGTGTCTGTTCCTATGTATTAGGCAACACACCTATCTAATCAGTCTTGAAGGAGTGGTCACAGGAAGACTGGGACATTACAGTCTGCTTATCTGTGCAGTGCTTTGTGGGTATTATAATGCCTGCCAAGAACTCTCTGATTTGTTTAGTCCCATGCGTCCCAGAAACATAAGCCTGCCTGGACACCAGAGGCAGGTGTTTAAAGGGTCTTCCCTCTATGGACTGCCTTACTTGCCAGCCTTGGCAGGGCCAAGGAGGAGCACCAGGCCAAGGCAAAGCTGCCAACCAGCTTTAGCAGTATGGGGCTGCGGGAAGCCCTGGGTCAAGGCAAGTTGGTCCAATATGTTTGGTGGGGCAGAGTCACAGAAGAACAAAAGACAGGGCAAACAGCTTTTATAAGGTAGAGAGAGAATGCAAAAATAGCACAGGCCACTTCTGGTGCTAGCAAGGTACAAGAGTGCAGAAATGGTGCCCACCAGTGCCTCTAAACATAGAGAGAATTCCAATAGACCCCTGTGCTTCTAGCAGGCACTTAAAGCTTACCCAGTGAATCCATCATATATGGGTGAGGCACTTCCAAACTGCTACTCTTGTGCTGTGTCCCAGGACAAGTTAGTCTGTGTATGAGCACTTTCAGAGCAGAGTTCCCACAACCCTTGGGTCTCCTTGATGTAAGCCCCATTGGTTTTCAAAGCCATACATTTGAGAGCTCATCTCTGTGGTACAGGTCCCAAGAGTTGGGATTCCTGATGTGTGGCACAAACCCCTCACTCCTCAGGGATAGATCCCTCCCTCTTTTGAATCACTGAGTAGGGAATGGGGTTCTTGGTGAGACCATGGCTCCACTTCTCCTACCTATCTCAAGGTGGCCTTGGATCATTTGTTGTGGAAGAGTTGTTCAGCCAGTCCTCAGGTCCTTTCTGAAATAGTTGTTCCCTAGGTATCTGGAGATTTGGTGTGTCCTTGGGAGAGTGAGTAGGGTCTTCCTGTGCCACCATCTTGAACCACCTCTCTTTTCAGTAGTTTTGTTTTGTTTTTTTTTTAAAGATTTTATCCATTCATTTGACAGACAGAGATCACAAGCAGGCAGAGAGAGAAGAGAAAGCAGGCTCCCCTCGGAGCAGAGAGCCCGATGTGGGGCTTGATCCCAGGACCCTGGGATCGTGACCTGAGCTGAAGGCAGAGGCCTGTAACCCACTGAGCCACCCAGGCGCCCTTTTTCAGTAGTTTTTAAATCCTCCTTTCTCCTTCCCACTTTGATTTTCCCTTTTTCCACTAACATTTGTTATACTCCACTAATAATGGATATAGGCTATGCTGAATCCCTATGTTAAAAAGGGATTAGGCTATGCAAAATTTTCAGAATAGCTAAACATTTTCCAAAATAAGGTCTATTATTATCTCCCTTTTTTTTTAATAAATGGAGTTTCTAAAAAATTCTTATAC